>NC_090929.1:1038294557-1039544557 GCF_040938575.1 Ambystoma mexicanum | reverse complement strand
CTTCCTCAATGGCAATTACTGAGCACCATCGCCTACCTTTGTCATCAGTTGCATCAAGCAAAGCCATATTTCCTCTGACTATAGCTGCTTCTATGTCTAAGGGGAAAATGTGCCCTTCTTCTTCATCCATGGGTATCTGCGGCCTAAATAGAAACTCATCTGGTATTGTCATGGTTATGCCTACTAGACCTGACAGCCATGTTAACAGAATGCGTGTCCCATAATGGAACACTTTGAGTTTCAATGGTATTGCCCTAGGCGCTACTTGTCCTGGTATTCCATAATAATTTTGCGCACATTTAAATAATGCATACCCGGTGTTGAGCATACTATGCCATCATCTGTAAATGAAATGGTCATATTCATTTTTGTCATTAAATCTCATCCTAATATGTTGACAGGTGTTTGCCTTGAATAAAGCAGTGGCACTTTCATATCACACTCTCCTATACAGACTGGTAATTCTTTGGTATACGGAACACGAACCGTAGCTCCTGTAAAGCCCTGAGTATTCATTGCATCACCAGACATAAAAAATGTGCCCTCACGTATACACGAGCGTGTTGCACCCATGTCCACTAGGAAGGAGTAAGCTTTGCCGCCTATAATTACCTCTATCCTCGGCTCCTCACTAATTTCTTGAGCTGCTTCTGCACTTGCTCTGGCAGCCCTTGGCATAATTTATGGTAAAATACAGGTATAGACTTCCCCTAAGCCTCACGTGTTTCAAGCGCCCATGCCTCTTGAAAACTTTGAATATAAAGCAACAGGTCCTCTCCTTCTTTCATCTTTCTTGTCATTATAGCTCCCATATCAAACGTGTCCGGATATAGCACTCGAAGCGCTTTCCAAATCGCTGCTCTACAGTTATTAAACAGCGCTCCATCATGCGCTGTGTTGACTGTAGTCACACCAGGGTAACCTGCTTGCGTCCATACGTCATCAGCTCTTTGCGCAAGTATGGCGATTAGAAGACCTTTAATATCTCCTATAGCTAATGTATTCCTGCTTGTCATTTTTTCTAACTCGTGTATCCATTTTCCAGCGCCGGAAGTTAAATTTGGGAGTTTACATTTTAGGTTTTCCCTGTCCATTTGGGGCCATGGTATATACTGTGGTCTGGATCCTCCTTTTTCTACCAAAGGGAACTGCGATGCTCCAAATTCATTCTCATCTCTCATCATTTGTCTATCTATTGCTGGAGTAAGATTCCCACATTGTCGTCTACCTGGCAATGACCTTAGCCTGCTTACATAAGGCGGGGACTCCCCCCTCTGACCATGGGGTTGCCCATTATGTCGGTCTGACTGTGTCAGTGGCTCTGATGCCTTAGACATAGGTAATTTTAAATCCGACCATCTTACTTCCTTATCCAAAGGTGGATGTTCTCCTAGTTCACATATAAAACTCCTAACTTCCCTCGAGTAGGTTTCCCTCTCTTCGTCTGATACTTCTTATGCCTAACTCGTGCAACTTCTCTCATCGTTATCTCTATTTATTGTTAACCTGTCTAAAGACAGCTCCTTTGGTCTCGTACTACAGGAGGCTTCCTCCATGTCATACAACTGCATACTCTCAAGACGCTCATTTTTTCCGTTCCTTTGTGCTGCTTTCTGGGCTTGCATTTCGTGATATACTTTATAGATCGTTTCCCCAATGCTTTGCAAATCAAATTCTTCTTCCAGATTTACTCCAGAAGTGTTTGGAAATGGCTCAGACTCGGGAAAGAATTCCTCTATGTCTTCCCAGTTTACCCGTGGATTGTGATCTCTTACTTCTCTTTCCAAATACTCAAGATCATGTGCTCTCTGCCTCCTTTTGCGTTCCATGTCATCATCAATTTCTTTGCCCTTTCTCGCCTCTTCTCTTATTTTATCTTCCTCTTTCCTTTTCATATCCCTTTGTTCATTTGCCTTTCACCTTTCCTCATCCCTTCGCCTTTTTATTCTTTTCTCTCTTATCTTTTGCTGTTCATCGGCTTCTATTCTTTTCTCCTTTAGTCTTTCTTTTTCCTCAGCTGTTCTTCTTTTATTATCATGCTTTCTTTGTTCTGCTCTCTCTTGTTTTTTAGCTTGCTCATCTTGCTATAACTGTTCTCGTCTAAGTAAATCTTTTCTTCTCGTTCCTTCATCTCTCAATCATTCCTCCCTTTATTTGCCTCTCCTGTCTTGTCTTGATCTCCCCTTTGTCTTACATCTTCGATGCCTTTACCATCAAGTTTAAGTAAAATATGACCTCCCAATCATTCATTCTGTACAAGCGCTACCTCATCAGTTTTATCCTTATCTCCCTTCCATCTCTTTGTTTCTCTCCTTTTGTCTAGAGATGTACTTGCTTGATCACTTCTCTCCTTATCACGTCTTTCTTTGTCCCTCAGGACGACTTTGGAGGTTATATCTTTCTCTGGGCCCTCGCCCCTACTTTGCGTAGGTGACTTGTATGACAGATTGCTATATCCCGTTACTGCTTTAAGTTCTCTTAATGGGTATAACCCTTCATCTTTCTTAGTCTTGTCTTTCATTTAAGATGGGGCAGGCGGAGCAGATTGGCTCTTCACTCCCCTCTTGGCATATGTTGAGTATCCAATCTAAAGGAGCCTCCTTTTCGTGTTCATACATTTTCCAAAGCTCTAGACTCGCTAGGCGTTTTCCTAACTTTTTTCCTATGTATGCAGCATGCAAATATGTTGTCATATGCTGTAAAACTGTTCTCGGTAATGACCCGCCTTTGGGCCACGGCATAAACATTTTGTCTGCGGTCCCTTTAACCCATTCTGCACTGTACTGTTTAAGTTTAAGTGAGTGCTTTGGTAGCTGTTTGCAAAGATGCACTAATGGCGTAACTTCTTCCATGTCTCATTTTTACTTCTCCTTTTATTACCACTTCGATTATGCTCTAATTACAGTTTTCAAATTTATTTTTCAATCAACATACACTTATGATCGAGCACCAATCGTCGCAAGCTCCAATCCAGTTATAATGCAATTTTTACTTTAATCTTGCTAAAAAACAACCATCAAAGCTTAATCTTAAAACAATCACTTTTTGCATCTTACTTTCACATTTCTTTATTATTTAAAACATTTCTTTTTCTCAACAATGACGTCACCACACTTTTCAACCGCATGAAACAAAACAGACGGACTTGACCCGTCACATGTACGTGCACCTTACGATCCTTTCCTTAGGACTCGTCTTACCCTCTACAATTCTTGTTCTGACTAGAACTTAAGCCAATTCCCTTAAGAAAGTCTTTAAACTTATCTCGTCTCCTATATGTCCCTCACAAAAGTGGGCTCTGTATTAAGTCTTCTGCTAGCATTCTTTAAAATCTAGGAACAGGGCGTATCCTTATAGTGTGGCTCACCTCACGACTATTTTCCTCATATATTACTTGGCAACACTCAAGTCAATATCTTTCCCCATATACATATATTTTATGCTCTTACTCTTGCATTATATTTTATCCCGCTTCCCTCCATTACTCTCTGTTATTTACTACACATGCATCCCTTTTTTGCCGCACTCTTTGGTCTTTCACTCACCATTCACATGTTTTCGTCTTCGGACCCTCTGGATCACCACCTTCGTTATCACCTCTTTGAGCTGCTTTCCGATCCGCTTCTCGCAGATGTGGGAGGGGTTCCTATTCAATCTAGGGGTCCCGTCAAACCCAACTTGCAAGTTTTGGTTCCTATTTCTAACCACGATCTACGGGGAGCTTCACGTCCTGCCAGCCAAATGGCAAAGGTTGTGCGATATTGCTGAGACCCTAAAGTTTACTTATGTTGATGGCCGATGGTATCTTATCTAACCACCCTCTGCTACCAAGTGAACTGGGGACTTCCAGCTCTTTAAGATGAGTAGCAATCCCCTTGAGATGGATGGGGATGCAGATTTTAATAAAACATCAATCATTCAGACGACACAATAGCTTGGCAAAAGGTTTGTCTGTTATAATGTAAGTAAGTAAAACAGGGAGTACAACGAACATCGGCAATCGCTCGATACTCAACTCTCAACTCATTTAATAAAAAACATATTTTTCATAGACCAAATGTGTCACTACTGACATGTAGACCTGCGTCATTACCAACGTCATCCTATGTGGCAACCTTCTAAAACCTATTGGGAAGCAGGATTGGCTCTAGGTGAGCTCCTAAGTATAGGTGTAACATCTGTATAGAGTAACAGAGAGAAATAATTGGATAGTCAACAACAGGTGGGACAACTAAGCCTCCCTTCAAAATGGGCACTATGAACGTCACTAAATGTACGATGTCCCATTGGCTACACAACTATAGGACCCCCAACTGCGTGGTCCCCTACGATTGGCTGGCTACTAACCCCCGTCAATAACTTTCCACCTACGTGAGCTGCATGCAGACTGAACAAGCAGGTGCGGGTGAGCTTGTCTCGATACCAGCTTCCCACCAATTAAAAGGACACTCCATCATCACCTCAACGTTTCAGTGTCAATTAGTGTCTGAAGTTGGCCTTGATTTTGTACTGTTCTCTGGGATATTTTAAGGAGTATGGGCTTGCATGGTGTAATCTCCTCATGCGTCCAACTTTCTTCCATCACGTGACTGTACACCGTGAATTGAGCCTTTTTCGTGTATTTAACCGTTTTTTCCAATAGTCCTCTGACGTCTTTGTTTATACTTCACCTTCTTGAACAGGAGCTTCTGTTATTTCACGTTAATTGTATCTAATGTCAGCTAATTTTAGTTCTGATAAAACCATGGCTCTTTGGCTCATCCAACTCTTTAGCTGAAATATATTCTGTTTAATTCAATTGCTTTTGTAACTGCAACACTGAATTTGAGGCCTTCCTCGTTGTTCAAAACTGCTATATACGTAGTGGAACCTTCATTCTTTATTTAATCCATATGTTTCTATGAAGTATATATGTATATGTTGGCACTTGCCACAATCTATTTACTATAAGCATTTGGCTAGCTTCATGATTGCTTTGCTGCTTGCGTTTCATTGCATCTGTACACGTTTAAACTAACTAAATATCTCCTCACGTTTGTGGCATAAGTTTCTACATCTTGATCCCAAAATGTCACTTATCCTTATTACTTCTTCATTCTTCATAAATCTTCTGCCTATTAGGTCTGATTATCTTCTATCTATGGAAACGATTCAGTTTTGTATGGACGTCACCATTCATCCTGGTCATTCAGTTTCTTTGTTTCATCAGGAATCGCATTCAAATGACCATCATATTGTCTTGGATGTAGATATGGTTTCTTAATGGATACTTTATTTCCCATATTCTCTTGGGTATAGGTATTCTTATGGGTACTGCACAGAGGTGTTGCTCTTCTTCTTGCCTTCTGATTGGTGAAGTATATGCCACATGCTTTGGTTCATACTTCTCAGGTAATGTAGGCGGGGTAGGTGGAGAAGGGGTTCTTGGCTCCTCCTCTACAAGGCTTTGGATTTGTAAACACGCTACAGGTGTAATCAAAATATCTTACAAGGCCTGCTTTCAGCCACCCATTTTACAAGCACTCTGCATGTCCTTCACTGAAGTCCTGTTAAAACAAGCATTTGCAAAGACACTGAAGTCCTGTTAAAAACAAGCATTGGCAAAGCCAACATTTTTGGCTTGTTCATAAGTGTTAAGCCTTTGCCAGGAACTGCTATTAGATGGATAGATATTCACACTATTTTACACCTGCTACCAACAATGGGTAGTTAATAGCACTATGACAGTGACTTTCGCATGCCTACACAAAAGCCCAAACTGTTGGCATTGCCATTGGTTGTTTAATTTGGCATGTGGGTCCTTAGATATAGCTATCCTAATGAACACAACTGAAAAAGATGGTTAGTTTGACCCTGTTAAATACACGTTAATTGTATCTAATGTCAGCTAATTTTAGTTCTGATAAAACCATGGCTCTTTGGCTCATCCAACTCTTTAGCTGAAATATATTCTGTTTAATTCAATTGCTTTTGTAACTGCAACACTGAATTTGAGGCCTTCCTCGTTGTTCAAAACTGCTATATACGTAGTGGAACCTTCATTCTTTATTTAATCCATATGTTTCTATGAAGTATATATGTATATGTTGGCACTTGCCACAATCTATTTACTATAAGCATTTGGCTAGCTTCATGATTGCTTTGCTGCTTGCGTTTCATTGCATCTGTACACGTTTAAACTAAATATCTCCTCACGTTTGTGGCATAAGTTTCTACATCTTGATCCCAAAATGTCACTTATCCTTATTACTTCTTCATTCTTCATAAATCTTCTGCCTATCAGGTCTGATTATCTTCTATCTTTGGAAACGATTCAGTTTCGTATGACGTCACCATTCATCCTGGTCATTCAGTTTCTTTGTTTCATCAGGAATCGCATTCAAATGACCATCATATTGTCTTGGATGTAGATATGGTTTCCTTAATGGATACTTTATTTCCCATATTCTCTTGGGTATAGGTATTCTTATGGGTACTGCACAGAGGTGTTGCTCTTCTTCTTGCCTTCTGATTGGTGAAGTATATGCCACATACTTTGGTTCATACTTCTCAGGTAATGTAGGCGGGGTAGGTGGAGAAGGGGTACTTGGCTCCTCCTCTACAAGGCTTTGGATTTGTAAACACGCTACAGGTGTAATCAAAATATCTTACAAGGCCTGCTTTCAGCCACCCATTTTACAAGCACTCTGCGTGTCCTTCACTGAAGTCCTGTTAAAACAAGCATTTGCAAAGACACTGAAGTCCTGTTAAAAACAAGCATTGGCAAAGCCAACATTTTTGGCTTGTTCATAAGTGTTAAGCTTTTGCCAGGAACTGCTATTAGATGGATAGATATTCACACTATTTTACACCTGCTACCAACAATGGGTAGTTAATAGCACTATGACGGTGACTTTCGCATGCCTACACAAAAGCCCAAACTGTTGGCATTGCCATTGGTTGTTTAATTTGGCATGTGGGTCCTTAGATATAGCTATCCTAATGAACACAACTGAAAAAGATGGTTAGTTTGACCCTGTTAAATACACGTTACGAATGTTCATTGATGACATGTTAACTATTTCCAACACTCTGAAAACATTTATAACACTAATGGGACAGATCAATTGGTACTTACAGTTAAGAAGAATAACTAGCCGAAATCTAGCCATACGCTTATCTCGATGATGGTTAATTAGACTTCACAAACAAGGACTTTGAATGGGTAAATAATGAAACCCTTTCTTTGGATTGTTGGGGGATCTGATATTTGAAGATGGCCAAAACTCCACTTAAGTGCCTAAGTCAAATAAAAAATGGTTCCAATGAAAATGTTTACCTAGAAGCCTGTATTTTTTCCAAACAGCAGTGAGCTGGTAAAAATGCCTTTACTAAATTCGGGAGAAAAATGTGAATGAATTTGTTTGGTCAGAGGAAAAACAAAGTTGCCTCTTTGCTTTCAAAACTCAAGGTCCCAACTGAAGAAGGAAGATAGAAGAGCTGAAGCAATACCTTCATTTTTTTTTTCCACACAAACTTAAAATCTGGTTACTTTCTGATGACAATGAAAATCCAATTTGGGTTACGAATGAGAGTGGATACCACCCGAATTCAGTTCCTCAGCCAAATTTGTCAATATTGGCATTGGACTGGAAGATGCTTCCACGACAACCATTCAAACATGCATAGCTACTCTGGCAGATATGCTTGGCAAATATGTTTGCAAACAAATTTCAATAATCTCCATCAAAAATTCCGGGGGAGACCAAGTGCAGCGGTAGACTGGGAGGGGGGGGGGGATGGAGCCCTGAAGACTCTGAAGGAATCAGGCAGCCATTAAAGATGCACAGAGAGTCATTAGCAGGGCAGGGGGAGAGGGAAGAAAGAAGAGAAAAGGAAGGTTTTGGAAGCTTCCGGAACTTAAGGAGATCCGGCTCAAGTCTGAGAGGGGGAGGAGGCCATTCCAGGGGGAGGCACCTGCAGAGGAGAGAGATCTACCCCCCACTCTCTGCTTACAAAAGCGCAGTGTAACCCTGCATATAATTCATGGGTCTGTCAAAGACCGCATATGTAATCTGTAATGTAAACAAAATAAAATAAATAAAGATGAAACCATCTGGAGCGACATGTTTTTTATAAGGATGCTGTTTAAATTACATGAACATAAATGTGTTCATGTATGTGTCTTTTTGTGATTGCTGTTTTATTTCTTTTCTCTGTGTTTCTTTTATCCTTTTAAATATATATATGTCTACTGTCATCCATGTTCCCTCTTTATCGAGGTTTTGGCACTATGTTGGTTGTGAAATGGCTGGCAGTAATTCCGTCGGCCAGCAGGGGGTACCCAGAGGTTACCTGAGAAGAAATTCGACTTTCACATGGCTATTTCCCCTCAGGGGGTGTGGGATGGTTTGACCTTGGGGAAAGAGGAGGCCGCATTTTTCTGTTGAGAGGGAGAGAGCGGATGACGTCAGGAACCGACAGGGCGTTTGTGCTTTCCAGTGTTTGGCATTCAGCACCGGGCAGGCCTTTTTGGTCTGTTTGTCATGCTCTCTCTTGCCGGAGAGGGGAGAGGCCAGCCAAGCCACGGCCTGTTGCAGGCTGCTGTGACACCGTTAAACAATGGGTGGGGTTTTGGGTTTTGTTACAACTATTAGCCTGGTCTCCCCTTATCCCTACTTTGCTACGGCAAGGTAGGAGTGGGAAATTTGAGGGAGGAGGGATTGCGTCCAGGAATAGTCATGTCCATGTAGATTTGGTCAGTAGCGCTATATGCATCTTTACGCTATGTTTATCATCAGAGGTATTAACACCCAAACAAAACAATTTTTAAAAACCCACAGTAATTAAAGGGAAAAGGAGAACTCAACAGGACATAGCACTAGGCAGTGATAGAAGACAGAGAGAAATGTTGCTTTTGTTTGCATAACCATTGCCAGGTTTTACTCATGGGGCGGGTGAGTGAACCCGGTGTATTTGTTTAGTTGTGGAGAAGTTTGGCGAGGAGAGAAAGTGACAAGAGGCGTATTCGATTTTCCTGCCTTTGCACTTTCAGCTTTTCTTTCATAGGAATTATCCAAATTCTTCCCTCAGTTTGTCAACGTAGACGGCCATGAACTAGTTACTTCCTCTGTGCCCCATCAGGCCTGTTGATTTCGGGAAATGTGTTAAACAGTATCATAAACCAATGTTTCCAGCTCGCATGAACTGGTGAAACCTTCTTGGTTAAACTACCTTATTAATTTGACTTCTCTATGTCGGCATCTCCACCGTTCCTTCAAAGGAAAATCAGAAAACGTGTTGACTCATGCACATGCTAGTTTGGTCAAGGGTTTAACCTCTGTCCTTGCCTCACACCTTAAGTTACGTATTGCGCAGCTAATTTGTCTCTCCAAGGGAATCTTGGCTCCTCTGTACATGTGTTCGGGTGGGTTGTTTCAGTCAGAGCTTATAGTGATCAACCATCTCAGGGACATTTGTTGTTAAACATACATATTATTAAATTTGGCTTTTTATTGTAGTGTCATATTGGCCAACCAGTAGGTTTTGCTCCCACAGGAGATTTGGTCCCTTGTTGGAGGACACTGGGTAGAGTAATCACAGGGTGTGATGTGAGGCATTTTATTTTCCCTCACATGGCCATGTTGTTAAGGCAGACCGGTTTGTAATTGGGCTGTTGACTCATGTGGTTTTCTCTGTTAGTCTATTTTGTTTGTGTGTGACCTATTTATTTGTGGTAGTCTGCAGCTACTTGTGTTCCTCAGGGTGAAATCTCCCCAGAAAATTAGGGGGTGAAGTTGGTACATTATGCAAGACACTGTATAATCAATTTCTAGGGGTATCAAGAGGCTTTGTGCCGACATTTATAGGTGCTGCGTTTTCTAAATGTTCACTATAGTGACATGTATTTAAAATTGGAAGCCAGGTCTGCCTTTACCCTGGGCTACTCTGGATGCCAATGGGAATCTTATGTATGAATTCCCAAATACATATTTATTCCCAAAGGCATTTGTTAACAGGGCCTTTCTGATTAAATAAGTAGGTGCTATTTTATTTATTGTAGTTTCAGGCACCTGATTCTTGATCTTGAAGCAATGTTCTAAACAAAGGTGTTGCTAATGTTATAACTAGATGTTCATAGTGATTATGTATTTATTCACTATACATAGTATTGCCAATGTATTGCTGCTATATTATTCATTTATTTATGCCTATAATATAAATGCCACACATCTGGGCTGAGTAACTCATGAGTACAGTGCTTCCATTCTTCTCAGAGAGAAATATTAAGTAGAGTCAGTTCCTATATGGGTCAGTCGATAGTGTCTGTCCACAGCATGATAAAGGGGTTCCAGGAGTTAGTGCATGATTCGCTCCCTACGGTAGCCCTACTACACACTCTTAGGATCCAAGTTGGTGTTTATGGTCAAGAATAATACCACCGGAGTCACATATTTGCGCTGGTGCACGGTAAGGTAGGTGTGCCCATTTGTCCAAGTCCTTACAGGTTGCTAAGTAAATAGTCTCCCATAACGGATCCACAAGGTGGCTTTCACCACCTAAGGGCACACGCCCCTTACAGTCAGATCTGCAAATAGTTAGAGCTAGATGACCAAAGGGCTCTAGCAGGGAGGTATTTAGGGTAAGAGAGTTGGATGTAGAGGGGTCCCAGGCCCCAGAAAGCTCTGTGGATAATGCAGAGGGTCTTGAACTTGATCCTCGCAGCACCCAGGAACCAGTAAAAATATTTTAGGGCTGGAGAGATGCGGTCCCTGGGCTAGAGGCCAAGGATAAGTGTTGCAGTTCTATTCTGGACTAGTTGAATGCAACACAAGGGAGTAGTTAGGCAGATTAAGGAAGAGGCTGATGCAGCAGTCCAGTCTGGAGAGGACTAGAGCTCTGGAGACATTGAGTTCCTGGGGGAAGGTGAGGAAAGGGAGAATGCCTCTGAGGAGGTGAAGCTGAAATTGGGCCTTCTTGGCAAGGTCCTTGATGTGAGGCGAGAAGGAGAGAGAGGAGTCGAAGATGACACCACGGTTTTTGCCTCACAGTGGAGTGAAGGGAGGGGGCCCATGGAAGGCGGCGAGAGTGTGGGTGGGAAAGAGTGAGCAGGGGTCCCAATGAGTAGGATCTCTCTCTTACTGGATTTAAGGCAGAGATCGCAAGCAGAGCACCATGCCTGGATAGCAGTCAGGAAGTCAGGTTTGAAAGAGGAAGAGGAGGAGGCGGGGGAGGGAAGCTTGAAGGAGAGCTGTGTGTCATCTGCATAACACTTAAAGTTCGGAGAGAAGGTGGAGATCAAGTGGGTTAGAGGTGCCAGGTAGATGTTGAACAGCCAAGTCGAGAGGCTAGAGCCTTTAGGGACTATGCAGGTGCAGAGTGAGATTTTGGAGAGAAAAGGGCCTTGTTGAACCTAAGAAGGTAGGTAAAAGAGGAAGGAGGACAACCAGTCCAGAGCCAGGTCTGCGATGCCAAGGGTATCACAGAGCCGATTTATCAGGGTGGCACGATTGAAGGGGCGTAGGAGACCCATAAAATCTGGGGGGGACAGGGGACACCTTGGGCCTTCTTTTATTTATTTATTTATTGTTTTTTAGTCAACTAACTCTACTTTTCGCAAAATTAAAATAGCAGTACATATTGAATCACACATATCATCACTGTACAAAACAAGAGAAAAGAAAACAGAAGAAAATTAAGAAAAAGTAAAGCAGTTAAGTTACAGTACAAAATCCTTTTATTTGGCATCTCACTTCAGAAAGCTCAGCTCACGTAAAAATCTTACCACTTCTCAGGTCAAAAGGCTTTCATGGCCTGTGCATAGCTCGTCCCAAAAAGATTGGGTGTCCACCCACCATTCCTGGCTTGTCCACAAATCTCACAAACTGTACAAGCCTCTTAACGGGGGCTTTGCTGCAGACACAAACCACAGAGTAAAATGATCTGTCAAATATTTTGTAGTGAATGATAATCATGAGCATTTGTCCAAAAAAACCATTTTATTTTCCGGCGTTCGGTACGCATGATAAATTGTTTTGCAATTGTTTGTATGTCCACCAGATCCATTATATCTTTGTGTATATTGCACACACACACATGATTGAGTCTTTTCTGAGTCATTGTTGTGCACAGCCAGGTTTTCAGTCGCCGTAAAGCACTAAAGCTCCTCTCAGCCTCACAGGAAGATACTGGAACAGTGAGGAGGATCTGCAGTAGCTTCTCCACCTGTGCAAAGAAAGCTCTTTCAGTGGGAGGCATCCGTCGAAAGATCTCTACCAATTCTGAGATGGAAGAATATTTATGGACGCTTGATAATGTTGTTAATTGTGCCGAGAGGAGGGGATATTCAATTTCTGGATACTTAACAATATTTTCTGCGCTTATGCCTGTTAGAAGCAGCTGTTCAATATGTTCATACATTTGGATGCCTTCCTGGTCAAAACGCTGCTTAAGTTGAACAGAAACGGTGTCTAAAAGTTCAAAATACTGTGGTCTGTAGTAGTCCTTTATGGTTCTTGGATGAACATTTTCAGCTAATCCTTCATCAATACGTTTTGGAATGTGGCTTCGTCTGGGCAGTTCTATCTCCTTCAGTTCATATTTTGTCACCATATTGTTATTGTACATAAGTAGACTGTCAAACGATTGTTCGCTGCGAAGCTTTAGGATGGCACTGTTTGTGTGATTCACAGCTGCAAGTAATCCGGATAAAGTTTGTTGGTTTCCTTGCATGGCAATATTCAAGCACTCAAGGAGCTGCATGACTTGGACAACAATCTGCAGGCCTAAGAAAGTTATTCCCTCTTGAAATTGTTTTAATAGGCCACGAGCACGAGCGGGCACATCACCACTATTCTTGGAAGCTGCCATTTCTTCTAATGTTTCCAGAATAGCCTCATAATTGTCCATTAATTTTTGTACAGCTTTTACCCGAACCGTCCAGCGCATGGGACACAATGGCTTGATTTTGGCAACCTTGGCTGGACCTTCAGTTGATTGCTGGACAATATCTGCAAATTTTGTGCGACATGTCATAGATTGCCCAAACAGATTACCAAGCTCTTGAACATAGAGTATTGCATCTTCCATTATGGGACACTGTTGTGCTGCAGCCTGAATGACTAAGTTTGTACAGTGAGCTCCACAATGGACATACAATGCAAGTGGTTGTTGTTGCCGTATTATTGCTTGTGCACCGTGGTACTTCCCTGCCATATTTGCTGCACCATCATAAGTTTGTGCTCTAAGCATTGACAAAGACAGACCCTGACGACATAAAACATCCTTTACAATGTTAGCAATTGATGCTCCGCTGGTATCCTCTGCTTGGTACAGTCCAATAAAATCTTCATGTGGACAAAGATCTTGGTCAACATATCGGATACAAAAACATTCTTGTTCTTAACCTGATATATCTTGTGTGCCATCAACTATAACAGCAAAGGGATTGTCGCCAATACTATTACGGATTATACGCAAAATTGCATGAGACAATAACTGCAGAACTTCATTTTGGATGTCTGGGCTCAAGTATTCAGCTCTGCTTGATGTGATCCATTGTTTCAGACAAGGCACATCATCTGCTCGTGCATCGATAACTTGCCTAAAATTCCCATCTTTGTCATCATGCCCTCGCAGGGCAAGACCTTGTTTTCCAAGAAGAGCAATTGTGTGAATTATTTTGTTAAGGCACAACCAAGAATCTTGTTGTTGTTTTTTTACTTGTTGCCAAAGTTGTGAATCAATTGGTTTACTTGCTTTATGGTGTGCCAATTGCTTTACAGAGTATGCATGAGCAGAACTAATCTGATGCTTGTTGAACTTTTCTATAGCCTTTTTCAATTGTTGAAACCAATAGTAACAAACGCTTGCTGAGCGTTCTTTGAGAGATCAACCAGTTTCAATGCAGCAGACTTTGCACAGGGGAAGCAAATAACTCCTTCCAGTTTGGTAACGTAGTGCAACCATGGAAAATCTTTGAACCAGCTTTCCTGAAAATGCAATACGCGCTTCTTCTGATTTTGGAACTGCACTACAATGGTTTGAACTGGTATACATTTCACAGATGGGTGATTTGGAACCATTGCACTTAGAAGAGCTCCCTCGTCATCGCTATCTGAAAGGCTGGTTGATTTTTGCTCAAAAAAGATTTCACAGTTGTCCTGGTCATCTTCCGCATTGCCAGTTGTTGCCCCAAGGATTTCTTCTGCTCCATAGATCCTTTCGTCATATTCATTTGTGGGCGTGGCTGGGATGGCGTCATGTGAAGTCATTGCAATGCATTTAATTGGAGCCGCATCAGTACATTCAACTTCTGATCCTACCTGTTGGTCTGTGGACTGCAAAACAGGCATGTTCTCTGCTGCACTGGACTGTTTTGTAACAAAGAATTTACGAATGTCCATTCTGAAAAAGAAAAAAAGAAGACTACATTCGGAAAGAGAAAAAAAGGAGACTATACAGCTATAGCAATTCGGCCAGACATGGAATTGTCAATGCAATGTTACCATTTATAAAAAGTATTTGTTGTGTTCAGTACAGCGTACCTATCCAAGATGCCCACTCCTGTGATTTTCTCACAGATATGTTGATGCCCAGGGTAGATGGGTGAGGTGGGGGGTAGGGGGAAGTAAAAAGGCACACTGAATGCCACAGTGAAAGTTGATATAGAAATGCAATAAAAACATCCACTTGCCAATAAACACTAAGGGGTTGATCAATTTCTTTTAGGGACATACACCTATAGTATGTGTGTGTGTGTGTGTGTGTTATGTGTGCGTGTGGCTTGCCAGAAATATTTTATGTGTCTCACTCACCACGCAGGGCCATTCCAAGGACTTGTGGAGCTAAGTTCTGCAAATCAAGTGTGGGAGTGGGACCAATGTAATGTGTGTAGGGTGACCACAGGAAATGAAATCATGGGGAATTACATCACTAGAAAAATAAATTACTTGCCTCTATAAACATAGTTTCTCGAACAAAGCAAGTTTCCCGGGCAACATGCATCCCCAACCCATTTCATCCTATTCCCATGTTGGGAGGGAAGGGCAGCAGGGCACACAGATGAAGGCATTCTTAATTGGGCATTGCCAATGCCAACAGTTTTGGCTTTTGTGTAGGTATGGGGAAATACATTTGCCAGGCACTGTCATAGTGGTCTTAACTGGAATCTAGCAGCTGCAAGGTGGTGAAAGTACTTGGGCATTATGGACATATAATAGCACTGCTTGGTGAATGCCTGATATTGATAAACAAGCTGAAATTGTTGGCTTTGCCAATGCATGTTTTTAACAGAACTTCAGTGAAGGACGTGCATAGTGCTCATAAATCGAGTGGCTGATGGTAGGGCGGGTTTGCAGCTGCTTTCAAAAAACACTGACAGGCACTTGAGGGAAAGGTTTGATGGTAAGATTTGAATAAAGCGAACACAAACAGTTCCCATGAGAAGGTGGTGTGGGCAGCGAGGGAAATAAAAACAGTAATACTTCCAAGCAAAAACATCTGTACACACAGGATCGGACAAAAGAGGATTGCAACATATATGCCATTCTGTTAATCAACTTTACCTACCTGGTTCCTGTGTGCCAATCTGCTTTCTATGGGGTTGGCAGAGCAACCTGGGCGTATGTAATCCATAAGGATGAGCCCAAGATCAGATAGACTATAGGGCTTTGGGTCTGATTAACCGCTGCTGTGGCCGAGTTTGACAGAACTAAGGAGGAGAGTGTAGTCAAGGCTCGGTTAGTGTTAATGTGCTCATTGCTAGGCCTGTTGTGGCCGTATGTGTAGGGTTTGTGTGTGTAGTGTAAGGTGGTAGGAGATATTAGAGGAGAGACGGTTAGTCAGGGAAAGGTGGGATTGGGCCTTACAAGACAAAACAACCTGCAACCTAGATAGGTACTATATCTCTAGCTCACAATTTGATCTGCCAATCCCTCTCTCTCTCCATCTCTCTCTCGCATGCACACTCTTTCTCTCTCCTTTCTCTCTGACTTTCTTTCTCTCATCCTCACTTTTCCTTTCTCTCTCTTTCTCTATCCCTTTCTTTCTATCTCTCTCTATCCCTTTCTCTTTCTCTCTCCCTTTCTAATTCTCTCTCTTAAAGAGATACTTAGCATCCCATGTGCAAAAAAAGAATATGTGAGTTCGCAGATGAGAGAAAGGGGGCAGTCAGGAGGACACTCCACTTAATCCACATGAGCTTCCTCCTAAGGGTTAATGGAGGCAAGAACCTTTGGTTCAGAGAAAGGGCTTCTTGAAATCTGAGTGCCGCACTCGCCCATTTTGTCTTCCTTGGCATGCTGGTTGGCAAGTTGAGAGATGAATCAATACTCACTCTAGCATGCTCATGTATTATTATTTATTTATTTATTCATTGTTTGGTTGTTAGGCGCTTATACAACAAGTAAATTGTGTTTCAAAATACCCACAGGGCAACAGGGAGGGAACATGGGAGTAAAATGAAATATAACACTATAAAATAGAGGCGGACCTGCTAGGCCTGTTAAAATTCACAACGTGCAAGTGCAGAGAGAGAGAGAAGGGGTGAGGGTACGTTCTAGGTGTATAAAGTGGGAAGCGCTAGGGGGTGAGCTCAGTGGAGTGCTGGGTATTTTGCACATAAAGGGTAGGGCCCGTCTTGGACAGGGAAAGAAGGTGTTTGTCAGACAGTCGGGGCAGTGGCCAGAATCACTGTTGTCTCCCAAAAGCTCTAAAACTCTTCTCACACAGACCAAAATTACATTTCTCCCGTCCCAACTCACCAGGGTTTCAGGCAGCACCTGGATTTCCATAGTGCAGGCCCAACCTTTTAGGGTGGGTCAGTTTTTTCCCAAAGTGGGCATGTTAGATGAGTTACTTCACTGTGCAGCTAGTAGTTTTGATCAGTGGTAACTTCACTGAGCGGCTAGTAGTTTTGGTCAGCGGTAAGTTACTCTGTCTCTGGTACAAAAGGAATGAGTTGAGATGGAGAAAGAACTCTATTGTACAAGTTGACCTCCACATGCATTTTTGATATATACAATATCCAGAGTCTTTTCGATCTTTGGCTTCAGTGGAAGGATCAGATATTAAATCCAGGAGGATCATGAAGGAGCGGCTGGCAGGTGGTCAGATCTCAGGAGGATCACCCTCCAGTGGCTCTCCCAGGGAGAGCACTGGATTCAACCGGGCTCTGCATTTGCAAGTGAATGATAAGACACTGATAAGGTGTCTACTCTCTCTACCTTCCAACATGATTTCACTTCCTAGGTTTTTCAAGGTAGTTTTCATTCCAGTGTTATTAATGTATAATATTTTAAATTCTTTTAACGGACACCTTTTTGCAATGCATTACTATGAAAAGCAGGTGGCGTTAAGCTTGTGAGCCTTTAACAATGCAAAGCAGTGCTGAACACTAACAAAACCTTTTCTCCGGGGTGGAGGGGAACGGAACAGCCAAAAAAAGTCAGGCGCGAGATCGTCATTTTTCTGGATGACCAGAAATAGCTGTCGACTCACAATACATATGGTGCTGTGGTTGGATTTCAACTGGACATTCCCAATGGGATGAAGACCACAGCTTCTAAGTAAGCCCCCTCTGGCTTGGTGGAATTCTCTTAATTGTGAACCCCATACCACGTTCTAATCCGCGACATAACCCATCGGGCCACATTCCTTTCAGGATTTAACATCCCATGTAGCATAGTGTCTGAGAAGAAAGTTTCCCCCCCTCTTAGCTCTGTATGTTCTTCATTCACAATGATTGTCCTTTATGATTAACTCTTTCAGTGCCCTTAGGGTGTACATGTAGGCCATAACATGTGATCTTGTTAAGCTGAAAGATGCATAGGTATTGATTTTAAAAGGTTTGGCTAAAGGGAAGTTATGCCTAGGTTGGTGTAATAGAATTCAGTGACTAAGGTTTCCGAGACCAGGAGGAGGGAAATTGGGGGGACCCAGGAGACATGTGCCTCAGGCCAGGACATTTCTAAATACTAAGTGCAATAGTTTAATAACAGGTCAGTTTTTTCAAAGATGTAATTTCCTTGTTAACACACAGTGGCTTTGTAGCGGGAATGCATTCGGACTGAAACACACAGTGGCTGGAATGCATTCGGAGTGAAACACACAGTGGCTTTGTAGCGGGAATGCATTTGCACAGTGGCTTTGTAGCGGAAATGCATTTGGAGTCATCACTATCACATTCGCCCATAAAACCGTTTATTTAGTGCTAGTAGGGAGTGGGACCCGGCCTATGCGGCAAAGCCTGCCATATAATGTGACTCTCCAGTCACATGAAGTTGGTGCCATCCTATGCACGATACGTTCCTCACATGCCAACCGGCAGATCCTCCCTTCCTTCTATTGGTGCGCAGGGTGACAAAATGCAGGTTTGGCCTTTCACAATGGCCTTAGATGGTAGCACTGGTATGTGTTTGGTGCATATGTCACTGTCAGACCAGGCATAGACACACACTAGTGTTAAGGATGTTGAATCTTCTATCCTATTCTTCGAATTGAGGTGTTACCCTCAAATGCACTAGCATTGACTGATTGGGGGAAGCACTGATGGTCTGCATCAAATCTCCTTTTGCACCAGCTGCCCCTGCTTAAAAAAAGTGGCAATTACCAATAACCAAAAATCAACGTCCTTTGCTTTTGAATTAAAACTATGAAAACAATTTGGTAGAATTGATGGTACAACTGATGACATTGGTTGATGCACTGCGACCTCTGCAGAAATCCCTGGGACACGTAAAGTGCATAGGTTTGAATCCTAGAATAGCCAGCTAGGCCTTTCATTCTAAGGTTTTTGAAATGAGTGCTGTTAACTTATATTAGAACGGAGAGCCCTGTCCAATCAGGGTACGCGAAGCGCGCCAGTACACAGTGTGAAACTGTAACTCTCTTTTGGATCCACCATTTTCCTTACCAGTGCCCCAGACTGACTTTCCCCCTAGCCCACCTCACCTTGCCCAACGCTCAGTTACCATCCTCCGATGTCTTCCCTTTTCTCTTGCTGCTTCAGAGACTCCTCCCCTACTCTGGGTCACCAGTGGCAGATAGAAAATGAGAGGATCTCTTTTTTTTTTCTGCTTTGCAGGTGGCCATTTTCGGCTTGTAGCTTTTTTGTTCTTATGGGTAATCTGGCACACGTAAACTGTCCTGCCTGGACCGAAACGGTTATGCCGCTGACTTGGCGCCTTACAATAAACACATACGCAGATTACTAACATTGCACCAGTCTGAATGTTTGATCTTTCGAGCGCTTTTAGACAAACTCCCAGAACAAAACGTTTAATTTCTAATCATCTACTGAAAATCGGTCCGCATTTTATCAACCAGGGAGGGGCAGAGAGGCTGAGTCAACCCTGCCTGGACTGCAACCTACCTGCAGTCAGACCACACAGGTCTGTGCAGCTGATGCTGAAGAATGTGTCACTCTGACCCACGCAGCAGGTGCATTAACCAGCTGAGCTTGTATGCCAGTGCAATAACCTGGCCTCCCTTAGCAAATTCTCAAACCTCGAAGCTTTCACAACAGAATTCGAAAAACAAGTCCCTCCCAAATCTTTACAGAAGACATGATAACAACTTGAGGTGCCATCCCAAGACCCCCAACGCAGCCACCCCCCAGGATCTATGCGGTAGGCGCTGTAATACCCTGAGCTCATGCTGCAGTACCCGAACCTGCACACGCACGTGGTTCTCTGCAGCAGGCACACTAACTTCATCAGCTTTCGTATCAGGATTCGAACATCCAGGAGACTCGATATTTCCACAGCAGGTACATGAACCCCACGAGATGCCATGCATATAGGCGGTGACTCCCTGCAGGACTTATGGTGCAAGTTGCACGCTGATCTCTGCAGCCAGTCCATTGACTTCCTGAGCTGCCATACCAAGATTCGAGCTTGCACTGTCACATACTGAACTTTGCAGCCGTCACACTGACCTCTTGAGCTGCCATACCAGGATTCACGCCTGCACCGTCACATACTGATCTCTGCATGCATCCGGCGCATTGACCCCCTATGCTGCCTCCCAGCTCGAGACTCACCCAGAGGGCCTCCCAGCTGCCTGGTTTCCCTTAATAAAAATAAAAAATAATATAAAAAAACGAATGGCACACGGGGACGAAAGAAGCCTGGTTGCTAATATACTTAACTACCTCCTGGAGGGGTGGGCATGGACGTCAATGGTATTAGGCCCTGGCTACTTTGGCCTACCTGGCTTCAGCTTGAGGACTGGTAACGTCCATTTCTGCCCCCAAAATCGATAGTTAACGCTATTTAATAATCACTCTTGTTAACAGTGGCAAGCAACAATCTTGATCAAACTGCAGGAGGAGTAAAGGGTTTCTTCCCATGACAAGCATATCATTGGAGTGGGTATTGACTAGCAGGGAGGCTAGCAGAATACTGGGATCTGTCTGACAAGCAAATTATTAGGGGTTTACAGAGTCGAATTCGAATCTGCCCCAAAAAACGGGAAGAAGTCAGTTTATTTTGATGCCCATAAAAAGAATAAATAAAAAGCTGCACCTGGCGAGGCTGGGATTCAAACCCACGTGTGCAGAGCACAATGGATAGCAGTCCATAGCCTTAACCACTCGGCCACCTCGTCGTCTTGTAAATTAGAAAATCATTGTTGACTCAAACCTACTCTCTCTTACATACTTACCTTTTCTCAAGAAGCACAAAAGACACCTTGGAAAATGCCCATGAAGGAAAGGCCTTTAGTACCCAAAGGAACCCTACAATTATTAACAATCTAGGTCGACAGGCAGAATATATCCTTTCCCTACAGAAAACGCGCAAAGACTGCATTTCTCACAGGAGGGAAGCCGAGACAGAAAAAACTCAAAACCACTATTTTACCATTTTCTGATTGCAAAAAGATATGCAAGTCATTTTTTGAGTCGTTTTTCGAGACTTTAACCCAAAAGAAAGCCCACAACACGATGAATGGAACTAAAGCTTGTTCACCTATGGTGTGAGGGTCCCATCCGGTGCTAGTTTATCCCAATATTGCAGTTTTTAGAGATTCACATTGTAAATACATTCCTGCCTGACTACAATTCACAGAAATATTCTGAGGTTTTTGCTCACGTTGCTAATGCGATAGTGCCTTACTCGCGACCTCCATGAGAGCCACTGCCAGAGAAACTCAAAGCAACCCAGTATCTGAGTAAAGGGGTGGGGTGTGGAGTATGGAGCAGTAGGACAGCATACCATATTCTCCCCAATCCCCACCTCCTCGCGACCAGGGATTAGAGAATTCACAATAACAAACAGATAGGCATTTGATAGTGGTCAGCACGAAACTGCTCATGTGTTTTCAGAAACGAGGACTTTTCAAAAATATACGCGACAGATACGTCACTGGGGTGTGTGAAAAACACTCATAGGAAATAAAACTGATAGCAATCGCTAATTGTAGTCGTGGGCTCGTGGCTGAGTGATTAAGGTGATGGACTTGAAATCCATTGGGGTCTCCCCACACAGGTTTGAGTCCTGTCCTGCCGACTATCACAAAACAATAATTAACCATTAAAATATATATCACTCTGTAAGGGATAGACATTGCAACGCACAATGGAGATGCATTCAGAGTATACCCACTTACCCAATCTCCGGAGCAAAGCGACAAGGGAGATGCACTACTTTGAAGACAACAAAGAAAGGGCAAGGGGGGGGTCTCTGACTGGAGTGGAACGGGTCAGGCTGGAAGGAAGCACTAGTATTCTAGTGTCACGCCTCGGGAAGCCAACAGCACGCGTTGAAGATGAGGGAGGCTGGCTGCGCAGCAATGCACTGCGCACACCAGCAGCCTCGGCTGGCATGTGCTGTGTATTCACTGGGGGTGGGGGAGGAGGGGAACGCGCACGAGCGAGTTGTTGTCAACAACTCATGCTCGTGGACCTGCGTTGTTCTCCTCCCCCTCCCCCAGTGTTGTGTGTGAATCATCAGACTGCCAGGGCCATGGATTCGATTCCCATGGCCCTCGCTGCGTGCAAACTTCAGACAGAGTATGAAGTTTGCACGCAGACAGTGCACACACTGGACACACAAACTGGGGGGGGATAAAGGCCATTGTATCCCCCACTTAAAATAGTGGAGGGGATTTGTCCCCCCCGTGCCCCACAGTTCCTACACCCATGCACGATTGACCGTATCAAATGCAGAGGAAAGGTCAAGAAGGATGAGAACAGAAGGAGAGCTGGAGTCTAGATTAGAGAGCAGGTCTTAACGGGTATTCAGGAGAGCTGTTTCCTTGCCTCTAGCAGCTGTGAAGCCAGACTGGTGGTTGTGGAGAAAACCAACAGATTCAATTTGGTGGATAAGCTGGGAGATGGCCAGCTTCACCAAGCATTTGCCCAGGAAGGGGGCAATTGAGATAGGTCAGTCGTTTGCCGGACAGGAAGGGTCAGCAGAAGGTTTTTTGAGGAGAGCTTGCACAGGGAGTCCCTGAGGATTGAGGGGAAGGATCCAATGGCTAAGGAGTGAATGCAGAAATCAGCCAAGGCTGGAGCAAGGGAGACAGTGTTGTCCTTGATAGTTCTGGAGGAACAGGAGAGCACCTGTTTGGATGAGACCTTCATAGAGCGCACTTGTCTAGAAACCTCATCAGGTGTTATGGGAGAAAAAGAGGAGAGTAGGACGGGAGAGGGGATGGGGCAAAGGGATGCCTGAAAGTGAATGAGGGAGAGGGGTGAGGAGTAGAGGAGAGTAAGGTCAAGAAATCCTGAGTTTTAGAAATGAGGTGAGAGGTCGGAGGAGTGCAGAGTACAAGGGAAGGCAGAAGAGAAGTGGAGACTGCAGTAGGGTTGGCAAGGTCCTTGTAGATTTTGAAAAGTTCCACCCTGTTGTTAGTGGCTACCAAGATGCAGGTTTGGATATAGGCCCATCTTCTTTGAGCAGATGGAGAGTCTGTATTGCCTTTGGAGTAGGTGGCAGGCCCGTTTGTCAGGGGATGTGCTCCAGGTCTGCCACTTCCCCTCAGCCACTCTAAACTTGTGTTTCAGAGTGACTAGGTCAGAGTCATACCATTGCACTTGGAGGCAGGTTTCATGTGAATCCTCATGACAGGGGCAAGGATGTCCAGAGTGTTGGAGTTGAAGGTTAGTAAGGGTTGTGTCAGAGTGAGAGTCAGTGGTAGGAGTAGTAGGGGGACTGAAGGTGGCAGCAAAAGCGGCAACTGACAGTCACTTCTTAGGTTGAATGACGGAGAAGGGCGGCTGGCAGTGAGGGTGGGGGCTTAGGCAAGGGACCCAGGAGGTCTAGGTGAGAGGAAAGGAGAGCATGATCAGACCAGGAGAGAGGAGTAATGAGAGGAGTGGAGTTGGGGATGTCTGAAGTGATGAGACCATCCAAGGTGTGTCTGGCTCAGTGTGTCGGACCAGTGGGAAGAATGGAGAGGGAAAGAGAGTCACTGAGGTTGCAGAAGAGCCCATAGGCCGCAACAGGGGAGTCGAGGTAAATAATGAAGTCTCTGAGGAGGAGAAGCTTGGAGGAGGAGGAGGCAAGAAGAGAAGAGGTGAGGTCAGACCATTCAGAGAGGAATTGGGGTACTTGGCCATGGGGCTTGTATATAGTGGCTAGAGTCAGAGAGAGGCAAGGAGAGACACCAAGCCTGCAGACAAGGTGTTTGAAAGAGGAGTAGGCCTGATTGGGTATGATAGTAGCAGGGACCCACTCTGGGAAGATCAGAGCAACTCCGCCCCCGGCTGATTAGGCCTGGGCTTAGCGGGAATCTTGTCAAAAGTCATGACTGAGCTGGCAGTGAACCACGTCTCAGTGAGAGTGAGGACATCTAGGTTCAGGTCTTCAAAGAGGTGGCAGATGTCAGAGAAGTGTTTGACAGCAGAGCGAGAGTTGAGGGTAGCTAAGTGGAGCAGGTTGCCATTTTTGAAGGTTTTCCAAAGAGTGGTACAGGAGTGTGGTACACCCGTCAGAGGTGACAGAGGGGTAGCAGAAGGAAGAGAGGCAGGAGAGGGGAGGAAGTTGATGAGAGACAGAAGACACCTATCAAGAAGGAGAAGGTTGGGCTGAGAGCCCTGGACCATGACAGTGCCACTGATAATAAACTGAAACTGACAATTAAGGCATTCTTATCCAAGTAGACTTTGCTACCATAGCATTCTCAAAGATCAACCTGCTTCTGTCTGCTGAAATGTCTGCATCTAATATCTACTGTGCTCTGGGACAGAATAGGCCATATTGCTTACATAAACCAAGGACGGACTGAAAAATGGATCGTAGCCTGTCATATCTTATAAAAAACACACTCTCATGAATAAAGAATAGTGGACCAAACATTTACCTCATCTATACTAAGCAAAGGATCCACCGGACAAAGCTACCCTATTATTTTTGATTTCATCAGGTGAATGCTGGATATGTAAATCCCGAAAGCTAATGTTATTAGACAGCAATAGGGTCGCACAGCGGTGGATTGGGATTGTAAGTGGATTGTCTTTGACCATGAAACACGATATCTGAGTCACTTACAAAGCATGGCCATATAGAGCCTTTGCCCTGATGCAAGGCCTTTCTTCTCATCAAAAAAGGTGGACCATGCAAGCAGTTTCGATGGCTAAAGAATGTCATTGCTAATAGAAAACTGAATATTGAGTCCAAGCCTTTGAACTGAGGAACTGTTGACCAGTGGGGCACATCTGGCTTTCCTTGAGCTTCTAAATCACAAAATTAGAAATAACCAAGATGTATTTCCACATGTCTGGCAGTGTTTTCTGGGATGGTAAGATTGTCTGTCCGTTCCTATTTGCGTCAGTTAGAGAACAACCTATAGCCATACGTACGACCATGATGCTTTTGTTTACAGCTGGGCTTGACAAAATTACTGGTGTCCGTTTTATGTCTTATGTATCCCAAACCTATTTTATGTTTGTCACTTCTGAATGAGCCATCTTACCGCTTTTACTCCACACTCCACCCTAATCCAAACCATGCAATGAATCGTGAGGTCCCATTACACTTGTATTCCGATACTGTAGATCTGAGATTAAAAATCAACCACCTGAGTTTTAGAAAAAAACTGAAAACCCACTTCTTTAAATAGAGATGGTCTCTGTCACAATTTCTCACTAAGCTCCTAGACACCCTGCTCTTCAACTGTCCTGTCCCCATGTTAGTGTTCATTCTGTTGGTTGTGTCTCTTTGTTGCGCCCTGATGCCCGCAGGCAAACTGCGCAGAATAAACAAATAAAAAAATAAAAGAAATTAATAAAACGGTTGTTTAACCTTTCTACTCTGAAAATGCAATACAAGTATTTGGAAAAAAAAGCTGCATGAGTGCTTTTCCTGGAACTGAAAAACAGCACAGCGTGAATTGGATGTTCTGATTTCCATCTACCGAATCATGAATTCTCCTGTTGCATCTCGATAACATCATCCTGAAAATTATTGCGATTCCTGTCCCCACCGTGGTCAGACGCACTCCAACTCTCTATTATCAGTAAGGACTCAGAGCAGGAGCCGCCGAGATCTTTAAGAGACCGTCAGTGCAACAGGATTACTTTGGATAGTGGCGAGAATGCTGGGTCTTTGAAAATGGGCCATCGAAAAAGGGCAACAACTCCCTCTTTCGAAACAGGTAGTGCTGGCCATTGGGCCGGCTCTCACCGGATCCGAGATCTGGCACCAGATGTGTAGCCAGATCTTGGGATCCGGCCAGAGTCAGCCACCGCAAACCCCAAACCCATGCTCTGCGCTGGGTTACATGGAAAAAAATTTGAAAAACAAAAAAAACGCCCGGGACTGCAGAGCACTCATGGCCGCAATGAGCTGCTGAGCTGCTCTGCCCCCATACAGGACTTTGATCCTGGGCACAGCTGCAGGGCACGCAAACTGTAACTTCCTCTGGTGACCCCGTGCGAGGGGTCACCAGTGGAAGTAACAGTCCTCGGCCACGATTCGGTTTATTTATTTATTTATTTATTTCTGTAATGTTTGACGGATCCATGAACCCAGATTATTTATTTATTTGTGCAAAGTTTTTCGGATGCTTGTATCCGACAACCTTTGCATAAATAAATAAATATACAGGTATCCACAAACATTGCATGAATAAATAAATAGCCCTATTAACATTGAAACAATGAGACGCGATGCAGCCACCCAACAGCTTTGAGAGGGGAGCTGAAGGAGCTGTGCTGGGTGCGGTTCAAGTAAAACAAAACGTTGCTTCTGGCGAACAGAAATCTCCCTGTTTGAATAGTACCGAAGGGGGAGTTTTTTTTAATAGAATGGGATGCAAATTGTGTATTTTAAATAATATTTACTCAGCAACACTGGTCAAAAATATTATCCACACAGTGAAGTAACTTATCACCAGTGCCATGGAAGTGGTTTAAAGTGGAATTCATATATAAAGAAATTGCGCTGTTTTAAACTATTATTTTGGACATTTCCTTTGATCGGAGGTCAACTGGCAGCTCTGCCCCCGCCCAAACTACGCCCCCACCCAGACCTTGAGGGATCCCCCACCACATTTTTTCCATTTCCACTATTTCCATTTCCTATTTATAAGGACCTGCATTTGATTTTTACAGTCCTAAATTCTGTGTATATATATATATATATATATATATATATATATATATATATATATATATATATATATATATATATATATGAGTTATATTTATTGTTGGTAATTGTATTTTCATATAATTTTTTCACTTCAAACAGTAAGATGCGTCATTTGATTCTATATAATGTTGCACAGTGACGTTATTAGATATCTTTCAGAGGCGATTTCACTCTATACTACTCAGGGAATGCAAGAGGAAGGACCAGAACACAGAGAGGATCAGCCATCTCTGGCAGCCATCTTGCAGCACACCATGCACTTCTTCTTGCTTTTCATCACTCTTTCATGACTGTTTATTTACTTTGCACTTGGGAAATACGCCATGTCTTTGTTCGTTTTTTTATCCTGAGAAATATGGCATGCTTTCAAGAGTGGGCGGAGCCTACAATGATTTCCTATGGGAATTCAGGACAAACATACTCGCCTTTAGCACTTAAGATTTCAAATGAATCATCAAGGCAAATAGTGATGTTTGTTTATTAGCAACCGTTGTAGGGACCTGGGCCAATCAGTTCACACGAAATGCAGACCGAAACTACAGATGCAAACCCCCACTCCGGGTGAGCTGAGCGCTCCTTGCATATCCTGCCTTTTCCTGCCTTACCTCCCCCTACCTCGCTGTCTACAGCACCACTACTTGCCTACTCCCATATCCCTGAGCCTTCCTCCTTACCATTCTTGTGTTGATTGCTGAGGGCCGTTCTCCTGGTTACTGCGTCTATTATCTTCATTCTTTCACATGCCGGCTCAGCATGCCCTCACCATGGAAATAGAAAAAGAGTTTCGCTCAGAGCCCTGCCTCCATTTCGGTAGCGGCCATACATGCTATGACGTATGTGCTTGCCGCTTGTTGTTTTTTGTTTACCCATTTTTAACGCCTGGGGGGCTAGCCCCATTGTTACTAATGTCCCTAATACACAAGGAAGCTGGCTTCACAGGCCAGTAATGGTTCAAGGGCCTGGGTAAGGGCCCTTGCTTCACTCGGGTGTATAAGTTGGGCCCGTAGCCGTTACCGGTCGGCAAAGCCTACTGCCTTGGTATTATGCAATGAATGAGCCCGTGCAGAAAGTCTTGCAGTCTGTGCAGTCCACGCTGGCTTTGGGAGCAGGATTACCCATTGCAGCCACTACTCTTGTTAGCGGCCATAAACTTACCTCTGCTGCCCTCGCCGGTGTTTGCTTCGTCTAGGGTCCTGTACTTGGTGAAATGCTGTCTCACCGAGAATGGGCAAAGGAGGGGATGGACAAGTTAATGCGCCCCCCTTCTGTGAAAAAAGCAACCTCTCTGCAGGCTAAACCTGCCCCAAACTTAATAACCTCCTTTTATCCACCGAAGGGCCCACGGGCGGGGAAAACGGTAAGGGACTCCGTAATAGCTCTGTTATTACTTGCCTTTAGAGTCGCCATGGATTCTCCATCCCGTGTGCCCCCGTGTGATGTTGATCAAAGTTTTTTGGACACGCCACCAGACATGGAGCAGTGGCACGATCCAGATTTTGAACCCTCATCTCTCTTCAATAGGCTCATCGCCTCACTTTCTACCAATAGGAAATCGGATGTCACCTTCTCAACGTGTAAAGAGGGGGTACTTCCCTGCGAACATTCATTGGTAGAAATAAATCGAGTTTTATGCATCCTAGTGTCACTGTATAAGAGTTTGAACGCTGAAATTAAAACAAATTCTGTGCTTTTAGAGTCTCTTTTTGTAAAATTTTACTATGTAAAATTGCATACTTTAGCAAAAGAGTTGTGGTTTTCACATGGCTTGGCAAACACTAAGGTAATTGCTGACACTTTGGCTGGGAACACCTCAGGGAAGATCGATAGGGGTGGTCCACCGGTGTCAAGGGCCGGTCCCTTGGGCTAGAGAGCCCTCAAGTACAGATACTTTTGTAGTCCCGAGATGTCCGGTGTTGATACCTTCCTTGGACCCCAACACCGAAAGTGTTATTATGTGTTAAGATGTTTCTGCTCAGGTAAGAGGGGGCAACATATGGAGGAACTGAATTATCTATAATGGCAAATATACAGTTCTACGTAGTACCGCAATTATTATTAGATCTCTTTAAAGTGCATCAACTGTATAGTTAAATGGCACACAAATCAATAAGAGGAAAGCAGTTGGTTAGAACAAGTGGCAGAATACTGCCCCGATACCTTGACACAGTTCTGTGTGGAGATCCCCCCACCTGGGCAACCTGTATAATAAAGATATATCACAAGCCCAGTCCATATATTGTTCACAAGAGACCTACCAATAGTTCTGCAACCCCAAAGTACCTGGTGTTGTAGCGTTCCTCGTCTGGGAATCAACGGCCCTTCTTGAGTGCCCTCCCTTTAATGCAGGAGTCACGGGTCGTCGAACGTCTGAAGGAGAACAGGGTGAACTACGATGGTGAAGTGGCCGCTTCTTTCCTAGCGGTGCTCGTCAACAGGGAAGTGTAAACGTCCTGCAAGAAAGAGGTGTGTGGGGCACCTCGGTGTCGATAGTTCAGGACCGCAAAGAGTTTGAACAACTGTGGCCCAGCAAGGGCGTCGAGTCGTTGGCATCTCTGTGGGCTTTGGGTGGCAGGAAACCCACCGGCGGATGCTCCTCGGTGCGTCGATGGCCTGGCCTTATCCGACGGGAAAAGGCGGGCGGCGGTGCAGACGAGCGCACCCGTCAATCAAAAGTTTTTAGGCAACGGGAGCACGGCGGCCCCGGTCGGCGACGACATTCATCAACAGTCCGGGTGCTTCTCTTTGGGATTCCGCAGCAGTCCCCGTCTCCGGTCAGCAGCCTGTCGTAGGTCTGTCTATCAGGGAGCTTTGGCAAAGATCAGCTGGTGCATGATGGTCCCTTCTAGCTCGGGAAAAGGGTGCCTTACCAGGTCCTCACAGCAGCTTTCAGATTGATGAAATAGAGCAACAACAAGATTTCTCTTCCAGCAGGGCTTCAAGGTTAAGCTACAGTTTCAACTCCAGTGTATCTTCAGATTATGAACACGAATTCTAGCAGTGAGAGGCCCCCAGATATACTAGTTGATCTCCCATTCATTCTGATAGGTCACACTCAGGCATCCAATCAGGTGCATAGTGCATTCAGGCCATTCACTTCTCTCCAGACACTCACAACAATTTATGTGTATTGGGACAAGTACCCAGCCATTCAACATCCACACTGCATTCATACCAGTTTCGGGCAGGGCTGTCTCAGTCATTGTGTCAAATACCAGATACTAGACATCCACAACACAGAATGTGTATTTATCACACACTCCATTCACCCAGGTCCCACCCACAGGGTGTACGCACAACATACAGTCACTGGGAAGGCTCCAGCCAGTCTGGCCTGGACTTCACAACAACACCATATATGGAACCTCCACCCAACAGCCAGTCAGGAGGAAGGGACAGAGTCAGGGATTCCCAGGACTTTGGGAAAACAAGGTAACAGGCAATAGAAAGCAAGAGGCCACAAAGGCCATCTTGTTTCCAATCAGGATTCAACTGATTCCAATGGCAGGGCCTGGGTATCCCAAAATGGAGGATACTCAGAGCACCTGCCAAATTCAGCATGGAGCTGCCACCAGCCCAAACCCCGCTCTTTGGGACACACACAGGTGCCCAAAAACATACACTAGGGGCACAGGGTTGTACCCCCACCCATGGGTGCCATAAGGGTATCCCATGGGTCTGTACACCAAACCAAAAGAGAGAGCTACACCGCCAGGAGACCCACATGAACTCCTGCATGGAAAACACGACAGAACACACCTGTCCCTCCGATGCATTTCCAGCATTACACATACCCTTCCCTCTTCCATCTACAGGGGGATCATAAAAAACTAGGAACGATGGACCCCTTCTTGGCAATCTATCCAGCAATGCAAGTGAGGCTTGCTTTTCGTCGTTTTCGTTGGAACTTGCATCCGACAAAAAAAATAATGATTAGATTTGGCAAGTTGGAAGCTGATCAAAAGGGATGCTGTTTTTATAAGCAAGAGTTAGAGGGTGAAACTCTTAAACACTTTCTTATTATCTGCCCTGTGATTCCAGCCATGAGGTGGAATTATTTTAAAAAATGGTGGTCATCCTTTGAACTGGGGGATGGGGAACAAGTTTGGTCTGTATGTTTGTCGGGCCACACTACGTCTACAGTTTTAGCTGTCACTAGTTTTTTTTAAAGCGCTGAGACTGGAAGAGTATTGCGTGCCATCACTGTTAGTGAAGAGCCGTAGTGTATGGACTCCTTAGAACTGTACTTTGGTGGAGCGGAGCGGAAGTTTGACATTAGGAATACTGATTCTCTCTCCTTTTTGCTTACTGATGAATGAGATGATTTGAAGATTCTTTTTAAAGAGAATTTGTATTCTGTATTCTATTTTCTTTTAATGTTTGTCTTTGTCATTCTTCCTTTAACTGTGATTTTATTGTTATTGTGATATTTAGGTTTCTGAAAGGTTAATTTTTTTTAACCATAAAAACAAAGAATGCAATAAAAAATAATTCTAAATAAAATCCAAATGACGCACTGGTGATACAGGGCAAAGCATGCCAACCACCCACATACATGCCAACCCTCCCGATTTAGGTGGCAGACTCCAGATTTCTTAATGAAAAAGTTTGTACATTTTTTATTTCTCCCTCCTAAAGAAATTATGACTCCAATGTTTACCAATGGGAAAATGTCATTCTCCCACTTTCTGTTACAAAATCTCCCTCCCAGATGCTGCAAAATGTTGGCAAGTGTGCGACCCATCCTCTCCTCCGCGTAACAAATATAATAATTTAGCATTTATATAGCGCTACAAACCCTCAGGTATCTGAGCGCTGCTTATTATTACCCACAGTGTGTGGTGCTCATTTATCAACCTCAGAAGGATGAGTTTGGCCCTGCCGGGATTTGAACCTGCATGGTGCGAGCGCTCTACTCGCTGTGCTATCGGACGGGCTTACGGACGATTGCTAGAGAGAAAGAAATGCAACCAGCTGCACTCACTAAGATGCAAAGGAGACACATAGCATTGCAATGATGTAGAACACATTGCCTGATGCAAGCGGAGGCTTCGCGCTGATTCGCTGGATCCAAAACAGCTGTGACCTGAAGCCAGGAAAGGGGCTTTTTGGCGACAAAAAGAAAAAGAAAGTTGCTAATGCAGATGACATTTACTGAACTAGGGACTCAGCTGCTGTTCTGTCGGTGTCATGTCCATAATTCAACATGTTTGCAGCATTTATTTATTAATTAAAATGTTGTGTAATGTGTTGAACTTGTCTTTCAGCCTTCGTTGTCGAGTGATGGAAAGCTTGTGTTCATGATGGGTGCCTGTTGTTTGTTAACATGCAGTGTTATAAATATCGATGCAAGGACATTTTATGTTTTGTACAACACTATGGACACCTGGGTTCATGGAGTGATTGGTCCTTCAAATTACCATGTGTGATCACAGATTATGAGGACTACGGTGTGGGCAGCCATTTGGGGGTGAGCTGACCTTGTCTTATGGTGACAGAGGACGTTCCATGAGGGAGCGAGTTGTATGTTTTCTGAATGCTGATGTACGTCGTTTCACTTTCCAGTCAGAAAAGAACAGAAATGAACCAGCCACATGTCGCTATTTGTTCTTTACACCTCACTGCTTGTGACACATGTGGTGAGTTTAAGGGAAGCGCTTTCAGAGAGCAAGTCAGAGGTGCTCTGGCCTCTGGCCCCTGACTCCAGGCAGGACGGGTGATAGGACAGTAGACATGCAGGTGTGCAGTCAGAGGGTAGACAGGGTAGGGCCGGAGTGGGCAAGGCCTACCCCAAATCTGTAGATTCCCACTCAGGAGCACTGTGTGGGTACCTGCGGTGGGCCCAACTACATTAGCTCCAGGCCCCACTTGTTAGACAATCCTGGCTATGCCTCTGTGAGCAGCGATGACAGGTGCCCCCTTCTGGTTGCCCAGAGTGTGCTGAAGGGATGAGTACAACGATGAAACAGAAACAGAGGACCTTGAACTGCTATGGAAAGGGGGTGTGGCCTGAGGGTTCTGCTGTCATTCGGATGACTGTTGGGTATCCTGCTTAGAGCTCAGAATCAGAAATGCATGCATTGCTGCACCTTGCTTTTGGCCTCCCACGGAGAGCGTTGAGCCTCTGGAGGCGAACCTACTACTGTGTAATGACAGTAGGGTACAGTGAAGTGACTGATTTGACAAATGAGGACTGTCGCTCTTTGCCTTGAAAGCAGCTACACCTCCTCTGCAGCCCAGTGATTAGGCTGAAGCACATGCCTGGGGTTGCGCGTGGTGCTTCTCCTGAGAGGAGAATGGCCGGCCATTTCACTGCTGGACTGTCCTCGTGGTCCGGAATGGATGTCTCTCCTCTGGTTTGAAACAGAGGGTGAACACGGAATGTAGACACCCAAGAGTGGGCAGCGTCTCGGGGGACATGATAGCTGTATTGTTCGTTCTTATCAGGGGGGCTCTCACACTTTTGTTAAATGTTGAAACACTTGGGGTTTCATCTTAAATTAGCATGGGTAATCCAGATGTGGAACTCATGCCTTTTGTGCAGCTAGGGAGGCTGACCCTCAGCTGTATTTCACTGGTGCTGCTGAAGAGGGCAATAACATATTTATGGGGTTCCTGCGGGTACTCTTGTTCAGAGGAGAATTGCCCCGCCCTTCAGTGCTTTTGGGCAGGAAGAGAATAATAGGCACACGGATTTAACTCCTCAATATGGGTCTATGTGCACCTTAGCAGAGTTCCACCTGGACTCTAGATTGTGCAATGACTGCTCAGGGTTCAGAGACGGCTCTAGTTTGGCGGGAATGGTACAAGGCTGTGCGTGCTCTGCGTGACTTCGGTAGAGACTGAAAGGTCTGTTTCTGGCTGAGGACTTAGCAAGGGGCCTAAACATTGGGGAGGCGTAGATGCAGCCCTGGGCAGTCTCTTTGCATATGAAGTTGGAGGCAGTGGCGTAGTCCAATTTGTATGGACAGTATTATAGGAACAGTCACATCGCAAAAGCTATAGAACAAGGCTTGCCAAACAGTATCTGAAAAGTATTAAAGAGTGACTATAAGGGGTCAAGTTAAGAGATGTGATGGCTAATCGGATTAATGGCACTAGGCCCTGTTACTTGTGCTGGAAAGAAAGAAAGGATTCTTAGGCATTATTTCAAATATGAACCCTGTTAACTCACATGCATGTCTGGGAAAGGTTTATTGCAGACTAGTCTCGATCAAATTTCACTCTAGGGTTCCTATGTCCAGGGGTGCCTCCAAGGGGTGGCCAAGGGGGGCCACGGCCACCCTTATAAAAGCATGCCCCCCCCACTGGCCCATTCATTTATGTATGTTTGTTTTGGTGTGCCGCCCCAAGACTTAAAGAGGGGCCACCACTATGAAAAATGTGTAGTAGGGACGCCACTGCCTATGTCTACCTGACATACAACATCAGAGGACGGGGGAGGCAATGAACTCATTCATTTCTTCTTTATCATGTCAGGGGTGTGGAGTGATGAACGTGTGTGGGTGACAAAAGAATCTGGTCCTCAGTTTGAGATGCTTCTGTATCGTGTGTACATGTTACAGTGGGTTATAAGGGAGTTTCACCAGATTAGTACAGCTTTTCTGCCTAGTTCCCTTTCAGTTTCTATGCACCATTGCCTTCAGTGCTGGCTACTAACAAGTTCTGAGTGGGGGAGGCATCATCCAACTGACTGGCTGTATCCAACTGACAGTGTATGCTGCCGTGTCCAGAAAAACAAAAGAGGTGATGGTTGGAACGTTTAGAATGTATCTTAACCTCTGGCATTGCTCTGGGCAACCCTCCAGACCGTAGTTCTTTGCCTAACAAGCCATTACAGAGGCGAAAGATCATATACCGATCTGGCTTTTCCCCCCGCCCCCAAAAGAGGCAGTCCAGTCGAACTGCTTGGTCACATCCCTTCTGCATGAGACCACAAGCTTCCCCAGACATGTTTCAGCCTTGCTGGGCCTCATCAGTGAGGAGTAGTTTGAGTCTCTTGGCTCAGCAGGCACGGGGCCCACATCTGGCCATACCTGTCCCACTCTGGGTGACTAAGCAAAATAGAAGAGGTGCAGCAAAACATTATGCTGTGGGAAGAGATTGAGGGATTGTGAGGACAATCCTCCCATTGTATATGCAGTCTTGGGGATAAAAGGCAGGGCGAAAAGGCTTCTCCATGTAATGGAAGGTTTGTACTTTTTATGACTGCTTTTATTACTGGGAAGACGAGAGGGCTGCATCAAGCAAAACTTCGAGATTCTTAGCTTTTAGTGCTGATGCAGGACCTCTTACAAGCAACAAAGACATGCTGATGGGTATCTTGTCCCTGTTGATATCAAGCATCAGAAGGATCTTATGTTAAATGCAACTGAAGCTTCTGTTTCATCCACTGATAGATGTGCTACAGAAACTCTGCTATTCTGTTCAACGCGGGACACGAGGTTCTGTTCCCAAAATCTAGGGTTTATTGCAATACAAAATAGTCCCAGTTGGCCAAATGGTCCCACGCCCCACGACGTGTGTCTAACAGACCTCGGGGGCCGCAAGAGAGTGAGAGACGTGCATCAGTTACATATATACAAAAGGAGCACCTTACAAACAGCAATGCCACATTATGACACATTCGATGCCGCCCCCAATTCATTTCCCTTTGAATTAGAGGCGATGATTGACCATTGTGACAAATATGACACCTTAGACCACCATATTTAGTAACGATTTGCAATCGCCAATTTTACAGACACCATTCTTTATTTGCAAGAACACAGCGTTTCTGTTTTCATGGGCAAGCTGCGCGTAGGAGACTGGCACATACCAGGCCTCACTATCTCTTAGTTTCGATTCTCGCTCTAGAGGTCAGCCCGCTCTCCGGGGCCTCACTGTGCTCAGAAAGGGGGGCCGTAAAGAAGAACATAATTCAACTCTTTAAATGCTAGTTTCATACATTGCTATTCTTTCAGGAGACTCGCTGGCATTCATGTACTGATTAAAATGCCTTGCTCCCTCCCTTCAAGGATATGTGAGGGAGGAAATCGGGCATTTCTGTCTGGCTTTCCAGTGTAATGTTTCAACATGTTTCTTAGCCTTGGGTCATTGAAGCGAAATACTATCTACAGCAAAGCAGTTTTACATGAGGCAAAGTGGCAACGTTAGAGAGAGCAGAGAGAAAACAAAATGGCAATTCTGGTCATCTTAAAATGGCCTCACTCTAGTTGAACTGATAGCTACGTAATAACTAATGAGTATCTATTCTTAACACTGTAAATGAGGCGATTGGTCTTCGGCCAACCAATTAATCATGCATTTTCTTCCGCCCAAGGGGTGTTTAGTATTGCTGGACTGACAAGCCACCGACTGCATGCAAACGTTGAATACAAGCACAAGAAGCTCTAAGTGACTCCACCTGTGGAGGTTTCTACTGGGTCAGTGACTTACCCGAGATCTGCTTTCCAAGAGCAAAGGACAAACTCCCTTAATGGGCATGCCTGAGATGCATGCCTATTTCTCCGATCATTTGACGAGGACCGTTTGCTCCATGATATCTCATGTTGAGGAAAGGTTATCCAAGATTAACACTGCACGGCGATCATAGTCAAGTACTCTTAGTCTTTCTTCTCTAATGTTAGCCAGAGCATTTTGCACAAACATGACAGGCAAAATCAAGTAGCGCATTCATAAAGAATTGTATGGGCTCCACAAACGTCTGAGGTTTTAGTCTAAATTCACCTTCCATGTTCTAGTTTGGGAAAAGGAGGTTGGATTTCGGGCAGTGGTCGGCCGAATCTGTTGTGCTAATAGTTAGTTATCGTCAGGTGTTTTAGTGCAAGAGGGACTATATCCTGAGTGTGGGAGGTGTCCAATATTTCAAGATCCCTTGGCCAAAAACCTCAATGTGTTCTTTGAGGTATGTGTCTAGGCAAGGGTCAACTGAGAGGTTGGATGCTTTGGCTTTACAAGCTGCGCAGAGTCGTTGCATGACAAGTTAATACATTTATCCATGAAGTCTTCAAGCAAACCTAATTTTGGTACATGTTTGCTAGGATGAAAAGTGGGGTTGTTTTATGAGACCTGTATATCATCAAGTGTTCAAAGGAAGAGTCAGTGGTTTCAACTATGAGTGGACTGTACAAAAATCTCAATTCAGCCCGCTCTGCCATGTGCCATAGAAGACTGTGGTTGCAATTGCCGAGAACCAGGTTCATGCCAAGAATGGTGCATGGTTGCCTTCGTCTTTCAGGAGATCATGGACTGCATGGGTATAATTGACAGATTATAGTACATTGCCCAAGCCCAACATAATGGCAGAGATATTGGGGCATGCTGATTATATGTGAGATGAGGTGTTAGAAGTGGTATTGCTGTTATGCAAATAGCCTATACAGGCTATCCATTAATATGTCAATTCTCTTGGATTTATAACTGAATAGGGAACAAGGTGTTCCCTGTAGTGATAAGGGGGACTGTGACCCATTATGAGTTCTTCTATTGTGGCCACAGCCGGTTAGCAGAGATGTGTGCTTGCAGGAATCAGCATATGAGGTTTTGCCTGGCAACGTTCTGTTGGTTCCACACAAATTGTTGTGTCCATAGTAGATATTATCACAGATTACCTCTTAGCAATCTTCGTCTGATGAGTTGTGTCATCATCATTAGCTGAAAGATTGAGTACAGATTAGTACCCGGGGATGGGTGAGCCACCAATATGGTTGCTTGGATTGCGGGCTGAATCCCACGATCCAAGCCCACATTTCGAACAACCTGACAGCTGCGTCCCCTGCCCGCCATTTTTCCCTGGCCTTCCCTTTCCTTCCACTTCAATTTCCCTTTTGTCCCCACCCCCACTTACCTGATGCCTTCAGCAGCGGCACCCCCATTGCGCTGCCACTCTGTCTTCCTGCTGGCTGCCATGGAAATGTAAGAAGGGCTCTGCTTGGAGCCCTGTTTTCCAGCTCTGTGAGGGCCATCTTGCATATGTTTTTGCATGAATGAGCGGGACGCCACAAGGCTTCTCGTTCATTCATAAAAAAGGCATGGCTACCAGCATTCTGTGTTAATGGATTGGCAACCCGGGGTGCTAATAGCACTAATCACCCATTCCACTGGCTGGAAAGGTGGTAACGGCACTGGGGACCCTTGTTAAAGGCCCTTGCTATGCTTGGGCCTAATAACTTGGGCCTGCGCTGTTACCACCCATTCTATCCCATGGAACGGATGATTATTGCTTAATTAGTAGTGGCCATGTTCTTCATGTGGTGGCTTCTGTATAGGAGCAGGTGGAAGCCTCTCCTCTGGTCCCCACCACCTCACCACCGTCCTATTGGAATAGCAGAAGAAGAGCTACATTTGGGAACCCATGCATGAATTCATGTAGCATTCCTATACCATGTCGAGGGTATGAAAGACAATATGCACTCAGGCAGCCATTCAGATTGTACCCTCACATAGAAACAGAAGAAGGATGCTACCAGGAAGGGTGTCCACAACCAAGATGTCAGGATGTAAAAATGAGTAATATGGATGAAATCTAAACAAAGTCTGAAGATGACAGAATGATGTCATAAAGGAGATGTATGAACCTATGCCGAAACAATATGAAAATACTTAAAATAGACAATGTAACTGAAGCACAGAGAGAAACATGTACCTAAAGACAAAGTAATTGTGAATGTAAAAGATGAAATAACGTGATGACCAATAACTGGAAATACTCTGTAACACAAGGTAGAAAAGGTACATAGAAGCATAATAAAAAGAGGTATACATACAACATTTAGGACGGCCATTGGAAGAAAATTGACAGTGGCCTGTGTTAAGAATCAACCGTGTTACCTCAAAAGACTAGCCTAGGAATGCAAATTGAAGAACTGGTGAAGGAGCTGTTTTCACATGCAGAATAAGGGAGTAGCTTGGCCGAGGATGAAGAAGGCTATTTCGTGAGATGGGTGCAAGGCACAAAGGGAGTCGAAGGAATGGACCACATGCGTAAGACATATTTCTGCTAAGATTAGGAGAGACAAGGACATTTGCAAGTGCCAAGTACTGAACAATCACAAGGGCATAAGCATATATGAGGTGGAGTTAGCAAGTCTCTAAAGGCCAGAGAGGGTAATGGCACCCGGGTTAATAAAATCAAATAGTTTTAAATAAGTGGCTGAAATGGACAAAGTCGTGGTCTCCTAACAAGTCGAAAACAAGGGCTATTTATTAAAACCCAGATGGAGATAATGGTCTGTTCATACTCCCTCAATATTCCAGAACAGGTAGCAGACCACAAGCGTAACTACAAACAGGATGATTTGGCTAAGGATTAGGTTCATGACATATGATGAACTAATTGGGAAAATAAGACATTAATTGACGTATCTCGTGCACCTAGGTTTCCTTTCTACTCACATGCTGCTAAACAAGCTGAAAATCCAAGGTTGAATGGGGTTGCCAACCAATCATAAGGCCTGCCACGCACTTTCACATACAAAGTTGCAGTTACCAATCCACTGCCATATTCTCTAGTATAATCAATATATTACGTATGTATAAGTAGCTCAGGGCATGTCCTACAAACAAGGGGCAGACAATGAGATATTAACACTTATATGATTATATCAGTAAACATGCTCCCCTAATCCAATTGAGGTTATGGCCCTTTAGGAACATGCATATGTAATTTATGAGATCACACCAGAATAAACCTGAGTCCAAATAACGGAACCAACTCAGGAAGATGGCAAAGTACTGTTTTATTAACAATTATCTAAAACAGGGAGGTTACAACGAACAACAACAGATGTACACTCAGTCTCTACGCAAAATATGTTTTTTATATGAAACATACATAAGGGTGACATCATACTACCTGTCAATAGTGATAAAACCTATGGGGGGTCAGGATTGGTTAAGGTAGACATCTAAGTAGACGTTTCTATGCGTCCATCCGTCCTTGTAACCAAGAACTTGTTTTAAGAACTGCTTTCACACAGTCGTCTGATCGGCATATTTATCACATCTCTAATTCAAATTAGGTTATGTAACAACAGTAGTCATCCTTTAGGACATATGAATAGGTCCATTGCAAACTGGTACCTCTGAGCAGTGATGGCAACATGGATTGTGTGAAAGCAGTTCTTAAAACAAGTTCGGGGTTACAAGGACGGATGAAAGAACGCATTTATATTCACTTATAGGTGACCATTGTTATCACATGAAGTTGACTTTAAATAGAAATGTGACGAATTTGCAGCTCGTACTCCAGTGCGATAAGAGCTGTTAAGGAAACAAATAGGAGCCTTATCTTGCAAAAGTGTTGCAAACTCAAAGCAAGGCACAGTTGAAATGTCTCTCTTCAGAGTTGATTATTGAAGCTATTTGATAACCTCTAGTGGAGATTAAATGGATACTCTTGTTTTGTAATTCAAAGAGCAAGTGAAGTTGTACATGGTGATAATCCTACCTCTAGCAATATGGACTAGTTCCAACACAAGAAAGCAATAAGAGAATGCAATTTATTTAATATACTTGGCCCTGAGGAAGACCTTGGAGGTCAAAACACATGTTGGCGGTATTTCTAGTCTATTGAAAATTCCAAATGTTCGTCTTAAAACTTGTACAAATAAATGGTACACATTAAATGTGTTTTATACTGAATTGTGTAAACTTCTTTGTTACTATATCCAGTGTACAGCGCATACTTTGTGGAACTGCTATTTCATGATTCTAATAGTTATTGGTAGGGGTAATCTTTAAAGGTCCACTCCAATCGCAGCAGTCGTTTTCACATCTTTCAGCCTATAATACTGTATCAAATGTTTGGTACAAGCACACGCTCAATTTAGATACCCTGCACACATTCATCTACTTTTCTATAGGAGCTAGGATTGTTATTGGTTTTCTATTATAAGGTGGACAATTTATGCCTACCTCCAAAAAACATGTAATTTCAGAAACATTAGATACATGGTTTCTCATTGGTCTTCAAACTATAAGGTCCTTCATTATATGGACTAATATAATTGGTTGGCACGCTTGTGCCATGTCTGGAACATTCGGTTCATTTAGCAGCACTTAAGCCAAGACGCAGGTGGTGGGAGGTAGGACATGAAACTACCTCATCACCCAATTAGCCCAACATCTCTCATTGCAGATGCCTTCTGCCATGAAATTGTCTTTGTACTTGGCTTTGCAGAATAACCTTGTCTTTGGGAATGAATGGGAGTGAGGGCACTCACTAGCATGTCTGGGACTTCAAGTTTAAGCTCTATTTCCATCCTTGGCTCACGTGACGGGAGACCACGATTTGGTCCATTTTGCAGCTTTTAAATGCTCTAAATGAATCAAGGTTTGGCATCCTTTGAGTTCTATCTTGCACCTTAATGAGAGAAGGTTCATCCTCTGCATACTCGTTCTTCTTCAGAAGAGATAGCTGACCTTGCTTCTTGAATCTTGACTCCAGGCCAGGCAGCCTTGCCCTTCAGCCCTGTGAGCCTGTTATTCTTGCTGCAACACAGTTTTCTATTCAAGCTTCATGGGTTCTGGCCTACTAAATTCATGATACCAATGTCCAGTTTCTATACAATGGTGGCTTCGCCTGCATTCTATTCACTACTCATAGCGAGCTTCTATGATGACTTAGCCTATCTTGCATTTCAACAACTGTACTTTTATGAACAGGTGTTTTTCTGCAGCACTTTGTGTGCGCGTAATCTTCCTTTTCTATATTGAGAACCTCAATTGATTCTTTACTTCGCCATTAGTTTCTTTAAGATCCATACATCATCTTTAGCCAGTATCTCGAGACGTCATGCACACTTCTTATGATGTCATTAATGAATTGGTCAACTTCTTTTCGCACTCCTTCAGGCTTTTTCTCCTGCCAGTTATCATCACGTCAACGGGTACATCCTGTAGGGTTGTTTCAATGGGTATCTTCTTTCGAACACTCACCGTAGTATTGGTATTATGGCTGGTGTTAGGCACACCACAATTTCATACAGGGACGTCATTTAGGGTTTGCCAGGGGTTGCACCTGTGGCCCCTGAGGTCTCCTCTGCTACCCCTGTGGTCTCCCTTGTTATCCCTAAAAAATGAATTAAAAAAAACGTTTTTTCTCCTTTTTTAAAAAATTCAAATTGAGGCTCCTAGGTTGAGGCCAGCAGCATGTGGCTCATTTTTTCAGTAGTGGCTACTTTTCTGATATATATATATATATATATATATATATATATATATATATATATATATATATATATATATATATATATATATATATATATATATATATATATATAGCCATTAAAATAGTTCAGTTGGTTGAGTGTTCACTGCTGAAAGTATATGTGATCTCCAGGTTGCAGGTTCGACTACAGGCAAGGTGAATTCAGCCTTTCATAGTGTTGAGGTTGATAAATGAGTACCAACACAGGTTGGGTAATATTGTAAGTATATTTGTTCTATATGAAGCGCTTAAGCATAAGTACTATATAATAACACATAATTATCGTTTGGCCTTGGATGTCTGCTTGCATTCACAGTAATTTGGTAATATGGGCCTATACACGCTGATATTAATGATACACATGGTGATAAATTCTTGTATAAATCTATATCACTTTACACTGATATTGTTACCATCATTTTCGTAGTGTACGTTATGTGATGCCACTTCCTGTTTTGTCAAGGGGTGAAAGGTTGTGTTCCATCACTTTACGGTGGGGTCAAATGACATCACTTCCTGTGATGTCATAATAAGTCAAAGGTCATGTGTTGTCACTTCCACTACCCCAGGCATTTTGGTGAAATGACGTCCACGATTACATGTCTCCAATACACAGGAGGTAGGGGGCAGTTTCTCTTGCAGAGGCACACAGCTGCTCCTCTACACAATCCGTCACGTTAATAGGTTTTGGAAAATACCACATAAGATGACGTCATAAATGGCATATGAAAAAGTATATAAACTCTGTACACACAAGATGCATGCATCTATTTTGATAGCTGTACAACACCCACCTTTCTTTAATTGAGATTAAGAGATTAAAGCAGTATGTTACCATCTTCATTGGGTCTGTCCGGTTATTTCGTCTAAGATGTTTATTGGAAATTACATCTAGTGCATAGAAGACACTTCAAAGTGCTACAGCACACTTCTATAATCAAGGCAGGTCATGCCAGCCTTAATCACATGGTGCCATAATTTATTATTTGCATTTTTAAAGCACTCACACAGCCCGTGGGCATCGAGGTGCTGTTACAAGAATTGTTTGTTTTTTAGTTGCGTAATTGTTTTTTTTGTCTTAGTTGAGTATTTATAACACTCTTAAATACAAGCGCGGACCCGGGGATCGAACCTGTGTTGCCATTCTCATCAAAGCTGAATGCTGATTCCTCAGGGTAATGGGCCTTCCATGAGGTCCCCATCCTCATATATTGCCACCACCACCAGTAAGGGGTAACAGGTGATAATAGCATTTGAAAAATGCTTTTCCGATTAAAATCAATCTGAGTAAGGTTCTATAACAGATACATTTGGCAGAGGGTAAAGTGTTCAAGGGGAAAAACTAAAATGAATATAGGGAGATGTTAAGGGTTCAAGGTAGAAATCAGTTGGGACTCAAAAGAGTTTAAAACATGACATTGCCAAAAACGGTCACATTTGGTAGCCTTAATGAGCATAGCATTCTTGAAAACACGATTATTCCACAGAGCCATAGAAAGGTTGAGAAGGTGGCCTTCAAAGAGTGATAGTTTAGAATATTCGGTTACTCTTGAGCTTACTTTTCAGTGGGAATGGTGCTCTTAAACCTCTGTTGAACCATTTTGTCAACCACCTGCATGATGGGTGACTTACATGTAAAGTCCAGCTCCGCTGTTGAGTTTCCCACTTTGTGCCACTTGTTGGGAGTAGTAGGAGGATGCAGGCGTCTTAATGTACTGTCTAAAAGGCACAGTGGCATCGCTCTCTGATGGGCTTTCCAGACAGAAGCCAGTGAGATAGTCCAGCAAGTTAATTGCTTGCTCTAAAATCTGTATGCAACCCATGTCACAGGCAGAGGCATAGCCAGGATTGTCTAACAAGTGGGGCCTGAAGCTAATGTAGTTGGACCCATCACAGTGCCATTAACATCCGTAAATGCCCAAACAGGGCTGCTGAGTCGGCATTTACAGATTTTGGGAGGACCTGGCCAATTCAGGCCCTACCCTGTCTATGCCTCTGGTCACACGTTTGAATCCTGGCTGAGTGGACTCATCCTTTCTTCCATGTGAGGTGGAGAAATTGAGTGTCATTAAATTAAGAACAATAGCAGCTGCTTATAAGTGGGAGGAGGTCTGCATAAAGCACTGCATTTAAATGTGTTCTAAGTTATTATTATCCTCCCACCTATGAGTTGCTGGGTCATGTTTTCCGTGAACTAATCGGTTCAAACAAAACCTGATGTCTGGTTGTGGGACTAATATGTGTCTCCAGAGGACATGAAAGATCAGGTGTCCTAAACAGGTCTATCAGTTCAGAAATTGCATGTTAAGTTCTGTGGCTGGGTGAGAGTGGTTGCTCTGTGATGTTTAGCTTATTAGGGAGGGGCTATCTTCTGAAAGATGCTATTGCAAGGTGTGGGCAATGGGCTTTGCGAGATCCCCTAGGATAGATGACACCAGTGCTAAATGGTAGGCCTTTGCACGGCTTATTGACCAACCAAATGGGTGTCTCAGACATGCCCACTCCCTCCCTACCAGAGTTAATCATATAGAATCGGAGCGTTTCAACAAAAATAAAATCTACTGAAACTTTTATCCTTAGAGCATTAAAAATAAAAAATAAACGTGTACTCATTTGTGTTGGATTTGTGTTAAGAACGCCTGCGTCGTTGACGGTGGGCATGTATAAATGTACATATGGTTGGAGAACCTTCATCCACCTATAGATGACATCACTAGTAAATCGATTCACCAGAATGGGTGAGTCCTATAATCAAATTGATAATGATATTTAACAAGAAGTGAAAACATTAATTTGGATAGTTCTAACTATGTAAATGTTCATTAGTTTCAATTCCTAAACAATTGTATACAGTAATGTGAACGAATATCAAAAAGAATGCAAAGACCAGAAGACATGGAAGAACGACTTAGACATATTCTGAATGTGAACAAACAGTGTTATAGGAAACAATTAAACAATTAAGTGATAACTGTTCAATGACAATTTCACCATTTGGAAGTCACAGGCTGTTTATTGAAGGAATTTAAAGAGTGTAGCAATTATCTACCGCCAACTATACAATATAAAGCCACATGTAACACCAATTAAGTAAACTCCTAGACATGACTGTGATGCTCAACAATAGAACAATAAACAGCTAACTATATAAAAATGCATAGCAATATTATTTAGATAATCCACTGGCAATGAAATGATCAATTCCATACTCTCAGACGTTACGAAGCAAAAAGATTATTGTCAGTCAGGAGGAATTTTCAGCTGAAGCTAAATACAATTACATAAATAGTTCAGAGAGAGACATTACCATGAAACATTACTGCTTAACACCATCCCTTCAAGTAAACAAATTCCCAGGTGTTAATTGCAACATGTCAAATCGAAGCATGAACAAACTCAGTCAAGACCGGTGTGTGTATGGTAGGTAGGATTTTCATATTAATGATAAATCTTCATGACCTGTACCAACCCCAGAGCCTTTTACACTAATTGAGGATTGTTTTTCCTTATACCTCAGCGAGTGGGAACCTTTTTCCATGCACAGAGTCTTTTACTCTTTTTATGGGTGTCATTTTTTTTAAGACTCTCCATAGTGTCCTTTTAATTTTATCCTCTTTAATAACCTTTGGCACATACTGCCTATTGTTGCTGGGTTGCCCTTTGGGCTCCACTTTTAACTTTCTCTGGCTAGCATTATGAGAACTACAGTTGCCAAGGGTAGAAAGGAACTTTGAATCCCTTTTCCATTTCATTAAGTGAGACAACCACTCCCCACCTTAAGTGGAGTGCTGGAGAAATACTGGGTATCCCCTTTCTCATATTCATTCGGCTCATCAGTTCCACAGATCTCTTCTTCCTCAGGTGAGCATCTGCTTTCAGGAAAGTGTCAATGTTCACATCACTTTTTGGAATCACCAACGCTGGACCATGGACATTCACCAATGTACATATACCTCCCAATTCTTCGGCAATCTGATATATGCTTTGGCTCCACACGCCCAATAATGATCCATGATCACTGCAGTTCCATGCATCATTCCTATAGCATCAAAGATTTGTCCACAGTTCTGATTCTCTCACATTTTTCTTGTGCCATTGTTTCTAAAGCATAGTTTGGAACTATCCAGCGGCACTATCTGCAAAGGTCCTCCTCTGTCTTCGACCCATGTCAGTAGTCTTGTAAGCCTCGGACATAGTGGTTTGCATATCATTTATGCATTTTCAATTGTTTCTTTATAGTATCCAATGATCATCCATGCTCAGCAGATCACCACTCCTTTCTCCCATCCTTATGAAGAAAGCACTGTTCCCCAAATATGCATTTGACCTCTGTCCTTCCATCTTCAAGCGTCTTCTATAGATTTTCCTTTGATGTTAAGTTTTTTGTTTGATTCTCTTCTGATCTCTGCTCCATTCACGCCAGGTTTCTCATATCTGATCACAATGTTCTTCGTTTTGCCATTATTTCTCCTCTTTATGTCTTGGACATAATCATCTTCATCTGGATCAGTCGCATCAGTTGCCCATTTGAGTGAAACATCACTTCACATGAACTGGCCTCTGGTCATGCACATTGCTATATGTGATAGGCAGTGCACTGTTTTGACATCTATCTCAACAGCTATGAAGATTTTTGACTTCCCTATGCTGTACGGTAGGAGTGCACAAACAAAGCATTCTTCATCTGAAGTTCGCCTTCCAACTTCCTTCATATGTTGGTACCATATGTTGTTTCCCAAGTGTGCTGTGCTATCCAGGTAATCATTCAGTTCGTTGTCTTCTTGTGTGCTTCTTCTAATTCTTAACGTCTTTCTGTAGTTTGCTAAAACCACATCTTTGAACACATTCATATAGCTTCTTCTGGCTGGTTGATTTATAGGAACATCCATCCGGGTTCCCTGAGTAGTAGAAAGCTCTGTTAGTCCTTCTTTATCCCTATGTCTCTTCCTGGTAATGGCTATAAATGACCATATTGATTCTACTATTATCTTCGCGCATGATTGTCTTGCAGGACGTGAGCTTGACCCTTTCATCACTGGATCAGGTGTGCTCATAGGGCCTGTCTCCGCCTGTTCATTCTCTAAAGTTTTTTTGTCTCAGCTTCCTTCATTTGTCTCTCATCTTCTTTTGGTGTAAAACTTCTCATCGTTTTTTGTCCAGGCTTTCCCCATTCTCTGGAATGTGATTCTGAAATCATTGACACTAGACCAGGTGTGTATGTGCCGATTATCTGTGTAGGTGTACCTTTCATCAATCCTTTATCTGGTTTACTTTGCCGACCCTGTCTTCGGTGTTTCAATTCATTTGTTAACACAAGTGCCGTATGTGTGTCATTGTTTATCACATCCATTTCAAGCTCAGTCATTCTATCATTCTTTCTAGGAACTGGAATGACTATGTAAGGTCTGGGCACCTTTGTAGGTCTCATGCATACATCATTAGGTGGGTGCATGGGAATCTGAACACTTTGCGCACCTATAAAAAAAATGCAGTTCTAATCATTAATGACAACAGTATGATAATGAACACAATGCATGTGTAAATGATACACTTTTAGGTAATTTTACAGCATTTGTTCCTGGGCCAATATGAAAGTCTCTCCTCATGGGGGAGGATTATGCTGCTGTTCTGGCTTCCCATGTCGATCATCTAAATAAGCAAAACAAATTATTTTAATACATGCTAAACATTGGGCCTCATTAGGAGTGTTGCAGTAAGGCAACAAAGGTGCTGATAGTGCTACCAGCGCCGTTGTTACCTCGCCGCAACATTCAGAGTTTGCTTGTGGGTGCCCTGGGTGCCGCACTGGGTGCCGCTCTGGGTGACGCTCTGGATGCCTAGTCAGACCAGGCGTGCAGAGCGGCACCCGCGAGCAGACTAGGATGGTAGCAGCGGTACCGTTCTGAACGGTACCGCTGCTACCATCCTCCCCATTACCATTGAGCCCTATGGGGGCTTAAATGGGAATTGGGACGTACCGGGTCGAGGTCCCGTGAATGGGAATTACTGGGCCCTCCAAGGTCAGAATGGCATGCTAAGTCCCCTTTTGCGGGACTCAGACCCGAGTTTGGGGGAAGACATGCCCTTATTAAGGGCATGGCTATCTCCAAACTCGTAATGAGGCCCAGTGTCACTATATCTGGATTCTGCTTTCAGGTCATGAGTGCTGGACTGATTATCCTCCTGGTCCGAATAATAGACTGTCTCTTGGGTCTGGAAACAGTTCTCTTTCCATTAACAAAAGTTCCAAATGAGGCAATAAGTTCAGTAAGTCTTAAATTGCATGTTCCATATAGACAAATTTCCAGTCTATGGGCCTCATTCCAAGTTGGGCGGTAAGGGATACCGGGCACCGGTAAGGAGACCGGGGCCGGTAATCCCTTACTGCCCTACTACGAGGTCCCTTAGCGGGTCCCTCCTTTAACGCCTGGTTTGACCTGGTGTTGTGGACGGGACCCGTAAAGGGATGACATGCGCCAGCCCGTTATTTGCGCCCTCCCCATTCCCATTGAGCCCTATGGAGGCTCAAATGGGAATGGGGAATGGTTTGGCGAATGGGGACTTACCGGTCCCGCCAAGGTCGGACTAGACCGGTAAGTCCCCATTGCACCAATCCGGACACGCTACCGTTATTGGTGGCAGTCATAGCGCAAATAGCGCCATGACTACCACCAAACTCGGAATGAGGGCCCATGCCTCTAATCTGCTTCACTCCAGATGACATGTTGTTTTATTGTCAGCACAAGTGAAGTCCTTGGCAACACCTTCATGATCTGTCCCTCGATGGAAAGTTTTTACACTCTTCTGTGATTTCGATGATGACTGGAAAGTTTGACCTGAATCACAATGCTATGCAGGAGCATACTCAGATGTGTATTGTTTGCTGGATCTCTGATGAAAGTGAGGACGTCGACATTGCATGTCTCCCCACAAGTTCTGGAAAGTCTTCAATTAAGCGAAAAAATACAGCATTAGCTAATCTGTTATTTTCTTGTGATAGGGACATTTGTCTTGTGCTTGCTGTACTCCGGAAGTAAAATAAACTGTTCTGCAATCACTGTGCGCAGCCTCTTTATTATCTTTTCATTTTCAGGATCTTGAAGAAACTTTGTTATGTTTGTGAGCCTTCCCACCAACGAAGGGAAGGACCTCAATACTAACTTGAAATAGATCAGAATGTCTTTGGTGAGGTCACTATTGCGTGATACCATAAGTGAGTCCAAACAAGGATTCTGTGGCGAAGGACTCAGGATACTGTATTCTCTTCCAGTTTATATGTCCTCGATCAAAATTTGGCATAGCTTTTCTTATCAAGGCTTCAGTTGTGCCTCAATCCAAAGTTCAAAGTCAACAAGCTATTTTGCGGCTTATAAATGCAATTCTCTTCTTTCACCCTGCAACTAGGATGCACAGAGTGTTCGTGTTTTGTGTCCTTCTTCCCTTAGTTTGCTTAAAGGAAATATCCAGAACTAAGCCACAACTTTGCTCAAATGTTTCTTGCCTTTTGCTTGACTGGGCATGCGTCCTTCTTCCTCTTCATGGATCTTGTCTGCACGTGCTGTAGTTCTTCCCCGTTGTCTGTAGTCTCTTTGCGGTGGGGTGCTGGCAGAGGGATTTCTCCAATGTATGGCTTGATGTCACCAAGGAAGATCCAAGCTCTTCTTCCCTGTAACTTGACTGCAGAGGGTGTGATGTCCTCTACAATGAACAGGCCATGGAACCTTGGCTCGTCCCACTTTTTTCTTGTGATTCCTTACTAAGACAGTGTCCACAGGGAATAATTGAGGTACACGTAATTTTGAAACTTTATCTGTTGTAGCATCTCCTTCTGTGTTCTGTAGTGCCCTACACCCTTCTTGTCGTCGCTGCAGCTGTCCTGAAATTACAGAAAAACAAGATGTCATGCAATTCAAGTAGTTTTGCATTTCCAATCCTAACACTTCTCCTGTTGGCAGAGCATCACATCTAGCTCTAGTTTGAGGTGTTAATGGCGTCTGCATCTTTCTGCCCGTCATGATTTTGTGTGGCGTGAGATGGTGATCAGAACCAGGTTGGTTTCTGAGTGCATACAATGCCAGTGGAAGACAATGTAACCATCCCTTCTTCAGAGTAAACTTTAACTTGGCTATCCTTTCCTTTAACAAGCCGTTGAGCTTCTCGCATATTCCATTCCCTTGAGGATGATACGCTGATGAAAACGTGTGCTTTATACCAAGCAACAAAATGATGTGTTCAAATACTGCATTAACAAAATGAGGACCATTGTCTTACCTCATCACTTCACACACTCCCCATCTGGGAAACACCTCCCTCACCAGGAATTTGGCCGCACAGGTAGAGTCTGGGTGTGTACATGGACCTGCTTCTATCCATCTAGAGAATGGATACACCACAACAATTAAATACCTGTACCTGTTACATACTTGAATCATATCGACATAATCGATGTGCAAGTGCTGAAAAGGCCCATCAGGCCTTGGGATGACTCCTCTAATCACACATAGTGTATGCCCAGCTGTAAACTTCTGACAGATTATGCAGTTTATCATAAAAAATGCAACGTGTTCTGCCAAGTTCGATATAAACCAGTCTTCGGCCATTGTTGCTGCTAGATTCTCCTTTGTTATGTGCGCTGGATAGTGTAACTTTTCCAGTGCTATCTTCAATAAGGCTATAAGCATCATTGGTTTACCAGTACTGTCTTGCCGCCACAAGCTCTCAGAGGGGTTTAAAGAACACCCTCTTTGCTTCCATAGGTTATTTTCTTCCTGTGGTGCTTCTCCTTGGAGCTCCATTAACTGAGTTTTTGGCATATTGTTATAGACTGCTGGCTCAATTCGTGCAACAATCATTTTCTCATGCACATCAGACATTTCCACATTCATTATTATTTCATCTTCGGTTGCCACACGCTTAGCTTCAGTGTCTGCTGCTTGATTTCTGCGTGAGATAAAATCTGTCCCTTTTGCGTGGGCTGCGCCTTTCACGACCGCTATGCCCACTAGGAGCTATAGTGCCTTAATGAGCCTGTCCAATAAGCTGGCATATTGCACTGGCGTGCAATCTGCTCGGAGGTAGCCCCTCCTTTTCCAGCACGCTAAGCCTGCATGCACTGTTGATGGCACATAGGCGGAGTCACTGTACACTGTTACTTCCTGATCTGCGTGATTCTCGAGTGTGAGTATCAATGCCAATAATTCTGCAGCCTGTGCTGAATAATGGGAGGGTAACTGTGCACTAATGAGTACTCTGAATTCCCCATTCGCTGTGTGCTTCATCACAGCGGCACCTGTATATCTTAGTCCATCATGTTGATCGATCCTGGAAGAACCAGCAACACAAAGGATTTCTCCTTCTGCCAATGCATTTTCTTTCACTCTGGGAATCTCATCATAAAATTCTTCATAGTTTGCGCAATCATGTATTGGCTCTCCTTCAGTGACTGGCTCTGCTATAAACATAGCGGGGTTCACTATTTTGCATCAAACTATTTTAATCGTTGGATTCAATATGAACACTTCATAAGCAGAAGCTCTTTGAGATGTCAATGTGCCTTTTGGTTTCTCTAAAATGGCAAATAATGCGTGCTCAAAAATAATGTCATTGGGCACCGTATCACAAGGTTGTAGCTTGTAAGGACTGCTGTCATAACACTGCCATTCGTGTGTGAAAACAGATAGAATTCCTCTGCATAATTGGGAATCCCTAAGACTGGTGCTGTGCAAATGGCCTTTTTTAGTTCATCAAACCCTTCCTCCATGGTCTTAGTCCACTTGATTTTTTCTTTCGCTGCCTGTGCTTTCTTTAAGGCTTGTAATAAGGGCTTAGTATACAAATTGTAATCAAAGACCCATGTCCTGACATAATTATATAACTCTAGAAAACTCTGCATTTATTTTATCGTGTGTGGTTTAGCTGTTTTTGAAATGGCTTCAGATCTTTTAGGGGTAATCCTTTTCCCTTCATGTGAGATCAGCTGGCCTATGTACAGCACATCTTGTTAATAATATTGTAACTTCTCTTTGTCAACTTTATATCCTTTCTCAGCAAGTATAGTCAATAGCTGAATGGAATCGCGTCTGCACTTTTCCTCTGTTGTACTGCAAATTAGAATGTCATCCACATATTGCAAGACAACACTCTCTAGTGCAATGTTACTTAAGTCCAACTGTAGGACCCTATTGAAAATTGAAGGAGAATCACAATACCCTTGAGGTAGTCTTGTACTTTTCAGACAAACTTGTATGAACGTAAATGATGTCAAATCATGTGAATCCTTGTGCAATGGGATTGAGAAAAATGCATTTTTCAAATCAATCACTGTGAAATAACGTGCCTCAACAGGTATGTTACAAAGAATTGTAGACAGGTTAGGGACTAGAGGGAAATCAGCCTCTACTATCTGGTTTATTGGGCGAATATCTTGTATTAGCCTCCAATCCCACCCCTCCCCTTTTTCACTGGATAAATCAAAGTATTGCATGTCGACTCTGACGTCACTAAGATGCCTTGATCCATCATGGCCGAAATTGTCTTAAAAATCCCTTCATCTGCCTCCCTAGACATGGGATACTGTCGTTCTTTTAGTAAAATTGCTCCTGGTTTCAATTTAATCTTCACTTCTCTAACTCCTTTCAGTAAGTCTACGTCATAAGGGCCTGTAGTCCATACTGAGACAGGCACCTTTGCCATGTCGTTATCAAAATATTCAGGACGTTTTTGTGCCAATATCATTCTCTGAGGCACCTTTCTTTTAATCATTTCCACCCAATAAATGATATTTACCTCAACTGCCACTCATCTTCACCTATTTGCTTTTCAAATAGATTGTCATCAGTGACATCAGACAATCTGTAACCTTCCCCAATGGCGCTTATTGCAAGCCATTGTCTGCCTTCATCATCACAACCATCAAGCAAAGCCATCTCTCCTCGCACTATGGCTGCTTGTATTGTTAAGGGAACCACTCGTCCCTTTTCCTCATGAATAGGTATTCTTGATCTGAACAGAAACTCATCTGGGGTTTTCATTGTTTTGTCTGCAAGGCCTGGTAGCCATGACATTAATATGAGCACTCCATATGCGAATATCTCTGGTTCCAATAGAGTGTCCTGCATATGCTCTAATAATTTTGCACAAGTTCAAATAATGCATTCCTGAAGCAGAACATACTATGCCCTTTTCTGTGAATGAGATTGTCATGTTTAGCTTTGTCATTAAGTCTCGTCCCAATATATTTACAGGAGTCTGCCTCGATATATAGCAGTGGCACTTTTTTTATGTCACATTCTCCTATGGAAACTGGAAATTCTTTTGTAAAAGGACACAACTTGTTGCTCCTGTAGAGCCCTGAGTATTTAAGGCGTCGCCGGAGAAAGAAAACTTGCCTTCACGTATACACGAGTGCATCGCACCTGTGTCAACTAAGAAAGAATATTCTTTATCCCCTATAAAGACATCTACCCTTGGTTCCTCGTGAGGGTTCGGTGTCACTGATAGGATAGAACACATCAGGTCTCCTAGTGAGCTGTCCTAGTTCATATATAATCTTGTCCCACACTGAGTGAATGGATTTCCTCCATCACCAATGGCATATCCTATTCCAGAATTCAGTACCTGTCCTGTACCTGTTGTTTGTGACAGTTTCATCGGAGACTGTTGAGACTGTCCCTGTGGAAAATGTGTCACCTTCTGCTGTGGTTGCAAGCTTTGCTGTACTCATGGTGCTTGCTGCTGCACCGTGTGATTGTGCACAAATCCGTTTCCACCCTGCTGCGAGAACACAGATGGATTCACCATCCCTCGTCTTGTGAATTGGTCGTTTGGACCATTCCTTGACTTCTGCACATACGGGCTAGATGCCCTGTCATCCCACATGTTCAACATGTGGGTGGTGCTCTGTTTACTTGCTCATTTTGCATATCCTGGTTTCCGTTTTTCATATTTTGAAAACATCCCTGATTACTCTGAAAACCTCCAAGATTACTCTGCCATCCTCTTCCTCGAAAGCCTCTTCCTCTTGGGTAAACCCATTATTGCTTTGATCGAACTGCCTTTAGTTATTCACCTGCTGCGTATTTGATCCATCTGTACTAGTTATCATTGCCCCCTCAATGGCATATTTTGATAATTATTTCTGCACTAATTTAGGTTCTTCACCCTTTCGTGCAGCATCCTTTAAGTTTGCGATTTCTCTCTTGCAGCACCCTGCAATAGTGTGCGATGGTCAGCTGTATTTCAGACCATGGTTTAGCCTCAATCTCTACCAATTTCTTGAGCTGCTTCTGTACCTGTTCTGGCAGCCCTTGGCATAATATATGGTAAAACACGAATATAGATTTCCCCCAAGATTCCTGCGTTTCCAATACCAATGCATCTTGTAAATTCTGAATATAAAGCAACGGATCATCTCCCTCCTTCATCTTGCGTGTCATTATAGCTCCCATATCAGAAGTGTCTGGGTATAGCACTTAAACCGCTTTCCATACCGCGGTTCTACAATTGTTAACCGGCGCTCCGTCATGCGCAGTATTAACTGTAGTCACCCCAGGGTAACCTGCACGTGTCCACACATCGTCAGCTCTATCACCAAGTATGGCGATTAAAAGACCCTTAATATCCCCTATAGCTAAAGTGTTTCCTCCAGTCATTTTTTCTATCTCATGTATCCATTTTCCGGTTCCAGATGTCAACATTGAGAGCTTATTTTTCAGGTTTTCTCTATCCATCTGCGGCCAAGGTATATATTGGTGGCCTCCTTCCTCCTTTTTCTAATAAGGGGAACTGCGACACATTCAACTCTTTTTCCTCTCATCATTTTTCTGTCTACCGCAGGGGTAATATTCCTGCATCGCCGTCTACCTGGCAATGTCCTTAACCTGCTCACATTTGGTGGTGGAGACACCGCCCTCTGACCATGTGACACTCTTTCATGCCGATCTGATTGTATGGCTAACTCTGGTGCTTTAGGTGCAGACTCAGTAGAATCCGACCATCTTATTCCCTTTGCCCTAGAGAAGCATCTTTCGCAACTTCTCTCATCTTCTCTTTCTTCACATTCTTCTATTTCTGCGTCTGATATTGTCTTTGCCCAACTCATGCAACTTCTCTCATCCTCCTCATTTCTATTCAGTGCCAGCCTATCTAAGGACAGCTCTCTATTTCTGCTACTTCGGGAGGCGTCCTCAGTATCATACAACTGAGTGCTCTCAAAACGCTCAGCCTCTCATTTCCCATGGGGTATCTTTTCTAGCCCCATCTCATCGTATATTCTATCGATTGTCTCTCCACTACTTCTGGTGTCTAAATCGTCTTCTAGATTTACTCTAAACGTGCCTGGTACTGAATTGTAGTAAGGAAAGAATTCTTCTATATCTTCCCAGTCTACTACTGGATCAGGTTTTTTAACCTCTCTTTGCAGATACTCGATATCCTGTGCTCTCTGTCTTCGCTTGCGTTCTATGTCGTCTTCAAATTCTCTATGCTTCCTTGCTTCCTCTCTGACCCTATCTTCTTCTTGTTTCCTCACATCTCTTCGTTTATGTGTCCTTCGCATTTCCTCATCTCTTCGTCTTTTTATTCTCTTCTCCCATATTTTATGTTCTTCTTCTATTCTCCTTTGTTCTATTCTATCCTGATCATCAGCTGTTCTCTGCTTATGATCACGTTTTCTTTGTTCTTCCGCCTTTTCCTGTTTTCTGACCTGCCCGTCATGGTATAACTGCTCTCGTTTCTGCCTATCTTTTTTCCTAACCCCCTCGTCCCTTAATCATTTTTCCTTTTCCTTCTCTTTTCCTTCTAATTTGTCCTGTTCTCCCCTTTGTCTCATATCCTCAATGCCTTTACCATTGAGTTTCAATAAAATCTGACCCCTCATACATTTGTTCTGTGTGAATGCTATCTCATCAGTCCTATCCTCATCTCCTTCCCATCTCTTACCTCTCTTCCCATACCTAGAGATGTGCTTGCTTGTGCTTGATCTCCTTTTTCCTTTTCGCGTCTCTCCTTGTCCTTCTGGACTTTGGAGGTAATATCTCTTTCTCTGTCCTTTTCTGGGCTTTCGTCACTACTTTGCGTATGCGACTCACATGATGGGTTGCTATATCCCATGGCTGCTTTAAGTTCCCTCAACGGGTACAATCCTTCGTCTTTACTAGCTTTGCTTTTTGTTTCAGACGGGGCAGGGGTTGGAGAAGACTCTTCACCCCCCTCTGTGCATACATTCAATATCCAATCTAGTGGTGGCTCCTCTTCTTTTTCTTCTTGGTACATCTTCCAAAGTTCTAAACTGGCCAGGCGTTTGTGTAACTTTTTTCTTGTGTATGTGGCATGCAAATATGTTGTCATGTGCTGCAGGACCGTTTTAGATAGCGATCCACCTTGGGGCCATGGCATAAACATTTTGTCTGCGGTCCCTTTAACCCACTCTGCACTGTACTGTTTAAGCTTAGGTGCATGCTTCGGCAACTGTTTGCACAAGTGTGTCAATGGGGTAATGTCTTCCATGCTTAACCTGTTTATCATCTCTTTATATAACACTTTATTATACTTCACGTTTCACAAACAAAATCAACAGTATGAGCGAGCACCAATTGTTGCAAGCTCCAATCCCATTTTTTCAACAATAATTTTACTTTTACTTTTGTTAACAACAACCAACAATCCATGCCATGCACATTTTTTTCTTTGTAAGCGTGCAATTTTCATGCTATTTCAAAAAAGGTTTTTTACCTTATGATGTCATAAATGAACTAAAACACATAAAACAGACAGACAAACTCTGGCCGGCCACACAAATGTCATGCCATCTGCTTCCTCAGATGCATCCTGCCCCTATTTGTATTCCAACATGGAATGTAAGCCCATCTCTTTCAGATCGTCTTTAATTGATCTGGTCTCCTACATCATCCTATCAATCAGGACTTTAGATGAAGGCTTCTGCTAGCGCTCTTTAAAACCTAGGCATTGGGTGTATACTCTTACCGTGGCCGCACTCACGATATCTCTTTATATTGCTCGGCCACACTCAAGTCAATGTTTTCCCCTTATATATACATTTACGTTATACTCTTACTCTGACGTTATATTTGTCCCAACTCCCTCCGTTACCTTCCATTTACTTGTTTTTTAAGGCATGCAAGCTTTTGCCAAAACAATCAGTCTATTTCACTCACCGTTCGTATGTTTTTCCTCTCTGAACGCTTGGGTTCAACTTCGTTACTGCCTTTCCGTGATTCTTGTTCGATCAGCTGCTCGTTGAAGTGGGAAGGGGTTTTTGGAAGAAAGCAAAGGTCCTTTCACACCTAACCTGCAGGGTTTTCAATTAAACTAACCACAATCTACGGGGAGCTTTTTGTTCTAGCAGCCGGATGGCAAAGGACTTGTGATATTGCTGAGTACCCGAAGTTACTTATGTCGACGGCCGATGAGTATCTTATCTAATCAAACCATCAATCTGTGCTACCAAGGAACTGGATGGTCTCCAGCCAGCCCTCTGACTAGGGATCTCCAAACATCCCTTTAAGATGAGTAGCAGTACCCTCGAGATAGATGGGGATGCAGATTCATACTCATGCATCAAATAACTATGACAACTCAATAGTTTGGCAAATGGAGTCTGTTTAATGACAAGTACATTAAACGGGGAGTACAATGAACCTCAGCAACCGCTCTATCTTCTCTCTCTCTCTCTTCTAACTCCACTTAATTTCAGAAAAAACACAGTATTTGTAGCAAAAACTCATCATCATTGACGTGCAATCTTAAAAACCTAACATGCAACGTGATTGGTTATAGGAAGGTAACTTTATCATAGGTACTATATCTGTATGTGGTAACGGGGAGAGGGGATTGGACAATCAATGTCAGGTGGGGCAACTAAGCCCTTCCTTCAAAATGGCCACTATGAACGTCACTAAAAGTACAACGTCCCATTGGCTCTACTCTCTATAGGACCCTAGATTACACGGTCCACTATGATTGGGTTGGCATCAACCCCACTCATACTTTTCCACTTACGTCTAGCAGCATGCAGAAAGACCAGCCAGGTGCAGGGAGTTACTCTGCACCCCTGCTTCCTTCCCATTATGTTACAATCAATCATCACCTCAATGGTCATGTGTCAATTACTACTTTGTAGTTTGGCCTTGAGTCTGCTTCTTGGTCTGAGCACTTTTAAGGAGTATGGGCATGGCAGAGATCCATGCGTAGGTGTGAAAGTCTCACTCTTCCAGCCTGCCTTGTCACATGCCTAGCACACAGTGAAATCAGCATCTTCGTCATGTATTTTCATGTATTTGATTTAATTCTATCACTCTTCTACCATCTGTGGCTTATCTTGACCTTTCTGAACAGGATGCTCTGTTCTTTTCTCCTTAATTGTATCCACTGTCTGCCTTTTCCAATGAGATATGACCTTGGCTTCTTGGCATGGGTACGCTCAGCTGAGTTTCGCACCGTCTTAATTCTCGATTTGTTTGCTGCAACAGTCTCCTCTTGAGACCTTTAGTAACCTTTGTTCAATTCTGCTCATGTGCGTAGTGGAGTTATACTCATGTATAAAGTGCTTTTGAGGTATATATATATATAATATATATATATGTATATGTTGGCCGCTTGCCGCAATCTATTCACTATTAAGCATAAGCAAGCTTCACGATTTCTTTGCTTCTTGCGGTTTCTTGGATCTGTACATGCTTAAACTAACTGAATATCTTCATTGTGCATATGGCATAAGTTTCTTCATCTTGGGTTCAAGATGTCATTTATCCATAGCATCTCCTTTTGACTTTGTTTTCCATCAGCATTCTCTGGTCTTATATCATCTATGTGTGTGTCCGTCCGAGGTTTTATGACGTCACCATTCGTCTTCCTTTATTATCTTCTTGGCTTCTTCGGGTATTCCATTCTGACAACCGTCATTTTGTCTTGACTATAGATATGGTTTTCTCAATAGGTACCTTTCTGTCCAGGTTTTCTTAGGTGTCGGTACTTCAATAGGTGATGTTACTCTAATAGACATTGGGCTCTTTGCTGGTTTATTTGTTCTTCATACATCACATACTTTGGTGTGAAAGTACCAGGTACTACGAAGGGGGTGGCTGGAGTGTGGATGAAACTTGTCACTTCCTCTTCATAGGTTTTACCTACCTGGAATAGCTGTGTGCCATTCTGAATAAGTGTACTCAAAGTCTTACTTTCTTTAGAAACTGTCTCGCCATTCTAAAAGAAACTAGATAGTAGGTTAATTTACTCACTTGTGAATTGGGTGCCCCTCTTCCCAAAAGTAGTGCTGTTGGTTCCTCTGTACTATTCCTGTTAGGATATACACGTGTGAGTGTCCGCAATTTGGTCTTGCTTCCCCTGACTTGCTTTTAGCCTGTCCAGAATAAATCTGCCTTAGGTTATACTTACCTCTACGTTGCTGATAACTCCTTTTGAAAAGTGCATAGGTTTTACTTACCTCGTATTAGCTGTGTGCCATCCTAAACAAGTTAAAGAGTTATTGCTTACCTCAATCTGTGCTGCACTGATCTGAAAAGCAACTGTAATTATATATTACAGCAAAAGGTTTTACTCCCCTAGATTAACTGTGTGATCCTGAATCAGTTATAGGTTTTTACTGTTCCTGGAATACATGTTCCACTATTCAGAAAAGTATATTATCCAGTTGTTTTTCTATGTGATTTGCTTGTTGATTGTCAATGCAAAACTGACATGGTCTACTACCCTTGTATTACTGAAAGTAATCTAAACGTAACTATTTGTTTGACTTCCCTAGAACTACTGTTAGGTATTATAAATAAGGTCTTATGCTTTAGTCTGTGTACCTTCAAGCATAGTAGTGTGTTTTTATGAATGGGTTTATGACTCTGTGACCAGTACTTACCCCAAGGCTTAACTCTGCCTATTTGTATTTAAATTAAACCTTTATTTTTTTTTTACAATACTTCTGCTTGTCCGTGTTTCTATTTAATCCTTGGTGCACCACAGGTTCAATGTACTTCCCTACAGCCCTCTCTCCTTCCTAAAATAAGCCTGGCTGCTCTGTCTACGCTATCATATACTCAGGTGGTACAGCTTTATACTAAAAATTGAGTCTTGTTCTGTCTCAGTTGAATGATTTTGCTAAGCCCTTAGTTGGACTTTAGAAAAACTGTCCTACCAGTGTGTATGTGCTTAAGTGCGGCTCCCTTACAGTACAAAGAAAATTCATCATTGTACAATACTGGACTATTTTGGAGCACGATAGAGAGTTATCTAAACTATGTCTGATGAAGCCACTATTTGCACAAAAAATGAAATACTTATTTGAGAGATCTTATCATTTGTACAGATATCACCAGCTCTTTAGACATGCAAAGAAGATTTTTACCAGTGAAGAAACGCACAAATCCTTGATGTCGGGGATACAGTGCAACATTCAAAATGTGGCAAGTCCATCAACTTAAATCATTTTGTAGCTTCACAATGGAATGTCTGATCTATCATGTAAAGTGCCCTTGGGTACACCATATGTTGGTGAAACTGCTTATCAAACAAAATCAAGGAGGGAATTATTGAGCACAAGAGTGAAATCAGGAACTGACACATTAAATCACCCATTTCTCTTCATGTTCATAATAATGGACACACAATCAAAATTTCAAGTAGTTGAAGTAGTTGAAAAATACCTCTGTGTGAGCGACCGCAAGACGAGACTTCATGAGAGTAAAGCATTTTGGATACATGCACTTCATAACCTTTTTCCTGAAGGCGTGAATGAACAGTTCTAATTTAACTGTTCCCTGGAAATTCCGTTTTTGTTCAAATTTAGAATATTGCTGAGCCCTCCTCCATTTCCATTGGTCTTCAAATTCTTTTTGATATTTGTGCACCTCACTGTTTATAATTGCTCAGAAAGTGATGATAATTATCATTTAGGTATGTGCAATTATCCACATTTATTTTTTCGTGTCTTCCCAAATATCATTGCAGTCCTGTGTCCATTGTTGATGTTTACTGGTGATGTCAGCTCTGTAAAGACAGAAGCACATCATTGGCTGAATGTTTTCTGAAAAATGGCAAATGGGTTATGATATGATATATCATTTACAACGCGCAAGTGTTTCTAGGCGCGACAAGACAAGGGAGGCCAGACAGAGGGAGGACAAGACAAACGATCTTACCAGGCCTTAAGTCATTCAGATTGTGCAAGTGTGACAGCGCAAAGTGCAGTAAGAAGAAGAGGGGGAAGTGCCGGGGAGAGGGACAGGGGAAGTGCAATCAGGGCATCACTGCTCTTAGTAAGTGCAGTCAGGGCAGCGTAGCTCTAGGTAAGTGCAAGGTGGCAGGGGATTGTAAGGTTACAGTTACAGCACCTAGGTAGGGATGGAGGCAGTGCAGGGGAGACTGATCAAGGAGAAGCCTGATACCCAGTGAGAATCTAGGGTAGCCTTGCACCCAGTCAGCGCTACAGACTAGTAGGTCAGCAGGGGAGAGGGAGAGAGAAAGCAGAGGAGAAAAGGAAGGTCTTGAGCTGCTTCCAGAACTTCATGTGGTCCGGCTCAAGTTTGACAGGGGCAGTGAGGCCACTCCAGAGGGTGGTACCAGCAGAGGAGAGAGATCTACCCCCCACTCTCTGTCTAGCGAAGTGTCTGACCCTCAGAGAGTTTGAGGTAGCTGAGCAAAGGTCTTGAGAAGGACAGCATTTTAAAAGAGAGAGTTGAATGTAGTGCAGGCCCTGGCCCCAGAAAGCATTGTGGACGATGCAGAGGGTCTTGAACTTGACCTTGCAGCCACCGTGAGCCAGTGGAAAGATTTCAGGGCTGTAAAGGTACAGCCCCTGGGCTTGAGGCCAAGGACAAGTCTTGCAATACTGTTCTGGATTAGTTGAAGAGAGCGGAGAGTGGAGGAAGGCAGATTGAGAAAGAGGCTGTTGCAGTAGTCCAGCCTAGAGAGAACCAGGGTTCTGGAGACAGTGAGCTTCTGAGGGAAAGTGAGAAAAGGAAGAATACCTCTGAGGAGGAGTAGCTTGCAGTGGGACTTCTTGGTGCGGTCCGTGATGTGAGGAGAGATGGAGAGAGTGGAGTCAAAGATGACACCAAGGTTTTTTGCCTCACTTGACGGCAATGGGGGAGGGCCCAAGGAGGGCAGCCAGAGTGAGAGAGCGAAAGCGGGAGCAGGGATCCCAATGAGAAGGATCTCTATCTTACTGAAATTAAGGCAGAGATCGTTAGAGGCGCACAAATCCTGAATGGTGGATAGACAGTCAGGTATGAGCAAGAGAGGAGAGGAGGCTGAGGGGAGCCTGGAAGAGAGCTGGGTGTCCTCCGCATAACACTTAAAGTTATAGGAGAAGGTAGAGATCAGGTGGGCCAAGTGGGGCAGGTAGACATTGAAGAGCCAGGGCGAGAGGTTGGATTCCTGAGGGACAACATATGAGGAGAGAGAGGTGGTGGAGAGAAAGGACACAAGTTGGACCTGAGAGGGTCGGCCCCAGAGGAAGGTCAACCACTCCAGGGCCAGATCTGTGATGCATACGTTCATTGCATACGTTCTCACAGAGTCGATTGATCAGGATGGAGAGATTGACTGTGTCGAAAGCAGGTGAAAGGTCAAGGAGGATCAGGACAGAAGGAAAGCTGGAATCAAGATTAGAGAGCAGATCTTCACGGGTGTTCAGGAGAGCAGTTTCTGTGCATCCGGATGCTCGATAGCCAGATTGATGATTATGGAGACAACCAACTGATTCAGTGTGGGGAGTAAGATGGGAGACGGCCAGCTTTTACACGAGTTTGCCCAGGAAAGGAGTGATAGAGATTGGGTGATAGTTTGCCAGACAGGTAGCATAGGCAGAAGGGTTTTTTGAGGAGGGGGTGCACAAGGGAGTGCTTGAGGAGAGAGGGGAAAGATATAGTGGCAAAAGAGTGATTGCAGAAATTTACCAAGCCTGAAGCGAGAGTGTCAATGTGGTCCTTGAGGTGCAGGGGAGCACCTGTTTGGATGACACTTTCATAGATCAGACTTATCAAGTAACATCATCAGGTGTTGTTGGAGAGAAGGAGGAGAAAGGAGGAGAGGCAGAGCCAGCCAGACGGGGTCCGAGTGAGATAAAGTAAGAGGAGGAGAAGAGAGAGGATAGGATGTCCTGAGTTTTAGTGTTGAAGTTAGAAGCCCAAGCCGTACAGAGTTAGTGGGAGGGAACGGGATCGGTGGAGTCTGCAGAAGGATTGGCCAGATTCTTGCAGATTTGAAAGAGTTTGGCCGTGTTGTTCGAGGCCGCAAAGATGCGAGCTTGCATGTGGACTCTCCTCTTGGACAGGACAGAGAGTCTGTATTGCCTTTGGAGCAGGCGGCAGGCCAGTTTGTCAGAGGATGCACTCTCAGCCCTCCACTTCCTCTCAGCCCCCCTACACTTGCGTTTCAGGGTTGCGAGTTCCGAGTCATACCAAGAGCTGAACTTGGAGGTAGGCTTTAGGTGGATTCTCATATCAAGGGCAAGGATGTTAAGAGCAATGCAGATAGAAAGATGCAGGTAAGAGAGGGTTGTGTGACAGTGTCTGCCGCAGGTGTAGGACGTAGGATAAGCAGAGAAGGTAGAGGCAAAGGCATCCATTGACACATGCTTCATGGGCCTAATGACTGAGAAGTTGGGTGGCAGTGCTGGGGTGGACTTAGCCTGAGGGACAGAGAGTTTCAGGTCAGAGGAGAGCAGAAGGTGGTCAGTCCAAGAGAGAGGAGTGGCGAGAGGGTTAGAGAGGGAGATCTCTGAGGAGATGGGAACATCCAGGGTGTGTCCGGAAGAGTGGGTCAGCCCAGAGGGTAGAATGGAAAGAGAGAGAGAGAGTGTAGAATGGGTTGCGGAAGAGCCCAGAGGAGGGGTAAGATGCATCGAGGCAGATTTATTTATTTATTTTAATTTGTATAAATCGCTACACGTCCGTGGGCCTCAGAGCACACCAAAGGACAAGACAGGACAGACAACAACAAGGTACAGAACAGTAAGATCAGTGGGGGAACAAAGGGGTTCCGCAGCACTAAACACAGATTAGCTTGCATTGAGACTAAACAAATACTTTTTTATTGCCTTCTTGAAGGATGGCAGATTGACAGCCAGGCGTGTGGGATCGTGAAGAAGATTCCACTGTAAGGGAGCCTGGACGTCAAAAGATGTCCCTCCAAAGGGAGCCAGTTTATATCTGGGCTGAATGAAAGTAGGAGCAATGGAGGAAGGAAGGTTCATTGTGTTTACATGGGGCTTAACACGATCAGTGAGATATGCCGGTCAGATTTTAGAGTGGCATTTGAAGGCCAGGGTCAAGATCTTATGTGTGATTCTGTGCTTTATCGGTAGTCAATGTAGGGCTTTCCTGGCATCCAAGACATGCGCACACCTAGACAGGCCCTGGACGGCCCAAACAGCATTGTTCTGGGCTACCTGCAGAGCCCGAATGTTGAGATCTGTGGTGCCTGCCAGCAAGCTGTTACAGTAATCCAGTCTTGAATTGACAAGTGCTGTAGCAAGCAGAGCACAATTTCCAATGAGGAAAGGGTGAATGTAATGTATTAGTTTGGCGAAGAGACTACAGGTAGATCGAATGCAATAGACAAGTGGTCTCATGGATAGTTCCTCGTCAAGAACCACCCATAAAGTCTTAACTTTCTTAGACACAGTGATGATATTGCCAGCAATACAGAAATTAGCATATTCCGGGGCTAATTTACTCAGGCGTGCCCTCGGGGCAACAATCAAGAGTTCAATTTTATTGCAATTAAGTGCCAATTAATTGCTTGCCATCAATGCCTAGATGTTGAGGTCTCAGACGAGAAGAGGCAGATGGCAGATGTCAGGGGAGTGTTTGACAGCAGTGTGAGAGTTGAGAGTTGCGACGTGGAGCAGGTTGTCACATTTGAAAGTCTTCCGGGGTGGGGAACAGTCTAGTGGTACACCCAGCGGAAGTGGTGAAAGGGACCGGGAGCGGGCAGAGGTGGTAGCAGGAGGTGGCATAGTAGCCAGAGAGGTGGAGGGAGTTGCCAGAGTGTCGGCAGAGGTAGGAGGTGGTGCAGGTGCCAAAGAGGTACTACTAGGAGTAGCAGGAGAAGGAAGGAAGTTGATAAGATGTGGGAGATGCCTATCTAAAAGGAGGAGCCCTGGACCAAGACAGTTCCATTCAGATATACATTAATGATGGTCTTGGAGGAGTGGAAGGAGGTCAAGAGGACCTCCCACCGAGTGCCACCATTAATGGGTGAGGAAGAGATAGGAGAGAGAGCCAAGACCATATGAGGGGTCTGTAAGTCTGGTGAGGGAATGACAAATAGGATGTCAGTTCAAGTCTGTCTGGAGGTGGCACTGATGTAGGTATCAGCAATGGGGAGACCTGGGTTGGAGACCAGGATGTCCTTCTTGAACTTCTTCCTTCAAGACTTAGTGAGAGGGATAGGATAGGTGATAGAGTAGCAGTTAGAGAAGATGGGAGGGATGGAAAGCACCATAGAGGGTAGGGGGAGGAAGGTAGTAGAGAGGAGGAAGCGAGAGAGAGAGGGAGAAAGGCAGCCCAGCGCCACACTTGCAGGAAACACAGAGGGGGCAGTTGTCACACTGTGTGGACACACAGGAGGATTGGACAGGAGACACACAACATACAACTGTAACCCCAGTGAGGTAGGGATCTAGAGAGTGGGAGAGAGCCTCATGGAAACAGTATACAGTACCACAGTAACCACAAGGCAAAACCAGTATTGCTTTGCTAAAAGGGAAAAGGCCTGGTTATTAACACAGCAGCAGTGCAAACAAGCACCCAGATTCGACTTTCCTAAAAGAGGGAAAAGGCCTAGTTCTAAACACAGCAGCAGTCCATAAAACCACCCTGATTCGACTTCCCTAAAAGAGGGGAAAAGGCTGAGTTATAAACACAGCAGCAGTGCAATGTGACTTTCCAAGGGTAGGCAGGGAGGCTAAGAAGATACAATTAACTGCGGTGCAAAAGGGTGGTGTGTTAAGCAACTAGGAATAATTTGAGGGGTGGGTCTGTTTAGTGGAGTGCAGTTATTGCTTCCCCCCTGACTGCACCAGGTAGCGGCAGGTTGACGCTGCAGGCTTCTTGCTTCCCCGGCTGACAACGGCCGACACCAACTGGAGCTGCTTCCCCTGGAGCTGTCCTTTGCCTCGGGTCCTTTGCGAGGGGGCTGTCAAGCAGGGACTGCCTGGAAGGCTGTCAGACAAGGGCCCAGTTCACCAATGGGAGTGCGGTGGGTGGGATGGAGGCAGGAGAGGGGAGGAACAGGGAAGCGTGGACAAGGGTGGCAGGGGGAGCAGAAAACCGGGCACTGCAGCGATGAGAGCGCCAACTAAATAAAGTTAAATTAAACAAAGTATGGGCCTGGAGCCAAGCACTGTGGGGCTAGGAACGCAGACGTAATTAAAAAATTAGTTGGAGCCCAGGTGCTTCAGTCAGCAGGAGCACTCATCCCAGCCAGGATGTCCAGAAAATGCGGCCGAACAGAGCCCAGAGGGTGTAGACCCTCGCTGAGGAACGGGCCCGTTCACCAATGGGAGTGCGGCGGGTGGGAGGGAAGGAGGATAGGGAGGAACAGGAAAGCGTGGACAAAGGGTTGAGGGGGACCAGGAAACCAGGCGATGCAACGCCGAGAGCGCTGAATAAATAAAGTTAAATTAAATAAAGTATGGGCCTGGGGCCAGGTGCTGCGGCGCTAGGAACGCCGACTTAATTAATAAATTAATTGTAGCCCAGGTGCCAGCACGAGCACTCACCCCACCGAGGAAGTCCAGAAAATGCAGTTAGCTGACAAAGTCAGTGAAAGTGTTTTATATCCAATACAGTGAGTTTTGTTGTAAATATTTTCTATATAATTATATTATATATTAGTTATTTACATTTACACACAAACATTGTCTGATTCACTTTGCTTTCCAGCCACCTCACTTGACTCGAAATGTTGGGTAATATAAAACTGATGTTTGGACAAACAGCTGTAAAATCAACTCAATTTCAAGAAAGATTACAAACTACAATGGTGTGATGATCTATTCTATGGTTACTCATTATGTGACCTTGCAGATGTTTTGGACTTGAACTCCCATTATCGCTCTCCAGTATAGTCTTTGGTGAAGGATTATGGGAGTTGTATTCCAAAACAAACTTAGGGCCCTTTTATGGGTAACTGCAGTATTCTAGCTTCTTCTGCCTGTAAGATTGATGTGGACCGTTGGTGTGTGAGATGTCAGCTGTGTTTGGTGAGAGTGTTCCAAGCAGATGGGGGGAATGAAGGAACTGGCAGGAGTCTGTGGGCCTCATTACACGGATGGAGGTAAGGGATTACCGGCACCGGTAAGGGCACCGGTGCCGGTAATCCCTTACCGCCCTACTACGAGGTCCCTCAGTGGGTCCCATCCTTAACGTGTGGTCAGACCACATGTTAATGACGGGACCCGCTGAGGGACTTCAGAGCAAATAACGGTACCGCTAATTGCGGTACCGTTATTTGCTCCTTCCCCATTCCCATTGAGTCGTATGGGGGCTCAAATGGAAGTGGGGAAGGGCCATGGTGAATGGGAAATGATTGCCCCCGCCAACCTTGGAATGGGGCAGTAATTCCGCCATTCACCATGCCGGACTCCGGCGGCAGTAGCGCCATGGTTACCGCCATCCGTGTAATGAGGCCCTGTGTCTTGTGTGCCTTTCGACCTGTGGCAATTTCCAGGTTCATGCAATGCCCACACCATTGTTAGGGTAGTACAGGCGTTGCTGCCTAGAAAAGGTCACTATTAAAATAAAGCAGCAACGCCTACACTACACTAACAATGGTGTGGGCATTGCATAAACCTGGAACTGGTTTGGAATTCACATGGTTGTGAATGGGTGTGAATCCCAAAGGTACTGGGCAAATGGGCACGAATCCCATGTTTATATGTAGGGTGAGTACGGCGTGAATGGACACGGTGAGAAGAGACGTGGCATCTTGGCACGTCCACACAAGCATGCCATCAAGGTGCACTTGCACTGAGTGCCTTTTGGTATTTTATCCGGAAGCATGTTTGCACATCGCTGTGTTAGCATTTTTGGTAAATGACGCCCCATCATTTCTTGTTCGTGTGTGTGTTTGCCATGCTGTTTGTGCGCATGTTTGCTGTATGTGGGCGTGGATGGGTTCCTTCATGCCCGTGGGGAAGGATTGGGTGTATGTTTCAGGCGGTTCTCAGTTCTGCCAGCCTTCCACTGTAGGGACACGGCACATGCACATCTGTAGAGCACTGGGAGAAGTGTACCAAAGAAAGTAGTGGAACTGTGACCCGGGACGGGAGGAACACACACGTTTTTCGAGGGTTGCAGCCATGCTGCTTGACATCCAATTGAGTTGAAACAGATTTCAGTTTAGGTGGAACTGCTATTTGGTGTTAAAGTGGAGAAATAAGCCTTAACTTCACAAAGAGCAGTTCCGGAATGGGTGAAAATGGTTGAAAAAAGTAGTGGAGCTGTTAACAGTAAAAGATAAAAGTAGTGGAACTCCACTCCTCACCGTTCCCGCTCACTTCGACCACTGGTGTAATGAAGTGTACACAGGGCAGCAGATATCGGAATCCTGTATCTTTGCTTGCATTTGTAAAAGCAAAGGTTCACAGCAATGTTTGGCTCCCCTTTCAGTTAAAACACATTCCCATGACTGTTTATCAACTATGAATTGATGGGTCACTGTGCGCATACGAGGGCTTCTTTCGAGTGTCGGAAGTCACAAGTGTTCCCTGTTTCCCATGGCCACAGTCCAGGTCGCCTTCATCCTTCCAGATAAGATCAGTTGCCCTCTATGAACTGTCTGCTTCCAGTAGCAAGTACTCCACTTTAAAGAATGACTCCCTTTTGTGCTCACCAATTCTGCGATTCGGGAAATGCTCCAAACGGGAAAATACTCTGTCTGTATCTGCGTTAATAATGATATTTACTTTTAGGAATAATTCTCGGTCTGCAGCCGTTGTTTTGGACTACACCTCCCAGCAGCCCATGACAGTATAATCAACGATGAGGGATCATGGTATTTGTAGTCCAAAACACCTGGAGCGCCACAAGTTCCAGACCCCTGTTCTAGGGTGTTTTCTTTAGTGGCATTTTTGAACCCTTAAAGGCTCTCTTTTGTTGCTTTATAAATTATTTAAATACACGTGAACATCAACTTTTCCTATGACAGACCTTACCTTCCTTATTAAATATCCTGTGTGATGTGAAAGCTGGCCTTGCAACATGCATTTTGGCTAATTTCTTCTAAATAACCTCAAAGTACTGAGACGAGTGTGAGGGCCGCAGTTTCCTCCACGTGGTGCACTTCTTGAGCGCTCTGGGTATTTTCGTAACTTGATGTCCCAGACGGAGCGGCTGCGCCTGAAACTTCAGTTTCACAGTCTTGTGCTTCAAGGCAAGCCAGCGTTTCCTCTGGCTGCGGCCTAGGTGTTGACAGTGTGTTTTGAGGTCGAATAGTGTGTACTGTTATCTAGGATAAAAATACACATGCATATCCTGGTGTTTGTTTTATCCTTTCCCAGTATTTCCAGCCGGGCTTTGACGCATTTTCTTGCACCCTCTGCCAGGCCTGGTCCTGTGTCTTCCCCGGCAATCGCATTACAACCTGTAATGGGGCCTGGAATAATCTAACTTTTGCACTGGTGCTAAAAATTGAGAAAATGCTTTGCTGATAAGGATAATCCGCAGAAATATCTAGAAAGATTTGCACTAGAGCAAAAATGAAACAGACTTTTATTATACTATGTTTGCTGCATAACATAAAAAGAAATGCATTTGCTGCAAAGCAAACAAAGGAAATAAAAGAGTGTGCTTCAATTTTGCTCTAGAATATATTTTTTAGATAATGTGGATTGTGGCCAAACTGGTTATGTCCATTCTGTAATAAGCAGCTAAACTGCTGCTTATCGCATTTGCTCAATTTTTTTGCACAGGGGCAAAGTTTTCATAATCAGGTCCCGGGTCTTAATTCAGTGCGAGGCAAAATTTATGGAACATATTTTGTTGATGCACTGAAGAGCAATCCAGGAACTAGTAACTTTATTTAAAAAAAAAAACTTTAATGAAGTTCGTGAAATACCTAGAATCCTAAACAAGTTTGCAGAAGTGTGCACATTATATATCTTTCACAGAACTTCAGTTGCAGAGATTCACCTTAAAAATCCTACAATTTCATTTTAAACTACAAGTTTTGTGTGGAATGAATCTACCTACAGAAGGACACGTACTTCCCTTACGCCGTTTTGCATTCGATGCAGCACCATTCGTGCCCCCGATTAACATAAAATTGGTTCGTAAAACACCAATAATTGCAGAAAAATTGGTTGCATGTGGCTAAAGCGAATCACTGTGTCCCCAATAGCTATAGATATGTATATAATGTGTATAACTTTACCTATATTCAAAATATCTATCTACGTATCTATCTATATTTAGTCGCTGACTCTAAAGTTAAGATCAAACCAATATGCATTGACTTTACTCAAAATTCTATTGCTAATAAATTTTGACTCGCTGAATGAAATTTTGAACAAAAACAAATGTCTGCTCCGAGCCCCTCCAAACTGGAAAATCTGGGGAAAATGTATTAAACAGTTAATAGGTTATTAACTATCATTAAAAAGCTGTTTTCAGCCTACCACCATTAATTTCCTCATCGAGAAATGGGTGCTTGTATTCAACAGTGCTGGATGGATTGGCACCAAATAAGAAACAAGTTGGGCACAACGCTTTACAGATGTGCCTTTCTTTGGTGTAAATCCATCCAGTACTTTTTAAATGATTCTACAGGGAGGGTGTGCCACAATCCCAAAATGGTGCAATGCATCATTGAGGCTTTTCATAAATGAAATGCTGCTGATTTTTTCCTTTTTTTTAAAAAAAACTTCTCTTTATTGTTTTAATAACTTAAAGTAACACACAAAGAAAAAACACGCAAACTTGCCTCCCCCACCCTCACCCCCCCAACTTTGCCATAGCGCCCGCTCCCCCCCGTCCCATACTCAACCGGCAGCTTAGATATCCAGGTCCAGGAGTTTGAGTCTGTGGGGCCGCCACTGCTCCCGGAACTCTCCCTTCAAGTAGTCCAAAGTCTCTCCCCATTCTGCCGCAAAGTTCCCCAGGTTGCAGTTAACCGCATATGTGACCCACTCAAATGATACAATCTCCCACATTTTCCTTAACCAGTCCTGCTCCATTGGGATCCTGGGGCTCTCCCATCGTTGTGCAATGAGAGCCATCGCTGCTAGTGTGAAGACAACTTTCGCTTTATAACGTCCCCCTCCCTCCTCCCACCCGGACTGTCGCCGCCTTCCCAATAGGATCTCACGAGGGTCCTGACTCGTGCCTTCCCCAAATGCCTGGTCTTCCACCCAATCCCACCAAATGTGAGCCACTGTGCCTTCCTCGCCACAACCCCTCCAACATATCCCGGGAGCTGTTGGGAATATCATATGGAGGCGAGCCGGAGTATAATGCCAGCCGAATAAGTATTTGTACCAAGCCTCCTGAAGCTGGCCGGCCCTGGCCACCTTCGGGATCAATTTCCAAAGCCTCTCCCAGTCCTCCCATTCCATTCCTGTCCCTAGCAGCCCCTACCATCTAGATATATACGGCCATTTCAGAGTCAGACCAGCACGCTCCAGAAGCCTGTAAAGGTCCGAAATCAACCCTGCAAGTTCACCCGCAGACCAGAAATTTCCCCGAACTTGGACAGTAGTGCCATACACGCCTTAATGGACTCCCCTGGGCTCGTCAGAGTGAGCAGCATGTCATCAGCGAAAGCTGCCACCTTGTTCTGATGCCCCCCGAAAGGAATGCTCTGAATATTCTCTGCCTCCTGTATCGCTACAAGTAGGGGCTCCAGGTACAGGGCGTACAGAAGCGGTGAAAGGGGGCACCCTTGCTTGGTACTGTGTCCGAGCATGAAGGGTCGTGACATACCGTGACATACCGCCATTCACAAGTAAGCGTGAGGTAGGTGCTCTATAATTCGCCTGTACCATGCTGATGAACCCTGCGCCTATACCCATCCTTTCCATGGCCAGAAACAGAAAAGACCACTCCACCCGGTCGAACGCCTTCTCGGCATCCAAAGCAAGAGAATTGCCGGGGTGGGGGGGTCTTCTGTGTTTTCTCGAGCAGGTGCGCCACCCATCTGATATTATCGGCCGTTTGTCGTCCCTGCACAAACCCCGTCTGATTTTGATCTATCAACGTGGGAAGGTGCATCTCCAAGCGCCTCGCCAAGATTTTAGTAAATGTTTTCGCGTCTGAGTTTATAAGAGCTATAGGTTTCTAGGAGGTGCATTCATCTGGGTTCTTGCCTGCCTTATGTATGAGTGTAATCTTAGCCTCCTCCATTGAAGGGGTTATGCAGCCCGTAGTGCCAAATGAGTTATAAAGTTGTGTAAGGTAAGGAGTCAGTATGGCAGAATAGGTTTTGTAAAAGGAGGCCGGGTATCCATCGGGGCCTGGGGCCTTATTACTGGGAAGTGACGTGATGACAGCCCGCACCTCATCCTCCGTGATGGCCTGTCCTAAATCCTCCCCGACATCCCTGGAGAGGCGCGGCAGGGGCAAGGCTCCCAAGAAATCCCTCTGCTGCTGGAAGACCGGGCCCTGGACATGTACAGAGCTTCATAAAATCGGGCTAGCCGCTCCCTAATCTCCTCAGTTCTGGTGAGTCTCTCCCCCCTTTCGTCTTTCATGGCCGAGATCGTATTTCGTTCCCTGCTTCCCCTCAGTAAGCGTGCTAGGAGCGAGTCCACCTTATTGGCCTTTGGCCTTTGCGTAAAATTTCTGCCTGACCATTAACATAGCTCCCTCTGCCTTTTTGGTCCTCAAGATCCTTAGTTGCCCCTCTGCCGACCTAAACTCCCTATAGGTTTTCCTCAAGGGGACCTCCTTCAACCTCAACCGTTGCGGCCTCCACCTCCCCTTCCAGCTGGGTCTCCAAGAGCCGCAATTGTTTATTCCTCTCTGCCTTCAGGGCGATAAGTTCCCCTCTCAAAGTGCCCTTAAACGCATCCGACCTTGTGCTGAAGCATGTATCTGTGCCGTTATTTCTTTTACCCAACTGCATTTTCATTTGCACAACCTTGTGAACAGCGATTCCAATGGGGCCAGCCTCCACCCGCTCTACCCCTCCCACCAAACTCGCCGAGACCCAGATATAATCAATTCTGGATTGGGTTCTATGTACGTCTGAGAGAAAAGTGTAGCCATCTTCCTCCCCCCTCACCACCCTCCATACATCCCTCAAGCCTGCCCCCTTAAACCGCTCCTTCAGCTGTGGGGAGTCCACCGCCCCCCCCACCACCTGTGGGCTGTGTCCGATTTAAACGCTTGTCCCAAACCAAGTTAAGGTCCCCCATCAGGATGACTTGGCCCCTCGCAAACTCCTCCAGCACGCCCAGAGGCTCCCTCGCGAACTTGTCCTGTCCCGCGTTAGGGCCGTAAACCGAGGCAATAGTGTAAGTGGCACCCATATGCTGCCCCCTTACCATGATGAATCTCCCATTTTTATCCCTCAGGATATCTTGGATACTGAAGTTCATACCTCTCCCGAAAGCCAGCGCCACCCCCCCTTTTTTTTGGGACCTGATGCAAAAGAATCTGAGGGTAACCCTTCAGGCGCAGGCGGCCCTGGTCTTTGCGTAGCAGATGGGTCTCCTGCAGAGCCAATACATCCGGAGTGTGTGTAGAAGTGAATAGTTCTAGTTTGGCCTGCTTGAGGGGAGAGTTTAACCCACTCACATTATGAGTTAGCCACCTAAAACCGAAGTGGTGTTGTGCCCCGCTCCCACAAGCTGCCCCCTCATCCCCCACCCCAACCCTCCTCTGCTCCCCCAAACAACTGAAGCGCTAAGGCCCCTTCTCAGACCCCCCCACCACAAACCCCCCCAGCCCAGAACTCCCAACTTTGGGCTAAACCGCACCCTCCCACCCGACCCTCCACCCTCCTTCCCCCGCCCCCTGGACACTCCCGTCCTTGCTTGTTCCAACATGTTTCTACTCCTCCCCCCCAGGCACATCACGCAGCTCATAAATCCACCACCCCCATATGTCACCGAGTTGCCAACCAGTTGGGTCACCCATTCCCCTCCACATTTCGACCTCCCTCGCCCTCAGGGCTCTGAGCTTTTAACCCCCCCACAGGGCCCTGCAGCGCACCCTTCTTCTTTACCCGCTCCCCCACAGTCGCCCATTCCCAGGGTCTGCTCCTCTCCCTTTGATCTACATGGAGTACAGGGGTCCCCCCACCCCTCCTCATTCTCCAACTCCAAGCTAATAATGCTGGCTGCCTCCTGGAGTGAGGTCCCCTGCTTCTGAATCCCCTCCCACTCAAACATTAAGCCAAAAGGGAAGGTCCACCTGTATTTTATCCCCTTCTTGGACAGCTCCTTCAGGACCGGACCCATACCCCTTCTTTTCAGCAGAGTGCTCGCAGCCAGGTCCTGGATCAACAGTATTTCCTGCCCTTTATAGAGGACAGGCTCACTTTGTCTGGCCGCTCGCAACACCTCTTCCTTCTGACCATATCTAGCGAAGGCGACCATTACCTCCCGGGGTCTCGCGTTGGGACCATTCGGGACCCGGCCGACTCTGTGAGCCCTGTCCAGTGTTATCAAACTCAGGTCCCCTTTGCCCAAGAGATCCACAAATATGTGTTGGCATTCCTCCTTCAGAAGGCGATCCGTCACTGTCTCTGGAAGCACCTTAATCGGTATGTTGATCCTACGGGATCTGTTTTCCAAATCCTTGAGCATCACCTCCATGTTTCTCGTCGCAGTGTCCAGTCGCTCTATGGCCTCGCTATTAGCCGTAGTTTCTTTCTCGTTCTCCTGGAGGCCCCTTTCCAGCAAATCCGTCCTTTCCCCTAGTTGAGCTACTTCGTGCCGGATTTCTCCCAGTGCCACATTGAGGTTGGTTCTCATAAGTTGGAACTGGTCCTGAAAAGTTTGAGCCAGAGATTCTCCCAGGGCTAGCATTTCCCCTTGGAAATCTTGTCTCGTCATCCAGGCCACCTCCTCATCCGCCTCAGTGCCCCTTCACTCCTTTGGAGGTCCGCTGCCCGTTTCATTAGTGTCTTTGCTCTCTATTGCGGGCCAGAGTGTAGGAAGTGTTCCCTGGGGCTCTCTACTGGAGTGGGTGGCCTTTCCAGATTTCCCCCTAGACCTGGTAGACAACTATGAAGGGCCTAGGTTGCAGCCCACGCCGTGTCTGGGTTGGTGTTGCAAGTCTCTCGTCGCTGCTTAATAGGCCTGGGACCCCTGGCCTCCTGGCCCGGTAGAGACCCCCGCTCCAGAGGGGGAAAGACCCCCCCAGCCCTGAACCTCCCTCCCAGGGGGGACGTTCCTTCTTCTTCTTCGGGTCCGTGGGACAACTCCTAGTGTGTAAACACCTGCACCAGCCTCCCTTTCTAAGGGGAAGCCTCGAGGGCTATCCCGGTCGCTTTGGCCCCAAGGTTCCGCTCAGGTGACCGGCCCTTCTGGCGCCGTCAAAACTCCAATTGGGCTGCCTCCAGTGGATGTGCAACTAGTGCCATTATGTTCCAAATCTCCCACACTCTACAGGCAGTCCCGACACTAGTCCCTGCCTCCTGCCAGTGGGTGATGAAGACTAACACCCATCTCCTTACAGCTCCAGTCCCTTCCTTGCTTCTTCCCCTAGCGAGGGGCACATTAGGCCAATTCTGTCCCTCTGGCCTCCCAGATGGTGTGTCCTCTTGGGAGGTGCCTCTGACGAGGGAGGAGAGCTCCCAGACTGACAGTGCCTCTCCCCCTACTGCCACCGCCAACTCCAGCTGCCCTTGTCGGGTGGTGATGATCTCCTGCAGTAGTGCATGGGGGGGAGCCCCGTGCCTCAGGGCCTTCTCTCCCTGATTCCGCGAGGGGCCCGCAGCCCTCTCCTCACTCCTGGACCCGGGCCGGCTGCTCCCCCTGCTTTTCCTACTCCCCGCGCTCCAGCACCCCGGCGGGGGCCAATTCTACTGGCGGGCAAGGGGAGAGGCACTCCCCCTCCCCCTCTTGTAAGTTCTGGACTGGTGGGCTCACCGCTGATGCGCCCGCCAATTCACGCCTCCAGCCACCTCTGCTGCCGCATCCACGGAGGAGAGACCGCACCGCCGCTTGCCGCCCCTCACCTGGTGGTGTGCCAAAGAGGCACTCTTCGTGGGCCCGCCCAGGGAGTGGGGGGGCCCGACTCCACCGCAACCACCTGCCTGGGCGGCCGCTCGACTCCGCTACCAACTCCGGGAGTGGCCCGGCTCTTCGCGCGCACGCGGTAGCAAACGGCACCTCCTTACTGGGAGCCGGCCGCCGCCTTCCTGGAGGGCAAAACAGCGCGGCACTGCCACCAATGCGCTCCTCCGGTGTTGCACCAGCCACCGATGCAGCCCCGGAGCACGGACACCGTGGGGGGGTGGTGGAACCGCCTTGAAGCAAGGCCCGGGAGTTTGGAGCAGCCGTCGGCCCGTCTACTCATTGCCGGTGGCAATCTTGGAATCGTTTTTTTTCCTTTTTTGAGAGTGATTCCCACGTTAATCTGAGGGTAGACCAACATCAGTAAAATAGGTGGGGCTAATCCACACGCATTTTCCTATGCTCACACCACAACAAACTCATAGACCCGTGAACTCTGCATGGGTTAACAAAGTAGCCAGGAAACCCAAATATCCTTTCATTTGTAACTGTGTCAACCTGAAGCCAGCTCCTGCCCTTAGTGTCATTGACAGCGTGTTTACAGTAAGCCTCCCCGATATGGGGACTCCATTTATCAGGTAAGGGAATGGGTTTTGCAGGAGCCAGAGCATCTGGCTTTGCCACAGCTTCAAGGGAGACCTGCCACTTTGAACAGGAACCACAGAGTGATCCATTAACCAGAGAGACTCTTTGATCAACAGCAGACAGGAAGATGGGTGGGACTTAGTATCACACACTTTAACCCCTTTACCTTCTGCAAAGCACTCTGGTTATGACCTCATGCATACAGGATATTGTTGGTGGGGACCCCCAAACTAATTCATTAAGTTGGGCTTAGCCTAAACCAATCACTGTCGCCCACTTTGCTTTAAAAGACTTTTGGCAGATCATCTGAAGACTTCACTTGAAGTAACAAAGAAGGACTCAACCTTGCACCCTGGCTGAAGGTACATTCTGCTTTACATGTTCCACAAGTGAAGGAAGGCCAGGATTTCCAAAGAGGGAAGCAAGATCCCTCACCTCAACATCTACCAGGGAATAGAGAGAGAAAGAGAATTCAGAGGACCCTAAAGCCACTCCAGAATCAGTACCGAGCCAGCACACAGTGTACCTTGCTAGGCTCTGCAGCAAGCTCCCTGAACAGGGAGTGCCAGAATGCCTCTGAACCTACAGCCAAGGACAAGGATGTTGCCTGCAACACACTGCTCAGCTTTGCGCCGTCAGTCTTAAAGAACAAAACAAGCCAATTGAAGAACCTGTGCCTCGACAAGCATCTACCGCTGTCCACCTTAAAGAACATGTTCGAGTCAGTCGAGTTCCTCAAGCTGCAACCGGTGGCAATGCTGACCGTTGTCAATCCACCATCTTCAAAGACATTTGAGACATCTTGACCAGTGCTCAGAACCGCGGATCAGCACTGACAGAATGATTCCTGACCCTGAGCCACCATGTAGGCTAGCTTTGCTGCCTGATTCATGCAGCTGACTCGCATCGTAAACTCTGTCACAGAAGCCTGCACTGCACCCTGAAGCCGACTCAACCCTGTTGAGCACCAAGAACACTTACAGCCCAAGGTACATTGTGGTTCTGCCCCCCTGGTCCTTCCCAGTAGGCACCCAAAAGACATATTAAGACCCATTGCTGCCTTTGTGCTGAAGCCAAGAAATCTTAAACCTTTGTGGTTATTAATTGTACCGACTATCCTCCTGTCAGTATCCAGAATGCATCCCTTGTTCCTTCCTTGAAACTGTCTGTCATCTGCATTCATTTACAGGGTGCATTGTATTTCGTATTGTTGCTAGAACTGTCTGTTTTTATATAAATAATGTAGATATTTTTTATACAACCTTGACTGGAAAGCCCCTTTTATCATTGGGTAGTTGTTGTGTTTTTGCTGTGTTGCAACTAACCAACGATCCATGACCTTTCAGAGATAAGCCTGCCATTCCATCAATGTTACCAAAATTGGACAAGGAGGTTTATAATTTGCTTGTTATTCCAATTTGTTTGTATTCCTTCTTGCTTATTAGAGGTGTGGGGCTGATTGATGGTTTAGAAACCGATATTCACCCCTGGACTACTGGTACGCCCGGAAGTTGATTCATTACATTGGTGGCAGACAGTCGGATCTAGTTGGAGCCTTTGTGCACAGCTTAGTCAACCAATGATAAATGTACTGTTGCAGGCAACGTTTAGACACTGGTGGGTATTTTTTTTAAATCATGGATCTTGACATAGAGAATGTGAAAGACATGAGAAAGGATATGCTGCAGGTCCTGAATCAAGAGAGGGGACTTCCCCACAGCACCAGGGTTAATAAACCTGAGTTGCTGACCAGCGCCCAAGCTTGGGTGGAAGCGAGGGCAGCTGTGGAGGTGACCCCAGGAGATGGGCTGTGCCCTGTGTACATGAATGAACAAGGCCCTCCAGAAGGGGTGGTGGAAGATGACGAGGAAGAAAGCATGAGCAGTGTTTCTTGCTAACCATTCCTCCGGTGGGTAACTGTGGTTTCTCAACATTCCAGAGTGTCAGTGAGGTCAGGGGCTAGTACAGCCTCCCACAGGTCCCAGGCTTCAGCACAGCCTCTAAGTGGCACAGTAATTGTTCTGGTGGTAAACAATGTAGCAGCTAGACAGCTCCTGGTGGAGGAGAGGAGACTCGCAGTGGAGGAACAAAAAGAGCAGAACGTGGTCAACATAGAGCTGCGCAAGCTATCACTCGAACTGATGAACGAGACCAACCGATTCACCTCTAACAAAAGCAGCAGTAGTGCCTCAAACTAGGGTGCCGGGGTTAAGCCTCAGCGCCATATCCCCAAAGATTTAGTGCAGGCTTATGAAGTGGTGAAGGATATTTGTGACTGATTTGAAGCACTCAAGCTAGCTTTTCAGCCACAGAGGTGGAGGAGGTACTGTGGGGTGCAGCCCTGATGAGTCATTTACCAACCCAGTGGACTGATGCAATCCTTGGTTTAACTCCTGAAGAAAGGCCCATTTATGAGAGCATGAGGGCAGCCCTTATCAAGATGTTCTGTAAGTCCTCAAAGCAGTATCTCAAGAGCTTTAGAGAGCTCGGAAAGAAAGTGGGCAGACATTTTAAGCGTTCACACACTTGTCATTGAAATATCTGAGCGGGTGGGTGTCTGGTAACAAAGTTGACACATTTGAAGGGATATACAATTTGATTGCATGTGAGCATGTATTGAAGAATTGTGAGGTTGACCTACACCAACATCTTATAGACAAGACTATTACAGACCCTAGGGAGCAAAGGCTGTCAACCGGTTTGTAAGTACTTGAGTCTAGAAAAAGGCTCAGGCGAGCACACCCAAACCAGAAGAGAAATCTTCAGATAGTTAACTGGAATGGAAAGGACAAAGGTCCAACCCAACACTCTTTTAAGTCAGTTCCCCAAAAGCATGTTTGGAAATCTCACAACTCTAGTTCAGCCATGCACTCCGAAAAGCAGAGTGCAGGAACACCTAACACTGGGACACCTATGTTCTCTAGACCTAAAGGTTGTTTTGTGTGTAAGGAGCTCAGCCATAGAAAAGGGGCTCCTGCTTGCAAGGGCTTACCCAAGCAAGCCATAGCGACTGTTGGACAAATGGAGGAGGCCATCATTATTGAGAGCCTCCTAGAGGAGGCCTTTAGGCCAAGGAGTGGCTCAATGTGGATTGGTTACACTGAATGGGAATGGTACCTGATCTCCAGAACAGATCCCAGTTCCCAATAATACTCAACTGTTCTTAGAACATGTGTATATCAATGGACACAAAACATCTGTGGATAGCGACAATGCGGCTGGCCTCACTGCAGTCACCCAGCAGTGGGTGCAGACAGGACACTATCTTACTGGACCTAATTGTACGATCTGTGGGTTTGACGGACAGAGTAAGTGCCCCTTAGCGATAGTAGCGTTCAGTTGGCGATGTGAAAAGACCCAGCACTGTGTAACTATGAAGATGCAATCCCTGTCCCATTTCTGTTGGGTAATGATCTTCCTGACCCTGAGCTAGTCGCAGAGGCTATCAGATCGAGGGCCAAAGAGGATGCCAGATTCTAAACTCTCAGAGCCCTAGGGCCTGGAGCACCTCCAGGGGGCATATTGGAGAGACTGGCAGGCTGGTAGCCCATGGTCAGCACCACAGACTGCTGAGTCGCTTACTCCTGTGGGAGACGGGGGCCAGTAATCACACTCGACCCTACTTTGGTAGCAGGGGACTCAGTGACTTCAGAGTTGACTGGCACAGTGCAGGAACCTGAGGTGGAGGACAAAGTTAGGTCAGATCTGAAGGCCTGCCCAAGGTGGATGAGTTTGCATAAGCTGGGGCCCCAGATCAGACTGATTACTTTAAAGACCAGAAAGAGTGTCCCACTCTGGCAGGGCTGCAGAAGCAGGTGGAGAAGCAGTCTAAGGGCAAGGCCCCTGGACTGTTCACCGTTTACTGGGAGGATGAACTACTGTACCGTGAGCCAAAAGACTGTGAGGGTTAGGGCACCAGAAGGTTGGTGATTTCCCAATATCACAGAAAGTTCCTTTTAGATTTGGCTCACCAATTTCCATTAGCGGGTCACTTGGGAGTGACTAAGACATCAGACCGGTTGTCTGCACACTTTTACTGGCCCCCAATTTGGTGTAAAGGTTAGGTAATTTGTCCGGTCCTGCCCGACTTGTCAGACATCTGGCAAGTCAGGTGGTGCCACAAAGGCCCCCTCAATTCCACTACCTGTGGTTGGTCGGCCTTTTGAGAGAATAGGCATGGAAATTGTGGGTCCATTGGATCCTCAAACCAGCTCAGGGAACATATATATCTCAGTGGTGGCAGGACACGCCACAAGGTACCCTGAGGCTGTCCCTCTTCTAAGGTACATCAAAGCCCCGTGGTTGCGAAGGCTCTTATTGGGATATTCTTTCATGTTGGTTTCTCCAAGGAAGTCGTTTCTGACAAGGCAACACACTTCATATCAGCATATATGAAGGCTACGTGGGAAGAGTATGGAGTCACCTACCTGTTCTCCACATCCTTCCATCCACAAATGAATGGGCTTGTTGAGCGGTTCAACAAAACCCTGAAAGGCATGATAGGTGGCTTGGAAGAGCACCTGAGGAGAAACGTGGATATTCTCCTGCCATGCCTACTGTTCGCCAACAGGGAGGTGCCACTGAACAGAGTAGGGTTTAGCCGCTTTGAGCTTCTGTTTGGACACCCTGTACAAGTTCCCCTCAGTCTAGTGAGAGAGGGATGCAAGGCCAACCCCTCATTCCCCCACAGGAGATGTGGGTGACTAAGTACAGGAACAGTCAACGAAAAAACTAAAGGCCAGTCAGGAGATGATAAAGCACTGGCACAACCAGAAGGCGATAGCAACACTTTATTCTCCAGGCCAGTGGGTGTGGATTATGTAACCTGTCAAACCCAGTGCACTTCAGGACAAGTTGACTGGGCCTTACTGTGTGCTTGAAAAAGTAAATATGGTAAATGATCTCATTGACATGAAAGGACCAAAACAGATGTGTAGGGTCTTTCACATCAATTGGCTAAAATCCCATTACAGCCGGGATTACATGGTAATGGCGTTAGTGACAGATGGAGAGAATGAGGAGAAGACCGATTCCCTCCCAGACCTCCAGCACACTGAAGTCACAGATGGGTCAGTTGAAGGTGTCAACCTTGCAATGGACCTGTCAGAACAGCAACTGACAGACTGTTGCTGTTTACTGGGACAGTTCACCGGTCTGTTTTCGCGGACTCCAGGTCACGCAGATTGGGGCACCCATGATGTGGACACTGGTGACAGTAAGCCGGTGAAGAGCATGATTCACCGAATGTCCAATAAGGTCAGGGACACAATCAAGGAGGAAGTTTCCAAGATACTGTACCTAGGATTGTTAGAGCCATACCACAGCCCTTGGGCTAGCCAAGTGGTACTGATCCATAAAATGACCAGTGGTGGGAAGACGGAAGTCTGCTTTTTTATGGACTACAGGGGGCTCAATTCTGTCATGAAGACAGATGCTCACCTCATTCCTCTGGCAGACAAACTGATTGACAAGCTCAGCGCTTCCAAGTACATGAGTACCTTTGACCTCACGGCAGGGTACTGGCACGTTGGCTTAACTGACAGAGTGAGAAAGAGGTCAGCATTTTCAACCCCAGAAGCATATTATCAGTTCACCTTGATGCCCTACGGATTGAAGAATGCCCCTGTCACTTTTCATAGGATGGTTAACCAGGTTTTGTTTTGACTGGAAAACGTCAGTGTCACCTATTAAGACGGCATTGCTGCATTCAGCCAAACCTGGGAGGATCATTTATCCCACCTGAAAGAAGTGCTTCAGGTGCTGCAGCACACAGGTCTGATTATCAAGGCCATGGAGTGCCAGACAGCGCAGGGCACGTGACTTACCCAGGTCACCTGGTTGGTGGAGGTAAGAAACAACCTCTTGAAGTGAAGGTACAGTGTGTGAAGGATTGGAACATCCCCACAACACAGACTCAGTTGAGAACCTTTCTAGGTCTCACCGGTTACTACCGGTCGTTCATTTCAAGGGGTATGGGACCAGTGCCATGCCATTGAATGATGTAACTTCCAAGAAAATGCCAAAGAATGTAATTTGGGCCTACGCCTGTCAACACTAATTTCTGCATTTAAATGACGGATTGTGCAGGCCCCAGTTCTGAAAGTGCCGGACTATGGCCAGTAGTTCATTATGCAGACAGAATCCTGTGATTTTCATTAGCAGGCAGTTGACAAAAAGGGAAATGAACTGGGCCATTGTTGAAAAAGAGGCTTCCCTGTTTGTGTGGGCAGTAAAGCGGCTGAAACCCTACATCTTTGGGTCGTGCTTTAGTATCCAAACAGACCACCAGTCTCTTTGCTCGTTAATGGCCATGCAAGGAGAGAACCCTAAGCTTTTGCCTTGGGTCATATCCCTACAGGGGGTAGATATGGACATGATATGATATGGCATTTATAGCGCGCCTATACACCAGTGTTTCAAGGCGCAACGCAGCAAGGGAGGTGGAACAGAGGGAAGACAGGCAACAATCCTACTAGGCCAGGTGTCATTCAGATCGCGCAAGTGCATGGGAAGGGAGAGGGGACAGTGCAGTACATGGGATAATAGAATAAAAAACAATAAGTAAAAGTACGGCCAGCAGGTGGCAAGTGCAAAGGCAAGTGGAGACAGCAGGGTGTTAAGTGCTGGTAGTGGGACTGTAAGGATACAGAAAATAGTCCCCAAGTGTGCAGGGGTTGCCAGGAAGGCAGTGCAGGTGTGCGACTGGTGGGGGAGGATGACCTGGGCCCGAGATCCGAGGGTGGCCAGGTAACCAGTGCAGTTTCGGTTTCAGCCAGCAAATCAGCAGGGGAGAGAGGGGAGTAAGCAGAAGCTAAGAGAAAGGTTTTGAGGTGCTTCCGGAACCAGAGATGATTCTCCTCAATTTTCAGGGAGGCAGGGAGGCTATTCCAGAGGGAGGCCCCAGCCGAAGAAAGAGATCTACCACCAACTTGTTGCTTGGAGAAGCAACTGACCGTGAGGGAGTTGGAAGCGGATGAGTAAAGAGCTCGAGAAGGAAGATATTTAGGAAGAGAGAGTTGAAGGTATTGAGGCCCCAGGCCCAGAAGGCCTTTTGGACAATGCAGAGGGTTTCGAACTTAATCCCCAGAGCCACTGGGAGCCAGTGCAGAGATTTCGGTCCTGGAGAATTACGATCCCTGGGCATGAGGCCAAGGACAAGTCTCGCAGTCCTGTTCTGGATGAGTTGCAGAGGGCGGAGGGTAGAAGAAGGGAGATTTAGAAAGAGGCTGTTGCAGTAGTCCAGACCAGTGGTCGAAGTGTACGAAAAGAAGTAATGGAACGATGTTCCCTGCTGGCCTGCACCCACTCCCAACAAAACCGATCACCACGTCCCCTCTCACACACAATACGCACCCCCAAACACTTGCACCTGCTGTTTAAGGTAACGTACAGCGCAGAGCACTGAAAGTGCACGTTTCAACTTCTCCCTATACTTTCATTTTAAAACGAAACCATTCCGGAACGGTTTCTTTTTAAAATAAAAGTATAGGAGCTGTAAAAGTTAATTTTAAAAAGTACAGGAGCATCGCTCCCGACCGCTCCCACTCACTTCGACCACTGGTCCAGACTAGAGAGAACCAGAGCTCTGGAGACAGAGAGCTTCTGGAGGATGGAGAGGAAAGGAAGAATAGCTCCGAGGAGGTGCAGCTGGTCGTGTGACTTCTTAGAGACGTCAGAGATGTGAGGAGAGAAGGAGAGTGTGGAGTCAAAGATGACCCCAAGGTTTTTAGCCTCACAGGTGGGAGCAGGAAGAGGGCCAAGAGAGGCTGGCCAGAGAGTGACAGAAAAGGAGGGAGCGGGTGTGCTGATGAGGAGAATCTTGGTCTTACTGGCATTAAGGCAGAGATCATTGGCGGCACACCACTCCTGGATGGCGGACAAACAGTCAGAGACAAGAGAGGGAGAAGAGGTGGCTGAGAGTAGCCTGAAAATGAGCTGAGTGACATCCACATAGCACTGGAAGTTGGGGCAGAGCGCAGAAATGCGGTGGGCAAGAAGTGACAGGTATTGGTTGAACAGCCAGGGAGACAGGTTATACCCCTGGGGAACACCACAAGTTTAGATAGAGATCGAGGAGAGGAAGGACCCAAGTTGAACCTGGGAGGGTCTATCAGAGAGGAAAGAAATCAGCCACGCCAGGGCCTGACAGGTGATCCCCAGGTTATCACAGCGATAGTTGAGCAGGATGGCATGGTTGACTGTGTCAAAGGCAGAAGAGAGATCAAGTAAGATGAGGATACAGGGGGTGTTGGAATGAAGGTTGAAGAGCAGGTTTTCACTGATGTTCAGGAGAGCAGTTTCCATGCTTCTGGCAGCTCTGAAGCCTGACTGATGATCATGGAGACAGCCAACAGATTCAGTGTGGAGATTGAGCTGGGAGATGGCCAGCTTTTCCAAGAGATTGCCTAAGAATGGAGTGATGGAGAATGGGCGATAGTTAGCCAGGCAGGATGGGTCGGCAGAGAGTTTCTTAAGAAGAGGGTGCACAAGGGAGTGGTTCAGGGGGGAAGGGAAGACTCCAGTGGCGAAGGAGTGGTTGCAGAAGTCAGCCAGGGCAGGAGCCAGGGAGTCAATGTGGTCCTTGATGGTTTTGGAGGAAAAGGGATGAACATGTTTTGACGAGATTTTCTTAGATCAGACTTGTCTAGAAACCTCGTCTGGGGAGAACAGGGGAAATGCAGAGAAGCGGGGAGGAGAGCTGGCCGAAAAAAGGGTCAGAGGACGAGCAGGGAGTAGAGGGAGGAAGGGGAGAGGAGGAGAGAGAGGACAGGATGTCCTGAGTTTTAGAGATGAAATGAGAAGCCAGTGCTGTGCAGAGGGCCTGGGAAGGGACAGGAGAGGTAGAGACTGTGTGCAGGATTGGCCAGTTCCTTGCAGATTTTAAAGAGTTCAGCCGAGTTGTTGGATGCCGCAGAAACGTGGGCTTGGATGGGAGCTCTCTTCTTGGTGAGGACAGAGAGCCAGTATTGCCTTTGGAGCAGGCGGCAAGCCAGTTTGTCAGAGGATGTACATGAAGCACGCCATTTCCTCTCAGCCACCCTGCACTTGTGTTTAAGGGCAACAAGAGTGAGAGTCACAAAGGTTGTGAAAGAGTCCAGAGGAAGGACAAGAAGCATCCAGGTGGATGTTGAAGTCTCCAAGAAGGAGGAGTTGAGTGGTTGATACCAGGAGGGAAGAGGAGAGGTCCGCCCACTCAGAGAGGAAGGAGGAGATTGGACCAGGTGGCCGATAGATAGTAGCCACAGTATGGGAAGGGCTAGGAGAGGGACAGAGAGCCTGCAGATGAAGCATTTGAAAGAGGAGTAGGCCTGCGTAGGAATAACAGAGGCAGGAATCCACTCGGGGAAGATCAGGGCTACACCCCCTCCGGAACGGTTGGACCTGAGCGCGGAGACGTTCTTGTAGCCTTCAGGGAGGAGAGTGTCAACGCTTGTGACTGAGCTGGCCATGAACCATGTCTTTGAGAGACCAAGGACATCGAGATTAAGTTCCTCCAGAAGGTGGCAGATGTCAGAGGAGTGTTTGACAGCAGAGCAAGAGTTTAGAGTGGATATGGAGAAGGTTGCCATCCTTGAAAGACTTCCGGGGAGGGGTACAAATCAGAGGTACGCCCTGCAGAGCTATAGAAGAGGCCCGAGGGGGGGCAGAAAAGGAAGGAGGAGAGGGAAAGGTAGCCAAGGAGGAGGCAGCAGGGGGAGGCAAGGAAGCCGTGGAGAGAGGACAGCAGGAGAAGAAAGGAAATTGATGAGGCGCAGGAAGCGTCTATCGAAGAGGAGAAGGTTGGCCTGAGGGCCTTGGACCAAGACGGTACCATTCACATAAACATTAATGATGGCCTTAGAGGAGTGGAAGGAGGACAGGGGGACTCCCACCATGTGCCACCATTAATGGGAGAGGAAGAGAAGGGAGAGAGCACATAGACCATATGTAGAGTCCATAGGTCTGGTGAGGGAACCACAAAGAGGATGTCGGTGAAAGTTTGCCTGGAGGAGGCACTGGTATAAGTGTCAGCGATAGTGAGGCCTGGGTTGGAGACCAGGATGTCCTTCTTAAACTTCTTTCGACCAGATTTCGTGAGGAGAGCAGGATAGTCGATAGAGAAGCAGTTAGAGAAGATAGGAGAGACAGAGAGCACCATAGAGTAAGTAGGCAGAGGAGAGAAGAAGAAGGGATGGAGGGTAGAGAGGAGGAAGGGAGGGAGAGAAGGGGAGAACACTAGGGAAGGTCAGAGGACAGAGGGCAGGGTGCAAGCAGGCGAGACAGAGGTGAGACAAGTTGAACAATCGGACAAGACGACAGACACTCAGATGTAAATACTTTCACAATGCAATTTTTTTTAATACTTTCACAACGCAATTTTTAAAACAGGAGAAAACACACCTAAGTTTGAGAGTTCTGAATAGTGGGAAAAAAGGCCTAGGTTTAACAATGCAACTTTTAAAACAGGGAAAAAACACATCTAGGTTTGAGTGTTAGCTAAATGGTCAGGTTTTCAGGGTAGAGTGGGGTCCTGAACCAACCCAAGCCACACTTACCTGCCGTAGTCGCAGATGGTTGACGGCTGGTAAATGGCTTGCCCCGCGGACACCTGCAGACACTGGCTGAAGCCGCCTCAGTTGGAGCCGCCCTTTGCCTTGGGGCCCTTAGCCGCAGGGGCTGCTGGGCAGAGGGCTGCCCTAGGGAGGTCAGTGATGACCAATAAGCCACCAATCAGAGGGGGGAGGGCGATCCTGGGTGCCTGGATGGCAAGTGGCGACCACGAGGCAGGCGAGCACAGGACTAGGTCCTCACTCAAGCACGCAGAGGAAAACCGCCAAGGGGGTTAGAGGGGGTGGACAAGGGGGAGAGGCCAGGCAACATGGAATGGAAGGGAGCAGGCACAGAACAGAAACGGCGCTCACACGGCACACAAATGAATGAAAAACAATGTTAAGCCCCAAAAAGTAAAGCAAGGAGCAGCTGGCAGTGGACGCCTACCTCGGATGCCTGGATGGCAAGTGGCGACCGCGAGGCAGGCGAGCGCAGGACTAGGTCCTCGCTCAAGCACACAAAGGAAAACAGCCAATGGGAGAGGAGGGGGTGGGACATACAGCACACGCCAGGCTCCCGGCATGGAAATGCAGATGGCATCAACTGGTACTTTCACCGAGATGATGTACCAGACCCTCAGTGGTGTGGTGGTTCACATGTTGAGGCTGGGTGGGGGCATTTGAGGAATTCGACCATCTGCATGGTGGGTGTGCGCTTGTGTGGTCTTTTTTGAAATTTTTAATGAAATGGAATGATGGTAGACCAACCTCAGGAAACTATGTGGGGCTAATCCACACACATTTGCCTTTGCTCACACCACAAGAAACACAAAGACCTGTGTACTTTTGGTGGCTGCAGACTACATGCACAGTCCACCCTGTCATAGTTGGAATGTGACAGAAAGGAGTACACTGTGTCCTCTCCAGGAAGGGGGAGGATCAAGCTTCCCCGTGCCATGGCCAGCCTAATTAACTAGCAAAAGCTCCATGGGTCTACCCTGCTCTTTTGTTCGGCCCTGCAACTTGTGGTAGAGATTAGCATGCAAATTAGAGGGTACTTGAAACAGACCCACATGGGGCCTGGCTGCAGACGTCAACAAATGAGACAGGAAACCCCAACAACCTTTCATATGTAACTGTATCAACCTGAAACCAGCTCCCACCTTCACTGTCATTAGCAGTGAACTGTCATGTCTGGGATTGTGAGTTTACAAGAAGCCTCCCAGTAGGGGAACTCCATTCATCAGGTAAGAGAATGTTGTTTGCTGGAGCCAGAGTGTCTGGTCTCGTCACAGCTTCAACAGGGACATGCCGATTTAAACAGGAACCACAGAGAGATCAATTAACCAGCGAGACTATTTGATCAACAACAGACAGGAATATGTGTGGGACTTAGTATCACATGCTTTCATCGCTTTAACATTCCTGTTGCAATGCACTCTGGTTATGACCTCATGCATGCAGGAGATTGTTGCTGCGGACCCCAGGACTGGTTCATTAAGGTGGGCTTAGCCTACACCAATCACTTTGGCCCACTTTGCTTTCATGGAGGGCTCTTGCATTGGAGGTGGAAGAAATGCTTCACCGCTGTGGCGTATGTTGCAGAGGCAGCCTGGATGGAGCATGAACATGTTCTTACAAAAGATTTTTCCATCATTTATGGGAACTTGATCCTGATTTATGGGCTCTTTATCAAGAGATTAAGGACCTCAGCATATATGAGGAAGAGTAATTATGGACTTTTGTGTGGGTGAGGCCCAGAGTCTTTATAATGCTCTGTGTTTTGTTGCATGTGGTGGCTTCGGAGTAGGTCGGATCGGGTCTCTGGAAAAGCGGAGTGTACTTATTGTTTAGGTTTGGGAGACCTGTACTTTGCATGTTGTTGTTTTTGTGTTGTTGCCTCATGTTAGGACGTGGGGGACTATACAGGGAATCGACTTGCTCATTGGCATCTAGCATCTCTTTTATAAAGGGATTTAGACTATTTTAGATGTGCCATGTGACTCGACAGTGCAGGATGTTTGCACGGGAATATTCTGGGACACGAGATTTGGACATGAGGGTCCGGGGAGGTCTGCCTGCATCCTGGTTAGACAGGGCTTTGGGAAATTTTCATGGATCGTGTGGATATGGGTGCGCGGGAAAACCCATTTCTATTCATTTGGACTGGTGGGTTTAAGGTCATGTGATGTATGTAGCACTGTGTTGTTTTGTAGTTGTATTGTTCTCATGTTTTGTTTTGTATGGTTTGGACCAGTAGGAGGTGTGTGTGCTGACTTGATGGGGTGGTGGCTCCCCGTATTGGTATGCCGCCATCCTCTGGGATGCCTGTCGGGTTCAGGAAAATTATTGCGGTGATGGGGTTATGTGTGTGTGGGGTGGCGGGTCCCATCATTGATATTGCCGCCAGCCCCTGGGATGCCGGGCCGATCCCAGGAATTGCAGTTAGGTTGTTCAGTGGAATAGGTGCTGGCATAGCTGAGGTTAGAGGTGCGGTGTTGTTGGGTGGTCATTTCAGCATTTTGCGTTGCTGTGGGTTCGGTTGGCCACGCTATTTGAAGGACATGCACCTTTCGGTGGATGGCATTGGGTGAAGGTGCCATGTCGTTGTAGTCAGGTATTGCGTGGGTACGGATGTCATGTGACCTAAATTCAACGTACGCATTGGAACCTGGTCATATGTGCTTTGTGATGGTGCTGTCTTTTGTTCTTTTTGAAGTCATTATACTCGTGTTGGAAACAGCCAATCACTTTGTTTTGTACATTGAGCAATATTCAATCAAAAACAACACAGCTGACACGTGTTTCTGTAATGTGCGTCAATTGTTTCTCAATATTCTTTGCTAACACTCCATATCCTTTTGATGCAAATTGGTTTACCTTACTATATGTGGCATTTTTGACTACTGTTTATGTGTGCAAATGCAATTTTGAAAAATTATGTTGGGCTTTGATTATTATTTTTTTGGACTGAAATGCATTACCATCTTGCCCTCTTTTTTGATGTTTGGGTCCGTCTATCTGTTATTTTTTGGTTCATTACATATGATTATGTTAAATATGTACAAAAATGATGTGCTGCAATTGGCAGCCTTGGAAGAAGAGCGTTGTTGCTCGAAACACGTGTCGGCTGTGTTGTTTTTGATTAACTATTGCTCAATGAGCTCTAACAATTTCTGATGTGTGCGCAATTTATGGAAGCAAACTAGCTCTTAAAAATCCCATTAACGTAGCCACCTGGCAGGGTGTCTACAAACTTGCTCCTATTTGCAGCCCTTAGTCTATCCTTTCCTGTCAGGGCGCCTATCCTCAATCATCCAATTCTGCCAAAATTCTCTAAAAACACTTTATTTTGTAATCAGTTTTTTGTTTGGGGTGAAATCTTCTCTTATTGGATAAGATCTTCAGGTGCTGGTTACATTTTCTTTGTGGTTGGTGTTGTGTTAGTAGTACTATGTGCCAAACTGGACAGGACGTGTTGATGCCGGTCACATTAGTTTTGTGATTTGTGTTTTTGTTGCACCTCAAGGCGCATGTGCAGTTCGGTTATGTGGACTGTACGCGGTTCCATTTCCTGTTCGTTCGTTGTGGTTGGTCACACCATGTGCTGTCTGGTTGCTTTGTTTTAGCCAGACAGTGCATGGCGGGGCATGGTGTGTCTGTGTGTGTTGTGGTGGGACTTGGGTGGATGTTGAACATATTCAACATCGTGAGATTGGAGTCGATGTTGACACAGTTTCTGGATTTCGGGCTCTTGGACTCTGAGCATTTTGGGGGAGCGCTTTGGTTGAATGTTGAGGTACGCAGCGCGCGGCACGAGGTGTAGTAGTCTCCTCGTTAGAATGTTTGGATGCATGCACAGAATGTCAGTGAGCCCTGGGTGAGTGTTCCTACTGTGGCTGGATGGGTGTGGATGGTCCAGTTGGTTGTGCTTATAACTGTCTCCTTCAAATGATAGCGGATTACCTTCTGAAACAGGAATAAAAGGAACTGAGTTACTGATTGTGCACTTAGCGTGGTTCTTCATCCTCGGAACATGGTCACTTCAGGATGGGCTGTGGAGCCCACTTGTACCAGAACGTGTTCATGCTATTGGGGGGAATCCTGCAGGATTTCCTTGGGATTCCCGCAGAAATGTTGCAAGACGTGCTTGGCAAACAAAAATTCGTCACATGAACTGGCGAGTTAGTAGGAGGGGCTGAGAGAGGATTTACCAGATTTTCAAAAGGATGGGCGACCTAGAGAGGAAGAGGGGTGCACATGGAGAGTTGCAATGGGGCTCGGAAAAACTTTTAAATTGTCAAGCGTTTGTTGCATTCCCACAGTAATCAGAAGACAATGCATTACCACTGGAATGGAAATCAGCAAGGGGGTGAGCATGATCATTTTCTGGGGGAAACTACTATGGAAATGAATGGAGCTGGGAATAAAATGGCGTGGGCCATGGCTGGTGGGATCTGTTGGTTAGTAGGCAGGGGGATGGGCCTGTGCCTTTTTGAATAATTAGGGCAACATGGACAGTGGCCCCAGAAAAGATATAGCATAAAAAATCCCTTGGAATTCAGTGAAAAATCTTGAGTTACGACCGAGTTAAAGTAATTCAATTCATTGTGACAAAACCAATGAAATTCGGTGGATGTGAGAAGTGAAGACCATCTTTACTCATAGCCCCCCTGACTCCCTAAGGTTGCTCTGCACAAGATAAAAAATGACATCATGGGAGACTTCTCCAGCGTGAACTCAGAGTTAAGATGGCCGTTACTTTTCAAGCCTGCTGAAAATCATGGATTTTGTTGCGATTAATTGAATCATCTTAACTTTGTCTTAACTTAATTTTTTTCAAAGGCCTCACCTGTGATGACTGTATATGAAAGAATGAAAAGGCATCATCAAGGAATTCTCTATGCACTTAAGTATTCACTCATTTTGAATGTTCTTATATGTATTATTTAATGGAGTACATAGAAGATCTGTTTGGGAAGTTTTTCCTTTCTACATCTAATTCAGATTTTATGGACAACTTGAATTAATAAGCACATACTAAAACACTGTTTTATTTTGTCTCTTTTTCCTTTTCTCCAGCATTGATTGGTTACCCAATTAGGATGCAACAAAAGTAGGTCGAATTTTTGTTCACATATAATATTTTTAATTATGCTCATGTGACCAATGGATACAAATATATCCTTTCGACAGGTAGGAGTTAAGCCATTATCTATTCATTTCCAAAACTGTATGATACTGTTTAATGTTCCGTAAGATCCCATTATGTACTAAATCTCTGAACACTAAAAATGTGTGAATACTTAAGTGCATGGAAAATGTCCTGATGCCCATTCTATAATTTCTGCAGAGCTCACAATCGGAAGGACAGGGGTGTTGGTGAGGAGCAATTGGGCAACATTCGCAGATGGACACAAAGTCATATAAGCTGGCTCAAAAATACTTAAACTTAATACTGAAACTGCTACATGACGTATCGGATTAGGAATGGGAGTTGTATGCTATTAATTCTCCCAATAAGACCATATTTTGGAGAATGCCTTCCAAATTCAAGGATTCTCCAAGTTCAATGCAGAGAAACATGATCTCAGGGATTGTCGGGCAGGAGTATATTAGCGTTGTCTATACTAGCCAATGACCTGTGATTGATCTTGGAGTCAATCAACCTGTTACTTGGTCCAGTGCTTCTTAGGTCAGTGAAATAGTTGGCTACCTCGAAGCCCTTCAACCATCCTGTGCCCTTGGTTCAGATCGTCTGCGTAAACTTGTTTTAAAGACTTCAATTCAATGATGAGAGAGATTTCTTCTAGCCAATTTTTTATTTTTTATTTTTTAGGCAGTGGCCTCTATCCCAGCTTCCCAGAGCAAGAGCGTATATTTTGCCCTATTTAAGAAGCAAGCACAGGATTCTCCAGAAGAATATTGCTTTTATGGGAATTTCTTGTAAAATCTTTGCAAAAACATTAACAGATTTGACATTATGGGTTGAGGAAAATAATATTGAGTAAGAGGTGTTTTAGTGATGATTTGAGTACCTCAATCAATACCCTGGTGTTGATTCCGCTAGCAGCATCAGACTACCATAGTGTCCAGAGTCCATTGTATATGACCATCGTACACTAACTACACTGAAGCATTTCACAGCTATGGGCTCAGTTGCTGTACACTGATGAAGCGGTTAGAGCATGCCTTGGCATGAAAGAAATGATGTCAGATGGGATGGAAATATCAAGGGGCCTTTCAATCTGTACACAGCGGATCACCCTCAGATATTTCCAGTGCTCGTAAATTTCAACCTAACTTTGGAAACAACCCCATCCGATGCTTGGGTTACGCTGACGACCTTATTGTTCTGAATACTACTCAGGTTGATTTTATTGCATGCATTGGATGAAGTGACTTAATCAAGCAATAACTGTTTAAAAACGAACATTTCTAAAGCCAAAATCCTCTGTTTTAGGATCAAGGGCCCTGAGAACATGTTGCTGGGTTTTGGTGTGTCCCATTTGGAAGTGGTGCATCCATTTAAGATTGAATTTTCATCTGGGTTCGAAACTACACAGAGCTGACTCTGTCAATCAGGCAAGGTCAATTATGGGCGGGTTGAGGGGTTTTGACAGGTGTTTTTTGGGTCAGACATTAGAGACATTTTTGAATGCATGCTGTGTACAGATGATCCCTATGATTCTATACAGAGTTAAACTTGGGACCACTGATGAGCTCAGGTGCCTGGAAGGTTAGAGGGTCTGCTTCGGAGATAGGCTTTTCCAATTAGCCAGCTCAGAATGTGGGCTTCATTTGCTGGTTTCCCACCCGCATTCCGAGTCTGCCTACGTGTTTGCTATTTCTCAACTTGAAAATAAAAACTACAAAACAAGATGGCCAACATGGATCAAGGAGAAGTGAACTACGCGTAGTCCCTTCTCCCTTTCCATGGTGCCATTGCTGCGACTGAGCTGTGCCAGGAATGAAGGAGTGAAAGGTTAGTGGGAAGGGCATGGGGGCGGGTTAGGGGTGTGGAAATTAGGCTTAGGGGCTGGAAGGGATGGAGATGTTGGGGGCGCACTAACCTAGATACCGGTGCTGAAGATGCCCCCCCCCTCTTCTGAGGGGGCTCAGAGAGGGGGCTTTAAAGGCCACGTTCTGAGCCTCTTCATTGACTGGAAGGCCGGCAACCCCCAGGCCCCCACCGGGGACTTAATACAGATAAAGGGAAAACAAGTTTAATAGATGTAAGTTAATTACAAAAAAAGTTAAAGCCCACACATGTTGGGTATGCGAACTGCTTGTTGTGAGCTACTGATCACCTTGTATATTGTGCAGAATATTTCCCAATTCACAGAATGCTTTCCATTTCTTTTTGCCCTCCTATCCTGTCATGCATTTCTGGCGGCCCTATCTCATGATGGGTGAGGATGATCATCTGGTGTCTTTCTTTCACTTTGTGGTATGTTTTTCATTTTGTTTTGCCCCTCTGCAGGGGTGTTGCTAGGTCTGGAAAAGAATCAGGGGCTATGCTAATGTTGGGACTGGCGGGACCCGGGGCTAGCTAGGGACTGGCGGGACTCAGAACTAGCTAGGGACTGGTGGGACTCAGGGCTAGCTAGGGACTGGTGGGACCCGGGGCTAGCTAGGGACTGGCGGGACCCGGGGCTAGCTAGGGACTGGTGGGACTCAGGGCTAGCTAGGGACTGGCGGGACTCAGGGCTAGCTAGGGACTGGCGGGACTCAGGGCTAGCTAGGAACTGGCGGGACTCAGGGCTAGCTAGAGACTGTCGGGACTCAGGGCTAGCTAGGGACTGTCGGGACTCAGGGCTATTTAGGGACTGTCGGGACTCAGGGCTAGCTAGGGACTGGCGGGACTCGGGGCTAGCTATGGACTGTCGGGACTCAGGGCTAGCTAGGGACTGGCGGGTCTCAGGGCTAGCTAGGGACTAGCTGGACTCGGGGCTAGCTAGGGACTGGCGGGACTCAGGGCTAGCTAGGGACTGGCGGGACTCGGGGCTAGTTAGGGACTGGCGGGACCCAGGACTAGCTAGGGACTGGCGGGACTCAGGGCTAGCTAGGGACTGGCGGGACTGGGGGCTAGCTAGGGACTGGCGGGTCTCAGGGCTAGCTAGGGACTGGCTGGACTCGGGGCTAGCTAGGGACTGGCGGGACTCAGGGCTAGCTAGGGACTGGCGGGACTCGGGGCTAGTTAGGGACTGGCGGGACCCAGGACTAGCTAGGGACTGGCGGGACTCAGGGCTAGCTAGGGACTGGCCGGACTGGGGGCTAGCTAGCCTTTTGGTTGTAGCCTCTGAGCTTCTATTCAGGGCTACAACCAAAAGACTCGGGGCTATAGCCCCCTCAGATCCCCCTAGCAACGCCTCTGCCCCTGTGACCCCACAGCTCATATATGGCAGCCTCCCCCCGCACCCCCGAGTATGGGGTTCAGCAGATCATCTTGTACCTTTTGCAGAATGTTTTTCATTTCACAGTATATATATATGTATTTCATTTCACCATTCTAAACTTACTGCGCGTAACTGAATAGGGATGTGTGCGAGCTTAGGTCTGTGGATGCTTTTGTGAGTTTTGTTGTATATTTTTCATTCTGTTTTCGCCTCCATGTCTTATGCGCATGTACGGAAATACTAAGGAACATGTATACTTTTTGTCCACAAAAAGTGAATATTTCGAGTTTGAAGATTTTATTTCCGAATTGTTTGTGAGTCTGCACTACTTTCTAAGCCTTGTCGAATCAAAGCAGTCAATTGTGTGTCATCGTGGCTTAAATAATGTATTTGTCTGCCTCTTTGGAAATCCCCATGCCTAAAAACTGGATTTTTAGCAAGACTTGACCATATTTGGGATGTGCGTTCAGATACGGCCAGATCAGCTGCTTGTCAACTTTCGTGAACTTTCCTGGATGGCAGCAAAGGTTACAGAGGACATTATTTTTGCATTGCAAATTATGTGTTCTTTATATCACGACTTCGCAAAAGCGCTTTAAAGAGAGCCTGTTTACATACAATATCACCCAACCAAACTTGGTACTTATTTATCGACCTCGGACGGATAAAAGGCTGAGTTGTCCTTACCGGGATTCAAACTGGCAACCTGCAGATAACACACAGATCACAGCAGCGAGCACTCAACCCACTGAGCTATCGTACCAGCTATGTAGACACTGTCAATATATAATTTGCATGTTTTAAAGAAAGGAATGGATGTAGCCAAAATATACAGTCAGCCACACCAGACCCTCCTTGGTGATCATGTATGTCCCAATAAACACTCGTATTTCAAACTTACTCCATGTTTATATTATACAAAGAGAGTTAGGATCGTACAAAGATGGAGTAAGCTTGCAGTGCAGATAGCAAGATTCTGCACAACGAGCCTATAGACACGCCAGATGTTCGCTGCTTCTTGGGGGGTCTTCGCAGTTACACCTCAGTCAATGGGTCCAAAATAATGAAATCACACCAAGGACTGCACACTGGATGTCCATGAGGCGGTGTCTCCTGTAAAACCTGAATGTTGTCAAACGTGGTGCACTGAAATCCCCTGACCGTAGAGAGGCCTGTTTAGCACCAAACCTTCGCCTGCCTGACAGCTCCCCAGCATCAGCACTCACTTCAGAACAAGTACAGCTTGCAACATAGCTGGGCCCCACCAACGTAGACTGCAGGCAGCAGCCAGTGTCACGCCAGAGCACTGCTACTCAGAACGTTTGCAAATAAACATGCGGTCCTAAAGAAACTTGCATGGGAAGGCTCTGCAAGCGACGCAACAGCACACCTGGCAGCTTTCTTGAAATGGCTCCCACAAGCAAGCACTTCAAAGGAATGTCCCTGCACTTCCTGTCCTAAGCATGTGCACAAATGTCTCACATTACACCTCACTTTTCACTCCATTTCACAAAAGTGTAAATGTTGACTGCAAATTATGCAAATATTAAAAACACACACACACACATTCTACAGAGGTCGACTTGTTTTAAGTTAGCATGGCAATCTTGTGCCCGTATTAAACTGAACGGTTTTGCAGGCAGGAAATGGCGGGGGGAAAATACTTCCCATCTTGTCTCCTGCCCCGCCTGCAAAATGTGACAGTGATTTCCTGATTCTCTAAAGTGAAACATAAAAGGCTTCCGTCTTGGGTTTACGCCTCGCTTTACCATTCCAGGACATGGAAAACGAGCCAACAGAGTCCTATCTGCATACACTGGGAGTCCCTAGAAGTGATTCCGTAATACGATCATAAAAAGCCTCACTAACAATGGGGTAAATGCCATGCTTTTAGGTATGAAATGGTGTCTTCATGCTCCTCTGTTACTGGTTCCATATGCTGTCACCTAGAATTGGTTTATTGTAGCATTGACGCTGACACAGTTAGCTGTCACTTGATTTAATAGGTGGATAGGTGTATATATATATATATATATACTTACATTCCACAGAGATCACCAGAGATTCTAGTATAGGGGCAGACTGTATGACAACCAACATTTATTTCCTCATCTGCTGCCACCAGTCACCACAGTAGTTTGGGCCAGGCAGAGCTCTTCCCCACAGTCGAATGAGTAAGACCCTTTGCCTTGCAATTATGTTATTGGGTCTTGTATAGCGCCTTTGCACACTACAATGTGCCTACACCACTCTGACTTCCTTGCCTTACTTAGTGTCACTCATACCATCCTACATCACTTTTGTCCTGCTGAAAGCTTAAAGCCTGCCGTGTGTTTTTATAAGATCCCTGCTACATATCTGACACGTTGGTGCGTTCCCTTCATGAGCTTTCACTCTCCTACTCCCAAATAAGACGAGTCATCATCACCTTGTATCACATGCCTCTGTTTGCCTGCCTACCCAAAATGTTTCTTCAAATGCACCCTCCACATGTACTGCCAATTTCGTTTTGCGTGTTTAGAGTGCCTCGCATCAAAAATCGAATTTGGGTGACCTTACATCTGTGCTGCCAATTTCGTTTTGTTTGTTTAGAGTGCCTCGCATCAAAAACCGGATGTAGGTGTCCTACATATCACGTCTTGTGTGCTTTGATTGCTACTCCAGTTCACCTGCTTCTTGCTTCCTTTGTCTACTAGGCCACCTGGTGAGTTTGTGCTCGTACTGTGTTGTGCAGCTCCTCCTCTTTCTTCCTCCTATCCTCCGCTACCCCTATGGCACTCACCATCGCCCCTATTTTTTCTAACTGTTACACTATCACCTATCCTCCCTCTCTCACAAAGTCTAGAAGGAAAAAGCTTAAAAGAGATATCCTGACCACTAACCCTGTCCTACCTATTGTAGACACCTATGTCAGCGCAACTTCCAGACAGATCTTTACTGATATAATCTTGTCTGTCTCTTCTCCAGATCTATGGACCCCTCATCTCTACTCTCTCTCCTCTTACAGACTCACCCATTAATGGTGGCACCAAATGGGAAATCCTCTTGGCGGGCTCCACATCATCCAGGCATATCATTAATGTCTATCACACTTGCACTATATTGGTTCAGGCTCCTCAACCCAACCTCCTCCTCTATGACCGGCGCCTGTCATCCCTCATTAACTTTCTCCCCACTCCTGCTACTCCTTCTTCCTCTCTCTCTGCACCACACTCTGAGTAGTGTACCACACCCTTGTACTACTCCTTGGAAAACCTTCAAAGGTGGAGATCTCTTGCATCTAGGCACGCTTAATGCTCGTTCTGCCATCAATCACTCTGCTGACATCTGCTTCCTTTTTGAAGACCTTGACCTCGATATCCTTGCGCTTACCAAGACGTGGCTCAAGGCCAGTTCAGTCACTGCTTATGACACCCTCCTCCCTGATGGCCATAAAATCATCTCCAGACCTCACACCAACTGTGCAGGCCATGGGGTTGCTCTTATCTTCCCTGAGTGGGTCTGTTGTCCCCTCATACCAACCCAGCCTTACCCTCCATTCGAGAGTCTGGTTTGCACATTGGTCATCTCTCCCACCTCCTCACCGACCATTGCCACCATCTACAGGCCACCTGGTCCTCTCTGGATGGGCTGATTTCTCCTCATGTCTCCCCACTACCACTACTAAACTCCTTTTCATGGGCGAATTTAACATCCACCTTGACTTCTCAATCAGGGCATCCACTCTCTTCTATGCCCGCTCCACCTCACTCTCTCTCTCCATTCTCCCTTCTGGTCCTACCCACTCAGCAGGTCACACTCTTGATGCCTCCATCCACATCAACCTTTCACTCTCCTCCCCACTGACCACCCCACTCTCCTGGTCAGACCACTCTCTCCTCTCCTCTCACCTGGGTCCTCTCGGCCCTCTGACCACGCCTCCCTCATCAAGGCCACCCTCGTTCACAAACATCCATCTGATGAAACAAGTGCCCTCTGCTTTCGCTTCTACCTTCATTCCCCCCTCTCTCCCCACTACAGACTCTACCACTGACTCTGCTCTCAGCAACCTCAATCTTGCCATTATCAATACCGCTGACATTATTGCCCCAGTCATGAGGATCCGCCTGAAACATGCCTCTAAGCGTAACACTTGGTATGACTTCGAACTTGCAGCCCAGAAACGCAAGTGCAGAGCTCTGGAATGAAAGTGGCAAACCTCAAACTCGTCCTCTAACCAACTGGCCTGTGGCCTACTCCAAAAGCAATACGGACTCTCCATCTGCACCAAGAAAAGGGCCCACATCCAGGCCCGTGTCTCTAGTGCACCCAACAACATGGTTGAACTCTTTATAATCTGCAGGGAACTAGCAAACACCTCTGCAGTATCCTCAACTGTTCCTTCCCAGTCCCTCTGCAACGCACTGGCCACACACTTCACTGCGAACATTCAGGACATCCCGAGCACCCTCGCGTCCCTCTCCCTCTACCCCCTTTCTTCCTATGGCCTTCCATCCTCGCTCTGCCTTTCTCTCCTCCTTCTCTCCTATCACACCTGATGAGGTCACCAGAGTGGTCCACTCCTTGAAGGTCTCCTCCAAACAGGTTTCCCCCTGTTCCTTCAGAACCATTAAGGACAATATTGGCTCTCTTGCCCGTGCACTCGCTGATTTATTCAACCACTCTTTTGCTAATGGATCTTTCCCCTCCTCCCTCAAGCACTCACTTGTGAGCCCCCTCCTGAAAAAGCCTTCTGCAGACTCGTCTTGTCCAGCCAACTATCGCCCCATATCTATCACCCCCTTCCTTGGGAAATTCCTGGAGAAGCTTGTCTTCACCCAATTGACCCAGCACACTGAACTTGTTGGTTGCCTCCCCAACCATTAATTTGAATTCCAAGCAGCCAGAGGCACAAACACTGCTCTTCTGAACACCTGTGAGAAACTGCTTGAATTTCTTAATTCCAACTCTCCAGCTGTTCTCATTCTACTTGATCTCTCCTCTGCATTTGATACAGTCAACCACTCCATCCTCATAAAACGACTCCACGATACCCCAGGTATCTCAGAGCGGGCACTAGACTGGCTGACCTTCTTCCTCAGTGACCTTCCGTCCCTGGTTATTCTGGGCTCCTTCTCCTCCCCCACCTCTATCTCCACCTGTGACGTCCCCCAGGGTTCAAACCTTTCTCCCTGGCTCTTTAACAACTACCTTGCTCGGCTTGCACACCTCACTTTCACCTTCTCCCCAAACTTCCAGTGTTATGCAGATGACACACAACTCTTCTTCAAACTTTCCTCTGACCATTCTCTTAATTCCTCCAGCATTCCTGATTGCCTATCTGCCATACAGTCCTGGTATACTTCCAATGATCTCTGCCTCAATGCCAGAAAGGCTGAGATCCGTCCTATTGGGACTCCTGCTCCCTCTTTCTGTACCTCACTCTGGCCATCTTCACTGGGCTCCCCACTTTTCCCTCATCTGAAGCCAGAAATGACTTCAACTCCTCTCTTTCCTTCATCCCTCACACCAGTCCCACTTTAAACTACACCTCCTCAAAGGGATTCTTCCTTTCCTCACTTTCCCCCAGAAGCTCAATGTCTCTAGAGCTCTGGTTCTCTCTGGGCTAGACTACTGCAATAGCCTCTTCCTTAATCTACCCTATTCTTCTCTATGACCCCTCCAGCTAATCCAGAATGGGGCTGAGAGACTTATCCTTGGCCTCAAGCCCAGACACTGTATCTCTCCAGCCCTAAAAGCTCTCCACTGGCTCCTGGTTGCTGTAAGGATCAAATTCAAATCCCTCTGTATCATCCACAAGGCTGTCTGGGGCTGAGGACCATGCTATCTACAACTTGCTCTCACTACATACTCTCCCTCCAGATCTTTACGTTCCTCCAGCACCAACTATCTGTGTGTTAAGCGCTTCGCTAAACAGCGAGCTGGGGGCCGATCCCTCTCCTCAGCAGGCTACCTCCTATGGAATAGCCTCCCCCATCCTCTTCGTCTTGAGCTGGATCTCCTCAAATTCTGAAAGCTCCTCAAGACTTTCTGTTTCACCTCCTCCCCTCCCTCCCTCCTTGTTAAATCCTACAGTTGCTGTGATTGGCGACCAGGGCCCTTATGTGTCCTCCCGGGTCCTAGCCTCCCATATCCAATTGCCTAGAGCCTCCCCCGCAACTCCCAGAACTTTGCCTTGGCACCCACTGGCCCATGTCACCGCAGGCCTGCACTTACTTTATTGGCAGCTGTCCACTCCACCTAAGCACTTACCATGCTCACGCCCTAGCTTGTGATACACCTTGCAGTTATGCCCCCTCCCCCTTACTCCCTCATCCCTTCTCTCTTCTCTCTGCACTTGCATGTTCTTAAAACACGCAAGGCCTCGTAGGTCTGCCTCTATCTTACATTGTTGTATTTATTCTTCATCCTCGTGTCCCCTTCCTATTGCCCTGTGCAGGCAACTCGAGCATGGTGAGTGGAGCTTTGTGACATACTCCTTGCCAATCTCATGGACCTTTTCTGTCACTGGTACTGGAACCTTCCTGGACTTGACGTAGATACCATTGAGCTCCCCCAGGTCCTGTGTCACAGCTGCCTGTCCTTGCCTTACTGTTGTGGACTGGCTAGTGCCTCGACTGGAGGGACCAAGGACATTGGCTCACCATATTGAAATGGTACATTTAAAAAAGGGGTAAACAAGTGTGTGTGACCACATGCGTCCATTGTAATGTATGTGCGTGCAAAGTATTTTGAATTAGTTTGTGTGTGTGTGTGAGTGTGTGTGCTTGTATGTGTCTGTTTGCACATGTGGTTTGAGGGAGATGTGCACTGGCACCATGAATATGGGGGCCCGCACCATCAATATGATCTCCAGTGGCATACTGCCTACAGTATATTCTAGCATCTTTAAAGTGTTTCACAGTCAGTTAACTAGCATATATGTTGTAATGTGGCTTGGAGTTGCAGTGTTATGAGGTCATGAGCTGGTGGAATGTGAGGGTTGGAGTGTTCTGAGTTGATGGTTGGGCTTAGACTGAGAGAGAGAGCTGTGGTGTATGGGTGTGGGGGCAAGCCCGGTGTTTCCCTTCTGATGTCTTGTCATCTGTGTCCCCTAGCAGCCCTTGTACTTATTGATGGAGTAGAGGACCAGGACAATAAACCATCTTAAAACTTACCTTTGGTGTCCCGGATACCCACTTTGTTACACTGGCGACGAGGATGGGATAGTAGGTGGATTGCCTCTCCATCGGCGCTGCTGGGGGGGGTGCAGCCCTTGAGGAACAACGCCCCCCATGAAGGTCCCCCACACCCAGGTGGGTCCGTGTCGAGTTGGCCCACCGTGCGCAGTTCATTGCCCCCTTTTGGTTCTCCGGGTGAGGTCCGTATCGGGAACGCCACACATGGTACGAGGGGCAGAGTTAACTGTTGTTGTCAGTTGGAGCCAAGAGGGATAATTCTCCGACTTAAGGCTGGCTGGAGAGCCAACAAACTGGCTGGCGCTCCTCTGACCAGGAAGAGTTGAGCGCGGTTTCAGCTGTGCACCAAGGTATCGGGTGCGGTGGCTGCTTAGGAGATGTGGCGAATTGCAGCTGTTGGTGTCTCCCTGGACAAACCAGGGACCTGGCGCTGTGTGGCATTGGGTAGCGGACAGCCTCTGTCGGGTTGGCGAGTGGAGTGATGCCCTGGGACATGCAGGGCTGGGCAGGGAAGTTGTGCCCCTTTCGTGTTGCCGAGCCGGGAAGCGTTGGAGGCAGCGCAGGGAGCATTTTTGGATACTGGCTGGCTGGTGCTGGGCAGCAGAGTTGTCCCTTCCCCTATGGTATCGGCTGGCGGAGAGGTGCCAGAGATCGTCGGAGAGTGCATTGCTGCATTTCAACAAACACCCGCGGTGCTCTGGAGGAGAGAATGCCGGCACTTGTGGGTGCTTGGGGCCTTTCCATGGCGTTGCCTGGTAATAAGATACGCCTGCCTGTTGAAGGGAGCCTGGAAGGAGTTTACAAGCGGCTCCTGTGGAAGTTGCTGGGACAGCAACTCCATTTGAACTGGTGATGTCACAGCAGGGCGAGGTGTTGCCAGCAGGTCACATGAGCGGTGGCGTTGATGTTCCTGCGTTCCTTGCCCCGCTCTCAGCGTGTCGCAGGAGAATAAGAATGAATCTTTGAGAGGGCGTGTTATCGGTGCATAGAGTGGCCGTAGTGGAGGGGATAATCGAAAGACAGCCGAACCCTCATTATGCAACGTTCGATAACATGCTGATTCTTGGACGAGGTGCAAGAATTTCGAGAGCTTGCTTGGGCATCAGCCTGGCTAAGGAATTTTGGGTCATGTTAGTGTTTTGGGCCTTATGAGTGGGTGTGAGTGTTAGTACATGTTGTGGCACAATGTAATGAGATAGAAACAAGGAGTCCCCATTTTATGTCTCGGATGTAACTTTAGTGGTGGTGTTATTGAAGGCCGTTGTCTATTGCCTGTGGTGGGTTCCGTTGTGGCCTTCCATGGAGTTTTGCCCCGGCGTAGAGATGTCATTTTAGGGCTTTTCTACCCTATCTCCTTAGGTATGGTGGACGTGGGGGTAGGGGCCCTGCATCTTGTCATTAATGACTCAATGAGGGTGTACTGTACTGTCTTCCATTTATGGGGACTGAACGCTTTTACCCAAAAAGGTGTTCCTTCAAGAACTTTAACGCGCGTCCACTCCTGGACTGAGCATTCTGGAATTTAAGTGCCATTCAGCCTAGCGTCCGATACCTGGAACATAAGTTTCTTTTTGCAGCGTGCGGTGTACTGTCTGAGAATTTTCTCCTGATGAATTTACCAGTGACTTAGTGACCTTGCTGATCTGTCATGAACCTATATTTTGCTATTGCGCTTATGTAACCTCAATGCATTTCTTATCATTCGCATTGTTAGCGTCAACCAGGGCGTTGGTATGTTCGCATGTGGTGTGCGTGTGCAAATAGTGGAAAGGGAGTATATGCAGGGTCTCGCGGTGTAATGTGCATGTGCGAGTACAGCACAGAGGGGGTGTGTGCAGGGTCTCGTGGTGTAGCTATCGAATGTGGCTCGTATTGTTTGTGGGCAACAAGGGCATTCCCCCCTCTGTTTTCGCTATTAACAAGTGTTAGAGAGTACTCCAGGGGAGTATGTTATGTGTTCTGGAGTGCCTTAAGAGCACGTGCCTTGGGGCACGTTTAGAGCAGGACATTCTGTTTTTTTTCCCATAGTGCCTGGTTCTAGTGCTGGGGTAGGTCGCTATGTGTATGTGGTTCTTATGTGTATGTGGGTTATGCCTGACTTCTGGATGTTTAGCTGAGTGCAATGTCTGGTAGTGCTTTAATAGTGGCGGTGCTCTGTCTGGTTTGTCAGACAGTCTTGGTTAGTGGAGTTTCATAGTGCCTGGCCTGTGTGTCGAGGTAGGTCGCTATGTTCAAGGTAGTATTTGTGTTTTCTGGTGCGCCAAAGTTCTGTTGGTCGGTTGTGTTTCATAGTGCTTGGTTTAAGTGCCGAGGTTGGTCGCTATGCCTGAGGAAGTACTTTAGTTTCCTTTTTGTTTCGTAGTGCTTGGTCTAAGTGGCGAGGTTGGTCGCTACGCCTGAGGTAGTATTTTAATTTCCTTTTGTTTCGTAGCGCTTGGTATAGGTGCCGAGGTAGGTCGCTATACATATAGGAGTATTTCTGTTTTGTTGTGCGCCTAATTTGTTTTGGTCAGTTATATTTCATAGCTCTTGGTCTTAGTGCCGAGGTGGGTCGCTATGGTTGAGGGAGTTTTTCAGCTTTGCCTGTGTTCCCATAGTACCTGGTTTTGGACTGGGGTAGGTTACTATGTGAATCTGATGTATTTCAGTTTCTCACCTGATTTCTAAGTTTGGTAAATCAGGTTGTCTTACTGATAGTGCCTGGAGGTGGTGTAGTGTGAGGGAGAGAAAATGGCCAATGGGTTCGTGGTTGTGGAACAGGATTGTGATGGGGTTTCTGTTGTGGTACTCCAATTAGAGTAGTGGTTTGTGGGTCCCTCGTGTGTAGTTCTGTTGTGGTACTCCAATTATAGTTGTGGTTCCCTCGGTTGTAGTTGGGCATTTTTTGTTGCTCCGATTAGGGAGCGGTTGGTTTGTGCTTAGAGGGGCAGCTCTGAGACTCCGGGGGAAGACCGGAGTGGAAGGTGTTTGGTGCGCAGGAGGGTAAGTTGGTTAGGTAGTTGTGTTAGTGTTCTCTAACAATAGTTGTCTAGGGGTGGCAGCCCTAGGTTCAGAGGGGCAGCTCGGGACAGGCGTAAGTGCACAGTTTATTGTTTTTAGTCCTCGAGGGTGAGAGTTGAGGGACATGGGCAGTGGGGTCTTTTAAGGTCGTGGCAGTTTGTGGTCATGGGAGTGTGCCGTTGGCATTTTCTATGTGGTTCGGTTGGCCTGTGAATGGTTCCCTATGCGTGTGGTTCCTTATATGTTTTGGGGTGCCAGGGGTTCTGGGCATAGGCGGCCGCTGTGTGCGGAATTTCTGGTGCCGTGTTTGTGCTTTGGATGATTGGGGTTTGGTGCTGGTCACGTTTCCCTTTTTCATTCTGTTTGTGTTTCCATAGGGAGGGAGAGGTGTTGTAATGTGGCTTGGAGTTGCAGTGTTGTGAGGTCATGAGCTGGTGGAATGTGAGGGTTGGAGTGTTCTGAGTTGATGGTTGGGCTTAGACTGAGAGAGAGAGCTGTGGTGTGTGGGTGTGGGGGCAAGCCCGGTGTTTTCCTTCTGATATCTTGTCATCTGTGTCCCCTACCATCCCTTGTGCTTATTGATGGAGTACAGGACCAGGACAATAAACCATCTTAAAACTTACCTTGGGTGTCCCGGATACCCACTTTGTTACAATATACTTTGGCACAGGCAGCGTGAAAACATGTTTTACAGGGCATTGTTGGTGTGTGTTATAGAGACAAGCACCATGAACATCATGAATATGTTTTCACAGTTTCAGAGCTGGCATATATTGGGGACTGATCAACATCAAGAAATAGTTTTACAGTGGCAATACTGACATATATTTGGTCACAGGCAGCATGGTGAAGTTTTCACAAAAGAGCACTTGCATCACATGGGCAATGCTGACATATATTGTGGGCACAGGCATCATGAATTGGCAAACAATGCAGCTGCGTAATGTTTGCAACCTTGCCTTCATCTTTGTTTTTTTCATAGAACTGATTGTGAATTGTATGGGTTTTTACCCAGATTTAACAATTCTGTGAAAGGATGGTTAGCTAAAGACTCTGGTTGAGACTCTAACCTAGGATATAGGCATGTAGAGGGACACTCCCAGGAGCCCCCTTGTTTGTGCATATTAAGTGGGTTTGGGTTTTCACCCTAAGTTACTAGGGTAATTCAGATGTGGATCCCTTAGAGAAGCACAGCTCCACCTCAATGACGTGTCTGGGGTTGCTCTTGGTACTCTTGTTCAGAAAAGAATTGCCTGCCATTTCGGTGCTAGACTGCCCTTGGACAGGACAAAGACTGATACGTAGTGGAAATGTCTCTTCTGTGAAAGGATGGTGGACTAAAGACTCTGGTTGAGACTCTAACCTGGGATATAGGCCGGAGGAGACACACTCCCAGGACCCCACTTGTTTGTGTTTTTAAATGCACCATTTTAAACCTTTTTTAAAAATAAAAAAATCTTGTAGGGAGACCTCAGACTCTCTAACATTGGTTCGGGCTCCCTAGAAACTCCTTGTCACTCAAACACAGTTAGGCCAAATAATCACGTTCCTCCAATGAAAAGATCTACAACCACTTCTGACCAGGTATCATTTATAATAGACATGGTTCATCAGGATCTGCAGTCCCATGGCAACAAGCTGCCTCTTCCACTGAGGAGGATCAGCACTCCTCACCTAATGGGGAATAGAACAAGGACCAGTGGGTGTGGGAGTAAAGACTACTGCCGGCCATGTTTATTCTGAGAGAACAAGCCCACAGACGAAAACTCAATTTGCAAACATTTACGTGCTCAACTCTCAAAAACATGCCCGAGATTAAAATTATTGTAGCGTATATCCTTGGAAGTCAAACTTTCTTCATCTTATCTTAACTTGTGCTTCATTCTCCTCTCCTTTTGCAGGAACAGTTTAGTTTTTTTTTATAATGATTTGGTGAGTTAAAGTGTCCCCACTTTTTCCTTTAAATACTACCCCACATTAGTATTAAATATAAAATACATTATTTATTTATCATTATATTATCAGTAAAACCATGCTGAATACCACACACAAACCTTGCTCATGCATCAACGAGTCTCAAGCAGCAGAAAATGGAGCTGTCTCCCAGAGTTTCCTGTGCTTAGGTAATAATCCCCTATTAAAAGTTTCAGCATGCATTATTCAAAACTTGGAATGTCTGAGAGTGGGGCCCACTGGGCAGCTTTGTGCCCCTTTTATGGTATATACTTCTGTTTGGGGGCCTCAGAATCATGAAAACATTTCCCAGAGGATGTACAAGTAAGGTTAATGGATTGGGTTTTACAAATGTTTGCAAGACATTCCATGTTCAAGAGGGCACTGACTCAAATGTAGCATGCATAATCCCTCTCCATCCATCTTGTTATCACTCTCCCCCCATGTGAATCTAACACTCTTAGCAGTATGAAAATGTTTCACTGCCACAATGCAAGCATATATTCTTTGGAGGACAGGCAGGAGTTTTTTGGGCACACCTAGCACCCCGAATTTTAAAGACTGGCAACATTGACATATATTGTTGATGCAACTTACCAACCATGGCAACTTTCCAAGGCACCAAGACTACTAGAGGATACAGGCTGTTCTAACACCCAGAACCAAATGCACTAAGACAGATTTGGGCACTCCTACTGTGGTCATGCTCATATCACGGACAAAAGGCGTTTTTGAAATTGTATTAGATGCAAGAATGTAACATCATGTGTGGGGCACACGTTCGCCCCTCTCCCCAGCTCTGTCGAAAGGGTTGTAGAGCATGCCTCTGGTTTCATGGCGCCACGTTGGTGTTGCACCTTTTCAAATTGTTGAGAACCGCCAGTGCCCGAGCTTGTCCATGCCCAAATCATCATGCAGGGGAGGGGGGATTTGCTTCTGCTGGCTCGCCTGGCCCATTGGGACCATATTTCACATTATTCTAAACAACTGTGGACTTGTATGGAAGTGCTCACTTTCATTGAACTTTTTTTCTCGGCAGGCCGCTTTCCGAGACGCGTGTCCAATGAAAGTGGGCAGTGAAGTGGAGTGAGGAGGTCATGAGAGAAGTGGCCGCTGCGTGAGATTGTGGGTGAGGCTGGCTTGAGAGAAGGAGGGGGTGGAAGCAGTGTTGCTAGGGGGGGCGGAGGGGGCTATAGCCCCGGGTCTTTTGGTTGTAGCCCCAGATAGAAGCACAGGGACTACAACCAAAAGGCTATAGCTAGCCCTGAATCCCGCTAGTCCCGACATTAGCTTAGCCCCTGATCTTTTCCAGACCTACCAACACCCCTGAGTGGGAGGTAGCGGGCGTGGTGAACAGGGTGAGTGCCTTTCCGTTTTTTGGTGCAGCGGACGCTACTGCCATCTTTTCAAATTAAATTAAGCTAAATTACAAGAATCTGATAATGATTCCAAATGAAAGCAACTTGAAATGCTTTCCCCCTTTTCACTGATCCTGTTTTGCTCTGTATTCATTGATCTTCGATGTATTTTACTGCAAACAATAGGTTTACAATGATTGTTTACCTTTGTCTACCTTTTATGTCCTTCTGATTTATTATTAAGAATTTAAATTGCTTACTACACAGTAGGTTGTTTTCTGAGCTCTGATGATCGCCAGCAATTAACTGGTGGCAAACACCTGTGGGCTCTAAAGTGGAGGAAAAAAAATATTTCTTTATTGCGTAAACAAGAGTTCAACCTTAACACAAAAGCCTGTGCACTGAGGGAATTTCACACTCACCGAGGGGTAACTATCCGCTCGCACACTTCCATCATCTCTCTATACGCGGATGATATGTTAATATATTTAAAAAATCCCCAAACCAACCTAAACCCTGTGATGGAAGAAATTACTGAATTCGGAGCCCTGTCTGGTCTACAGATAAATTGGTCGAAATCCAAGATTCTCCCGCTCCCCCCTGGTGTTTCCCCACTGGACATAGGCACCGCCTTTGCCTGGTGTCCACAGGGCATCCGTTATCTGGGTGTCCAGTTGTCCACGTCCCCAGCCCGATTATACAAGGAGAACTGTGCTGCAGTCCTACAACACTTGGAACACAGGGTAGACACGTGGGTCCGCCTCCCTATCTCACAGGCGGCCCGTATCGCTTTATCCAAGATGGTCATTTTGCTGAAATTATTGTACGTTTTTAACAACGTCCCGATATGGCCTCCTGTGACCTTCTGGAATTGTTTAAAGAGCATGATGATCAAATTGATTTGGGCTGGGAAGCAACCTCGCATCTCACTACACACAATGTCTCTCCCATGCAACCAGGGTGGGCTGGACGTCCCCAATTTCTTCCTGCATTATCTCGTGGCCCAGGCCCAGTACGCTGTGTGGTGGTATTCCCCTACGAGCGACCTCCCCCGTTTGCGCCTGGAGAAGGTTAACACTAAGCCCGGCGACCTAAATGGCCTTCTCTGGCCTCCCTGGGAGCGACACGCGAGGGCTGAGATAAAACCCCTGGAGATCACCCTGCAGGCATGGGACTATCTGGCGAAGAAGGTGGGCTTGGACCATTGGTACTTTCCATCCTTGGCATAATATAATGTTTGCGGCATCCCCCTCACGACTACCCTCCAGATATACACACTAGGTGATGTTACACCGGGGGGTAAGTTCATACCTTGGGAAGAACTCAAGACCAGGGGCACATGGTCTCCAATCACGTTATTCTTATTTTACCGGCTTTGGGAGGTCTTGAAGGCCAGATGGCCTGATTTCCAGAATGCACCACACACATGCCTGTTGTTGTCGTTTGTAACAACGCTAACATCCACCGAGAAATGAATCTCTTCCCTGTATGGCCTGATCCGGACAATAGGACCCACACCCCCAACTCCGTATAGGGATAAGTGGGAGGGTAACATAGGGAGGTCGCTATCAGACGACCACTGAGGTCTAATTCAGAAGCAGACCAAAATGATCTCTATTAATAACAGGTTCCGCCTGATACATTTTAAATTTCTGCATCAGATATATTACTCTGCCCTTAACCTTCATAAGCTATTCCCACACAGAACCCCCTATGTAAAAGGTGCCTTCAAACCCCAGCCGATTTTTATCATGTTGCCTAGTCTTGCCCTCAGATCCAGCTTTATTGGAAAGGTATTGCGGAGGCAATTGTCGTGATGGTGGACGACCCGATTCCATTTTCCCCTGAGCTTTGGCTGCTGGCCCTGGTTGAATTTAAATCCTGTAGTGAGAAACGCTTAGTTGCTATGGCTTCTGTGGTTACCAGGTGCCTGGTGGCTCGCTCGTGGGGGCCTACTAGAGCACCTACGGTCCAAAACTGGCTCAATCTCATGTCGTTGTGTGAGTGAAGGGAGACACAGTACAACTCGACGCTCCCTCCCACCAGCAGACCCAAAGACTATTGGACATCCTTCAGGGGCTACATTGCTAGGGAACCGGACTCAGGGCATGATACCCTCACCCAGGACTCTCCAAATAGATCTCCCTCGACCCCTCCAGAGTCTCTACCTCGTCTAACACTGTCACAGTCGATTTCCAAAGGGTCAATGATGAACTTATAACTTGTGGTCAAGGGTCTAATACTTGGTGGTTGTGCTTCTCTGGTGTCTTGATATTGCAATGTGTGCACTTGGACTCTGTTTGAGAGCAACGGAAGAAAGTTGGGTGGGGGAGGGGTGTGTGTATTGTTCGCACAGGCTTTGTTAGTCTGTAATGTTTGATAAACCAAAAATTAATAAAAAAATAAAAAATATTTTAAAAAAAGACCTAGGGCCTCATTACGACCCTGGCGCTAAGTGTTTAACGGCGCCGTAAAAGGCTGCGGCGCCGTTAAACACTTAGCGCCTTACTATGAGGTCCCTTTGCGGGACTCGACCTTAACGGCTGGTCTACACCAGCCGTTAAAGTAGGGACCCGCAAAGGGACCTTGGTGCTAAGTACGGTACCGCAATTTGCGGTACCGTACTTAGTGCCTTCCCCATTCCCAAAGAGCCCTATTGGGCGAAAATGGGAATGGGGAAGGGCCATGGTTCAATGGGGAATTACCGCCCCGCCAACCTTGGAATGGGGTGGTAATTCCCCATTGAACCATGGCGGACCCGTTGCAACACCGGCACCAACCATGGTGCTAATAGCGCCATGGTTTAGCGCCGGTTTTGTAATGAGGGCCATAATCTCCAAAACGCACACAAGTCCAATGATTTCACTTTACCCAAATATTTTGAAAAGAATATCTCAGTGTACAACAATGCATTACCAAGTGTTCCAAAGTTTCAATGGTGCCCAAAGCCTCACAGAAGCGACAATTAAAATTGACCAAAGAATGGTCTTTAAACCGTTTCCTGATTTCCTTTACACAAGAATGGATCACCATATGTATCATTAATATCAGTGTGTATAGGCCCATATTACCAAGTCACTGTGAATGCAAGCAGACGTCCAATGCTAAACGATAATGATGTTTTATTATATAGCACTTACGCGCTTCATATAGAAAAAATATACATAGAATATCACCAAACCTGTGTTGGTACTCATTTGTCAACCTCAGCAGGATGACATGCTTAGTTGACCTTGCTGGGAGTCAAACCTACAACATGTAGATCACACACACATTGCAGCACCCAGGGCTCAACCCACTGACCTATCTTAATGGCTGTAGACATCAGAAAATCAGCCACTCCAGAAACAAAGAGCCACATGCTGCTGGCCACAGCCTCAATGTAAAGAAAAACAAAAATTCTTTACTTTATATATATATTTTTAGAGGTAGCAAGGGAGACCACAGGGGTAGCAAGGGTGACCTCAGGAGTCCCAGTTGCGACCCCTGGAGACCTCTAAATGATGTCCATGGATTGCATCAAATCAGAGGAATGTGAACAAATCAGCTTAGCTAACCCGGATGCTGTCCCTAAAGGAAGAAATGCACTTACCCTAGGAGTGACCCATATCCAGCACTACAGATAAGGGGCTTTACTCCCCAAAAATGGGCAAATACTCCCAAAAAAGAAAACTATGTAGTAAAAATACTCCCATCAATACACACAGCTCCATGGATCTGTCTGGCCCAATGCTGCCACAGGAGGAAACTACTACTGTTACTCCAGATCCGAATAGGTAACCATGTAACCTGTAATGTGCATGAATAGCTAGGTGCAAAGAAGTATTTATTACAAAACCATTTCGTTTTATAGTTAAAACGTATTTTTATTCACTTATAAAATACTCCCATTGGGAATGGGACTAACCTTTTTACTCACTAAAATATTATTTTATTCCCAACTTTTTTTTTTAAAAAGGGAGTAAAACATTCCCAGTACAAAATCCTATCTGGAGCACTCCCCCTATTCTCTGGCACGATGGTGTTCCACCTATCTAAGCGGGATAGTCAAAGATAAAAAAAAAGACTCATCTAAACTAAAAAAGGCATAGTAGAAAAATATTCAAATAAAATCATATAAAAGGGGCCATAGTGGCATGCTACATTTTTCATTTCATTTAACCCACAATTGAGTGTGCTCACAATGGGTATTCATATTTTCATCCACATATATCAAATGTGCATACGCTTTAGCCCAGTTAAAACACACACTAAAGTTACACAATGGGTTGTTGAACACACTCTAAACACGAAGAATTATTAAAGAAATTTAGAAAGGGGGCATCCTAAAGCAAAAGTTGAAAAAGAATATCCGTCTTTGGGTCGACCGGTTTCAGTGACTTTGTCCAAATCTGTCACCTTCTTCGGGACCAGAAAGCACACGTGCAGAAGTTGATTTTCACTGTCATCAATGCAACATGTCATCAGTACGACATATTATTGCAGTACATCAGGGGTTCAACAGATGAACTGTGAAGGACAAGCAGGATATGTTTTCTGGGGGGCAAAGCTAACCCTCCCTACTATTACCAATAGTTATGGCAAAATATTGTATGACTCATAATGTGGCAGGCCCTCCTCAGACCCACACAACTTGCCTCGTGTGGTCATCCATAACACTCATGACGTGAAAAGGAGAATGTTCAAACCAAAATGTTCTTGTTTCTTCTTATATAACTTAAGAATGCTTGATTCGCCTATATAGGTTTCTATATTCAATTCACCCAAACAATGTCTGTATCTGCTAGAAATCATGAATTCACGGAAGAGAGAATATTGCACCGGCAAGGACAATTTGTACAAGGTCTCACGAAGGAGCAGCGACAATCTAGCCCGTGAGGGCAAGGAAACCACAATGGCTGAGCAGAAACCGCAGCAGTTATTTCTACCATGTGGACAATAGAAATGGTCTAGTAAAAATTTTTATTGTCCCTACGGGTCGGCCATGTTTTTTTAAGCCTAAGTGGCTCGATTTTAGAAAACTTTCCTATGGACCTTACCCGAGTTTTCGTCCATTAAACGCACGGGAAAACAGGCACCAGGGAGCTGACATTTTTTTAATCCTATCACTTGCCGCATCGCCCTGGCTGACCTGCTTCTGCGGCACTAAATCAAATCCCCCGCCCCTGAGCCTGACATCAGCAGACTCGTACTGTCCATTTCCCAACGCCAAAGCACGTCTCGTGTCAACAATCGCTGCCGTTCAGCTAATGACGTGTCGCCATGGAAATGGCAGGACGCCTCTTTCCTCAATAATTATAAACAGACCGTTTCCCAACACACAGCAGCAGATTTTCGATTCCATTCCTCTCTCTGTGTTACTTTGAGTATTCTGTGACTCGTTTCTGTGCTCTGGTCAGCTACCTTCGCCGCTTGTAACCCGTGTGAACACCTGTACCATCTCTGTAAATTATTTTACTTTGTTTACCACACAATGGCTACAATAATGCCCTACATGTACGAGCCCGAGTATACCGAGGAGGAACTACTGGAAAGGGAAGCACGCGAAAACGATGGGGATTCGACGGCAGTTGGGAGGATGATTCAACAGATGAAGACACTGGGCCTAGTCGCATGGACGGCGTCTCCACCTGGTGCACATGCAATCGGTGTGAGCTAGTGCCAACAGAGGACGAGAACTGCTGCTGCCGAGAAAACTCGGGATGCCTGGCCTACATTTCGGAAGGCGAGCCACGACCGCAATGCATCACCGAGCTGCCAGACTTCAGGGCAGCCTGCCTCACACGGGCCGTGTTGAGAATAATGATGGTGCTTATGCACGAACTAGGCGCAACTGTTCGTCCTCCTAATCCGAGTAACGAGTAAGTATACTCTGCTTGTCATGCCACTCCGATTTCATGTTCTTCTACTATATCCAAAATTATATATTTATATCATAGTAACGCATGAAAGTCGTTGAATAGTGTGCATTGTCTAGATAGCATTTGTCCGTGCAGAATGCCATTAGTTACAAGAATTGTCATTGACAACAAACGTTTATTAAACTTATCTTGGTCATTTAAAAACAGTTTGTTTAATTCCTTTTCACAGGTGGTACAGGCTGGTGGCCTATCGTTCCTTTACATGGTGGCTCCACGGGAGGCTTGGACACCGCGTTTGAAGAGTGATACCCGCCTGTTCCGTTCGTGCCATAAGAGAAACGTTCCCGAGTGACAGCGGTCAGTACAGGGGATTTTCTCTCGCTGTGCTGCAACCTGACCTGTATAATCTTTAAAGTCTTGTATTTTTGTGTCATGAAAATAAGATACACAATAAAACACCACATATATTTTAACAACGGCTGTTTCAATTTTTTAAATGAATCAAGTGTGTCTCCATTCAAGGATGGACGTCAGACATCTGTGCTCCGAATGGGTGAAGGTATGGTCGCTGTGAAGCAGGTTGGTCACTATCTATCTAAGCTAACATAAAATATTCTCGATAATGCATGCACTAAATAACACTTGTTCAAAGTCTTTCAGTAGGTTATGTCTCTATAAAAGTCACACATATATCTATACTAACAATTACCATTGGATTATACAGGCCTTAAATTAAGGGTCTTGACCACTATAATACACCGGTTGAAGTGTGGGTCTGTGCTCACAAGAATCTCCGGTATGTGGCATTTGTTATTGATAAGCAACAATATACTATCAAAGGCAGTTCGCACCCGTGGATGAGCGCTGGCATGTGGGGCTGTCTGGGGCGCGAACGGCCAAGGTGCCAAACAACATGTACACTTCAAAAGGTATCCCACGCCAAGGGGCCATCGGTCACATGGCCTCCTCAGACCCTGTGTCTCCAGCCAGGCCTCCCCTTAAAGCAGGCCACCCCCCCTGCAATCCAGATAAGTGTGTCTCCATTCAGCAGTCTTCCTGTGCCTTATCTGCAAGCCCCAGGCCCCTCCATCCCACCCACCCTCTATCAAAGGCGGTTTGCGCCAGTGGATGCGCGCTGTCAGGGGCGTGAAAGGCCAAGGTGCCAATCTACATGTACACTTCAAAAGGTATCCCACGCCAAGGGCCCATCGGTCACATGGCCTCCTCAGACCCCGTGTCTCCAGCCAGGCCTCCCCTTCAAGCAGGCCACCCCCCTAATTCCAAGACATACATACGTCATTCATTCACAAACACACCCCTGTTTCTAATACTTTATAAACCACTTGATATGTCTCATGAGAACATCTTTGTGCTTTGCAAGTCACCTCCTGAATGTGCTACCTGGCAACCACTGAGATCTACGCTAATCTGCTCGTCGTCGTGCTATCCGTGAACTTCTGTGACCGCTTAGAGCAAACCCATCAGTGTGCTACCTGTGGCCACCCACCTATTCTCCTGCAACATACTGCTCTGCTTGCTGAATCCAACTGTTTGTTGGTCAAGGTAAGGCCATGTATCCTAGTCATATCTCGCAGATTTTTTCAATTCTATCTATTTGCGAGTAGCGTATACAATAGTGCTATGTTCATTGGTCTCATTGCTATTGACTTGAGTTTCCATAGATCTATTTATTTTCATCTGTGTCTATTGTCATCGAATTGCATCCTTCGGGGGTCCAGTCTATAATGTAAGCATTTATACATTTCTGCAACTTATGCAAATACTAAGCCGCATATAATGAACTGGTATAGTTCCTGCGACCAAAACAAACCTTGCATTGATCATTGTATGATTCATTTACTTTTGTATCAAATCGTTATTCATGAAGATTGTATAATAATGTCGATATTTACTTTTCAGATTTATCAACAATGCCTGCCTGTTCGATTAGCAGTTGCCCTTCGAAGACCCATTAGAAATCTGAAGGCACTACAATGCATGTATTCCCGAAAACTGTTGATCGAATAAGAGAATGGGTCAGACATTGCGGATATCCACTGGATGAGCTGGAAAGTAGAGTCCAACAAGTCTTACAGGACAAGAGGGGTGATTGATACCGCATCTGCAGCCGGCACTTTTCCTTGGACATGTACACAACATCTTGTGTAACAAAGAAGCATAAACGGCGAACGACACAGAAATTGCTCGAAAACGCTATTCCCACTCTATTGGTCCACATTCCTCCACCGGTGAGTCAAGTGTCCGGATTTAGCTTTAGGCCTTGCGGTAGTGTGTAGGTAGCCAAATGGATTAATTGATATTGTAGGTGTTCTAACCCTTGTAATAATTTCGATATTGATATGAGTGTATAGCTTTTTGAATAATGACATTTATCAATATATTCTTTTTCGATTTCATAACCCACAAACAAAATGTATATATATGGGAACAGGGAACTGTGCTGTATTGAGCATTTTTCAAGTACTCTGTCGCCTTACATGGCTATTTTTAATATTGGCATTTTATTATCAATCATTAATTTACCTTTACAACTTCTTGACTATCCCTTGAATCTGAAGCAAGAACATTCTACATCCTTGACGTGGTCGCAGTTATCAACCACTTCTAGCGCGTATCAGGTAATCTTACTAGGCTAATCCGCTACAGACTTGTTTTATGCATGTCAAGTAATAGTTTTATTCTATCGTGTAATTATTTTACCGAATGTTTGGTTAGTGCTTTCCAATTGATATACACCTTAGTTATCGTCCACTGGTGTTTGTTTTCAGTTATAATTAGTGTTATCCATACTAATGCAAGTACTGTCTTTCAGGGAGATGTTGAAGCGTCCGCCACATCTACAACATTTCTAGATGTTCTTCACCAGCAGGAGGTATGGATACTGACAGCTCCATCGAGCGTCATCATCAGAGCTGGAATTCTTGTCGTTTGATTGTTCTACACAATGTTTCATTCGTGGTTAGCCGTTGATATGTACCTGTGCTGTCGACCCCAGGTGTGTGTTATGTTTTCACTATTGTAATCCTCACTAATGCAAGTACTATGTTTCAGGCAGTTGATGGAGCGTCAACCCCTGCACTTGATGCGGAGCCTGACATTCAAGTAGTTCCAGGGGAAGTGGAAGCGGGACCATGCGTATACGAATCGGCGCAACAGCTTTCGGAAGTGCGCACTACATTTGCAACATCCATAGATATTCTTCAGCAGCCCGAGGTATGGATACTGACAGCTCCATCATGCGTGATCATATAACGTGATTCCATTTGCTATACTTTCTTCCCTATTAACGCAAGTGCTGTGTTTCAGGGAGACGACGGAGCTTCCACTACAATCACAACATCCCATTTTGATGATGCAGATGTAAAGGAATCGGAGAAATAAGTCGATGAAATCTGCATATTTATATTTTCCTTGATTGTTTTAGACAATGCATCATTTGTGGTTATCTCTTTATATGTACCTGTGCCGTTGACCCCAAGTGTGTGTTATGTTTCCAATATTGAAAACCATACTAATGCAAGTACTGTGTTTCAGGGAGATGCTGATGCCTCCTCTCCAATACAACCATTCATGGCAGTCCATACAGAGCCAGATGCATGGATACTGACAGTTCCATCGAAATAGATCATCACAGGTCGAATACTTGTCGTTTGATTGTTGCACACAATGTTTAAATCGTGTTTGGCTATTGAGATGTACATGTGTGTTCGTCCTCACGTGTGTTTTATGCTAACAATATTTTGATACATAGTAATGAAAGTACTATGTTTCAGGGAGACGATGGAGCCTCATTCCGGGCTGTCTATGCGGATACAGAAAATATAGTCATTGCAGCGCAAGAGGAAGGGAGGACATGCGGAAACTAATCGGAGCTACAGCGTGCAGATGTTGAAGGTCGAGTCAAAAAAGTTGCAAAGAAAAAAACCCAAAAAAAGGTTAGTTACAAACAGTTCATAACTTTAAAAAAATGTTTGTGCTGGGGACTATTTTATGTTTGTTTCCAGTCAATTGGACTACACTTTATCTTGTGTTTAAACTGAACATCCCTTTTCCAATCTCTCCTCTAGTTTCCCGTGGGTGTCAGAACTATACATACACAGACAGTGAAGCGAAAGAGAGATGTTGCTTGCCAGACCATGTACACTATGGAGGAACTATTAATTGAGGCGAGGCGTGTTCAGGCTCGAGATGCTCATGTCCAATGGCCAGAACATGAATTAACTGTGTTTGGAGAATACAGCAAAGTTGCATTGGACCATTGCTACAGTGCGACCGCACCACCACAAGAAGATGATATTGAATGTATTGAAGATAGCTCTGAAGTAGTTGCAGATCAATTCACACAATCTACACCCGCCAAAAAATTGCCACCCAAAAACCTGTCGACATTGTTGTGTTCTCCCATCAATGTTGAAGTAACAGATGTCGAAATGACAGAGAATGAACCAGCCGCAGCATCCATAGACGCATCAGAACTTGATATCAGCGATATTACTTTCCAATGTGTTGAAATCTCTGCAACGTCACAGGCCGAAACAACGTTGACGCAGGATGACAGTCTAATGAAAGAGAGCAAATACATTGTATTCGACAGTTGTTTGATGGATATTATAAGTATGCTGAAATGTGTGCATTCCGTTAGAGGGAAAGTAAGTGGGAAGCCATTGATTAATGTGACTCGTCAAATAAAAGGCAGTAACGTCAAAATAAATGCCGCCTGTAGATTAAATCATAGGTTCTCATGGTCTGCACAAACGATGCTGGGGAAAATGCCAGCAGGCAATCTACTGTGTGCGGCTGCATCACTTTTTAGTGGCTCCAGTTTTAGAAAGTTAGAGGCTTTCTTTCAGTTTGTGGGACTCCATTTCATTTCTAAATCGCTGTACTACATATACCAACGTGATTATCTGTTTCCGGACATTAGTGATGCTTGGAAAATTGAACAATTGTCTCTAGCAAGTACATTCGAAGGGAAACGTTTCAGGCTAGCCGGCGATGGACAGTGCGACAGCCCTGGATTTTCTGCCAATTACTGCACCTACCACTTTCAGGACATGGATAGTAAGAAAATTGTGAGTTCGGTGGTCGTGCAGGTAACACAATGTACATCCTCAGTGGCCATGGAGAAACTAGGATTTATAAAATCAGTGGAATATCTACAATCAAGGGGAATGCACATCGACCTCATAGCCACGGACAGACACGTTTCAATTGCCAAGACAATGAGAGAGCAGTTCCCGCTTATTAGTCATCAATTTGACATATGGCATCTTGCTAAATCAATCAGTAAGAAAATCTTGGCTGCAGGAAAAAAAAAAGGTTTTGAAAGTATTTTGCAGTGGTCCCAGTCTATCACCAATCATCTTTGGTGGAGCTCAAAAACTTGTGAAGGGTCAGTGGAAATACTACTTGAGAAATGGCGGTCACTGATGCACCACTGTACCAACGTTCACCGCTGGTCAGAAAACCTACATTTCTACCAATGTGAACATGGCCCTTTGTCCCCAGAGGAGGCAAGGAAGAAGAAGTGGTTGATTCCATCTTCACCGACACACAAAGCCATTGAGAAGATTGTTTTCGACAAAACTCTATCAAGAGATTTGAGAGGACTGACAGAATTCTGTCACACAGGAGGTTTGGAGGTGTTCCACAATATGTGCCTAAAGTACAGGCCAAAGCGCTTACATTTTAGCTTTCGGGGCATGAAACATTGCACTCTACTAGCGGTCTTGGCCCATAACAGCAATGTCGGACGTGAACAATCTAGGACTAGGGGTAAAGTAAGGATGCCTCGCTACACTAGGGTGTTTTCAAAACGAAGTAAGCAATGGGTGATCAAACCAGTCTATGATGAAATGCAGTTCGACTTTGTGAAAGGCCTTATTGTTGCTGTGTTAGAGAAGCACAGATATGGAATTTTGGACGTTTCTGTGCAGAGCAGTGATCCATTGCCACCGAACATTGCAACTGTGCCATGTCCACCCGAAGCAGAGCTGGTTGTGAAGTACAAATCCCGGTTTAAATAATTGCAATACGATTGTCTTTTTGTAAATAAATGTTATTGTACAGTGTACCTGTAACCCTAACCCCTACCTTCACCATCATGGGTGGTGAACAAGCTGGGTGTCATCTTTGAATTCTCTCTATTCACCTCATATATGTGTATGTATATATTTTTCTCATGTCTCATCTCATGTAAATGTAAATGCTGCGCACTGTTGCGCACTGTTAACGGAGGGGAGGCTTGCGTATTGCAAATAATAAAACAAACAAACAAACAAACAATAAATGTCACTTTTAACTCAACTCCTGTGGTACTTTATACTTTCCATGACCTTCCACCAAAAATTAAATGTCTCCATAGTTATGATTCTTTGGGGCTGCAAAGCTCGCAGACAACGGGGACAAAATTAGGGGCCTTAGAACGCGCCAAGCGGGCCGTGGCATTTGGGAGAGAAGCCAGTTCGCATTTGCACATTGTGGCGCACTACATAGAGGGATTCTAAACTTCAAGTTCTCACAGATGCCTTTACTATGGGATGTTGCAAATAAAGAATGCCAAGGACAGCGGCTTTGATTTTCAGCTCGCGCCCAGAAGAGGCCCACAAGTCGCACTGGAAGTATAAGGTTCTATTGTTTTTTGACCATGAGACAGGGACCATGTCGAAAGAACTTCATTTGAAGGGGGTGCGCAATAACGTAAGAGACGATAATGCAGAAAATTCAGAAACTAGACCGAGTTTCATTTTAGTTCAGTATACGAAAAATCGTTGTCAAGAGCACGGTCGGATTTACAGACTGCATTACGCAGAGACACAATGGAAATTTCAAATATAATGTGAGTAAATCTTTAGACGCTTTTATACCGGTATGAAGAATTAATGAATGGATGCATGAATAAATGAATGAATGAAGAGCTAGGAAAAGCAAGAAAAACGTGTTCGTAGTGGGCACATGGGCATGCAGGTCCACAGGTCTCACCGATCTCGGTCCTTGGTCCAGCCACTTTTCCCTGCACTGCCTACCTGCACTACGGGACTGTCTCTGTATCCTTCAGCCCCTTCTCCCGGCATTTACCTTGCACTTGCCACCAGCTGGCCCTATTATTTATCTTGTATTCTACAAACCATGTACAGCACTTTTGCCCCCCTCTCCCCTTCCCCTTGCGCGATCTGAAAGACACCTGGCCTAGTAGGATCGTTGTCTGTCTGCCCTTGTTCCCCCCTGCCTCGTCGCGCCTTGAAACACTTGTGTATAGGCGCGTTACAAATGCCATATCATATATCATATCATTCCACACGCATGTAGACAAACTGTCGTTTCTCATTGTGTGTTGACCTCGATTTATTTCGTTACTTTTCGCATTGATTTTAGAGCCGAACATACTCCATTGAACTATCCTTGCAAGCAAACAGTTTCTGATCGGCCGTAATAAATAAAATATTTTTTTTGTTTTCATAACAGGTATTTGATCCCGTTCTGCTACTGTCATCGGTTTGAGACACGGGCAGATGGTTTTTCAATAGACACCTGCAGCTTCGTGTGAACAACTGGAGCACACTGACAATTTTATGGGACGATCGCCAAGGGCCCACATGCCCTTACGCTGTACTAGTGGCTAGAAGCAACATATCAACCTTTATGATGGACTAGTGCCTAGTTGATGGAACAGCCTTGCGGTTCACCGTGCTTCCAAAGTGCTTCTTTTAACGAAAACCAACACCCTGTGTACCATACAGGAACAGCGCGTCACTCAATATAAACTTTTACGGATTTGCGGATACAGATAAAAGAAAATAAATGGCTTTCGGAGTTCAAATGGCAATTGCTGAATATTCTCTAAACATTTAATGTCAAATAAATGTACTTTACCAAATGTACCGTGTTGCTGTTTGATTTTAAAGTACAGTTTCATATTCCGAATTGTGGCGCGCTGTGTTGTGAGATGGTCTGTGTTGGCTTCCGGGTTCTGTGTGGAGTCGCGTAGAAGATGACTGGGCACGTTTGCCTACGCAGCACAGAAACGTCACTGAGAGAGGCGGGGAATATGAATGTTTGATAATGTCAGGCTCAGGGGCGGGGGATTTGATTTAGTGCCGCAGAAGCAGGTCAGCTAGGGCGATGCGGCAAGTGATAGGATTATCACAAAATGGCAGCTCCCTGGTCCCTGTTTTTGCGTGCGTTTAATGGACGAAAACTCGGGGTAAGGTCCATAAGAATGTTTTCTAAAATCGAGCCACTTAGGCTTAAAAAAACATGGCCGACCCGTAGGGACAATAAAAATGTTTACTAGACCAGTATGCACATCTACACGTGTAGTGCCTATGGGTTCAAGTAAAGACTGTGTACTTGAGTAACCATATCTTTTCACAGCGTTGGATGTTGGTCCGATCATCTAAGGCTGCCCTGATACTGTGTCAGTTGTGGGCCAAAGCGACGCGTTAAGAATGTGATGTATTCAGATGCCCTGCAAAACAATTGCATCTGATGTAGTGCCGTTTGATGCAGAACAAGACCTAATCAAAAGAACAGAGTGGGACGCCATCTTTAAATTGATTAATTTATGTACTAGGGAGCTGAACAAAAGCCACTACTTCGGCGTTTCCAAGCCAAACACGGGTGCACAGCATTGTTCTTTTTGGTACACACATTAAACTAATTAAAACCAGATGTCACAATTGATTTATTAACACAATGAACATTTTTGGAAAAAAAATCATCAATGTGGTCTAACGCTGGAGCCCTAGCTCGAAAGGAAAACAGACTTAGACGCCTAAGAAGGTAGTGTGGCTAAATCATGCCACTGTAGCCCTTCATTTAAGCCATGAATATTGTCATGCGCAGAAGGAAGGTCAGGCACACCGCTTTACATAACACTCATACCCCCGGGGACTCCCTGACACATAACACAGCTAGACTCCCCAAGTCACAGTCAGCCCTTCATATGGTCACGCTAACTGTGGTGCGAGGGAAGCGTCACCAGCTTCAAGGCTCTGTCAGAGGGCGATATTATTTGTTCCCTCGTTTCCAGTGGCAACTGCCATGGAGATTGCAAGCAGGCTGGAGCAGGAGCAGTCGGCAGCAACCACTTCCCGGTTCCGGGCCGAATTCCCGGTCACGTGCCTTGAGCTCCGCTCACGTGATCAGGAGTCAGCAGAGATAAAAGCGGTGCACTTTGAACCACTCGCCGCTTCACAGCTGTTTCACGACACTGTTTGGTGTTTTCGATTCACGTTTTGGATTCATTTGGATACAGACCTCAAGCCTACGGAATACGGACTAGTTATTCTTGCTCCTTGGATTTGTGGTTTTGGTTTCTGCTCGGATTTACGGACTTTTGGATTTTTGGCTAACGTTTAACGGATAGTTTGGATTACCCTTCTCTGCTTTGTCAAGTGTTCAACGGTCTTCAAGGTTCCTTGAACTGCTACGGTGCCTTAAGCACGAGTACCACAGTGTTACGAATACATCCAAGAATCATCAGGTGTGTAGCCAGCGCTGAGTTTCTGGCGCCTGGCTTTGAGGAATGCTGACGCTTCCCTGCACCACAGCCTCAGAGTTCCTGGCAGCTGTCAATCACCCTTGGGTAAGCCCTTTTTCAATAACAGTTACATTGTTGGCAGTACTGTGCTTGTTTGTGCTAATACCTGAATTCATTCCACAGCTCTGGGGTCCTCGGCGGCGTCTGGTCCTGCGAAACAACAACCACCTGTGGCCTCAAGGCTCGCATAGGGAGTAGTTTTCTTTCTCTCTGTGTGGAACTTAGGGACAGAGGCCCATATATTCTTCACGACGTGTCAAGTCAAGACAAATATGGGTGTGTGAGCGGAGAATGCAATGTTGTTCATTTTTTAATAAGAGAGATGTGAAATCACTCCCTCTACTCTAGCACAGTACAATTTTACTAATTAGCTTGATGTTCCAGTTCTATAAAGTGATCAACCAGAGGTGCAATTCTTTTAAACAATCTGATAATGGATGTATGCTTTAGAGTCCTCGTCTTTGTTGGTTTTGCCATCATGCCTATATGATTTCAAATTGCGTGGACATGTAAACATATAAACCACCCCAGCAGTGTTACAATTGGTAAATTCTGTTTGCACGTAAGGGGATTTCCATCCAGTATCAATGTTGGTACTTCTCTTGGTTTGTGCACAAACTGAACATGTCTCTCGTAACTGGGACTAATGTCCGGCAGAGGGACTCCCAGGGCCCCTGTTGTTTTTTGCATATTTACGTAACTTTAGGTCTCATCCTAAATTACTAGAGGAATCCAGACGTGGACCCCTTGCTCACTATTCTCAGAGAGGCACAGCTCCACCCTACTGATGAAGTCCAACCAGACCAAAACACGTGTCTGGGCTTGCTGTTGGTACTCTTGTTCCGAGGAGAATTGCTTAGCATTTTGGTTCTGGACTGCCCTAGGGCAGAACAAAGACTGATATGTTTTAGATATTTCTCCTCTGTGAAAGATAGTGAGCTAGACTCTGGGTAAGTCTCTTGTAAACAACACTAATATCCGGCAGAGGGACTCCCAGGACCCCCCTTGTGTTTTGCATATTTAAGTAATTTAGGGTCTCACCCTAAATTACTAGAGGAATCCAGACGTGGACCCCTTGCTCACTATTCTCAGAGAGGCACAGCTCCACCCTACTGATGAGGTCCAACCAGACCGAAATATGTGTTTGGGGTTGCTGTTGGTACTCTTATTCAGAGGAGAATTGCTTAGCATTTCGGAGCTGGACTGCCCTAGGGCAGGACAAAGACTGATATGTTTTAGATATTTCTCCCCTGTGAAAGATAGTGAGCTGAAGACTCTGGGTAAGTCTCTTGCTATGTCTGGCAGAGCCCCTCCCAGGACCCCCCACCCCCTTGTTTTTTGCACACTGAACCTGTAGCACAGGGAGTGTGTCCTGTTACATAACCTGCATTCCATAAGGTACTCTGACCATCATGTGGTACTGGAGTATGACTGGTAAATGGCATTGTGCTAACCAATATTGCCCTGTTGTTACGTCTCCTAGTGATGAAAAATCTAGGTTTATTTAAAGGGGTTGTCCCAGTATTTAGAATGGGCCAAAGCTTCCAAATCTCCTTCTTCAGTTGATTGAACAGTGGTGAATATCTAAACACTGCCGTGATAGCATCAACTTCAATAGGTTTCTGTTGAAATTCCAGAGTGATTTCTCTATGAATATTTTGCACTCATTTAGGTGCATGTCAGACCATTTTTTTCATATAGCCCCTTCTCGACAGGTGGTTTTTGAGTTTTTCTGATTGTATCAGGTAGTCACCTGTATCTGAACAAGATCTTCTATATCGTAAAAATAGTCTAATAGGTACGTTGTTTTGGAGAGCCATTTGATGGTAACTACTATATTGAAGTATAGGATTATGGTTTGTGGGTTTTCTTAAGATGGAGGTTACAAGGCCCCTTGCCTGTGCTCAAATATGCCAGTCCAAAACATGTGTCTCCTGTCTAAGAGATTCACAAGAGATCCTCAAATATGGATTCCTTCCATTGATCCACTCACAGAACAGTTCTTAATGATGTTCAGATCCCAGCAAAATCATAAAGACATGATCTATATAATTTTTCCAAATATGTATATTGGCCCTTAATCGATTGGCTTCTACATAGATGTGCTCCCATTCGAATTGTTCAGCATATATATTTGAAAGACTAGGGGCAAATATGGCGCTCATGGCTGGACGGGAAATTTTCTCAAAGATTTCTTCTTGATATATAAATTATTGGTTAGACCAATTTTGGCCAGCTGGAGGATGATCCTAACTGGGATACCGTCAAAGCCCCCTTTCAAAGCAAGAAGACTTTGGGTAGCTAAAAGTGATGTAGCCTGTGGAATCCTTGTGTAGAGGGATTCGGTATCGATGGTAACCAAAATGTTATTGGTTGGATCAAAAGCCATCGTTTTTAAAAGATTTAACATGGCCATTGAATCCTTGACATAAGAATCCATCTTCGCGATTACATCCCTGAGAAAATGATCCTCAAACTGTGATAGTGGTTCCAAGATGGAATTAATACCAGAGACTATGGGACAGCCAGGTATGGGAACCATACCTTTGTGCAATTTAGGTAGTGCATACAGCGCAGGGAGTCATGAATGTTTAGGAGTTACAAATGTGGCTTCTTTTGTGCTACTTTATCCATCTGCATCCGCTTCTTCAATAATTGGAGCAATCATTGCTCGAAGGGATGTATTTGGATCTGTGGCTAATTTTCTGTAACTTTGTCGATTCGACAATAGTCATTGTACAATGTCATGGTTATTCATATTTTCATCCGCATATATGAAACGTGTATATGCCAAAGCCCAGTTAAAACACACCCTACACATGAAGGATTGTGAACACATGTTAAAAACAAAGAATTGTTCAAGAAATTTAAAAAGGGGGCATCCTAAACCAAAAGCCGAATAAAGGTATCCGTCTTTGGGTCAACCGATTTCAGTGACTCTGTCCAAATCTGTCACTATCTTCAGGACCAGAAAGCACACGTGCAGTAGTTAATTTCCACTGTCATCAATACCGTATGCCATCAGTACATCGGCATATGCTGTCTGTCCTTGACAGGTCATCTGCTGAACTGCCGATCTACTGAAATAATATCTCCTACTGACAGGTTGCATTGATGACAGTGGAGCCTGTCATCGCAAATGAGCCCTTGCATTGAACCCTCATGTGTTGGCGTGTGCTCCCTTGCTATGCTCAGTCCCCCACACTCATTAATGGGAAATAGTTACACCCTTCCATTGAAAAAATGCACCAGCTGCTAGTGAGTGTAGTCAGTCACACTCTTAGATGGAGCTCTTATCACATAGCCCTCTTACGTACTTAGTACACCTGTCAAGTCGGCACACTCCTCCCACCTGCAACTCTCCTCACAAATACCTCTTTAGTCCACTCCAGGACACGTGTGCCCTGTATGTGCACACATCCCCGTAGCTGCTATTGCCTGATTCAGTCTGGGTGCCCTGTCTGTGTGTGTTGTGCCACGGCATGCATACCCACACCAACACTGCCTTGGCCATACAGCTCTGATGTCCATTGGCTTGTCCCGGCCTGGATCTTTGTATTCCAGTCACTGGGAAATGCTGCAAACACATGAGTGGAAGAGACATGGCAGCGTCGGCTGGGGTGGGGGTCTACAGAGAGGGGAGACTGATGCACACACACACGCACGCATGCACGCACACACACACACACACACACACAGTGCAATGGACACTGCGTCATGACATTCAGAAATAAGAGAGGAAATGGAATGGGAAAAGCTGGGGTAGATAATTAGCCCCCCCAGCACCCTCCATTCCGCCCAGCGCTGGGCGTGCATGCCAATCACCGAGAGCAGCCGGGATTACAGGCAGGGAGCTGGGAGGAAGAGGGCTGCCCCTCTGCCCCCACCCCGTCCTCCAGGACTAGCAGCAGGGCCCCGCCTCGCTGCTGCCGCTGCTGCTGCTCCAACCTGTACATCTCCTGGCGGCTCTTCCCGGCTGGGAGTGTGTCTGCGCCTTCGGATCCGCATCCTCACAGGAACGGGCGGAGGGAGAAGAAGAAGAGGAGGAGGGCGCTGCGGCCATCAGCGGCAGGGATCCCAGTCCGCACCTAGAGACTCGCTCGGGCAGACAGCGCCAGCCAGCCTTACACGGGGACAGCCAGCTACAGCCACAGGCAGCAGCGCCCTCTGCACCCCGAGAGCTGGACGGCCGCACCCGGCACCCCTGACCACTCGCGGGCACCCCGACCCGGGGAAGTGGAGAACGCCGCTATGTGCCGAGAGCGGGCATCAGCCAGAGCTCCGCTGCCCAGAAATAGACACGCACGTACGCGCGCATAGAGCGGCGAGGCAACCAGGGCAGCCGGGCACCGGAGAGCCAAGCCACCCGAAGCGGGGACATGGACAAGCGGCGACTGGCACGGCCAGGTTGCTGCTGAGGCTGACACGGCCGGGGCGCTGCTGGCACGGGCACAGAAAGGGGGCGGTAGCTGTCACGGGCAAGGGACTGCGGAGTGACTACCCAGGAGCGTCTCGGGCAGAAATGGGAAGGGTGTTGGTGAGACGGACAGGGTGAGGGGTGCTGCCGCGGCTCGCGTGGACCGGGTGCCCCTGCGAATTTGAGAATCACGCGGGGAAGGACCTTAGCTGGGTTGTTTGAGGGGGGCACGCGGAGGGTGGTGCCGAGGTTGACACTGGTATTGGGGGTGGTGGTACGGGCAGGTTCCTGTTAGAGGGTGGCACAGGCAGGCTCCTGCTGCAGAGGGGCATAGGCAGGTTCCCGCGGGAGTGTGGCATCATCACAGTTCTGCTGTGGCACGGTGAAGCTCGGCGGGTTGCAGGGGTAGGGCCTAGTTTTAGGCTGCTTTAAGCAGGCGGCTGGCGAGTCCACCGGGGAAAGGCAGCTGCTGGTGGCTGTCGCAGGCAGGCAGCTGTACGAGGCTGGCCCAGCTTGGTTTTTACCCGGCTCTGGGGTTAGTCAGGGCACTGAAAGTTGGGACAGACCCCCGGAGTAGATGGGCACTAGATAGTACTTGGGGCTAAAATAATGTGCTTGACTCTAGAATAGGCTGACCACTGGTGCTAGCAGGTACATGGGAGTTGGCACGGGCAGGGCACTGGAGGCTAGGATTTGCTGATCCCCGTTATATTTGGGTGAAGGTCTGTATTGTAGACTAGTACACTTGGGGGTGGCACAAGCATTAGTTTGGCACGAGCTAGTAGTGGAACTTAGCATAGATCGGGCACGTGCGCCTGGCTCCAGTGGGACTGCGTGGCACGATGGCACGGATGGTGGCCTGCCAGAGCACGGGCACATGGTACCAGCGGCAGCGATAGGCAGACGTGCGCGGTGCCAGGGGAGCAGAGAGTGGCGGAGAGGCCCGGCCACCAACACCCCCCTCCCCCCCACCATCCCTGCCACTTCCACCAGGCGCTAGAAATAGACAGGGCGTTTAAATGGGGAACGGGGGCAATTCCTCCCCGTGCGGGAGTGCACACTCTTCACTGAGGCCTTACAGGCTCTGGGCGTTATAGATAGTGATTGGACGTTTGTTGTGGACCTGCAAATCTTCTTTTTCGACGGTTGTAACTTGGTAGATCCAACAGGTGGGCCAGCAACAGAGAGCAGGCGTGGGACGACTAGCGCCCCCCCTCCCCCCTCGCACAGCAGCATGGCGGGCGCAGGGGCCTGGGGGAGCAGCAGCAGGCACCCGGGGCTCGCGCCAGCCCCCCGCCGCCGGGCATGCTAGCCATGGCACAGGGCGACGGATCGCTAGAGGTGGGCAGCGCCCTGGCCATGAATAACAACCACAACATCAACAACAACAACCTGAGCCCGGAGCCGTCCTCCCAGCACGAGCCCCAAATGGATGCCATGATTATCCCCGTGAGCCCGGCCGTGGCCTGTGACAGCAGTGGCCAGCGCATGTGGTGGGCCTTCCTGGCTTCGTCCATGGTCACGTTCTTCGGGGGGCTCTTCATCATCCTGGTCTGGAGGACCCTCAAGTACATGTGGACTGTCTGCTGCCACTGCGGGGTCAAGAACAAGGTAAGCCCCCCTCCCTGGGTGTGTGGCACGAGCTGTCTATATATACATGTCCATCTGTCAGCACATCTCACGTATAAAGCTGGCATCAGCTGGTGGCGGGTGGGGGGGCTGCAGGGTGGGCCTGGGCTGTTCACACGCCAGTCCCTTGTCAGCGGTTCGGGTGCCGGGCTCTGTCCGGGCATCGTGGGGCGTGGGCACTTCCGTGGCATCATGTGACCACTGAGAGTCTCAGAACAGAAGTTCACAGGAGAGATGCTAAACGGTCGCGCTGAGCTCTCTTGTGGAAAACAAATTGGTGATTTAGTTGGCATGTCCAGATGATGAATGCACTGAAGAGGGCGCTACTTGGGTTTCTGGGCGGGTGGCATGGGCACACCATGTTTACTCTGAAGTGGTCCCCCGTAATATCTGCACACTGTGCACGTTGGAGGCGGACAGCCTCCCGCGTCTTTAAAGCCCTGCCTGCGCTCGGTGGAAGCCGGTGGCTCCTTTTAAATAGTTGCTTCTAAGCTTTACTGCATTTTTGTTTTAATTTTAGACAGCTCCTCCCCTCTCCCTGCTTTGCGCTCTCTGAGGCATGCCACCCTCTGCCTCGGGAAGGGCTTGCATGACATGGCCACGCTAAGCCTCCCTCCCACCCCTCAGTGGAAAATATTGCCTTACAATGGCTGTGTTTCCCAGCCACGTCACCCTCACCTTCCCCCCACCCTGCATGTCTGCACCCCGACTTCATACAGGAGGCCGGAATGACCGGGGGCTTGTTTACCCAAAGGCCAGCGCAGGGAAAGTGCTGGCCCTTCCGAAAGCACTAATGACAGGCAATTACACCCGAACATATCCCGACAGCTGTGTGTGCCACGGGGGCTTCTCCCGGTCTATTTCCACATTGTTTGGATTGCAAACGGCATAACATCTGCCTCGGTTATTCCTGGCCAACAGGCCTAGCCCCCTCCTACCCCGCAGGCAGCCCACGCCCCTTCCTCCTCAGCAGCACAACACACACGCATCCACGCGCACCTTTCAGACACGGTTGCTAGGTTGGCCTGACGTGCGCGCAGTTATCTTCTCCGCCATAGGCTCCCGGGCGCGGTGACATGCGGCCAGCGCCCGCCGTGATTGGTAAACACGCGCCGGCTGGGAGCCATGTAACTAGGTTACATCCGCCGCGCGCCGTGGACCAGTGGCGCGGTGCTCGTGGGCACACCTCAAGCACGTTTCGTGTTGTCTTGTGGCGGGCACGTGCCCCCTCGACCCCCATAGCAACGGGAGGCATCCTCTGGGAAACCCCGCTCCCCAAGACGCGCGCGTTTGCATCACAGACCGCTGTTCACGCTTTAATTCAGCGGCGTTTAAATGAATAATTGAGCAGTGGATCGGAAAATTCCATAATACATCCTATTTGTCGGCCTGGGGTGGTGTCCCTCTGGCGCCCCCGCCTCTCTTATGCCGCAGAGAGCATGGCCCTTGGACAGCAACGCTCCCATGGAGCATCGCCGCCTTCGATGGGCCTGCCTGCGTTCGGGCTTGGAAGAGATTCAAGGGAAACCACGACCTCTCATTGGTAGAGCATCCCTCTACACGGGTACCCCGAGATCTTTAGCAGCGTCAGTCGGTCACACACACTCTCCCCAATGGGACCGACTGACTGTTTTGACTGCAGAGGCAATGGCTAGAGTGGGTTTACCCGAATTTGAACATGAACGAGCTGCAAACTTTAATCAATGTTGCAACGAAACGTTTGCACCTTCCAAGATAAGCCAGATTCCCCAGTAGCCAGTACTGCTTGTCCCACTTGGAGCTACACTGGCTGCGCCAATGTGAATTGTCTCACGTGGAGCCTCTGACGCTTGCCACCCGTGAGCCAGTGGAACTTGCTTCTGCTGGAGCTGGTGGAGCTTGCTTTACTTGCAGCACTGACGTTTGCATTTCTTAGAGCCAGTGGAGCTCGCCTCACCTGGAGCCGCTGGAGCATGCCTTACATGAAGAACCTTAGTGTCCCTCAACTAGAGTCAGCTGAGCTTCCTTCACCTAGAATCTGTAAAGCTTAGCCCCACCTGGATCCAGACATCAGAGCTTGCCTCACATGGAGCACTGACACTTGCCACATCTGAAGCCCACAGAGCTCGCCTTACATTGAGCCTTTGAAGCTTTCCTCACCTCAAGCCCATGTCCCTGTCTTTACCTGGACTCAATTGCCCTCACCTGGAGTCAGAGAACTGTACCTCCCTGCAACCACTGGAGCGTGCCTCACCTGCAGCGCTGCGTCTTGGCTTACCTGTGGAGCTTTCCTGTCTAGCTTGCCTCACCTTCAGAGGTGTTGCTGGGGGGGCTGAGGGGGCTCTAGCCCCGGGTCTTTTTGTTGTAGCCCCGGATAGATGCTCACGTGCTACAACCAAAATGATAGCTAGCCCCGAGTCCCGCCAGTCCCGACATTAGCTTAGCCCCTGATCTTTTCCAGACCTAGCAACACTCCTGCCTAGCATTTGTCTCACCCGATATAGTGCATGTTGCCTGTACTGAAACCAATACATCTGCCATTCACTAGGTGTTTGAAAAGCTTCACTTTGCTCGGAACCAGTGAGGCGTGCTGCCTCTGGGTCCAGTGAAGCTTGTCTCACCTGCAGCCATGTGGATGGCCTGGATTGGCACTAGTGTCTCTGGACTCTCTTGAATCCAGAGCAGTCATCTACACCTGGACCCAGTGAAGCTTGCTTTCAGGTTCGTAATGAAAAAGTGGGTCACAGTTGCAAATGGCAATTCATTCCTTTTGTGACACTGTTTGAATAGTACACAGGGCGAGTTTTTGCACATTGTGCAATTTGAAGAATATTTATTCAGCAACAACAGTCAAAACTACTTGCCGCATAGTGAAGTAACTCATCAAACTGGCCCACATTGGCTAAAAAAGTGGCTCACTTTGACCAAAAAATCTGACCCACACTAGCATTTTGTGTTTTTGGTTCGTGCATTGCCCTATAGGCCAGTACAGGCTTGCTTGCTTTACCTGGAGAATATTAAGCTTACCTTACCTGGAGCCAGTAAAGCTTATCTCACCTGCAGCTGCATGGTTGGCCATATTGACAACATTGGCTCTGGTCTCCCATGAGTCTGCCACATCTGAATCCAGTGAAGCTTGCTTCAACTGGATTCAGTGCTGCTTGCTTCCCCTGGATCCAGTGAAGCTTGCCTCCCGTAGGATCAGCAAAGCCTGCCGAACCCCTGCCCGTGCCAATTCAAACCGAAGATATTTTTATTTGATTTGGGCATATCAAAAAGATTCACAACAGCATGCAAACATATAAAATACAACATAAACAAACATTTCCACCTCCCAAATTGAGATCTAAATGGATTTCACCAATACATTCAATTTCACAATTTTCCTATGACATTGTGTGACTATCTGACAGCCCATTTGTTACAGTTCTTTAGTTAAAAAAAGGTGTTTTGGTTTCATACAATTAAACCTTTCACAATTAACAATAACTAATACAAATAAAAGAAACCCCTTCAAAAATAATAACCTAAATAACTATGACACTCTCTAGCCACTAATACCACATATCATGCCTGCTTAGCCTTGAGATGGGTTACCATTCCGATTTAACACACAATGGCCGGCACCCCAAACAGCCCCTCTCCCTCCAGCCCCCTGCCCAACCCTCAAAATCTGTGCCTCGGCCCAGAATTACCTCCACGTCCCTCTTCCTTGTCCCAGTGCTTACGCAAGAGGCATCTTGCCAAGGAGTAATGAAGATTACAGGTAACTAAGCCAGGCATTACCTCCATGTCCAGTACCCCATCCCAGTACTTGTGCATGAGGGACAAGTACTGGGATGAGGAAGAATGGGGCTACAAGTAATGAAGATTACCAATAAGTAATCATCACATTAAACACAAGCAGTGGCACAACACCATTGAGCTGACTGGGCTTTGATCCTCTCCCCCACCCCCTGACATTTCGGGCTATGTTTACTTGATCTGGCTGACCTACAAATCTGTTGCTGGACAGAACAGGAAACAGATGTTAACTGGTTTAGCTGTTAAAAAAGGCCCAGCAATTACTAAGATAAAGCATTTCACAGTTAGTTATTAGGCAGTTGAAATTGTGATGTGGGTTTAGTGATTGGAAGGGTAGAGAGGAGACAGGAGACCGCTCATTCTCACAGCTGTGTATAAGTGGGTGCTTTCAGACTTAAAGGAGAGAGTTAACTGCTTGTAACATTGAAGCTGCACTAGAATAGTCTCATTAGAATGCATACAGAAGTTAGATGCCCCCACACAAATAAGTTTGCCCCTCCCGCACCGCCCGTGAAGTTAGCATTTCTCCCAACATTTGAAGGGTTAGCTCCCCCGGAAATGTACATTTTGTTGAGCCCTTGCAAACAAGCACACACACACACTATTCACCATACACATACACACACACACCCAGCCACCCATACATTTAAGTGTGTGCCCTTTCACCATACAGGCACACACAGGCATCCACCCATACATTTAAATGTGCACCCTTTCACCATACATTCACACAGGCATACCCAGGCCGCATCATGCACTCACTCATTAATACACATTACATTATATACATATATATGTACACACACTTACATGCAGGCACACACATTTAAAGTAAAAATGTGCTCTTACCTTTAATCTGTTGGTCCAGGGAACAAGACCTTCAGCTCCCTGCAGCAGCCAGGAACGCTTGTTCCCATCATCTGCAGAGGGTCTGAAGGCCTCTGGGTGATGGGGAGGAGGGTAGCCCCATTCCTTCAAAGAGAAATGGTTTCTTTTTGAAGTCACTCTGACTTCATAAAGACATTATTTCCGTCAAAGGACCGAACCAGAACAGAAATCATTTCTTTATGCAGGCAAATTGACTTCAAACATAAACTATTTCTTTTTGAAGTCATAGGGCTCCCCCCACTCCATGAGATGGAGGGCTCCAGCCTGTAGGCTTCCATGTTATGGGGTGGGGGAGCCCTCAGACATCATAAAGAAACAGTATCTTTTTCTAGTTACTCTGCCTTCATAAAGCTATTTCTGTTACACTGTAACCGAAATAATTTCTTTATGAAGGCAGAGTGACTTCAAAAAGAAACTATTTCTTTTTTTCTGTTATTTTTTTTTTTTAGTCTGAAGGGGCCCCCTCCCAGGATGCCGGGGCTGCGGCGGCCACTGTTATGCCAGTGCCGGTAACTAGAAAAACAGAATTACCACCAGTTTTTTCAGTCTTCCTAGATATGTCTTAGACAGCAAATGGAGACATACCTCTTGCACGTGCAGGGACGAAGTTCCTGCAGAAACATGGCAGAATTGTCGCCAGTAGCATTGCTTCCGGGTGTAATTCCTCTACTGCCCAGGGAAATCCTATGGGACTTCTGAATGAGGAATTACCTAAACGTATAACGTGGCGGATGCACCTGATTCCGAGTTTTGTCAGGAAACGTGTTGACTCTTAGCACCAATTGGTCTAGTCTGGTGAAATTGCCACCAGATTTTGAGTACAGTAACAGCAGTATTTGTCCTGTGTTCGGGGTCCACGGGACTACATGGGGGTTTTGGCGGAAGTAGTGCAACAGTGATTATGCCTTAGACGGGACACTGCCTGCAATTTGCTGGAGGTATCGCCTCCACTTTGCGTTGAAATTCATAATTTGGTAGTGTGAAAAAGTGGAGACAAAGTGGCGCTGCAAGAATTTCCAGCATTTTTTCCCACACTGCCAAACTCGTAATGAAGCCCATATGTCAACATTTTATTTCCCGCAAACACTACCATTGATTTTTTGAAATGTTTCCAGTGATTTTATGAACAGGACTAAACTCTGCAAATCTGTTCAACGTGTGCCAACATCCCGCTGGCTTTTGCCAAAGAGAACAGAGCCCGCGTGGCTTGCTTCAGGCTACTGCATGTAGTGTACTTCACCGGAACCAGGGCAGCCTTCCACAACTCTAGTCGTCAAAGTTTACCACCTCTGCACCAGAGCAGCGCGCCTCACCTGGATATATTGACGGTAGTTTCACCTGTATCCATTGTGTTTGATTTTACCCAAAGCTATAGCCGTCCTCATTCATAGGTCCAATGGAGTTTGCGTCACTTGGAGCAAGTGTAGCTTGACTCACTTGGAGCCAGTGTAATTGGCCTTTGCTGGAGCCAGAGCGGCTTACTTTACCTGAAGCTAGAAAGACCTACATCAGTGGCAGACAGTGAAGCTTACCTCACCTGGGCCAAATCGGGCTTGCCTTATTAGGAGCCATCTGAGATTGCCTCAGCTGGAGCAAGCAAAGCTTACCTCATCTGAGCCGGTAAAGGTTATCCTACTTGGAGCTAGTTAAGTGGTTCTTGAACCAGAGGGTATCCTAGAGCCAGCACATAATGCCCCCCATTGAGCCTGTGCCCCTTGCTGCTGCTGGGTTCAGAACACAGAGAAGCTTGCCTTATCTGAAGAATGCTTACCTTGCCTCAGGTAGCAGCCAGTGCATCATTTCTCAACCACAGTGCCGCGGAGGCATAGTCCACTGGCTCAGAGAATGAGAGTGGCTTGCCCCGCCTAGAACAGTGTGGCTTGCTTGCTTCACCTTGAACCAGTGAAGTTTGTCACACCTGAAGCCAGATGGAAGAAACAAGGTTTCCTTTACATGGCACCATTATGACTCCACCCAAATGCAGCTGACGCTGGTTCCCTCACCTCGGCCCTGGAGGGCTAGGCACAGGTGGGCCTAACGTGGTTTCCCTTACCGGGACCCTGAAGGGCTAAGCACAGGTGGGGTGACGTGGGTTCCCTCACCGGGACCCTGAAGGGCTAGACACAGGTGGAGTAACGTGGGTTCCCTCACCTGGGCCCTGGAGAGCTAGGCACAGGTGGAGTAACGTGGGTTCCCTCACCTGGAACCTGGAGGGCTAGGCACAGGTGGAGTCACGTGGGTTCCCTCACCTGGACCCTAGAGGGCTAGGCACAGGTGGAGTCACGTGGGTTCCCTCACCTGGACCCTGGAGGGCTAGGCACAGGTGGAGTCACGTGGGTTCCCTCACCTGGACCCTGGAGGGCTAGGCACTGGTGGAGTAACGTGGTTTCCCTAACCGGGACCCTGAAGGGCTAGACACAGGTGGAGTCACGTGGGTTCCCTCACCTGGACCCTGGAGGGCTAGGCACAGGTGGAGTAATGTGGTTTCCCTCACCTGGACCCTGGAGGGCTAGGCACTGGTGGAGTAACGTGGTTTCCCTAACCGGGACCCTGAAGGGCTAGACACAGGTGGAGTAATGTGGGTTCCCTCACCTGGACCCTGGAGGGCTAGGCACAGGTGGAGTAACGTGGTTTCCCTCACTGGGACCCTGAAGGGCTAGACACAGGTGGAGTAACGTGGTTTCTCTCACCTGGACCCTGGAGAGCTATGCACTTGTGGAGTACGTGGGTTCCCTCACCTGGATCCTGAAGGGCTAGGCACAGGTGGAGTAACGTGGGTTCCCTCATCTGGACGCTGGAGGGCTAGATACAGGTGGAGTAACGTGGGTTCCCTCACCTGGGCCCTGGAGGGCTAGGCACAGGTGGAGTAACGTGGTTTCCCTCACCTGGACCCTGGAGAGCTAGACACAGGTGGAGTAACGTGGGTTCCCTCATCTGGACGCTGGAGGGCTAGACACAGGTGGAGTAACGTGGGTTCCCTCACGGGGACCCTGGAGGGCTAGACACAGGTGGAGTAACGTGGTTTCTCTCACCTGGACCCTGGAGAGCTAGGCACAGGTGGAGTAACGTGGGTTCCCTCACCTGGATCCTGAAGGGCTAGGCACAGGTGGAGTAACGTGGGTTCCCTCACCTGGACCCTGGAGGGCTAGACACAGGTGGAGTAACGTGGGTTCCCTCACCTGGGCCCTGGAGGGCTAGGCACAGGTGGAGTAACGTGGTTTCCCTCACCTGGACCCTGGAGGGCTAGGCACAGGTGGAGTAACGTGGGTTCCCTCACCTGGACCCTGGAGGGCTAGGCACAGGTGGAGTAACGTGGTTTCTCTCACCTGGACCCTGGAGAGCTAGGCACAGGTGGAGTAACGTGGGTTCCCTCACCTGGGCCCTGGAGGGCTAGACACAGGTGGGGTAACGTGGTTTCCCTCACCGGGACCTTGAAGGGCTAGACACAGGTGGAGTAACGTGGTTTCTCTCACCTGGACCCTGGAGAGCTGCGTACAGGTGGAGTAACGTGGGTTCCTTCACCGGGACCCTGGAGGGCTAGGCACAGGTGGGGTGACGTGGGTTCCCTCACCGGGACCCTGAAGGGCTAGACACAGGTGGAGTAACGTGGGTTCCCTCACCTGGGCCCTGGAGAGCTAGGCACAGGTGGAGTAACGTGGGTTCCCTCACCTGGAACCTGGAGGGCTAGGCACAGGTGGAGTCACGTGGGTTCCCTCACCTGGACCCTAGAGGGCTAGGCACAGGTGGAGTCACGTGGGTTCCCTCACCTGGACCCTGGAGGGCTAGGCACAGGTGGAGTCACGTGGGTTCCCTCACCTGGACCCTGGAGGGCTAGGCACTGGTGGAGTAACGTGGTTTCCGTAACCGGGACCCTGAAGGGCTAGACACAGGTGGAGTCACGTGGGTTCCCTCACCTGGACCCTGGAGGGCTAGGCACAGGTGGAGTAATGTGGTGTCCCTCACCTGGACCCTGGAGGGCTAGGCACTGGTGGAGTAACGTGGTTTCCCTAACCGGGACCCTGAAGGGCTAGACACAGGTGGAGTAATGTGGGTTCCCTCACCTGGACCCTGGAGGGCTTGGCACAGGTGGAGTAACGTGGTTTCCCTCACTGGGACCCTGAAGGGCTAGACACAGGTGGAGTAACGTGGTTTCTCTCACCTGGACCCTGGAGAGCTATGCACTTGTGGAGTACGTGGGTTCCCTCACCTGGATCCTGAAGGGCTAGGCAAAGGTGGAGTAACGTGGGTTCCCTCATCTGGACCCTGGAGGGCTAGATACAGGTGGAGTAACGTGGGTTCCCTCACCTGGGCCCTGGAGGGCTAGGCACAGGTGGAGTAACGTGGTTTCCCTCACCTGGACCCTGGAGAGCTAGACACAGGTGGAGTAACGTGGGTTCCCTCACCTGGACCCTGGAGGGCTAGGCACAGGTGGAGTAACGTGGTTTCTCTCACCTGGACCCTGGAGAGCTAGGCACAGGTGGAGTAACGTGGGTTCCCTCACCTGGGCCCTGGAGGGCTAGACACAGGTGGGGTAACGTGGTTTCCCTCACCGGGACCTTGAAGGGCTAGACACAGGTGGAGTAACGTGGTTTCTCTCACCTGGACCCTGGAGAGCTGCGCACAGGTGGAGTAACGTGGGTTCCTTCACCGGGACCCTGGAGGGCTAGGCACAGGTGGAGTAACGTGGTTTCCCTCACCGGGACCCTGAAGGGCTAGACACAGGTGGAGTAACGTGGTTTCTCTCACCTGGACCCTGGAGAGCTAGGCACAGGTGGAGTAACGTGGGTTCCCTCACCGGGACCCTGAAGGGCTAGACACAGGTGGAGTAACGTGGGTTCCCTCACCTGGACCCTGGAGGGCTAGACACAGGTGGAGTAACGTGGTTTCTCTCACCTGGACCCTGGAGAGCTAGGCACAGGTGGAGTAACGTGGGTTCCCTCACCTGGCCCCTGGAGAGCTAGGCACAGGTGGAGTAACGTGGGTTCCTTCACCTGGACCCTGGAGGGCTAGACACAGGTGGAGTAACGTGGGTTCCCTCACTGGGACCCTGAAGGGCTAGACACAGGTGGAGTAACGTGGTTTCTCTCACCTGGACCCTGAAGGGCAAGGCACAGGTGGAGTAACGAGGGTTACCTCACCTGGACCTTGAAGCACTAGGCACAGGTGGAGTAACGTGGGTTCCCTCACCCGGGTTCTGGAGGGCTAGGCACAGGTGGAGTAACGTGGGTTCCCTCACCTGGACCCTAGAGGGCTAGGCACAGGTGGAGTAACGTGGGTTCCCTCACCTGGACTCTGAAGGGCTAGACACAGGTGGGGCTAACGTAGTTTCCGTCACCTGGACTCTGGAGGGCTAGACACAGGTGGAGTCACGTGGGTTTCCTCACCTGGACCCTGGAGGGCTAGACACAGGTGGGGTGACGTGGGTTCCCTCACCTGGACCCTGAATGGCTAGGCGCAGGTGGAGTAAAGTGGGCTCCTTCAACTGGACCCTGGAGGGTTTAGACACAGGTAGAGTAACGTGGTTTCCCTCTCCTGGAAACTGTATGGCTTTGCACAGATGCAGACAACTTGCTTTCTCTCACCTAGAGTCAGGGCGCCTTGCCTGAACTTGATCTATTGTAGTTTACCTCACCGTGAGATGTAGCTACTGGCCTCTCTTGGAGCAAAGTCAACTTGGCCCACGACTGGCCTCATTAAGAACCATGTAACTTTTCTTCACGTGGAGTAGCCCGAAGCAGGGGCACCAACTTCACGTTTTCCGGGGGGTGCCGGAGTCCGGAAAAAAAAGGTCCCATTTAAAGTATAGGGACTTTTACGCAGATGGCCTTTCCTGCGGGCGGGAGGGGGGGTGGGGAGGGCGAGCCCCAGAGCACTCGCGAACTCGGCGCCCCTGGCCCAGAGCCAATGCCGCGGCATCACTTTAATTGGCTTCACCTCCGTAGTGTTCAGGCACCTTCTGTCATATCTTCTCTGAAACGCGCTCGTTGTCCCGCCCACTGAGTGTCACACGCATTGATTGACATGTTCATACTCGTCATCGCCCAGTGACAGGTCGACAGCTGAAACTCCCTTGGATGTAAGCATACAGGGAAACATATATTAGGCTATAACAACACCACTGTTAATCTTTCTTCTCGTTCCTCATTAATATATAACTTTTTTATTGATTAATCCTTCACGTAAAAGCGATGAACAGCGCACTGCAACGCTCTGCCAGACAGCCCCAGAGCAAGACAATACTTCCTGAATAATGATGCCCTTTTATTCACACTTATGTGGTAAACACGTGATGTTGACTTGCCACTGGCAAACGTCACAGAAGGGAGTGAAAAATGACGTGGTGAGACGGACAAAAGAGTGTAGAAATAAACTAATCTAGGAAGTGCCTTTCAATTCGACATGAGAATGTTGGGGGGGACGTGACATCTAAAGGAAAAGGTGCCCCTGCCAAATGAATGTGGACAAAATGGAGTGCCACAAATGTTGGGGAGCGGGTGGGAACGGGTACAAACACCCTTGGAGTGCCACAAATGTTGGGGAGGGGGTGGGAGCGGGGACAAACACCCTTGCCGCCCCCCTAAAATTAAGCCCATTCCGCTGGAGCTGGTCTTTCCGACAGGTGCAAGTTCTGGGGTGAGGTTGAAATCCTACTGGTAAATTCGGAAGCTTGCTGCCTGGAACCTTCTAAGATATATTGTTAATGTTTTGAAGTGGTCGAAGTGCACGAAATGATGTGATGGAACTATGTTCCCTGCTGGCCTGCCCCCCCCCAACCCCCCTCCTCTCAAACCCGATTGCCACGGACCCTCCCATGCACAATACAAACCTCTAAACTAACGCGCCTATAAGGGAACGTCCAGCGCAGTGAGCTGAAGGGCAAGTTCCAACTTCTTCCTTCCAGGCCCAGACTGGCCTATAGGGCAGCAGGCCCGTGGCCGAACCAAACATTCAAAATGCTGGTGTGGGCCAGTTGTTTTGGTCAAAATGGCCCACTTTTTTGGCCAGTTTGATGAGTTGATGAGTTGATTCACTCTTCAGTCAGCAGGTTTGATGAGTGTTGCTGAATAAATATTCTTTAAAATGCACAATTTGCTTCACGCTTTATCAAAAAACGAACCCTCGGTGAATATTCAAAACCGTGTCAAAAAAGAAAAGAATAGCCCTTTGCTGTACATATTGTTTGTTGTTTTGCTGTACATAAAATTCAATAAATTTAAAACTAAAAAATAAAAATAAAAAATAAAAGGAATAGCTCTTTGCAACGGTGGGCCACTTTTTATTTGGTGCCCAAGACAATTTTATGGCCCAGTCCTACCCTGCTTCCTACACTTTTATTTTAAACCGAAACCATTCAGGCACGGTTGCCTTTAAAAGTAAAAGTACAGGAACAGTAAAAGTTAATTTAAAGAAAAGTAGAGGAACACCGCTCCTAACTGCTCACAACCACTGATTTTGGTCGAACATAATTTGGAGATTCTTCTCAGAATCAGATTTCTTTGAGCGAAAAATTCCTTTTTTGTTGTTGTACAATTTACAGAAGCATTTGATTTGTGTTCTCTTGGGGGACACTTTTCGACTTGGCTGTCTTCTGTCTCACATTTCTAGAGGCACTTGATCAGAGCACATCCGCATTAGTATGGCCATCTAGATAGATGTGTGTAGTGTCTGGCAGAGCTACACATTGCAATCCTCAACCAACATTGTACAGCACACGGTTGCCTCCTTGCTAAGGTGGAGTGAAAAAGAAATGACATTCTGAGGAGCAAAAATATATGATGTCAATTTTCTGGTCAATGAATGCTGCTGTCAGACCGAATTCTGAGTTATGCAAAGAAACGAGCTGTGTCCTTGCTGAGCAAGGAGTGGACATGGAAAAGATGAATGGAAACACATGTGTCGATACAATATCATCAACAGAACGCATAACCACTTACGCAATTATCATCAATGTAGCTTGTTTACCACCACCAAATCACAACAGAGAGTTCAAAAGTGCAGGTACAAACACATTTGATACCATGTCCAAAATATTAAATATAAATGCTTGTCAATGTCCGGGCTTTTAGAGCAAACGTCCTCATACAGGAAAACACAGACTAGTTTCAGCGACACTTAAAGATGTGGTCCGCCTTCATCAGGGTGAGCATTTTAGATTACATGAAAAGCATCATGCGCGCCCACCTTATAATGGGTAATGGTGTGCCAACCGAATATAGTTGCCATCTATCTACTGGGAATTTCAGAGACACATGGGTCAGTTCCGGGAATGAGACCGCCCCACCCCCACACACACTTTGTGCTTGATTGTTTGAATTGTCTCTGCTGCAATATGTAGGGCTATGGATAATCCACATCAGATCGCTGTGAGTGGCGAAAAGACGGAGAACAACGATCAATACCATCCTTACTAAGTTGGCGCTATATAAATACAACTACAAAGCAAAGAAGAAAAAAATACCAATACACTTCCGAGTCACCGAATTTCCTCTGGGTTTCTGGGGTTTGTTGTGATTGCTGTTTTGTGAGTAGTGTCTGTAATCCACAATCTTCTGTGATCGGCATAGGGCAAAGAAAGGGCATGTGTTCTTGCTGAGCTGGCTACAAAAGTGTTCATAGTGCATCGACACACACAGGTTTGCACTTGTGTCATTGTAACACACTGAGCACTGTTGTGCTCCTTTCTGTGCTTTTATAATTATAATTGTTCTTTTGTAGGATGGTTAATACCAACAAGCGGTTTCGAAGCACGGGATCGAGACTCGAACTTGTGTTGCACTGTGCTAGCCTTCCTCCGCTTCCCTACTTTGCACAGGAATGTTTAGAGTATATGCACACACGCGTGGGCATGCACTGTGCTAGGGACACTTTTGCAGATGCTGCTCCGAAAACATCCCTTTTTTTCCCTTTTTGCTGCAGCATCCCAGACAGCTTTCGCTATACGTTCTAGATGCTTATTACCCAGTCAGTCGGGAACTTTATGCACCATAATATGTAACCTATGTGTACCCATACTGTCACCCATGTAACACATCATGTACCCAAGTATGCACACCCACCTGTAACTAAACTGATTCCATGTAACAGCGCCACGATGCCTCCGGGCTGCTTGTGGGCTTTATAAATGTAAAGAAATAAAAATAAATAAATAAGTATGACCTGCGAACGGTCCAGATGCTACATTGCACTCCTTCCATTAGGGATCAGTAGATTGAATTGAGCAACCTGTGTAAACGTCCCATTGGAAGACCAAACCCAGTAAGGTTATTTACAGCCATTTGAGACTGAGTACAAGCCATACTCCCTAAAAACATTCAGCACTTACCTTTGGTTGGTGCTGGGTTTCACCCTGATCACCTCTTTTGCTGTTGCATTTCTCACACTCCAGCACCTGCAGAGTAAAGAGCAAGCTTAGTGAGGACACACATTATCAGACCCTCATAAGTCTAGAAAAGCAAGCTTAAGGCCATCCCTTAAGCTATCCCATTGTCTTGGGAGGATAGCTCAGGGGCAACATGCTCGCCTTGGAAGCAAGACGCTATGGAGCAACACAGATTCGATCCCCAGGTCCACGCTTAGAAATCTCTGGGTATTAAGCACGTTATAAAATCATAACCACTGTCACACTCAGCAGTCTGATAAACAGCGGGAGAGCTTCAAGGAATGACTGACCTCTGTCCACGAGCCACAGACTCATGCCCTGACTGTGCCTTTGACCTGCACCAATGATTGTCCCATGCCCTTTGACCAAAACACTAGTTGACAACATAGTGACACCCTAGCAGGGCTTTAAGTAGGCCTTGGCTAGTTGGAGGGTGAGGGGGCTGCAGCAGTCTCCCGAAACATTGATCCGGCTCCCACCACCCAATCCACTATTTTTTATCGTCCCATGCTGGGGACTCGAAACGAGCTCTGCCTGGTAACAAGGCAGTGTCACAGCGCACTCTGTTTTTCTGGAGATGCTGAATTTCTTTTGTTTCATTCAATAGAATGCTTGACACATAAAGCCCGTAACCGGCTTTATGTGTCAAGCATTCTATTGAATGAAACAAAAGAAATACAGCAACTCCGAAATAACAGTGCACTGCAACGCTGGCTTGTTACTGGCAGAACTTGTGTTCGAATCCCTAGCATAGGACAGAAACAAAAGAAAGTAACAGCAAGGTAAGCACCTTTTCTTTTTTATTGTCCCATGCTGGGGACACTTCAGGCCACGCCCATTATTTAGGCCACACCCGTCATTTAGGCTGCACCCCCTTGTTACAGCTCCCTCTCGATTTCTCACCCCACTTAACATACTGCAACAAGGGGATCATTTCGACTTGCCCGTGTACATCAGAGCACCTTCCAGCAATTTAGACTTTGGTACCAAGCGATGTTCTCTGCTACTGGTCAGGTTAGATCTCCTTGCGATCTACCTGACCTGTGTACACGTTCCACTGTAAGTGGCTTTCAGTTCCTAAGTCCTGGCAACAAACTCCTGCATCCAGGAATTCTCGCCATCAGCTCAGAAGGTAAAGGGCGTTTCATTCCATTCCCTTTTGTGGATGGTGACAGAGTTCCTTTTTCTATATGTTTAGTTTTGGTGTTTGGGAAGGATCCAAGCCCGCTTTCTTCTCTGGTGCATGCACCTCTCTGCCCCTCCAAGTCCCCCCACCGCCCCCGCCATGGGATTAGTGCCCTCAAGGTTTTCAGAGCTACCTCAATCAATATTTTCCTCTAATGTCTTTCTGGGTCCAGTGTTAGATTTGCTGTAATACAAGAACTGAGGCGGACTATCGACAACACGAGCACCACTTCATGTCCTGGAAGCCCTTGCCTCACTCTTATTGTGCAGGAATGTTCAAATGAACTTTTGCTGTTCATCACTCCTTTTGCACAGTGCATTGTACTGATGCACTTCATATGGTTTTAATAATATCACTGCTGAAGAAACTGACCTTGGTCCGAGATTTACCCTCTAATTGTATACACATATAGTTCAATAGCTAAGACCCCCTTTTTTGGCTAAAACATTGGAACGGATGGTCACTGTACAAGAATATGTGGAAGAACATGACTATGTATGTCATGAGCATGGTCTCCAGGCGCTTTGGTGGATCTGCAAGAGTGGTGGTGGGTTTGCTTAGTAAGGACGAGCGGCAATGGCAAGATTGTAGTGCTTTGTGTTGATGATGCAGATCGGAAGTACTCTGAGCTCTGCGGCTGCCACAGCTTTCTTTCTAGTGTAATGTGTATGTTGCATTGAGGGCTTTATGGCTAGACAGGAAACCTCATGCCTGAATTGTGGGTGCGCGTTGGCCAGTGACAAACAATCTGGCTTACGCCCACAATGTGGAACAGATAGAGCTTTGATTGATATGAGAATATATTTATTATTATTATTATTATTATCATTATTTGTGTTATTACTATCATTATTGTTACGTATTAATGATCCCAGGACAGCATTTTTATCATGCTTGATCTGTTGGAAGCCTTCGATACCTTGGACCATCATATCATTCTGAAGGGGCTGAGGGAATGCCTTGAATGGTACATTCCCTTTCTCTTAAACTGCCATACCTGTATTAGAGGAAACAACCTTAGTTTGCCCAATGTTCAAATGACTTGTGGAGTTCCTCAGGGGCCGGCAAATTCGCTGCTGCTATTTACCTTGTACCTAAAACCATGACACAATTGACTTCTCCAGCTTGACGTTGCATATCACTGCTCATCACATGATACACAGTTTTTCTTTTAACTCACAAATAATACTCAAAATAAATGTAAACTCAAATCCACAAACACCCGGTGTAAATCCATTGGGTGAGTCTCAACAGCACCAAGACAGAGTTATCCATCATCTGTGCATCATCCAATGCAAAATAACACAACAACCACCCCTGTTCTTTTGGAGTTGGTTCAGTCCAATTACCCATTTTACAAAACATAAAACGTTTGGGGATGTTTTTGATCCCCAATTTAATGTCCACTCATAAGTAGCTACTTTACACACCCATTTCTCCCGGAGCAACATCTTGGCCATATTGCCAGTGATCGTAGTGAGCGGGAACGGTCGGGAGTGGTGTTCCGCTACCTTTATTTTCTTTCTGTTTACCATACTTCTACTTTATATGACCATATGCACCATTCTGTACAGAGGATTTGTCCATTCATATCCCTGTGCATGTGTAAAGCTGTAATAGGAGCCTTAGTTAGACTATTGGAATACCCCGGCCCCCCATCTTGTCACGTATTGCACTATGCTTCCACTTACCCTCTCAACTGCCGAGACCACGGTCCCACTACTTTTTTCGGTACACTTCTCCCACGGTATATAGCTAGTCATCACAGGCATTCCAGGGAAGGCACACAGAAGCAATTCAGCAGGCAGCAATTTCTCCAAAATAAAACAGCTGGAACAGTGGTCAGTACACCACCCTTCTCTCAAAGAACCCAGACTCAAGCAAACTACATCGGTCGCAGTGACGGTCGCGCCGCTTCTAAACTCCCAATCCAATCCACAAATGGGGCAGGGCTGGGGGAGTGAGGGGAAGTAGTTTAGGGGGCAACGTTGTCTTGGAAGCAAAGCAACACAGGTTTGAATCCCGGTCCCGTGTTTAGAGACATTAGGGGTGTTATAAAAGCTGAATTCATTGATTTAAGGACACGGCTTGTAGATCCTCGGAGGTCCATCTTCCGGGACCCTTTGATTTAAACTGAAAAGTACGCAGGGAACAGTCTCCCTATCCAACTAAAACCCCGTCAAATCTTAGCATCTTTAAAAAACAACTAAAGACACACCTTTTTCTCCTTCATTTTAATATGTAGGCCTCTGGTAAGATTGTTAATTGTGCGCCAGGCACTGTGAAATTATAAAGCAGCGTTCTCAGCGCTATATCATTATAATAACCGGTGCAGTATATAAGAATCTTGCCACGGCATAAACATTGACGCACTCCAGTAAGAGGAATTTTAGACCCGCTACCGGTGGCAACCTCTCTGTGTAAATACTCCTCTCTAATTAGGCGCCCGGTTTAAGTTCCTCCCGTCACCCATCGGCACCTGTCTCCTGATCTATTATTCATAGACTTCCATTGTACGGCACCTGCTTGCGGGGCTGTCTGGCTGCAGTGTGTATTTCTGCAAGGGCTTCGCGTCGAAACCCCACGTGCTAATAAATACAAAATACGAAAGTGGAACTTGAAATACAGTTTCTGAACCTGAAACCTTAAAATGCCACCTGGAGCAGTGTAGCCTCTCGAGCCACTCTCGGAGCGAAGTTCACCACCTGTGTCTTCTAGGCTGTTACACTCTTCCATTACGTTTTCCATTGTGCGCATGCGCGCCGGCCGTGCGACGTAGACATGGTCGGCAGCATTTTACATGGCAGGGCATGGCATTATATGTAGCGTGACCAGACGTCCGGGTTTTCCTGGGACAGTCTGGGGAAATCACCTGACGTCCCGTGGTCCCGGGAGTTTTTCTTATTTTATAAACCACGTCCGGGTTTTCGCATACGGTCCCTTTTTTTTGCCGGGTCCCAATGAGAGGAGTGTGCCTGTTAGCACACCCCTTCCCCCCCACCCCTGCAACGGGCCAGCGACATAGACGTAGGACTAAAGTTGTATGTGTACTTACTTTAGTCCTACTTCTATTCCCATGGCCCATCCCAGTTTTTTAAAAAAAATCTGGTCACCCTAATTATATGGGCAGCACAGGGGTGTCAAGGGCCACCCCGATCTATAGTTCTAACCCATGTTGCACCTACTTCTAAAGGGTGCAGGGGCTATGCATCTACTTATTCTTAAAGGATTGAGGCTATGGACCCCAACAAGGAGGACTGCGGCATTGATATGCATTGTAGGGACTCTCCCTCTGCAAAGAAGGCCCATTCCACCAAGAGCCAATTCAATGATGGCGGACAATTGCTTGGCTGTTGTTAATCTCCAACAGGGGTGGACTGGTAGCCAAAAGAGGCCCCTGAAATAATTCTCAAAGTAGCCCCATATTTCACCTTTTCAACAAGCCCAACCCTTTTCCTATCGGAAAATGTGAATTAAAAAAGGTTACCACACAGAAAAACCAGGGTGCAGGTGCCTACCGGGAAACCTCCAGAGTGCCTTATAAGCGGACCCAGCCCTGCTTTCCAAACATCATAAACTGATTTCCACACAGAAGGTCTTTTTTCAAAGTGACTTCTGTTCTATCAAGGACAGCTTCTCTATACCTAGAACGACAGACTGTAGAGCAAGTGCTTCAGGTATGGAATAAACCCTATACAGCTACATTCCTTCCAAAGACAATAAATAGGGCATATAGAGCTTTAAATAACAGTCCTATCTTGTTGTTAGAGAACCCTTGGGCACGCGCAGTATGTATCACAACCCATTTTCTAACGAATGTAGAAATCTGGGAATGCCAGAGTAAAAAGGCAGTTTGCCAGGTAGATACTATGGGCCTCATCACGAGTTGGGCGGTATCCCGGCGGCATTACCGCCGGGGCTAATTGCATCACCGCCAACCCCGCCAGTGCTGTTAGCGCTGAATCACAGTCTTGGCAGAATGGGAATTCACCATTGGGCCCATTCAGGAATTCCCCATTCCCCATTGGGCCGAATGGGACATTTTTGGCGTGACTACTGTCGGCGGTATTACTGCACAACAATTACGTGGAAAATCTGCAAATTCGCTGCAAATTTGCCCCCAGCTCAGAGCTGGGGGTAAATCCTGCCAAACCTGTGATTTGGCAGACCCTTAAATGCAGCGGTAATAGCATTACCAGCACATTTAAGGGTTACCGCCAAACTCGTTATGACCCCGTATGCATGTATGTATGTATGCATGTATGTATGCATGTGTGCATTTATATATGTGTGGGATTTCTAAAGCACAAGCCTATCTGGAAAGCAATGCAGATGCACCCTGGGGTTACAGGTAGGGTACAGTGGTAGCAGAGGAGACGTGATGGGTTGGGGAACAAAGGGAGAACCCAGAGGGGAAACATAGGATTCAGTGAAGTAATCAGCGATTGGTGAGATGTGTTTCAAAGAGTAGGGCCTTTAGGTCCTTCCTAAAGTTTAGGATGGAAGTTGCCAGTTTTAAATCCATTGGCTACCTGTTCCAGAGACATTGTGCATAGCCGGAAAAGGCCTGTTTCCTTTTTCTTTCCCTCTTACGTTTTTTTGTTTCCAACCTGGTGATATTGTGGCTTCTGGCCAAAGTCAATGGCGAGTTTCTCAACCAAGTGGAGTGGTGCTTTGTTTGTGCCTGCTTTGTAGGTGATGGAGGCCATCTTGAATATGATGCATATTGAAGAGGTAGCCAGTGCAGCTCCTTGAGGATAGGGTCATGTGGGTACATTTTCTTAGTCCTGTGATGGGGTGTCCTGCGGCACGCTGGATGGCTTTCAGAGTGCCCATGGTGGCATTTCACTATCCAGGTGGGAGGACACCAACTATTCTGAAACTCGTGGCAAGGATGAAAGGCTTGAGTTTGTGGAGGAGCACATGCAGGTATGGTGCTGCTCGGGTCTATGTGGCTATGTGTGTTTTGCATGAAAGGTCATAGTTGATAGTGAAGCAGTTAAGTGGGTTCCCGATTGATGCGTGACTCCGCCAAGCTTCATGTCAGTCAGCCATTTCTGGACCTGGGCATGCCTGGTGGGGTTTCCTAGGAGAAGGAAAATGATAATGATGAGTTATTTAGCTAGCGCCTTAATCCAAAGTGCTTTACAGAGCACATATTTACATACAATATCACCCAACCAAAAATTGGTACTCATTTATCGACCTCAGAAGGATGAAAGGCTGAGTTGGTCTTGCCGGGAGTCGAACCTGCGACCTGCAGATCACAACAGCAAGCGCTTAACCCACTGAGCTATCTTACTGGAAAGAATGCAGTCTTTGTAGAACTGAGCTCCAACTAGGCACTTGAAATCCAGGCTAGGTTGAGGGACATGTAAACAAAGAGGGGTGCCTGATTTAAATCCCGGTCCTCCAGGCTTCATATATTAGTAATGAACAAAAAATGGACCATCGGAACAGGGAATAACCAACTCAACACATTTATCTTTTTACAAATACCAATACATTCTAAATATTGAATTCAAAATGTTTCTATTCTCATATCAAAAATATTTAAAATACTGTTTTTAAAACATTTAAACAAACAAATATCTTCATATAAAACTCATACTGATTCACTCCTACCATTCACTCAATTTTCATTTTTGTATCAAATCAATAAGATATATTTTTTTGTGGCCTACAATTGATCAACCATATGTCTTTATTTGCACAATGAAATATACCCTCCACCCAATGATCTGATGGTTCAGTCTATGTGCTCCTAGTCACACAGACATATGTGATCAACCACAAGTCTTTTTGCAAAATGAAGTAGACTCTCCACCCAATGATCTGATGGTTCAGTCTATGTGCTCCTAGTCACACAGACATATGCGTATGGCATGCTTACTGTCGAGGATTTTCTTTGTGTAGTAAGGTGTGAAGGGCTTATGTTTGTTGAGTTGATGTTTCAATGGTGCACAGGTGTTGGAGGTCCCAGTTAGGGTGCGGGTGAGTGCATTCAGTTGGTTGTTGACTTCTCCGAGGGGTTGGACTTGGAGGCCAAAATTATGAGGGTTCTTTCCAGTACATCCATGTGAATGTTATTGTACAAAAGATGCAGTGTCTTGGTCGGTTTGGGTTGACCCGATGGCCGTGACCTGCGTAGTGGATCAGAATGGGTATGGCTGTGTGCAACGTTAGGGAGAAGCCAAAAGGTAGGGGGAGAAGACATGCAATGGCTGCAGTTGTGTTTAATACCAGCTTGAGTATGTTGACTTTTTTGTGAGTTGTTTTTGTACTAGTGGCTTGATGCCCACTGCGTCAAGCATTTTTAGCAGAGTCTCACTGGTTTTCTTGGTGGCTTGGGTTCCGGAAAGGCTGAGTGCTCAGAGGAAGAAGTTAGTTGTGCTGCTGACATATGCTGTTACAATGCGGTCTGTGATGTTTTTCAGAAAGGTCTTGTTGGTTTGGGATGGTCAGTAAATCAGGGGGAAGGTGTGGGTGAGTTGGAAGTGGTGTGCTCTTGGAGGGTGCATGTTGATGAGGTCTTGTGAATAATAGCTAGCCCTGCCCCTCTTCCCATGGTGGTCCCTGTCTTGGCTTCTCTGAGATGTGGGGAGAAGAACTCCTGGAGTGAAGCATGTCCCTCTGATGAAGAGTGTGTCTATTTACATTAATGTCAGCTGAGATGCCTGCAGCATTCACATTTGCCATGAGTTGTGACACTAAACAAAACTATTTCTCCCTAAAAGACAAGTATAATATGGCTTTCATGCTCCCGTGGCAGGGCATGAAAGCCCTTTGCACTCCAGGGTTCGTCCAGGGTTTGGATTGCTTTCACAATTCTTCATCGGGAGATCGCGGCAGCTAGCGCAGCCCATCTCCCTATGAAAAATGAAAAAGAAAAATGCCTGCCATATGGAAAAGGAACTAAGCCCCGTTTCCATGTCTATGGTAGCCAGATGAAGTGAGCTCTGGGGCCGGAGTGCAATGCGCCAGTCCCGCAGGTAAATGGAGGGGTTGGGGAGAAAACAGGGAGAGGCTCAAGTAAAAAACCGGGACAGGGCAGCAAACATAAAAGTAGGACTAACTCTTGAAAGTGCCCGTCAAGGCACTACACTTAAGTAGCGTTTGGAGGAGGAGGGGGTTTGTGTGTTACTGTTCAAAGAAACGCATATTATAATTAATTTATCTCAAACTGACACTATCTTAAGTTGCAAAATGCAGCATTTTTTGTTTTTTTTGTTTTATTTGTGTATATTCAAAAGAATTTTACAAAAGAAAACTGAAGAAGTGAATTTCACGGTGACTAGCCAGGGTGGGACCCTGTGACTGTTATCATTTTCATCGTGTGTTCCAATATTTTCACAGTTGCCTGGAGCATTCTGTCTCCGTTGATCAGTCTATTCCACCAGGTGTCCTCGTCCCACCCACAATCGTCCACTATTAGATGTTTCAAGTAGGCCCCTCTCAGGTTCTGATTTTTCGGGCATAACAGAAGCAAGTGTCTGATGGATTCAGTTTTATTTTCACATAAGCGACAAGCGCACGTATCGGATAAACCTCTGATCCTGCAAATTTCGTTTGTGGCCACCAAGTTCATCCTTATCCTTAGAAGAGCATTCCGGTCCCCCCCCTATTGGGGAATTTTTGAAGGTACTTCATTGGCTCATTGAGCTTTCGAAATGTTGGAGGCAAGTGCTGGAGTGGTTTGTTGTTTGAAGCGGACTCCTGGGTTTGAATCCAGTCAAGCTCTTTCAATTTTTTGAACACTCTAGTTGGATGTGAGGTGAGGTCGGCTTCCGAGCAAACGACTGAGTTGAGTAAAGCCGAGTTTGCTTCTTTCCATGCTACCAGCATTTGCACCTTGCCAGAATTTAACTCCTTGTTTAGGAGACCAAAAATGTCCTCGCTCCCATCCATGATGCATTTTCGGTACAGCCTCAGGGAACTAATGTCAACTATTGTCTTTAGAGACACTAGCCTCAATTCTCTCCAGATAGCAGCTATGGACGTTGATTTTGGAAGGGACAAGACCCCTTTCCAGAACACACTTTCAAGTTTTTGCCAGATTTTACTTGGAATCAGAGGCATGGCTTCGGCTCCGTAAGTGATGGAAGGGATGACTTTCTTTCTGTAAAATTCGATCACAGGGATACAAGAGAATTTACCGAATTTTATGTCAATCGCCTTACCTTGAGATGTCAACTTCTTTATTCTGATTTGAAGGTTGGCCTGCGTTGAACTTTTGTGTTTGGTGCTGTCCATCAAGACTCCAAGATATTTATATGCTGTGACTTTCTCAATCACATATTCTTCCAGATGCCATTTGAAATTTTCTGCGTTTTTTTTCTGGCTGGACTCCAGGGTCATGATTTTAGTTTTTTCTTTGTTTATTTTTAGGTTGTTCTCAGACGTGTAACGCAGGAGGTTTGATATTTGCCCCTGGAGGCCAATCTGGGTCTGGTCAAGTAGGATGAGGTCATCCGCATACAATAGGTGGCTTATTTCTGCTGTGGCCAGGGATGGTGGAAAAGTCCTTGACAGATCTTCTGAGATGCCATAATCACCAATGTAGGCTAGAAACAGTGCTGGAGCTAGGGGGCAACCTTGTTTCACCCCTCGACCCGTCTGGATTTCAGATGACAAGTTGCCCAATTGTGACAATCGGATCCCGAGGGTGGTTTCTGAGTGGAGAGCCTTGATTGCTTGCAGAATCTCCTGGGGGCACCCCCACCCTTCGAGTTTATTCCAGAGGCGCTGCCTGTCCACCAAGTTAAAGGCTTGGGAGAGGTCGACAAAGGCCACAAAGATCCTTGGTTTGCCCTCGAAGACCTTGCTTTTCAGTACGCTGATGGTAAGTATGTTTGCCGCTGTTCCTACATTTCTTTTAAAGCCCGTTTGGAACCTGTCATTGCAGGGGGCCGACTTTGACCAGGCATCAAATCTTTTCAAAAGAAGGCTCCCGTAGACTTTCCCAATGCAGTCCAAGAGGGCTATAGGGCGGTAATTTAGTGGATCGGTGATATCGCCTTTCTTGTAAATTGGAACGATAACCGCCCTCGTCCACGATGGAGGGAGCGATTTCTGGGCGGCACACTGCGCAAAGATAGACAGGATAAGTGGAGCCCATTCGTCTGCATTTTTTTCAAGTCTATGTTTGAGATTCCATCCGGACCCGTCGCTCTGGAGGTCTTCAGATTTTTAATGTGATCTCTAATTTCCGCCAGGTCGTCCAATTTCAGCCAGTTTTCGTTTTTCGATTTCGAATCAGGCAAGCCTGTGGTGAGTGGAGCTTGAAAGAGGGACGAGAAGTGACTGATCCATTTTGCTTCCGCCGTGGCGTTGATGGTCATGTTGTTTAGAGAAGGTGCTGAAGATTTTAGCAGAGACCAGAAATCTTTTGCTTTGTTTCCGCAGATTGCTTTTAGCATGGATTCAGCATCCTGCTGGTACAAATTGTGGCGATGTTTTTTTGCCCAATTTTTGTAGGCCTTTATTTCTGACTTTAGTTGATCTTGATTTTGTGGAAGGGTCCCAAGCGTCCGTTTCAGCCTGCGCAGTTCGCGTCTCTTTGCTACCAGTATTGCATCGAAGGAATGTCTCGGAGCAGTAAGTGATGGGGCCGACGTAGTCCAAAGAATCTTTTCCGTCGGAATGTAACCCCAACGCATATTTTGCAGACAGATCTAAGACTGATTTTGTTGTCAGATTCAAACGATTGCCTCGTGAATTTGATTCAACCCCTACCACATACGGGGCCGGTGGTTTAAAATGGGATTGCAGAGACATGGTGAGCTGGTTATGATCGCTCGCTTGCAGCATTTCTTCTGTGCGAGATTGTGCATTCCTGCCTGCCAGCTACAAAGACCTACTACAAAAAACCGGGACCACTGCAGTTTCCAATGGGAACATAATCTTGAGAAAGGGGGACAGAGCACCAAATACCAGGACAGTCCTGGCAAAACCGGGACATCTGGTTAACTTAGGCCAGCTGGTAGACAAAAATCTTTGTCGTAAACACCTGCTTTCTGGTCTTTAAAGGCCAGTGCCCTTCTCATCAGAATCCACTGTGAGATTATTATCGGACCTGGCGATCTAAGGGAAAACCCAAACACCGACATCTGCTTTTTCTCCCATCTAAAGAGCGTCCTCATTTTCCTCCTCAGTTGCAATGACCTGACGTGCACTTATTCTCTTACAAAACCACTTTCTGGCGGTGGTCACCTCTACGAGGAGGGTTATTGGGGTTCAAGACCTCTGCTCATTGCACCTCTCATCAGTGGCGTGCAGCATTTTACCTCACAGCAAAGTGGTCCTTATTCCTTCAGCGAGTGCTTTGCTCCGTCCATGTCAGTGGAGAGGTTGTTCTTCCCAAGCCTTCCGTCTTTGTCAGCGGAGGTGGTATTGAAATCCTGGAGGTTTGGAAAGCACTTTAATTCTGTCCAGAGAGGGCTTCCCCTTTCTGATCGTAGTCCATCTTGTCTTTGCCTGTGATGGTCACCAATGTTGGGTCCTCAATCTCAGAGGCTGTCAATGTGCAGTGAGTGGTCTCTTGCATCTAACACCCTTGGGTTGTTAGGTTCTCTTCCTCTACAGAAAATCACAGCTCATTGGACCAGAGCAAACTCAGATTGGTCACTTATCTAGCTGTGGGCCTGTGGATGGTTGTTTTTGCACTGCCCTGAAGGTTCTGTCCCTGCGTCACTCTCCCAGTCTGATCCTTATCGGTCTGGAATTCTTAGTAAGATTTTTCTATAGAACATCACTGACATATGCTGTGCTCCCCCTTTCCTTAATTTAATGATATGGGATTCTCTCAGGGGTTTGCACCCTACGGATTTCCAGATGTTGTGATCTATGACTCCCATAAGCTCTCACCATTGACTATATCAGTTAGGGCTGATGGGAGATTTAGTCCACAATATCTGGAGAGCCAAAGGTTGCAGACCCTTTATAAGTTAGAGGGCCCTTGCCACTTTCACCGCTCTGGTACCGCATGTGTTATCTTGATGTGTGGAGAAACCTGCTTTCACAAATGCCAGAGTCCGACACTTGCTTAGACGCAGAGCTGATACCTGGCATTGCGTCATCAACTAGGCGTCGAGGAGACATTAGACTAGCATTCGTTCTGCATGCCCGCATTCTAATGAATTTTGTCCGCTTTCCTGATGACCTTCACGCCATAGAATAATTAAAATGTATAATTAATTTTTGATTAATTTGACACGTCTTTTTAAAACTTCAAACCACAAAATTAGCCCAAAGTATGGCTTGATTCAAATGGTTTTGTATGTCCCTCCAAGAGAACGCCTTTGCGCATTATTACAATTATAACTAACAATTCCATCCCTCTGCATACACCTCTCAAACTATAACCAAACACAACCACAAGCCTTAAACGCAGCAATCCGCACAAACTTCACAACAATGCAACAACAAAACAAACCACACATAGACACGCACAACAGCACGCGATGACTACGGACCATTACACACCCCCAAGCCCAGCCAGCGGACCCACCGGACTGAGGCTGCCAACAGCACATCACTGCTCTCTTGCACTTTTCCAGCTTGTTCCCACTAACCCACCCCTTCTCCTCCCCTTTTTCAGAGCCACCAGAGCGCCACGGGACCACTTCGGTGGTGATAGTGCTAGGTACAAATGTCCTTTAACATTAACATAACATTAACATTATTAACTACGTCATAGCGCGAGTAAGTAAACCTAGCGCCAAATATCCCAGAGTCTAGCTTCCCCCCTGTACCCCCTACCCTGCTTTATGGAGGCTCGAGGACAACCTTAAAAGCTTTTTGCTCACACTCCATCTCTCCCCACCCAATCATCACTCCGGACTCCTGCTGCAACTCACCCTAAGCGCACTCCCCTGTTGAGCCGTTGTAGACTCTTTTTCTCTGTAAACACAGCAGCATTCATCTGTAGCCTGCATAGCCAGAGCTTAAAGTGGGCTTAAAGTCTCCAAAAAGTGGGACTGAGCCGGGGCCCTGCTGGGGCCCCGTCCTACCGCAACATTGGCGGGATGCATTATCCTGTCGCGGCCGCATCTGTGATGGGATGATGCGCCTGCAATGAAGTCAGGCGAGCTGACAGAAGTGGCAGCCAGCCACAGCGACGCTGTGACTGGCTGCCACTTCCGTCAGTCATAGTAACTGCATCTGGTGACCCCTCGTGCGAGAGGTCACCAGAGGCAGTTACTGTCCCTTTGTTTCCCCAGGTCGCCGAGGCGTCTTTAACCCTCGGCGAACCTGGGGATTCCTCTACATATTTCGAGGTTTATAAAAGATGGCTTTGAAAGTACACATGTCAAGCCATCTTTTATAAAGCTTTGCCGACGGACAATTTTGTCCGTAGTCAAAGCTTTATAAAAGATGGCTTGAATTGTATAAACCTGAAATGTTTAAAAAAGATTGCCTGAAAACTAGGCAAACCGTAGGGTATGCACACAAATATATATAAATGTAATATATTTGTGTGCGTACCTTACTATGGTTTGTGTACTATGTTACATATTTCTATGTTTAGAAAAGATGGCTTGCATAGTACACAAACCATAGTAAGGTACACACACAAATATATAACATTTATATATATTTGTGTGTATACCCTACGATTTGCGTACTTTTTAGGCCACGCCCCTCCCGCAAGCCACGCCCCAAATGAGCCCCCCCCCTCGATTTCTTACCCCACTTAAAGCCCTGTGCATAGCCGCGTTATATAACGACCTACAATAAAGTAGAATTAAACTCATTTTTGGGACTACGCTATTTCGTTGAATGTTGTTCCATGAACAATCAGCAAAACTTCCTTAAATCGGGACATGATAAGGAAAACACCACTCTGAAGTGCAAAAAAACATTGGGGAACAGGGGAAAGTGACAGATAGTGGGGCTGGGGAGTGGAGGTGGGAAGAGCCGTATATTGGGGACCCCTCTTGCCCCGTAAAAGCAAATGTAAGGAGGGTTACATAAAGTGCAATTAATAAAAAAGTATACCATATAAAAATCTAGAAACTACATAGATCCGAGTGAAGTAGCAGCATATTAGTAGACAGATGAACATTCAACCCTTGGGTGGAGCGGGCCTTATTGATTTCGGCCATCTTTCGTGGACGATGCCAAAGTGACAGCGACGAGAAGGGTGCAAACTGTCAAACATAGGACTAGTACTAAGGGCCTCCAGTCAACTGTATGCCATTGCAACCATATATCCGTATTGGTGGGGAGGTAGCCGTGTATTGAGATGGGTTACGGAAAATGCACCAACAACATGCATGCGATATAATATGGCATTCAATAACGAATACATGTCACATTATATCCGTCATTGTGCAAAATTTATAACTTTTGTCTAGTTTTGTCTGAAAAAAGGAATTTGTTAAGCTATTCATTCATTGGTTCTTTGAAGTATGACCATGCTGGCAGTATATCCTGTAGATGTAATGCTGGTGAAGGATTATGAGAGGTGTGGGGAGAGAGAGAGAGAGAATGAGAGAGAGATAGAGAGAGAGAGAAAGAGAGAGAGAGAGAGAGAGAGAGAGACAGAAGAGAGAGAGAGATAAGGATGTCAGGGAGGGAGGCAGAGAGAAGAAGCAAGGCACACAGACAGAAACACAAAGTATATATCCTAAGGAGAAGCATGGCAATTGTGTTTTCATGTTTACCTGGGAGCGGTAGCAGGTTTTACCCCTCCTTACTGCCTGGCAGGGGAGGAGTTAGCGAGGATTGCAGCCTCGCTCTGAATCTTCGACTGACCAAATCTTACTTTCTGAGTCTCGATGCAGCAGCTGGCATCGAACTGGCAGATTTTTTGGATCCTGAAGGGTTGGTAGATTTTGATGGAAGACAGAAGATATGTAGGCCATTTGTCATGTGAGGACATTGTGCTTAAGGCCAAGGTCTTCATACATCATGCGGGCTGATATTGGGGGCATTTCGACCTGATCCAAGACCCTGTGGGATGCTTGCAGGGATTTAAGTGGCGGATAAGTCTGGATACTTTGCTTTGAATTGCGTGAAGCTCGATCACAGTGATGGAAGGTGTGCAATGCAGAGGTCTGGAGTACATTTCCGGAGACAACGATGTCCACGATGGTTCAATCGATGCTTAGGTGTTAGTTGACTAACAAGTAAATCTGATTATTTAATAGAAATTTGTCCATTCAGTTCGAGTCCTGCAATTTAAACTGTTTGGTTTTGGGAAGTGGTCCCGGTTCATTCAGCCACTAAACAAGTTGGTTGGAACACTGATGATATCACCATGTAGGACTGCATTTGTATGGCTCATTCATCTTGTCGCAAGTCAAGGAACTCAGGAAGTGCCGAGTGGAGGGACAGGTCGTTGGGTTTTGCCACCGATCTTAGTTGTTCAAAGCACGCCATCAGCTGACCCCCCACCTGCAGGCATTTGAAAATCTAGATTGACCCTCCCAAGGCCACCATGAAGTGTAGACAACCAGGTGGTGAATAGCAAGGAGAAGGCCATGGAAAGGAAAAGCCAGTGGGAAAGTAAGGAACCTTGCAGCACTACACAGGCAGGCACATGTCTGAGATGTAGGAACGGGCTATGCATCCCCTGTTTCAGCCAAACGAGGATGGGACCAGTCACACAGAACCAGCCTCTCAGATGGTCTAAAGATATCACGTGATCTATCATGTTAAACAACGCTGGTGGATCCCGTATGATATGATATGACATTTATAACGGGACTATACACAAGTGTTTCAAGGCGCAACGAGGTAGGGGAGGGGGAACAGAGGGAAGACGAGATAACGATCCTACTAGGCCAGGTGTCATTAATACCATATTAGCATTAATACGGTACACCAACTAGTCTCGCACACTTACATAAGGCACAAACCCCATATTTTGCCCTATGTCTTTCTGTCTTTAAAATCTGGCGTTAGTCTTGGGGCAATCTGTATGCAGCTTTTCACAGTCAATGCCATGTGGAACGTATGCACGCTCTATTGTATCGTACATTTTACTGGCTTCTTTAAGAGTCATTACCCCCAACCTCAAACAGAGTTATTTGAGTGTTGAATCCTGCATAGATGTGTTAAGGTAACTGAATAATAGGAGGTAACATAGAGTTTTAATATACACATAAGCATTATTCCTTTTCTGCCCACAGGACTGTGTGTGTAGATGTGTGCCTTCACAAGTCATCGTCTGGGCTGTAGGTAATTCGCAATTTTACATATTCACCTTTGCCCAGCATCTCGAGACCACGTCCATTTTCACTCTTAAAGGACGCACCAATCACTAGACACCAAGGACCAATATTTTTTCAAGTAGGCTTGAAGGGCAATACGTCCTTTCTCTATTTTGATATGTGTGGACTTGGGCTGTGAGGAATTCGATCATCCGCACGGTGAGTGTGCGCTCGTCTGGGCTTTTTTGAAATGATGATGGTAGATCAACCTCCAGAAAATATGTGGGGCTAATCTCTACACATTTTCCTATGCTCACCGCACGACATGCACATAGACCTGTGTACTCTGGGTGGACACAGCCTCCAGGTGCCGTCCCATGTGTCATATTTAGTTGGAATATAACAGCCAAGAGTACATCAAGGCATCTCAGAAGGGGAGGAAAACACATTCCTCCTGCCTTGGCCAGCTTATTTCACTAACAAAGGCTCCAAGGATTTGCTTTGTCCTTTGTTAGCTGCTCGTGGCAACTTTGAATATTAATCAGAATTAATTCAAGCAGGCCCACGGGAGGCCTGGTCGCAGGACTAACGAAAGACAGAAAAACACCAACAACCTTTGATGTGCACTGTGTCAACCTGAAGCCAGCTCCCGCCACTCAGTATCAAGGTCAGTGACCTGTCATGTCTGTAACTATGTATTTATAGATTCATCCCCACAGAGGGATCCCATTCAGAAGGTATAAGTATGTGGTTTGGCGGAGACCAAAGGTATGGTTCTGCCCCAGCTTCAAGGGAGAATTGCTGCTTTACTGAGGACCCACGAGAGCTCAATTAACCAGAGAGACCCTTTGATCCACAACAGACAGGAAGATGGGTGGGACTTAGTATTACATGTTTTCATCCCTTTACCTTTTCTGTTGCAAAGCACCCTGGTTATGTCCTCATGCATTCAAGAGATTGTTGGTGGGGACCCAGCATTGGTTCATTAAGGTAGGCCTAGCCTACACCAATCACTGGGGCCCATTTGGCTTTAGAAGAGGGTTTAGCCCCTCTTTTGAGCAGATCATCTGAAGACTTTGCAAGGAGTAACAAGAAGAACTCATTTGGACCCTGGCTGAAGGTACTGTCTGCCTTACAGCTTTTGCCAATGTAAGGAAGGCCGGTATTTCCAAAGAGGGAAGCAAGATCTGTCCCCTAAATATCTCACAGGGAACAGTGGGAGATACTGAATCCAAAGGACTCTCCAGCAGCTCCAGAACTGTAAACCAGCCAGCACACAGCATGCCCTGCTAGGCTCCACAATCAAGCTTCCTCAGTGGGAACTGTCAGAGAGTCTCTGAACCAACCCATGGACAAGCCCGTTCCCTGCAAGACTCTCCTCAGCTTTGGGCCATCTGCCTGAAGGGATGACACAAGCCCAGTGAAGAAGCTAGGAGGAGTGCATCCACAAGCATCAACCAGCGTCTGCCTTAAAGGACATTTCCAAGCCCCTCAAGCTGCAACCGACTACACCGCTGAGTGGTGTCATACTGTAGTTGCTAACATCGTCAGAGAAACCTCGACCAATGCTTCAGACCAACAAACACCACTGAGACAACAATTCCTGACCCAGAGCCACTGTGTAGGCCAACCTGCAGATGTCCATGCAGCCTCGCTCGCCGAACTGTCTGCTGCCTGATACCCTCAGATGTCTCCCGTTTTGAACTCTGTTGCAGGAACTGCAAAGTGTCCTGAAATGACTCGACCCTGTCGAGCACCAAGAACTTCTACAAGCACAAGTTACATTGTGGTTCTGTCTCCTTGATCCTTCTCCAAAGGCCCCTAGTGACATTCTACGACCCATTGCTCCGTTTGTGTTGTAACCAAGTATCCTTGAACTATTGTGATTAATTACTTTACCAACTATCCTCCTGTCAGTATCCAGAGTGCATCCCTTTTCCTTCTTGAAATTGTCCCCTGCATTCCTTTACACGGTGGGTTGTATTTTTTAGTGTGCTAGAATTCTCTGTTGTGATAATAATAGATATTTTTGTACAACCTTGATTGCACAGTCTCTTTTATCATTGGGTAATAGTTGTATTTTCTCTGTGTTGCAACTAAACCACGATCCACGACCTTGCGGAGATAAGCCTGCCTTTCTGTCCACATTACGAAAATTGGAGAAGGAGGTTTATAATTTGCTTGTGTTTCCAATCTGTTCAGATCCCTTCTGGTGTACTAGAGGTGTGGGGCTGATTTATGGTTTAGAAACCGATATTCATCCCTGGACCACTGGTGCCCCGGAAGTAGATTCATCACATAGCCGCCATGTGCTGTTGGGCAAGGCTATGTGTGGTTTGTTTAGTTGTTGTGGTGATGCAAAGTGTGTGGGGTTTGTTGTGCTGTAGAGGTATGGTTGTGTTTAGTTCAGAGTTTGAGAGGTGCATGCAGAAGGGTGAGTTTTTAGTTGGGTTGGTTAATGGCAGCACCCTTTCCTACCCCCGCTGTTCTGGTTTACTGTGGCCCATATCCCTTCCCCTTTCGTACATTCTGGTGTGCAGCAATTACCACCCCAACAGGTTCCTCCAGTGGTGATATGTTCCCTGTGCCATGATCCGCCTGTGCGAGATATTGCTCCCTAACACAGATAAGCTAAGTGAAAGCTATGTACAACTTAAGACAGTATGGAATTTCTTGAGTCCTAAATTGTTTTGTGAATTGATCATAAGTTATTTCGGATATCGGTCCCAGTTTATGCGTTTGTAATGCACTACTGTTTCAAGGAGTGCGTTCAACTTACTCCAGGAGAGAGCGTTGTAGATCGAAGTGAAGCTGTCTAAATACAATTTTTGAAGCGGGGAGGGAAGGGAGCACATTAGGAGTGGCAACACATGCCTGTATGCTGGTGAAGCATAACATCAGAGGGAGAGGGCCGTGAGCGGCCGCAGGCGACAAGGCGGACTAGGCCCTCTAGGATTTTGGGAATTCAGCCCACATCTTCATTTCGCAGGGGAGAGAGTTTTGATGACGGTGTAAGAGCACAATGCAAATGGCACTGAATCCTTCACTGCATCCTGCAGGTCAACTTCTTTTTCGTGTTATATCATGTTGCTTGATATATTTACATAGCGCTTCACTGCCATTGTTATGGCTTCCAAGCGCTCTGGGGTGAATGACATTCAAATAGTGTTCATAATTTGAAGTGACTGATTAGATATTAGCAGCGATGACTGGTGTAGTGACAAAAGTGTTCATGATAGTGATAACTCCGGAGTAATCATGAGAGTGAGCTATTTTAACTGTAATAAACAAATGACATTTTTAAATAAATAATGTTTATATTTTAGAAGGTATGTGTTTTCAGGCATCGTCGTAATTTCCTGCGGTTTCCCTAGCAGATGGCAGTCAAGGCCTGAATAATTCATCCTCTGCCACCTTCATCTGCAAGCAAAACAGACAAGCAGCTCAATTAAACCGCTAGACCCTGTCCCTCACCATGGACAGTTCAATGCAGAGAGATGGTGAAGGCAAGGAGGTGAACTCTTTGGATAACCTGAAGCGGCATTCAGTTAATGCTCAGGCTCGGACTGGCTTATAGTGAAATAATGCAATGGCTGAACCAAAAATACAAAATGCTAGTGTGGGTTACTTCATCTTGCGGCTAGAACTACAATTCCCAGCATTTTTGTAGTTCGCCTGACCCATTTCTTATAGGCCAGGTGCGCCAGCGTGTCTGCAGAAGCCGGTCTGTTCAAGAAACTTCCTCCCCTTGCCGTCTTGCCTCGATTCCCTTTTATACTGTGTATTTGAATGTGCTGCTTGTGACCGAGCTCATTATTTTAGCTACTTTTTTGTCAAATTATGTTTAAGCTGCAAACGTTATTCTCTGAGTTTTTAGCGAAGTTTTAGAGAAAGTGGCCCTCATTCCGAGTTTGGAGGTAAGTATCGTCCCTTACCGGCATGGCGCAAATAGCATGTCGGAGCTGGCAGCAGCCCGCTAATAGAGGACTATTACGACTTCGCGGGCACGAGCTTTGCTCCATGCCGGTAAGGTACCTAGCGCCCAATGCCGCAAAAGGGCCCCAAAAAGCCCTTACTGGCATCAAGCGCACCGTAGATAACACTACCGCCATAGTACAAAGTGGCATTACCAGTGACCGTAAATAGCGGTCACCGTAATTAGCGGTCACTGCTATTTACGGTCACCGCTAAATAGCAGAACCGGAAATAGCGTCATCGCCCATGAACGGGAAGGAGCACGGCGGCCATCTTTAAAAACACAATCCATTGCCATCCTCAGCACACAGGACCCCTGGGACACTGCAAATCGACCGAAAAGTTCATCCAACCACCCAAGAATGCCAAAAGCACTCAAGAAGGCATCTGCCCGCCTGCGAAAGGAGAGATTCAGCCAGAATGAGTTGCAGATGCTCGTCGACACCTTGCATGAGTATGCAGGGACAGTGTTCAGCAGCAACATGAGGAGGGAGGGCGTGTTGCGCAAAAAGGAGATTTGGGCATTAGTTTGGCAGAAGGTCAGTGCAGTGGGCAACACACCCCGCACGTTGAAGGATTGCCGCAAGCGGTGGGATGACCTGCGGCTGAGGGTGAGGAACATTCTATCGGTAAACCGTATCCGGGTCTTGGAAACCGGAGGAGGACCAAGTTCTCCCATTAAGCTCACCCCATGGGAGGAAACATGTGCACGCATGATTGGCCCAGAATCAATCAAAGGCGTAGGAGAGATTGAGTGTGGCGCCACGACATCTGCGGATGGAGGTGAGTGTCCAAAGTAAAAACTGCTAAGCCAAATCTGATGAAAGTCAATGCCAATGTCTGTCCAAAGAGTGTCGCCATGGTCGGCCACACTCCCTGTAAAGTATGCCGAAGCAAGTGAGACACATGCCGATGCCTGGTGCAAGGCCGTAATGTACATGACACATACCACACAAAGTAGGAAATTCCATGAGGCACACAGTGTGAATTACCTAAATTGTGAGCATGTCAGACAGCACAGTACCTGGCCAACATGAGTGACACCGACATATGGATGCATTTACCACCCATGTATGAAATGACGTGCCCTTCACAACACAAATGTCTATTACCCACAATTGTGTGGATGTGCAATCGTACCCATGTATGTAAGATGCCTATCCAAACATCACTCATGCTGTCCCTCTCGTTCACCCCCACAGGCAGTGAGCATGACAGTGAGGAGCAGGACACCACCCCTGCACAGGACAGCAACCGTCTGTCTACATCCAGGGGGTGCCGTGTCCCAGCAAGGAAGCCACCACAGGGACACATACCACCTGCAACACCAAGGCCCATGGAGGGCACACCACCCCCACCCCCAGCCCCCACTGTTCTGCCTGCAAACACCTGTCCGACACCCCGTTCTGAGGAGTCCGGTGTGGCAGGGGAGGTGGCAGCCACGGCACCCCTCACAGTTGAAGACAGCCCAGATAACATCTGGGGCACCATTGAGGATGACTCAGTGGATGTTGTCCACACCCCAACACAATTAGCATCCCCCCAGGTATCCATGAGTGACACCGTTCATACCAACACCCCAGAGCAGTCTGGGCAAGACTACACCCAGGGACATATCAGTCCGGTATTCAGTCCCAGGGAGGATGAGCAGGCTGGGCATGCCAGCCAGATCCACAGCATGGCCACAGGTGAAGCCGCAGGAGCACAGCGGGCTGACCTGTTCACTGCACTAATCCAGGAATTTGTGCAGGACAACCGTCAGGCCAGGGAAGAGTGGCGCACAGAGTTGACAGCACTGGGCCAGTCCATCACGGATAGCACCAACCACCTCTGCGAGGTGCTAGGGCACATCGCTGATGCTTTGGAGGCAGGTCATCCCACCCAACAGCCTCAGCATGAGGCCACACCGTCCACCAGCAGCTCGACACAAACCAACCTGCTCTGCCGGTCGGTCCGTGCGCTGCACCAATGGGACATGCCATCCCCTGGCTCTGGGAGTGCTGAGTGACTGTTCTGGCAGCCTCATGTAGACTCGATGGACTCTATGGGAATTGTGTGGGGGAGTTGTTGGGGGAGGGGCATGGTAAGGGTGTGTGTGGGGGAGTTGCGGAGTGAGTGAGAAGGGGGTGAGGGTGGTGGAGGGTTTTGTCATTCACGTCAATATTGTTACTTTCAATACACTGGTTGTGTTAAAAAAAAAGACAAGAGTGGACATTCATCATTGCGCATGTGTCATTTAATCTTGCACAGTGCATAGTGTACATGTACCCCCATACCCAGTGCCCTATATCCAACAATTATGTCACCCTCTGCTGACATGTATGTCAGAAATATTGTGCGATCACTGACTGGCACACAGCACGTCCCTCCTGCGCATCGCCACCGTGATGATGTCCTGCCATATCTTCATCATCCCCTTCATCATCATCAGGTGGTTGCAGTTCCATGTCAGGGGGCGGGGGCACGTTCCGCCGGATGCACATATTGTGCAGCATTACAAATGCCATGGTGATCTTGGGCACCTTCTCATGTCTGTAGAGGAGTGCCCCACCCGACCGGCTGAGGCAGCGAAATCGTGCCTTCAACAGGCCAAACATCTGCTCGATTACCACACGTGTGCGGGTATGGGAACGATTGTAGTCCTCCTTGTGCCTGTTCTGTGGGTTTTCGGACAGGGGTCAGGAGCCACGGCTTCAAGGGATAGCTGTCATGATGCCCGCTCCCTGGGAGCCGGTTCAAGCCCTGCGTTCCCGAAAGCGGACATCCAGTCCCCAAGGAAGGACCCAGCAACCCCATATAGGGGCCCTTTGGACAGTGTTCTGGCGCCTATGGCGCCAGGCTCATAAAAGACATCAGTCCTGGCGCCATAGGCGCCAGGCTCATTATGGAAGTGCTTGGGTGCACTTACCTGATGCAGGCCATGCTGCAGGATCCCGGCCTCCTTGAGGCCTGAAAGGAACTACTTTACCTGTGGGACTAATTTACCATCCGGGCGTGGTCGGGGAAGGATACATACCTGATTGGAGGAAGGATACATACCTGGAACTTCTTCCAAGGCTATTTAAACCCCACCCGAACAGCCACACGTGCTTCGCGTTGTTCTGCATCTAGCAGCTGGACGCTCACCGTGTCTGCTCCTGCATCCTGACTTCTGCCACGCCTGCCAGCATCCTGGATCACCTGCAAAGGAAGAGAAGAAGAGAACAGAAGAAGGAAAAGTCCTTACCTGCTAAATCCGCATCCCAGAGACATCTCGCCGACAATCCTGAAAAGGAAGACTTTTATTTAAAAGCTCATCGCGTCGATCGCTGCAGCGCCGCATTCCACTCACCTTTACAGGGCGCCTCCATGTTCAGCAGCGATCATCTGGATTCGCAGTCACGCCCCAGCACCTAGGGAGAAAAAGACCAGAGCAAAAGGTGAGAGAGAGAAGGGAATAAGGAAAGCTAAATCTCCATGTTAAGACTATCCTGTTGATTCATTCCCTCTTCATTTCGGGTCCGCACCGCATCTTGGCATTTCCAGACCCCGGCCCCTAAGGGGAAAAAGAGGCATCAGCGTTAATGAGCGAATGAAAAGACATTACCAAAAAACGCTCATTAAAGACTTACCTGATTTCTACAAGGATTTCACCTCTCATCTCGGGTCGCTGCCTGTTCCCCGGCATTCCGTACCCCGGCCCCTATGGGGAAAAAGACACTAGCATTAGTACATTAATGCATGGACACAAGGGGAATCTCTTATCAAAAAACTTACCTGGAAGCCAAGCAAGTTTGGTTCTCACCAATCCGAAAATCTAGTGAAGTAACTGGATACCAACGCGCCCTGCATCAGAAGCAGGATGGAGAGCTCGTCCTTCCAGACCATAAGGTGAGATGCTATGAGGAATCACAGAAGGGTTTCGAGGAGGGTGAGAGGGGAAAGTGGGAGGCTGATTGCATTACCCCGCAGACAGTTAATCCCCTATTTTCGCCTACAGAAGGATACTTCTGCGAGCCAGACAAGCCAGATTTGGGGGCCCGGTCCAGTCCGTCTTCCGAACCCTGCGCATCACCTTAGAAGAGGTCACAGCAGCGCGAACCAGGCCAGCGCCTCCGTGGGAGTCAGGTGAGCGTTACAGAACGCGAAGCCTTCCTACAAATTCCCACCCAGGCGCTATGGAAAGTTCTGAGACTGATCAGTTGGCCCAATTACTGGGGGAATTACGGGCCGAAGTACATGCCGCTCGTCAAGAGACTAATGCCCTCAGGAGGGAATTAATAATATCAAAGGAAAGAACTGATGACCTGGCCAGACAGCTTTTGCAAGGTCAAGCTGGGCAAACTCCTCTACCCAGTTCCGGAGGGAACCCCGCTCCTGTGGTTTCCAGTAACCCTGTGCAGATTAATCTACCTGGAAACATGCCGCTGGCCCCACCCGAACGCTTTGCTGGGGACCCCAAACGATTCGCCGCATTCATGAATCAGTGTCGTTTGCACTTCCTATGCAGACCTGGGGCCTTCCCTAATGATCATAGCAAGTTAGCCTGTGTATTGTCATATCTCAGCGGCTGCGCTGCCGATTGGTCAGTTCCACTGGTTACTCAAGATGACCCGATTCTCCGTGATTTTCAAAGGTTTCAAGCAAGCATGGAAAGGCTATTTTCTCGACACTCTCAGGGGCAGGCTCTGGATGACAAACTTCTATACCTGCGACAGGGCAATCAGGACTTCCTATCCTATATTGCAACCTTTAATAGATTAATTGTGGAAACGGGATGGCCAGAGGATAAAAGAGTCACGTTGTTTTATCGAGGCCTACGCGGAGAACTTAAAGATGTCTTGGCCCAAGTTGTAAATCCGCCCCAAGAATGCACAGAGTATATAGACTTAGTGGTCCAATTGGATCACAGACTTCAAAACAGAAAAGCAGATCGGTCCAGGTTTGAGACCCGGGTGTTGGTCAAGACCCATGCTAATCCCAAGGGAGTTGATGTCTCTGAGCCTATGCAAATTGGAGGGGTTAAAGGACCCTTAACTCAAAAGGAACGTGAAAGGAGGCGGCAGTTAAAATTATGTCTTTATTGTGGGAATTCTGGACACTTTCTACGAGATTGCCCGGCAAAACCGCCCGAAAGGCGGTAGGAGCCGCTGATAAAAACCATGAAGACTCTGTTTCGGGAAACGACTCCGCCCGACAAGTGTAGGGGTCCGCTTGCCGAGCTTGAAAACTAACTCTCAGACCTCACATTTCATTGTGCCAATGGTTCTCGTAGATCCAGAACAGCCTAAGCGGTTGCATGCAATAAAGGCATACATCGATAGTGGGGCTATTGGAAACTATGTGGGTCGTGAATTGGTCTCTAGGATTAACCTCCCTCTCCGTCCTAAAACCAGCAAAGATGTCATCACCACAGTCGATGGAACTGAAATTGCCTCTGGACCGGTAACACATTCCACTACTGAGGTGACTCTTATTGGTCCCGACGGCCATCGGGAGGGTGTTGTGTTTGATGTAATCAAGGCTCCACAGTTTCAGGTTATTCTTGGAATCCCTTGGTTAGAGACACATAATCCTCGAATTGATTGGCGAGCTAAGAGAATAACCTTCCCGGATTGTACACAAACCTGCTACCCAGAAAACCTGAAGATTAATCTAGCATCTGTAACCTCTGCCTCCATGCAACTACCTCCGGAATACCAAGACTTTCAGGATGTCTTCCAAAAGGAACAGGCCAACACGTTACCTCCTCACAGATCGTACGATTGCCAAATCGATCTGGTGCCCGGTGCACAACCCCCTTGTAGCAGGATTTATGACCTTACCGAACCTGAGAATCTGCATTTGAGACAATATTTGGATCAATACCTAGCTAATGGTTTTATTCGCCCGTCAAAGTCCCCGGCATCCTCAGCTTTGTTCTTCGTGCCCAAAAAAGAAGGCGACCTTAGAACTTGTATCGATTACCGCGCATTGAACCAGATAACGGTTAAAAACCGTTATCCTCTGCCTCTGATCCCTGAACTCCTTGACCAGGTGAAGGACGCTTGCATATACACCAAGTTAGATCTCCGGGGGGCTTATCATATGGTACGAGTTAAAGAAGGCGACGAATGGAAAACTGCCTTCTGTACTAAATACGGATTATTCGAGTACCAGGTGATGCCTTTTGGATTGTGTAACGCGCAGGCTGCCTTCCAATACTTCATGAATGATGTCCTTCGGGAACTCATCGATGTTTGTGTTGTTGTATATATCGATGACATTCTGGTGTACTCCTCTTCGTAATCTGATCACAGAAAACACGTCAGGGCAGTACTTGAAAAACTGCGCCAACACAAACTATTTGCTAAATTGGAGAAATGTGTTTTCCTTACCACAGAAGTTGAGTTTCTAGGTTTCATCCTGACACCCAAAGGAGTCCGAATGGACTCAAGAAAAGTGGATGCCATCCTCAAATGGCCATCACCTAGCTCTGTAAAAGGGGTTCAAAGCATGCTCGGCTTTGCCAATTTCTATCGCAGGTTTATACCGGAATTTTCACGCGTGGTACAACCCATTACTGCACTCTTGAGGAAAAATAAACGTTTTGAATGGTCTGAAGAAGCCGAGCAGGCCTTTCAGGATTTAAAAGCTAAGTTTACCTCCGCACCTATATTGAAACACCCGCGTCCAGATCTCCCTTATGTCGTCGAAACTGACGCATCCAGCCTAGCCATGGGAGCTGTCCTGTCCCAAAGAGATCCCGAAACCAACCAACTGCATCCCGTAGCATTTTGGTCCAGAACATTCTCGGCACCCGAGGTTAATTATGCAATCACGGACAAAGAACTGTTAGCCATTAAGTCCGCTTTTAAAGCCTGGCGGCATTATCTGCTTGGCGCTCGACATACCATCACAGTGATCACTGATCACCGGAATTTACAGTATTTGAAAACCGCCAAGGCTCAGTCATCACGGCAGCTCCGATGGGCTTTGTTTTTCGCTGAATTGGATTTCGTGATTACCTATCGACCTGGCTGCAAGAATGGCAAAGCAGACGCCTTATCCCGAATTGGAATGGGAGAATCTGATACAAACTCAGAACCAGTATCAATGATTCCCGAACAGAGGATTCTAGGCATGACTTCGTTACAGACGCTTGAAGACATTCAAGCCAGAGTGAAACAACTCCTGGACCCTACAACCTTACAGGATTGGATACAAAAGGGATCAGACTTTACCATAGGTAATGGTTTACCTTATTTCCAAGGACGCTTATTCCTGCCACATAAGGAATTACACGAACTAGTTATTTCCGGTTATCATGATGCATTAATAGAGGGACACCCCGGCATTGCCAAGACAGAGGAAAAGGTGAAACGACAATTTTGGTGGCCCTCTTGGCAAAAAGATGTTAAATCTTTTGTGATGTCCTGTGGTGTTTGTGCCCAAAATAAAAGTCAAAAGAAAAGACCAGCCGGTCTCCTTCAACCTTTAGACATACCGCCAGCACCCTGGCACACCCTATCACTGGATTTTATTACGGACCTGCCTCCTTGTTCGGGGTACAATACTATTGTGGTAATTGTGGATTTGTTTTCCAAAATGGCCCACTTTATTCCTTTGAAAGGTTTACCTTCAGCTTCTGTCCTAGCCAAAGAATTCCTCGAAAATATTGTTCGGCTACATGGATTCCCATCTATACTAATCTCTGACCGGGGAAGCCAATTCATTTCCCTCCTCTGGCACAAATGTTGTCAAATGGCGCAGATCGACGTAAGATTATCGACCAGTCACCACCCTCAGACCGATGGTCAGACCGAGAGGACAAATCAAACCCTTGAGCAATACTTACGGTGTATGTTACAGCAATCTGAAAGCAACTGGAAAGACATTCTTTGGATAGCCGAATACGCATATAATAATTCGGTACACTCTGGAACTGGCCACAGTCCTTTTTATACTTTGTTTGGGCATCACCCTCGAACCTCAAACCTTGACTCACCTCAGAACCTCGGAATGCCTGCAGTAGAACATCTGCATTCTACAATTACCCAAGCCTTCAAAGAGGCAACTACGCATTTACAACAAGCCAAGAGAAAATACAAGGAGAATGCTGATCTACATCGGAGGGAAGCACCTCCGTATCAGATTGGGGATCAAGTGTGGTTAGCTACCAGACATTTACCACTCAAAGGGCCTCGAACTTTTAACCCAAAATATCTTGAACCTTATTCTATTACGGCAATAATTAACCCAGTGGCTGTTAAACTTGATTTACCTGCTAGTATGCAAATTCACCCTGTTTTTCATGTGTCACTTCTGAAACCAGTGGTACCCGGAACCCGACTACTCAAACCTCCAGAACCTATTATAATAGATGGGGAGCCCGAATTCGAAGTGAAGAACATTTTAGACTCAAAAATGTTTAGGTCAAAACTGTTCTACCTAATTGATTGGAAGGGGTACGGACCTCAGGAGAGGTCGTGGGAAACCCCGCGACCATGTGCATGCACCTCGATTAGTCAGGAAATTCCACCGACTCTTCCCAGACAAACCAAACCCCCGGAGGGAACAACCTTGGGAGGGGCCTTGGGGGGGAGTGCTGTCATGATGCCCGCTCCCGGGGAGCCGGTTCAAGCCCTGTGTCCCCGAAAGCGGACATCCAGTCCCCAAGGAAGGACCCAGCAACCCCATATAAGGGCCCTTTGGACAGTGTCCTGGCGCCTATGGCGCCAGGCTCATAAAAGACATCAGTCCTGGCGCCATAGGCGCCAGGCTCATTATGGAAGTGCTTGGGTGCACTTACCTGATGCAGACCATGCTGCAGGATCCCGGCCTCCTTGAGGCCTGAAAGGAACTACTTTACCTGTGGGACTAATTTACCATCCGGGCGTGGGCGGGGAAGGATACATACCTGATTGGAGGAAGGATACATATCTGGAACTTCTTCCAAGGCTATTTAAACCCCACCCGAACAGCCACACGTGCTTCGCGTTGTTCTGCATCTAGCAGCTGGACGCTCACCGTGTCTGCTCCTGCATCCTGACTTCTGCCACGCCTGCCAGCATCCTGGATCACCTGCAAAGGAAGAGAAGAAGAGAACAGAAGAAGGAAAAGTCCTTACCTGCTAAATCCGCATCCCGGAGACATCTCGCCGATAATCCTGAAAAGGAAGACTTTTATTTAAAAGCTCATCGCGTCGATTGCTGCAGCGCCGCATTCCACTCACCTTTACAGGGCGCCTCCATGTTCAGCAGCGATCATCCGGATTCGCAGTCACGCCCCAGCGCCTAGGGGGAAAAAGACCAGAACAAAAGGTGAGAGAGAGAAGGGAATAAGGAAAGCTAAATCTCCATGTTAAGACTATCCTGTTGATTCATTCCCTCTTCATTTCGGGTCCGCGCCGCATCCTGGCATTTCCGGACCCCGGCCCCTAAGGGGAAAAAGAGACATCAGCGTTAATGAGCGAATGAAAAGACATTACCAAAAAACGCTCATTAAAGATTTACCTGATTTCTACAAGGATTTCACCTCTCATCTCGGGTCGGTGCCTGTTCCCCGGCATTCCGTACCCCGGCCCCTATGGGGAAAAAGACACTAGCATTACTACATTAATGCATGGACACAAGGGGAATCTCTTATCAAAAAACTTACCTGGAAGCCAAGCAAGTTTGGTTCTCACCAATCCGAAAATCCAGTGAAGTAACTGGATACCAACGCGCCCCTGCATCAGAAGCAGGATGGAGAGCTCGTCCTTCCAGACCCTAAGGTGAGACGCTACGAGGAATCACAGAAGGGTTTCGAGGAGGGTGAGAGGGGAAAGTGGGAGGCTGATTGCATTACCTCGCAGACAGTTAATCCCCTATTTTCGCCTACAGAAGGATACTTCTGCGAGCCAGACAAGCCAGATTTGGGGGCCCGGTCCAGTCCGTCTTCCGAACCCTGCGCATCACCTTAGAAGAGGTCACCGCAGCGCGAACCAGGCCAGCGCCTCCGCGGGAGTCAGGTGAGCGTTACAATAGCCACCATCACCTGCATGAGAAGGGAATGAAGGTAATTGTTCGCAAAATCATGTTGGATAACTGTACTAGTCTCACATGCCTGCAGGTAATCGGTGCCCACATGCACATGTCCCTGGATGTATTGACCCCATTTCAGGTCCCTCTATGTGTCCTGTGCCATGGACTAATGGTGTGGGTTGCATCTTCAAGGTGATTCATCGTGTGAGCTGACATCCTGTTGCACGTGCATCGTATATGCATACAGCAGTGTTGGAGTCAAATCAGTGATGTGTTGTGTTCTGTGAGATTAACTAGTAGGGAGCGTTGGCAGTAGTCTGTACAATATTGGGCATTATGCGCTGATCATTCCCATGGTGACATGCAACACTCCTATGGGTGTGCCGACACGGTGACACACTGTGGAATCCCTAGTTGGCTCAGTTCAATGCACTCCCAGGGATGATTGTCCTGTGTGGTGATATGCTGGAGACAGCAACATAGTGCATATGCACTGCATGGTGCAGGATGGCCTTACGGTGGGTGAGGGCCGCTGATGAGTGGTGCATGTGTGGTGGGATGTGGGCTGGTTACCTGTTAGTCATGTAGTGATAGGTGTCGACCTCACTTCATCAGTATGGGATTTGGGTGTCATGTACCATTTGTGATGCTTTGGGGCACAGTGTACGGTGATGTGCACATCGTGCAGTCAGTCACATCAACATTCCCACCGAGGTGGAGAATGCATCCCCCATTCCCACCCAGGTGGAGTATGCACCCCCCCATTCCCACCCAAGTGGAGTATGCATCCACCCACCTCACAACCCCGATGCACTGCCATGGCCCAGTCAGGCAACTCACCAAGCAGCCAGGCATGTCGTCCAGCATGTCGCTCCATGAAGCCTGGTAGTGTGGAGTTCCGCAGAACCATAGAGTCATGAGTTGATCCGGGATATGGGGCACAGCAATGTGTGTTGATCTTGCTGGCGTTGCATACTATCTGCACATTGATGGAGTGGTATTGCTTGCGGTTGCGATACACCATCTCCATGGCATGCGGACCACCAGCTCCACATGGGTGCAGTCGAGGGCACTTACACAATTTGGCATGCCTGCCCGTGCATGCATGGCAACATTTGTATCGAATATCTTCTGGGGAGTCCACGGGAGGGATATGTAGTCCCTTGTGTGCTTGAGGAGGCCATCCAGCACTTGGTTCAGAATCCGGGAAATTAAGGGTTGTGATATGCCATGCATGTGCCCCACTGTGTGCTGGTAGGTGCCTGTGGCAAGGAAGTGGAGCACAGACACTACCTTCAGTAGAGGGGGGATGGCGGTGTGTATTTCAATGAGGCTCACTATGTCGTTGTGTATCAGGTCCACTATGGTGGTGATGGTGTCCCGGTCCACACGGTACAGGGTGTGGATCTGCTCAGGTATTAGGTTGAAGGGAGTGGTTCTGATGCAAGGGATTGGGGGCTGCCGGCATGGTAACAGTGGCTGCACTGGTGGGGCATGCTAGGCCTGTCTCACCCTCCTTCTCCTCCTGCGTCGGCGGCTGTTGTTGTTGTTGTTGATGTTGAGGCATTGCAAGCAGGTCCTCCAGCTCCAGTAATGCTACTACTATTGGTATCATCTTGGTGTGGGAGGGGGTGTGGTGTGTGGGTGTGCTCCTTTTGTACTGGGCCTGACTCCATTGCCTCCACCTGTGCTGATTGTGTGCACCTGTGGCAGTTGGAAACACTGCTCAGGGCTCTTTGCGCCTGGTCGGTGATGCCGGTATTCATGCCATGCCGGTAGGCACTTTTTCTGCCTTCATGAGGCCATTATTTGCATGTCCGCTTCACTTGTGATCTTCTCAGTTTCTTTTTTATAAAACACGCTCTGTTGTCCAGCGTCTGGGTGTTGTACTCACCTGTCTTTACGTGTAATGCCCAGCTTCCTTTTTCAAACAGTCTAGATTTTCCGTATATGTGTGCTTAACGCACGAGAACTACAATTCCCGTTTTTTTTTGTAGTTCTTTGGACCTATTTCCTATAGGTTAGGCGCTTCAGCGCAAGCCAGTCTGTGCCGGTCCATGGTGCCTGTTGCGGTCCCTTTTAATGGGTAAGAAAATTCTTGCTAACATAAATGTATTACCTATGATTGAGTCTGCCAAGAGAGAGCTTCCTCTGATGTCATGGTTAGCGCTGCACACACGCCAGCAGATGCGCGTAGAGCTGACATTTTAAAGTGCTTTCTTGCTGAGGTGCCACATATTGGTTTGGGAGATGAAGGAAAGGGAACTAATGAGACTGCGGTGCTGGCGGACAGCATTCAAGTAGCCCCACCTTATTTATTTGTATGTTATTGTTCAGTTATAATGCGCTTAATACCAGCGACTGGTTTCTAAGCACGGGATCGGGATTCGAACCTGTGTTGCACCACGTTGTTTTGCTTTCATGACAAACACGTTTCCCCTGAGCTATCGTTCCTGCCCCACTTCCTCCCACTTGAGGATCAAGTCTCTTTACCTTTGTCTGGGACATTGTTATAGTGTCATGGGGGACGGTATAACAACCCTTAAAGGGCCTAGCCAGGGAAAAGAAAGATATTACCGATATAGGGAATAGTACAGTTGCCCAGAATGATAACAATTCACAATCTATTAAAATCTCAAATCAGAATGTATCCGTACTAAATGGAGCCCAAAAAGACCCTGTGTGGGTTAGTAGGGACGTTCGTTTAGTAAAATCCCACAATGCATGCCATAAAATATTATTACTTAATACCAGGTCCCTATTGAAGCATGCATTAGAGATGGCAACATATATTGTAAGCAAAGATGTTGACATATGTGCACTTATGGAGACCTGGGGTCACGATGGAGCTGAACCAACTTTGGCACTAGTCATTCCCAATGGATATAATATGCTACACAAGGACAGACAAAAAGAAAGAGGCGTTTATCTTTAAATCCAAATTGGATGTCTGGAAGGTGGAGATACCAGGTATTGAAGGGAATGAAATTAAACAGAAATCAGGGCTGATGCTAAAACTACCTTCAATATGTTATTGATGTACAGGCCTCTCACTCCCATGCCAGAATTCCCCACTCAACTTAGATATATCTTGTTGCCCATCCTGAAACCTAATACTAAGGCGATGGTCCTTGGAGATTTTAATTTCTGGCTAGGCAACAGTAATGATCATATGGCCAATATGCTAGAAGATTCTTTCGGCAACCTTGGCTTTGAGCAACTTGTAACAGCTCCAGCCCCTGAGAAGGGGAACACATTAGACTGGGTTGCCACACATAACATCAAAACAGCGGCTCTGCTGCTCCTACCCTGTCCTTGGTAGGATCACTTCTTTGTACCTTTCACAGCAGTCCTGGAAAAAGCTATTAATACAAAGGCTGTGAAAAAGAAAAGCATAACTGCTAGGAATTTAAAAAAAAACGTACACTGGATGTCTTTGAACCGCAGCTAGTACCCATGACGCAGTAGGTCATGGAACTTGAAACAGCTGATGATATTTCTAATGCATATCTGCAGTCTGTATGATAATTAAGGATTGTACTCCCATATTGTTGGGTATGCTTTGTACATTTATTAATGCATCGTTTATTGAAAATCATGTTCCTGCAGGACAGCCAGGTCTATGTCCTGATACCCCTGCAAATTACCGGCCCATTACTATTACGCTGTTTCTTTAAGAAATTCTGAATAGTGTGGCTTAGATGCAATTCGCAGCACTTCTGAATGAACATGGTGTTTTAAATAAGTGGCAGTCAGGTTTCAGGCAAGGGCATGTTACGGAGACAGCGCTGCTTGACCTGAAATCAAGACTACTCCAGTTTATGGACAAGGGGCAGACTGCCTTGCTCATGCTGTTGGATTTGTCTGCAGCTTTTGACCGGGTGGACCACACTGTGTTGGTCACCAGGTTATAAAAAGTAGCGTCTTTCTCAGATAATACAGCACTTTGGATCACGTCTTTTTTTTAGTAATCGATGGTGTAGAGTGTGTTGTAAGGAGGCTGAAGCTCAACAGGTGCGCCTGGTTTATGGCGTGCCACAAGGAGCATTCTTATCCCCAGTATGTGAAGAAATGATCGTCAATAGAATTTCTAATGGAGAAATTACTGCATCTTTTTTGCGAAACTTTGGGAAATTTAAAAAAAAATATTGTTGTGGAGTGGGGCAAGGGAAATTGTTAAGGAGATAGGGGAGGCGAGGGGCAAACCCTGCATTATTCAAATAAAAAGATGCGGTAATTTCTCCATTGAAAATGTTCATGGACATCCCTTATCCCCATCTTTATATTATCTTTACAGTTCCCTTTTTTATTCTCTTGGAACAGAATAATGTAGGTTTCACAGATTATGCAGATGACACTCAATGTGTCATCCCGCTATTTGGGATTCATGTAGATGATGAAAGAACCATCAAGGTATGTAAACTCATTCAAACGTGGATGCTGGGGAATGGCTTGGTAGTTAGTAAAAAAAAAAAAACAGAGCTGAAGGTGATAGACACAGAGAACAAAATTATAGATCATAACCATTTTCTAGTGGCAAGATGCGAAATTGAGACCAAAAAGAAGACCCTTGGCATTTTTCTGGATCAAAACCTGAACATGAGGGCTCGAGTAAGTAGTCTGGTGTCCTCTACAGCCTATTATATTAAACTATTAGTGTAACATCGGCCTTACATCTCCCAAGTAAACCGCAAGACTGTGGCTAGGGCTATAGTGGGGTTGGAAATCGACTACTGCAGTAGTCTACTGGTGGGTATAGCCAAATCCGACTATACGCTGCTGCAAACCATACAAAATAGTGTGGTTAGCGTCATCTTTGTCCTAAAAGAGAGAGATCATGGGGGTCATTCTGAGTTTGGAGGTAAGTAACTGTCCTTACCGGCATGGCGCAAATAGCGTGTCCGTGTAGTCAAGAGCCTGCTAATAGAGGGCTATTACGACTTCGCGGGCACGAGCTTTGCGCCATGCCGGTAAGGCCATTACCGCCATGCCGTTAAAGGCACGAAAAATGCCCTTAGCGATGTCATGCATAGCGCAGATTGCACCACCGACATGAACCAATGCGGCATTAGCGGCCACCACTAATAGGTTACCGCTCATAATGGTCACCGTAAAAAAGCGGAACCAGAAGTAGCATCATTGCACAGGAACAGGAAGGAGCATGGCAGCCATCTTTAAAAACACAATCCATTGCCATCCTCAGAACACAGGACCTGTGGGCCACTGCTGTTCTTGGAAAGTCATCCTCCAACACGCCACAATGCCAAAGGCTATTAAGAAGGGTGCCTCCCGCCTGCGCAAGGAGCGCTTCAACGAAGACGATTTGGAGATGCTAGCTGGGACCCTGCACGAACATGCAGACATCGTGTTCGCCCAGAGCATTAAGAGGGAGGCCATCATTAAAAAAAAGAGATCTGGGCACTTGTGGCACAGAAAGTGAGCGCAGTCAGGAACACCCCACGCACCATAAAAGTCTGAAGCAAGCGTTGGGACGACTTGCGGCTCCAAGTACGGAACATACTCTCTGCAAACAGGAGCCAGGCAATGGCAACAGGCGGAGGAGCCAGCTCCCCCATCAAGCTGTCCCGATGGGAGGACATCTGTGCCAGCCGGATTGGCATTGAGGGGATAGAAGGTGTCGGAGACATGGAGTGTGGCGCCACAACATCGGTGGATGGAAGTGAGTGTCCTAAGAAAACACTGTAATGCAGAGTCTGATGAAAGTCAACCAATATAGATGTCCAAAGAGGCAAGCCATGGCCCAACACACACACACTCCCAGCAAAGTTTTTCGGACACATCACAAACACATGCAGATGCCTGCAGCAAGGCAATGCTGTACCTGACACATACCACACAAAATGTAAATGCCATTAGTCACACTGCATACAGGCCCCAACAAATATGCATGTCACATACCATAGGTCTTGCCCAACATGAGTGACCCCGACATATGCCTGGATCACCCACCCATGTATCAAGCAACGTGTTCATCCAAACTCTAATGCCTATTAGCCTCGATTGTGTGGAGGATCAATTGTACAAATGTATCTATTATGCCTATCAAAACATAACTCATGCCATCCCTCTCTTCGACCCCCACAGGCTCAGACCTTGACAACAATGCCCAGGACTCAACCCCACAGAAAACCACACCACAGAAGAGGGCCCGGGATGAGGCCAACCGGCCTTCAACCTCGAAGGGCCAACCCAAGGCCCGCCGTGTACTACCAGTGAAAACACCTCAGGTTGCCAGGGCACCGGTGCTGCCAAGGGCCGTTCAGGCGGAAGCGCCAACACCTGTTGTACAGCCACAGGAAACAGCCGAGGCTCCACACTTGGCAGAGTCCAGTCTGGCTGGGGAGGTGGCAGCCACAGCACCCCAGGCTGAGGAGGAGGCACATGAAGAGGTATGGGTGCCCGTGGAGGACGATTCCTCAGAACTGCTCTGCACGCCCAGTCCACTGCCATCCCCCTAAATCACATCACTTGAGTCGGACCACGGCACCACCCCAGAGCAGTCTGGGGGGGAGTTGATTCAAGGGGCCATTAGTCCCATAGTGGAGAGCATTGAGGCCGAGCATGACACCCAGGCACCGTCCACCTCCACAGGTGCACCTGCAGTGCTGCAGCGTTCTGAGCAGCTGACTGCCCTTGTGCGGCAGTTCGTGGAGGACAACCCCCAGGCAAGGCAGGAGTGGAGGGAGGATATCGCCTCTCTAGGCAAGACAATCACAGACAACACTGCCTCCATGGGCAAGATATTTGCGGAGAATACTAGCTGCCTGTGCGAGGAGGTATCCGTCCTGCGGCAGGTACTCAGCCGCATAGCCGATGCCTTGGAGTCGGAACGTCCGGCAACCCTATTTGAGCAGGCGGCCACACCATCCTCGTCAAGCTCTACCCAGACCAGCCCACTCTGCAGGTCGTTGCGCACCCTGCGCCGGCCAGACATGCCGCCACCAGGTCCAGGGAGTGCTAAAAAATAGTCTGGGCAGCCTGATGAAGGCATTAGAGACTTGTTTGGACATGTGTGGGGGAGTTGTGGGGGGAGTTGGAGGGAGGTGAGGTTCTGTGTGGGAGTTGTGGGGGGAGGTGGAGAGGGGTGAGGCTGGTGGAGGGTTGTTGCACTATCATTATCATTGTTAATTTCAATGCACCCATTGTGTCAAAAGCAAGACCTGAGTGGACATTCATCATTGCGCATGGGTCATTTATTCATACTCAGTGCATAGTGTGCATGTACCCCCACACCCAGTGCACTCTGTCAAAATATCATGTCAGCCTCTGCACCCATGTGTGTCAGTAATATTGTGCAATCACTGACTGACCCACAGCGCGTCCCTCCTGTGCATCGGCACCGCAATGATGTGCAGCCACTTTGTCTTTATCCCCTTCATCATCACCAGGTGGTTGCAGTTCAATGTCAGGGGGCAGGGGCATGTTGCGTCGGATACACATGCCGCCAGACTATTGTTAGCCACATGCACATGTCCCTTGATGTATGCACACCATTTTTATGCCCTCAATGTGTCCTGTGCCATGGAATAATGGTGTGGGTTGCATCTTCAAGATGATACACGGTGTGCTCTGCCGTCTTGTTGCTCATGCATTGTGTACGCATACAGCTGTGTCTGTGTCCATTTGGTGATGTGTAGCATTCTGTAGGATTTTCTGATGGGGACCGTTGGCAGTAGGCTCTTCAATGTTAGGCATTCTGCGCTCATTTTTCCCATGGTGACATGCAGCATTCCTGTGGTTGATCCGGGACATAGGGCACAACAATGTGTGATGATCTTGCTTGCGTCGCCTACCATCTGCACCTTGTTGGAGTCGTATTGCTTGCGATTGCGGTAAACCACCTCCATGGCATGCGGGCCCACCAACTCCATGTGGGTGCAGTCAAGGGCACCTATAAAATTTGGCATGCCTGACAGTGCATGGAGGCCACCTTTTGTTTCAAGTATCTCCTGGGGAGTCCATGGTAGGGATATGTATTCCATTGTGTGCTTGAGGAGGGCATCCAGAACTTGCTTCAGGATGCAAGTGAATAAGGGTGGTGATATGCCATGCATGTGCCCCACTGAGTGCTGGTAGGTGCCTGTGGAAAGGAACGTGGAGCACCGACACTACCTTCAGAAGAGGGGGGATGGCGGTGCGTATTTCAATGAAGCTGACAATGTCATTGTGTATCATGTCCACGATGGTGTTGATGGCGTCCCGGTCCAGACAGTACAGGGTGTAGTTCTGCTCCGGGTTGGGTTGAAAGGACTGGCTCTGAAGTTTAGGATTGGGGGCTGCCTGCATGATTACGCTGGCTGCACTGGTGGGGCATGCTGGGCCTGTCTCACCCTCCTTCTCCTGCTGCGTCTCCTTTGTGGTGCCTGCTGTTGCTGTTGGTGTTGTTGCTGGTGTTGCAATGCAAGCATGTCCTCCAGCTCAGGTATTGATGCCACTATTGTATTAATCTTGGTGTGGAAAGGGGTGTGGTGTGTTGGTGTGCTCCTTTTGTACAGGCTAAGACTCCATTGCCTCCACCTGTGCTGATGGTGTGCACCTGTGGCAGTTGGGAACACTGCACATAGCATTTTACGGTTGTTCCACAATGCCAATATTTACGGTATGCCGGTATCCTCTATTAGCGCCTTAATGATGCCGGTATTTGCATGTCCGCCTCACTTGTGATGTCCTCCAGTTTACTGCATGCCAGTATTACCGACATGAAGGGTTGTGTACCCGCGCCCATGCCGCTATTAGCGGCACCGTTATTTACGGTGCCGCTAATAGCGGGTTGGGAGGTCGGAATAGTCAGAAGCAGTCAGCGATGCCGGTAATCCTTTACCGGCATCGTTTTTCCTTTACCTCCAACCTCGGAATGAGCCCCCATGTCTCAGATGCTAGATGTAACCTTCATCGGCTTCCAATTGAAGCAAGGATCCACTTTTGTCTTCTGATGATCACTCATAAATGTCCGGTGGGCTCTATCCCACGATACCTGAGTGAGGCTCTCTTCGATAAAACTAGTGTAAGGATACTTACATCCAATAACACTAATCAGTTAAGAATACCTGCTTGCAATATGACTCAGGTTGTGCAATTTGCTTTTTTCATGGCCCTGCCTTAGGCATGGAATCCCATTCCGCCACATCTAAGTGAATTAAAATCAACACCATTTTTTGGAAAGAAACTGAAGACTCTGCTGTTCAGATAAACGGCCATGTGCTTTTTCTGAATACATTTTCTTTATTCATTTATATATTCTTTGAGGCAGCTTGAGTAAAAAAAAAGATAAATCTTTTAGGTGGACGGTTCCTGGTGAAATCCTTAGCTCTGTGACTTCTATAAGGTACTTAGGGATCCAGTTTAACAACTCAATCTGCGAACACCACTGGATTGTCGAGCTAAAAACCAAGATGACGAAGCTCGCTCCGCAAGGCACCAAGATCAATAAAGGCTATGGCAAATTCTCCTTGGCACCGTTTTGACCTTCTACCTCCAAAAGGTAGTTCCAGTCATTGTTTCTGGTGCAGAGGCCGGCTGGAATATAAAAAAAAAATTTTGGCAGACTTTGGAGGGTTGGTTCTGGCTCCATGTTTTGAAAATGCCCCAGTCTACCTCCATGACAATGTTAAGACATGAACTGTCACTGAACTCTTAACACTAGAGTCATGTGGAAATCACTTACTGTAATGCGAAAATGTTCCTCCCTTCGCCGCCCCCTGCCTACCAGATCTTTGCAAGTGAGAGTAATAACACTCAAACCAGTCTATTAAAACTATGGGCTAACCAGCTACTTGCAATTCTGACCGCCGCTGACATCAACAAACCTGAACTGCTAAATCGGCCACAATGTGCAAAGAAGAAATTTGAATCCTGGGCCTGGATAATTAATCAAGAAAAACGGGCAAATCTGCACTCTGCAATTTCCCTGGGTCTTGATAAAAAAAAAAAAAGCTAAATGTGCAGCCTCGATATTTGCTTCACTGCCCCTCACGTCACCTTCGAGAACAATTTCTAAGACTTCGAATGAACACACTGAGAACTAAAGAAATTCTTTGGCAAAGACGCGACAGCGCAATAAAGGACAATCTTTGCCGATTTTGTCGGGTTAACATCGAATCATCCAAACATTTAATAATTGGCTGTGAAAGAACTTGCAATCAACGTTCTTTACACCTAGGGAAATTTGCACCCCTTGACGAAGATATGGAAGCCTGGTGGTCGGTGACTTTCTCAGGGAACAACATTAAACTTTCTTGTGCTGTAGTAGACTATATGGACATGATCCTGAAAATTGAACCCTGATGAATTCGCAGAGCATTGACGATGTCTTGAATCCAGTTAACTCATTAGGAACAAGTTGTAAACTATTTGACCCAACCTCAGCTGTGTTGTGAAACCTGAAATATTATTTTGTGTGGTTGTCAGGACACAAAGGTCTAATTTTTTACTTCGAAACATATTGAAACAAAAGTTTGAACCTTGTGCTTTAAACTGTATTATTTTTAATACAAAAATAAAAAAAGAAAACATTTAAAAAAAAAAAATATACATATATATATATATATATATTCTTTAACATGTACAATTTGCAGCACATTTTAGCAAAAAATCACCTTGGGTACTATTCAAACAGTCTGTCACAAAAGGAATGAATTGCCATTTGCAACTGTGGGCCACTTTTTCATTGGTGCCCGGGATAATTTTATGCCCCAGTCCGGACCTGACCTGAAGCTGCGTTTAGTTAATGCTTAACTGGAAATGACACCGGTCCATTATTCACTCTCGGCTGAGGTTAAGGCTAGTCTAGTGCATTGTTCTACTAGCTGCCGTTTCTGCTTCTAAGCTCCCCCGCGCCGTGACCTTTCCATTGCATTGTTGATACGACCCAAGAAGGAGGTGCAGTGTGAAACCTGCCTGCAGTAACTAACTTCTCCTACTTTGGAAAAAAAGCATGTTTTCAAAAAGGTAAGGTGTGCCTAGAAACAGATGACGGCTGTAAACTTTGGGCAAGCCAGGGCTCAGGGGTAAATCCCCACTAAAGAGTGGAAAAAATGCAAAGTCTGCAAACACTATCAATGTCAATTGCAAGTACTAGCAGTCGGCTCAAATGAACTCATTCTCTCATACAAAGCAAGCCTGTCACATTTTAAAGTGAGCCCACGCTACACCCCATACTTTACAGTACTCACTTGTGTGAACTACGAAGGTCCTGATTCACAGAAGCATTTTATAATGGTGCAATCCCATAGGAAAACGTTCTGTGAAAAGGGGGAGCTGTGAATTAGTGCACTGTGAGTAAAGGTCACATCTGTAGTTACGTTTGTACTGTGATGGACTTATTAACATATGTGAGCATGGAGAGGAAATACGGACGGCCCTTTAGGTACATAATAGACATCTGACGAGTTGAGCTCTTGCAGCTATTTCTGTAATCAACCTGTAGCACCGCGATTTGAATCATGGCAGGATACACTCAGTACCTCCTTTTTCTACAGTTATTAAATTGGGTAACAAGGAAATAATGATGCGTTATTTAAATAGCGCCTTAATCCAAAGCGCTTTACAGAACACATATTTACATACAATATCACCCAACCGAAATTGGTACTCATTTATCAACCTCAAAAGGATGAAAGGCTGAGTTGGTTTCGCCTGGATTTGAACCTGCAACCTGCAGATCACAGCAGCATGCGTTCAACCTGCTGAGCTATCTTACCGGATCTGTTGGATTAGCGCTTAGAAGACAGATGGGACTGGTATAAACTGTGATATTCTGTGGCCCAAGGAAGCATGCTGAGAGCCGTAGCTTCCCGTGGGCTCCTTGGACATCTACTATCTGTCTTAAAGTCAGCTATATTTCACTTATGAAACCCCTTTGGTTATTAACAGCAGCTATTGTTATAATGCTAAGAAGCAGAAAGAATCCGACATGAAACGCTACATAAAAAAATCCAGATATTATATTTTAAGAAACATACCATTAATAAGACGTTTGGACACTTGAGCTGTTTTGAAATGTAAGATGAATTTAATCAGTGCGATGCACTGAAGTGAATAAGTGCAAACTGTGTCAAAGGTGACCTAACACAGTGACCTGGATATGCACTAGGCTTGGAAAAGCTTGTCCTATTCCCCTTCAATGACTGCTATTGTTCAAGCTGATTTTGTCAATTTCAGGACCACCTGAATTTTGGGAGATTCCTACTTCACCAGATCACCAAAATGTTGTGATGATTTTCACTGAAAATATTAGTTCATGAGGGTCCCAAGTAAGAGGGCAGATTAACATCCTCTGCTGGGCTCTGAAACATGCCCCCCTGAAGGGCTCTCTAGTACAACTAATATCATTTTTCTATTTCTAGCACGAGGCCAACCCGTACTGGAAGAATTCTCGCGCACTAGAAATACATTTTGATCAATTTCCAGCACGGGCAAACCTTGCGCTATAAACAGTATCTTGGCTGTTTTGCGCATGCAGCCCCAGCGTTCTAGACATTTTTGTTCTTATCGCCAGCACTGTTCTTGCTCTAGCAATAGAATGACTAGTATATTAGCACACATTCACGCCCACACATCTTGAAATAGTCTTTCCTCTATTTCTAGCCTCAGTCCCTATGCACAGGAACCGTGAAGCATCTTATTTGTGGCATAGGTAACGTACACGCTAAAAGGTCACGCAATACAAGGCCCAGAATTGTACATTAGATTACGAAAACCGTTCAGTTTTTTCTATATTCATCTCTTGGAAGGGCAGGTTATCCAATCCCACCTGAAGTCTTTGCTGGGATATGGTACCCTCAAAGTGACCTGTTGGTAATTGCAGGTCCACCATTACAGGGGGTTAAATGTGAACATTCTTGTGTCACTTTTATTAGCGGCCAACCAGAATGATTCCTGACTTCTGCTTGGCCAAACATGTACATAGGTCACCAAATAAACGGTGTGGCTAATTTAATCATTGGCTAAACAAATAAAACCGCAAATTATCCAGAATATTCCATGATCATACGACAAATGAGGTGTGGACTTCACCTCAGAACACTTACCCTGTGACTTGCATGAATCCGGAAAAAATAGCTTTGCAAACAACAGAGCCCAGCAAGGACGGTTCCACGACTAGGGCCCCAAAACAGTACTCGTGTTCATAGGTCGGACATGGCCACGGTAAACGTGAGCTTGTTAACTTTTGAATGTTATCAGCCTGTACTTTTCTGAGGATTTATTGACCCATAGGGTTGAACAACAACCATCCACCCGGGCCCTGTAAATAGATGGTGCTTGGCGAGAACCTTACAGTGGAAACTTGCCCTGTCCCCAGCTCAGGATAGATGTGTGCTTGTAGGGAAGGGTGTGCCAGTTTTTCTTTAAAATAAACTGTAAGCCTTGACTAAAGTGGCTTGAGGTGGGACGTGGCCTGGATGTTTGGCAGAGGGTGACATGTTGATATTACCAGCCACAGAACACTGTGCAAACATTGCTCTTTGCCTGCCCTCTGGATCCAGCAACATGCCATGCCTGATCTATGCCTGAAGCCGTCATTCATGCCTGGCACCCTTTCCAGTGTGCCTCGCTCAGGTTACGGCACATTCTGTGGTGCTCAAGTGTTAGCATCTTTGCCCATTGCCAAATCCAACAATTCCTTGAAGATAACTCCATTCTCGGAATGAGACAATCTGGCTTTCGCAGAGGACACAGTACTGAAACTGCCTTAGTACATCTAAAAAATCAGATCACACAAATCATGGACACAGGAAAACCAGCCCTCATACTACTCCTAGATCTCTTGGCTGCTTTCGATCTTGTGGACCACAAGACTCTCACTTCACACCTCACCCAATCAGCCAACTTCACAAAAGAAGCCGCGCTCTGGGTTACATCCTTCTTGGAGGGTAGAGCCGTGAAAGTCTTCTCCAACATTGCCAACGCAGCCCCCACCACCATCCACTGCAGAGTCCCACAGGGCTCATGCACGACAACAATGCTTTACAATCTGTTTATGAAGCCCCTCTTCGATAAGCTTGATGCCTTGGGTATTGCGTACACCAACTACGCGGACGATACCCAGGTACTCCCACCACTCTCTGGAGTATACTTCAAAGATGGCGAAGCACTCCACAAAATCTACTCCACGATTCAGGCTTGGATGGAGGCCAACGGTCTCTGCCTCAATGGAGATAAGACCGAAATGATCATACTAGGTCTAGAAACCACCCTAGCCAAATTAGCTAAATCATACTCTAATTTCATCTTTGAAAATACCATCATCCCTGTTTCTACCTCTGTTAAGACTCTAGGAGTACACATAGACTCTAAACTTTCCATGACGAAGCAGGTCAGCGCCATCTCTTCCGCTTCAGCACACACCACTAAACCTATAAATGCTATAAAGCCATACCTTTCCAAACCAAACTGCCTAACCATAGCAAGAGCAACCATTGGTGCCAAACTCGACTATTGTAACGCCCTCCTAGCTGGTACATCTGCAAAAAACATAAACCAACTCCAAATCACTCAGAATAACGCGTTAAGAGCAGCACTCAGCATCCCTAAAAACGACCACATAACCCACGCCAGACGAGAAGCACATTGGCTCTGAGAAAAAGAATGCATCACTTTTAAAATCCTCACTCTCACACGCAAATGCCTCACCCGCAGTGCACCTTCATGTCTATCGGACACCATTATCAAATCCACATCTACACGACCATTCAGGACTCGCTATAACAACCAAATCGACACCCCCCAGATACACAAAGCAAGAGCTGGAGGGTTAAGCTTCCCTTACTTAGCCGCCAAGTCCTGGAACTCTCTACCTGCTGACATCAGAGCTGAAAACTCCCTCCTCGCCTTCCGTAAAAAACTGAAAACCACCCTTTTCAAGTAATCCCATTCCAGCACATGCAAAAATCAATGTAACTGTAACTAAGAAGCATTCTATGTAACTATATAAATTGTCTGTAACCAGTGATAAGAACTATCTGAACTGTTAACCATGAATAATCTCTGTAACTAAGAAAAAATGTCTGTAACCAGCGCCACAATGCTCCTGGGCTGCTGCGCGCTAAACAAATGCAAATAAATACAATAAATACACTGACTTTTCTGGAGTCCACCTCAGCTGCCCAGACCCTGGAGCACCATGCCAGCTAAACCAACGCAGTACAAGGTAATGAAATGCCACTTGGATTAATAATGCACACTGCTGCCATTTGCTGGGTCTTCAGGGGCTCTGGCGGATCTTATAGACAGGGGTCGCTGTGTATAACATGTAGAAACTCACTCAGTGTTCACTGTGATCCATTACCTCCACGTCGTTCTCCCTCGTCACAGTACTTACTCACTCAAGGTGGATTGCCTTCAATGATGAGGAAGAGTAGGACTAGGGGTAATGAAGATTATCGTTGACTAACCAGAGCATGTACTCTTGGCAGGGCCCTTTATCAGGTGTAGATACACTGTGTGCCCTGCAAGCAACATATAACCCAGTAATTCTTCACCAATAAAGGTGACTGTCATAAAAGTGGCGAGGGCTGGCAATTGTTCCAAAGGCTTCGCAGAGGTCGGCAAATTGCATGTATGCAAAGAACATAATCACTGGACGTGTTCCCACGAAAATAAATAAAGGCACTGCATTGGACAAACATAACTTATTTTCTACTGCGCGTTCGCTGCAAAATGCATATTATCTGCTGACTCTGCTCATTGCGTCTTTCAATCTACTGTACATAGAGTTGGTGGAAAAACAATGTGGTGTGGAACAAACTTCACAGTGGCCCCCAACGGTGAGTGCATTTGTGAGACAGAATAATACATAAAGAAAATGCAAGTGCATGTATGGGAATGGCCACCTGCAGATGCGGTCCATAGCCCATGTCTAAGGACCCAAGGGAGGTCACAGTGGGTATTCAATCTGAAGCCCAGTCCAAAGGGTATGCGCTCACTATGACCTCATAAAGGGTCAGTCGGTGTAGTCTACCGACAAACTTCAGTCAATATGACATATGAGGTAGGGTGGCCAACTGTCCCGTAATTTGCGGGATTTTCCCGTAATTGGCTCTGCGGGAGACGGGTTGTCCCGACTTACTCTGTTCGAGCAGCAAGTCAAGAGTCACAATTAGGCATGTAAATGTTAAAGTTAAAGGATATTTGTACCGCACACTATCACCACCGGAGTGGTCCCCAGGCATGCTGGGGGCTGGGTCCGGCCGCAGCAGGGTGCTGTCTCACAGACTAACTGCCACTGTTATTCCCAGGCCTGTCACGTCAGCAGCTGCGGGTACAATGCATTGATTCTACCTGGTGAATGACGCTGTGATCTCATCACCGCCTTGTGTCCCGCAAAAGGATCTCACAAAGTTGGCCACCCTATTACGGGGAGTAAGCAGTGGCGCCCCCAGACACATTTTTCATAGGGGTGGCCGGATGAGGTCACTGGAAATCTTGGGGTGCCACACCAAAACAAACACCTAAGAAGGAGGCGGACCGGTGAGGGCAGCAATTTTTTAAGGGTGGCAGTGGCCCCCATTGGCCACCCCTTGGAGGTGCCTCTGGGAGTAAGGCCATTTCTTGTTATCTGCTTTGTGTTTGTGGTGATGGAGTACAGAAGTGGTACATAGGGAGAAACCTGGGACCTCCTCACAAGTTTGGCGGCAGTGGTTAAAAACAGGTGGTAATACCATTATTTACATTTACATTTTTTTTTTTAAAGCGCTCACACAGCCCGCAGGCATCGAGGCGCTCTTACAGGAATTGTTTGTTTTGTAGTTGAGTAATTGTTTTTCTCTTAGTTGTGTATTTATAACGTGCTTAAACACCCAGAGGTTTCTAAGCGCGGACTCGGGACCGGACCTGTGTTGCTTTGTGTCATCTTGCTTCCTAGGCACGCACGTTGCTGCTGTGCTATCCTCTCGGGACGCCTGAGCTTACGTTTGCAAACCCATAAGGAAGAGAAATGACAGACAGAGTATTCATGAGCTATAACCTCAAAAAGTGGTGGCAATGGTGTTGGCGATATTAACACTGTCGGCAATACCCAATTCCCCAATGAAGGCCAATGGAAACCTCTAAACGAGGTACAAGCGATTCTCATAATTAGATGGGAGAGCCACTGTTTCCATCAGTTGCAACGGTAATTCACTGGTGCAGCATTAGGACCACTGAAACCGTCAAACTCGTAATTATATGATATGATATGGCATTTATAACGCGCCTATACACAAGTGTTTCAAGGCCCGACGAGGTAAGGGAGGGGGGACAGAGGGAGCACAGAGACAACAGTCTTACTAGGCCAGGTGTCATTCAGATCGCGCAAGTGCATGGGAAGGGGGAGGGGACAGTGCAGTACATGGGATAAATAGAATAAATAAAATAATAAATAATAAAATGCGGCCAGTTGGTGGCAAGGCTCGAGGGTAAGTGCAGACATCAGGTGTCAAGTGCTGCTAGGGGGAGTGTAGGGATACAGCAAACAGTCCTCAGGTGTGGGGGTTGCCCTTGAGGCAGTGCAGGTGTACAACTGGCTCGCGAGGTGACCTGGGCTCGAGATCAGAGGGTGGCCAGGTAACCAGTGCAGTATCAGTTTCAGTGAGGCGTTGAGCAGGGGTATAATGAGGCCCCATGTCATGGCACGTGACTATGAAAATCGCAAGCACCATCTGCAGGGGGGTCATCAACCAAAATGGAGAGCGGACTGGAGGAGATTTCCGGAAGCAGCAGGCACATCTAGCAGGGGAGGAGCTATTTTCCATTAACCATCACTGATCTGAACATATTTGAAGCTCAAAAATCGCAAGGGGAGAAAGGGAAGCCCCCAGGGCGCCTTGCGTAAAGAGTGACGCCAGGAGACGGACACGAAGGAGGCAGGCCGAGCATTTACTTGCCGGCTCTGCCTGCTTTGTGACACATGCCTGCAGGAAGTCTGCACCCCTCTTCCTTCCTACCCGGCTATTAGTCAGTCCGTGGCATTCCGCCGCAGCATCGGAACAATTACAGGCCGCTCAGCTGTGAATATTTAACAATTAACTTATCAATACTTCCCCCTGACTGCTCAGTGGACATGCACGGATGTGGACAGTGAAAGGGTAATTAACTGTGCCTTTGCAACAAAGCACTCTACTCTGTTCAGCTGAAACCCAGTTTTCAGAGACTCTCGGGGACTCCTGGTTTCACATTCAAGAAACAAAATAAACTGGGTAGCCTATAATGCAATTTCTTAATTTTTTGCAGACTTGTACTATTTATTTTGCCATACCTAATATTTTGCATTTAACCTTTGCTATTTTCTGCATTCATCTTGACCCTGGGCCATATTCATCAATTTTGTGATGTCAGCCTCCATTAGGGTGACCAGATTTAAAAACAAAACAAAACGGGACTGGCCGTAGACATAGAAGTAAGACTAATGTAAACACAAATAAAACGGTAGTTCTGTTTATATGTCGTTGCCCTGTTACTTGGTGTGTGGAGGGGGGTGTGCTCACAGGCACACTCCTCTCATTGGAGGACAGCGGCTGGGAGAGGAAGGGGAGGAAATGAGAGCATGAAAAGCATTCACACCCCCATTCACATGCAGGAAGAGTCACGCTGGGCCTGATTTCGCGAATTTCGAAATCGGGTCACGGCAAAAACCGGGACCGTGGCCACCCACCCTTCCAATCCCGGGATGGGGTTTATAAAATTAAAAAACTCCTGGGACCCCATTTTGCTGCTTTGTAGTTCAGGACTACTTCAGGGATGTTTGAGGGATCGTTGGGGCCACTTGCATACATGTTTGCCTGCTTGCGGGTGCCAAGTTTGCTTTCAAGTAGGCAAAAAGCCTGCACTCCTCAGGTGTCATGAGCCTCAAAAAACGAGCAGTCGGTGCCAATGCCTTGGCGGGGCAAATTTCTGCCACCCTCAGAGTTTGCTGGCAGAGGGCCATACGTGGAAGTGGCTGCCACAGTCAGTAGTCATCCCTGATCCACCAGGGAAGGTGGCCTTGGATGGAGCAGACCATGCACCTTTTTCTCATGCATCAAGGTACTATACTCTTGCCAAAGGCCAGGTGTAAGCAAAGCCCAGTGCACTATATATATATATTTATTTTTACATTACGACCACTGAAACAGGGTGGAAATCTAAAAGTGGCATTTGCAGTAAGCAGCCCTCACAGGGCTCCAGTAATCTTGACTCACTGGCAGTGACAACATTGGCAGCGCACCAATGGGAAGCAGGGGGCACCAACTTCTAGTTTTCCCTGGGTGATGCTGGCAGCCCCCACAAAAAAGTCTAATTGAAAGTATAGGGACTCTTACGCAGATGGCCTTTCCTGGTACGCAGATGGCCTTTCCTGGGAGTGGCCCGGGCCCCGCAGCACCCGCGAACTCGGTGCCCCTGCTGGTGAGCTTATGCCACCGCAGTAAGAACTTCAGGCCACCATGCAGCGACAAGTCCCTTTTTAACAAAGGAGTTGCGGGGAGAGGGAGCACACAAACTCGTCCCCTTCGCCAGGATGGTGAGTAAGGAAGGTATGTTGCCCTAAGAGGGTTATTTATGAGCATGGTCCACTACAGGACAAGCCATGGGCCTCAGGGCTGTGGAAAGTAGCGACTGACCACCCTATATATATAAATGCATACATATATATATATTATATAGTTATATGTATGAGTGCCCATTGCATTGCATGCATGGGGTTTAACTAGCTGTACACAATAGGATATGTATAAATTAAGTTGTAGGGGTCCTAGGGTTTAGTGACCAGAGAGAGGGTATTTTAGAGAAAAGAGAGGTGTCACGTTAGCCTGGATCGTGGGGAAGATAAGTAGAGGAAAGGACTTGCTAAAGGTCACCCAGGAGAGGGGCCACCCAAGGAGCTATCTGCTTAGGTCCACATGCATTTGGTTGGCTGCAGAGGGTGGTATGACAGGGGACTCACAGAATGCCCACCCCAGGGGCTGTTTCTTTGAGGGTGGGGGTGAGGAAGCTGAGAAGGGCCCAGAGGAGAATCACAGCAGTGCCATGGCTGTTAGAGATTATGCATGTGGAACCTCCCCACTTGCTCATTTATCTTTTCTAAAAAAATATAGGTTCATAAAAAACCTAGTCTAGTGTCAAGAAGGGGGAACCCAGGACTATAGCCCATCTCGGGGAAGGGTCATTGCTACAGTGCAGGTTGCTGATTTACTGGAGGAGGGGCTTTGTCATACAGTGGTAACAACCCGGCCTAGTGGCTCTGGCCGAGCCAGGGGACCAGGATGCAAATGTCAGCAGAGCTATATTGGAGGCACTGCTGAGATGTTCTGGGCCCAGTGTCTATACAGAGCAAACTCTGGGAAGAGAATGTTCCTGAAAGGGTGGTGGGGGGAGGGGAGGTAATGTACCTCCTAGCCAATCAGGGCCATGCTAGGCAAGGACTACATACCCTCACAGTACACTCAGGGAACCGAGAATGGGAGAGGGAGAGCGAGAGAGATGGGGGGGTGTGACAGAGGGATAGAGGAGAGGGGTAGAGAGGGAGGGGGAGAGAGAGAGCGAGGGAGAGAGAGAATGAGAATTAGAATGCCAATGTATGCCCGAGTTCGGCTGCTGGACGGTGTCATTAATTCCATAAGTGTGCCCAAGAGAACACACACACACACAACACTGCTGCCATGCCCCAGAATATGAACATGCCACATACACATCCCTGCCCTCCCAAAGGCGCAGCAGAACCGGGCCTGTTGTTCTGTAATTTATTTGACACTTGGAAGTCTTGGAATTGTGTGGGGAGTTGGGTTGATCAATTATAAATTGGTCTGTTGTTGTGAATTAATGGGGTGATTCAGGCCGCCTTGGAAATGCATTCCTCCTCCTTCAAATGCAGAGCTTGCTCTGGATCCGGAGCAGTGGCTGATGTGCCTTCGGGATCTTCCAACCCTCAAACATATTCAGAAGGCGGCCTTTTATGTAAATATGTTTCAGCTTTATGGCTAAATGAATCGGCCCGTCCTCTGTTTCTACAGTACAGATTTTTCATGTCGTTTTCAAGTCTGCGAGCCTCAGCTTCGCACCACTCACCTGCAAAATTGGATATTCAAGGCCATTATTCCTCTGACGCTGTCATACATTCTGAGTCTGGGCTAGTGGAAATTGGGCTTCTTTTTTCAGCTAACTTGGGCGAGATACACCACTACTGTCTCATTCCTGCTTGGGGTGCAGATTGCATTTTTGGAAGTAGACTGTTAGCGCCTCAACTCCCCGAGACAGCTCACCTTCGGGGAATGTACTTCTGAATACTGACGAAGTGCGACTTGAATACGTTGAAGCCTTGACACGTTGCGAGGCTTGGACTGGCTTATAGGGTTATAGGGCGATGCCCAAACAAAAACGCAAAATGCTGGTGCAGGTACGTTTTTTGGTCAAAGTGGGCCACTTTTTTGGCTATTGTGGGCCAAGTTGATAAGTTACTTAACCATGCGGCGAGTAGTTTTGACTAGTGTTATTAAATAAATATTCTTTAAAATACAAAATTTGTCTCACATTTTATCCCAAAACTCCCCCTTGAGTACTACTCAAAAGGACTGTCACAAAAGGAATAAATAGCTATTTGCAACTGTGGGCCACTTTTTCATTGAGGCCCGAGACAATTTTATGCCCCAGTCCGACCCTGCACATTGCACTCTGTAAGAATTCACGCTATAAACGTCTGTATTAATTAATTAATTCATTCATTCAAATGATCTTGATTTGAGGACTTTTCTGAAAAAAACATGCCTGTATGGATTTCTTTTGTTAACATATTAGTCAAAGTTGGGAGGTCTGATGTTGACAACAGACTGAGGAATTTATTCCAGCATATTCTTTCGATGGTGACTGAGGTATTTTAGCAATTGAGAAGTCACCACCAGAAGACTGTGTTTGAACCTCTTTGTAGTTCTCTAGCCCATTACTTCCTTGAAATGAATGAGAATTATTTGAAGGAAGAGATTAATGATTCTTGATATATTGTATACATACATAGTAATTGGAATAAGCTCAGTCCAAGATGGCCGCCAGAGTTACTACCCCTGATCATAGGACTGAGTGGATGTAGCTTATTTAGTCTTTAATAATCGTGAGTAATCATTCTTGACAAAAGCCTTCACAGGAGAAACACGTCGGATCTTACTGAATCTGCCCCTTGAAGTCAGCAAGCTGGGTGTTTTTATTTGTATTTTTTATGAAACTTGGATTTTTAGCAAGATTTTGCCTTTCAGTGTTTTCCATCTTGCCTTTTTTCTTTTGCATTTTTATCAAGAGAACCAATCATTTTCTTTTGAATGCGGTGAATAGTTATTAGTAATTAGAAACAGTGGTTTCTGAGTGGGGTCCAATGGATGGGAGATTTGTTTGAGGACAACAGAAGGATTAATTTCAATAAATTGTCTGCAATTAAACCTTTACAGGAGTGCTCCTAAGGTGAATATTGCAAATTAAAGATGGCACATAGCGGGTGGAGACCCAAAGATCCCTAAGGTCGGCTGTTGGACTTTAGTCGAGAGAGACACCTTACTTCGAAAGTTCATAAACGCCTACTTTGCCACAAGAAGAAGAATGCAGATCTCATCAAGTCATGGTGGGATTCTTTGAGGTCTGAGATGACAGAGGTTAGATTGCACAACCTATGTAGCAACATACCTTTGACTTCTTTAAACCTTGGTGAAAGAGTGAGACGAATTAACATCCTCAGTGAGGTCTATTGGATCCTGGTGAAGTTGTTCAAGAGTGGGTAAGGCAATTCCGAATCATGTTGGGGAGGGGAGCACAGGGTGGGAACCTTTGATCATATGATCTGGTGGGAGTGCAGTAAAGTGAGAACATTTTGGATTGAAGTGACTGAGCCGATGAACACAGTTCTGTTAATGGATGTTGATATGGATTTTGCCACTGTCATTTTGGGGGTGGATGAGCTGATGGAATTATTTGTTGTACCACCAGAAATGTTAGTTTTTCAGACCTTCCTTGTCAGCCAACAAAATCCTATTGAGAGAATGGAAGAGCACTAAATTCCCTTCAAGTTCTGTATGGATTATTTGGTGTAACTGGTGTATGGGTGTTTAATTCCTGGCTTATTTGTATAATTGTTCTATTTGTTGGTTGGGGGGGGTTGAAATTGTTTTTTGTTTGTTTTGGTGTTTCTTAAAACACAATAAAAATGTCAATACAAAAAAATAGTTATTAGTAATTGCCTGCTAAGCCTAATAATGCCATACATAATAATACTAATAATATCATACATAAGTACCCGGCACAGTTATTATAAATGTAACAAATGCACAATGGTGTGTTTGTGAGCCTTGCCACATGGTCAGCCTGCACACGTTGTTGCCCGTCCCCCGCACCAGTCTTTTTTGTTGTTGTTTCTTTTCTTCAGGCCACCATGGAACGGGACATGGGTTAGTACCTTCTCCTCTTCCATGGCAGCCATTTTCTTTGATTACTATGGCTGCCACGGAAAGGGAGAATGGACTACGTTTCCCAAACCGCGACAGCAATTTGTTTTCTGTTCTTTTTTTTGGCTGTGAAACGCAACGCCTCTCAGAACCAAAAAAAAAAAATACACCATTAGTACCCCGGTCTAACGGGCCGGTGTGCTAATGGCAGTAAGCCCCTCGCCGGTGGGCCATTACCACGAGAGGTAACTATGGGCCCCGGGGGCATCACCTTATGCAGTAAAGGCCCACCGACGAGGGGCTTATTGCCTTATTAATGTCGCCGGGCCCAAGCGCATTTGAACATGCTGGGCCCTTTTGGTGCCAGGACGTTTCTTTTACTTTTGCATTCTAGGAGTTGTAGAACTGCAGAAATCCAGTATCATCAGTCCCAAAATGCACAGTAAGAACCAGAACCGTTGTTCCTGATTATAAGGGGTAACACTTGAACCAGTTACACACACGTGTCTGGGGGCTAATTTACTCAGTTGGAGAATGTGCGGGCCATACCAGCTGCAAATGTACAGTAAACGTCATTCACGTAATGTAAGTTGGGTTGTCGGCTAATTGAAAAGTATTAGTGCATGCAGTTGTGGGCTATCACACTTAACGGGATGGACCTGCAGATTTTATTTGCAGAAGAGTGATGGAAAATGCCGCCCAGTGTGCAGCATGGCTACAGTTTGACCTTTTGCAGCACAGTACTTGACTCTAATGCCATTAGACCTTCGTGACACTGTTTGTAAATTATGCAATGCTTATCTACTTTACAGTTACACACCTTTTCCACTGCACGGATAACACAAGTTGCGTACGAGATGCATTTTCCAATACAGGATTCAATACTGAGGTATTAGGGACTTGAACTTCAAGTACACAGTAGATTCAGGCGCAGTGCTTTTAGTGGGTTGGGGCCAGCTAGGGCCGGGCCCTGGCAGTCTCCAAAAAGTGGGGCTCAGCCGTAGCCCTGCCAGGGCTCCCCAGTCCCACCATTATCCCACCACAGCCGCGACGGGAGATGCGCCTGTCATTAAATCAGGCAAGCTGACAGAACTGCCAGACAGGCAAAGCGTTGCTGTGGTTGTCAGTCACTGTGACTTCCTCTGGTGACCATTCGCGCAAGTGGTCACCAGAGGAAGTTACTGTCCCTTGGTGTCCCTGCCCCCCTCCCAGGTCGCCGAGGCGTCTTTAACCTTCGGTGAACCTGGGGATTCCTTGACATATTTCAAGGTTTATAAAAGATGGCTTAAAAAGTACACAATTCAAGCCATCTTTTATAAAGCTTTGCCGACGGACAAAGACGCCTCAGGCTTTGTCCGTCGTCAAAGCTTTATAAAATATGGATTGAATTGTGTACTTTTCAAGCCATCTTTTATAAACACAGAAATGTTTAAAAAAGATGGCATGAAAAGTACGCAAACCATAAGGTATGCACACAAATATATAAATGTCATATATTTGTGTGTGTACCTTACTATGGTTTGTGAACGTTTCAAGCCATCTTGAAGTACACACACCATAGTAAGGCACGCAAACAAATATATAAATGTAAGCATTTATATATTTACGCGCGTTCCTTACTATTGTTTGTGTACTGGCTTGCATACTACACTAACCATAGTAAGGTACACATACAGAAATATAAATGCTAGCATACATTTATTTATTTGTTTGTGAACCTTATCATGGTTTATGTACTTTTTTAGGCCAAGCCCATCCCAGAAGCCACGCCCCCAAATGAGGGCCCGCCCTCGATTTTTAACCCTACTTAAAGCCCTGCCCAGGCGGCAATGCTATTCTGCATATACTCTGTACCAGGCATTAAGGAGCTACAAGAGACTTTCATAGAAACTATCGGGTGCAGTTGGATGTTCTTTGAAGCTGCCTTTCCGAGTCACCATGGCCATCTAAACTATGCTGGTGTTGCGCTGAAGCTACTCGGCAAAGGCCTGTGCAATCCCAAACTACTCTGCGGTTTCACTGCGCGGAGACTGTGCTTTACTGCTATACGCTGAAGTTGCACAGCACCATGCAACATTGTCCAAACAGGAATATCCCTTGGTGCTAGGCACCAGGCAGTGTGACAAGAAAAAGGCTGAGCTTTGAGGTGCCTGGTGCACACCCCTGAAACCTTACTTTTATTTATTGAATTTATTTTTACATCTGTAGCAGTGCACAAAGCCCACGGGCATCTAGGCGCTCGTTGCAAACAAAAGGAATCAGTTAACAATTAGGAGACAAAAGGAAATCGTTTGAAGGCAGGCATTTACTACAACAACAGGTTACTTGAACAGGTAAGTCTTACGTTTTTTCCTGAACAGTTGATAGGATGTTCGGGCGCAAACAGCGAGAGGGAGGTTATTCCAAAGTGTAGCTGCAGACACAGGGAAGCTCGATCCCCCGCCCACGATTTGTTTTTTTCGGTTGAATCTAGGGGTGACGAGGCAGTGGTTGTGATGGTTGGGTGCGCAAGGGCCTCGCTGGCTAGCGTGTGTCTGAAGAGTACCTGGGCGAGGTAGGATGGAGCATTGTACGACGGGCAGCATTGTTGTGTGAGACCTTTCATTAGAAAGGGAAATATCCAGCTGTAGTCAGTAAAGAAAAGGAGGTTCAGCCGTCCAGGCAGGGACAGGTTGAAAAAAGTGGAACATGTGCGCTCGTGATTTCAGGTCCTAGGTGATTGGATGGTGGCTTATCTACAAGTTAGCTGATTGGACAACACCTGCGTGCTGTGCGTAGCCAGAACTGAACTGAAAGGCGGTTAAGCTCCCGCACATTTGTCGATGGACGGGTTGCATACCCGAACCATTGCACATCTATTGAAATAGCCACCACTGAAAGGGAAAGCATTTAGAACATTCTGTGCTTTTCCATTGGCTTATAATTGATAAACATTTGCTTCCCGAACTTTATTTAGTGGGGTATGGCAAGAGCATTCGGGGGCTGCCCCTGGGTAGTAGCGGTGCATGGTATAAATCACCGTAACATAACAACCTTACCAAATAATTGGATCTTTAGTCCTGTAGGTCCAACTGGGGTATCAATGGATAATGCCACTGGATTTGCATCTGGAGGTTTCTGTAGTGTATTGAATGAATGGCACACGTGATAATATAATGAAAATTCAATTTCAAAATGGAAATCATTGCAAATTACATCAGATGCAAACATATTCATAAACATTATCAGCAGAAGGCATATAGTAGTAAAAACGGACTAAAAAACAAGATGTTTTTTACAAGTCTAAGACCGCCGTTTCGCTTCTTCGTGGGCCCAGGTTTAGCATTGTTTCTTTGCTGCTGTTCTTTTTGAAACTTGGGAGACACCTGCTAAGCCATCTTTGCCTCCCTCTCCCTCGCGACACACCGTAGTAATCACCAGTAAAGAGGGAGTGAACATTCTTCTCGGATGCCTAGTCATAGTGTTTGAGTGTCTACATGATGAAGGCCCATTTTACCTGACTGCCAGGATTAAGAAGAAGTCTATCGGACATACCTTGCATTCCAATGACACCATCCGACTGGTACAACCACGCTCTAGCCTCAAGAGAATTGGTGGAGCCAGGTTTAACTTCTGGACTCCTTGCCTTTGGAAAGCCCTCCCTAAACATCTCGTAGACAGTGAATCAACGGCTCTCTTTAAGAAGCACTTGAAACCTTTCTGTTTGATGCTGAACACGGCTGATTGATTTTAATATCCTCTTTCTACTCCGTCAACAAGCCCCTCTCATAACCTTTCTTTCTTCTATTATCTGGCTTGTTTTCTGGTGTGTTTTTGTTTTTTCTTTCTCTTGGCTTCATTTCATTGGGCCTTATTCCGACTTTGGAGGTGACCCCGCTGCTATTTGCTGCATGGCTTCCTCGAAAATTGTTCCGATTCTGGTGAATGGAGTAATTACCGGTCCATTCCAAGGTTGGAGGGACCGGTAATTCCCCATTCACCAGGGCCCTTCCCCATTTGAGCTCCCATAGGGCTCAATGGGAATGGGGAAGGCACTAATAACGGTACCGTAAATTACAGTACCGTTATTAGCACTAAAGTCCCTTTGCGGGTCCCGTCCTTAACGCCTGCAAAAAGCAGGCGTTAAGGAAGGGCCCGCAAAGGGAACTTGTAGTAGGGCGGTAAGGGTTTAACGGCACCGGTCTCATTACCGGTGACCGTTAACTTTTACCGCCCTACTCGGAATGAGGCCCATTGTCTCTTTATGTGACTTTTTGTGAGCGCCGTGAGGCCTGCGGTTTAGTGGCGCTATAGAAAAATCTAGATAGATAGATAGATGCCTTCATAATTAAAAAAACATTGGGCTTCATTACGAGTTTGGCAGTAAATCTACAGTTACCTCCACTTGGTGGAGTGGTGAGGAGGGAAAGTGGCCTGACATGTCCAGACAGGGCCAAAGATTACTGAGCTCCCTCAGGCATAAAAGAAGGCAAGGGCAGATGCAGACGGAACAAGGGCATTTTTCTTGGCAAGGGTTGCCAGAAAGAAATGGGTGAAATTACCTTGGGTGAAGCCAACGTTATGAAAGCCAGGTTTTCAACTCCATTCTGAATTTATGCGGGAATGTGAGCAAATTTAATGTTGAATTAAAGAACACCAAAGTGACGACAGTACCGAATACATTGAAACACAGTTGCCCAAGTCTGCTGCAATGAAAATAAATATTGTTATGCTCCAGGCAAGTGGGTCTCACTCAGGTGCAGTGACCCCACATAACACAAATAAGAACATTGGTGGCTATTTACCAGTGAAAGACATGTTTCCACCACCACAGCGATCATATTGAGAAATTGCAAAGTGTGACAAGAAAACAGATTGTGCCAAAAAGATTTCAGGCATGAGCAATTGTTATGGCTCTTTAAATTCTCACTGCAAAAGTTTGGATTTTTGCTGGCTGTGTGGGTTAGTCTGGTTCTAATTTCAGTGGTAGCAACATATCACTTGCAAGTGGGATAAATAGGATGAGGAGGATGGAGAAGGTTTTTTGGACCATGATTGTCTGAGCTATTACACTGCTTTAAGTTCCTCAAGTAGGCGTTCTGTGATTTAATGTATCAGCAGGCCCATTCCTGGACTGGGGCACAGAATGCACACAGCACCTAGCCACACATGACTGGGTATTCATTTATTTACAGGAGGAAAAATGATATTTTGATCACAAAAGAATGTACAATAGATAAGAAATCAGATTTTATGGGAAGCAGCAAACTTCTTACAATGGGGTGCGTTCACTCTCACGAGGTGGAGGGGAGTAAATGGAACAGTCACCGGGGACAATACATACGTAGACATACATAGATTATGAACAAAGAACATTGGACATTTTGAAGTGCAGGTAGGCAGTAAGGTCCCAGCTCTTCACATTGCAACAGTGGGGAAAGCCCAACCAACCCCCGTCCAAAGGTTTGGAGACGTAGACAGCTGCAACAGAGACTCTAAATGAAATACTGTGACAAACATAACAGAGTTTCTTGGTATTAGCTTAGGGAGGCTGTCTCTTTGGTAAGATTGATGTAGCAAGAAGTACATGAGTAGCGCACCAAACGATGTTCACTAGCAGGCTCCCCATAGATAGACTCACAAAACGATTAAATCGTGTTGTTTGTTTGCAAGTTGTTCAGCTAAACATAGACTGTTATTGGGGTTTCACCCCTAATGGACTTGTGGAAATAATGCTGTGTCATGATATAGTTGCACAGTAACTTGAAGCTAAAGCTCGCTACATGTGGTCATTTCATGCTCATGCTGGAAGTGGGCTTGCACTCATTTGCACATGTATTTGTTACGTCGCATTGTAGTATGATGTCTTACTGTTTTTTAGTTGTGTTGTTCTTTCTTTTGTGCATTGTGTAAGTCTTTGTTTCAAAATGTCAAATATGTCTACATATGTAAATTTGAAAAATTATATAAAAATGTTTAGGTAACTACATGTTCTTCTTTTCCTTATTGGGGAATGTTTACAGAATGCAAATACAATAAATGAAAAATATATAAATAACAGAATGAATCAACTAGTTGAATAAAGTTATGTAATTCAACGTCTGGACAATTGCAGTCATTAGTCAGCATGCCCTGCTAAATAAATTGCATTTACTGCTGAAACTGAATAAGGTATACAAAACTCACCAATTGAACAATTACTTGCTGGATAGACTTTTTGTATTTTTTTCTCAGGTAGGCAGAAGGGCCAACTGTGCTATGGATGTGACCATGATGGGTGAAATGCTAGAGTGGAGGCCGAGGAAATGAGGGGCAGAGGCAGGTTTGAGGCGAGGGAAAAATGATAGCCAGAGGCAGATGAGAGGTAGGTTAAGAGGGTAACTCAGAGGCGAGGAGGTAGGCTTTTAGTTTGGTTTTGAACACATCTGCGTGGATTGTTTCTCGGATGTTCAGGGGGGGAAGAGAATTTCATGCAAGTGGAGCAAGAAGAGAGAAAGAGCAGAAGTGGGAGAATGCACAGGGAGGGTGAGGTATCACGAGGGTAGTCGAGGAGGCAGAGCAGAGATTACGAGAAGGCTTGTAGAGTTGGATAAAGGAGGATAGATACAGTGGTGCCTTACCGTGGATAGATTTGGGTACCAGGAGAAGACATTTTAATCTGGCCCTATTTTGCATAGTCAGCCATCCAGCTTGGTGAAGGTGTGAAGTGAGGGAGTTCAAAGAGAGTCCTGGGAGCAAAGTTAATGATAACTGTTACTGTACGGTCTAGCCATGGGGTAGCAATCGGTACATTGTAAGAATGGCTGCAGGAGTTTCGCAAAATGGAGTCTTTATCTTCTGTGTCCTGCTGCCTGCAGTCCAGATCGGACTGGTCTATAGGGCAATAGGGCAATGCCCAAACCAAAAATGCAAAAAATGCTATCGTGGGCCCATTATTTTGCTCAAAGTGGGACACTTTTTTGGCCAATTTGGCCCAGTTTGATGAGTTACTTCCCTATGCGGCTAATCATTTTGACCATTGTTACTTAACAAATATTCTTTAAATTGCATAATTTGCATCATATTGTGCTAAAAAAAATCTCTTGGGTACTAAACAGTCTTTGACAAAAGGGAATGAATTGGCATTTTCAACTGTGTTCCACTTTTTCATTGGTGCCCGAGACAATGTTATGCCCAGTCCATCCCTGCCTGCAGTTCTCATTAAAGTTGTCCACTCCATGCATTAACCACACTGGCAGAGCGCTAGCGAAGTAAAGAAGACTTTCATGCCACAACAAAGGACCCCAATGTGATTGGCGCAATTGAATGAACACACACGTCTCTTTTTCCACTGCAAACACCCAGCATGGCTACAAGGACGGGAAGGACAGCACTTCATCAACGTGAAAATAACTGCTGCCATCAAACCTACTTGACACTGTTGCACGTTGGCCATACATCTGTGGCAGCAGCAGGGCTCATGGCAGACTTGCTAAAGGAGACCTCAGAGATGGCTTCTTTCTAAAGAGAACAACCCCTGCCGGTGTCACAAGAGAGCGACTGATCACAGCTAAACAGGAGACCCTGACTGTGGGCCGGCACACGCTTGCCCATGCCACACTGCCGGAGTAATGACAGCACAACACTAGACACAGTGCCACATGGGCCATTGTGAAGATACAGTGGATAGGTTTAAGGCGAGTAGCCAATGCTTAAAAGAATCAGCAGTTCTGTATGATCCTGTGAACTGCTGCAGGATCTTTGCACCATGTGCAATAGTGCATAACAATGCATTGCACTGGCTTCTCCCCAGTAGAACTGAAGTCAAAGGCACTGCCTTCTGTCCATGTAACTAAGACATAACCTTGAAACAGCGCCTCGATGCCCCTGGGCTGTAGTGCGCTTCACAAATCCAAAAATAAATAAATAAATAAAATAAAAGGACCCCAGAAGATGAGATCCTTCCCCCCTGGCCCGCCCCCATCCCTGGGAGAAGAGGATGCTTCCGAAAGTGAAGGCAAAGCTCGGGGGCAGCAGGCGCGGAGCCACTACACACAGGACATCGCCATGTAACCAGACACACCGTTTTAATGTTGATTTTGACACATTCATCACCGTCAGCTGCAATTGTGTTGGTTTTATGTGAGCTGTACTCTAGTAGTGACCAATGTGTGAACATGGCCCTTTGCCACGATACACAATCTATGTAGCTATGCCTTTTCCCATGCGTGTCAGCATTACATGCAGGATGGGAATGCAATGTGCCTACTGGAATCTACCGCACATTAGTACATGTCCCCATCGTTGTGTGCACTCTTGTGTGTCATCCACTTGCTGTTCACCTCTGATGCGTGCACTCACTATGGCCATGTGTTGTGCTTTGCAATATTTTGGGCATGCGTTTTAAAGTCCGGCAATCCACCTAGGGTGGATGTAGGATGGACGGGCGCTCACGCCAGAGGTGTAGGTTGTATTGGCTTGCCACCACCCGATGGTGCCTTCTGCAAGTTCTCCGCTGTTTTATACGTGTCACTTTGCATGACGTCATACTACCATTTCTGGACTCCCTCCATAGTGTGACGTGTTTGCTCTCGACCTCTGGGTGACTTCCAGACATGCTGGACAGCCTCCCCAAGCAATGCCTCTACATCCTCCCTGACCTCCTACACCAGGATGTCAATTTCATAGCCGCGGACCTTTATTGTGCTTTGTTTAGCATACTCCGATGCAAAAGCAGCCTGCTGGGAGACCCTGCTGGGAGACCCTGCTGGCCCTTGGCTGAGGTCGCGGGCCGGCTGAGGCCATTGTAGTGGGCGAGCATCGCAGAGACCGATTGTTAGAATGGTGTTGGCCCTCTCCTGGTGTTGTTTGGAACGTTTTAAAGATGTGCCTTTGACGTCACCATTACAACTTGTACTGCTTTTCCAAAATGTGCTGGTCATTTCTGTGGAACATGCTACTTGTGATTCACTAGTTGCAATCACTGCTTGCGACCAGAAGAGTTAATCATTTTTTTTTTACCAAAACCTCTATTTTTTGCCAAAACCCTCGATGCCCTAAAGTGCCAAGGACCAGTGTGCGCGTCCTTTTTGCATAGACTTGTATAATAGCCTGGCACTTAAGGGGTTAAGAATGGACATTTCAAATAGTGCATACTGTGAATGTAATGGTCTGGCGGAGCTTTAGCCCAAGAGCCCGTTATGGCTGACACATTGAGGACCTTTGTTTTTGAAGCCCTCAATTATAGTGCATGCACCTCACACTATCTGCCCATGTGTGCAAGCTCTTCACCCTGCCCATGCATGTGCCTCGTGCTCCTCACTATCTGCCATGTGTCCACAGCTACTTCAAACTCTCTTTGTGCCACAAGTTCCTAACACCGCCCATATTTCCCCAAGCACCCTCACAATTTCAGCTCATGTGCCCCATCCTCCTCACACAGTCTGCTCATAGCCTCCAAGCTCCTCACTCTGTGTTTTGGTTCTATTTTCTACTTGTGTCCATGCCAATGTGACCCAGTGCACTGTTTGCAGTCCAGTTTTATGTTATGTTATGTTAAAGGACATTTGTACCGCACACTATCACTACCAGAGTGGTCCCCTGGCGCTCTATGTTGAATTATACTGCACACCGCTACCACCCAGGGGCAGTCTTTAGGCGCTCATGCACTGTCGGTTTCCTTGTTTGCCGCCACTCTCTTTTATCAAGTGGCTGGACCTATTTCCCATCTCCACCTAGCTCATCCGTGCAGGAGAGATCCCCACAACTTCCCTTCGTCTGTCTTTGTCCCTTCAGGCTCGGGAGGATAGGCCAGGGGCAACGTGCAAGTCCTGGAAGCAAGACGACAGGGAGCAACACAGCTTCGATCCACGGGTCCGTGCTTAGAAACCTCTGGGTATTAAGCGCGTTATAAGTAACCTATCAAATCCCCTCGATCTCCAATGTCTTGCTATGTGCGGGTGAGTGCCCTGCTACTCCAGCAAGCCTTGCAACACCTACTCCACTTCCCATTGACTCCTTATCTGGTGATTTCTGTAGTCACTACCACTGCATCCCACTACCTCCTAAAAGCAGGCCTCTTGCGGCAGCACAACATACCCCGGCACACTTTCAAGGACAGGTATCAAGGCTGCGTTTGTTCAAAGTGGCAATGTGACAAATAACATCCTGGAAAAATTGGCTATTCTGTTTTGTCATGTGCTCCAAGCCACCTCACATGGTCTGTCCATGTACCCCTTCCACCTCACATGGTCTGTCCATGTACCCCTGCCACCTCACATGGTCTGTCCATGTACCCCTGGCACCTCACATGGTCTGTCCATGTACCCCTGCCACCTCACATGGTCTGTCCATGTACCCCTGCCATCTCATATTGTCTGTCCATGTACCCCTGGCACCTCACATGGTCTGTCCATGTACCCCTGGCACCTCACATGGTCTGTCCATGTACCCTTGCCACCTCACATGGTCTGTCCATGTACCCCTGCCACCTCACATGGTCTGTCCATGTACCCCTGCCACCTCACATGGTCTGTCCATGTACCCCTGCCATCTCATATTGTCTGTCCATGTACCCCTGGCACCTCACATGGTCTGTCCATGTACCCCTGGCACCTCACATGGTCTGTCCATGTACCCCTGCCACCTCACATGGTCTGTCCATGTACCCCTGCCACCTCACATGGTCTGTCCATGTACCCCTGCCATCTCACATGGTCTGTTCATGTACCCCTGCCACCTCACATGGTCTGTCCATGTACCCCTGCCATCTCATATTGTCTGTCCATGTACCCCTGGCACCTCACATGGTCTGTCCATGTACCCCTGGCACCTCACATGGTCTGTCCATGTACCCCTGCCACCTCACATGGTCTGTCCATGTACCCCTGCCACCTCACATGGTCTGTCCATGTACCCCTGCCATCTCATATTGTCTGTCCATGTACCCCTGCCACCTCACATGGTCTGTCCATGTACCCCTGCCACCTCACATGGTCTGTCCATGTACCCCTGCCATCTCATATTGTCTGTCCATGTACCCCTGGCACCTCACATGGTCTGTCCATGTACCCCTGCCACCTCACATGGTCTGTCCATGTACCCCTGCCATCTCATATTGTCTGTCCATGTACCCCTGGCACCTCACATGGTCTGTCCATGTACCCCTGCCACCTCACATGGTCTGTCCATGTACCCCTGCCATCTCACATGGTCTGTTCAGAGACTTAAACCCCCTTCCGTTGTTTATACATGTGCCACAATCTCCCTTACAGTGGTCTTTCCTCTGCCAGCTCCTCGTGCCCTCTTCCCATGCCCCCTGCTACCCTGTATTTGTCCATTTGACCTGAGATTCTGCCCACTTTTCAGCATTGTACCCTAAGCTCTTTAGGTTTGCGATTGAGTCCCAAGATTCCCAGAGTGTCAGGCCCGAGCTCAGGAAGCTGCTCACACTGTTTGCCAGGGGTCTTGATTAGGTTTCACTGAGTGAGGGGGTTGGTCTAACCTCAGGATAGGCCACATCTCATTCCAAATAAGTCTGCATGAGAGCGGCAGTTGCCCCCAGAAGAAACTGTTGCTCTCGGCTTGTGGTAGGCCAAGGGCTGAGGTCTTCTCTAAAGATGATGGACCAACGCAAGTCAAATAATAATGAACAGTGAAGAGCAACCATAAGGAGTGTCCAGACAAGAACATTACAAGTCCAATGGATATCTATTAAAGCCCTTTGGATGAAGCAAGCAGGCTATTGGTTGTTTCTGTGCAAGACAAGCGATGCCGCGATGCATGGACCACTAGGGTCAAGTATAATAAAAAGGACTGTGGGCCTCATCACGAGTTTGGCATATCCCTTAAATGTGGCGGTAACATTATTACCATTGCATTTAAGGGCTGGCCCTATCACGAGTTGGGCGCTAAATGGACTGTTTTACCTCCAGCTTTTTTCTGGAGGTGAAAATCCCATTTAGTGCCCTGTGTTACCGCCGGCTGTATAAGCGCGTGGTATTAGCACTGAAGATTCCTCATTGGGTCCAATGGACCCAATGGGGAATGGGGATTTACAGTTAATGCCCAACCCATGATCCAGCGGGAATACCGCCGACTGGTGGACGCTAACGCTATTACAGTGGGGCGGTATTGCAGCCAGGATACCCCCAACTCGCCCTGGATCTGAATGTCAAGAGGGGACTTTATCCAACCTCTGCAGGTCACTCTGGGCAAGTCAGTACCTAGGGTCAGTCGTTGAGGCGGATGATGAAGAAAGAATCCACTACCCTGATGTAGGGGCTGGGGCACTCGCGGGCCTAGTGGACCTTGCGGTCTTGTCAGGAGTTTATGTGATGAGTAGGGCTTAAAAGTTTGCCCCTACTGAAATATTGTAAATGTGCATGTAGGCTATGGCTGAGAAATTAGAAATCTTCTGTATCTGTTAAGATGTTGCATGTGTATTCCTATAGAAGTGCTGTTTGAGTAAATGAAGACATCTTTTTGTCTCTTGTATCCCCCAATTAGGGTTTCATTCTCTGCATTTCTCCTGAAACCCAAGTTGTCCTAAACCTCCTAGACCTGACAGATGAGGCACCCATTTACCCACGTAATGTTCAACTCATACATCTGTGCATCTCAGAATGGAAGATCCTTCTGTACCCCCCCCCCCACACACCGGCCAAACCTGCCAGGTATGACCCCGGTCCATAAACTTCCATATCGCTTCTTGTAGCCCATGCGCAGGAGCCGGCATCTTGATAGTCGAGACTTAGGACCAAGTTCACACACTCACGGTTATTTACCAAGGGCATGGCATCAAACCCAGCATCATGTAAGCAATCGAGCAAATTAGAACTGCGTGGGCAGTCAGGGAGGCCCAGTGGCCAAGCTGTCCATCGACCCTCAGCGCTCAACCCCCCAATAGTATACTCATACACTCAGAAATTTGGAAAAAGTAATAATTGAACTCGTAGAGAAAGAAGACACTACGACATGGCTAGGATTTAAAATAGGCCACAACTAGCAAGTTATTATTGAACCATACAGGGTACATTATTGTCGGGAGGAAAAGCCTCCCCTAAAAACAGGGAGCCTGATTACACCTGCCACCAAGATGGCAGCCGTCTTAAGACAACACCCAGGAGGTTATCGCATTTATTGGGCATATCCCAGTATCTGTTCTTTCATGGGTAAGCATCATGCCCCAGGGGCCTACTTCAGACTCATTTCGTTCCTTAAAAGTAGGTTCTGAATGCTCAACCGGCCAATCATGTGCCTCAATAAGAGGTTATGGAGCAATCTTTGTTCTGTATGGCTTGACGGACCGACCCTGGTAGGTGGCTCCATAAAAGGTGACGGGCGCCTGATAACAGTATTGTTTGACTTCTGGGTTTGGGTAGCTCATTGTGCTTACCCTGGTAGGTAGTTAACACTATCCCTAACAACTGCTGAACCAAGGTGTGCTCATACCAATCTGCCTTCCTTGCCCCACTTTATCTCACTTATTCCTACTTCATCACTTTTGTGTCTCCTTTTGCAATTGCGTAGCCAGGTGTGTGTTTTGAACATCTTTACACCCCTTTGTACTGCATTGTGTCTCCTTTTGCAATTTCGTTGCCAGGTGTGTGTTTTGAACATCTTTACACCCCCTTGTACTGCATTGTGTCTCCTTTTGCAATTTCGTAGCCAGGTGTGTGTTTTGAACATCTTTGTACCCCATTGCATTACATTGTATTGTGGCTCCTTTTGCAATTCCGTTGCCAGGTGTGTGTTCTGAAAATCTTTGCACCCCATTTCACTGTATTGTGTCTTCTTTTGCAATGTTGGAGATAGGTGTGTGTTTCTAACATCTTTGCACCCCATTGCACTGCACTGTGTCTCCTTTTGCAATTTCATAGCCAGCTGTGTGTTTTTAACATCTTTGCACCCATCTGCGCTGCAAAAGTATTCCCAGTGCATCTGTTCTCTGCTTCTCTTGGCTACTAGGCCACCTGGTGAGTTGTGTTCAGATTGTGCGGTGCAGCTTCTCCGCTTCTCCTCTTTCATCCAACTATCCTCTGCAGGCCCTATGCGCTCACCATCTCCCCTATTTTCTCTAACTGCTACGCCATCACCTATCCTCCCTCTCTCATGAAGACTGGAAGAAAAACGCTTAAAAAAGACATCCTAATCACTAACCCTGGCCTACCACTTCCACACAGATTCTCACTGATATCCTCTTTCTATCCCCCCCAAGATCCCTGGACTATTCATTTTATCTCTCCTTTCTCTCCTCCCACATCCTCACCCAATAAAGGTGATACTAGAAGGGAAGTACTCTTGGCGGGTTTTGCATCATCCAGGTGTGCCATTAATGTCTATCGCACTGGCATTATCTTGGTCCAGGGTCCTCAACCCAACCTCCTTCTCTTTGACCAGTCCCTCATTAACTTCCTTCACTCACCTGCTACTCCTTCTTCCACTCTATCTGCCCCCCCTCTCCGACTGATGTACCACACCCCTGTACCCCTCCTCGGAAATCCTTCAATGGTGGAGACCTCTTGCATCTAGCCACACTCAATGCTCGTTCAGCCATGAAACACTCTGCCGATATCTGCCTCCTCCTTGAAGACATTGACCTCGATATCCTGGCTCTTACCAAGACATGGTTCAATGCCAGCCCAGTCACTGCTTTTGACTCCCTTTTCCTTGCTGGCTATAGGATCATCTCCACACCTCACCCTAACCGTACTGGCGGTGGGGTTGCTCTGATCTTCCCTGAGTAGGTCCCTTCTTCCCTCATACCCACCCAGCCGTACTCTTCCTTCGAGAGCATTTTTTTGCAAGCTGGTCATCTCTCCTACCTCCTTTCTGACCATTTCCACCATCTACAGACCACCGGGCTCTATCACCCTGTTCCTCTCTGAATGGGCTGATTTCTCCTCCTCTCTCTTCACAACCACCTCTAAACTTCTTCTCTAAGCGATTTCGACATCCACCTTGACTCCTCAATCACGACATCCACCCTTGCTCTCCCTCTCCACTATCTCATCCAGTCCACCCACTCAGCTGGACACTCTGTTGATGTCTTCATCCACCCAGATCTTTCACTCTCCCCCCCCACTGATCACCCCACTCCCCTCGTCAGAGCACTCTCTACTGTCCTCTCACCTGGGTCCTCTCAGCCCTCTGACCGCACCTCCCCCAGCCCTGCCAAGCTCGTTCCTGAACATCTGTCCAATGAAATGAGTGTCAGCCGCTGCCTTCGCATCTACCTTCATCCCTCCTTCTCCCCCACTGACTCTGCTCTCAGCAACCTGCATCTTGCCATTACCAACACCCTTGAAATTCTTGCCCCAGTCACAAGGATCCACCTGAAATATGCCTCCAACACCTGGTACGACTCTGAACTTGCAGCCCTGAAGCTCATGTGCAGAGCTCTGGAACGGAAGTGGCAGACCTCAGGCTCACTCTCTGACAAACTGGCATGTCGCCTGCTCCAAAGGCAATACAGACTCTCCATCCGCACCAGGAAAAGGGCCCACATCCAGGCTCGTGTCTCTAGTGCATCCAACAACACGGCTGAACTCTTTAAAATCTGCAAGGAACTAGCAAACACTTCCGCAATCTCCTCCTCAACTCTTCCCTTCCAGGCCCCATGCAATGCACTGGCCACACACTTAACTGCAAAAACTCGGGACATCTTGAGCATCCTTGCATCCCTCTCCCCCTCCCCTTGCCTTACCCCCTGGCTTCTTTGGCCTCCCAGACTCCCGCTGTCTTTCTCTCCTCCTTCTCTCCTATCACACCTGATGAGGTCACCAGAGTTGTTCACTCCATGAAGGTCTCCTCCAAACAGATACACCCCTGCTCCTCCAGAACCATTAAAGACAATATTGGCTCTCTTGCCCCAGCACTTGCTGATTTCTGCAACCACTCTTTTACTACTGGATCTTTCCCCTTCTCCCTCAAGGACTCCCTTGTGCGCCTGTCATGAAAAAATCTTCTGCAGACCCTTCTTGTCCAGTGAACTACCGCCCTATATGTATCACTCTCTTCCTTGGGAAACTCTTGGATAAGCTGGTCTGCCCACAACTCACCCAGCACACTGAACTTTTTGGTTGCCTCCAAGAACATCAATCTGGATTCTTTGCATCCAGAAGCATGGAAACTGCTCTTCTGAGGAACTGCTCGTATCTTTTGACTCCTGCTCGTATCTCTTGACTCCTGCTCTCCAGCTGTTCTCATCCCATTTGATCTCTCCTTTGCATTTGATACAGTCAAACACACCATCCTCATAAAACGGCTGCACGATATCCTAGGTATCTCGGAGTGGCACTGGACTGGCTGACCTCCTTCCTCAATGACCGTCCATCCCAGGTTATTCTGGGCTCCTTCTCCTCCCCTACCTCTATCTCCATCCGTGGCTTCCCCTCGGGCTCCAACATTTCTCGCTGGCCCTTTAACAACTATCCTGCTCTGCTTGCAAACATCATTTCCACCTTCTCCCCCAACCTCCAGTGTTATGTAGATGATACAACACTGTTCTTCACACTTCCCTCTACTCTCTCCTCACTTCCTCCATCATTCCTGACTGCCTATTTGCCATCCAGTCATTGCGTACTTCCAATGATCTCTGTCTCAACGCCAGCAAGACTGATATCCTTCCAATTGGGACTCCTGCTCCCTCTTTGTTCCCCTTACTCTGGCCATCTTCTATGGGCTCTCCCCCTTTCTCCTTCATCTGAAGCCAGAAACCTTGGAGTCCTCTTCGACTTCTCTCTTTCCTTCCTCTCTCACATTCAACACCTTGCCAAGAAGGCCCACTTTCAATTGCGCCTCCTCAAAGGAATTCTATCTTTCCTCACTTTCCCACAAAAGCCCAATGTCTCTAGAGCCCTAGTTCTGTCTATGATAGAATGCTGCTAAAGCCTTTTCCTTAATCTACCTTCTTCATCTGTACGGCCCCTCCAATTAATCCAGAAAAGGGCTGCAAGACTTATCCTTGGCCTCAAGCCCAGGGACCGCATCTCTCCAGCCCTAAAAACTCTCCACTGACTCCCGGTTGATGCAAGGATCAAATTCAAATCCCTATGCATCATCCATAAGGCTCTCTGGGGCCTGGGACCACGTTATCTACAACTTGCTCTTGCTAAATTCTCTCCCCCCCCAGATCTTTACATTACTCCGGTACCAACGCTCTGTGTATCAAGCGCTTCGCTAAACAGCGAACGGGTGGCCAATCTCTTTCCTCGGCAGGCTCCCTCCTGTGACTACCACCTCGAGCGCTGATGCAGAAGCATGAAAAGTGCTCTGAAGCTGACTTGATGCTGTCAAGCACCAAGAACAACTACAGCAAGTGGTACATTGTGGTTCTATCCCCCTGGTCCTTCCCAGGAGACCCCTCGAGACATTTCAAGACTCTTTCCCCCTTTCTGCTGAAGACAAGAAGCCTTTAAAAACGATTGTGGTTATTAACCATACCAACTACCCTCCTGACAGTAACCAGAGTGCAACCCTTTTCCCTCTTACAAACTGCTTGTTCTCTGCCTTACTTTACAGGGAGAGCTGTATTTAGTAGTGTTATTAGATTGTGTGTTGTGACCACAATAAAGTAGATATTTGTATACAACCTTGACTGGACACTACTTTTATCATTGGGTAATAATTGTATTTCCGTTGTGTTGCAAATAACCAACTGTCAACCAGCTTTAGAGGAGATAAGCCTTCTGTTTTGACTATGTTACCCAAATTGGACAAGGAACTTTATCATTTTAATTGTATGCTTGTTTAATCCAATCTGTTCGGATCCATTCTGGTGTATTAGAGGTGTGAGGCTGATTGATGGTCTAGAGACCGATATTAACCCCTGCACCACTGGTACCCTGGAATGTTATTCGTCCCATTGGTGGCAGATGGTCGGATCTAGTTGGAGCCTTGCGCACAGCTTAGTCACCCAACGATAGAAGTACTGTTGCAGTCAACATTTAGAACACTGCTAGGTATTTTTTAATAATCATGGATCTTGACACAAAGACTGTGAAAGGCATGAGCAAAGATGTCCTGCGCGCCCTATGTCAAGAGAGGGGACTTCCCCACAGTGCCAGGATTAATAAACCTGAACTGCTGATCGGCCTCCAAGCTTGGGTCGGAGCTCGGGCAGCTGGGGAAGAGACCCCAGGGGATGGGCTAGGCCCAGTTTTCCTAAATGGAGAATACCTTACACAAGACATGGTGGAGGATGGTGAGGAAGACAACCTGGGTAGTGTTTCTCACCAACTATCCCTCAGGGAGGCACGTTTGGTTTCTCAACACACCAGAGTGTTAGCAAGGTCAGGGGCTAGTGCGGCATCCCACAGTTCCCAGTCCTTGGTACAGCCTCTAAGTGGACCAGTAATTGTTCCTGCTGTAAACTATGGAGCGGCTAGAAAGCTCCTGTTGGAGGAGAGGAGACTTATGCTGGAGGAACAAAAACAGTGGGACAAGATCACCATAGATCTCGCAAGCTGGCTACCGAACTGAAGAAGGAGGGCAACAGATCCACCTCTAGGGAGGTAGAAGTAGTGGTTCAAACCAAGATATGTGGGCCAATCCCAAATGCTGCATCGCCAACGATTTAGTGCAGTCCTATGAAATGGGGAAGGACATTTTTGATTGGTTTGAAGTGCTCGAGCTTACCTTTCAGCTACAGGAGGTGGAGGAAGAACTGTGGGGTGCAGATCTGATTAGTCGCTTACCAACACAGGGGACTGATGCAATTCTTCAGTTAACTCCTGAAAAAAGACCCATTTATGAGAGCATGAAGGTGGCCCTTCACGGGAAGTTATGTAAAACGCCAGAACAGTATCTAAAGAGTTTCAGAGGACTTGGGAAGAAAAGTGAGCAGACATTTGAAGCATACACACACTTGCCATTGAAATATCTGAGCGGGTGGGTGTCTGGTAACAAAGTTGACACATTTAAAGGGATTTAAAATTTGATTGCATATGAGGTTGACGTACACCAGCATCTTGTGGACAAGACTATTACACACCCTAGGGAGCTTGCCAAATCTGCCAACAGGTTTGTCAGTACTCGAGTTCAGAAGAATAGCTCAGACGAGCACACCCATGCCAGAAGAGAAATCCTCTGACAAGAATGTTAACAAGGATGGGAAGGATCAAGGTCCAACACACTCTTCTTCTAAGTCTGGCTCCCAAAATCCTTAAGGGAAACCCCACAACTTTAGTTCAGCCGTGCACCCAGATAAGAAGAGCCCAGGCACCCCTAGCACAGCGATATCAGTGGACACAAAACTCCCGCGGTCATAGACACTGTAGCTAGCATTACTGCTGTCACACATGAGTGGGTACAGCCAGAACAGTATGTTGCTGGGCCTGATTGTAGCGTCAATGGGTTTGGTGGAAAGAGTAAGTACCCCTTAGCGATAATATAGTTCAGTTGGTGGGGTAAAACCACCCAGCACTGTGTAGCGATGAAAGACTCCCTCCCTGTCCCATGTCTGTTGGGTAATGAACTTCCTGACCCTGAGATAGTCGCAACAGTCACCAGATTGATGAACAAAGAGGCCGCTAGATTGAAAACTCTCAGAGCCTTAGGGCCTGCAATGCTGCCAGAGGGCTTGTGTAAGGGACCGGTATGGCCGGTATCTTTTTGTAGGGTCACCAGAATGATGGTGATTCCCAATTGCCACAGAAAGTTGCTTTTGGATTGGGCTCACCAGATTCCTTTAGTGGGTGTTAGGAAAGATTTCCCTTAGATGCAATTTTCCCTCCACTTATGGACACCCCAAACCTTTTGCTTTTGTTTGGCTTACCTAAACCTGACTTTTTCCAGTGGAGCACAGCCTTCAGTTGCACTCCTCTGGGCTTTTGCTCATTTGTTATGGGGAAACTGACACACCCTTCAGGCTGTCAGTACTGGGAAACTATGTTTCCCTTAGTCTATGATGCCGTATCTTGGTAACTTTTTATCTATTTTTATCTATGTGCCAAGTACCTTACAGTACCGCGCATAAGGGGTCCTTTTGTTTAATAGCCCTAGCCACCCTCTAAGGATTTTTGGGTGATTACACAAGTGTGCCTGGGATGAACTTGTGGGAGCAGCTTACCTTTAAAGTATTTTTACTTCTTTTTGATGGACCTTATCGCGTTCAGTGCGGTTGGCCTAAGACTGTGGCTAGTGCTGAAAATGGACATGACACAAAATCTTTTGTTCTATCCTTTGGACATTTTCTCCCTTTGGCCCTCATTACGACCCTGGCGGAAAGTGACTGACCGGACCGCCACAGCGTAAATAGCGTTTCCGCCATTGCACGAAGGAGCAAAGTGCGGCCCATTCCGACCCATCGGGCACGAGCACCACGCCATGGCGGAAGTGCAAAGTCTGCGATGGCGGAAATGACCCCAAAACGGCCCACACCGCCGCCGTACGGCGCCCTAGGTGCAATACCGCCACCCCTCTTAGCGGTCACCGCAGTGTGCGCCTACCGGAAAGTACGGTGACCGGAAATATACGGAAACGGAAGTTAAAACATGGGCCCGGAACGGGAAACATCCCGCCGTACACCTATAAAACCACTCAAACCACACAACCACTAAAATCACTACCCTGAAACACACCCCAACCCGTCATCCACCCTAGCGAAACCAAGAAAAATGGGAAAAGTAGCGAAGAAAGCGTGCGACCGCAAGCGGCAGGTCCACTTCTCCCGTGAGGAACTCACCGTGCTAACAGAGACCCTCCAGGAGAATGCTGCCGTCGTCTTCTCCACGCAAATGACCAGAACGGCACTTGCAAACAAGAAGGCCATATGGGCTCTGGTGGCACAGCGGGTAAGTGCGGTGGGGACCGCACCCCGCACCCCACAGCAATGCCGCAAGCGATGGGACGACCTGCGGATACGCGTCCGCAGCATACTCTCTGCCAACCGCAACATTGCCACAGCCACCGGGGGAGGTCCTGAATCACCCATCAAGTTGACCCCCTGGGAAGAAATCTGTGCCTCCACCATCGGAATGGAGAGCATAGAGGGAGTCGGAGGGATGGAGAAAGGAGTGCAGACATTCGAAGATTCAGGTAGGTGGGCCAAATAAAACAATGCCAAATCCACACAGTCCATCCATGTGAAGTACCATGCGTCCACATAGTGCAACAGAAACACATGTCCAGGAGAACGTCCACACACATCGGCCTGATAGCGCACGTTAAAACCCACAATAAATACATAAATAATTAAAAACCCCTAAAACACGCACTACACGTGCAGCAGGCACACCCTAACTGCAGGCTGCCAAACAACTGCACCCTCACTCCACACACAAATGAAAGCACCTCCAAGGCCCCGACCCAAATCACCCTCAGGTACCACCCCAATGCATGTGATACAATGCCATTCCAATTCCCACAGACCCATCAATAACCCTCGCCCTCCTTTACTCCACCACAGGGTCCGATCCAAACGACGAGCTTCAGGACACCCCTACCAGCACACCTGCAAAGAGGGCCAAGACCAACGGCCAGAGACCCTCCACCTCAGCTGCACGCATCAAGACACGGCAGCAGCACAAATCAGGTGGCAGCACAGAGGAGGGAACATCAACAGGCACCCCAGCAGCCAGCATGCCCACACCACCACCACCACCACAGGTCCCCCCAATGGATGCCACAGAAGGCACTGCCTCTGGTGGCAGCAGCACCATAGGTGACACCCCATTGATGGCAGCATGCTCGGACACAGAAAACGGGGATGTCGAAGTCAGATCCATCCATGACCTGTCCCAATCCCCCTGTCTGTCCCATCCCGTACAACATGAGGATACCACGCAGGGGCACCCACAAGACGACGACTGGCCATCCCCCACAAGCCCTGTGGCAAGGCAACATGAGGACAACAGCCCCTCTGTGACACCCCCGCAAATGGCCATGGCCCAGCAGAGGCAACAGTCCCTCGACCAGTTAATCGTGCAACAGCAGCAACTGGCCACGCTCCTCAAGGACCATGCCGATGAATGTGGGGGCACTAAGGCAGACATAGAAACATCAACTGAGACACTTAGGGCAGAAATGGAGAGAGGTACAGAGACGCTAAGGGCACAAATGGAGAGTAGCACCGAGAGCCTGAGAGTCCAAATGGAGAGTAGCACCGAGAGCCTGAGAGTCCAAATGGAGAGTAGCACCGAGAGCCTGAGAGTCCAAATGGAGAGAAGCACCGAGAGCCTGAGGGGGGAACTGCATGCGACGTCCAAAGACGTATGTGCCGAACTTGCCGCAGTGCGCCGTGTGCTCACTGAGCTCTCGCAAACCCTTAGGGACATGCATGGACGTGAGCAGGCAGACACATCATCCGTTGCAAGTTCCGTCCAGGGCAGCCCCCAACGTAGATCTGGGAGGAACCTGCGCTCCACAGGCAGGGGTGCCCCTGATACCCGCAGAGGGGGCTTGCAATAGCGAATGCCCACTGACAATGAGCATCTTTGGACACTGGTGTTCGGGGGGGAGGGAGGAGGGTGGAGGGGGTGTGTTGGGCTCACTTGGGTGGCGGGTCGATAGGGTGTTCAACATGATATCACATATGCCATAAACAGTGCACGATCAACCAATGAGATGTGTGGACATTGATCTTTGTGTACTAGGCCATCAGAGACGTACAGTCCATATTGTGCATGTCCCAGACACACACAGTGCCACGAGTCCCGTGTCCATGTATCAGCCACCAGGCGTGAGTGCTAGAAGCATGCATCAATGAGATGCTGACGAATGTCACGGGCCTCCGGTGCCTCGCAGACTCCATGAGGTGCTGCCACATCCCCACCCTCATCATGACCATCATCAGGTGCTTGCAGTTCTGCGTCAGGGGGCATGGGCACATTTCTACGTACGCACATGTTGTGGAGCATGACACATGCCATGACCATCTTTGCAACCTTCTCATGGCGGTACAGGAGTGCCCCGCCAGACCTGTTGAGGCAGCGGAAACGAGTCTTCAGTAGGCCGAATGCCTGTTCAATGACTACACGGGTACGTGAGTGGGCATGGTTGTAGTCCTCCTCATGCTGGTCCCGTGGGTTCCGGACTGGTGTGAGGAGCCATCTCTTCAGTGGATATCCAGCATCACCTGTATGTGGACGAGAAACGCATGATGTGGAATGCCATTGCTACGTACGCACACCCCCCCCCCCTTCCTGCCAGGTCATTGCCAAATCACATACCCCACATAATCATGCATGTAATGAGACTCACCGAGTAGCCAGGATCTGTTCCCTGCGTGTCGCTCCATGTAGCGTGGTATTGTAGAGTTCCTCAAGACCATAGAATCATGGGTTGATCCAGGGAATCGGGCACAACAATGTGTAATGATCCTGTTGGAGTCACACACCATTTGTACATTCAGGGAATGAAATTGTTTTCGGTTGCGGTACTGGGCCTCCATGGCATGTGGGACGACCAATTCCACATGGGTGCAGTCGATGGCACCAATGCAACCCGGTATGCCGGCAAGTGCATGGAATCCCACTTTTGTGTTGGTAATTTCCTGCTCCGAGCGTGGTAGAGAGATGTAGTCGTCTGCGTGCTGCAGGAGGGCATCGAGCACTTGAAATAGTGTCCGTGAGAACAGTGGCTGAGAAATGCCATGCAACTGTCCGACTGTGTGCTGGTAGGTGCCTGTGGCCAGGAAGTGGAGTACAGACACCACCTTCAGTAGGGGTGGGATGGCGGTTGGGCTATCTATCATGCTGACAAGGTCAGCCTGTGTCATGTCCACAATGGCGGCTATGGTGTCCCGGTCCAGACGGTAGAGGGTGTGGATCTGCTCATCAGTGAGGTTGAACGGATGTGCTCGGAGGCGTGGGATTGCGGGCTGCCTGCGTGGTGGTAGTGGCTGTGCTGGCGGCCCTTGCTGGCCCTGCCTTGGCCTCCTCCTCCTCCTGCCTCTCCTCCGTGCGGCCGGTTGTAGTTGGTGTTCGTCTTCTTCTTGGAGTTGGAGTACTTGCAGTGCTATCAGGTCCCCCAGGGCCAACATCGCGAGTCCTGCCGGTAGCATTTCGGTGTGGTTGTGGGAGGAGACTGGCTGTGCAATTTATGTGTTTTCAGGCTGTATGGCCTCCACCTGTGGTGATTAATTCCACCTGTGCAAACTGCTCTCCCCTTTGGCCGAGCACGTCCCGCGCGCAACGCTGCAATTCGGGGAATGGCATCTTGCTATTGCAATCATGTATTTGTACCCGATGGCCGTGTAAGATTGGTTGATATGTTCATTCTGCTGTGGTCCCATTGTTTCCCATACTATCTGTGCAGTCGCGAACAGACTTGTGAAGGGTCAGTGGAACGTAGTACTCGAGTAACGGTGGGCCCTCATGCATCACTGTACCGAGTTGCAACGACGGGCGGGGCGTCCCATTTGTGGGTGAAGGCAGTTGCCATTTTCACACACAGCCGCACTCGATGGAATAATTAGTGATTTCAAACGGCCACAGATGCCTTTTCAACGTGATGTTGCAAATGAGGAATTCGAAGGGCGGCGCTTTCGGTTTCCAGCTAGCGGCGAGGAGATGCCCACAGGTCTGACTGCAAATATAACGTTCTATTGTTCAATGTCCTTGAGACAGGGGCCATGGCGAGGAAGCAATGATTGATATGAATAGTTTGGGATGCGCAATAGCTACGTGGGCGATGAGGCCGGCCGTTCCCAAATACATGTTACTTCACAACACTGGAATTACGGGCTGGGGCACTGTGGATTTTGCAGGCTGCATAACGCACAGACTCAATGGATGTTTCTAATGTTATGTGAGTAATTATTCAGGCGTTTTGATCCCGGGATGAGGGAATGATGAATGGATGCATGGGCAGGTGATTTGATACAGAGTTTGCCATGTACAGGGCTTCTTGGGATCTATCCGCCTCCCCTACGCTATGTGATGCAGGGCTGCCATAGTGGGACCATCGTCTATCTGGCCTTGTTGAGCCCTCCCTGTCTCGACGCGCCCTCAGACACTTGTGTCCATGCACGTTAACATTCCCATCTGATGGATTCTGTTTTGACAGACGCATGCACAGGTACACTCGTTTGTGATGGTGTTTGCACCTCGATATAGATGGTTATGAGTCGCAAGTGGTTTTGGGGTGGTGATGATCCTTTGGAGTGGGCTAGCATGCATATGGCTGTGGATTTAGTGTGATCATTGAAGTGAGTTGTTCGAATGTAGTTCTGATGGCCATTCTGTTCTTTTTCTTTTCTTTTGGTTGACAGGTATCTCCTCCCCTTTTGCCACTGCCATCTGTATGCCACTCCTGCAGATGGGTTTTACTCCCGACACCTGCTGCTTCGTGTTAATCAGTGGAGCAGCATTACGATCTTATGGGACGATCGCCAATGGGCCACATGCCCTTACGCAGTACTGGTGGCTCGGAGCAACATTTCGGCCTTTCAGCTGGACTAGTGCCTCCCCATTGGGACGGCCCTGCGGTTCTGTGCGCTTCCATGTTGCCTTTTCGTACGTGAATGTGGCTCTGTGTACCATGAGGGAACAGGGCGTCACACAAGTAGTGGCTGGTCATTTCTTGCGGATGCAGCCCACAATGGTGAAAAGTGTTTTTGAGTTCATGGCCTGATGGCTGTATGGGCTTGGTGATTTTGATGTGCATTAAATTTCTATTCTGATTTGGCCCGTGTAGCGTTTTTCTTTGCAAGTGATGTGGCATATGCCTATTTGGGGGGCGATGTATTGTGAGGAGATCTGCATTGGGTTCCAGCTTCGGAGTTTAGTTGCGTGGTACTGTACTGGGCGCGTTTGCCTACGAAGCCCGTGAGGTCAGGGATGGGGGCTGCCAATATGACAGTTTGAATGTTGTCATGCTCAGGGGCGGGGGATTGGGTTTTGTGTAACAGATGCCGGTCAGCCAGGTGGACTGGTGGAATGATGTGATTCTCGGAATATTGCTGGTCACAGGTGCCTGTGTTTGCGTGCGTTTCTTGGTGGGGGACTGTGGTCATGTCCATTGGGATGGCTTCTGTATTCGTGCCATCTGTGCCCTGCAGCTCCCATTGGCCCCTGTTGTGTTTCTTTTGTTCGTTGGCATGCATGGGTGACTTGTACATTTCAATGGTTGCATTGTGACTTCATTGCACCTACGGGGAGTTGTACTTTGTGGGCAGGGAGCGGTGTACAGGCACTCAGTGGGGCCGTTTACGGTTGATTCGCGATGCCGTACTTCTCACCATGGCGGAATGGTACATTCCGCCATGCTTGATGGCGTTAGGTACATGTCCGCTAGGGTCGGAATTGGCGTACCCTTGCGCCATGGTGGTGTTTGCGGTTTGGCATGGCGCGCGCGCGCGTGCTTGGTGCAGTTAGCGTTGGTGTTCACTACGGTGTCGCTAATGGCTTCGTACTTTGCGGTGACGGGTCATAGTCGCACCGAGCGCTATTCGATGGCGGTATTGCATTTCCGCCATCGTTTTCCGAATTCCGCAAGGGTCGTAATGAGGGCCAATTTGTCTTCCCCCAGGATGAGAGACACAGCATTCCTTATTTAGGAATGCAGCCTCCCACGAAAACCCCATTTTTCACAGGCTCCTGCATGTCACGTGTGCTAGTGCCCAGGAAGAGGGTTGGGACTGTCTGGTCCCAATCCACATTACTGGTGCCAGTATGTCTGGTAGGCCTGAATGACTGGAACCACCATGGGCCATGATTGACCCACGTCTGGCGTACATGCACGAGAGCAGATCTTCCATTGGCTATCCAGATTTGAGCGTGAAACGAATATTGGATAAGAGAAGGGGCTCTGCATCCAGTCCAGGTCAATCAACTGAAGTTCACACGGAACTACAGAAGGAGCCAAGTATCCTGAAATGAACAAGCAGACCTGTGGAACTGCCGGAGATGTGCTGGAAGGTTTTGCACCCTGATCCCGCCGTCATCCACCAGACCCCTGATTTTCTAAGAGTATTCTGTGGAGTTTTACCGTATGTGCTCCTTGTGGGCTTCTCATCACTCCCACCCAGCCTGAGACTTAGTCTTGACTGCCTGCCAAGCTACCATAGATTGGTCTGGTTCTCAAGAAGGTTTCCCTGTTCCACTAAACTAGGGTGGACTCCTAAATGTCTGCCCACCAGGTCTGAGTTTAGATATCCATCTTAACGGAGAGTCAGTTGGGAGTTACTAAGACACCAGACCAGTTGTCTGTGTACTTTTACTGGACTCAGTTTGGCGTAAAAATTAAGGAATTTGTCTGGTCCTGTCTGATTTGTTAAGCTTCTGGCAAGTCAAGCGGGCCCACAAAGTCCCCCTTAATTCCACTACCCGTGGTTGGGTGACCTTTTCAAGAGAATAGGCATGGGCATTGTGGGTCCTTTGGATCCCCACACCACCTCAGGGAATAGATACATATTGGTGTGGTAGACCACGTCCCTAGGTACACTGAGGCTGTCCTTCTGAGGAGCATGAAAGCTCCCGTGGTTGCAAAGGCTCTGAATGGGATATTCTCCCACGTTGCTTTCCTCAAAGAAGTCATTTCTGACAGGCTAACAAACTTCATATCGGTATCCATGAAGGGTATGTGGGAAGAATGTGTGGTAACCTACCAGTTTTCCACAGCCTTCCATCGACAAACCAGAGGGCTTTTTGAGCAGTTCAATAAGACCCTGAAAGGCATGATAGTTGGCTTGGTTGAGCACATGAGGGGAAAATGGGATATTCTCCTGCCAGGCCTACTGTTCATCTACACGGAGGTACCACAGAACAGAATAGGGTTTAGCCCCTTTGAACATATGTTTTGACACCCTATGAGAGGCCCCCTCAGTCTAGTGAGAGAGGGATGTGAGGGCAATCCATACACCCCACTAGAGATGTGGTGGACTATGTACTTGGCCTTCGATCTAGAATGGCAAAGCACATGAAACAGTTTACAATAAATCTAAAGGCCAGTCAGGAGCTGATGAAGCACTGGCACGACCAGTAGGCCACAGTGACAGTCTATGCTCCAGGCCAGTGGGTCTGGATTATGGAGCCTGTCAAACCCAGTGCCCTTCAAGACAAGTGGACTGGGCCTTACTGTGTACTTGAAAAGGTCAGTGAGGTAAATTATCTTATTGACGTGAAAGGGCCTAAACAGATGTGCAGGGTTATTCACGTCAAATGGCTAAAACCCCATTATAGCCCGGATGACTTGGTGATGGCATAAGGGACAGATGGAGGGACTGAGGAGGAGGCAGATCCCCTCAGAGACCTTGTGCACACTAAAGCCACAGGTGGGCCAGTTGATGGTGCCAACCTTGCGACTGACCTATCAGAAAGGCAACAAACAGACAGTCACTGTTTACTGGGACAGTTTGCTGATCGGTTTTCGCTGACTCCAGGTCATGCAGATTGGTGCACCCATGATGTGGACACTGGAGACAGTAAGCCTAGGAGGAAGTTTCCAAGATGTTCGCCGTAGGAGTGATGGAGCCATCCCATAGGCCCTGGTGATGCTGGTCCCTAAAAATGACCAGTGGTGGAAAGACTGAAGTCTGCTTTTGTGTGGACTACAGGGGGCTCAATTCTGTCATGAAGACAGATGCTCACCCCATTTCTCTGGAAGATGAGCTCATTATCAAGCTCAGCGCTGCCAAGTGCATGAGTTCCTTTGTCCTCATTACAGGGTACTGGCAGGTCAGCTGGAGAAACAGAGCAAGAGAGAGGTCAGCATTTTCAACCCCAGAAGGACATTATCAGTTCACTGTTATGCCTTTTGGTTTGAAGAAAGACCCTGCCACTTTTTAGAGGATGGTTAACCAGGTTTTTGACTGGCATGGAAAACTTCAGTGTCGCCTATGTAGACAGCATTGCTGTGTTCAGCCACACCTTGGAGGACAACATATCCCACCTGAAACAAATGCGTCAGGCTATGCAGAATGCAGGTCTGACTATCAATCCACAAAGTGTCAGATGGCGCGGGCACAGTTTCTTACCCAGGCCACCTGGTAGGTGGATGTAAGAAACAACCTCTCAAAGCCAAATACAGGCTGCCAGGGATTGGGACATCCCCACCACACATACACAGCTGAGAGCCTTCCTAGGCCTCACCGGGTACTACCGGCCATTCATAAAGGGGCATGGGACCATTGCCATGCCGCTGAATGATGTAACTTCAGAAAAGAGGCCAAGCATGGTAACTTGGACCCCCACCTGTCAAATCTCTTTTCAGGATTTGAAGCATAGATTGTGCAGAGCCCCAGTTCTGAAAGGGCCAGACTGTGGACAGGAATTCATTTTCCAGACAGACACCTGTGATTTTGGGATTGGAGCAGTTTTAGTGCAGCTGAACTCTCAAGGGGTGGATCAACCTATCACCTACATTAGCAAGCGATTAACAAAAAGGGAAAGGAACTGGGCCATCGTAGAAAAAGAGGCTTACGCAGTCGTTTGGTCCGTGAAAAAGTTGAAACTCTATATCTTTGACTCTCACTTCACAGTCCAAACAGATCACTGGCTTCTTAGCTGGTTAACACACAAAATAGCAGTTCCTCCAAGCTACTTACATTCTCCATCTAGCCAAGCTCCCTACACTGCCTGTCGACGTGCCCCAAGTTCCTCACACTGTGCAGTAATGTGCTCGAAACTCTGCACACTGTCTGTGCATGCCATGCTTCTATAGAAGTTCCACAGTTGCCACAAACTTCCCATCTCCATGTATGCCAAGCTTCTATGCAGTGTACACTGAAGTTCCCCAGTTCTTGCATACTGCCCATCTCAGTGTATGCAAAGCTTCTATGCAGTGTACATTTAAGTTCCCTTGTTTCTACACACATCCCATCTCAGTGTATGCAAAGCTTCTATACAGTGTACATTCAAGTTCCCCAGTTCATGCACACTGCCCATCTCAGTGTATGCTAAGCTTCTATGAAGTACACATTCAAGTTCCCCGGTTTCTGCACACTGCCCATCTCTCTGTGTATGCTAAGCTTCTATGCAGTGAACATTCAAGTTCCCCAGTTTCTGCACACTGCCCATCTCTCTGTGTATGCTAAGTTTCTATACAGTGTACATTCAAGTTCCCCAGTTTCTGCACACTGCCCATATCAGTGTATGCAAAGCTTCTATGCAGTGTACATTCAAGTCGCCTTGTTTTTACACAGTGCCAATCTCGGTGTATGCCAAGCTTCTATACATTGTACATGCAAGTTCCCCAGTTTCTGCACACGGCCCATCTCAGTGTATGCAAAGCTTCTATGCAGTGTACATTCAAGTTCCCCGGTTTCTGCACATTGCCCATCTCTCTGTGTATGCTAAGCTTCTATACAGTGTACATCCAAGTTCCCCAGTTTCTGCACACTGCCCATCTCTCTGTGTATGCCAAGCTTCTATACAGTGCACATTCACGTTCTCCACTTTCTGCACACTGCCCATCTGATTGTATGCAAAGCTTCTATGCAGTGTACAGTCAAGTTCCCGCACACTGCCCATCTCTCTGTGTATGCTAAGCTTCTATACAGTGTACATTCAAGTTCCCCAGTTTCTGCACACAGTGTACATTCACGTTCTCCACTTTCTGCACACTGCCCATCTGATTGTATGCAAAGCTTCTATGCAGTGTACAGTCAAGTTCCCGCACACTGCCCATCTCTCTGTGTATGCTAAGCTTCTATACAGTGTACATTCAAGTTCCCCAGTTTCTGCACACTGCCCATATCAGTGTATGCAAAGCTTCTATGCAGTGTACACTCAAGTCGCCTTGTTTCTGCACACTGCCCATAACAGTGTATGCAAAGCTTCTATGCAGTGTACATTGAAGTCGCCTTGTTTCTGCACAGTGCCCATCTCAGAGTATGCCAAGCTTCTATGCAGTGTACATTCAAGTTCCCCAGTTTCTGCACACTGCCCATATCAGTGTATGCAAAGCTTCTATGCAGTGTACATTCAAGTCGCCTTGTTTCTGCACAGTGCCCATCTCAGAGTATGCCAAGCTTCTATGCAGTGTACATTCAAGTTCCCCAGTTTCTGCACACTGCCCATCTCTCTGTGCATGCCAAGCTTCTATATAGTGTTAATTCAAGCGCGGCTCTTTCACAGTGTTTGTTCATGTGTTCCAGGTTCCTCACACTGGGCCTCGTTACGAGTTTTGAGGTATTCACAATGCTATTTCCTTCAAACGAAATGACATTTAGGATGTGATTAGGAGCTCTGGTTAGTACCCATTCATAAGTCTCCTAGGGCTTCTGTGGGGAATGAAAGAACGGCCTGAGTTTTGGCAAATGTACTGTTAGCGGTAATACCGTGCATTAAATCTGCTGATTTTTGGTGGTAAAGTGGAGGATTTACATCCAATATTTAGCTGGAGGTGAATCCTCCACTTCATGTCCAAACTCGGAGGGCGACAGCGCAGTGAAAGTAGCAGTAATTCCGTTGCCGCCAAAAAAGTGGGATAGCAGAATTACTGGCACTTTTTTACCACACTGCAGAACTTGTAATGTTGCCCTAGCTATCCAAGCATCTCGAGCCTGCTGAGGGTGTTCCCGCTCCGGAACTCTGTGACTCGTTGTCACAGTTTTTCATCACGAAAATCGAGACTATTTGAGCTAATATTTCAGCGGCCGCAACGGTTACTGTCTCTGCGATTGAATTATCTAGTTTTAGTGGCTTGACTGTATTGACTGTATTGGAAGGTTGGTCGTCCTTCCCTCTTTTTATGGAATTAATAATATCTGCTGCCATTCAACAAATTAAATCAGGTGCCCCTTCGGATGTGGTTCCTCTGGCCGGCATGAATAACATCTTCCCTGAGCTTTGGAAGGAGATCACATTGCCTATAAACACCTCTTGCTGCTGAGGTGTATTGCCCCGGAACTTAAGGTTGCTACGGTGATCCCTCTTTTAAAAAAGCCGCAGTTGGACCCCTCACTTCCTGCTAATTTCCATCCCATCTCTCTCCTACCCTTTCTTATCAAGATCTTGGAGTCTCTAATTTCACCACTTTTATCTTCCTCTGAATGTCTTGACCCTTCCCAGTCAGGCTTTAGGCCAGGCCAGGGCACAGAAAGGGTTCTGGTTTCGGTCCAGGCCGATATGCCCATGTTGATCGACTCAGGGGGGTTTGGTGCCCTGATTTTACTTGACCTGTCGGGCGGCATTTGACACCATTGACCACCCCACCCGCTGTCCCGCCTTGCACATATTGGAATCTTTGGTGAAGTGCTAGCCTGGTTCTCTTTGTTCCTGACCAATAGAACTCAGATTCTTTCTGTCCCTCATTTTTTCTCTGGTTCTTGCCTTTTGGGTTGTGGGGTGCCACAGGGATCCGCCTTGTATCCTATTCTTTTTAATATCTATATTTTGCCATTACTGTGTCTCACCCGCTCCCTCAGCGTAAAGTGCTATTCGTATGCCGACAACACTCAGATACTGATCCGTTTAGACCTTGATTGGGCTGAGGTGTCGCCATGTCTTCATCAGTGCCTGATGGTCGTGGGAGATTGGATGAGCCGCAACTGGCTGAAGTTGAATGGAGACAAGACCAGGTGTTGGTGTGCGGTTCCCACCCCCACCTGATGCTTCACTCTGGGTGTCTGCTTTCTGGCCATCATCTCTCTGCCCTCTCCCTGTTCCAGCGGTTAAAGTGAAACATTTGGGAGTGGTCATGTTGGCTTCTCTTTCGATGGATGCTCAAGTGTCAGTGGTGTGCCAAACTGGCCACTTCCATCTTAAAATATTGAAAAAGGTGCTTCCCCTGTTGCTGGTCGCACTCAGTGGCCTACGGTGGTCGCGGCTATGGTACTTAGCCGTTTGGAATATTGCAATGCCCTTTATTTGGCTCAGCCACAGGGCATAGTCCAGTGGCTTCAGCGCCTGCAAAATCTGGCCGTGCAGGTGGCAACGGGCACACCTTATGCGGCCCACATTTCACCTGTGCTGCGTTCTCTGCTCTGGCTCCCTGTGGCTCAACGCATCGGGTTTAAGGTGCTGTGCATCGTCCATCGGGCATTGCACAATCAGGGTGCTGAATTTTCTGCGGGCTAAATTCACCCGTTATCTGCCTAATCTCTTGTTGCGATCTGAGTCAGCAGGTTTACAATATGTGCCATCTTTCACCGCTCGCGTATTGGTGCTCAGGCTTTCCCGGTGGCCGCTGCTCAGCTATGGAATGGCCTTACATTGGCAGTGAAAAATCTTTCCAATCATTTGGCTTTCAGAAAGGCTTTAAAACCATTTTTGTTCTAGATGACTGATGCTGATAGGCTGGTGGATTAGTGACCTTCCTCTCTTGCGCCATGATACCTCTGGGTGACCGCACGTTTTAAAAATTCCTATAACATAAAAGGGTGTGGGAAAGGGAGTTGTGCTTATATGTTTAGAAACAAGGAACAGTCAAATCATCCTTCTCTACCAAGCTCCCCTGCCCCATCCTCTCTCGGACATCCAGGAATACTTCCAAAAACCTACTTCTACAGCTGACTTAAATGGGGCGCGAGGACTGCAGGCACACACTACCGATTTTATTTGGAAGTATTTTGATCCATTTATTAAGTGGGGGTGTTATTTAATTCGATCAATTAACTGGTTTAGGCAACCTGGGGGTCAAAGAGAGTTGTTCTGTAATTACACAGAAACTTCACTTTGCATAACACCACCCAACATCATACACACACACACACTCAGAAATGTGGACGTAGAAATAATTGGACTCATGGAGAAAGAAGACACTACAACTTGGCCAAGATTTGAAATAGGCCACCACTAGCAAGTTATTATTGAACCTATAGCGTACATTATTGTGGGCAGTGGTGGAAATTGAAAAAATATGGTGGGGGATCCCACAATACAAGGGCCGGGGTGGGGGCGATGCCTGGGGGGGGCGTAGTCTAGAGGGGGCAGGGCTCGTAGTGGACATGCAGCAATCTGGACTACTTAAAAAAAAAAAGCATCTGCGACAGCAGCATTGCCTTTTACCTCCGGCTTTGGTATTGCTGTGTAATGCACAATGCTCGCTACACGTACGAGCATTGTGCATTACACAACAGTGCCAAAGCCGCGGTAAAAGGCAATGGTGCCGTCATGGCGCTTTTTATTTTTTTAAGTATTCCAGCCCGGTTCGGCTTGGGCGGCTGACTCTGGCCAGATCCCGAGATTCGGCTCCATATCTGGTGCCGGATCTCAGATCTGCCGAGAGCCGGCCCAATGACCAGCAATGATTGTGGGGCGGAAAAGCCTCCACTAAGAAGAGTGAACCTGTTAACACCCGCTTCCAAGATGGCAGCCATCTTAAGATGACACCCTCTTCGTTCCTTCCCCATGGACCTACCTCAGGTTAATTTTGTTCCGTAAAAGTAGGCTTGGGCGCTCCACGGTCCCATTAGGTGACACAAAAAGCGGTCACCGACCAATATTGGTTCTGTAAATGCCAAATCTACTGTGGCAACTGTGAAGGTTTCGTGTATTTAGAGCAGACTCGACACTGGCTGGCATATAATGACACAGACCGCTGCACAGTTGAACCACGGAGGCACCGTGCAGCAGTTAACACGTCTGGAGTACACGAAGCTCGCACTGCAGGTACCCGGGAGAGCACCTGATATGGTGATATGTATCACACCTCCTTCTGTGGTGCCTCGGTTTGTAATTTGCAGCACCACTGCCAGAGAGGAGGCACCAGCATTGCACATGGTTCTCACATCGGTGGGGGCCGAAAGCACAGTGCGTGCCGGCTGCAGCCACTCCGCGGAGGTGGCACATCTCTGCAAGAGCCCCCGGGCTGCGGTAACATTCCACATGTGCCAGGGAAAGCAAGCTGCAGATGGGTCCTCCACCGGCACTGACTCTGCTGTTCAGGGGAAGGCGTTGCCATGACAACTGCTTGATTATCCCATGCATATGCAAGTGTGGGAATTCAGAGAGCTGTCAGAGAGAGAGAGAGAGAGAGAGAGAGAGGGAGAGCTACGCCCACACACCATGTGCACACGGCGTGCATGTGCACTCGCTAACATATCCATAAAAATGTGTTCACTGACACAGCCACACAAACAGTGCACGCTTGCACACTGTATGCAAGTACACATCCACACTACATCTGTGCATTTGAAAAAACACCAAAAACAAACTGTACCTGCTCACCCAAACCACCAGGGTCTGAGTACAGAATTCTATTTTCTTACCCCCCCCGCCCCCCTTCTCAGTGGTATGTGGTACTTGCAGCATATCCTGCCTTATATGAAGTACCGACTGCACGTAAACTAGAGAACATTGATGACGAAAGCATGACCCAAGCTCTGTGCATGCACACCTGTCCTGACTGCACTACACACAATACACACACATTCCTGTGAAGAAAGAGCTCGGTTGATTGTGGCCTATGTGCACATTCCCAGCTGCCCACATTCTTCGCTTAGTGACAGTAACAACTGCCCGCATAAGCGCAAGCATGCAAACTGTTTGGGCTTTGTATGCCGGCGGGGGAAATGCGCTTTCCAGGCTTTCCCGTAGTGGTATTAACTGGCCATTGGTGGTAGCAGATGCAAAATGGTGCAAGTACTTGAACACGTAATAGCAGTGCCTGGCAAATGCCTAATACTTCCAAAACGGCTGGCGTTGCAAATGCTTGTTTTTAACAGGACTCCAATGAAGGCCACACATAGTGCTTATAGAGTGGCTGAAGCCAGACCAGCTTAAGACATTTTTATTACACCAGCAGCACATTTACAACTCCAATTAAGTCATTAGCTCTCAGAAAACTGCTTTGAAAAAACACTGGCAGGCACTTTGAGTTCAAAGTTGGATTGTAAGACTTGATTAAAGCTAGGACAAAGAGTTCCCATGAGGAGGTGTTTTGGGCGGATAGGAGCAGGAACTGCGTGGGAACGGCCATAGGGATTAGCATGGCCATGAGCAGTCAATGGGCGGGCAAATAACCAAACAACACCTACAAGCTTGGTGTCCATCCTCATATGCAATTTCTCCCTATCTGTACTCTAATGCAATAGTTTCAGCTTATAGGTGGCGCTAAAGCGCCACCTAACAGCCCAAACTAAAAAGTGTGAAGTCCACTGCCATCACCCGGCATCACTGGAGGTTTTCATCACATTGCCAAAAAGCAACTGCCACAATTTTCGTTGCTGAATTTTTTACCACCTTTTTTTTACCCCAAATCTATATGTGGTAAGTTTGGGTATGGTATACAAAGGAGGGGATTGGGAATTCACAGGGGCGTGAGGGGATTGCCTGGGTCTCCTACCGCAATTTGAGGTAAAAAAAAGGTGGACAGATCGGTGAAAATAAATTAGAGAAAGTTGAGGAAACCTCATAGATCCTGACTCGAAAGCCCCCCTTGCTCTTCTAGATGGTCTGATCAGGCTGCAGTCAATCCACCTAACCTCATTCTTTTATTTATCCCATGACTTCTTTTCTTCTTATTTTTTATTTATTATTTTTTTATTTTTTTCCCATTACTTCTATTTCCTAGAACCCTAGACCACCCTCTTTAGCATTAGCTGCCCTAGACCTTTCCACTCTCGGCTCTATCTTCTCATGTGAATCCCGACCTGGAGGAGATATTCTTAGTCACACTTACTCCCTGCCACGTTATCACTGCACCCATATTTGTTTCTTTATCACTCTCTTTGCCCCAGAATTGACGGAATCCCTATTATCAGTGCTTTAAATGGACAGGTACTTGCCGGTCCTGAGTACCCGCACTTCTTTTATTTGGAAGGCACTGTACTTGCACTTCTCAACAGGAAGCCAAATCTTTGAATGGTGGAGTACCAGCACTTCTCAACAGTAAGCAGCTACTCTACGTTAGTGAGCAGCTGCACTTTTGTATTTCCATTTAAAGCACTGCCTAATGTTGCCCCATGTCACCCCTTGCCACCAGCGTGGACCCATTTCCTCCTTTCTTGTACTGACATCTCTCTTAATAGAGACACACAGCCATGCACACATACCCCACACATGTATGTAAATGTAACTTGTTCTTGCCTGAAGCCTGATCACTCATTTTTGTTGCTCTTTCTTGCAGTTATCATTTCTCATATTTCCTGTCGGAGGCCTCAGAGAAGCTGGGCTCACATTCCCAGCATGCCATATTTTGCAAACGCCAGGGATGTGAGTGTGATGCTCCCCCGAGGCACCTATGCGCCTCGCCAAACACTGGAACCCACAGGCCTGCACCACTGTGCTTGTGGGCTCAGACTGGTGTGATGTGCATAGCGTTCTTCCCAGCCAGCATCAGAGATGATTATCTCTAGTGGCTAGTTGTGGGAAGCACCCAGCTTTTTCCCTCTCACCACTCAATTGTGGGCAGTGCAGCACTGCCACTCCGGCCATTATGTAAGGGCCACAACTGCACACCACAGATATGGGTTATAACAAGATACCCCAATTAGCCCTCAGATAAAGGGTGGGTATACACAGGAAACAGTGGATACAATGGAGTGGTTGCGTGCCACAAGAAGGTATGGTCTGTATGTACAGACAAAGGGAGAATGGGTACTGAAGAGGTAAGCGTTAAGATGGAGCATGTAGGACCCATGGGTCAAGAGAAGGCAGGACCATGTGCTGAAATGGGCCAGCGATAAGCAGGCATGGGCCAATCTATGGACCATGAAGGATCTGTCACATGAAGGAAGAAAATGACACTGTATTCAAAATGGACCCACATGGCCAAAACATATGTTAATTTGTAGCCTTTGGACCTCATATCAAAACTTTACAAGCACAATGTTTATACTCATCCTAAAACTCATACCATACAGTGTAAAAGTGTGAATGTATGGGAAAAACTTGCTGAACCCCACCCTATGCCGAGGAGACAGCCCATGACCCTTGCTAACCTTTTCTGTTTCAAATAGCTTTCTGTGTGTCTGGCTGTTCCATCCTGGCCCAGGACATATCTTGTGGGGCCAGCTCAAACATTGTGCCCTGATCGCCACTCCCTATCTCTGGAAGGGCAGCCCCTATGATTAGATAGGTACTGTATACTCGCCTTTGCCACGGTCCTTCCCTTCTTCATCTCTTCAGCAGAATTTTCCAAGGGGTTCTAGCAGAGATCAGTACCCAAATGGAGATTGCAGTGTTGTTAGACCAGTCAGTCTACCCCCAAATCCCTTAATTTGACTACCCTGCAGTTTCTACACCCGCTTTTAAGGCAGAGGGATTTGCACACCCAGTTTTGTGGAGCACTTCAAGGAACCCACACCTCCAACTATTATTTGTCCAACTCCTCATCTCACCATCGCTGTGACTTCTGGGATTCTGGACACCCTGATCGTCTGATGAACAACTACTAATGACATTTGTTTCCCCCGATGGGTATGGCCCCAATGGGCAAAAGTGGCAGCAGGCCCACTGGGCAGAGCATCAGAGCAAAGTAGAGTAAGGTTCGAGCTAGCCAACCAACAAACTGAAAGGGGAGAAACGTGCGTCAGGGGTTGTCATGTCACAGACAGACCTTTCTCTGAACCAAACCTTCATGCTTTCCATAACCCTCTGCACGGTGCATCCCGCTCTTGGTGTGCTGATATTCACAGATGCTTGTGCAACACCGGCTACAAAGTATCTATGAGAGAGAGAGAGAGAGAGAGAGAGAGAGGGAGGCATCCAGCCTTCGTTCATTTCCTCAGACAGTGACCAAGTCCCTGTCTGAGGACCCATGCATAGGGAACAGGTGCAGGACAGGGTTTTGGGCTCAGTGTAGATCAGTGAGAAACTGACAATGGGGCTTCACATTGTGGGACTCGTGCTCCTATCGAAGCGACCCTGGGGCCTACCAGGGCAGTGCATCCCACAGCTGTATGACCGCTGCTCGAAGCTCTTGACACAGAACACGTAGCAATGGAACTACATTCAGAGCGTGTGGTACTTCTGGTCCGCATGGCATTAATGCAACGGCAATGCTATCTTGTCTTTTTCTGTCTTTTTCCACTAACCCAACCCAACCCCCTCTCTTTCAGGTCTGACACAGCACCAGAAGATCATGCAAACCGCAGATGTGTGCACTATAAGTCCCAGAACATAACATAACATCACAAATACACTCTGCAACCACAGTCCACTAACCTAACCCAACCCCCTCTCTTTCAGGTCTGACACAGCACCAGAAGATCATGCAAACTGCAGGTGTGTGCACTATAAGTCCCAGAACATAACATAACATCACAAATACACTCTGCAACCACAGACGCATTGCGAAGCACACACTCAGATCACAGTCTGCTGATGAGAACTCAGCCAGTTGGCACTACAAGCCCATTCCCATGCATCACTTGAGCCTACCACCACTACCCACTTGACCCAGCTCCAGGCATCCAAGACATCCAACCAAAGGATCACCACAGCTATCTGCACACACCGGTTTATGGACTTTCCAACGAAAACTTTCCAACTAAAGTTTTTTGCATTTTGTAGTATTTGTTTTTTTGGGGGGGGGCTCTCTCCCCCTGTTTTTTACCCTTAACAACCCACCCCAATGAAAAGTAACCCTTTACCCTACACATATATGCATTCGATGCATGTATTTTCAATGGATATGTTGCGATGGAAAAGGTTTAGTTGGAAACACTAGATACTGCACACACCAGCCTAGACACCACAACTGGGAAAATCCTTCCTCCCTCCCTCCACCATACTAAGCCCATCACACTGCCTAGGCCCTACAATTCACCTCTGACCCATTTACAAGACGTCAACCCAACCGCACAAAGCTACTACCTCAGCACGGTTGCAAGGGCACTCTGCTTGCAGCACCCAGTGACATATTCAGGGACCTCAGCCTCAACATGTCCCGAGCATTACAACCAGGATGATACCGCAGACTAGATCTGCTCAGAGGTCACCTGCAAAATTATATGACAGGCTAAACCTCAAAAACAGGGGCCTGTTGCCATGTACACAGGTCCTGAGGCCTTCGGGCGAGCGGCGCTATATAACAAACATTTAGATATAGATAGACTAAAATATGTGTATGCCGTGCCATTTAGTGTGCATAATTCGAACTTGCAATTCAAGACCCGCTGTTGGACCTTTTACCCCATTTGGAGTGTACTGTTCCGTCCATTCCAAAACCTGCTGCCCAGGGTGTTGCTAGGTCTGGAAAAGATCCGGGGCTACACTAATGTCAGGACGATCGGGACTCGTTAGCCTTTTGGTTGTAGCCCCTGAGCTTCTATTCAGGGCTACAACCAAAAGACCCCTAGCAAGGCCTCTGCCTGCTGCCATGTTGAGGGCTCCTACAAGAGAGATGGTGAGGGGTTTAGGGGGTCGTGCAGGCAGAAGTAGCCTATGGAACTGGGTCAGATTTCAGGAGCTGCTGAGTCTAGCACTGCCAAATCAAAATGATATGATATGATGTGGCATTTATAACGCGCCTGTACACAAGTGTTTCTTGGCGTGACAAGACAAAGAGGGGGAAACACAGTGAGGACAAAATAACAATCTTACTAGGCCTTGTGTCATTCAGATTGGGCAAGTGCGGGGAAATGGGAAGGGGAGAAGTGCCAGGAGGGAGGGGAAGGGGGAAATGCAGTTAATTCACAAGTGCGGTCAGTGGGGGGCTCATAAGTGCAGAGAGAAGGGACTGTAGGGTTGCAGATAAAGACCCTTAAGGGCTGCGGAGCCCGGAGGCAGTGTGAGGGCAACTGGACATGCAGGAGCCTGGGCCCGAGTTCAGAGGGTGACCAGGTGACCAGTGCACGGAGCAGTCAGGTCCATCAGCTGGGGAGAGGAAGAGATAAAGCAGAAGTGAAAAGGAAGGTCTTGAGTTGCCTTGCAGCACAAACTCCACATTCAATGGTACATGTAATTGTACATGCGCAGCAAGGCCAACATTATTGACAGAAGAGCACTGTATAAAACCACTTTACATTACATTACATCCGGAAAAGCCTATGTCCACTGTGGATTTCTATTTTGCACTTCATGCAACACATTCCACAAATCACTGCAGAATGAGATCCTTTGCGGGCGAGTGGAGGAGGCATCTAAACGGGGTCACAAGGAAATGGGTTCCTCAGAGAAACGGAAATGGTACGACTCACAGAGATGCTCAATTCTATAAATGTCATCTGCATTTTGGGTGGGGCCAGGCGAGTAACAAAAGATCTGCACTTCCCTCAGCCCCTAAATAGCTAGATACTGACACTTAACCACACACACGCTGCTCACATCTACAAGCTTATAGGGCTGGAGGATGCTGACTTGGGTATGCCCACAACTCCCATGCTGGGAGTGCAAGCTAGTATGATGAGCCTTCATATTACATTTGATATACAAAATATATATTTCTTCCCTGACAATGGGGATTAAAGGTATTTTGGAGATGTCACAGATAGCTCAAAGAATGCATGAAGTCTCGGAGACAGTTCAAGGATGTTTATTAAAAATGTTGTGGAGCCTAGGGCCGTTCCTCTCTCACTCCTCTCCAAATGACCCTGGTTAGTGTTATCGATTGTTGACCCACACTATCTAAGTTCGGACTTAGACTAATGATATTTTCCCTAAAAGCAGGCCCACTGACTCCCTCTGGGACTTCCTAACTTTCCCTGCTCTCACCAAAGGTTAGTGTTCTAATGGGATTACGGCTGTGCCTTGCAGTTGCTCTGTAGGATTTACCCAGTTTCAATTACACACCCCATCACCTTACCCATCGGCCCTACCTACTTCCTCTTCCTTGACTTCTCCCCACCCACCTTTTACCCCTCCGATGTTTCACTACTCTTTTCTCCTGGCTCCACCCTTTGATGTTAACTCTTCTCCCACTCACTCCTACTCCTCCCACACTACTGTCACTCCTCCAACACTACTGCTACTCCTCACACCATTACACTACTATTCATCTGAAACTACTACTCCTACACCACCACTGCACTTCTCCCACCAATAGCCTCCTCCAACCAGTACTACACTCCTCACACCACTGCTACACAATACCATTCACTTCACATCCATCCCTTACACTAACTTCTTCTACTAACTCACAACACATACACACTGAAACTGCACATATACACTGAAACTGCACATGCACACTGAAACTGCAGAACCACTTGCTCTGAAAAACTCACGCCATACGGGATCCTTCCTTCCTTCCTTCCTTCCTTCCTTCCTTCCTTCCTTCCTTCCTTCCTTCCTTCCTTCCTTCCTTCCTTCCTTCCTTCCTTCCTTCCTTCCTTCCTTCCTTCCTTCCTTCCTTCCTTCCTTCCTTCCTTCCTTCCTTCCTTCCTTCCTTCCTTCCTTCCTTTCTTCCTTCCTTCCTTCCTTCCTTCCTTCCTTCCTTCCTTCCTTCCTTCCTTCCTTCCTTCCTTCCTTCCTTCCTTCCTTCCTTCCTTCCTTCCTTCCTTCTTCCTCTGCCTACTATGACCTCAACCGTACAACCCACCCTTCCTGCTTCCTGTCCCCTCCCTGCTTAAATATCCCTCACACTGTGGGGATTGGCTGTCTTTCCTTACCCAATCTGTGCTTTTCTCCTCTGCACGGCTATGTATCTGTAGGGGGAAAGTCTTCAAAATGGGGTCTATGCCCCGTCCACTTTCTCAGCATGGGCTCTTCGGCGTGAAGCCATGGCGGCCCGGAAAGCATGTTCATTTTAGTGGCTGTTGGCAAAAGCCCCCTATGGTAAGCGTAGGTATTTCAGGGAATACTACCCCATTGAATAGTCTCTGGGGGCCTAGAGTTCCTAGTGCCATATTTGGAGCATGGTGCTCTATGCCACTGAGCCTGCCGCAGCTTCCCTTGCCACCACGCGATTGCGGCTCAGGTGGTTCTCTCTCTCTTTGCTGCATCCGAAGACCTAGCGCAGCACTGCCGGTAATAATGATGCTTGTCGTGTTGCGTTCTCTAGTTTGGGTCTCGGCATCTCCAAATTGATTGCGGCTCATGTGAGGTGTTGGAGGGTGCTTGATCTTCTTGTGTTGCGGCTTTTGTATCTTGGTGACTTTGCTGCCTCTGAAACAAATAGAAAGAATCTGGCGAGCATTGGTTGAATGAGGCCTGGTGTGAGATAATGGTGGTCTGTAAGGATACATCCTGCCACCGGGGCAGAAATTGGGGCTTTGTCTGCTGCCACCATCCACCTCAAGGACAGGACTGTTTCTGGGTTACTCCTCTTTAATCATCTCACCTTATTCAATGAGGCGTTCCCCGCCCCTTTTGACAAGGTCAGGGTACTGGCATTGTCACAGAGAGCAACAACCCATGCGTACTAATGCTCCGAACGCAGGCACTGCATTGGGAGGTTGGTCAAGAATAATCCTTCTTTGCATTGCACATTCCCATGTGCCTGTCACACACATATGTAGTGGAATGTCAGGCATTTCCTCACATTTCGGAGCTCCCTTTTGTGAATATGGGATAGACTCCCAAATTAGAGGGTAAGCCCGTCTGCCCACAGCACATGATTTGAGGTATTGTGCAGTGGGTGATAAAAAGAGCATGTGAATGTACTCCTCTATGATGTGCACATGCAGGGTCTCCAGTGGAAATACCCACATGCACATTTTCTCACATTCTCTTATCTGAGCATCTACCTGTGACTCAATCTGAAAAGATGACAATTCATTGAAGAATGGTATGGATGGCCCATTCTAAACCATTTTCAGTTTGACTTGACTTTAAAGAAACCAGACGCAGTAGTGTTCATAGCATAACTGGGAGTGTGGGCCCCTACTGTTGCCTGTTTTACCACACCCCTTTCCTATTCTTCTTCCCCTCCATTCAGTTGCAGCACACTGAAGTATTTTGTTTCCATTCGGCATGATACAAAACACTGAATACGTAACAATGTGTACCGGCACCGGTCTGGACCGGCAAACTCCAAGTCTGCTTGTAGGGGCTGTGATCTACTTGCAGGCCTGACTGGACGGTAGTTCATGCCCCTACCGGCAGACAATTGCTGCAATCCCAGGCACTTGTGATTGCGGCATTCCCATCCCACGGAGTCTTTTGCGACTCCATGGGAATGAGGATTTACTGGCATCTCCGCTGCCCATAATAGCCCGGTAATACTGGAATATCGGGTGGCAGAGACGGTACAGTAGTCTCTGGCTATCCCGCCGGAATTACCAGTGGGAAACCGGTGGACTTGTAATGAATCCAGCACTATTAGGTTATTTATAACGCGCTTAATACCCAGAGGTTTCTAAGTGTGGACCCGGGGATCGAACCTGTGTTGCTCCATGTCGTCTTGCTTCCAAGGCAAGCACGTTGCCCCTGAGCTATCCTCCCGAGCTGGAAAAAAGTAAACAAATACCTGCCACATTCCTTGGTTGTTTATATAAAAATGTCCAAAACATTGACAGATATGCAACATACTACCTGCAATAAAAAGAAATTCTGCAACAAGCAGGACCCAATCCTTGCAAAGGAAAAGAAAGACAATAAAAAAGTGCGCAATAATGGCATGTCTTAGGGTGCCCATGAATCGTTCACCATCATCTCAATATGCAATCACCTTAACCATAGAAATACAAAGAGAACAAGAAAAGTCTGCATAACTGTACAATTATTAACGGCATTGACTAATTATTCCAAATAATGAGGCCTAACGCACAAGAGGGGACCAAATACTGGCTGGTCCTGGTCCTGGCTTCTTCACCCCCTTTCCATCTGTGCCAGTCACTGTGGGGCCCACCATCTGCCCTACCGCAGACCGGCTGATGACAACCACCCTGTGCCTGTAAATGCTTCTTCCCACGAGCCAGAACGTCTTTAATGAGGTCATTAATTGGAACATAGTGGCCCCTGAGATCAGCCTGTTAGTGTTTCTCCTGGGAATCAATTGGGGGCAGACCCTTCCTTATCCCAAGTGTCCCTCTCCTCATCTAAAATGTCCATAACCCTCTGTGTAACTGTGACAAATCACCTTCCGGGGCATCAGTGGTCCAGGGATCAGTGAATATCGGTTTCTAAACCATCAATCAGCCCCACACCTCTAGTACACCAGACGGGATCCGAACAGATTGGAAACACAAGCAAATTATAAACCTCCTTGTCCAATTTTTGTAACGTGGACGGAATGGCAGGTCTATCTACGAAAGGTTGCGGATCGTTGGTTAGTTGCAACAAAAATACAATTATTAACCAATGATAAAAGGGACTGTCCAGTCAAGGTTGTATACAAATATCTACTTTATTATTATCACAAAAGACAGTTCTAATGATCACAAAAGACAGTTCTAGCACACTACGAAATAAAACCCACCATGTAAAGGAATGCAGAGGACAGACAGTTTCAAAGGAAAAGGGATGCACTCTGGATTCTGACAGGAGGGTAGTCAGTAATGTAATTAATCACAATAGTTCAAGAATACTTGGTTTCAGCACAAAGGGAGCAATGGGTCATAAAAAGTCACTAGTATCCTTCAGAGAAGTACCAGGAGGACAGAACCACAATGTACCTAGTGCTTGTAGGTGTTCTTGGTGCTCGACAGGGTCAAGTCGATTTTAGGGTGCTTTGCAGCTTCTGCGACAGAGTTCAAGATGGGAGATAGCTGTGGGTATCAGACAGAAGGCAGTTTGACACGCAAAGCTGGACGGGTGGCTGCAGGCTGGCCTACATGGCGGCTCAGGATCAGGAATCGATGTCTCAGTGCTTGTCAGTGTTTCTGAAGCACTGGTCGAGCCGTCTTGGACAGCTTTAGTGACTGCGGCATAACAACAGTCAGCAGTGCATTCGAAAATGTCCTTTAAGGCAAATGTCGGAAGATGCTTGTCGATGCACTCCTCCTAGCTTCTTCACTGGGCTCGTGTCGCCCTTTAAGGCGGACAGGCCAAAGCTGAGGAGAATGTTGCAGGCAGCTGCCTTGTCTTTGGTTTGGTTCAGAAACTCTCTGGCATTTCCCACCTAGGAACTTTCATTGCAGAGCCAAGCAGGGTGCGCTGTGTGCTGGCTGGGTACCAGTTCTAGCGCTGCTTGAGGGTCCTCTGGATTCGGTATGTATCTCTGTTCCCTGGGAGATGTTTATGGGAGGGATCTTGCTTCCCTCTTGGAGGTCCTGGCTTTCCTTCACTGTTGGACGATGTAAGGCAGTCTGTGCCTTTCAGCCAGGGTCCAATGATGAGTTCTTCCTTCTGCTTCTGGTGAAGCCTTCAGATGATCTTCGCACAAGAGGGGAACAACCCTCTTTTAAAGCCAAATGGACCACAGGGATTGGTGTAGGCTAAACCTACCTTAATGAACCAATCCTGTGTTGCCACCAACAATATCCTGTATGTATGAGGTCATAACCAGAGTGCTTTGCAATAGAAAGGCAAAGGGGTGAAAACACGTAATACTAAGCCCCACCCATCTTCCTGTCTGGTGTGAATCAAACGGTCCCTCTAGTCAATGGAGCTCTCTGTATTTCCTGATTAAAGCATCAGGTCTCCCTTGAACCTGCGGCGAGACCAGACTAGCGCTGTCAATCCACATACTTGTACCTTCTGAATGGGGTCCTCCTGCGGGGATGACTACTGTAGTACACGCAGTCCCATGACATTCTGCTGTCAATCGACACTAAGGGCGGGAGCTGGCTTCAGATTGATAAAGTGCATAGGAAAGGTTGTTGGGGTTTCCGGTCTCCTTTGGTGACCTTTGCAATCAGGCCTCATGTGGGCCTGTTTGAATTAAACTCTGATTAGTGTGCAAACACTGCCACCAGCTACATTGCTAAACAAAAGGACAGGCAGATCCATGGAACCTTTGCTGGTTAATTACGCTGACCATGGCACAGTGAATGTTTGGCCATCCCCCTTATGAGATGACATGGTGTATCCCTGGCTGTCATATCACAACTGAATAGGACAGGGGGGACTGCGCCTGTAGGCTCTGTCCACCCAGAGTACACAGGTCTATGTGTCTCGCCTTTCTGTTTCTCCTCTCTGTACTCTTTTGGCTTTGCACCTTTTATGCAGCTATGGTGTGTGAATGAGCTGCACGTGCGTGTCCTCTCTTTCAATTGCCTGACTATAGTTAGGCCTATTCGTGTGACCGCGGGAGGATAGCTCAGCGGCAACATGCTCCCTTTGGAAAACAAGATGACACGAGCAACACAGGTTCAATCCCCGGGTCTGCGCTTAGAAACCTTTGGGTATTAAGCACGTTATAAATAACCCGTCATATCATATGTGTATGTAGTGCGGTGAGCATAGGAAAATGTGTGCAGATTAGCCCCTCACATTTTCCAGAGGGGAGGTTGTCTACCATTATTCAATTTCATATAAAAAGTTCAAAAAAGCCCAGGCGAGCACACACCCACTGTGCAGATGGTCGAATTCCTCACAGTAACCCTGGTGTATCTCCTGCCCCATGTTTTTCGACTGATGTATCTCTCAGCACGGCTAATGTGGTTCCTCTGAGGTGCATGTGCTCATCTCCACAGGCACCCTTAGTCATGTTAATTTCCTGACTTTCCAAAAGGACGATGTGGAGGGTAGCGAGACATGGAAATAACCCAATATTCTCTTTCCAGGTGCCAACCCAATGCAAAGGCCAGGGCCCAGTATATCAACTGAGATAAGCTTTCTCCAAAGAAGGAGACCCCTCCTGTGGGCAAATGTCTATTCTGTGACTATTAGGAGGCCAACAGTGCCAGGCTTAACACTTAGGGTACTCAAGGTCTTCACTGATCGGAAGATCACGTTCCTTGTAACTCGAGTAGCAGTTTGGTTTGAGACTTGGTAGCTCTTTCAGGACAAACTCCCATAGATATATTCACACACAGCTTTGCTCATTCCTCCGTGAACTTCATTTGCCTACACTTCCTGGATCTTAGTGTCATGTATAGTCTGCATCTGCTCTGCAACATGGCTGACACAGCTTGCTGCCTCTGGGATACCTGCTACACTCTAGGTGGCCACCTGCGTGACACGCAGCACATCAGAAATGGTTTTGGTGGTTGCTTCATACATGATTTCAACGGGTTTGGTAGCCGGGCCTATGAAGCAAGTGTGTTTATCTGGCCGCTGCTACCCACATATGAAGATGTCTGCCAGTCGCACCTCTGACATGGTCTTCTTTGTGGTGTGCATGCCAATCGATGTATGCACACTGTCTACAGCCACCATGCCCTGTGCACTCCTTGCAATGTAGGATACGCATTGGTCACCTCTTGAGCCACAACAAAAGACACTACCCCTCTTATGGCATACCTGGCCATGGTAGAGGTCAAGGTTGACTTAGGGAACAAGAAAAGTTGTTTTCTTCTTAGTTGGTGACACAGAAGGTTCTCTAGTCTCTTAGAACACGTCGCCCTGTCGGTCCTCTGTTATCCCATATCCCCCGACCTGAAACAAGCAAATAAATCTAGTTTTTGTGTATGTTTTGCTATTTACACATTTTTACTTTTTTAGCACAAAGAAAGAACCCAGAGGATACAATTTACAAAATTGAAAAATTATTTAATTAATTATTGTAAAAATGTTGAATAAACCAAGAATAATCAAAGAACAACAATTTAATGCAGGAAATTCACAACCAATCATCTCTTAAATCCACACTGGGCATAGTGCCTCAATCAGAACAAGCATATCCATATCTGCATTAATTCATCACATTTACGCAAATAAAAAGTATTTTTGAAAATCATTGCAATTAATAACCATTTTTCTTCTCTCCCTGGGGTGGATATTAGTTAATTTTCATGATCCCGTTTCCAGATTTTTGGAACACGACCATTTAAACATTTCCAGCCACCCAAATACACTTTCATCATTCCTTGACCAACATAATGTCAGTTTTCTTGTAATTATGCAATTGGAAAGGGGGGGGGGCTAAGAAATACTAACTGGCACTCCTCTCTACCAGGTACTCTATTTACATCACCACTCACCTGAAATATTTCTGCTTCTTAACTCTCTCACCTTATGATAGAACACACCTAGATTTCCTGACCTGTCAACAGCCCTCACAGTAGTTGACTCAGTGGTTTGCCAATCATACAGTCACTGAGAAACAGCTAGTCTCAGGCAGTCTCTCGGTGGACAGTATACTGTAGAGGAGCAGTGACATACCTCTGCAGGGAATCCCGCCCCCTACCTCCTATATGTTGGAAGCCTGTGATTGTGCAATGCTTAACACCAGCAGTTGTGAAGATACCACAGAAAATATTCAAATGAAGTTATCATCTGAGAAAACCCAAAGAGACGACAAACTGAGGGAGGAACTTCCTGAATGAATATGAAAAAGAGTGAAAGAGAAGCTGGTGACATCACGAAAGACGAGTGTGACGCACTGAGAATACTGGGTGAAGAGAATGCATGGATCTTACAGAAACACATGACGAAGTTAAGAATCAAGTAAACTTTCATATTCGAAAAGAAGATTGAACATGTGCAAAGCACTACAGAAAATGCAAGCCATTCAATAACTGTACAGATGCTGTAATGCAAGTAGATTAAGTAATCTTAGAAGCTGGCTATATGTAGTGAATGTACTGCAGGCAAAGCCACCATTGTATAGAAACTGGACATCTGTGTCATGAATTTAGTAAGCCAGGACCCATGGACAGGAAAGGCGAGAACTGTGTTGCAGCAAGTATAAGCTGAGATTGTGGAAACGAATGGCGAGGGTGTCTGGCCTGGTATCAAAGCTGAAGCAGCCAAGGACGGTTATCTATTCTTCAAGGCAGAGAACGTTAGAAGCTGAATCATCCCCTGTTAAGGTGCAAAGACAGAAAAACAAGCGTGACAAGTTGTATTCATTTAAGACATTTAAAAGCTGCAAAATGAACCACATTGTGGTCTCCTGTCACATGAGCCAAGGATGGAAATAGAGTTGAGCGTGAAGTCCTAGAGCACCGATAGTAAGTGCTCGCACTCCCACATATTCCCAGAGACAAGAAAACTTTGCAAGGCCAAGTTCAAAGACAATCTTCATGGCAGAAGGCATGGGTGATGAGAGATGTTGGGCTAATTGGGTGGGGAGGTAAAGTCAAGTCCACCTCCTGGCACCTGGGATTGAGTTTACATGCTGCTAAGTGAACTGAATGTTCCAGACATGGCGCAAGCATGCCAACCAACTATAGAGGGCTATATGACGAAGGGCCTTATAGGTTGAGAGCCAATGATATACCGTGCACTTACAAGTGTTGAAGATTACACATTTTAGATTTAGGCATAAGTTGTCCACCTGACAGTAAATAACCAATCACAATCCCAGCCCTTATAGAAAGTATACTTAGATGTTCCCCTTGAACCTATCACAATCTCTCATAGGTTTTTCTTATTTGCCACATAGTATGACGTCACATCTGATGTATTTTTAGCATATAATGATGGTTTTATGAGAAATGCACTGAGAACTCGAGTGAACATCCATTGATATCCGTTGTAACTCCCTGTTTTACATAATTGTTAATAAAACAGCACCATCTTCCTGAGTTGGTACGATTATTTGGTGTCGAAGTTATTCTGCATCCCATCCATTGTATGCACGATACCCAAAGGGCCATATGCTCAATACTGCGACCTGCAGCCAGGCACCCCTAACTGTAGTTCAAGCCCACCCAACCAATAAACAGCTAGCATGCAATCACGCCAGGAACTACCAAGCTGAGATCTAAATATTTCAATTCCCAGCAGCCTTGTTTCTGTATTCCATGACCAGCAAAATAGAAAACAGCATTCTGTGCCCACTCAATAACACGGGGGCTAAAAGAGGGGTGGACTGGCCTATAGGGAACTCTGGAAATGATTTCCCGGTAGGCCTCTGCTCCCTGCGCCTCTTTTGTGTGCTAACCTATTTTATTTCCACATTTTCTCATAGGAAAAGGGTTGGGTCTGCTGAAAATGTGTATTTTGGGGCCTTATTTCCACTGCCCTTTTGATTCCCAGTATCCTTCTATCTACAAATACATCAAATGAAAGAAGCAAGCATAGAATACCCATACACATTACTGGTAGGAACGTCACCTGGCAGGGGAACAGGAGATGTGGAATGTAGTAGTGTGGGGAAGTGAGCAGCGTGACGGGTGGGTAGAATGGCTTCTGGGAAAGACATCAGGAAAGGAAGACCAGGGCCCATTAGTTGGAAGTAAGTGATGGGCTTGGTAATGGTGCGCATAGAAGATGAGGTGGGCGGAGTGGAACCGGGGAAGAGCTTGCAGGCGAAATACACATTAAGTAAATTGCCTCTACCCTGATGCTATTCGGTAACATATGGCAGGCCCTGGCTTCACTGGCTGCTTTGTTTGTGTTTGCAAAAGCTGGCCTGCCCGGTGGAACATGCCGCATTGAGCACTTCACCTGGCATTGTGTTGGCAGTAGCATTAGGTTTATTGGGTAAATCTGATCCTGTTTGCAGGACAGATTAAGTACAATCCCTTTATTAATGATGCATTGGATGAGAACAAAGGTTTAAACCCTGAGTTTGTCACATGGCACCGGCCAATGCGGTGGCGGGGCGCGAGCCAGCACAGGTGTGAACAGGAGGCCCCCCAGTGACTTTTTTTTGGGCGGCAGAAGCGCTGTATGCTTGTCTTTTCAACCTCTCCTGACAGTCCCACCGACCTGTTGTCACTTCTGTGCTTGTGATTGGATCCGGTGATCCACCTTGAGTCGTGGGCGTTCTAGGAATTGCACGTCCATATTTCTAACAGGCAAAACCTTCGATTCTGTGTCTCGCGGACACACAGGAAAGAACATTTCAAATCAAGACTCCAGGCCTTTGGGTGTCACCTTCTTAATGTCCTGCTTCGGAAGGGTACATTAGTATGATCACTTGACAGGCCATGGGGAGCACATGGCTGCAGTGCAGTCCAGGTGCGATGGCTGGATGCCAGAGAGGGGGCAGTGCACAGGTTTAATGGAAGAAGAGGTAGGACTATTGCATGGAATGGATAGAAAGGTGTTGCTGGCGAATAGGGAGAGATAGGGAGCAATGCAAGCGGAAAGGCGCTACTACTCAGCGCAAACCCATCCCCAGTCAGCTCAAAAGACTTGCTCTCCCACCATATTTCTTGATCTTTCTCTCTCACTCCCTCTGCCTCTTTTTCTCTTTCTCTCACTATGTCTTTACCCCGCTTTCTCTTTCTCTCTCTACCTCTTTCTCTTTCTTATGCTCTCTACCTCTCGTTCTCTTTCTCTCTCACTCTGCCTATCCCTCTCTCTTTCACTCTCTCTACCTTTCTTTCTTTCTCTGTCACACTCTCTACCTCTCTTTCTCTCTTTCTCTCGCTCTCTCTATCACCCTTTCTCTTTCTCGCTCTACCTTTTTCTCTCTCTTTCTCTCTCACGTTCTGCATCTCTCTTTCTCTGTCCCTCTCTCCACCTTTATCTATTGCTCTGTCACGTTATCTACCTCTCTATGTCTCTTTCTCTCTCGCTCTCTTTCTCTTTCATGCTCGCTAACTCTCTTTCTCTGTCTCTCCTGCTCTCTTATGTCTCTTTCTCTCTCACTCTCTCTACCTTTCTCTCTATTCTCTGTCATGCTCTCCTCTACCTCTCTTTCTCTGTCACTCTCTCTACCTTTCTCTGTTTTGCTTTCACACTCTCTACCTCTCTTTCTCTCTTGCTCTCTCTATGTCTCTTTTTCTTTCTCACTTTCTCTATGCCTCTTTCTCTGTCGCTCTGTCTACCTTTCTCTCTTTCTCTCTCACGCTCTCTATCTTTCTTTCTCAATCGCACTCTCTATGTCTCTTTTTCTCTTGCCCTCTATCTTTTTCCCTTATGTTAGGTTAAACCTTTTTAAACTACCCCGGTCACCACCGTAATGGTCGTCAGCTGCTGCGGGCTGTCCCAATAGTGACGTGTCGAGTCCCCACTCGTGGTGAACCACAATGCACTCTGTGCTGGAAAGGAAATGGGGAAAAAGGTGAGAGAATAAGAGTGCCAGGAGTAGGATAGAAATGAGGAAGACAAAAAGGATGCAGACGTAATGGGTGAATCATGGGGAGGATGCATGCTTGTGGTTGAGGGGCGTGTGTGCGCAATCATTGGCCGTGGATCGAACACATGCTGATCGAAACGAAAGGGATGTGAATCCCACCCATGGTTATTAAATACTCAACGGAAACCACTTTCGGAGTGATGATACATTCTGTCTCGATCTTGCAAGAGCCATATCTGCTTGACTACTTGTTGGGTGATGAGACTGATATTTGGGTGATGTGAGATACATGTACACTTAGAAAAACATATATATGGAAAAAACTATATTTCTATGGGTCTGGGTGAATTCTTAATACAAATGCTCCTTAACACATTTGACATAATACTTAGGGACATCTGGGTGAGGCCAAACCTCAACACAAAGACTCCACCAGACCCTGCTAGAAATAGTGTTTTTTCTATTTTAATAGGAGCCGTGGCAATCCTTCCATAAGGCCGAAGAAAGTGATAGAAGTGATGCAGGACATCTGCCATTTATGGCAAAGAATCGATGCAGGACCTCTGCCCCTTGGAGCTAAAGAAGTGATGCAGGACCTCTGCCCCTTGGAGCTAAAGAAGTGATGCGTGACCACTGCCACTTGGAGACAAAGAAGTGAAGTGTGACCACTGCCCCTTCTAGCCAAATAAGTGATGCGTGACCACTGCCCCTTCTAGCCAAATAAGTGATGCGTGACCACTGCCCCTTCTAGCCAAATAAGTGATGCGTGACCACTGCCCCTTCCAGCCAAAGAAGTGATTTGTGATCAGTGCCACTGGAGCTAAAGACGTGAGGTCTGACCACTGCACATTGGAGCCAAAGAAGTGATGCGTGACCACTGCCACTTGGAGCTAAAGAAGTGATGTGTGACCTCTGCCCCTAGGAGCTAAAGAAGTGATGTGTGATCAGTGCCACTTGGAGCCAAAGAAGTTATGCGTGACCACTGTCCCTTCTAGCCAAAGAAGTGATGCGTGACCACTGCCCCTTCTAGCCAACGAGGTGATGTGAGATCACTGCCACTGGAGCTAAAGACGTGAGGTGTGACCACTGCCACTTGGAGCCAAAGAAGTGATGCGTGACCACTGCCACTTGGCGCCAAAGTCGTAATGCGTGACCACTGCCCCTTGGAGCCAAAGAAGTGATTAGCAGCATTACACATTAATTAAAGCACAGTTCAGGACTGATGCACTTAATGTAATATTAGTTACGAATGGCAATAGACTACATACTGTGCCACTCAAACATTCTTTTAATAGATAAAGCTACTTCAAGCCCTTCATGTAATTACAAGCCAGGTACAGCAACATGCAGTAGCACGTGGATCGATCTAATATATGCCAGTAGCTTCTTGAACCTATCAGTGGTAGTCAAAGTCAGACATGCTCTGGGCTGTGGGATCAAGGTTTGTAGCACATTCCTACCCAGCGTCCCCCAATCGCTGATGCCCGAGGGCACCCTGGCACCAGCCGAGAACCCAAGGCACATCAGTAATAATGGAAAAGGTTTTGATTTTCTCCTGGGAGGGAGCTGGCTCTTCTAATTGCTGAGGTTTGATGGGAGTTCATTCCATTCTGTGGGATTCACTGCGTAGAATAATGTTCTTCCCATGGAGGTTTTTTTGAATGGAGATAGTTTGAAACTTACCAGAGCAGACCGTGAGGAGCGTGCTTTGTAGTCGAGGTTTTTCTTTTTTATATTTGATGGAGCAATGGCATGTACACCATTATGGTCTGTCTTTAGTATTTAAATGCTGGAGTTACCAGCAGTGGAAGGCAATGCAGGTTCTTTCAAATGAGGGATGTATGAATGTTATGTTGACCTTGACTAGTGTTCTGATTGTCGTATTTTGAGTTATTCGTGGTTTTTACTACTGCGCCTCCAAAGTGTGCCGGCTGTGCTGCTAGGCTGATGTTCATCTCTCTTTAGCCAAGGCCTCTGGCTCCCTTTAGAAAAGAAGGGTTCACCGCACCCCGTTTAGGTGAAGTGTTAGGGGCACGGCTGTGGTGCGGAGGATCAGCCTGCCCAAGTCCTAAATCAGACCCCAAACCAGTACCTTCATCCAAACTCCTCCCAGCCGTATCCTCTCTCAGACATGGCCGGTAATCCCACCAGTTACAGTGCCTTTGGCCATGCCAACGGAGACGAGTCATTATGACGGCAAAGCGACCCCCGTGCAATTGTGTATTAATGCCAGGCAAGGGTCTAGTGACTAGAACAGTAGGTGGACCTATCGGTCTGTATCGGGGTTGGTTCGCAGCGGTGGGAAGGGCCCTTGTACTAGTGGTGACCACATCCGCCGCCGCTGTGTAGGACTCAGTGTGGGCAGAAGTGGAGAGAGTGACGCAGGAAGTAGCTCTCTGGTTAACCCTAACAGTGCCGCCGCCCGGTGACACTTAACTCTTTATCACTTTGTAAGAATTAATGCTGTCAACCGCCCCGCACCCAGAATTAAAACAGCGAAATAAGCATCCACAAGGAGAGTGGTTGATATCAGAAAATGTAACGCCATCATTAAATGGCCAATGAGGGTTGCCACTCAAATCCACTGTGACCTCTGCCATTTGAAGCACAGTTACTTGGCCTTTTTTATTTTAAGCAGCACATTGTGCCCCGAGGGCGATTGGGGATTATAAAGTGACAGGCTTGCAGTTTTTGCTCCGAGGTTTGGATCTGCTTTCATGTCGTTTTTCATTTCCCATCGAGCATGTTCTTGCTGACCTAGAAAAGCGCCTCTCCCTTCATGAAGAGGGCGGTGCGGCGTCTGAGCGCAGCACGATGTAGCTGTGGGGCTTCCTCTTTACGGGATGTTGTGATCTAGGCCCTCCACACGTCGACACTGCTTTCCAGCGATCCCTGGACTGCCGGTCTGCCAGATAATATATCCGCCTCAGACAGCGCGGACAATCGTCTGTCGCCCAGGCCAGAATGCACCGCGGCATAGCAGAGCGTGCGCCGGATTCCGAGAACCGGAAATGGAAGGGGTCCAGCAGAGAGAACGAACACAGGTTTCAACATCAAGGAATTTAGGGAGGGAATATAGTGGCAATGTTTACCATGCCCTTATGCTTTGGTCAGGGTCGGACTGGGGCAAGCGCGCAACCTCATTGCGATGATCCAGCTGAAGCCACCGCCAACCCCAATGTTAGCTCAGGAAAAGGAATGATGCACTCATTTGCTCATGAGCAAGACCTCGGTCTTGGATCCATTGAGGTGAAAATGACACTCGTACCTGGAGGTCAAGCTACATGTCGTCAGCATAGATCTTGAATTGTAATTGACATTAAATTATCACACCTGATAGGTCATTTGCAGACGTTGATAATCGTGCCGATAGAAACTAACCTAAGACTACTCTAAAGTATACATGATTAGTGGCTAAGGCGATGTCGATTATTCTGATCTGTTCACACTGTTCAGATAGGAAAGACTTGATTCCCTGCAGTGTAATGCTTGTAATGTCATCCCACTTCTCTAGCTTGTACAGGGATCAGCTCGTTACATGATGCTGACACCTCAACAAAGTTTAAAACCCATGCGGAGACCCGAGTTGAGTGACTTTAGAATACCTTGCATGATGCCCAAAAAGGGAGCTTTGATGCCAGTGGAGGGTCTCAACATCAAATACAGGAGGAGAGTACATTTTATATTTACACATAGTTTTGAAGTTAGCTGGGGACTTCTCTTTTCAAGATGAATTGGAGGATCACGTGAATGAGACATCATTGCTATTGCTTTGTGGTCCGGTGTCATTTTCATTGCTAGAGATGTATTCATGGTTTCTTTAGTTCCCAGGCCTGCTGGAGAATTGCCATGAATATCTCTAGAATACCAGCAAGAAAGGCCTCAAAATGGCCGCTTGAGAGTCGCCCGTGCTCACAGTACCATCAGAAGATTGGATCCTTTGATTCGTTTGCTCTGTGAAGAATTTGACGCAAATTTAGAGGAGATATTTTATCCTGTTTTTACAGAAGATGTTTGCAATAACCCCCTTCTAATATATGAGGAAATATCATAGATAGACCACTTAAGCAACTAGACACTGAACTCTGCCGCACTGGAGTTAGTATCTGTGGAACAAAAGGGAGAGTAATTCTGTTCTAACAAATTTAATGTAATAATTTCCTGATTATGAACATGGGCTGTATAGCTGGGCTACTGTTGAAGAAAAAGGATTGTGATAAGAAATCACAGATCTGCTGTTTTCCCCCCTAAAGGAAGGATGAAAGGAATGATGTTGGATTGTTGACCGAAAAGATGACTATTTCTACTTTTCAATGAGAAGTGGTCACAGAGCACACACAGGGCTTACAATGGAAAAAGGCACTTGTTGTTCGAAGAGCTCCCTTGTGGTCTATTATTAATTGCAAGTCACCACTGGCTGCAACCCTCAAAGGACTAGACATATGGGAATTCCCAAATATAGACGACTACCCGATCTACTGAAGGACAAGGCTACAGGAAGCAGCATGCAATACTGGATGTAACTCACTGACGGAGCTATCTGGGAACAAAGTGAAATCACAGCGTGTCCTCCTTCACAAAGTTCAGTAAGGTTCAAACTATTATTGGTATGTCCCTCGTGAGTCAATGCACATTAAGAGAGCTTCTGATTGAATGTTATCTAATCTAATCTTATCAAATTGAATCTTATTTAATCTAATCTAATATAATACAATCTAATCTCATCTAACCTATTCTCAATCTCCTTCATTTTTAAGTAAGTTGTTCCAGCGGTATTTCATCAGCAAAGTTTTTCATTGATCATGTACATCACCATGCTGTTTTGGATCCAAGCAGTTATGCAGTAGCACCTGGAGCGTTCTATATGGGCAGAATGTAATTACCATAACAAAATAATCTTGGACCCAAATGACCGGACAGACTCAAAGAATATGGCAAAATATGACTTTATTATCACTTCAATAAAGTATGGCAATCTGGCAAACAACCGTTCATATTCCACACACTCACAGTGATAGTTTGGTTACACAAAGGCTTTATACCTCAAAGTCCATCAGCTATGGCGTCATCCTACGTGGCCAATAATAAAACCTATCAGGTTTGGGGATTGGTTAGGGGAACATATCTTCTTATAGAGTCTGTAAATGTTAATCATTTTATTGGCTGCTACTCCTTTGATAAGCAAGCCTCGAACTTCCCTCTAACTAAGTATAATACAGATTATAACAGTATAACAGTAGCGGATTGGCTCATACAACATTGTATGCTCACTGTTGCATAGGCCCTCATGATAGGTTTGCATCCTCTCCCAACCATGGACACTCAGCTCACTAGCAGCATGTACGCAAAACGAAATTCAGGTGCAGCAAACAACGTCAGACAACTGCCCACTTGCCCAATTAGTCCACCATCTCTCATCGGCCAAACCTTCAACCAAGGCTTCTTCTTTGTAGTGGACCTTGCAGACTGTGCTTGCTCTGGGACCTTCAAGGGAGTGTAGGTACACCATTATCTTAGTCTGGAGCTTAATGAATAGGCCTTGTTTTTGAGTTCTAAATCACCTGTGAGGAGACCACAATTTTGTTCATTTTTACTTTTTATTTAGTGCTATTGAATTCAATTAGGCTGGGTCTCCATACTCCTCTTGGCCTCTGGAGACTTGGTTGCTCTACCTCACACAGGCTTTCTGCGTCTTTGATTTTCTAATACTTGGCACTTGCAGATGTTCACTCATTTACTTAATCTAAGAGAAATATGTCCTGCATATGTTGCTTATCCTCGTTAACTCTCCTTGCACCCTTCAGTAGCTTCTCTCTGTAGCATCCTTGAACTCTGGCCAGCAGCTATTCTTTGTTCATTCATGAATTTGTATTTCCAGCCTTTGTCTGCTCTGCAGCTCTGGTCTCCTTCCTTGAAGCTCTTCACTTACAATAATTGAGAGACTGCGTCCATCTTTTCAACATGGCTGCTTCACCATGTTATGTTTTCTACTGCAGCAAGCTTCTATAGGGCTCACCTTCCTTGCGTTTCTGCATATATACATTCACTACTCATCTGGTTACTTATCTCCTTTGTATATATAGTTTCTTCTCACTCGTATGTATGTTTATTCTTGTTTCTTCAGTTACACCTTCATTCTTAAGTATTCTTATATTGTTTCAGTGCGTCATTGTATCTCTTCCTCATGATATCGCTTTGCACCTGTCAAATCTTCTTTACAACTCCTCTATATTTAGTGGTGCTGCAAATCTCCTGCTACCATCTCAGTATGAGGGTACATTCGATATGGTTCTCTAAGTGCATAACTTCTTTCATAGACTTGATGTGGTATTGGAATGATACCTGGTGTCATGTACAGTGTCTTCCTGGTATTCATCCAGTATGATGGAGGTTAGGGGGTGGAGTCTATCAGTGATGTATGTGTCTGCTCCTCTACACAGTGCCTCTGACCAGACTACAAATAATGATAATTCATTGGTGCCCCAACATGTTTATTTGTGCAAGTGCTGCTGTTATAACACTTAACCCCAAAGTTATTTAAGCCATATTTTTGTTTGGATTTCGTTTGTACTTAAGGTGGATTTGGGTGATGGTATATGTGTGGCTGTCTTAGATGACTGGGAATCAGAGTTGGTGCTAGAAGTCTGCTCCTCTCTCAAACCATGTCAGGAAGTCTTCCCGGTGGTCATTTATCTGCAATAGGTTTTATGTAGCGCAGTAATACCAACAAGCTGTATCACCTTGCATAAGGCATAATGTGAGCTGAATCCCGCGTGAGCACTTGGGTTTCAATACGTTACTGTTAATTACAGATTCACGGATGAATGTAAACAGAACTATTTGTTAGAAATTAAAGTTGAACAAGCCCTGATGACGGATGCTATATCCGAAAACACATTGGCTAACTACTGAAGGACTGAATTCAGACTAAAAACTAAAAACTACATAGGGTTTTTTTGTTATATTTTCATTGTATTAAGGAAAAGAAATTCAAATTTTTTTGAAAATGAATATTGAAAATTACACATAAGAATCTTAATAATTGTGTACTTGGGCAAATACACTATTGGAGAAATATGAATGTGTTTTGTTATGGTGCAATTCAACCATTCTTTTAAAAAGCTGTATTTGTATTTTTGTTGAAAACTTGAGTAAAAAGGAATTTTTTATGTTACATATGGAGAATTGTGGAATTGTTACTTTAATCGGTACAATTAGGAATGTCTCCTTTGTGTGAACATGTTGAATAACATGTACGTTTATTTGTGAATACAAAGAAAAATTGGAGGGTTTTGGGCTCCATTAGAGTGCATAGGGGTTGCCTGTTGGCGAAAATGGGTTGTATGGGTTTACCGTCGAAGAGGTGTACATGTTATGTGAATTAGGACGGCCTGACAAGTATAGTAGATAACATGTACTGCACACTATTTTCAAACATGTCAAAAGCATGCTTTATAAAAATCTTTGTGACTCAATTCTGGGAGTTGGGAACTCAGCTAAAGTGACCTGCCCGTCTAGCTTGCTAGTGTGGACCAAAATGGACACACAATTCTGAAAGATTCATAGCAAGTGAAATTGACTAGGAGGGATGGCTCTGTGTGTGGATACATTATTCTGCACGCGCATCATCCAGTTAAATGAAAATAATAGAAAAGCATCAGGGCAGACATGTACATAGGTCTAAATACACTGACCTGTTAGTGTACCCCACATTATGGGCATCATTCCAAGTCTGGCGGTATCCCACCGGTAAATCCAACGGGATACCACCAGACGATAATACAGGTACTGGAACCTGGTCTGCCGGAATTAGCGGCAGATTACAGGTGTCAATAAGCATAGGTTAATCCCCATTCCATGGAGCATGGGGATTGCCTGTATTACCAGTGTCCCGGCTAATACCAGCTGTCTTTTGCCAGTATGGTGAAACACCTGTGTACCGGCACGTTATAAATGACTCATCATATCATATCAATTAAGAAGTGTTACAGTCCACAAATACATTCAATAACGCTACAATATCTTTGCGCTTTGTTACAATAATTGGATAATGAATTCTAACACCACCACACAGTTAACTAAAACGATATCCATTTATTTATTAATTAAATACATCATTATTTTTTTAAGTTTGGGCTGTTAGGTGCTGCTTTCGCCACCTATAAGCCAAAACTAATACATTAGAGTACAGATAGGGGGAAATGGCAGATGAGAAGGGACACAAAGCTTGTAGGTGTTGTTTGGTTATTTGCCCACCTATTCACTGACCATGGCTATGGTAATCTCTACGGCCATTGCCACCCAGTTCCTGCCCCTTCACGCCCATCACGTCTGCTCATGTGAACTCTTTGAGCTCCCTTTATTCAAGCCTCACCATCAAACTTTGCTTTAAAAAACATGGGCAGGCATTTCCAGTGCTGTCTTCTGAGAGCTAATGACTTAATTGGAGTGGCAAAATGCGCTACTGGTGTAATAAAAATGTCTTAATCCGCTCTGCCTTCAGTCACTTGATTTATAAGCAATACACTTGTCATTCACTGAAGTCCTGTTAAAAACAGCATTGGCAAAGGCAACAGTTTTGGCTGTGAATAGGTATTAGGCATTTGCCAGGCACTGCTATTAGATGCCCAGCTATTCGCACCATTTTACACCGGCTACCATCAATGGCCATTAATACTTCAATGGCAGTGGTTGACAAGTACCTTTGCCATGACTACACAAAAGCCCAAACTGTTGGCATTGTCAATGCTTGATTATTATGCACCAGTTCATCACCATAGTAGCCTCAAAGTACATAACCATGTCCTATGTAAGGTGCAATGTGTCCCGCCCAGGGACCGCAGGCCATTAGCCTGCTGGAAGGTATTGACCTGAAATGGTGCAATACAGAAGAGAAGATCTAGACAGTATTGTATTAGGAATAGTAGGGAGCTTGGAAAGTAGCGTAAATGAGTAAAGTTGAGATTGAGGTATTGTGAATGTATATGTAAAGTCTGGGTGCATGAGGGGCTCTGACCAGTATGTTGTGGGCAAGGTTGACCGGGTCATCAATTGGGGAGATCGTGCTTTACAAAAGGTTTAGTTAAGTAGGCTGCCCAAAGGCCGAGGACAACAATGCACTAAACATATGTGCTTTATGTAGAAATAATGGCTGAACATGTCAAAACAACCAGGGTCCACAACAAACTACCTGCCAATGTCGTATTAGGCTGGGAGATTCACATGGCACCTCAGGTGAGCAAGGCCAAATATCGCCTTGAGAAAAATATACAGACGATAGAGTCAGAATTAACAAAAGTATAAATGCAATTTTATTATTTAGCAGATAGTAAAAAAATGGACAGGAAGGATGAAGCCCATTCAAGTAAAAACTTAACAATGAATCACATAAAAAACACAACAGAAAGAAACATACAGACTGGTATTTTTTGCCATTCAAAAAAATGTGTGTCTTAAACCCTCAAAGTGGTGTTAGGAATTGGTAGGTGACTTAGTAAACAATTTTGTTATACAAAACAAAACAAAAGTCCCCACTAGAAACACCTCTAGTCCCCACTAGTCACACCACGTTGAGGGTTTAGGACCAACATTTTTTTGAATGGCAAAAAATACCCGTCTGTATGTTTCTTTCTGTTGTGTTTTTTATGTGATTCATTGTTAAGGATGGGGATTAGATAAGGATGGGAAAATGCCAAAGGATAAGGATAGGGATGGGTAGAACATAAGGAGCAGATCTGTCATCCAGGAAGCAGAAATTTTGGAAATGGTTGCAAACTATAGGAATTACTCCTTTTTATAAAAGAAGCAAACTCTCCTTGCAGTCTCAGAAAATAAATGCAAGTGTGAAACTAAAAGGGGACTTCATCACTGAAAGAAATGATGCCAACTATCAAACCTTGAGGGTGAAACCTTACCAGGAGTTGTGAGGTCAGATGTGAATAGGGTGGAAAGTTGGGTTAGTAGGTTCCGCGGTGGACCTTGTTGGATGGGCAGTTGGGTTAATTAAATGTTCTGGTAAAGGAGCCCAACATTTGATACATGAAGAAGTTACAACAATCATCTATTTTTAAGATTTGGTATTTGAATCCTTCATGCAATATATCTGATAATTTTAACGATTTTAAGTATTCTGTCCAATCTGCGAATAGCGATCATCTTTTATTTATAATGTCCCAACCAGCTGAGAGGTATTCCAGGAATAAATGCTTTGAGGACTATTCGCAGCAGTGACCATTGCGCGTAGGCGCACACGCAGGCCTGTGGCCCCTACTGAGGCACGGCGCTCTGCTGTTCCCTGAAGTGCTGAATAGACTTCCGGCGTAAAATCCAATGTGATGAGAAACTGAGAATAAAATGTAGTCCTGAAGAAGCGTAACAGGGTAAACAGGACAAACATGTCGATGAAGAATTGAAGTGTTTTTTTAAAGACTAATTTTGCCCTTCTAAATTGTTGTACAGGGTGCTCTTTAATTTAAAGCATTTTACACAGGCACACAGTGACACATGTTTGGATAGATTCTGCATTTCAAAACCATAAATATATATATAAGTTCAGTTTGCTTGTACCATGTTAGCCAAGGGCTGAATCAAATGTTGATACAAATCAAAACGAGTCGATACCTTAATTAGGCTAACAAAGTCATTTATTTTGCTTGTTTCTTTATTGCAAAATAAATCACTTTGTTAGCCTAATTAAGGTATCGACTTGTCTTTTTCCTTTGGATCAACATTATGTACAAATACATATATTTAGGACGAAGGATGTCTGTGCAAGCCCATCCTCTACACTTGTGACCTGAGGAAACGCTCAAAGCTGTGGTAAGGCATGGTCCGTTGCCTCATAGGAGAGCACAGAGGCATCGCTCGGGTGGTGTGTGGGAGGGGCTATAGCCCGGGTCTTTTTGTTGTAGCCCCGGGTAGAAGCTCAGGGGTTACAGCCAAAATTCTAGCTAGCCCCGAGTCCCTACATTAACGTAGCCCTGGATCTTTTCGAGACCTAGCAACACCCCTGGCGATGGCAAACCCAGCCCGGAGCTGTCGCACAGTGGAGGTCCATGCGTAGCAGGGCCGATGCACTCTGGGGCAGCTGCAAGGTAGGAGAGAAACCCGGAGGCGGGACTGGGCTCTCACAGCCGACCAGCGGGACAGAGCCAATCAGGAAAAGGTTCTGAACAAGGCCAATGGAAAGACGTGCAGCAGGAATGAGTTCTTGCACAGCTGGATGGGACGAGAGGACACAGCCTCACAAAGGAACCAGATATGAGGAAAGCAGTACAATTTCCCATGAAAGTGGAGGAGAGGATGTGGCCCCTCACAGGAGCCCAGAGGATAGCCCTAACGCCTGTGCAAATGAATGAGGGGACCCTGCTTCCCACAGGAACCCCGAATTTAGGAGAACAGCCTCAACGCCCATGCAAGTGGGGCTACATAGGCGTATGGTACCCTACAGACTAGATAAAGTTATTTCAGCAATGTTGTCCCTTTCATCAAGTGTTTCCTTGTACTTTGGTTATATATGAGTGGGGCTTCCTGCAATACAAATGAAGGGTGTGGGTCTCCACTCTCTGTAGTGCCCGACAGAGATTGAGTGTTCTGTTCCCCAAAGAAGCAGAAGCATGTTAGTAAAAAGGTGACTGAGGAAAAGAAAAGTACCTTCTCCCAGACATTATGTAAGGGGCTGATAACACATAGATCTGCAAACTGATGGGACTCAAATACGAAATTACAATGCACTGCAAGCATTCAACAAGCTTTGAAAAAACCACATGAGCAGGTTAAGAGGAAGTGAATCAATTAATTTCTGGTAGGGGTAAATACACAAGAGTTGCAGTTCTCAATGCTTTTCTCATTTTACCGACTGTCTTCTAACGTGGCTTCCAGGCCCTTTCTCTCGTCTCTCTCCCAGTGAAGAGAATTCACCCTTTGCAATAGTTAGCTGTCCAAAGGCTGAGTCTCTTTAACCTGCAGACATGTAATCCGATGTCACATGCGCAACCGCGGGCCCTTAATCCACTTACTGTCTGCTTATTATAAAGATGGGACACAGAAGGTGCACCAATTGTAGAGGTGAGAGATGAGCTGGAGCGGGGCGCAGAGGTGGGCCAACGTATGGGCAGGAGAGGGGTGATACAGGAAGTTTCTGTAGTTCCCTTGAGGGTGCAAAGAACTCACCCGGGTACAGAAGTCGGGATTTTGTCTATCAATACTTGTATGGGAGCTTCTCCAACCCAATGGGTTCATGGTACTTTTGCCTGATAAAAATAATGCACCCACTTTGGGAGATTCTTATTAATAAGAGATGCAATTTGATGCACGACTAAAGACCCTAACCCAAAAGAGAGGGTCCTCGTACAGTGGAAATGGTTAGACAGCCTGCTCCCCCTCCCTCCTGTGACCAAAACCAAGATGATCGGTTCAGCACTCAGAACTAGTAGAGAAGGGAATGCTGCAGGGAGTTGGGGAAGTGGTGGGGCATATCCTTCATCAAGAGTGAGAAACCAGTTCCATGATAAGGAATTTGGTGGCCCCCAGGGACCAGGAGAACTCGGTGGACCAGGGGAAGCCACCAGCTACGTGATGGAACCACTGGAGGAGGGATCCCTGAAACTCCCCCGGCCTCCCACTGCATGTCACGCAGTCACCTATTTTAGCAAAGGTCCCTAATACCATCAAGGTGGACATGCAAGTTATGAGGAGTGATTGAGACTACCACTACCGCCATTTTGTGAGGCTGCTGAGTTTAAGGGAAAAAATCACTGAGAATATCAGACAAAGTGAGTATTTGTTAAAGGTTGCCTGTATGGGGGGGAAACTGTAGGCAGCACCCAGCCCTAACTGCAGATCCATGGGGCAGGACCCCACAATGAACGCATTTTGGGCGCAGAAGCAATTACACTGCAATTACACAACATTAGAGGATAACAAGTAGACAAAGCTTACATGCTCCACGTGCACAGGGTGTCTACAAGCAATGAACTCACCTGTAAGATTTCCAGGAAAGACACTAGAGAACTTAACCATTATTACCCCACTGCCCGATCCCAACATGACAGACATGTTTTTGACACCTGGGGCCAAGGGCTCAGGGAAGGGGCTGGGCCGGCTTATTAAATATGTATGATACGTTGGTACAAGTGGACAGGTCAGGAATACACATTGGGGGCTGGAGGACTCATTAGAAACCCACCCCTCATAAGCATCTAAGCTAATGAGGAAACTGACCGACCGACCAGAACAGTTATCGAAGCAATTATGGTTCAAGCCTAACCACGAAAGGAGGCATAGTCCTTCTGGCTGGCATTTGGGTGTCGTTCCATGGGTGTCAGTGGTGTGGCAGAGAGAGATGAGAAGCAGGAGGGTTAAAGTGAAAATATCTGAGGTGGCCAAGCCAACATGCTGGCCAAGCCACATGTTGAGAGAGGTACAGAGCAGGAGGTGGCTACACAAACTGACCCACGCTATAGAAGAAACAGGGTTGACAGGAAAGGCTAGAACATCAAGCCTGCTGGAATCGTTGGCCCAAAGGCTGTCTGGAGCCAGGCTTTCAGAAGGAGAAGATGGAAAATAGCCTGCTGGGGACGCTATACTGGTGGCAGCTGTAGAGCCACTAGGTCCAACTGAAGAACTTTGGAGCCTTGGCTCGGCGCTCAAATATCCTACTGGCATGAACCCGTAGGGCCTGAGGGGAAGCTACAAGGCTTGCCCTGGTCAGAGCTTCACAAAGGCAGCAGCACCCAAGGAAACTGCTAGGTGTTCGGATGGTCTGATACAGCCACATTATTTTAAGAAAGCCTGCGAGAATGTGAACTGGACCAGGGGACCGACATTGGGCTTAGGACCACAGACCCTTTTTAAATAGGCCCTTCCCTGGATTTCATTTAACCACCCACTCTTGGTCTTAGAAAGTCTATTTTGAGTTGGTTCACTGTTCAAACGCCATTATTTATTTATTTTTTTTCTCCTGCACTTTCAGGCCTACTCAGTCTGCTGCCTTACACCCAGCACTTCCCTCTGGAGGGTTGCACTACCATTGTTTGTGTACCTTTTATTTATTAATTTATTATTATTTATCTCTGCACTGTCCTTTTCTCCCCCCCCCGTCCATGCACTTTTCCCCCGTTCTCCCCAGTTTCCCTTTCCCTTGCCTTGTCGCGCTCTGAAACACTTGTGTAGGAGCGCGATAGGAATAAAATATCAATTCAATTCAATTAATTCCTCCAACCTTTTCCGGCTGAGGGGAAAATAGATCTGTTCACACACTGCATCGTGTGTGTTCTATGGCAACCATTCTGTGATAGCCTGTACGCATTCCATTGTTTGTATAGTGCTCCCTTGCTTGCTAGTTAGGTTTGCGTTATAGAAATCACGTAGATGCATACACTCTAGGATCAGAGATGGTAATGCACCAAAATTGCAAGAGATGCGGAAGTGACATCACATGCCAGAGGGCATCAGCGGAAGTGAAATCACATGACCTTTGACCCAATTATGTCACACTCAGTGATGCTTCATGGCTGTTGGCAATGTTGACAGGATGTTACATCAAGGATTTAAAAAGCTATGGTTAGTGTAAGATTTAAAAACATAACAGACAGTTAATACCGTAGACAAAGGGGTTTACCTTGACATGCCCTGGGTGCAGTCATGATAGGCCTAAGACACATATTACTAGGCCTGGGGCACTGCCTTCCTGTGCCAGTCTCGGGTCACAGTGCCAGTTACAACATTCTCATGCCAGTTATAGCCTCGGTAAATTCAACACTAGCTAAATACTGCATCAAATGCCCACGTGTGGCCATAATGTGCCAAATGAAGACTCATATGCCAGTTAATTGCAGTTAATGATAGCTGTAGCCTAGCGTGCCAGGTGCTTTCCCAAATTACACGGTGCAGATTTGCGTGTCTAGGTGCGGCTTTTGTCAACTGCATCTTCAAATAACCAAGAACTGACTTCTGATGCCATGTGAACCCTCATATGTCAGGTACAGTTATCATATGTAAGGTCAAGCTTCACTTGCCCGGGGACTGTCATCATATGTAAGGTCAAGCTTCACTTGCCCGGGGATATGTAAGGTCAAGCTTCACCGGGGACTGTGATCATCTGTAAGGTCAAGCTTCCCTTGCCCGGGGATATTTAAGGTCAAGCTTCACTTGCCCGGGGACTGTCATCATATGTAAGGTCAAGCTTCACTTGCCCGGGGATATGTAAGGTCAAGCTTCACTTGCCCGGGGATATGTAAGGTCAAGCTTCACCGGGGACTGTGATCAAATGTAAGGTCAAGCTTCACTTGCCCGGGGACTGTCATCATATGCAAGTTCAAGCTTCACTTGCCCGGGCACTGTCATCATATGCAAGGTCAAGCTTCACTTGCCCGGGGACTGTCATCATATCCAAGGTCAAGCTTCACTTGCCCGGGTACAGTCATCATATGTAAGGTCAAGCTTCACTTGCCCGGGGACTGTCATCATATGCAAGGTCAAGCTTCACTTGCCCGGGTTCTGTCATCATATGCAAGGTCAAGCTTCACTTGCCCGGGGATATGTAAGGTCAAGTTTCACTTGCCCGGGGACTGTCATCAAATGTAAGGTCAAGCTTCACTTGCCCGGGGATATGTAAGGTCAAGCTTCATTTGCCCGGGGACTGTCATCATATGCAAGGTCAAGCTTCACTTGCCCGGGGATATGTAAGGTCAAGCTTCACTTGCCCGGGGACTGTCATCATATGCAAGGTCAAGCTTCACTTGCCCGGGGATATGTAAGGTCAAGCTTCACTTGCCCGGGGACTGTCATCATATGCAAGGTCAAGCTTCACTTGCCCGGGGATATGTAAGGTCAAGCTTCACTTGCCCGGGGATATGTAAGGTCAAGCTTCACTTGCCCGGGGACTGTCATCATATGCAAGGTCAAGCTTCACTTGTCATTATTTAAAGTGAATCCTCAAGCTCCGAAATTCTGTCTTTTTAATGATAGTTATGACCTAATATTCCAGGCATATTCAGCATTTTGAAGGTACTGTGTTGTTATCATATATCAAATAGAGTCTCAAATGCCCAAGTTGGATATCCAAGCAATAGTGATCATATGCGAGGTTCAACCAGACGTGCCCAGCTGCTGCCATCCCATGCCAAGGGTGGCCACTCTATATCCTCTGTTGCACAGGTACTGCCTTGCTTAACTGGGCTCGTGCCGCCTCCTCTCTACTTTTCCAGCAATGCCAGCTTTAAGACAAAGGCTCCCTCAGACATGAATGGAAAATGGGCACGCGATCAGTGATGTGGCATGGAGAAGGCATAACATACGCGGTACTGTATATGATGATGAAGTGTTTGTTTCTGCAGCCCAAACTGACGGAATCACTTATAGAAGATCACAATATTTGCACGTAACGTCAATTAGCCACTTTGAGGTAAACTGATGTAATCAGGATCACACATTTTGGTCAAGTGGAAAAGCTGGGATTTAAGTGCAGTCGCCAATTCCCAGCATAAGCCACATGACTATGCATGGACCGGGAAGCGATGAATATCTCTTGCAGGTTGCACAGGGCTGATATGTCTCCCATGAATATCAGAGCAGCAAACGTACACACATACATTCATGGCATCTCCTGTGATAGAGGGGCACACCAGTTTACTGAACGGAAGATAAGCCAGGCTTTTGCCAAACTCAACCTTGTCTAACAGCGAGTGGCTGCCAGCAGCTAGTGAAGCTCTTAAATTCTAAGCCAGGGGAGGAGAGCTTGTGCTTGAGCGATGTGTCGGCTCGGGCCCACATGCATAATGCATGCAATGAGTTAATTGGATAATACATCAGTCCTGACACCTCTGTAGGAATCCGCATGCTTCATGTTTCAAAACGTACGTCTCACACGTGACAGCGAACACGAGGAAGGCTGTCCAGCACGCAGACCTTAATCTACTTGCGACCTTCTTTTTGCCAGCTGCGCAATCCTTCCTTTTTTTAAATTCAATAACTTCCTAACATAGTTTTAGCACAATAAAGGGTATCACATTCATGTAAATAGTATTCCTGAGCTGCTTACAAAATCTAATTTCTTCATGGTGACACCTCCTCACATGTGTAGTGGTGGTCCGCTTCAGAATGACCACTACTTCTACAAAACTTCCTGATCCCTTCACGCCCAGGAAGCTGTGTTTAGAATTGTGTATGTCCACAGCAAGTGGCTGCTGATGTTCGTTGGGTGCAGTGCAAGAGTGAGTTAGTGTTGGTACCCTTTCACACTTTCCACCAGTAAGCAATATTACCATATGGTGATCGTTATTGACCTCCTCTCAGCCAATCAGAATGCTTAGAGTGCAGTCAATAACTGCTAACAATGCCATTTTCGGTCAAGATTTCTTTTGACAGTACACTTGCTTCCTACTAGGAGATATTTTTTGCTGCAATATGCTATTTAACAAAACAAAGACCAAGCTGAAACTTTGGAAAAGGCTTTCACTTTCTTATAGAGACCAGTGGTTGAAGTGTACGAAAAGAAGTAGTGGAACTATGTTCCCTACTGACCTGCACTAATCCCCACAGACCCCATCGCCACGCCCCCTCCCATGCACACTAATAATAAAAACATTAGAAAACATGCTCCTGCTCTTTAAGGAATCATCCTGTGAAATGCACTGAAAGTGCAAGTTTCAACTTCTTCTTACACTTTTATTTTAAAAGGAAACCGTTCCGGAACTGTTTCATTTTAAAATAAAAGTATAGGAACGGTAAAACGTAATTACAAGAAGTAGAAGAGCACCGCTCCCGACCGCTCCCGCCCACTTCGACATCTGATAGAGACAGTGTTTACTTTTCCATGACTCGTGTATGTGGTCAAGCGCCTAAATTGCAGAGTGTGTAAAACCGCTGCATTCCCCCGTTCAGCACGAGTCTGATCCTTGGCAAATAATGTAACCTAAATTTAAGAAAATGCAGCCCTTAGCATTGCATCCACACTATTTAAAAAAAGACATCTTTACAAGTTGGCAAATTGCATACTGGAAGGGACAAAACAGTGCACCCTCGTGCTCCTCTGTGGCTCCCAATGCTGTCACCTATAATTGAACTAGCTCAGGCCCTCCCTTACTGCCATATCACTTGACTTGACGGGCAGATAGTTAGGCCCTGATTCATGGAATTATTTGCATGTAAAACGGGGATTTGCGTGCCATTCTGCCCGCAAATCCCTGAATGACACACAAATTCATAAGATCTACTAACAAAATTAAGCAGGGCCCATAGTCCGACCAGTCAGTCAGTACACCAGAGATTCTAGTATAGCGGACTAATTGCTGCAGAATCAACATTCAGTTCCTCCCCTGTTGATGCCACTCACTGAAAATACCTGGGCCGTCCAGAGTACTTCCCCACAGGAAAATGAGTGAAGTTCTGTGATGTGCCCTGTTATGCTATGTTATTGCATTCTGAGAGTGGTTTTGTTTTTTACCCACCCATTGACTGCCCATCGCCCTACTAATCCCTGTGGCCATTCCCACCCTGCTACCTGGTCTCCTCTGCCCCACGGCAGATCCTTTTGGGGCAGACTCTTTGAGATGGCCTATCAAGCAGTAACACCAAACTTTGTCCTGTCAGTATTATTTCTAGGCTGTCTGCTGAGAGTTAATAGCTTAATTGCAGCTGTGAATGAGCTACTGGTGTATTAAAGATGTATTAAACAAATGTGCCTTCAACCACTCGATTTATATCTGTTCCTTGCACTGAGGGCCTTTTTAAACCAACATTCACAGAATCAACCGTTTTGGCGTGTGTATAGGCATTAGATAGGCCTATGCCAGAAATTGCTATCACCTGCCCAGTACTAACACAATTTTCCAGCTGTTTCCATTTTATGGCCAGGTAGTGCTCATATGGCAGGGCCTGACAAATGCCTATTCCATGCTTATACAAAAGCCAAAGCGGTTGTCTTTTGCCAATGATTGTGTTCAATAGAAGTGACTGCAGCCAGATGCTTACTAGAAACTAAGTGCATTGGGTTTAAGATATGGGTAGGGGCTTGCCCAAACAATTGCATTTTTCGTTTTGACCAGTTGCTTGTATTCGTATATAAGATTATTTCTTATGAGAAAATGATAGAGTCATAATTTTAAAAGGTCACCTGGGTTGGCTTCCGGGACTACTCATCTAGGAAAATGGCATTTTTACCTATAGACACTTCAGGGCCCTGTGCAGTTCTAATGTAATGCCAATCACAGTATGTTTGTAATTGTATGTTTTAGTGTAAATGATGGTTACCAGATAACACTTATAAACAGTTTCTAAAGAGATATGTGTGCCAAATAGTATCTTGTTTAATCCCCATGCACTGTTTGGTCAAAGATTGCTATTCGTTGATATATTTATTGGAGATTTCTACCGGGGACGGATCTAGTGCCATTTTTTACTATTTCAGGCAATGTCTAGTCTAGCCACAATGCGACAAGAGCCAATGAAGATGACAAACCGTAGGTTTAGTCCTTCCTGCCCCAGCCCTCCAGGCCGTGCCACGCCCGCCATCTCCCGCCCACCGCTCCCTCCATCCCACTTCATGCTTTTTGGATGCAGCCAGAGTACCACTAGTTCCTTTTTCGCCACTTCCACATCGCGCGCGGAGGATGGAGAGCAGCACCACACATTCGGCAAGAAGACCTTATCATACGAGAAGGGGGATATCGGTGGATGAGGGAAGGGGCATGAGGCCTGGCCAGGCCTTGGATGTGCTTGAGCATCCCAGAGAGTGGGAGCCAGCTAGGAGTTGCTGCACAGAGAAAGACAGAAGAGATGCAAGTGTGCCGCGCCAGGAGGCATGTCGCAGATTTAGGGGTGGTTGGTACGGGAGAAATGGACTTGCGAGGGAGTCCAATGAAGCGTGATAATCCCACACTCAGGATGAGGCATTATCAAAGTTTGGATAAATCACTTATCATGAGACAAGGTGATTTTTCCACTCAAACCAACTCCTAAGTCCCCCACAGCCGCACCCGGCCATCATATTTATCACTGCCCCAGGACCCTGAGGTCACTCAAGTTATTATCTAATCCTATGTTACCCCAATAGATCCTGCACTGACCACAACGTCATCATTATTACATCCAGATTCACCCACCGCCGTGGGAAGCCCTCGGCTATTCTGGGGAGGGCTTTATCCGTGCCTAGGCTGACAGCCACCTTTGTAGAATGAAGCAAAATGTGCCTACTGATCAGTTGTTCCTCTTTCTCCCCTCTTTACCCTTCCCTAGCTTTTGTTTTCCTAGCAATTGACATACGCACGATTGCACCAAATCTGTCTATTATGTGGATAAACCAACATTTTTTCTTCTACTTTTCTCCCCAATTGCAATGCATTCCCAATTGACATGGGCACACATGGTTACTTTCTCGTTTGCTGTTTTTTTTGTTGTTGCCAACTGTACCATCACTGCATTGTATACATCATGGTCTGGATTGTGATATAACAATAGTAAATGCTTTTTCTTTCAAATTTCATTTTTTTGGCTTGGCAACTATTAACATTTATACTGCCTCAGCCTTGAGAAAGACCCAGGCTCAATATGGCCTAGTCTCTTTGCTGCCCTCCCCTCTTCAGGGGGCTGGGGAGGGGGGCTTAACGGCCCTAGCTCAAAGCATTTAGGCAGCCTTTTGCTGCTGCTGCTGGTTTGCCAGAATGAAAGTTTCATTACTAAAGGCTCTCAAACACGTTCAAAACCGTAGATGGTCGAACGTCCTTGGTTTCTCGCGGGAGCATCCACGGGGCAGAGTAGGGTTAGGGCTACAGCAGAACTCTGGAAAACCTAACCCAGCACTGGTATTGAAGAGCAACATGTTCTTGTTACTATTGAGAGGTCTTTGAGGTCTCTGTGGACCGAGAAACACTGAGGACCCAGATAAAGGATGGTGTGTTTCCTGGAGACCCACCAATAAGCCAGGTTCTTGTTACTATTGAGAGGTCTTTGAGGTCTCTGTGGACCCAGAAACACTGAGGACCCAGATAAAGGATGGTGTGTTTCCTGGAGACCCACCAATAAGACAGTTTCTTGTTACTATTGAGAGGTCTTTGAGGTCTCTGTGGACCCAGAAACACTGAGGACCCAGATAAAGGATGGTGTGTTTCCTGGAGACCCACCAATAAGCCAGGTTCTTGTTATTATTGAAAGGTCTTTGAGGTCTCTGTGGACCCAGAAACACTGAGGACCCAGATAAAGGATGGTGTGTTTCCTGGAGACCCACCAATAAGCCAGGTTCTTGTTACTATTGAGAGGTCTTTGAGGTCTCTGTGGACCCAGAAGCACTGAGGACCCAGATAAAGGATGGTGTGTTTCCTGGAGACCCACCAATAAGCCAGTTTCTTGTTACTATTGAGAGGTCTTTGAGGTCTCTGTGGACCCAGAAACACTGAGGACCCAGATAAAGGATGGTGTGTTTCCTGGAGACCCACCAATAAGCCAGGTTCTTGTTACTATTGAGAGGTCTTTGAGGTCTCTGTGGACCCAGAAACACTGAGGACCCAGATAAAGGATGGTGTGTTTCCTGGAGACCCACCAATAAGCCAGGTTCTTGTTACTATTGAGAGGTCTTTGAGGTCTCTGTGGACCCAGAAACACTGAGGACCCAGATAAAGGATGGTGTGTTTACTGAAGACCCACCCATATTCTATTTGCTGTAGATACATGTGTCATTTAGGGTAGCGAGAGCAGTAGTGTCCGCCCACGTGCCTTATGAGGGGAAAGGAGAGAACACTGACACCTACTTCGCTGGGGTAGCACTGCCATGCCGATCTCTCTCTCACTACCAGCCTGACTCTGGGGACTCATTCCAGAAGCTTTGCGTTGCTGGAAGCCTTTTGGCTTTGACATTACACTCTATAGCGATAGAGGTAGTTCCAGTGCTGGAAGAGTCAATGTTGATAGGGTGAATCATCCATCAAGAGACACCATCTATGTGGTAACATCTCGACCAGGGCATTCTTATAAAAAATAAAGTGCCACCTGAAGTCTAAAGAAGTGACTGGCCATGGTTGGCGGGTGCCCAGAATGAGATACATTTTGTGTCGGTCCCTCGGTGCTCCTAACAACAGCCTTCATGCAATGAATTGTCTGTCATGGAGTACCAGGGGTCACATCCATCTTTTTACTAATCCTGTAGTGGGTGTCCTCTTAAAGTCCAAATGAATCATTAACCTACAGGAAATCTGGCTAAGTGAACCCCCAATGATGGATGGCTACGAATGTAACTTTGAGCCCGCTAAAAAAGCTCACTCATGGGGGTCGACCATCTGGAGGACTGTTGACTCTTGTCAAAACTAGCTCCTTTAATTGCATTCAATCAGGGAGTGTACAAATAACACATTTGGCTGCTCATATTAGCAACTCATATTAGATCTTTGACAGTGACCAATCCTAACCTGTTGCTTATAAATATTTATTGGCACCCTGGTTGCGTCAACCTGAATACTTTCTCCAATTTAGTTGCACATACAATTATTGAATGGCTCGACAAATGGGAAAGGGGCCTGATCCTCTTATCTTGGGATCTTAACGCTACTTGTATTTTGGTGGATTCTATGATGGACTCAGTTATGAGCCTTAGAGGGAAGGAGTACTTTGGTTATGTCTGGACGAAGCTATTGGTTGGTTTAGGTTTGGTGATTTTGAATGGAGCAGTGACAGGGGATATACCCAGTCACTTTACCTGGTATAGTGCAACTCATACGTCTACATTACACTACCTATTTATCAGCCCCCCCCCTCCCTCCTTGTTTGGAAAATGTAAATCTTTAATTGTCCGCCCCACTGATTACAGTGATCATTGTGTCTTGAATGCTGACTTTGAATTGGTTAAGTCTAATAAGTCTGAGTGCGGCGAAATGGATGCAGACACTCGGCTAAACGACACTTGGAATCGACTTGGATGGAATAGCGTGATAGTGGCTCGTGTTAATTCATCCATCCTAAACTTTCTTAACACCACCTAACCGTATCAGTTAAACAAATGTTTCTCAGTTGACAACTTTGGACTTTCTGTTGCCGATTTAATTAAAAGTTGCCTGTTTAGAGCTGGAACTCGGGGAAAGGTGTTGAGGGGGAACCATTCTCATTTGTATGATGCAGAAGTGGCAGGAAAAAATAAATATATGCGAGCTCAGGGAGGAAGGATCCGACAGATGCCATCCTTATCACCAAATGCAAGAATAAGGTCTACTAACAAAATTAAGCAAGTTTATAAAAACTGGTTGAAGTACAATGGAGCCATGAGGAGTCAAAGGGAGGCTGAGGTGATGTTTCTGGCCTTGTTGAACAAAAACACCCAGGCTTTTTGGCGCCTGATCAACTGGGATGGCACTGTTGGGCCAAGAGGCCAATCCCATTCCTGAGGAGTCGTGGGTGTCTTACTACACAAATACATTTGCTTCTTTCGGTGAAGGTGAAAACTGTGATTGCTTGGAGCTGTCCCTGGTCGATACTGGTTGGAAGCTACCAGTTTCTACTGACACGATTGAGGCGATTACACATTGTATTAGTGTATCCAGGGCACTGGGTCCCAATATGTTGTCCAATCTGCTGTTTAAAGGAGACCCACGAATTTGGGCAGAATTTCTAACCACACACTTTGAACAAATATCGGCTACCTTGCAGTTTCCTTCCACCTTGTCTACTGCCATGCTGTGACCATTTTTAAAAAGGGGAGCAGGTTGGATCCATCTAACTACCGTCCGATTGCGATCCTGGATGCCGACACCAAGATCTTTGCAGCCTTGCTGTTGGGGCATCTAGAGGATTGGCAGTCGGCGGTAGGAAGAATCTCAAAATGGCAGACAGAATTCTGCAAATATCCGGCAACCACGCTGAATGGTGTTATATTGAACTGTATCTTGAGTCAAGTCTGGATGGCTAAGTATGAATCTGTTTTTTTAGGCGGGTATAGATCTCTCGGCCGCATTTGATACAATCGACAGGTCTCTTCCCTGGACAAAACTAAATAGATGTGGGATCCCTGGCGGGCTGTTGAGACTGATAATGGGTCCCTATGACGGATCTAATGTGCAGATACATTTGAATCAACAGGATTTACTCTCACGTTGATTCAGACCATGAGAGAGGTAAGGCAGCGTGGCTAGTTAGCACCACAGCTTTTCAACCTATATATGTCGGACGTGGGGGAGTCCCTACTTTCATCGGCATTTGCCAGCCCAAAAATTGGAAACTTAAAGGTGATGTGGCTGGCAAACTTTGATGACTTTTTATTATTTGACTGTACACAGATAGGCCTTCAGGGCCGGATCACTGCTTTTGCAGACTTTGCTCCGGCCCATAGCCTCACAATGAATCCCTCAAAAACCAAGTTTGAAAAGTAATCATTTGGTCTAGTAGATAATTTTACTTATTTTGGGTTCTCCAATCATAAGAAACCAATCAAAATATTTTATCAAAGATCAATTAAAGATACGTATGAACAATTTGTCAAACCAGTTATGTCGTAATATCATCCCAAAAATATTGTATGGGATCGAATTGAAGGAACCTTGGGTTTTAGAATACTTGTCCGTGCTAGAAGATAACTTGTGGAGGAAGATCTTTCAAGTCTCGAAACGTGCACATTTCAGCTTGGAATTAATTCCTTTGAAGTCAGGGCGTGTTGGAAACTTTTAAGACTCGATAGGAAAATTGTTGATCCTATTCATAAATCTTTCTTCGTTGACCTCAATACAATCTTGGAAACTAAGGGTGATAGATTTATTAACAACTTCTCAGCATTTTGTGTAGCACAACTCATTTCTGTTGGTTCAACAGCCTCGGATTTGGTCTATAACCCATGTCGAATTAAAAGATTTCTCTACCAGCTTGATTGGTCTAACACGGTGGACACTATGCACTCTTATCAACCCTTAAGCCACCTGAATGGGGACCATAAAAAGGTGGTAATTTTAGCCCCCTATCTCTCAATATACCCTAATACGCAAACTAGAAGACAGCTTTTGTACTTTCGCTGGAATCTCTATCGAACAAAGGAAAGACTGATTCCATATGGGTTGCTGGCTTCGGATTTAGGAGGCTGTCGATACTGCAGACAGGAACAGTGCAAGGAGACTCTCAGACGCCTGGTGACTACCTCTGTTGAAGTGCCATGTAAAAGGTGGAATTATTTTAGGAAATATGATAATCTGACCTCCGAGAAAAAGATTGTCTGGGAATGTTGTTTGTCAGGTACAACTATTGCAATTGTTTTGGCCGCAACTGGTTTTCTGACTTTGCTCCAATTAGAGGAATTACCATTGAATGTATAGGATATATTGAGTATCGGGTATCATTGATGGTTATGGTTGTTTGCGTATTGTTAAATGTACCTTATTGTGATTGGAATTTGCACCTCATTGGCTGCCTCAAAATGTATTTTGCACTTTACGTAATTGGAAATATCCTTTTAGATCCCACAATGCATTTTGCTGCCTAACAGGGTCATGTACTAATTGATTAATACACAAAGGGATCTTGTGTCCATCTTTTAGAATTATGAAGTTTGCCTATTTGCGCACGGGGTGGGTGACAGTAGTTTTTATGCCTGTATCCGGTTGAGTGTTTATTTATGTGTGTAATTTATTACCTTTTTTTCAATACAAATTGAGTGGTTTAAATGTATTATTTTGAAATAACTGATTTTTCTTCTTTTGAATGTTTAATGATGCAAAGGAATTTAAAGTAATTTTTTTTCTTTTACTGTGAATTTCTGTAAATCTGTTAAAGGTTATTGTTTTAACCAAATAACAATACAAACATACAAAAATAAACAAAATGTCCAGAGGATGAGCATGAGCGCAAAAATTGCTCTTGGATAAAAACATTATTTCAGTGCACTTTTAAACAAGGTCAATGTTTGCCTTACTGCTAATACTGTCCCTGGCAAACAGCGTCCTGGTGCAACAATGCTTTGTCAGAATATGTTTCTTGCACCAGGGCATATGTAAGGGGGTTCTGGGAGTCTCTCTTTACCGACCTATATCCCGGGTTAGAGTCTCAACCAGAGTCTTTAGCTCACCATTCTTTCACAGAAGAGAAATGTCCACTACATATCAGTGTTTGTCCTGCCCAAGGGCAGCACAGCACCGAAATCCCAGACAATTCTCTTCTGAACAAAAGTACCAGCAGCATCCCTAGACACGTGTTTCGGCCTGGTTGGGCCTCGTCGGTGAGGTGGAGTTGTGCCTCTCTAAAAACAGTGAGCAAGGGTTCCACGTCTGGAGTACCCCCGTAACCTAGGGTGAAAACCCAAAGCTACTTAATATGCATATGTAAGAGGGGTTCTGGGAGTTTCTCTCTACCAGTCTATATCCCAGGTGTGAGTCTCAACTAGAGTCTTTAGCTCACCATCCTTTCACAGAAGAGACATTTCCACTACATACCCAAGGGCAGTCCAGCACCGAAATGCCAGTCAATTCTCTTTTGAACAAGAGTACCAACAGCAATCTGTTCTCTAGTGTTAATATTGTGCAGAATTGCACCTGAACCAGCGCAACGTTTCAGGAAGGAGGCCCCTGATGCCCAGCACATTGTCAGGCCCTGATTGGCCATGCTGCTTTCTCCTTTACTCTCCTGTTTCTTGACTATCTGGTTCATGTGAATCAAGCTTCTCGCCTGTTCTTCTCTTTCCGCATCTCTGTTCTCACCCACCACTTTCAAGTGAGCATAGAGTGGCGCAAGCGCCGTACTTGCAACTAATAATTAGCACAACGCAACATAACATAAACACAACATCCATATGATATGTCTACCCTGTGCATCAATGCATAACATAAAACACCCTGACCTTCCTGTACACATGCTTACTTAAAAAGTAAACTGTCCATTCATCGTTCAACACCTTAACGGTACAGGCGTCTATGCGTGGGGATGAAGCGCCATTAATGCTAAATGCATTAGTAATGTAAATACAGCGTTCCTAGCCCTGGGGACTTAATGATAAGAATGTGATATGCCTATTCTCCGCAGTTCAGAACTTAAACAAATAGTGATCCTCCGTGGATGATGGATTATGGGAGTTTTATCCAAAGTGCATCAGACATTGGCTCAACATAAATCCATGGGGGCCGGTCAGAGAGTGACATAGAGCAATGGCCCACTGGGACATCAAGTGGCTAGTGACAGTATGCTATTGGTAGATGTCTATTAGGGACCAGAAGAGACCAGTTTAGCAGAGGCACTGCCGGAGCTTACTTACCTGTTGGAAGCCTGACTTCAACCTGGTGGTCCTGAAGGCCACATCAGAACAACTCATTTCAGGGTTTCATTGCAACGGTGAGCAAAAGTAAACATTGAATGCGGTAGGGTGGTTCCATGAGGGACAGTTTGCTCACCGGTGGTCTTCGGGAAGACATGAAGTGGAGGTCTTCTTGGCCGTGAGGCTTTCATCTTTATCTGTTTGCCCGGGGTGTCCACTTGGCCCACATGGGCAGTTTTTAACTGCATGGTCTTCTCAAAGGATCATCTACAAAAACGACATTAAAACAGTATTCATGTGTGGTTTGTACACCTGCCATTTAAACAAATTATATTCAGAACATACACATACATTCGATGTTATGGCTCCTGATGAGCAGATACAACCTGCCCAGGAAGGGATACCACCTGCTACTGAGTGAAGGTTCAGGGTGAGGCTGGCATTGCAGTCTGCTTAATTAGGGGCATGTGATGCGTGCATGGCACTGTGGAATCAGGTATGCACATTTCTGGGGGGAGAAATGTAAAAGTAGCATGGTCATTTTCTTTGGAAAAAGAGCATGGCATTGTCCTTAGCTGGGGGGTAATTGACACTGACATTGCAATGTGTCATTGATAGCATACTTTTCTGGCAGGATAATGATGTAAGAGCAATGTAGAAACTGTCAGGTCAATGTGCCTTTCTGGGGAAAACTGTTATGAGACTGTTGAAAATGGCATGACTATTTGTATGTGTGAAATGCATATGGGCCACAGCAATTTTCGCCTGGCAATGTTAAAATGCCAGAGACACGTTCTGGGGCAATGTGAAACTGACATGGTCATTTTCTGGGGGAAATAATGGAACATAACAATGTGCTTAACCAGGGCATTATAAAACTGGCATGACAATGTGGAAATTGCTCTGGCAATTTGTAAAGTGACTGTGACACATTGAGCTCAATTGAATTCTGGGATATTTGGCAGCACAATGATTTATCAGAGCTGCACTGTGGGCAGTGCAGCATATGGACCATCATATTATTTATAGGATCCTTAAATAGTTTAGCAGTGCCCTGATATTATTGACAGCAGTGGGGATTGTTTTGGCGATACTCGGATATACTTTGGAAGTAACCAGACATGTGGAAGCAGCAAAAGCTACAGCAATTCGTACTGTATTTGATTCTCTAGCTATACCCTGGCAGAACATTTAAAACGGGTGCCCTTTTATTTGTGGGAACAATATTTAAAGTTTACATATGATTTATGATTGCCATTTTTCCAGAGGGGCAGTGGCACACTGCACTAGGCATTGCTTCAGTGATCTGCCATACATCTGTTTCTACTGTGCTGCCCAGGTGTAAATTGGGTGCTACACAATTTTCTGATGGGAACTGGCATGTTTTGCTGTTTTGACAGTGGTGGCTGTCATTTTTTTTAATTGGAGGGGTGTAAATCCTTTCCACGAAAATGGGAACGCAACCAATCGTAGCAAGGGAACCCAAACCAACCAAGTAGGGTTTGTGGAGGTTCTCCCCCTGAGAAAATTGTAACTACAATGAGCTAGAATTGTGCATTTTACAGCATACTCTCTGTGAACAATTGGGTAAACAGCCATACAGTTTACATTTGGTTTTGTAGATTAACACATGAAAACATCCAATAGCTGCAAGTTACCAACAACACACAGAGCATTTTCCAACTCATTTTCATGATGACATTGCCCACAATATATGCAAGTATAAAAAAAATGTCATGCTGGGCCTGTCCATACATGCCAGAATTGCGATATATGGCCACTGGTGGCTTTGCTAGTAGAAAATATTTATCCAGAACAGCTGCACAAATGAAGGCCATTATAACCACATAATAACACTCATCATGTTTAGTTTTCCCTTGATGCCCAGTAAAACATTCCATGCCACAGGAAGAAAATGTACCCAGACTGGCTGCAAAAGTGTAGGCCCATCTAGTCACTTAACACGTATAATGTGTATTTTAACCTTGATGCCCAGTCAAAAAATGTCATAGCCACAGTAAGAAAACACAACCAGGCTGGCTGCAGCATGTAGGCCAGTCGAGTGACATAATAACACGTATCATGCTTGCTTTAACCATGATGAACCAGAATAGCTGCAACAACACAGTCCAGTCTAGCAACGTAACAACACTCATCATGTTTGCTTTAACTTTGATACCCATTAAAAAAACGCCATGCCATAAGCAGAAAATGTAACCAAACTGACTGCTGCAATGCATCACACTCCAGTCACATAAAAACACTTATGAAGTTCGCTCTAAATGTAATGCCCAGGAAAAGAAATGTCATGTCATAAGCAGCCAATGTGACCAGACTGGCTACAGCAATACAGTCCTGTCCAACCACATAACAATACTTTATCATGTTGCTTTAAATGTGATTGCTCAGTAAAAAATGCCATTCAATAAACATTCACTAGTGCACCCAAACATGCACTCATTCCTACACACGGAGCCAGACACATTCACATACACTTTTTTTTCTTACCTGCACCCCCGGTCAGTATGGTCTCTGCTGCTGTCAGCAGGACAATATCCCACGACGGCTCCCTGGCTCCCATGATACACAAACCAGAAAGCATGGAGCTTCCTGGTTCCTGCCCCTGCAGTAGGAGCCGGACCAGCCCCTAGAGTACCCCTCAATTGCTCTGAATGTATGGGGAGGCACCGAGTACCCCATACACACATTCAGAGCTGCATTACCTCAGCCTGCATCCCCATTGGGCCATGCAAGTCTGGGGAAGCAAAACGCTCCTACCTTTGCATGGCCCATTGGACATGCGCTCTGGGATATGAACTGTCAAAGGGAAACCACGTTTCCCATTGACAGTTCAAGCTAGCCCAGGAGCGCTCCATCAGCAGCTGCTCGCGCAGATGAGGCGGCGCTTAGTGTTTTCACTAGGCTGGCTTGGCAGCTCATCCAAGACGGGTGGACAGACGCCCCGTTGCCCCTTATGGACGAGCTACCTCTGTGTTCTTGAGAAATAGCTCTTGTGCACATCGGCAGACCTTGTCTCCGCAGTAGTATACTATCTCTTCTCTTTGGAATTGCCAGTGCAGCCCATTGTCCTTCACCCAAATTCTTTTGACAATTGTGCTGTAAAGTGCACCATTTCCCCTCATAACGTTCTATCTCTTTTAGCAGAAAATCACCCCAGCCGCCTGGGTCAGCCATATTGTCTCGCGATGCTTGCTCGTTCCTATCGCATATCTACGCCCGACCTGTCCATTCGCCTGCAGCCACTGGAAGTAGAAGCAACGAGAGTTTGCAGAACACCAAAGAAAACAGACTAAGGAATGCGACCATGGGGGTTTAGGGGGCGGGGGTGCTGGGCAAATAACCCGGCTCGTTTCTGTTGTAATGCGCTTGCACAGTGCCACTGCAAACGTGCTTCTGTGTGACGAGAGTGTGAAGATGAAATCTGGATGCAGGACATTATGTTGGCTTCCCTGTGGTGCGGCTGTATGTGCTGCAGGGAAAAAACAAGAACAACAGCTGCCTCCAAAGCCCTGGTCGCAGCGGATAAGCTGCACAGCCTCACCCTCACGGCTGCCAAATCTGGGGGGTAGTATTTTCACAGAATCCACACACCTTTTGTGAAGGAACAGGCATCTTCTTGTCCATAAGGTGTGTGTGTGTGTGTGTGGAGTTTGAGGGGGGTGGGGGAGTCCTCGAAGTGATTTTGTGAGACACTAAAATAATGTGGCTCCCCTTTGGGGGCTAGTGATGATTGGGGAGTTGGGTGGGGCTTGATTAAGATCACATGTTTTCAGGACCATCCTGGTGGGGGCCAACGAGGCGGCACATTTTAGATCTGGGGAGGGCGCTCCAGTGATTGGCCGCCAAGCGTGTAAAGGACCCGAATCGCAGCGTGGCGTGTCAGTTGTGGAGCTTGCGAAAGAGTGTGAAGGTGAAATGATCTGCGCAGGGTCATGTGACAGGAATTTGTGGAGGCATTGTGCCTCTGTCTGGGAAAGAGTGGATCCAGAAAGGTTCCTCAGAAACGGGGGGCCACATCAAGGACTTTTGAAGGGGTTGGGAGGAGTAGTGCCAACCTCCAAGGATGAGGAAGCTGCTCCAAACCAATGCCTTGGGAACTGTAGCATTAATGTAGATGCCTCTCTCAGGCCGCCCACGCCTACCTAGCTGAACGAATACATCAGGTGCCCGTCCACAGACCAAAACGAGACCAATACTCCCACCTACTCTCAGTCCCAGCATTCAATAGAGCCCAATCTGGCGGAACCAGCTTCAAAGTGCTAGCCCCAAAAGCCTGGAACGCCCTCCCACTCATCTTAAGAAACAAAGACTCTCTCACAGCGTTTAGAAAGGTGCTAAAAACCAATCTTTTCAACTAGACTGTACCTGGTTGTTCTCTAACGTTGTTCCTCTGTAACCATGAACACGTCCCCAACTTTGTCATTGAACTTGTAATACTGGCTTTGAAGCATCTGTCTTAAGTTGTATCTAAGTGAATATACTGTATCAGCGCCACGATGCCCCTGGGCCGCTGGGAGCTTTATAAATATAAGTAAATAAACAAACAGTGCCTTGGCTGAGTGTGAGCTGGGGGCGTCTTGCAGATGTTAGGCAGCTGCTGGCTGACTGACGTGGTAGCTGGCAAAAGTCACTGGGCTTCATTATGATTGGGGCAGTAAATCTGCTGGAATACCGCCCAATGGAATTACCGTTACCACCAGTTGGTCCAGTGGAATTACTGGTAGATTACAAGTGCCGGTGTAGGAGTTAATCCCCATTTCTTAGAGTCCGTTGTACTCTATGGGGCATTTTTGGCAGAATTACTGCTGCAGTAATTCTGCTGATTTTGCCGATTTTCGGTAGAAAGTGGGAGGATGGCTGGAGGTAAATCCCCCACTCAAGGGACATACTCGTAGTCTGGCGGAGCGGGAAAAGTGGCGGTAATTCTGTTACCGCCAATTTTGTTCCACACTGCCATACTTGTAAAGAGGCCTGGGGTAGAGAGGCCATGCAGAACGGTTTTGGGTGCTTACTGTCTTTGGAAGCGCATTGCTCTCCACTGGTGGCTGGCATTTAGCTGGTCTGTTGCATTGAGTAAGGAGTAAATCTGTTAGGGGTTTAGTGAAGATGAAGAAGTGAGCATAGTAGACTAAAAGGAGTAAAGGCGTGGAAGAGCTCCACGGTGCAATGGAAGAGACTGCTGCAAGCTAGAAGTGCCAGCGTGATGTGGGGTCTCAGTGCCTGGCTAGGGAGTGTTTCTTCTGCATGGCTGGCAGCCACTGGCCACAGCACCCACAGCGCCTGACTGCACGCTTGCTCTGCAGGGCCTGAATGGGTCAAAGGAAGGACAAAAAGTGATGTTGACCTGGAATTTGAGCAGGAGAGGTGAAGGGGACTTCTAGACAAATCCGTGACCTTTGCTATTGCAAAGCTGCTTTGCATTGTTAAAGGCAGTGTGACTGTGTAGGGAGCTGTGCCACGTATTGCATGACACCCAATGGGAGAGAGGGGTGAGCTCCAGGTGCACTCAGGTCTGATGCCAGAAGACAGGTGTGCAGCCACACATGCTATAACACCCACACACCATTTACGTAGGTATGTACACACAATAACAGAGCTCGGTCCACGCACACAGTTACACTGACCTCTGTGTGTAATCCTCTCTGAAGGAGAAACAAGAAGAGGAACATGCATGGCATTAACACACTCCCAGACATATAGAAACACATGGTGAAATACACGCATGCAGGCATTACTTCCCTTCTCTTTTGCCATCATAGCCATTAATAGCCATAAATCGTCAGCACTAGCAGTGGTAATAGAAGAGGATTCGAGTTTGATGGACAACCCAATTTGTATGAAAGGGGGAGTTGCTAATGTTGGCACTTCCCGTGTATTGTCTGAGGAGGGTCCTGTGAGATGCTGCTGTGGGTGCCACTGCTTCCATTTCTGCAGTTTATTGTATGTACGCTCTTTTACACAACTCATGTGTTAAGGTGTGTTGCCTTTGCATGAGTTGATTCTGCCACATGTTTCTCTTTCAATGACTGGCATTGAATTGGTATTTATCACTCTTGACCACAGTGAATGTTTTAATTGGAGGGGCATAAATATTTCCAGCTATGTGCAAGAGCGACTGAGCATAGCAAACCTACCAACCAAGGAGTTTTCGATCAATGCCATGCCACAATATGAAAACATGCCCACACTGACTGCACCAAAATACCTTTCTAGCCACTTACTAGAACATTATGCTTTATCTTAGATGGCCAGTAAAAAATGCCATTTCACAGAAACAAATAGCTAGACCGGTGGCACCAGAATTCCAGTTTAGCCACGTAGTACCACATCATGCTTGCTTTATCATAGAAGCCCAGTAAAAAAATACCATGCAAGAAATAGCTAGACTGGCTGCATCAAAATGACATTCTAGCATTGTAATAACACTCATCATGCTTGCTTTATAATAGAGGCCCAGTACAAATAGCATGTCGAAGTAAAAAATAGCTTAATTGGCTGCACAAAAATACCAGCCTAGCCACGTACTAATGCACCATGTTTGCTTTATCATAGAGGCCCAGTAAAAAATGCCATGCCAAATCAATAGCTAGACTGGGTGCACCAAAATGCAATTCTAGCAATGTAATATCACGTATCATGCTTGCTTTATTATAGCTGCCATGCCAAAGTAAGAAATAGCTTGATTGGCTGCACCAAAATGCCAGCCTAGCCATGTAATAACACTTATCATGCTTGCTCATAGATGCCCAATAAAAATGCCATGATGCCGTTGTGCATCTGATACCCCCTCTCTGTAACCTCCTGCCAAAATCAGCAGGCTGGCTGGCACAAACACACAAGCGTACACCACAAAACATTCACTCGCTTATTCACTCACCATTCACTTGCATACCTATACAGATACACTCACTCATTCATACACGCTCCCAGAACCCACTCATGCATCATACTCATGCATCATACACACACTCATTGATTCTCACAGCATGCATACATAATGTATTCCATGATATATTTTTCTTACTTTCAGGCCTGGTCTGGAGTCTACTCCTAACCCAGGTAACAAGGAACCCCTCTGGCTACTGCGCAACATAACCAGGAACCCAGAATCAAAGAGCGCTTCCTGGTTCCTGCACATGTGTACAGGAACCGGATTTCTCCCAACCCACTACTCTAAGATGAATGTATTGGGTGGGGCGGGAGCACCACCTACACGCATTCAGAGGTGCAGTATCCTAGACTGCATCGCCAATGGGCCATGAAAGGTAGAGGAAGCAAAATGCCCTCAACCTTGCATGATCCACACTGGGGTACAGAAACTGTTCAAACTCCATTTCCCTTTGACAGTTTTGGCCAACCCAGGAATACTCCCTGAGCTTCAGAAGGCAGCTGAGGGAGCGTTCAATGCATACACTGGGCTGGCTCGGCTCCTCTATAATGGGCAAAGGTGCTGGTGGATATGCGCTCCCTCTCCTATTATGGAGTGGCCCCCACTGTTTGACCAATAATGGGACGTTACGTTTGTTCCTGGCAAAAAAAGGGTTTAATGTGGTCTTATCTTTTCATATTTATTTTTCTCAGTGACCATTTGCAAACTAACGAGCAGAACAAGCTTTAAGTCCATTGTCATAAGAGATCGATACAGTTGGAAAAACAAGTACACTACAAAAGATTTTACGATGGTCCATAGGAAGTTGCTACTGTATTAAGATAACAGTCATGAATGTCAACTCTTCTAAGGTGAAGCATGGACGAGTATGGCCTCTCTGAACATGGGGTGACACATCTGTAATGAAATACAGGAAGCAAAGTCATCCCATGCTGCCTCGTGCACAGCTGGAAAAGAAAACCAGAGCCTTGAGGGTAAGGCAGTTCTTGACTTGTAAGAAAAGAAGTGCCAGGCCCTAAATATTTTCTAGCGCGCTTGTGACACTGCGGGCAGTTCCCCACCATTGCTACCACAACCCACATCTGCTCCCCATGGTGTCGACACATTTGGGGTTAAACTACAGCTCGCACCTCCTCATTGGAATTGATGGATGCTCTGGGGTGTCATTACTTCATAATCAATCCGAGTCTGGGACAATAAGTGCTAGAGCTCAGAAATAAGTGCCGGGGCTGAGCCCTAGCAAACACCCCCACAAATGAAGCACTGGAGTGAGCCCATATGACAACACACACCTAATGAAGTGGCGCGATGACTGAACAAGTATGGTCCCTGGCCAAGGGGAGTGAACTTGTGCAGGAATCTTTGGTATAACCTGAGTTCCTTGTTGTCTCTCATCCTGTGTGCTGCTGGTGATGAGAGTATTGCACGTCCATTAGGTTGCTTGTCTGAATGCTCATGGTTTTCATGACTGCTCTTTTGCTTGTATGCCGGATTGATCATAGCTTCCATGCTGTTCCTTTAAGCTCAAATGCCTGAGGGTGTCATACTTTCTATACAAGTCATAATGGCTTATATAATTGGGGCCTCATGGTTACCATGGCGGTTGTTTGGGTTGTATAAATGGGTGTTTGTGGTTCATATGCCGGTCCTTTTGGCATGTATGACTAACAGCATGTGGTTGCACTAGAAGTCCTTTCCATTTACATGACTCAGGGCTCATAGTGATCATGCCAGTCTTTTGGTTTTATATGACTAATGACTCCTGGTTTCCTTGCTGTTCATTTTAGTTTGTATGACTGATGGTTGTTGTCCTTACCAGTTGTTCTGTAGAGTCGGGTGGTGGCCTATGATTTCAATGACACGTCTCCAGTTTCCATTACTGGGCGATAATGATTTCTATGCCAGTTCTGTTCCTGCTGCTGAAGCTCATAGTTTTAATGCCAATGCTTCTCTTTTACTTACTGATGGCTCCTGTTTCCCATGCCTGCTATTCTACTCCCATGGCTAGGCCTCATGTTCCTTTCTGTGCCAGGCCATATGTTTCTGTGACCCTGTGCTAGGAATGTGGATGCTGAAAGGCAACAAAACACAAAGCAACAGAATGTATGCATGAAAACACGCACGCACACACACACATGCACACACACGCGCGCACACACACACACGTGCACACAAACACACATGCACACACACACACGCAGACACACACACGCATGCACACACACACATGCACACACACACACGCACACACACAGTCACACACACAGACACACACATGCACCCACCCACACACACACACACACACACACACAAAGCATTCAGGCAAATCGCGGTATGTTATCACGTTCAAAATACACACACCAACTAAAAAATAGAAATTCGGTGGGGAACAAAACGTTTTTTCTTAAAGAGCTAGGATTAATACCTATGAAAGGGCGAATGCCAATGGTAAGGTAAAAACCCTCAGCCCAAATGATATGTTACCTCAGTCTAATCACAGCCCCCACAGTACACATTGAAACTTAACTCACACTGCACTACTTTACACCACTTTCTGGAAATATTATGTAACTTGAATCAATGCTATGATTAAAGTGACTGTTGGGAAGTAGTGGTGTGTGTGAGTTAAGGTTTCACTTGTAGTTTGTTAGATCCCAAACCACTGTGTGTGTGTGTTTGTGTGTGTGTGTGTATTGCTACACCAGACGTCGCTTGACTGCATCACTCTTCATTGCCACTAACACTGCAATTCGATACATATAATGGTAATTAGGCCCCACTAGCACATGACCTGCCGCCATTTTGGGACATATAGCAATACAGCTCGTAAAGCCATGCTCATACACCTGGCGTGCACCGCCCAGCCTTGCCTGCCAATGAGTCCCGATCAGCGTTTCTTTTCCAAACGGTGTAACCGAGCAGTAAAGACTTAGGTGCTTGTTAAAGTCATTGCGCAACATGTTCAATTATTACTTCTTTCAGGAGTGACAAGTCAAACTGTTTTGTAGAAAAATGACTAAGATATATATACATAAATATATATATATATATATATACATATATATATATATATATATAGCCAATGAATTGCACTGCATGTAGTGTAACTGAAAGACACCCCTTCACTGCAGTGGCGATTACTGCTCCTTCGCATTCTAGGTACAGTTTTTCTACAGGACTGTTTTTATTTACATTTCCTTTTCCACTTCTTCGGTACTATTCCCCACCTTCCCTTCGGCAAGGTCCACTCCATTTAATAAATGACCGTCTTCCTTGTCGCCTGCCCCTTGCATTAATTGTTAGATGACATATTTTGCTTTTCTATATTTTTTTTTATGTTACAACATTCTATTTTATTAGTTTGATTTTTTCATCCGTAGCATACCCACCATACATTTGCGCATGAGAAATCGCATTAGTGCTAGGGCAAATGTAGTGCAAAGTAATTTGCTGTGATGCAAATGTCATCATGTGTGTGCAATAGCCGGTTGCTCGCTTAATTTTCATTTTCATTGTATTCAATGTATAAAGAGCTTTTTGCCAAAAGTGCTGTTATGAAATATTTAAAAGGCAGCAGAATTACATGATAGTGCAAAACAACTTAATGCAGAAGGAGGGGGGAAGAGAACAGATAATCACTAAGTGGAAAAAAGGGAGAGAAGATGAGCTTTCAGATTAGATTTTAAAACGCAAAAAGACGAAGAAGAGTGGACAGAAAAAGGGAGAGAATTCCAGCATTTAGGGGCTAAGAGACCAAAGGATGGCAAAGGACAAGAAGCACAGGGAGGGTTGGGGACAGTGAGAAGGAGCAGAATTTGTGATCATAGAGACCGAGAAGAATCAAATGACACTAGCGAAGAAAGATGAGGAAGACCACGAGTGCATTTAAATACAATAGAAAGGAAATGCTAGAGAAGGCGGGATTCAAAGGGAAGCAGCGAGATGGACGGTAGAGAAGAAGTTATTGAAGAGCAAAAAAGTAAAGCGGAGAGAAGAATTATAAACACAACAGAGAGGAAGTAGATGTGAGGCCGGGAGGCTGAAAAGAACAGAAGAGCAGTAATCAATATGAGAAAAAAGCATACTGGACAGAAGGAGCTTAGTAGCATGAAATGAGAGGTAGGGGAGAGCACAACAGATGTTAAAAAGGGCATAGCGACAGGAGCGAGCAATAGAAGAGATATGTAGTGTGAAAGAAAGCGAAGGATCAAAGATAACGCCCAAATTATATGCAGAAGAGGAAAAAGGCAAAGAAGAAGGAGGAAAGAAGAGGGGCAGAGGAGGAAAAGTGGGAGGGATAGTTGAGGCTTGAAAAAACAAGACCCTGGCCTTAGAAGGAATGGGGTGGAGAAAATGAGAAGACCGACAGTTTTGAACAGCAGAAAGACGCGTTGATATCATAGAGTGCAAAGTAGAGTCAAAAGAAGAGAAGGAGAAAAAGATTTTTGTATCATTTGCATACAGATGAAAAGAAAGATTAAATGTTTGTTTGTTTATTTATTTAGTATGGTGCGCAAAACCCAGAGGTAACAGGGCGCAACAGAGAGCAACAGAGAGCAGGAAGATAGGATTACATAAAAACTTAGTTGCAGGATAAGGCACACATGAAAAGGAGCATAGCATTACATTGCGTGGAATGTGCATATATACATATAGTTAATAGATTGCTTACATATTTACATATTTAGTACTGTGCATAGAGACAGTTCGGTTGAACATACATATTTACATATTAGTATGTCAGGTTTGAGCAAAGGCATGGGCAGGTGAGAGCGCAGGGTTAGCCATAGGGATCATTGCACCGCAGCCAGGTGAGGGTGTCTGTCCTAATGTTGAGTGGGAGGGCATTCCAATGTTGGGCTGCCAAGACAGGGAAGCTACTGCCGCCGGTTTTCTTTTGTCTGAAATTGGGTACCTGCAGGCAGTAAGAGTTAATCGATCTGGTGGGGCGGGTGGAGGTTTTTTTTCTTCATTCTGGATGTGAGATAGGGGGGGCTGCGTTGTTTAAGCATTTGAAAGTGAGTGATGCCGTTTTGAGAGAGATGCGGTCAGAGATTTTGAGCCATTTGTGTTCTCTCCTTTTGTTGGAAATGTGTTCCTTGGAGGGTAGGTTAAGGGCTGTTCTGAGAGCATTTTTTTGTAGTGTCTGTAATTTGTTGGTTATGTATTTGTTGGCTCCTAGGTTCATGGTGCTACAATAGTCAAGTCTGGATAGTATTAGGGCATTGGCGATGATGATGCAGCTAGCTTGGGTGAGGAAGCCTCTACTTGCCCTGATTAGCTTGCATGTGTAGGCGGTAGAGGATGCTAGTGAGTTGACTTGTTTTTTTAGTGACATGGTTGCATCAAGGTGAAAGCCTAGTGTTTTCACTGTTTTGGCCACTGGGATGGTGCTGCCATCAATGTTGAAGGCCTTATAGTTGGATCTGAGTTTTTTTAGATTAGTGTTGGATCCGAGGAGTAGGATTTCGGTTTTCTCATCATTCAGGCATAAGCCGTGTGTGGCCATCCATGCCTGAATGATGAGATATATTTTGTTTACCAAGGCCGTATCTGAGTCGAAGTTGCCTGAAAGGGGTATGAGGATCTGGGTGTCATCTGCATAATTAGTATATGAGACACCCAGTCTGTCCAACTTGTCAAATAGGGGCTTGGTAAAGATGTTGTAGAGGGTGGGAGAGACGCAGGAGCCCTGGGGTACCCTGCAAGTTATTTTGATGGGGTCTGCTGAGGCTAGGGTAGAAAAGACCCTCGTGGTTCGATTGTCCAAGAATGATTGGATCCAGGCTATGGCCTCTTTCGAGAAGTGGCCAGCTGAGGCCAGGTGTTCGCACAGGACTGCGTCATCCACCAGGTCGAACGCTGCCGACAGGTTGAGGAGGAGTAACATGGCGGTGTTCCCTTTGTCGTTAATCTCATTGATCTGGGTTTTAAGCTCGATTAGGGCTGTCTCAGTACCATGCTGCAGTCTGAAGCCCGATTGGCGGGTGCCTAATAGTTTGTGAGTTTCAAGATATTGCTGAATTTGCAGGTATGCTACTCTGTCTATTATCTTTAACAGGAACGGCACCGTGGTAATGGGCCTGTAATTGGTGGGAATAGCAGGGTCTAGGGTTTGCTTCTTGAGGAGAGGCAGGACCCAAGATTCTTTGAGGTTGCTTGGTATGGTGTTGGAAGAGAAGGATGCGTTGATCAGCTTGGTTATAAAGGGGGCTAGGTCCCTGGCAGCTTCCTTGATTATCTGGGGAGGGCAGTTGTCGCCTTTGCAGTTAGATGGTTTAAGTGAGGCTATAACTATTTCTGTTTCTGGGATAGATATTTTGGTGAACCTGAAGAGATTCTGGCCTGAAGGGTTGGTTGTTTTGGCGTGGTTGCTGGGAGATGCTTCATTAGTGGTGAGGGAGTCTTTTTTTAGTGCTATTTATGAAAAAATAAGAGCAGAAAGAAGAGCAGTGTAAAGAGAGTAAAGAAGAGCACCAAGTACAGAACCTTGAGGGACACCATAAACAAGAGGAAGTGAAGAAGAAGTGTGTCCGGTCCAAGTTACAGCGTAGGACTGCTGAGAAAGATATGAGCGAAACCATTCAAGGACAGACCCAGTAATACCCAAAGAAGAAAGGGAAGAAATAAGAAGAGTGTGATCAACAGTGTCAAACGCTGCAGATAGATCGAGAAGAATAAGTGTAGAGGAGAGCTTGGAATGGTGAGCAGACACAAGAGAGTCGCAGACATGCAAAATCTAGAATGAGAGCGACGGAATACAGACTGAAGAGGTGGTAGAAGAGAATAACGATTTAGGAAACTAGCAACTTGAGCGTATACAGCCCGCTCAAGAATTTTAGAGAGGAAAGGAAGAAGCGAAATTGGGCAAACATTAGCAGGAGTAATGGGGTTGAGAGACTTTTTTTACAATCAGAGGAATAAGAGCGTGCTTACAGATAGCAGGGAAACACGAGTTTGAGAAAGAAGAATTAACAAGTGAAGTTAGATAAGCAAGAAGATGGGGATAGACCCGAGGGATGAGAGAAGAAGGAAGAGGATCAGAGGGAGATGCTGTCGGATGAGCACGGGTACGCAGTGCAGAAGTATCAGAGTCAGTGAGAGGAGAGAAGGAAGATAAAGAATGTAGAGGTGGTCTAGGATAAGAGGAGGGGAGAGAAACAGAAGAAAAAAAACTAGAACAAAGGTTAGCAACTTTAGATGTGAAATAGCTAGTAAAGTAAGAAGAAGAAAGGGATAAAAGGAGGGACGGGTCAGGAGATTTAGGAGACAGGATATTGTGAAGAATTCTGAAAAGATGATGGGGCCGTGAGAGACAGAAACAGTACGCTCTAAAAAATACAATTTATTTGCCATAAGTGTGGGCAGCATCAAAAGAAGAATGTAAAGATGAAAGTGCTGCAAAATCAGAAGGAGATGGATATTTTTTCCAGTGCTGCTCAGGTGTGCGCAGATGGTAGCGGAGGGAAATAAGGTCAGAACTAAGCCAAGGGTGGGAAGTTTTACGAGTTGGAGTAAAAGAACAAAGAGGACAGTTCCTTGGTGCTTTGTAAATGTCTGATAATCTGTTTATTATTATTAGCATATCTTGTAGGTGATTCCATGATTTAGCATGGCTGTTTTGTGTCCTGTTGGATAATTTTGAACCCCAAACTTAAACAGTAACCCCACGAGAAACACAGAGACGACTTCTTACAGCTTCCTACCTAATGGGAATTGGAATAGATATAGGGCCTCATTAGCAGTTTGCCGGTCTGGAAACAAGGGTGTCGGTAAACTCACCTGCACCCTTGTTTCAGGATCGGCAAACTTTGAGTCTGCCTGCCATGGCTGCTGTGCCCGACAGGTCTGACCCTGCCGGGTGCAGTAGCCAGGGTAGGCAGACCCGTCACAGAAGCACCATCACCGTTAACAACGGTGCCGGTGCTTCTGTGTCCCCACTCCCATAGAGTCCTCTGGGACTCTATGGGAATGGGGACTTACAATTTGCCGGCGCCTTACTTCCCCGGCCACCGGACTCGTAATCAGCCGGTAACACCGGGAAGTCAGGTGCCGGTAAAATATTACAGGTCTGGCAGCAACCTGGCACCGGCAGGGTTACCGCCAAACCCATAGTGAGGCCCATAGTATCAACAATGGGAGGCTCTGATAATAATCACTCACCTTACCCTGGCCTAAATGGCTGAGAAATCATCTTCAGCAAATTAACTCTCACTACGATGCTTTCATAAACAATATCACAAATCGGTCTTTGTTATACAAATCACATACAATTTGAATAAGTTAAAAACGTTTTCTCAGCACACATACATCAAAATATACATGAATACACCTATTGCACAGAATGTACAAAATACACGTGTGTTAGTAGCTCCAAACCCAACAGTTCTGCCCAAATGATGTTCTTGGAACTTGAGTGCGGAACATTACAAATACATCTCTCAACACTCATGTAATGCCCTGGATTCTTTTGAATGCATTGCTTGCTCGTGTTTTGTATGTATGCATATATTTATTTATTTTGCTTCCTATGAAGCGCTTAACACCAAACAGGCCAATTCAAATAGCTACTGGGAAGGAAGGAGAAGGCGTGGTAGAAAAGTAAGACGGTAGGAAAGCAAAGGCAACAGGGTCAAGCTGTATACTGTTATTCGAGTTCATATTAAATGTTTTCTATCAAGTGAGTCAACATTTAAAAACCTTGGAAGAAATTGGAGGCGTTCAATATTTTATGTCAGATAATAGAGGGATAAAGGGACATACTTCAGGGACATTGACTAGGGAACAGACATACATAAGATATACATTTAAGCCTACTGTCAGAAATGTACATATGGACAATTTGCATATCTACATACCAGTGAGACCTTAACAGGCGAGGTAGGGTTGGGGTCATTTGGGGGAGGGGTAGAGAGGAGGTAGGCTGCACCCCTTCATTGGCTAGCAGGTGAACCCTCCTTTAGGGCTCAAATAGTTCAGTTGATGGTGTGGATTTAATGGCCGGGTGGAGAGCACTCTAGTGTAAGGGGAGCAAGTAAAGTGAAGGAGCGAAAGCAAGAAGAATAATGAGGGCGGGCGAGATATAAAGAGCTTGTAGAGAGTCGAGGAACATAGAGTTTGAGGGGAAAAGTAAAGAGAGATGCAACCAGCAAGGCAAAGGGGCAAGACCATGGATGGATTTGAGGAAGAGGAGTCGGCACTTAAAGAGTGGGCCGTTTTGTATGGAGTGCTCTCCATGTTGGTATGCAGGGGCAGGATAGGATCTGGGTAGGTTCAAGAGGAGGGCTGTAATGAAGTAAAGAACAATGACTAGGGGAGAGAAGGAGTAGAGGGGGAGACCAGCAGCTAGGCATGAGCAGTAGTCCAATATTCTGAGCTGGAGGGCAAAGATGAGAATATTAGTGGAGTGATGGATGAGGTGAGGGTGGACTTTCGTTATGTTGAGAATGTTGAGTCTGGTAGTGGTGGCAGGGGCAATAAAAAACTGCTGAGGTTTAAGTGGCTGTCAACGAGAACCCCAAGGATGCAAGCCTTGGTTGAAGGAGTCAGGAGATCTGGAGTAAAGGAGATGGGAGAGTGGAGTTGACCTTAGGGGCAGGGAGAAATATGACGGTAGCACAGAGCGATCCAGTAGAAGAAAGCGGAGAGGCAACTCATGATTCATTTAGAGATGGCGGAGATGGGGTGGGGGAAGGAGACGAAGGTCTGAGTATCATCACCAAGTAGCTGGTCAATGAAAGCTGAAGGATGCGATGAGCTTGCCCAGGGAGGAGGCGCAGATGGGGGAGAGGAGTGGGCCGAGGGCTTATCCTTGAGGAGCACTCGCTAGGCAGGGTGTGGGGGAGGAGGAAGTGTAACAAAATAGAACACAAGAATGGAGGTGCTGTTGCTCCTGCCTCTTAAACAATAGTTCAATTCGATTTATGTGAGGAAAGCCCTAAGCGTTCTATTGTCAGTGGAGCTGACGTGCCACTCGTTTTCTTCATGCGACACATGGGCGTTGTGTGGTAGTGCGCTTAGGCTCTCTCACACTAGTTTTTTGTTGGATGTAACACAAGACTTCTGGGTGTTGTCGCTCCTGTGTTCTGCCACACTATTGCCTTTATTTCTCTAAAATAGGGGTGTGAGTGCAATGGCTCTTGGGCTCTGCCACACTAGTGTCCGGGTGCCCGTTGATGATTGCTAGAGGTTGAATGTGTGACCCCTTTCCATCACTACTTTTGTGAATGCCTCTGTGGCCTACGGTTAGAGAGTCAGTGGGAGCACTTGTCTGATCTCTCAATGGGTCCAACGCTTTGTCCCTTTCCTAGCCCACCAGTAGCAGTGGAGTAACTTTGCTGAAAATGTTCAGGGGGTCATGACATCTAAAGGAACGAGGCCCTTGCCAAATGTGGGGGACAAAATGGTGTGCCACGAATGTTGAGGGGCGACAAACACCCTTGTCCCCCTATAATTCCCATGCCCAGTAGCCTAACATTGGCTTGTAAAGGCTGTGGGATGGCCAGATTCTGAGCTCCTCTCATCTTTGCTGTCGCGTCACACTTCGAAGTAGTAGAGTATAGGACCTGTAATGTTCCCTAGAATCCACGTGCCTCCTGCACTTTGTTAGAGGCAGGTGAATGGCGGAAACATGTTAAAGGGACCTTTCAAGAAAGGCATGCACCCCAGTGTAATGATGCACGCACGCTGGTGCAATGATGCCACTGTGCCTAGCTGTGCACACATGTCACCACGCATGACATGTCAGCTATACCCAGTCCTGTTTCTTGGCCCATGCGGAACGGGCGACAGCCCGGGGCGGAGAGATAAATAGCTCATCAGGTGGGCACAGTAAGGGACCCACCCAGAAAGCTGCTTCTGAGTTTACCCGACAACAGATTAAGCAGCCTGCTGTGTGGGTGAGTGCTCCTCTGCGATGTGGGCTGGCTGCCCTCAGCCTACTTGTAGATGATTGTGTTAGGAATATGCAAACAAAGGAATACATATTCCATACGCAGCATGTGAGATACTCTGGAGTCACACACTCATTTTTTGGTGTGTCTCGCCCTTTCAAGTGGGGCAATTTATACATTTGGCTCACTTAGCAAGCCATTGTTTTTACACAGTATGTGCTTAACATTTCAGTGTTAAGAACTGGACATGGGGCATTTTTATTCAGCAGGCCAGCACAAGTATCAGTTAGGTGAACAAACATATGCAATCTTCAAACAGAATTAACGTGCCACACAGAAAAGTTTAAAACTATTTTATTTTCATGTCTCTTTATTTGACACACTAAAACGTTTTTCTTTTGGCACATGTCTGGGAAAGTTAACTCTAATTTTCTTGCTTAAGTATTCTAGTGGCTGCTTTGGGATATGGACTAAATGCATCTGGTGAGCATCAAAGGTCTTTGTAATTGTCCAAACAAGCCAGCCACTGCCTGGCGCCCACCAGATGGCAACTCAATGTCACTTGGAACCTTGATTAGTAAAGTAGTGTTCATTGTGTTTCACCATGCACACAGTGGTCCATGGCAAATCAATGCAGTGATATGTTTGCAGCAATGATTGGTGTGCTGCACAAGTCACCACCCTGTTGGTTATTGGCGCCTATGTGGTGCTTGCTCCCTTATGTAACAGCACATCTACCTGTTTTTGTGTGATGTGCCCAATGCCCATACAAGAGCACACTGGAATGTTTTGTGTATGTGGCTCTGACGAGCATGCCATGCTGTGCCCACACTTAAACACATAAAGCAATCAAAGAAGTTGCCTCAAAGTTTACATCCACTAGGCCAAACACCCTTTCTACACTGCCACGCCATGATTTTCACTAGCTGCAGGCCAGCACTAATAGGAGATGCTAATGCCAGCTCTGTTGGATAATGCATGGGCCTGCTCTTTTTTGCTGAAGAAACCCCTAAGGCCTGCGTAATGGTGAGAAGGTAGTGGCTGAGGAACTGTGGACCCTTTACATTGCATTAGAAGCCAGTTTTGTTTAAAACACTTCATCAGCTTATTACTGGTCAGGCTAAAGTTTGAAAGCGGTACCATCCTTTCTGTGCAGACTTTCTGTGCAGTATTTATTGGGTCTCTCTTGTGCAGTATCCCACCCTGTCTGTAGATGTAATTCCCTATTGGGGGTGGGTATACCCATACTGAGACCTAGCCCTTCCACATCTAACATTCTTCAGAAACAAGAAGCAAAATAGCCCTTGTACCCCATTTGAATGTTTGATGTTGCAGCCATTTTATACTCACATCCAAAAGCTTGAGCTGTCCAAATGAGAATGTATGGTTCATGGCTACAAGCATTTTAATGTTAGGGTGAGCATTGTGAACTGTGATGTGAGCACCAAGCCATGCATCAGTTATGAATTTAGAGATTCACACATACAATCCTTTTATCACAGTCTTGGTTCTCAAATGTAGAGATCTCTGATCACTGCTATAGTCCTGAAATGCTCTGTGATTTAATACAAAGCATACAGGAATCCTCATTGGTGCTATTTGTCCCTTATCCCACTCTCAAAAAGGTATTTTGAAAGCAAACAAGACTGTCTGTCTTGGAATGATAACCTTCTATCAGAAAATAATTCATATGGTTAGTCAGAAAATAATTCATATGGTTAGTCTAGTATTGCCCCTTGCGAAATACAAGTGAGGTGGTACGAACAGAACACCTGCAACACAAGGCCAGGTCAGTGGGCCCTCAGACCTCGGTAGGCTGTTCGCACTGCAGTTTGCCAGTACGGAAAGTTTGAAACTGCATTCAGGCAAGGCCTTCCCTAAGAGCAGGTGACAGAAAAAACATTTACTTGGGAAGCAACAGCTGCGTTTTCACATTAGAATTATTCTGTAAAGTACTTGAATTACAATGTAATGAAAGCAGCTTCATTTATATAGCAATTATTTATTCATATTGAGGAGGGGTTTTGTTGCACGGCAGAGGTGTAGTTTGGGAGTGACGTGTGCCAGTAAGGGGGAGGGGCACATACTGATGTTCCACCTTGGGCACCAAGTTGGCTAGAAACTGCCCATGCTACACGGCATACCTGCGGTTGCCTTCCATCGAACATGTGCCAGGACAAAAAAATCGGAGACTGCAAGGGCGTTTTGTATTCGGTTTTTGATACAGTCATACGCCATGAGGCGTGAACTCCGACTAACAAGTCCCAGGCACCACCCTCTGCGATTTGTTATGCAAAGATGTAAATCAGAGGCAGGTTTGTTTGCAGACGCTTCCAGATGACAGAGTTTCACTTCTGGGCTGATGTTTCAAATGAGAGCGTGTTTATAAATGTGCGCTGTTTAGATGGATCCGTAAACATTCGATTTCTGTTGAGCCGCTTTGCCGGATGTTTGTGGTCTATGGGAAGGCAGCTGCTCTTGAGAGCCCCACTTGGCGTCGGCTTCCGGTGGAGCAGCGGCAGGGAGCGATCTGCCCGTGTGGTATCGAGAGGTTGCCCGTGAAGTGTATTGGCTGCATCTCCTTTGCAGGGCAGGGCTCTTACGTCAGAGAGAGTGGAATGGTGCCCTCTTCTAAATGTCTTTAGAAGGTAGCTGCTCGTGTGCCCCTTATCTGGCGAGAGGTAGAAACCTTTTATGCTGGCATAGAGGGGGTGCATGCGTCATCAAATTGTAGAAAACATTTATCACATCCGGGGACCTTAAAGTATCAATGATACCCAAAGGTAACCCAGAACCCACATCAGAGCTTCAAGGCGGAACAAAATGTCACTTAACCATCGACTAACTTGAACGTTTTGATTGGTTGAACTTTGCCCCTGCGGCCAGAGTGCCAGGACAGAAGAACACTTTTTGCCTGGACATCTCTGAAACTTGGGAGATATATATATATTTTTAGACACTGCCCTATAGTTAACATAAAACCAGTTTGCTTTGACGTTTCCTAAAATTCTATTGCTAATAACTTTTGATTCACTGAATGGATATGAGTACAATTTCCCCCAAAAAATGTTTGGTGCTCGCATCTCAAAACTGGTGGTTTGGGGATAACATGTTTAACTGTTAAAAGTTATTAAGAAAACATAAAAAAGCTGTTTTCAGCAAACTCCCATTCATTTTCCTGCAGAGAAAGTGGTGCTTTCATTGAACATCGGTATCACGAAAACTGGCAGACGGATGGCATTAAATGACAAACAAGTTGAGCACAACGCATCACAGATGTACCTTTTTTATGGTTTTGTGTAAATACATGCAGTATTTTTTAAGTAATTCAAGAAAGAAGGGGGTGGCCCCAGCTCCAAAAACAGTTTATGAATCTCCCATGTTGCATTGCATCAGTCAGACTTTTTTCCCTTCATGCAAGCGATTCTGCAGTAATACTGAGGTAAAACAAAAAAGCTCACATGTGAAGTGGAAGAGTTTGGGGTGGGCTGGTTAACCCGTTTGTACCAGAACATCTTTGTCCTTACCAGGAGAATACCACAGGATTTCCTTGGGATTCTCGCAGAAATGTCGCAAGACGCGGTAAAAAAATGCATTATACAAACTGGTGAGTGAAAGGATCGAAGGGGCTAACAGGTGAGTGTGATGGAGCAGTTACAGGATTTATAAAAGGGGGCCCTATAAAGCAGAAGGGGTGCACATGTAGAGTTGCAGTGGGGATGGGGAAGTCTTTTACATTTCTGGGGTAATCGAAAAATGATAAATTAACACAGGAATGATTACCTTTGCCATGGGAAATGAAAGTCCAAATTAAAGGACAGGAAGAAAACAACAGATGGTGGGATCTTGTTAGTGGAGAGGAGGGATGGGCCTCAGTCTTTTTTAAATATTTGAGGCAACAGGGACACTGGCCACTTCCCGTGCCCATGGCCAAATAACCTGGCTGGTGGAATCTGGTTAGTTGCTAGGCTGGGGGGATTGGCCTCTTTTATAATTGGGGCAACCTAATCCTTGAAATTTAGTGAAAAAACTTCAGCCAAGGCAAGTGGGCCGCCATCTTTTTTCAATAATTGGGGCAACATAGACAGTGGCCAAAGCCCGTAGCAAGTGGGCCCTGGAGTAGATATAGGAAAAAGAGTTAGGATGATATAATTTATTGCAACAACAAAAAAACAAGAAATTCAGCAGGTGTGAGAAGTCGCGACATCTTCACTTCGAGGCCCCCCACTTGCTCAGTCCATTAGCATGTGCATGAGAGCAAAGCAAGGAGCAACAATGCGGTCAACAATGACACTGGGAGGGAGGGGCACTGAGTTAAGATGATTGCCACTTCACACACCTGCCGAATTTCATTGGTTTTGCTGTGATAAATTGGATTATCTTAAATCTGTCTTAACTAAAGTTTTTCACTGAACCAAAACTGTTCTGTGTCCCCCAAATTAATGAAGCAAAAGATTTAATGAGTGGCCACTGGGGACCACCCTTTATAAACACTGTAACCCTTTATTGGATATTTCACATGCATGCCATTGGCATATTAGCCTTTCTGAGATGTGCTTCGAAGTCCAATCAATTTGTGGTCTTTCCCATTAGTAATCATCCCGAGGGGAAGGAGAAGGAGTTTATGCTTCACCAACAACTTTGCCTGACCCATTGTGTTGAGGCTTAGTCTTGCCTTTCAGAATTGCCCCCACATGCTATGGAGAGGGGTGTGTTCAGTCATGATTTCTGCAGAATGGATGGCCCATCACAGAGCAGATCACTTATAGATGTGCTTTGCTCGCCATGTCAGTTCAACTTGTCTCCTTTCAGCAAGGGAACTATATTCCAGCATGCAGCTGGATTAATCATGAACGTACTCTTCTTCCTTTCTTTCTAAATCTGGTTTTACAGGAACATGAGCCCCTAAACAATCCTATTTGAATTGTCCTATGATGAGAGACGTTCACTTCATCAAAACAAAAGAGGTGATGGCTGGAAGGTTTGGATCTAAGTTTAACCACCGTTCTTCACCTCCCAAGCCATTACAAAAAGAGAAAGACCGTATGCAAATCAGGTTTGCTCCCACCCCAAAAGGGGCAGTCCAGCCCAAACTGCTTGGTCACATCCCTTCTGCAGGAGACCACAAGCATCCCCAGGCATGTTTTGGCCTCATTGGGCACTATCAGTGACTAGAGAGACGTTAAATTCACCTGCTTTAGATCCATTCTCTTTATATTGGTTGACCAACCCTGTAGGTAAGAGCACCAGCGGCTGCCTCTCGGGGGTGAAGCAGTTTCATACTATTGGTGAGAGCTCCAGTGGCCACCTTGAACGAGGGAAGCAACCTCCTACTGTAGGTGAGAGCTCCAGTGGCCTCCTTAAGGGGGTGAAGCTTTTTGCTGTAGGTAAGACCTCCAGTGGTCACCACCAGGGAGTGAAAGGGTTCCCTACTATAGGTGAGACCTCCAGTTGTCACCTTGAGGGAGTGAAGCAGTTTCCTACTGTCAGTGAGACCTCCAGTGGACACCTCCAGGAAGCAAAGCAGTTTCCTACTGTAGGTGAGTGCTCCAGTGGCCTCCTTGAGGGCGTGAAGCTGTTTACTACTGTAAGCGAGACCTTCATTGGTCACCTCCGGGGAGTGAAGGGGTTCCCTACTATAAGTGAGACTTCAAGTGGTCACCTCCAGGAAGCCACGCAGGTTCCTACTGTAGGTGAGAGCTCCAGTGGTCACCTCCAGGAAGCAAAGCAGTTTCCTACTGTAGGTGAGAGTTCCAGTGGTCACATCCAGGGAGTGAAGTGGTTTCCTACTGTAGGTGAGAGCTCCAGTGGCCTCCTTGAGGGAGTGAAGCTGTTTGCTACTGTAGGTGAGAGCCTCCGTGGCCTCCTTGAAAAAGTTGAAGCTGTTTCTTACTCTAGGTGAGACCTCCTGTGGTCCCCTCAAGGGAGTGAAGTTGTTTCCTACTGTAGTTGAGAGCTCCAGTGGCCTCCCTGAGGGAGTAAAGATGTTTCTTACTGTAGGTGAGAGCTCCAGTGGGCTACTTGAAGAAGTGAAGCTGTTTCTTACTTTAGGTGAGACCTCCAGTGGTCCCCTCCAGGGAGTAAAATAGTTTCCTACTGTAGGTGAGAGCTCCAGTGGCCTCCTTGAAGAAGTGAAGCTGTTTCTTACTGTGGGTGAGCCCTCCAGTGGTCACCTCCGGGAAGTGAAGTGGTTTCCTACTGTAGGTGAGAGCTCCAGTGGCCTCCTTGAGGGAGTGAAGCTGTTTGCTACTGTAGGTGAGAGCTCCGGTGGCCTCCTTGAAGAAGTGAAGCTGTTCTTACTGTAGGCAAGATCTCCAGTGGTCCCCTCCAGGGAGTGAAGTAGTTTGCTACTGTAGGTGAGAACTCCAGTGGACTCCTTGAGGGATTGAAGCTGTTTCTTACTGTAGGTGATACGTCCAGTGATGCCCTCCAGGGAGTGAAGGAGTTTCGTACTGTAGGTGAGAGCTCCAGTGATCACCTCCAGGAAGCAAAGCAGTCTCCTACTGTAGGTGAGAGTTCCAGTGGTTACCTCCAGGGAGTTAAGTAGTTTCCTACTGTAAGTGAGAGCTCCAGTGGCCTCCTTGAGGGAGTGAATCTGTTTGCTATTGTAGGTGAGAGCTCCGGTGGCCTTCTTGAAGAAGTGAAGCTGTTTCTTACTGTAGGTGATACCTCCAGTGGGCCCCTTCAGGGAGTGAAGTAGTTTCCTACTGTAGGTGAGAGCTCCAGTGGCCTCCTTGAGGGAGTGAAGCTGTTTCTTACTGTAGGTGAGACCTCCAGTGATGCCCTCCAGGGAGAGAAGTAGTTTCCTACTGTAGGTGACAGCTCCAGTGGCCTCCTTGGGGCAGTGAATCTGTTTCTTACTGTAGGTGACACCCCCAGTGGTCCCCTCCAGGGAGTGAATCGGTTTCCTACTGTAGTTGGGACCTGCAGTGATCACCTCCAGGAAGCAAAGCAGTTTCCTACTGTAGTTGAGAGCTCCAGTGGCCTCCTTGAGCGAATGAAGCTGTTTGCTACTGTAGGTGAGAGCTCTTGTGGCCTCTTTGAAGAAGTGAAGCTGCTTCTTACTGTAGGTGAGACCTCCAGTGGTCCCCTCCAGGGAGTGAAGTAGTTTCCTACTGTAGGTGAGAGCTCCAGTGGCCTTCCTGAGGGAGTGACTCTGTTTCTTGCAGTAGGTGAGAGCTCCAGTGGCCTCTTTGAAGAAGTGAAGCTGTTTCTTACTGTAGGTGAGACCTCCAGTGGTCCCCTCCAGGGAGTGAAGTAGTTTCCTACTGTAGGTGAGAGCTCCAGTGGCCTCCTTGAGGAAGTGAAGCTGTTTCCTACTGTAGGTGAGACCTCCAGTGGTCCCCTCCAGGGACTGAAGTAGTTTCCTACTGAAGGTGAGAGCTCCAGTGGCCCCCTTGAAGACGTGAAGCTGTTTCTTTCTGTAAGTGAGCCCTCCAGTAGTCACATCCAGGGAGTAACGTGATTTCCTACTGTATGTGAGAGCTCCAGTGGCCTCCTTGAGGCAGTGAAGCTGTTTGCTACTGTAGGTGAGAGCTCTGGTGGCCTCCCTGAAGAAGTAATGCTGTTTCTTACTGTAGGTGAGACCTCCAGTGGTCCTCTCCAGGGAGTGAAGTAGTTTCCTACTGTAGGTGAGAGCTCCAGTGGCCTCCTTGAAGAAGTGAAGCTGTTTCTTACTGTAGGTGAGACCTCCAGTGGTCCTCTCCAGGGAGTGAAGTAGTTTCCTACTGTAGGTGAGAGCTCGAGTGGCCTCCTTGAGGGAGTGAAGCTGTTTCTTACTGTAGGTGAGACCTCCAGTGATGCCCTCCAGGGAGTGAAGTAGTTTCCTACTGTACGTGAGAGATGTAGTGTCCTCCTTGAGGCAGTGAAGCTGTTTGCTACTGTAGGTGAGACCTCTGGTGGCCTCCTTGAAGAAGTGATGCTGTTTCTTACTGTAGGTGAGACATCCAGTGGTCCTCTCCAGGGATTGATGTAGTTTCCTACTGTAGGTGAGAGCTCCAGTAGCCTCCTTGAGGAAGTGAAGCTGTTTCTTACTGTAGGTGACACCTACAGTGGTCCCCTCCAGGGAGTGAAGTAGTTTCCTACTGTAGGTGAGTGCTCCAGTGGCCTCCTTGAAGAAGTGAAGCTGTTTCTTACTGTAGGTGAGCCCTCCAGTGGTCCCCTCCAGGTAGTGACGTGGTTTCCTGCTCTACGTGAGAGCTCCAGTGGCCTCCTTGAGGCAGTGAAGCTGTTTGCTACTGTAGGTGAGAGCTCTGGTGGCCTCCTTGAAGAAGTGATGCTGTTTCTTACTGTAGGTGAGACCTCCAGTGGTCCTCTCCAGGGAGTGAAGTAGTTTCCTACTGTAGGTGAGAGCTCTGGTGGCCTCCGTGAAGACGTGATGCTGTTTCTTACTGTAGGTGAGACCTCCAGTGGTCCTCTCCAGGGAGTGAAGTAGTTTCCTACTGTAGGTGAGAGCTCCAGTGGCCTCCTTGAGGAAGTGAAGCTGTTTCTTACTGTAGGTGAGACCTCCAGTGGTCCCCTCCAGGGAGTGAAGTAGTTTCCTACTGTAGGTGGGAGCTCCAGTGGCCTCCTTGAGGGAGTGAAGCTGTTTGCTATTGTAGGTGAGAGCTCCGGTGGCCTTCTTGAAGAAGTGAAGCTGTTTCTTACTGTAGGTGATACCTCCAGTGGTCCCCTTCAAGGAGTGAAGTAGTTTCCTACTGTAGGTGAGAGCTCCAGTGGCTCCTTGAGGGAGTGAAGCTGTTTCTTACTGTAGGTGAGACCTCCAGTGATGCCCTCCAGGGAGAGAAGTAGTTTCCTACTGTAGGTGACAGCTCCAGTGGCCTCCTTGAGGCAGTGAATCTGTTTCTTACTGTAGGTGACACCCCCAGTGGTCCCCTCCAGGGAGTGAATCGGTTTCCTACTGTAGTTGGGACCTGCAGTGATCATCTCCAGGAAGCAAAGCAGTTTCCTACTGTAGCTGAGAGCTCCAGTGGTCACCTCCAGGGAGTGAAGTAGTTTCCTACTGTAGTTGAGAGCTCCAGTGGCCTCCTTGAGCGAGTGAAGCTGTTTGCTACTGTAGGTGAGAGCTCTTGTGGCCTCTTTGAAGAAGTGAAGCTGCTTCTTACTGTAGGTGAGACCTCCAGTGGTCCCCTCCAGGGAGTGAAATAGTTTCCTATTGTAGGTGAGAGCTCCAGTTGCCTTCCTGAGGGAGTGACTCTGTTTCTTGCTGTAGGTGAGAGCTCCAGTGGTCTCTTTGAAGAAGTGAAGCTGTTTCTTACTGTAGGTGAGACCTCCAGTGGTCCCCTCCAGGGAGTGAAGTAGTTTCCTACTGTAGGTGAGAGCTCCAGTGGCCTCCTTGAGGAAGTGAAGCTGTTTCTTACTGTAGGTGAGACCTCCAGTGGTCCCCTCCAGGGAGTGAAGTAGTTTCCTACTGAGGGTGAGAGCTCCAGTGGCCTCCTTGAAGAAGTGAAGCTGTTTCTTTCTGTAAGTGAGCCCTCCAGTAGTCACATCCAGGGAGTGAAGTTGTTTCCTACTGTAGGTGAGAGCTCCAGTGGCCTCCTTGAGGCAGTGAAGCTGTTTGCTACTGCAGGTGAGAGCTCTGGTGGCCTCCTTGAAGAAGTGAAGCTGTTTCTTACTGAGACCTCCAGTGGTCCTCTCCAGGGAGTGAAGTAGTTTCCTACTTTAGGTTAGACCTCCAGTGGCCTCCTTGAGAGAATGAAGCTGTTTCTTACTGTAGGTGAGACCTCCAATGGTCCCCTCCAGGGAGTGAAGTAGTTTCATACTGTAGGTGAGAGCTCCAGTGGCCTCCTTGAAGAAGTAAAGCTGTTTCTTACTGTAGGTGAGCCCTCCAGTGGTCACCTCCAGGGAGTCACGTGGTTTCCTACTGTACGTGAGAGCTGCAGTGGCCTCCTTGAGGCAGTGAAGCTGTTTGCTACTGTAGGTGAGATCTCTGGTGGCCTCCTTGAAGAAGTGATGCTGTTTCTTACTGTAGGTGAGACCTCCAGTGGTCCTCTCCAGGTAGTGAAGTAGTTTCCTACTGTAGGTGAGAGCTCCAGTGGCCTCCTTGAAGAAGTGAAGCTGTTCCTTACTGTAGGTGAGCCCTCCAGTGGTCCCCTCCAGGGAGTAACGTGATTTCCTACTGCATGTGAGAGCTCCAGTGGCCTCCTTGAGGCAGTGAAGCTGTTTGCTACTGTAGGTGAGAGCTCTGGTGGCCTCCCTGAAGAAGTAATGCTGTTTCTTACTATAGGTGAGACCTCCAGTGGTCCTCTCCAGGGAGTGAAGTAGTTTCCTACTGTAGGTGAGATCTCCAGTGGCCTCCTTGAGTAAGTGAAGCTGTTTCTTACTGTAGGTGAGACCTCCAGTGGTCCTCTCCAGGGAGTGAAGTAGTTTCCTACTGTAGGTGAGAGCTCGAGTGGCCTCCTTGAGGGAGTGAAGCTGTTTCTTACTGTAGGTGAGACCTCCAGTGATGCCCTCCAGGGAGTGAAGTAGTTTCCTACTGTAGGTGGGAGCTCCAGTGGCCACCTTGAGGGAGTGAAGCTGTTTCTTACTGTAGGTGAGACCTCCAATGGTCCCCTCCAGGGAGTGAAGTAGTTTCCTACTGTAGGTGAGAGCTCCAGTGGCCTCCTTGAAGAAGTGAATCTGTTTCTTACTGTAGGTGAGCCCTCCAGTGGTCACCTCCAGGGAGTGACGTGGTTTCCTACTGTACGTGAGAGATGCAGTGGCCTCCTTGAGGCAGTGAAGCTGTTTGCTACTGTAGGTGAGAGCTCTGGTGGCCTCCTTGAAGAAGTGATGCTGTTTCTTACTGTAGGTGAGACCTCCAGTGGTCCTCTCCAGGGATTTATGTAGTTTCCTACTGTAAGTGAGAGCTCCAGTGGCCTCCTTGAGGAAGTGAAGCTGTTTCTTACTGTAGGTGACACCTACAGTGGTCCCCTCCAGGGAGTGAAGTAGTTTCCTACTGTAGGTGAGTGCTCCAGTGGCCTCCTTGAAGAAGTGAAGCTGTTTCTTACTGTAGGTGAGCCCTCCAGTGGTCCCCTCCAGGTAGTGACGTGGTTTCCTGCTCTACGTGAGAGCTCCAGTGGCCTCCTTGAGGCAGTGAAGCTGTTTGCTACTGTAGGTGAGAGCTCTGGTGGCCTCCTTGAAGAAGTGATGCTGTTTCTTACTGTAGGTGAGACCTCCAGTGGTCCTCTCCAGGCAGTGAAGTAGTTTCCTACTGTAGGTGAGAGCTCTGGTGGCCTCCGTGAAGAAGTGATGCTGTTTCTTACTGTAGATGAGACCTCCAGTGGTCCTCTCCAGGGAGTGAAGTAGTTTCCTACTGTAGGTGAGAGCTCCAGTGGTCCCCTCCAGGGAGTGAAGTAGTTTCCTACTGTAGGTGAGAGCTCCAGTGGCCTCCTTGAGGGAGTGAAGCTGTTTCTTACTGTATGTGAGACCTCCAGTGATGCCCTCCAGGGAGTGAAGTAGTTACCTACTATAGGTGACACCGCCAGTGGTCCCCTCCAGGGAGTGAATCGGTTTCCTACTGTCGTTGAGAGCTCCAGTGGCCTCCTTGAGGAAGTGAAGCTGTTTCTTACTGTAGGTGAGACCTCCAGTGATTCCCTCCAGGGAGTGAATCGTTTTCCTACTGTAGTTGAGACCTACAGTGGTCACCACTAGGGAGTGAAGTGGCTCCCCACTGTCGTTGAGCACACAGTGGCCGCCTACAAGAAGTGAAGCTGTTACCTTCTGTGGTTCACCGCTCCATTGGCTGCCTACAGAGACCGGAGTTGTTTCCCACTTTTAGTGATACTTCTGGCGATGAGTTCCTCTGAGCTGGCTGGATCGCCCCTGCAGATAAGAAGGCGAGTATGCAGTCTCTTAAACCATGTGTTTTTTTTTCTACCTGTGAGGACGGAAGTACGCGTACTTCTTGTAAGCTGCGGTTTTCTTATAAAGGCCGGAGTGGTTTGGTTTTGTATGTTGGAGGGTTCATCTTTAAATCCACTGGGGGTCTGTTACTTACCCATGGAGTGGAAGCTAGATAGTGGGGCATAGTGCCAAGGTCTAGCCTGTATTTATTCTTTTATTGTGTCTACATTCAAAGGTGAGCTTCCTGCGTCCAGGGACTTTAGTTTTGGGATAGAGCGGGCCTTGTTTGCAGCACTGCGGCTCCACCTGAAAACAACTGGATGGAAAACTGCACTGAGTTTTCACAGCGAGTGCCGCTGGCACGCAGAGCCCGTTGGATGCGGGGAAGGCCATGTTTCCACTTCCCAGCACTGTAAGCCGGGTCGTTTAATTTAGCTGCACCCGCGGGAGAAGATTGACTAATTATACCCTGACAAACCTAGATTTGTACCATTTATAAATAGGAAGCCAGGCACGAGCGGAGTGCCGGCTGACCCCGGCCTGCTAATTCAGCAGCAGGTGACAAAGTTGTTGTGGTCCCGCTCTCGTGCAGATGAGAGTGCGGTGGAGGGGAAGGCCTCCGCTGGGAGCACTGATGAGGTCCATGAGGCTCGTTCACCCGTTCTTCCTACGGGTTTAGGGAACATTAATAAAAGCTTTATGGTCCTGTTGACTCGTAGAATGTGGCAGTAGTACACATGAGTTGCCACACCCTAGAAGGGTTAGGTCTAGAGGAAGGAATTAGTAGGTGGCCCCAAGCAGGCAGCATCAGTTGTATCCTATAAACACAACATCATGCAGCATTCCAAGGGATGATGTGGCACCAAAATGCCTCTTCACACGAGGCAGTGGAAATGACTCTGCGCCTTGCGCAGAACTACACCAAACGCAGTCTGATCCCGTTTGATCCATTTCAGCCATTTCATCATAACGTGTTCCATGATTCCTGACATTGGGAATATAAAGCATATTCCGATCACTTCCCACTCTGATGCTCTACTATCTAAGGATACAAGCTACAGGGAGGACTTTAAAATTTAAAATATGTTACCTGAAAACCTGCATTCAAAGAACAGTTTGCTTCACCAGCCGAGGATCTTTTAGCTCAGCTGTGAAAAAGGCCCTGCTTCAGGGATCATAAAGTGTATCCTCTTTTGGTAGCTGAGGCCGAATGTAAGGCTTTACTCCCAAAGGTGGAGCGAACAGCCATGAACGTAATACAGGTTCAAAAATAAAAGAAACACTGTACGTTAACAAGAATACATGTGTTGCATGTTGCCTGGAAATGGAAAGGAGATGTTGGCTTAAAATTCAATGTTCATACATAAAGCAAACCTATCCCTCGTCTCACCCATGCAGCGTTGTTGACATTTTATTTTTAATTTCTTGGTATCCCGACCTGAATAGATATTCTGCACCTCCAAGGTTCAGTATGCACACCTTTCTGAGTTCACCTTTTCCCATTAACCAAGGCATGGACCCCTTTAGCCCCCCAAGGTGTTGAATTCTCTCTTTGGGGCCAGCATTTCTTGGGCGTTATCATCTGCAACACTGTGTGGGTACAGTTCTACAGATGGGCATCTTGCTCCGAAGAGGCTTCTTTGCGCCATCCAGCTTGCCTGACCTCTCGTTGTCCTGATTTATCCTTCACGAAAGAGCGTCTTGCCCATGTCCTTAACTGATCCCACACCCGGAGATGCCCCTCAGCCGTTCGCCCCAGCTTTCGCCATTGAGCTTGAGGGTGCCAGCTTTGTGCTGCCTGTTGATGGTGGCGCCTTCGCTATTACTTGCTGTGTCCCTGCAGTGGCCTAGTGTGCTTAATAAACAGTGAAAGATAGAAATGGAAAATGCCGCGAGGCAGCACTCTCTGAAGGTCTATGGGTCGGCCATCTTTACATGGTCTTCTCCTGCTGGGAATAAAAGGAAGGCTGATGAAGACCTTCGCAGGATCATGAAAAGCGTTGCACCAACAATGTAAAGTGCTGACAATTCACAAAATCTATTAATTTTATATTTCATGCATTTAGTCAAACGCCAGCAGGGCCCGAAGGCATATGGCACACCGGACACCGGGAATACAAACAATCGAAATCCAAAACTTGGCATGCTTATTTCATTCTTTTAATAAGGGGCATGGGAAAAGGTGAACTCAGAAAGGTGTGCGCATTTTATGAAACATCATACGCGCGACCCATAGCAAAGGTCCAAGATTGCACACAGTTGGAGTTCAGAACGGGAATAACAGGCATTGCTAGATCGCTTCGGTTCAATCCAGGCGTTGGACAATATTTTGAACGCTCTTGCCACAGCATACATTCTGCAAGCACCAACAGGAGGGCACAACCTCTATCCTATCCCCTCTTCCCTCACTAGCCTACCCAACCCACAAGCTTACAGAGCCACGTGAACGCCTAGAGGCTATGCTAGTGGTAACGGTGCGCAGTGTAAGTCAACTTAACATAACATAAATGGTTTTCCATGTGTCAGTCATCGGTCAGGGTCACCCCCTGAATCTAGATTTGCAATACAGGGCTGTGCATTCTCAGCGAGTATATATTTATATACTTGGCTGAATCCCTGCCAGCTGCCTGGAGCTATTGGATTCCAGGGTGCTTGTCTGGCATGTCCTTGGTGCCTTGATGCAGCGCTTCGGTGCAGTAGCATTCCTCCTTATTTGGGGGATTCCATAGGCCTAGGGGGTCACGGTAGTGTGGTTGCCTCAGCCTGGCTTGGATCGCTATTCTTATCAGAGTGACAGATGGTGCTGGGTTAGAGGGAAAGGCCTGGCCTTTCCTGCTAAAACAGAGTGCACGTGAGTGCCGCCTGGCCTCTGCATTGGCTGTTTAAACACTGGGAGCCTAATCATCACTTTCTATAACGGTTCCTTTACACACTGAAAGCCTAATCATCACTTTCTGCAACAGTTCCTTTATACACTGGAGGCCTAATGACCACTTTCTGCAACAGTTCCTTTATACAGTGGAGGCCTAATCATCACTTTCTGCAACAGTTTCTTTATACACTGGAGGCCTAATGACCACTTTCTGCAACAGTTCCTTTATACATTGGAGGCCTAATCATCACTTTCTGCAACAGTTTCTTTATACACTGGAGGCCTAATCATCACTTTCTGCAACAGTTCCTTTACACACCAGGGGCCTAATCATCACTTTCTGCAACAGTTCTTTTACACACTGGAGGCCTAATCAGCACTTTCTGCAACAGATACTTTACACACTGAAAGCCTAATCATCACTTTCTGCAACAGCTCCTTTCTGGAGCCCCATCACAGAAACTTTGCACTGGTGCAAGTTCAATTGTGCACTCTATCAGCACTATGGAAAACATTGCCCTAGAGAAAAAAACAAATTATTTGAATGCATTCTTGCCCCGGGGGCAATGTTTGCCCTGGTGCTAATAGAAAACAGTATTAGCAGTATGGCAATCATTGTCCTGCTGCAGGAAGGATATACTTTCAAGGCATTTTTGCACCACAGCCAATGTGTGCCCTAGTGCAAAAAGGGCCCTCCTTTAGCATCTGATCAACCATTGCCCTGGTGCACAAATGCACTGAAAGAATATATGTTGGAACTGGGACAATTATTGCAGTTGTGATAACGTCATGCAAAATTGTACTGCCTCCAGTTCAAGTTTCTGTGACGGGGTCCCTAGTGTCCTTGCTTTTTCACTTCTCGAGTGCCCTTTCAGTCTCTCCCACTGCTCCGGGGCTGGGAGATTTTGACTTTTCTGCTTAAAGCACGTGGGGGTGTTTCCGGGTCTCTCACAACAAGGGCCCGATGAATGGAATTTTTTAGCAGGATGCCAAATGACTTTGCACTGCCAGCAAACACCCTGATTCACAGAGCGGTGCAAATTGTATTTTTGCACCGCAAAGTGACTTTTCACCAGTGCAAAGTCAGTGCAAAGCAGTGCAAAGTCATCTTTGCACTGCACAAATACACTTTGAGCGCTCTGTGAATCAGGGTGTTTGCTGGCAGCGCAAAGTCACTTTGCACCAGTGCTAAAACGTCCACGTGTCAGGCCCCTAATATTACCACCTGCGCCAGTGAATTGCCCGCTTCATGAAGACCACTATTCTACATGCCACTCTTTCAACTCACTGTGAGAGTGAGTCCCTCCTTCTCTGCCATCTGAGTTGTTCACTGCCTCGTCCAGTCAAATTGTTGCACTTGAACCATCACCACAAGGTGCAGTTTTTTAATTGCCCTGCTCCCCTATAGAGAGATAGACCCCGGAAGCTCACACGGGCAGAGCCATCTATCACACGCACACTATCTCAGAGAGACAGAACCATCATGACTGTTTAGGCAGCTCAGAGAGTTGGGCACTTGCATCAGAGATTCTGTTTAGCCTGCAGTTACAGGTTTGCATCCTGGCAGCTGACACACCCCTTCACTCCTCATAGTTGAGCAAAGTGGGTAATAGCAGCACTTACTGTTGCGAGGACAAGAGGTCCTATAACAGAGGTCGTTAAAAAAGTGCAAGGTCTTTTTCACTTTTAAAATGTTCCTGTTCATACACTTAACTGTAATACATCTTAATGGGGGACGGACTAAGTTCAGCCATTTTGCTTTTCCCGCAGCAAATGAAATTTCAATGAAAATACTTTTTTTGCGTGCGAGAAACGTCCAATACATTTTTTCTGCTAGTTCTTTCATCCTGCGACTATCATCTGGGGAAGAATTAAACCAGGACCTCTGGTCACCCAATTTAGGTCGTCTGAATTCCCACAATCCTTTGCAAATTCAACCTTCCAGTGGGGCACAAGGGTTCGCGGGGGTGGAGCTGTAACATTGTAACATAGGAGCATGGGAACGGTCCCACAGAAACTCTCTGGTTATTGCAGCTGTCCTATCCTCAGAGAATCCCCTAGACATGTTTGCTTCTCAGAAACGATCGGCCTAGGTTTAACCCTATCCTCCCTGGCGCTCTGAACTTCATGTTCCATGATCGTCTTCTGCAGGGCTATTTCCCTGGGGTTGTTGAAGGATGGCATCAACTCATTGCCATATAATGGAGCATGAACAGATTCTCTGTGCAGCTCGATCAATTGCTTATGCGATGCCTGGGTATTTGGGACTAACATCAAGTATTGTCCCATCCCCCCTTCCTTTCTTCCTCTCCACCTGAGCAAACGTTTCCTCCAAACCCCTTCGCCATTTCTCGCTCTACACAATGGTGGGATTCTGAACGTTCATCGCTCAAAGCCCTTTCATGGTAGCAGCGGGGCCAGATTTCTGGTGATGCTCGAGTATTGTTATATTTTTTAGCGCCCTGATGCCTGTGGGCTACCGGCACGATATAAGTACACGTAACATAACATAACATGCAATGCCGGAGATTTGGGACTAATGTAAAGCATCATCCCACCCTCCCTTCCTTCCTTCCTTCCTCTCCACTTGAGCAGGAGGATCCTCGACGAGCCTTCTCAAATTTCTCGCTCTACACAATAATCGGATCCGGCACATTCATGGCCCGATTATGCATTTTTGGCATATCATCCCGGAAACATACCTTTTGCCAAAACCTCCATAGTGCTCCAAAATTGCTACGGGTGACCGAGACATAAGGTAGGACAGTAACCTTGAACCTGGTTCACAGGATCACATTTTATAACAAATAACAACCAAAATAAGAAAAAGGGTTCATTGTTAAACCTTCTCTTTCCCTCCAGCAAATATCACTTTGAGCTCTTTTCTTTTTTTTCGTTCCCGTGGGGGTTTTCGCAATAACAGCTCTCATCAAGCAAAACAAATTCCGGCTTTTTATTTCTGAAAAGGCTGAGGTCTACAGTCCACCATGGGAGATATATAAACACTTTCTAGACTTGCCTTTCCCCTTCTCTGTCAATTTTTGAAAACGACTGGATTGATTTACACCCATCAGAAAAGGAATATCTGCACTGCTTCATGGCCAAGTTCATTTGGCGCAAATCTATCTTGCAGTTTTTGCTGTGTGCATGTTCAAAGGAAGCTAATTTTCTCCATGGGAAAATGACTCTGCCGAGCCTGAAAAAAAGCTTTTTTACGCTTAATAACTTTGAGCTACTTAATGAATATGCCCCAAAATGTCCACTTCTGGGGTGACCGTGCCAGACATTGTTTTGGGAAAATTTCAGCCAGATCTGTACACGGACTCAAAAGTTATTCGCAATAGAATGTCCACAAAAGTCAATGGTTCATAGGTCTTATCTTAACTGTGAGGTAGCAACAGCCCTTATGCAGAAGGGCTCTTCTTGAACTGAAGTCTGGACATGTGATTGGTTAAGATGGGATTTTCCATTCTTAAAAGGGTGGAGAGCATGCTGACTTTTGAAATGGGGTCAACACAGTAAGGCATTCTTTGTTTTAAATCCAGTAATGATTGGTTTACTCAGCACTAACCCTCGGTGGCACTATACAGGTGTGCAAACAGTTTGTTCCTGGTACTGAAAGGGCCCCAGAGCAGCCATTGTCGGACTGGATCATAAAATTGTCTGGGGCAACAATGAAAAAGTGGCCCACATTTGTAAATGGCAATTCATGCCTATTGTTAAACTGTTTGAATAGTAACCAAGAGGGAGTTTTTTTTGATAACGTGTGGTGTATATTGTGCATTTTAAAGAATATGTATTCAGCAACATTGGCCAAAACTACTAGACGCAGAGTGAATAAACTCATCAAACTGGCCCACATTGGCCAAATAAGTGGCCCACTTTGACCGATTTTGTGTTTTTCGTTCGGCCCTGGGCCTATTGCCCTTAGGCCAGTCCGAGCCAGAGAGCAGCACAATACCAACAAACAAAAGAAAAAGGACCCTATTCTTGCCTTTGTGTGGACATGATGGAGCCCTAGCAGCTGTGCAGGCCCACACAAAGCACTCTGACATTCTGTGTCACTGGCCCACTGATTACAGATGCTTCCACAGAGGTCTAAGGCTCTTTTCTGTGGGATTTAGAGGGCATGCCTCTCCATTTACACCGCCTGGTGGTGCTGACGATTACCTTGTGTGATCTCTGAATCCTGAACTGTGGCAGAAAGCCAAGGCATGTCTGGGTGTAGGGTGGGGGGACGGTCCTGTGGGGGGAGGGGGCAAACCTGAATGCCCTCCTTATCGTCACCCCCTCTGATGGCCTCATTACGAGTTTGGGGGTATTAGTAGTGCTGATACAGCCAAACGGGAATACCGCTACTGTCAGTGGGAACTGTTGAATCTCTGCCTGTTGCCTCCTGTTTTTTCAGTCTGTTTGGTTATGAGTTATGAGCCGGTAAAATAGCTCAGCGGGTTGAGCGCTCGCTGCTGCGATCTGAGCGTGATCTGCAGGTAGCATGGTTCGAATCCCGGCAAGGCCAACTCAGCCTTTCATCCTTCCGAGGTCGATAAATGAGTACCAATTTCGGTTGGGTGATATTGTATGTAAGTAAATATGTGCTCTGTAAAGCGCTTTGGATTAAGGCGCTATATAAATAACACATCATTATCATTATTAAACCTCAGATAGGTACCACTCCCCGAAAAATGGCACTATTATCAATGACGTTATTAACTCCGGAAGTAATGCCTCCATTCCCTAATGGCGTCCTGTGGGAACTAAGTACATATCGTGATCAGGCAGAGCTTCAACAGTGCCCCTCGCCCCCCCCCCCCCCCCCACAGTAGTGGTATTCCCGTTTGGTGGTATCCATTCAGCAGTACTAATACCTCCAAACTCGTAATGAGACCAGCACAGTTATGTGCAGTCTGTATTCATTCATTTTTAAATCAAAATAATGTATTGTGTTTTTTTTCCCTTTCACTATATACATGTATGACACAAATCATGTATATATCGATGGGCGATTATTTAGACAAATTAATAATTTGTTTCTCGCTTGATTGAATAATATTTCCGTTTGCTGGGCACATCTTTTTTCAAATTCTGAATCTTAATGTGTGAACCTAAAACTGCAAGGCAGTATTTTGCAAAATTGCAATGTTTTGAAACCAGAACCCCTCTCTTTGCATGTAACAGCCAAAGTGAGCACAGACACATGCACAGGGCACAAGTGCACGTTGCACGCTACTAGACAGTCTCCAAAAAGTCTCTCGCCACCTCAATTCTATACATACACACAGCACACCATTTCATCGCCAAAAGTCAAACATCACTGACCAATGGCTAGTGGCGAGTGCACATTTTTCACCCCGCAGATGTATTTGCGCTATTGATGACAAAGACAATTTTCTGGAGTAGAAGGCTTGCATCGGAGCTAATTTGCATACCCACAATGCTTTGCTCATGCAACTCTCAGCTTAAAGAGTTATCAAGAGAACTGCATCAGGTGCAGTGTGTTCATGAAATGGGAGGTTAAAGGATAATGGCCCTTGCTCTTTAGAACTGGCAAACTATGGACATGTTTTTGGTGAGATCTGGAGTGCAGTTCAAACGTTGGTTTGGCCCTATTTTCCGTGATTCAACCATTCAGCGTGTTGTCTTAATCCTTGGTCAAATTAGGCAAATGTCTCTTATGGACGGGATTCTTGCACTAACGTCCTGGTCCTGTTGTTGGTGATTAACCTTGCTTAACCTTCTAATATCAACATTGCAATGTCTAAAAAGAATGAACACAACCTTTTAAACAGGACCTTTTCTGCATCACTTCCTCTGTAGATCAAATGAAAAAACGCACAGGCATATGCCATGAGGACACTGTCCCCCAAATGCCAGTCTATACCTTCATTGGCCACACAGGGGACATGCAGTCAGATCACTTTCAGGAGGGAAAGCATAGAAGGATTGACTAGAAAGACTGTGCGGGGAAAGTGAAAGAAAAAAAAGGAAAAAGCCTCAAATACAGACCTATTCTGGGCGATCTGTTCACCCACTTGGGCACATTGTAAACATGACTTTGCAGGTTTGCTGAATGCCCTGCAAGGCATTGTAATACAGTTCTGATAAAGCTGACAAAGCTATTCTTTGTTTTGCCAAAGGTTCCCCTTTTCACATTGAAAACCTCAGAAGAATGAATTTAGTTGTTGCAGGTCGTGCACTAGTAATTCGTCCCATCCTTGTTCTATTCACTGAATTCTGGCCCTTTTAGTTCAGCTTTCATAAGGCAGGTAACACTCAGCTACAAGTGCCGGCACTGAAGGAAACCAGCAGAGTTACTCATTCAAGGGAAATGCTTGAGAGCTCTGAAGACCAACTCTGGAGATACTGAACCACTGTGGGAGGAACGTCAGGGCATGCAGCTGAGGAGAGGGCGTATGCCGGCAATTCGTTGCTTATGGTATTTGCGCTTGAAACTATTCTAAGGCATGGCCTGATCTGGACACACTTGGGTTCTCGGTTCTGATGCAGAACCCCTTAATGTACCAACAGACCACTAGACGGTTAACATCCACCGGTTTCATTTCTTCGGCATCATGCACCCAAGGCAATACTGGGAACTCCACACCGCCTATCTCACCAGCCCGGAGCCCACGGGTACTTGGCCTTATTTCCTCATTGGCTATAGAATGTTGACCCTCAAGTCCTTAATTAGGACTCACTGAGGGCTTCTTATTACTTTAAGCGCAGTCGTCCTGGCTCCATGTATCCTTCAAGGCCTTACAGGTTGGCCTCCCCACTCCTTCCAACTCTATACCCCACCACACCCTCACTTGATCAAAAGCCGTCCCCAACCGCTCGGTTCCGCGTTCTTCCGGTGCTGTCTCCCACTTCTGCTCCTTATACATCCCGGGCCCACCCAACTGGAATTCACTCCCCTCCAACCTGACATTAAAAAGAACTGCACCAATAACCAGGGCTTCATGTCCCCTTTGACAAGCACCCGAGATTCGCAGCAGAATAACACCCCCTCCATCACTGCTCTTCTTAACATTACTCTATTGGAATACTCCCTCTTGTACATTTCTGCACATTTCTCATTATCTGCACATGCTAACAACTACTGTACACGTGATCAAGCGCTCAGTATAGCGCGAAACGCGCTGTTTGCAGGCTGCCCTGACTAGGCGTCCTGTTGTTTTGTCTTTTATGTGCTGCTTTGTATCGTGCATTTGTGCTTTGCACGATGCATTTGGTTTTTTAATAATTTTGGACTAACATTAAAGACATCAGTAATCTTAACGCTGTGTCTCTGGTGTTTTTTTCCGACCCCCCACAGAACCTGGCACTTGTCCCTTTGTGCCTGCGGTGAGTGCGTTTCACCTCTTCCTCCTTTTTTCCAATATATATATATATATATATATATATGTAGATATGTTACATATTTCTAACAGCATATGACTTCATGCTACTGTATGTTTGGGTATATATTCTTATTGACTTTCCCCATTGGCTATTGCGATTTATCAATGTCTCTTTAGCGCCCCGTCCCTTGTGCATGTTCTAGAGGCCTCCTCACCATAATAAGGATTATGTACTTAGAGATAAATACCCCACTCTTGTGAGGCACACGGCAGCAGGGTTTCTCTGCATCCTATAGTGTGTTTCTGTTCAAAGCACTCTGCTCCCTATGACAGATACATGGGCTTCACCATGAACTGGCCCTTGAGGAGCCCAGAAAGGTAGGATGGGCTTCAGCATGAACTAGCCCTTGAGGAGCCCAGAAAGGAAGGATGGGCTTAACCATGAGCGGGCCCTCGAGGAGCCCAGAAAGGTAGGATGGGCTTCACCATGAGCAGGCCCTTGAGGAGCCCAAAAAGGAAGGATGAGCTTCACCATGAAATGGCCCTCGAGGAGCCCAGAAAGGTAGGATGGGCTTCACCATGAGCCGGCCCTTGAAGAGCCCAAAAAGGAAGGATGGGCTTCACCATGAGCGGGTCCTTGAGGAGCCCAGAAAGGAAGGATGGGCTTCACCATGAGCGGGTCCTTGAGGAGCCCAAAAAGGAAGGATGGGCTTAACCATGAGCGGGCCCTCGAGGAGCCCAAAAAGGAAAGATGGGCTTAACCATAAGGGGGCCATCGAAGAGCCCAAAAAGGAAGGATGGGCTTCACCATGAGCGGGCCCTTGAGGAGCCCAAAAAGGAAGGATGGGCTTCACCATGAGCGGGCCCTTAATGAGCCCAGAAAGGAAGGATGGGCTTCACCATGAACAGGCCTTTGAGGAGCTCAGAAAGAAGGATGGGCTTCGGCATGAACTGGCCCTTGAGGAGCCCAAAAAGGAAGGATGGGCTTCACCATGAGCGGGCCCTTGAGGAGCCCAGACAGTGAGGATGGGCTTCAGCATGAGCGGGCCCTGGAGGAGCCCAGACAGTGAGGATGGGCTTCACCATGGGTGGGCCCTGGCGGAGCCCACCCACGATCTTGCTTGGCTACTCTGGGGTAAGGTGTGCAAACGCCTAGGGGGCAAAGTCTAGTAAGGGAGCATTCAGCAGCGAGTCCATCAGCGTTGGATTCACATAAAGAGATCCCCAGCCCTGCATCCTTCCGATGAGCAATCATTTCTTGCCGACTGTCCCAGAATGCAAATACATCGCCCTTCCTTTTCTTACCCTGAAATCCATGCAAATTACTTGTGCACTTATTTTCTTCGGGAGTGCAATGGAACTCCTTTTTTCTGTTCCCAGTGTGTTTGGTGCTTGCATGTCAGAGATCCATTTGCAAGCTATGAAGTGAATGCACTCAAATAAATGAGACATTGTACTCCGTTAAAGCGGAGAAGCCCTGAGCCTCACGCCCGAAGTGTGTGCTGTCCAAACGAGTACATATGGCTTGTGGCTTGCAGACATTTTAGGGTGAGCGTTGTGACAAATGAAACGAGAGCCGAGCCAGAGTGCTTTACGTGCCCAGAAGCAGGTCATGCTTAAATCACTGTAACAGATATCTCTGTCAAATATAAAAGTCTGTATTCACTCTTATAATTCCAAATATCTTTTTAATTTATGCAAAAAATCAGGAACCCACATTATTGCTATTTGTCCAATTGGTGATTTATTTATAGAATCGAATGAAAGTGATTTACCCACTGATTGAATTGTTTACATACTGAGGGAGAGTGATTTATTTACACACAGAGAAATGTATAATCCGAGCCAGAGAGTTGTGTTTACTACATGCTGACTGGATACAAACAAGACCACCTGAGACCTTGCTGTGTGAAGGGTCTCATGATGCATTGCTTGGCGCAGGTGACACCCCTGTAGGCCATGGCCAACACTGTTTAGTCTGCGTGCAGCACTTAGGCCACCCCTTCTTGTTAGAGCACCTCCTCAATTTGAATCCCACTTAAAACACTGATGCCAACTTTCTCTCTCCCTTTATCTCTATCTCTCACTCTCTTTTTTTCTCTCACCCTCTATCTCTCTCGCTATAAATAAACATATATGATATACGGCGGCATAGAAATGCATCAGGGTTAAGTAACAAAATGGGGTTATCACTTCTGTTTCGATTATCTGACAGCAAACCGCTTAAAAGCTCTCAAGAATAGACTGCCGAACGTGTTGCCCAGGAGGGCCCTATGCTGCCCGCTTTGTGCAAGGTGGGCACGATCACTGGAATATTAGGGATCGCAAGCTTCTGCTCTTGCATTTGCTGGGTAGGGAGGGCGGATGGCTAAGTGCTTTCATCAAAGGTTGGGATGGAATTCTCCATGTGCTATTTTTGTTTCCAAGTAGAATGCACCTGATAACTTTTTGCAGAATATGAAAGGTTTGGCTACAGTTTTTTTTTCTTTTTTTTTTTGTAATGATCTATGTTTGTATTTGGAATTTTGTTTTTTGTGTGTGTAATGTTTATAAACCTGGAGGTATCCAGACACGTTTCTGGATCCCTCTTCGGGGGTGCTGGTTAGTTTGTGGTGTGCCTGCTCAGTTGTAAGAATAAGGTGATGTTTGGTGCATTATTTATTTATTTATTGTTTGCTTGTTAGGCGCTCATACAATAAGAACATACTGTTTCAAAGCGCTCACAGGGCAGGGAGGGAGGGAGGGTACATTACAACACCATATTAAGAGCTGTGGGGTAGAGGACGAGGGACGAGCCTACTATGCCTTGTGAGTATTCATAGCGTCCAAGTGCAGACAGGAAGAGGGAAGAGAGGGTAAGTGCTAACAGAAATGGGTCAGGTTTGTTTGTGCACTGTTTGAAGGAAGACTAAGAGAGTGTTCCATCGTTTGGGTCCCTAATGCGTTCCATAGACAACAGAAAGTAATCACCTTCTCTTGACTGCTGAGTCATCGTATGGCCCTACTTTCCCCCTACTGCGTCGAATAACACCCCCTCCATCACTGCTCTTCTTAACATTACTCTATTGGAATACTCCCTCTTGTACATTTCTGCACATTTCTCATTATCTGCACATGCTAACAACTACTGTACATGTGATCAAGCGCTCAGTATAGCGCGAAACGCGCTGTTTGCAGGCTGCCCTGACTAGGCGTCCTGCTGTTTTGTCTTTTATGTGCTGCTTTGTATCGTGCATTTGTGCTTTGCACGATGCATTTGGTTTTTTAATAATTTTGGACTAACATTAAAGACATCAGTAATCTTAACGCTGTGTCTCTGGTGTTTTTTTCCGACCCCCCACAGAACCTGGCACTTGTCCCTTTGTGCCTGCGGTGAGTGCGTTTCACCTCTTCCTCCTTTTTTCCAATATATATATATCTATATATATATATATATATATATATATATATATATATATAGAATATATTTATTATATATATATATGTAGATATGTTACATATTTCTAACAGCATATGACTTCATGCTACTGTATGTTTGGGTATATATTCTTATTGACTTTCCCCATTGGCTATTGCGATTTATCAATGTCTCTTTAGCGCCCCGTCCCTTGTGCATGTTCTAGAGGCCTCCTCACCATAATAAGGATTATGTACTTAGAGATAAATACCCCACTCTTGTGAGGCACACGGCAGCAGGGTTTCTCTGCATCCTATAGTGTGTTTCTGTTCAAAGCACTCTGCTCCCTATGACAGATACATGGGCTTCACCATGAACTGGCCCTTGAGGAGCCCAGAAAGGTAGGATGGGCTTCAGCATGAACTAGCCCTTGAGGAGCCCAGAAAGGAAGGATGGGCTTAACCATGAGCGGGCCCTCGAGGAGCCCAGAAAGGTAGGATGGGCTTCACCATGAGCAGGCCCTTGAGGAGCCCAAAAAGGAAGGATGAGCTTCACCATGAAATGGCCCTCGAGGAGCCCAGAAAGGTAGGATGGGCTTCACCATGAGCCGGCCCTTGAAGAGCCCAAAAAGGAAGGATGGGCTTCACCATGAGCGGGTCCTTGAGGAGCCCAGAAAGGAAGGATGGGCTTCACCATGAGCGGGTCCTTGAGGAGCCCAAAAAGGAAGGATGGGCTTAACCATGAGCGGGCCCTCGAGGAGCCCAAAAAGGAAAGATGGGCTTAACCATAAGGGGGCCATCGAAGAGCCCAAAAAGGAAGGATGGGCTTCACCATGAGCGGGCCCTTGAGGAGCCCAAAAAGGAAGGATGGGCTTCACCATGAGCGGGCCCTTAATGAGCCCAGAAAGGAAGGATGGGCTTCACCATGAACAGGCCTTTGAGGAGCTCAGAAAGAAGGATGGGCTTCGGCATGAACTGGCCCTTGAGGAGCCCAAAAAGGAAGGATGGGCTTCACCATGAGCGGGCCCTTGAGGAGCCCAGACAGTGAGGATGGGCTTCAGCATGAGCGGGCCCTGGAGGAGCCCAGACAGTGAGGATGGGCTTCACCATGGGTGGGCCCTGGCGGAGCCCACCCACGATCTTGCTTGGCTACTCTGGGGTAAGGTGTGCAAACGCCTAGGGGGCAAAGTCTAGTAAGGGAGCATTCAGCAGCGAGTCCATCAGCGTTGGATTCACATAAAGAGATCCCCAGCCCTGCATCCTTCCGATGAGCAATCATTTCTTGCCGACTGTCCCAGAATGCAAATACATCGCCCTTCCTTTTCTTACCCTGAAATCCATGCAAATTACTTGTGCACTTATTTTCTTCGGGAGTGCAATGGAACTCCTTTTTTCTGTTCCCAGTGTGTTTGGTGCTTGCATGTCAGAGATCCATTTGCAAGCTATGAAGTGAATGCACTCAAATAAATGAGACATTGTACTCCGTTAAAGCGGAGAAGCCCTGAGCCTCACGCCCGAAGTGTGTGCTGTCCAAACGAGTACATATGGCTTGTGGCTTGCAGACATTTTAGGGTGAGCGTTGTGACAAATGAAACGAGAGCCGAGCCAGAGTGCTTTACGTGCCCAGAAGCAGGTCATGCTTAAATCACTGTAACAGATATCTCTGTCAAATATAAAAGTCTGTATTCACTCTTATAATTCCAAATATCTTTTTAATTTATGCAAAAAATCAGGAACCCACATTATTGCTATTTGTCCAATTGGTGATTTATTTATAGAATCGAATGAAAGTGATTTACCCACTGATTGAATTGTTTACATACTGAGGGAGAGTGATTTATTTACACACAGAGAAATGTATAATCCGAGCCAGAGAGTTGTGTTTACTACATGCTGACTGGATACAAACAAGACCACCTGAGACCTTGCTGTGTGAAGGGTCTCATGATGCATTGCTTGGCGCAGGTGACACCCCTGTAGGCCATGGCCAACACTGTTTAGTCTGCGTGCAGCACTTAGGCCACCCCTTCTTGTTAGAGCACCTCCTCAATTTGAATCCCACTTAAAACACTGATGCCAACTTTCTCTCTCCCTTTATCTCTATCTCTCACTCTCTTTTTTTCTCTCACCCTCTATCTCTCTCGCTATAAATAAACATATATGATATACGGCGGCATAGAAATGCATCAGGGTTAAGTAACAAAATGGGGTTATCACTTCTGTTTCGATTATCTGACAGCAAACCGCTTAAAAGCTCTCAAGAATAGACTGCCGAACGTGTTGCCCAGGAGGGCCCTATGCTGCCCGCTTTGTGCAAGGTGGGCACGATCACTGGAATATTAGGGATCGCAAGCTTCTGCTCTTGCATTTGCTGGGTAGGGAGGGCGGATGGCTAAGTGCTTTCATCAAAGGTTGGGATGGAATTCTCCATGTGCTATTTTTGTTTCCAAGTAGAATGCACCTGATAACTTTTTGCAGAATATGAAAGGTTTGGCTACAGTTTTTTTTTCTTTTTTTTTTTGTAATGATCTATGTTTGTATTTGGAATTTTGTTTTTTGTGTGTGTAATGTTTATAAACCTGGAGGTATCCAGACACGTTTCTGGATCCCTCTTCGGGGGTGCTGGTTAGTTTGTGGTGTGCCTGCTCAGTTGTAAGAATAAGGTGATGTTTGGTGCATTATTTATTTATTTATTGTTTGCTTGTTAGGCGCTCATACAATAAGAACATACTGTTTCAAAGCGCTCACAGGGCAGGGAGGGAGGGAGGGTACATTACAACACCATATTAAGAGCTGTGGGGTAGAGGACGAGGGACGAGCCTACTATGCCTTGTGAGTATTCATAGCGTCCAAGTGCAGACAGGAAGAGGGAAGAGAGGGTAAGTGCTAACAGAAATGGGTCAGGTTTGTTTGTGCACTGTTTGAAGGAAGACTAAGAGAGTGTTCCATCGTTTGGGTCCCTAATGCGTTCCATAGACAACAGAAAGTAATCACCTTCTCTTGACTGCTGAGTCATCGTATGGCCCTACTTTCCCCCTACTGCGTCGTTAAGTACGCCTCAGGAAATCACCCTATCGAGCAGCTATATTTTTGTCACCTTCTGGGTGGTTCGATTCATTGGATCACTGCATCTTTGCTACCCTTTGAGTACAGCTTGATTTTGAATTGGAGGTTGCCTTGAGTGTGACTGCTGAGACATTTGTGTACATTGATGGCTGGCTCTGTTTCATCCTCGATTGGACCTGGGGCACCTTGAGTTGGTTGAGTGACTCTACTTTATCAAAGGAGTTTGTGGGATTTGGCACAGTGTCGATTAGCTTTACGGAGACTCACAAGCCTAATGCGTCCACTCCTCTGTGGTTGTGCTTAAATCACTCTGGATGTTGAGTGTAGCTCTCTCTCTCTTCTTTTATAATAAGGTATGGCGAATGTATCGTTTCAAACTTGACACGTAGGCCTTTAAAATAAGTTTGACTTTGTTTTTTAAAGAGTATGTTGCATGCACTAATTATCATCACTGCATGCAGTGATTCGTGAAATCCTCTTTTGCATGGGCTAGCCGCTAGGATAGCAGTTACGGATGTGATTGTCAAGGAATGCCATGTGCAGCATTCCTGAATCCAGATGGATTATTTAATATCAATTCCAGCCCTTGTTTTGGAGATGGGACTAGATTGCACATCGTTGTCGATCATACCCCCAACTGCCCAATATTTTATAATACAGAGAAGGTTTCCCTTTGAACCTTCTCTGCATTGCATGGCAAGGGGCTGAGAAGGTGGGCATCAGGGAAGTTCTTTTATTTGCCCAGTTTAGCTAACACCATGCAGTATTTATTTTCCTGAATTCAAAGGAAGTGATGGTGCTTACAGCAAGTCCATGAAAAAAAATGTACAAAACGATATGAGACAAATTAATATATGTATGATATGATGGGTTATTTATAACGCGCTTAATACCCAGAGGTTTTTAAGCGCGGACCCGAGGATCGAACCTGTGTTGCTCCGTGTTGTCTCACTTCCAAGGCCAGCACATTGCCCCTGAGCTATCCTCCCGAGACTGGCACGTTTTCAGTGAAGGCAAAAATGGGAAAACAAAATATGTATTTGATCTCATAATTGGGTGTTATTTACTGCCTATTGCTATGGCATGCAGTAAACACCCTGCAGGTCCTAACACGGCAGGTGGTACAAAAGGCAGTTTTTGCAAATCCGGCCATTCACAGTTTTCCGTGCATTTTAATCTAAGGAATACAATTGTACAGCTAATCATAGGGAGTCCTATTGAATCCTTCAGCTGTGTGCAGGCACAATAAATTCCATAGAAATCCACAGCATCTTCACCTGCATCAAAATCAGATACTAGCGGTTTTGGATGGAGGAGGCGGAATCGGTCATTTCGATCCGGGCCTCCTTTCTGCCATGTAAAACCTCTGAAATGACTGTGATCATAACAGTATGCACAAATTAGTATGCATCTTTATTGCAAATGATGTGTGTGTACCGGGCCATTGCAAAGACCCCCATGTGTCGCCATAGAATAAAGATCTGGGCTCAGTCAGGCCTAGGCCTTGCTCGTTAGCGTCCATCAATCCTGCGTTCAAGGATATCCTGCTACTCAGTATGCGGCAGCGCAGCAGATGGTTCTGACATGTACTGTAACGTCAGCACCTCGGCAGAATACTGTACTGCTACAGGGTCTGGCAGGGGCTTCACAAATCGATCGAAATGGATTGTGCCAGTCAGTGGTCGAAGTGTAAAACAAAAAGTAGTAGAACTATGGTCCTGTTGACCGGCCCTTTTTCTGCCCGCTCCGCGCCCGCAATGCTCACCGTCACACCACCAACTCAACCGCATACCAGCTCCTGCATTTCCTCCACTCCACGCTGCAACACTGCGTTTTACAAAGACGCTGAAGATTGAAGAAAACACAGTGCAAGGACATGCATTTAAATGACAGCCATTACTTTGTCATTGTCCCCCACAGCATGCGGGATTATGCAGCCCCCCCCTTCCAATCACCCACCATTCACAGCTGTTAAGGGACATGCCCAGGACTATAGCCACACAGCCCCCTCCCATTACCTGCAAACAAGGCTGCACCTACAGTAATGCAGATACACATCACTGCCGAGATGGGCTTTTGGGCTGCTTGGGAATGCGTTTTATGTCCCAAGCAGTCTAATGAAATAAACAACACCAACCTAAGCATGCAAGATAGCGCAGTGACATGTTGTACTGGCTTGTTTTCCACAGGGCTCAGCTTCGAATCCTCAGTAAGGGAGGGGTTGAAAAGCTAATAAAGTAGCAAGGGAACGGTGTACCCTTTAGTTCCTGCCCACTTTCACCTCTGCTGCTAGTGCCAACCCCTGAGGGACGCCTCATCGGTTCGTAAAGATGGAATAACCACTACCCAAGTAGACCTATGCATTAAAAAGGAGGTTACACGCTGTCAAAATATAAATGGTCATTAAAACGTCTCTGTCCCATGGGGCCTGAGCGACAGCCCGCTTAATCATTGGCCTAATTAGTTGTACTTTTTCAAGCTATCATTTCTTTTATCTAATTAGCCTTCATTTGCAGTACTGGGCTATTACGCTTTCTGAGTACCCGAGGAAGAGACCATCGAAGTAAGAATTTAGCACCCCTTTGTGATGTTTGCCCCTGTGTAGAAGCAAAACTGTTAAAATATTGGGGAAGAACAGCAGCACCTTCTCCAGTGCTTTCAGTCTTGAAGTGGTTCTATGTCATTTCACCGCGGCATGTTTTTTTGCTGGTTTTTTTACCGCAGATTTTTCAACGAAAATATTGGGTGCGAAATCGACTCTATTAAGGGCATAGTCTAAATGTTGGGCGTGGCCTAAATAGAGATGGGCATGCCCTAGAGTGTGTGGTGTCTGACCCAAACAGCATACCACGAGACTCTGCAAACATATACTTTAGGTCACTCTGCATATTGCAACTTAATTCCTCTGGGGTAGGATGCTATGTTAATCCTGTAAGTAGTCTTTTGTTTGCGGGAATGTAGCTTTGCTTCGCAGTGAGTGCACACATGTCGACCTGAGACAGAAGAATGGCTGGGCTGGCCATGCCGGGATTAGATACTATGATGGTGCATATTATCATAGATCTCTGCAGCATGTACTTATCACCCTGAGCTATCTTCTTAACCACGGTGGCACTCATAACTATCAGTATTCATTTCAACTTTGATTATTTATCTCGGGGGGATAGCTCAGCAGCAACGTGCTCGTCTTGGAAGCCAGACGACACAACCTCTGGGTATTAAGCGCGTTCTAAATAGCTTATCATATCATATCATTGCACTTGGTCAACAGATTCCCCAGGGAAAGATAGTACTGTTGCTGTGCCGCAGCGTATGCACAAAGTGGATGGACTGCAGTGAGCACAGAATGCATTATAGGAGCAATTCATCAGATCCGAACATAGTTCTGGACACCAGCTGGGGCAGGGAGCAATGTATCCTTTGGGAACGCGTGTGCCTCAACACCTGGCACTAGGGGCAACAGACATCAGTGAACGAGGTTGAAGACAGCTAAGCGGAAAGCGGCAGGGCATTGATCTCTGTGTGCAAAACACAGCTGATCGACGCAGTGGGGGCTTCCCGGAATCAGGCACCCTTTGTAGGCAGCCAGCCGTGCTCTAGAGGAATGAGGTGCTGATGGCCCAAGGGAGTGGAGAGCACGAGCCCAATGGCACCAGCAATCACGGCATGACCCCTGCACTGTGTGTGCTGAAAGCATGCATACAGAGAAAAGGATGCATTGTTGTCCTACTTCTATGTCGCTGGGATGTTGCGGGGGGTGGGGAGGGGGTGTGCTCACAGGCACACTCCTCTCATTGGAGTAGTGCGGCCGGGTAGGGGAAGGGGGAGGAAATGGGGGCGTGAAAAGCATTTTCACAGCCCCATTCGTGCAGGAAGAGTCGCGCCGGGCCCGATTTCGGGATTTCCAAATCGGGTCCCGGTAAAAACCGGGACAGTAGCCACCCACCCCTGCAAATCCAGGACGGGGTTTATAAAATTAAAAAAACTCCAGGGACCCCAATACTGTGTTGTTAATCACTTGTGATGACCCTGCTTAGTCCCACTCGCTTACCATGACTTAAGAACGCTTTGAACTTGCAGTGTAAAATAAAATCGCACAGGGTGCTTATGGGCGATGTGACAGGGAGCCCAGGCAGTGCCACTCTCAATGTGCAAGTTGGAAATAAAAATGGATGGGCTGCTTATGGGTGACAGGGAGCTCTGGCAGAGCCCCTTCTCTGGAGCAGGTTCTGGAGAAAGTTGGGGCTCCACCCTGCCTAGCCCCGGTCCACTTAAAGCACTGACATCTCCGCTCCTTCCACGTCAGGACCTAAAAGTAGTCTTTTTTTTCCCACAGACGTCGCGCACACCCCTGTCCCCGCCACTCATACTTGAAAAGGGACCGCCTCCAGCAGCCCTTCCCACCTTTATAGCAGAAAAGAATACACGCTCAGAAAGGCCCACAAGAAAGTGTCTAACACAAGTAAGTCTCCCATGTCTCACGCACGCCACAGCTGTTTCCCGCCCCCTCCCTCATCGCCTGTGAGCTTGCCTTACAGAAAACAACCCCCTCCTCCATGAAGCTACAATAAGGGCAGGGTCCCAAAACTGGGAGCAATCATTCATTTGCGCTCTGAATGCCTGTGGGAGGCACTGACAAAGCCGGGCTGCGCACAATACGTTCACACAGGTGGGGTCAGCAGGCCCTGTCTCTTCTGCACCTGCAGCCAGCGTGGGGTGCTCAGGAATGACCCCCAGACGTCTTTTCTTCTAGAAGCCCTCTATGGAGTGAAAAGACTGGGATTATAAGCCATTGTCGGCGGGTTTGTCATCCTTTTTCATTTATTCTCCTTCGTTTTGAGACGAGTACAATTGAGTTGACTGTAGTTTCAAAGTAGGTTCACCACAAACCCCATGCATAAAGCTCTCCCCAGTGAGATGAGTTCTTGGATAAAGGACTAGTCCCTCCTTATGTCTATGCGCCCTCATGCCCTCTCATATTACTCTTCCCACAGGCTCACCTGTGGGAGAAAATGGGCACCAAAGGGACATTTGTTTACTTTCATTTTTCAGCGATGGGCGTGTGTGTGTTGCGTGTGTGCGCATGGCGGGAAAGGCTCATAGCGCTGTGACCTCCAAGATGTGCTTGAATGTGTCATCGCCCCAGGCCACCACCATGTGCAAGGTGTAGCCCCTGTGGGACCAGTGGATAGTTCAGGGCAACGTGTTTGTCTTGGAAGCAAGACAATGCAGAGCAACACAGGTTCGAATCCCAGTCCTGCGGGTAGAGACTCTCTCTGGCATTAAGTGCATTTTGAAAGATAAATGAGGTGGCAAATGTGGACTTAAAGAAGTGGAGTGACATGTTGATGGTCTCTTGAGAAGTGTCAGGAATGGAAAGCGGAGGTGTTGGTAAGTGCAAGGTGCCCGCTGTAACGTTGTCCATAGCTCGCACAAATCGTTACAGTGTTATTATATAAACAGAAAGCCCATGTGTTTTCATTCGCAAAGCAGTGTGCTGTGCAAAATAAAACGCAACACAATGTTGTACATACATTGCAATCTGAGCATGTGGTCTTCGTTTACATGATATAATGTAAAGTGGTCTGATATAGTGCTCTTCTGCCAATAATGTTGGCCCCGCTGCGCATGGCTCTGTAAGAAAGAAGGGAAGGGTTTGCTGGTCGGATTGCGGGAAGCAGATGCAGAAACATTTGGTGTTGATGGATGCAGGTTGGAAGTACCTGTTACCTTCATGACGATATGAACATCTCTAAGTTGTTTGTGCTTGGTACCAACTGGACAGGTAGCCATTTGGGCATACCCTGGATTATGGAGTGCAAAAATAAACAGCATGGCTGTTGACAGAAAATGGATAGGGTTTGAATCTGTTAAGTATGCTAGACCTAGGAGGTCATCTGTAGTTGTGTGGGAGGTATAAGGGTGCAAGAGTTTAGTAGTGAGGAGTTAGTTGACGGATGAGGGGGTGGGCAAGAGTATTGTCACTTCCTTGCTCTTGGTGGTCGATTTCACTGAGATTAAAGGTGCGGACCAGTGCCATGCAGGAGAGCTTCCATGAGTCAGCTTGGTTTGCCGCAGATGGTAGTGTCAAGAGTTTAGAAAAATGCTTGTCGCAAATTAGCACAAAGGTTTCCCGTGCACAGTTTTTAGACAGTTGCTATTATTTTTAATTTCTTTCAAAGTGGTTGGTTAAAAAAAAAAAGTCTTGAGCTGTTTCCTGAAAGTCAGGTAGTTCTCCTGGAGGCATAGAGGTTTGTGTAGGGTGTTCCACAGTTTTGTGGCTAGCAATGAAAAAGAGGATCTTGCTTGCCATTTCCTGTTGAAGTTAGGGACTAGCACTAGTGCAGCATTGCTGGCCCGAAGTGTTCTGAAGGAAGCGTGGTGTTGAAACTTACTTCCGAAGTAGGAAGGGCCCGTGCTTTGAGCAATGTCACAGTAATTATTTTCTTGCGCATGCTTGACCGCTGATGACTGGTTGGCAGCTGATCCTAAATGTCACATAATGCAAATGCTTCAATAGGTTTAATTCTATGACTTGACTCAATAGAATGGTTTGCATGCACTCAGCAATCTGTGTGTGCTGAAAAGGGGAGTAGGGTCACCATCCTTCCACTCTGTCTGCTCCTGCTCATTGATGGTACTGTAAACCTTCTTGCTGAAATAAGGCAAACCAAATTGGGAATACTGGGTTAACCGTTAGGACGTCAGCAGCAGGTATGTGCATCTGATGGGAGGGAGAATTGGTAGAGGTTGGGCCTGTATCGGTACAACAAAAGCCACATTTCCATGTAATTTATCATTGGTTAGCTTAGAGCAGAGAAGAGATACACCCCCAATCAAAGATCAATGGATAAAACAAATATCAAAAAGTATTTTTGCTATAGCTTTACAGATTCCACAAAACGTTTGAAAAATCTGAGAACCATATTAAATGTTACTGTTACTCTGATCTTGCGCTTATAAAGCAAATATGGGCTTCTTCATTGTTAAATGTTACCATCAACTAGTTATTCTCTATTGGTTATGTATCGTTCGTCATCTCACTTACAGTTTTACATACATGATCTATGGTTTTGGCAAACATAAGTTTAATTGCCTGCTGTATCCTATAGTTGGCCTTCCAGAAGTTCTGCAGGTCCCAATTTGTGGGGTGGAGGGATGGCTGCCTCACGCTTTAATCCACTTTTTTCACTAGATTTAATTCCACAAAATAAGCCGATAACATCAGAAAATACATTGCACTAATAACTTCAAATTCACATTTCTTTGGTAAGCTCTCCCATAACTTCATCTCAATAAAGTAAATGTGAAATCATCTTTTCCTGCACTGAATATGTTTCTCAAGCCAGCTCTTCCGTAACAGGAAGATAAACCCATCTCACTAGATTACATTTTGTAACCCCCATCATTCTTATATTTCCGACAAAAGGAAGTCTATGAAAGGGAAGGGATACAGAAAAGGTGCAACAAGGGAGTGGGGAAAGAAAAGCAAACGATCATCCTTGGTTTTGGGGTACCCTACCTTCACTCTGCTGTATGCCCCCCCTCCAACTCCCGGTTTTGGGATTGTTAAGAAACTCCAGAAGAGTCATCTTTTCTAATAGTGTCCACTTCATGACCCCAGCAGTGCTTCTGCAAAAGAAAAGAGGTCATGGCTGGAAGGTTTGGAATTCATCTCAAACCTCTGGCATTTGCCCAGGGCATCCATCCAGACCAGCATTCCTTGTCTGCCAGCCATTACAGAAGGGGAAAGACCATATGCAAATCGGGTTTGGTCTCCACCCTCTTGTGTTTTGCTATAGTCACCCCGAGTGGGACAGGTATGCCCAGACGTGGGTCCCGTGCCTGCTGGGCCTAGAGACCCAAGCTACTCCTCACTGATGAGGCCCAACAAGGCCGATACATTTCTGGGGATGCTTGTGGTCTCGTGCAGAAGGGATGTGACCTAGCAGTTCGGCTGGACTGCCCCTTTTGGGGTGGGACCAAGCCCAATTTGCATATGGTCTTTCCTCTTCTGTAATGTCTTGGCAGGGAAGAACGATGGTCTGGAGGGTTGCCCAGAGCAATGCCCGAGGTTATTACTAATTCTAAACCTTCCAACCATCACTTCTTTTGTTTTTCTGCAGTGTTTGTACGTCACATCTGTGTCTAGTAACAACGTGTAGTCTCTGGGCCTTAAATGCTCACAGTCTCATCCTACACAATATGTTCCTGTGAATATATCTCCTCTACCTCATTTGCGTATTACCTATTTTAACAAGGTTGCACATGTAAATATGAAAGATTATGTACTGACGGAAAAATGTATATGTAAATATGTTATGTCTGTAAATACACATAATATGATTTATGCCCAACCATTGTTTTCTATGGATGCCTGTTGTAACCCTGTAATGTATATTACCTGCTCTACAGCGCCCAGATACCTACCGGTTTGGCGCGCATTACAAATGCTAAATAAATAAATAAATAAATCTGCAGGAACCAATCACATTCATTAATAAGCTTTATTCGGAAATACCACACGTCCAATAGATAGCACAAGCACCATAAAAACATGACAGACACAGCCATAATAAGAACCTTAACACTCATAAAATACTGATAATCATAAAACCTAAACATTTATGTTTAGAATACATGCAATTAATTAGTACTCAAATACATGAATCTATTATGCAAGAACCAAGCCTCATCTGAGTAATGTACTACACTTAAAATCATATCCGGTGTGCTTACAGATTTTTTTTAAAGTAATGGTCATTAATGTAGGCCTAATTTGTTCCTTCTTTAAACATGGAAATATCCATCTAATTCAATACCTTCTGTAATATGGACATAACACAACAAAGTGCACAAGTGAATCTAACACATGTTTTCAATACAAACAATACCCAATAGTGTTCCAATGCAATTTTACATTGATAGTAGATACATTAAAAACATGCAAACTATCTCCTTCACCATGTGCACGGTACCAAGAAACTGCCACATTCACAGTCTGCACTATGCCACGAAACTGCCACATTCACAGTGTGCTCTATGCCAAGGAACTGCCACATTCACAGCCTGCGCAATGCCAGGAAATGCTCACATTCACAGTGTGTGTTATGCCAAGAAACTGCCACATTCACAGTGTGCACTTTGCCAAGAAACTGCCACATTCACTGTGTGCATTATGCCAAGAACCTGCCACATTCACAGTCTGCGCGATGCCAAGAAATGCTCACATTCACAGTGTGTGTTATACAAAGAAACTGCCACATTCACAGTGTGCACTTTGCCACGAAACTGCCACATTCACAGTGTGCTCTATGCCAAGGAACTGCCACATTCACAGCCTGCGCAATGCCAGGAAATGCTCACATTCACAGTGTGTGTTATGCCAAGAAACTGCCACATTCACAGTGTGCACTTTGCCAAGAAACTGCCACATTCACTGTGTGCATTATGCCAAGAACCTGCCACATTCACAGACTGCGCGATGCCAAGAAATGCTCACATTCACAGTGTGTGTTATACAAAGAAACTGCCACATTCTCAGTGTGCACTTTGCCAAGAAACTGCCACATTCACAGTCTGCGCTATGCAAAACTGATTAGACAACCTCATAGTGTTGTGCTTTTAATAGTATCTAGTAATAGTACTCCTGCTCTAAAAGCACTGCACTGCCTCCCAGTAAAACATTGCATCACCTTCAAAACAATGTGCATAATTCACAGGGCAATCAGCGGACAAGGAGCAGAATTCCTACAAAAGAAAGTAACAATCTACAAGCCAACAAGACTCCTCAGGTCAAGCAACGAAATCCTCCTGGAACCAAAACCATACCTCAAAAAAAAAACTGGGAGGCACCTCCTTCTACCACTTAGCTGCAAAAACTTGGAACAACATCCCAAAAGAAATAAGAAACACTAAAGATCACCTAAAATTTAGGAAATTATTAAAAACCTGGCTCTTCAACACCACAAACCAAAACTGAAGCAGAAAGGAAAAGGGATGACCAAACTAGACTAGACACGGACGGTTGCCAGACATTTCGTCGAAAAAAATTCATCGACAGGACATTTGGTCGAAACCATTTGGTCGAAAACCAAATGGTCGAATTTTTGTAAAAATATTTTTTGGGGGGGTCCCCCCCAACCCCTTTTTTTTTTCGAAAAAACCCTTTTTTTCCCTAAACTACAACCTAAAAAATATATATATAAATAAAAAAAAATCAACCATTTGGTTTTCGACCAAATTACGTAGACCAAATGTCTTTCGACGAAATGTCTTTCGACGAAATGTCTGGACAGCGACACGGACAACTCCAAGAACCGACTGGGAAGCTCCCACGGCACCCGGATGAGTGACATTGGGTAGAGTGCAACACAGGCGACACCCATGGAGACTGAATCAATAAAACCCACCACAATCCCACCCAACACCCCACTTGCCCCTTAGTTGCCACCAGGCACCACAGTATCATGGAATTGTCGGGATATTGGCAATCAACACGATAGTTGAGCTGTGGACATTGGCAGATGCACGGGCCATATGAGTGGGAAAGGAAGATAGATACGGCTGCGAGGCAGGCTGCGGGAGGAAGGGACCAGATGTGAAAGGGACCTTGAAGGCCGGACGGACCCAGATCAGGACAGAAGCGTACGGGTGCTACCGAAACCCATCTTGGGAGATTACAGAAGCCCTCCGCCTGAAGCCAGGATAGAGATGCCAACTAACCAATTGCACTAACAAATTTCTCCCTCTGCATACATCTCTCAAACACCACACCAAACCAAACACAACCACAAACCTACAGCACAACAAACCGCACAAACTTCACTACATGACAACAACAAAATAAAAACACACATAGACTCGCACAACAGTACACAACGACTACCGGCCGCAAACACCCCAGGCCCAGCCAACGGACCCACCGGGCTGAGGCCGCCAACAGCACATCACTGCTCTCTTGCACTTTTCCAGCTCCCTCCCACTAACCCACTCCCCCTCCCTCTTTCAGAGCCACCAGAGCGCCAGGGGACGACTCCGGCGGTGAGAGTGCGCGGTACAAATGTCCTTTCACATTAACAGTATCTGAATGGCTGTAGTGAGGGTAGAGAAACACTGTCTCTATGGAGATTGTATTAAATGCCGACCAAGGGATTTATGTTTTCTTGCTTGGATAGATGCATGTAAAAGACGTTATGTGACTCTATCATGTTCAGGGCAGTGTGAGCCACATATCAGAACATGCATGGCCCTCCTGTCATGTTGCATTATTTTAGATACACGTGTTGCGTGCACTGGCACCTCAGAAAGTTGCAGTGCTTAAAATCACCCTCAAAAGAGGATTCTGAAGCTTCCCAGAGTGATTATGCAAGAGTGCATAAGGTAACGAAAAGGAAATCACAGGTTCAGGAAAGAGTTGAGAATCGGACATGTTCCTGAAGCTAAGTGCTTTTGAGCACAATGAAGAGATGATGGGAGGGGGTTCCAGAAGTGAGGGGCCGGCTGCCTCCAGTTCACGGTCTGATGAAATGAGTGACAGTGAACAGAAGCCAAGAGTCAAACAGAAGTGGACATGCGAATGATGTCAAGGGGTCTGGCCTCATTATGAGTTTGGTGGTATCTTGGTACCATTACGACCACTTGGTCCGGCAGTATTACCACTGGATTATAAGTGGTGATATGATATTTATAATGCGCATAGTACCCAGAGGTTTCTAAGCGCGGACCCAGCGATCAAACCCGTGTTGCTCTGTGTCGTTTTGCTTCCAAGGCGAGCCTGTTGCCCCTGAACTATCCTCCCGAGACTAAAGGTAGACGGTGTTAGTCCACATTAATTGGAGTCCATAGGACTCGATGGGGGATTTTGACAGTATTACCAGTGACGGTAATTCCCCCTGGTGTTAATACCACCGAATTGGGCGATTTCGGGCAGTAAGGTGGCAGAATTGCCTCCAGCTTCTTGTAGGAGGTCGTTTTCTCCACCTTACCCCCAAACCTGTAGTTGGGCAGTGCGGTAATGCAGCACTAAACGGTATTATTGCCGATTTGTACCGCTCTGCCCAACTTGTAATGAGGCCCAGCGTCTCATGTACAAAACCTTAAACTTCACTCTGAAGCACCAGCGTATAGAGCCGAGTTTGGAGATGGCACGAGCCATGAGGTTAGATCCATGTAGCAGTTTGGTAGTCGTATTTGGAACCAGCTGTTGCGGGATGTAAACATTGATATGATATGTTATGTTATTTATAACGCGCTTAATACCCAGAGGTTTCTAACTGCGGACCCGGGATCGAACCTGTGTTGCTCCGTGCCGTCCTGCTTCCAAGGTGAGCACGTTTCTCCTGAGCTATCCTCCCGAGAATAACATTGAGTCCAAATATCACACATTTCCATAAACAAGCGAACGACCAGCCCTTCACGGAAGAGCAAGGTCTATCATTGGCAGACAGATGTTTTGGAACCAAGAAGGCCTCTCAAGATAAGGCAGCGGCCATTGAGAACGGGGAATGACCAGGATCCCAGTGACCGGGCAGGAGCATTGCGTCTTCAAAGATACCTTGCCAAGAGCAGAAGTCATGTCCCCTGTCTAGAATAACAGTGGCTGGCAGTTCAGCGCTGGAAAGGACTGCTCCACACTTATAGCAAAGCCAGGATAAGCATCTCCTGTCACCCCAGTAGTTTACTCGTCTACACACGTGTGTCCCTTAATTCTAGTGCAAGGAGAACACTGTAGACAAACATCCATTCACATCAATACTACTCTGACAGGAAGCGGGGGGGTCTGCCATCCTTCAGCTCGGCTGTATTGGTGTTTACAGTGACAGGTCTCAGCTGAGGGAGGCAGTCGGCTAAACACTCCCAAAGTGTCATTCAGCTTTTTTTTCACCCATTGACAGAAGAAAATGTAGTTTTAAAGAGCTATGAAAATCCTGGCCACAGCAGCAAGAGATGTGAAACACTTGTGTATAGGCGCGTTATAATTATTTAAAAACGCGCTTAATACGCTGTCGTCTTGCTTCCAAGGCGAGCACATTGCCCCTGAGCTATCCTCCCGCGATGTCTCAATGCTTCTTGGTCGAGTGACCTGTCATTAGGAAATGGTGGCAACTCCCTTCATTTCATTCCTTCAGTTCACAATCACTTCATTCATAAACGGTTTTCCAGATCTTTTAAAGTTAAGCTAAAGGCAAGTGCACAGCAGACTTGCAAAGGGACATTTTTAACATGGCGGAACTACAGCCAAGTACAGCGCAAACTCCACCCTATGAAACACATGACACATCTGTGCACTTTACTATGGCCATCACCAACTCTTTGTAAAGGTCTGAACTCAGAAGGATTTCACTCCGGGCTGGAGGTATTTGTAGTTCTTTGAACTAAAGCATCAGAAGGACACTTGGAACTATTCAAATCAAGCTGAATCATGAAAGCGACATGAGTAAGCATGAACAATCTCGTGAAACAGCCAAAACAAGATCTAAACTCAAAGGAGTTGAACTTGATCTGCTAAGATGAGTGGGATAAAATACAGAGATACACAGGATATGCTGAGGCTGGGAGCAGGAAACTCACAAGAGGACATCGAGGGAATAATGGTATCTCTGAAGTGCAAACAGGGACCTACAAAGGAGACTAGAATAGTAAATGTTGAGGAGTGAGGGAACTACAGGGATAATTGACCGACAGAGGACAGAACGTTCAGTGTAAACATAGGAGATCAGAATCTGCCGAGACTGGGAGCAGGAAACTCACAGGATGACATAGAGGGAATAATAGTATCTCTGAAGTGGGAAGAAGGGCCTACAGAGCAGACTAGAATGGTGTATGTTGAGGAGAGAGGGAACTACAGGGATAATTGACCGACAGAGGACAGAACGTTCAGTGTAAACATAGGAGATCAGAATCTGCTGAGACTGGGAGCAGGAAACTCACAGGATGACATAGAGGGAATCATAGTATTTCTGAAGTGGGAAGAAGGGCCTACAGAGCAGACTAGAATAGTGTATGTTGAGGAGAGAGGGAACTACAGGGATAATTGACCGACAGAGGACAGAACGTTCAGTGTAAACATAGGAGATCAGAATCTGCTGAGACTGGGAGCAGGAAACTCACAGGATGACATCGAGGGAATAATAGTATTTCTGAAGTGGGAAGAAGGGCCTACAGAGCAGACTAGAATAGTGTATGTTGAGGAGAGAGGGAACTACAGGGATAATTGACCGACAGAGGACAGAACGTTCAGTGTAAACATAGGAGATCAGAATCTGCTGAGACTGGGAGCAGGAAACTCACAGGATGACATCGAGGGAATAATAGTATTTCTGAAGTGGGAAGAAGGGCCTACAGAGCAGACTAGAATAGTGTATGTTGAGGAGAGAGGGAACTACAGGGATAATTGACCGACAGAGGACAGAACGTTCAGTGTAAACATAGGAGATCAGAATCTGCTGAGACTGGGAGCAGGAAACTCACAGGATGGCATAGAGGGAATAATAATATTTCTGAAGTGGGAAGAAGGGCCTACAGAGCAGACTAGAATAGTGTATGTTGAGGAGAGAGGGAACTACAGGGATAATTGGCCAACAGAGGAGAGAGGGATCCGTTTAAACATGGGAGATCCGAATTGGCTGAGATTGGGAGCATATTAGTGGGGAGAAGTCTGCCATGTCGAGGAGACATGCTGGCAAGAGGCTTGTTGGATCAGTTGAGGCTACAATGAGCAAACACAGAGTGGAGAAGAGCAGAACCTGCGGGTACAAGAACCGAGACATATGAACAATAGCACAATCTGCTGGCGAGGAGGGCAGAGATGAGAAGAATAAGTACTGCCACATGATGAGGGCAGAGAACAACAGAAGCAAAACGCTGCAAAGAATGGACCAATTATGGTGGAAGGGAACAGGAATAAATGAGGACAGGGGCTTACCATGAAGAGTTTAGCAGGTTGTGAATGTAGAGAATAAAATGAGATCAGGTGGAAAAGCAAGAACACAGGACCTGCTCAGGGGAATAAGGATATACAGTATCTGCCGAGGAGGAGGTCAGGCGAGAGCAGGAACGCTGTGTTAAGAGAAGGGACTGCTCAATAGAGAGAGGACTTTCTGGGGAGACCACAGAGTAGAAGGCTGATGGCGGCAGGTACAGCCAACAGGAGACTATAGGGACTGATGGGAGACAGGTGGGGACGGGAAGCACAGTAAATATTGAGGAATAAAATGAGAGATAACGGAGAACTACAAAGTGAAAGGAGGCACAGAGGGAGAGATAGAATGGATGAGGGTAGGGAAGTTAGATGGAGGAAGAATGTGAGAGAGATCTAGGGAGGGAAAGAAAGATCAGTAGAGGGAGCTAGATGAAATGAAAGAGAGTGAACATAGAGAGAGACAGGGAAAGGGTACATGACAGAGCGAGAGAGATAATGAAAGTAAGAGAGAGAGAGAGAGAGAGAGATAGGTAGAGAGAGAGAGCGAGGATGGAGAGAGATAGTGAGAGAATGCCATCTTGTAATACTGGGATAGCTCCAGCTTTGATGATGTGTATTAATATTAAATGATGTGAGAATCTCTGTTTCTGAAATGGAGTTATTCTAATCAGACCTCCTCCTTCATAAATTCTCCATGCCAAAATTATAGTGCACTCAATCGCCTTTGCTGAGATAACCTCCTTGTGCCCTAAGCACCAGCCCTGCAGTTGAGCAGGGCTAGTCCTAATGTTACAGGTGCATTCCTGACAGCTTCAGGAGCACAAAGTTCTTGCATGAAGGGGTAGTTTTTTACTTAGTGTGCCCCTTCACAGGTGTCTGTATTCCCTATGTTTCTATTATGATTTGAGTGTTTCTAGTGTTTTACGATAAGTTTGTCTGCATTTTATTTATTGATTAGAAATCTATATTTTTATGGAAGCTTAAAAGGCCATTCCTTTATTTTGGAACCATTGTACTTAAGTTGTTTGGGTTACTACTGTTATCATTTGCTTTCCCTGGTTTACCTTCATGACTGGGATCAATGCTGGATAAGTAGTGTGTGGCTAAGTAGGTGGCTTAGCCACTACACACCCCTGTGCTCCTGCAGAGCAGTAATCATTTTGTCAAAGAGAGAGAGAGGGAAAGAAAGAGAGGAGGAAGGAAAGAGAGACATGTGTGAAAATGGTGTTAAAGAACGAGAGAGCAAGCAAGAAAGTGAGAGAGGAAGAGAGAGCATGAGCTAGAGAAGGAGGGAGCGAGGGGAAGAAGGGACTCATGAACTATTGAATGTTAATGCTAATGTTAAAGGTATTTGTATCACGCACCATCACCAACAGAATTCGTCCCCAGGCGCTCTGGCGGATCTGCAAACAAGGAGGGGTGGGGGTTAGTAGGGTGGATTAGAGTAGGAAAGTGAGAAAGGTGGTGTCCTGTTGGCAGCTCCAGTTCGGTTTTCACCGTGCGCTGAGCTTGGGTGTGAATATCGAATCGATGAGAGTCATCATGTGCTGTTGGTGTGAGTTATGTGTTGTTTGTTGGGATGTGGTGAAGTATGTGCGGTTTGCTATGCAGAGCGCTGGTTGTGTGGGTTTTTGTGGGACATATGTATGCCGGAATTTTGAGCTTTTGGGTTAGTGGGTTTTATGCCTCTTAGTCTTTGTATATGTTGTTCCACGTATCTGATTGTCCTATGGAGTTCGCATTTTAGTCTGTGCGTCTCATTGTTAGGTGTGATGGGATGGCAAGTTTCCATCTGTGCTATTTCGCACCTTTGTGTACCAGGTTGATGCACACATTGTCCCCCGCTCTGGTGTTGGTGCTGTATTCATTTACCTGTTCCGTTCCTATCCAGTAAGTATAACTAAAGCAGGTGAACCGGGAACCAAAGAAAAGATATGTGGCAAACAAAATCTGAGAGGGACTCCCTAGTGCCGCACAGAATCTGCTGAAAAAAGCATAAACTGCTGAGAAAACAGAGTGCAATGGAAAGCAACAGCAATTGATGGTGTAGTTGCTAGCAGAAATGCCTGGGGGTAGAGTGAGAACATCACAGTCATGTCTTGCTATCCAGAAGAAGGCGGGCAAAGTAAAGCAGGAAGTGGAACCAAGAGAGCAGGAACTTCTCTTGGGTGGAAAGTCAAACAGGGGAGTGTCCATTTCATGGGGTGGCATCTTGTTCCCGCTTTAGGTGAGCTGACCTTGTGGCGTCACTTGGGTCTTCACAAATAGCTTAAACTAGGCAAAGAAAACATTGGGGAAGCCCATCAGCTGCTCAGGAAAAGAAAGAGCAGAGGAGAGAGTAAGAACTGCCGACGGAGAACGGAACGCACACAAGAGAGAGCCAGAACAGCAGATGGAGGTGTCGGGCGGGTTGCCACCTGGCACGACTGTGCTGCTAATCTCAAACGCTGCGGCGGTGTGTCTGCATTAACGGAGCAGCTATGTATGAGGAGCAGTGACAGCGCCATGTGTGCAGCTCCTGCTCTCTCCCGATGGTGCCACCAATGTAAAGCTAAATTGAGGGGTCCTCAAACAGGTGGCACGACTTAAGTGCAGCGCATGGCCTAATACTGCTGCACGCGGCCTACCTCGGGTGCAGTCTAACCCAAACAATCCTTTGGTACACAATGCAAAGAAGGATTTGGGGTCACCCATGGTGGTCTTAGGTGGTCTTGTTTGCATCCAGTCTGCATATTGTAAATAAATCTGCCTGACTTGGTTTGTAAATCAATATCCATCTGTAAATAATCAGTCTCTCGCTTAGTATATCCAAAATTGAATCAGTGACTGGATCACCCTCTTCCTGCCTGGGCCCCGTGCTCTGACGTTGGCAGTGGTTGTGAGGCCTCCGGTACCGATGGGCATGGCTTGTACACAATGTTCGCTGTCACAGTTGTGTACAAAGGGTACAACTGTTCTCACATCGGATTTAGTTTTGAAGCAGTGTTCAGCACAACTTTAAAATTGCCCAGTCGCACTCTATGGGCCGGATTACAAGAATTAATTTGATGCCCGGCAATTTTGCACCTATGTCGGGCAATTAAGCACTGACATTTGCACAGAACAACCACCGCAAAAATGTCCTATTTGCACTGGCCAGTTGGTGCAAATGCTGTTGCAAAAATCCCTACACTGTTGCAAAGTTGCCTGGTGACCAGAGGCGTAGACAGGGTAAGGCCTGATCCGGTAAGGCCCAATCAAAATCTGTCAATGTCCCCTCAGTACTTTGTGGGCATTTACAGATGTTGACATCACTGTGGTGGGCCCAACTACATTAGCTTTAGGCCCCACTTGTTAGACAATCCTGGCTACGCCTCTGCTGCAGTGGAGCAAAGTATCTAATCTGGCTCTGTGCCGTTGCATGCCTAATTGCACCACGGCGTACATACGGTGCAAGCCACGGTGCAGGAATTTCTGAAGAGAAGTAGCGTTGATCCAGAGTAACATCACCAACGCTATCAATAACACCCAACAACAAACACTTGAATAATACAAAATGTTGTAATGGCCTCTTTTTATTTTGCTTTAGCTGCACTGCACTTGATGGCACTTTGGAACCTGGGGAAGAAGGCATTTTGCAGCCATTGCTGTTCTTATGTTTTATGCACTTTTTAGGACAGGAACTGCTTCGTGGCTTATTTGCTTGGGCAGTGAATATTTGTCAAACACAACAGGAATCCCCTGGTTTGTGTTCGATGAGCGCAGGCCTGCAGAGTAGCGCACAACTGTGAGATGTGCATGCAGGCTGCGCGCTTATTTTACATGGTGATATCTTGCACGCGGGCATGGCTGGGGCGTTCAGCTCCATTATAGCTCCAAAATATTCCTTCCCAGGTTGTCCAGGGGTCATCGAGCCAGACTGCTGCCAAACTGCCCTCTTGCAAGCTTCTAGCAAAGCTTGCAAGCTGCTAGCAAAGCTTGCAAGCTGTTAGCAAAGCTTGCAAGCTGCTCGCTTCCACATAGCCAATGTGCACCTTTTCTAGGACCTTCGCTTCCTGTTAGCAGCGGAAAGCTTACGCTCCAGCCCTCAGCATCCCACCCAACAAATAAAGCCAGATTGCCAGCAGCCCAAACGCATACCCATTTCGCTCTGCCACCAGGGCAAGCGCCTCAACATCTCTAGCCTGGAACACAGTTCCTTGCAGAAATTCTTGATTTGAGCATTTCCTCTGCTCCTGCCCTATAGGGCTTCTGGCCGAAGGCCACTCTGCTTTCTTAATTAGCCGCTTGCGGGGTTAGATTCCGCCAGCACCATGCTATCAGAGGAGAAATGCCCGAGGGCTAATTGGATTGCCGCCCACCAGCCTGAGCCCAGATTACAGCCAGGCTTGCTTGGAGGAGCCCACCTTCAGGTTCAGTGCTTCTGGAGCCACACTCAGGCCCACCGAACAGCCCCCGGGTATCTGCTCCCGTGCTGAATGCACAGCCATCCAGTGCGCGCATACACTGAAGAGATGATCCGCAGGCAATCGCCCCACCCATTGTGCCACAGATTCAATAGGTGTGGGCCACTTTAACACAGGCACGTCCAAAAGGATTCTGCATCCTGCTGTTTTTCTTTGCTAAAGAATGGGGATCCGATGGTGTCCCCCGTGCAATGGGAGGCATGGGCGACCAGCAACCCCCCTCCCAGACAGTAAACTGGAGGGGGGCACGGTGTGGCAAAGCGGATGGCAGAATGATGACTCATTAAATCATGACCCTGATCCGATCCTATGCAGCATGGGCCATGCCAGTGCAGACGACTCCTCTTTGCCCACCCTAAGTTTCATATTGGTAACGCAATGCCACTTAAAGGCAGCACCAATGCGACAAAACTGCCTGCTCCCTACAGTCCCATTTCAAATATTTGCAATTGGTTGACGGTGCCATTTGTAAACCGGTCAATAATGTATGATTTCTGTAATGACAGAGCGAAGATGGAGATACTTTTGTGCTTGAGTATAGCAGCACGAACTTTAAGGCTGATCTGATCAGGGGAAATGCTGCGTAGTAGAGGAGTCGATGATGGTTGCTCCCCCTGCCCCCAGACCACATTCCCAACTATGAAATGATTTCTGATCTGTGGGTCCATTTGTGCAGGCAGCTTCCAAATAGGATTGAAAAACACCTACTCCACTCTCTTACAACCACCTACCCCACTCCCTTGCAATCACCTACCCACTCCCTTACAACCATCTTACAACCACCTACCCCACTCCCTTACAGTCACCTACCCACTCCCTTACAACCACCTACCCCACTCCCTTACAATCACCTACCCCACTCCCTTACACTCACCTACCCACTCCCTTACAATCACCTACCCCACTCCCTTACAACCACCTACCCCACTCCCTTACAATCACCTACCCCACTCCCTTACAACCACCTACCCCACACCCGTACAATCACCTATCCACTCCCTTACAACCACCTACCCCACTCCCTTACAATCACCCACCCCACTCCCTTACAACCACCTACCCCACTCCCTTACAACCACCTACCCCACTCCCTTACAACCACCTACCCCACACCCTTACAATCACCTACCCACTATCTTACAACCACCTACCCACTCCCTTACAATCACCTACCCACTCCCTTACAACCACCTACCCCACTCCCTTACAACCACCTACCCCACACCCTTACAATCACCTACCCAGTCCCTTACAACCACCTAGCCCACTCCCTTACAATCACCTACCCCACTCCCTTACAATCACGTACCCACTCCCTTACAATCACTTACCTCAGTAGATGGGAATTTATGATCTCAAATTCCCACCTACTAAAAACACTTTTATAAAAACGAATACAACTCATTCAACAGTCTAATATGCCATCTCCTTAATCTTGATTGCAATCCCCCACCAAAATGCTCAGTCAGCCTGAACCATATTACAAATGATAACTATTCCAATGTATATCTATATGCTGAGTGTACGTTGGCAGCAGCCCCACGCAACAGGAGGTGAGGCTCTGCCGGTCTGTGTTCTCACAGCTATATTGTCCCATGTGCTTGATTGCATGCTTGAATTAGCCCCCCGTAATACGAGGTGAGGCTTTTCACTGCATGCTTTTACCACTCACCATTGCGTTGTAACTTACATGCTTTCTTGCACTTTGAAATGTACCTTGCACTTCTGTAGCTAGTGCATAGATACCTCAGGGTTTTGTCTGCTGAAATAAATGCAAACCAAATAAATAAATAAATAAATAGAAATAATGCACTAGGCAACACCCATCAACGGTTTCATATTTCCCTAGTAGTTAACTGGTGCCTGCACGATCCCTCCAATTTAGAATATTTTCCCACGGAGATAGAGTGCAAAGCATTACAACATGTGCCTGTCTCCTATCAACTTTAGGAACTTCCTCAGGGGGACATGTTATGGATTCCTTATGATAATCACGTGTATCAGATAATATGCAATGGAGTGTTTATACCTGATCATTGCAATGCTTCTGAAAAAGGAAGCTGGCATCAGTCGACATGAATACAGTCTCCAAAATTCAGAATTAGACCTACACACCAGCAAGAATCAAATGGATAGTTTTCCTCTGTGAAGGGTGTAGTGGGCTAAAAGGTGGTTGTAGACCCTCTTGAGTGGAAGTGATTCCATGGAACAGGTTATTTGAACTACGCTCGTTCTCAGTAGAGGGGCTCCCACACCCTTGTTAGACAAATAACCTCACTTACTGTGTGAGTCAAGCATGAAAAACATGTTTTATAACAATGTATATACATCATGCCCCAGTGTAATAACACCATGCCTGGTTGAGAGATGGGGGTTCTCAATGGCTAATGGATAGTGCTGGTTTCAATAGAGAGCCACACATCTGGTCTGCACGGGGTTTCACAAGTGCCACAAAGTTGCAGCCGGAAGACTGCCTGGGCTAGCATTCACCTAGAGATCTTGAGCAGGCAGCTGTCGGCAATTGCCAAACCATTGAGTGATTTGTCACTCGATTGGGCAGTATTTTAATAGCACCATGGTCCACTGATCCTATTTTGCAGGGACTGAGCGACTGGGACATTTTCCTTCCTTTCTTTAGTGCTGTGGGTTATTTCCCTTCGAGTTTGCCCCGTGTTACCTGCGTGAATGACGTGCAAGTGAGATTACTCCATTAGTGTCAACTAAGTGGTCTCATAAGGTGTAACTGGACGAGCCATTTACCAGACACATCACACACATTCACTGCAAGGGGCTGGTGTGAATTTAGTTCCTTCGAAAGGTCCAATGGGCGTCTCTCGCTCTCTCTGGATGAGGTGAAATAATGAGTCGAGTCATAGTGAGCGCCTATGAGGTGGGAGATGTCACTCGTTGAGTGCAGCGTTTCATGGGTTGATCACAGGCAACCCTTGTATGATCCAGCAGAGAATACCTTTTCATTGCTTCGATAAGCAGAGCCATTCACACTGTCAGAATGGATCTCTTTTCCAGTTATCACACAATACACCCACCAATACAATATGTTGTTGGAAGCCCCCTTCACCCTAAGCCACTGTGTTCTGCCCAGAATACAAGGTCATGGACCAAAGCAACAAACAACTCCAGTTGCTGTGCTCTTGATCCTCTGGCAATACTGCGTTTATTTGTTAAAGCGGAAAGCCTAAGTGGAGCAGATAGGCGTGTGTGTCATTCTTGATGAGTAAAAATGAACACATCACACATTCTTGTTCTAATCTAAATAAATGCCATTAACCACGCCAAAACAGCGGCAAGTAAAACTTTGTCAGACGAAAAAAAAACACAAGCGCATTTATAATCCCTCATGCCGTTCCCCATCTCAAAACGTCTCAACATCATTCCACCTTGTTTACACGGTACAACCTTCATTCATTGTCTGTTTTGTTTTCACTGCACTTTTTGCCAAAAATGTTTTGCCAAAAAGAAAACATCAAGAATATGGAGGGAGGGCATATAAGGGGCAGGGTGGGGTAGTGTATAGGGAATCAATAACAGAGAAGGGAGAGGTTTGGGGGAAACTCCCTAAATAAAAAATTAACATTTCAATGTTTTTTTTCAGCAAAACATTTTTGGCAAAATGTGCCATGAAAAAAGAAAACAGGTGATGAATGAACATAGAACCATTTATACCCTAGCCCATTGAACTGATGTTCCTTCTCAGCCCTTTAAGATGGGTTAGCAATACCTTAGAGATGGAGGGTAGATGCAGAGTTTACTCAGACATCAAGGATAGAAACAACTCAGATTGTTGGCAAAAGATACTGTTTAATTATCAATTATCTAAAACAGGGAGTACAACGGATATCAACAGACATCCCTCACCATGATCTCTCTCAGGACTTCTCAAAGCATTTAACAAAACATTACATTCTTATAGTGAAAAATCATCATAGGTGACGTTTAACCTGCGTATCGCTAACGTCATCCTATGTGGCAAACTACAAAAATCTAATGGTGAGTGTGAAAGGTTCTACAAGAATCATCTAGGTATACGATCCATACTCGGTTAGGGCAGTGGAAGAAAATGATTTGTCTCTTAACATCAGGTTGAGCAACTAAGCCCTGTGCTTAAAATATGTCACTATGAACACCACTAAATATGCTACGTCTAATTGGCTACACAACTATAGGACTCTTGATCGTGCGGTCCCCTATCATTGGTTACTTTCCAACCTTCGTCAGTACCCTCCCAACCTACGTTGGCGGTACGCAGACTGAAAGTCCAGGTGCAGATGAGCTTGTCTTAACCATAGCTTCCCACCAATTAGCATATCCATCCATCATCACCTCAGTGGTCCACTGTCAGTTAGGTCTTTGAACTTGGCCTTGAACATGTTCTTTGCTCCAGAGAATTCAGGGGAGTGAAGGCACGCTCTGCCCTCGTGTGTAGGTGTGACCATCATGCTCGTCCAACTTAACCCCACGTGACTAAAGACCACGAATTTGAGCTTTCAGTGTAATAAAACACTATTCTTTATAGACCTCTGACGTCTTCTTGTTTTTGTCCATGCCTTTTGAACAGGAGCTTTGTTCTTTCACACAATTTGTATCCAATGCCAGCTCACCCCAGTCTTGTATGGCCTTAGCTTCTTGGCTCATCCAACCTCACATTTCTAAGTTTCACCCTTGTTAATTCACTTGTTTTCTAACTGCAGCACACCTGGAAACTGGGAAAAGCGGCCTTCCTTCTTTTTCTCAGCACTGCTATCATACATAGTGGAAACATCCATCTTCTACTGACTCCATTATATATATATATGTATATGTTCATGTTGGCGCCTGCCACACTCTATTCGCTATTCAGCTAGCCTCAAGAATACTTCATCTGCTTGTGTTTCTCTGCATGTTGATACTTGTAAATAGTTTCATCTCTTCTTTATGTCTGAAGCATACGTTTCTTCATCTTGATCGCAAGATATCATTTATCACAATACTTTCTTGATGCCTTATAGAATTGTCTGCATCCTCTGGTTTCTGCATCTCTTTCCTATACATCAACTTTGCTCTGCATGATGTCATCATTCATCTTCATCATTCAACCGTCCTGTTTCTTCCGGGATTTCATTCAGACGACCATCATATTGTCATGTATGCAGGTACCTTGCCTCCCAGATTCTCCTTGGTATTGGTATTTTCACTGGTACTGCACGTGTTCACACTCCGGCATCCGACATACAGGTGCTGTGGGTGAGATGGTTAAGGTGGGGGTACTTAGCTCCTTTTCTACACCATGGGAGTGGCAATTTCTATGACAATCGTTCTGACCTCCTCTCCTCAGTAACAGACTTTTATTCTAAAACAATAGCATCCTCGCGTGAGACTACAATGTCCATGAGTCCCAGCCAGCAAAACATCTGCATTATTCACTATTCTCTCTAACCGATTCCATGCACCTTAAACAGATCGTACTCTCCTCACCACCACCCTGCTCCTCTTATGCTCAAGATCCCAACCCCTAGACTGGATCGACTATGCTGCAATTTCCCTTCACATTGACAGGATGTGCTTCTCTGGAACTGTCCTAAAATGGTGTGTGCCCTACCTATCCAACAGATGCTGGACCGTACAGATGGGCTCATTCAGATCCAACCAGCCCCAAGTTACTTGTGGGGACTCCCAAGATTCCATCCTCTCCCCAATCCTCTTCATCTTTCCTGACACCAAAATAGCCATCCATTAGTATGCTGACAACACCAAGCTGTACCTTATGGTCAGTGGCCTCAGGATATCACTTGCCTCTGTGAATGCCTGGGTATCATATAAATATGGATATCAAATGCCTACGTCAAAACGGACCCCACCAAGACCGAATTCATCCTCATTGTTTCCCCAACCAAACAACAACTCATGTAAAAATGGCTGGAAGATATGTACCTGGAAGGATTCACACCACAGTTGTCAAAGTCACCCAAATTCCTGGGCTTCATTGTTGACAGTAGCCTTTTCTCCCAAAAGCACTTAGCCAAAAAGCCACAAACCACGTGGCTAGAGACCTCCACACGCCACAAAATCAAACCTTTCATCTCCCTGCATGACTTCCGCACACTGGACCAAGACTGCGTGGTCCCACACATTGACAGGGGAAGCCACTTTCTTAATGGCCTTCCAGCCGTGCATCTGGCACCCTCCAAGGCAGCCCACCATGCCGCAGTAATCATTGAAGAGTGTTTTAATCCCACCTTGCCTCAGATGGAGAGATAGGTCAAAGCCAGTTCGGTCCGCAGGACTTCCTTGGAGCATTCAGAGACAGAGACCTCATCTCCTAGACCCAAGCAACATTTCCGTCTCAAACCATTGAGCACATTATGTCAGACTGAGGCCTGTCTAGTGAGCATGTTACGGCCTTCACGGGAGTCCTCCATTTTGTTGTCTGTGGTGTAGGGGCTGTGCTTGGATCCATGTACTTTCTCAAATTACCCTATTCTTCTTGCATACTACCCCACTCCCTCCAAATGTGGAGTCAAGCTTGTTGTGCGCTCCCAGGCCTAAAGGGGCCAGGTCAGTCTCTTGACTAGGTCTGACTGGCAACTATAGTTGTTCTTTATTCCTCTCCTTGTCTGGGAACCCTGGATATTCCAGGGGCGCCTGACGGCAGCCAAGAAACAAGGTCCATTGCTCTAAATGTATTCTCACCTATGTTTCAAATAATAGTCCTCAGCACAGGCACTTAAACGTTGGTATGAAACCCCCAGGCCTGCGAGTTTTCTGCAGCTCAGAAGAGTTGAAGCAACCTGTGATATAAACTTCATGGCTGGGGAAAATGAGCTGTGCTACCGGAGACCTGCCCGCTGAATAATTCAGTGGTATTTCCTTGGTGCAGGCAGCGCTATTGAGTGTCATACATATCTATAATTTATCAGCGGCTCAGTTAACTATATACTCAGTGTTGTCACGGTTACGCAGCACGTCGGCCTACTTTTCCGGAGCCCACTCTCCTCCTCCTTCCCTTTTTTCGGCCATCTTTTCATATTCTTCGAGGAATGTGAACTAGTGCAGTGTTGACATTTCATATCTGTGCTAGATGTGAAAGCCATAGTCAATGAAGATGAAGCAGCCAGGGCCACACTCGTTCTCAAACGTGTAGCAACCACCCTGCACCAAAGTACAAACAAATGTATTGCTGATGTTTTGTGCAGTGCTGCATGCAGACTGAACTGCCTCATCATACCAAGAGGGTGGGGGGCGCATGGATGGGTTAAGGTGGACAGTTTGTACAGGAGCCCTATTATTCAAGGCATTCCTTACGTTTGTCTGGGGAGGATAGCTCAGGAGCAACGCACATGCCTTGGAAGCAAGACACGAAAAATTACAAGGGGAGTCTCTCTGCCAGGCATTAGTCCTGGTTACGAGAGCCTTACCCAGATTCTTTAGCTCACTATCTTTCACAGAGGAGAAATATCCAAAACATATCAGTCTTTGTCCTGCCCTTGGGCAGTCCAGCACCGAAATACTAGGCAAATCTTATTTGAGCAAGAGTACCAACAGCAACCCCAGAAACGTGTTTCGGTCTGGTTGGACCTCATCAGTACGGTGGAGCTGGCCCTCTTTAAGAATAGTGAGCAAGCGGTCCACGTCTGGATTCCCCTAGTAATTTAGGATGAGACCGAAAGCTACTTACATTATACAAATTAACAAGGGTGACGCAAGACGACATGGTGCAACACAGGTTCGATCCCCGGATCTGTGCTTACAAACCTCTGGTTATTAAGCGTGTTATAAATAAACAATTACAATCACAGCTTCATCCATGAAGGTCTAATGTCATGTTTTAGAGGTGCCTAATGGGAGAGTTGGGTTCTAGAGACCCGCCGTTGTCAGAAGAAGAGGTGGAGGGCCTTTTGTTGAATGTCTTTCCTGTGACCATTGGAATGGTGTGTAGGAGTCATAGAGGAAAGGCATGAGGCATGGAACCCAAAGAGCAGGTCCAGGGTTAGATGAGATCATCTCTCAGGAGCGGAAAGACGTGCAAGGCGTTCAGGAAGCATACGTGGCTCCCTGTGTGTCTCTTGATCCAGAGTTTGCAACCAGTCGTCCCCAGCCTTTTATCTCTGCCGTGTGCTTTCCTAGGCCTCATCGCGAGAAGGTAGCCACATTTCCCTGATCTGAGTCTCTTAGTAGGTTTGTGCCATAGTATCATTGTATGTCATAGGCCAGGAATGTTGAGAGCCACTCTTAATTCCACCTGGAACCTTACAGTGTGATGTGGTCGGATCTTCTGAGACCTAAACTCCTCTTTGCTGCTCTGAACTACTTGGAGGTGTCTGAGAGTGCTTTTTAATAGGCCCACGTGCAAAGTTGTTCAAAACTACAGCCTGGCCAGCACCAGAGCGCGAGTTACCTTACCAATATGCAATAACGTGAATATTGGGAGAATGTTTTGCAGCATGGATAGCTGATAATAGCGTATTTCTAGGTGCAGTCTTGACTTACCTTTACTACCAGTCGATGAGGCTGGGGGCTCTATTGATCCTGGTCATTTGAACTCGAGGTCTGTGGGCTGGGGGAGGGGCTACACTGATTCTGGCTATTTGAAGAGCAGGTTTGTGGGCGTGTCAGTGACACAGATCAGAATTCGAGATGTTCTCCCCATTAGATAGAAGCAGGGGGTCATTCAGTCTTTGATCAATTGTAAGAACAACATTGCCATGATGGCGATTGCCCATGTCGTTGTGCTTCTGGATAGACATCTGCACGCCATCAGCGCACAGTTGCACAGGGGTCTTGAAAGTTTCCATGACTGATGCAACTCGTTGCATGTACGTGTCAAACGTGCACAGGGAAAGCGACCGACCTGGTGAGGGGCTAGAAGCTGGGTGGCACGGGTTCGTGGAGAACGAATGCCAGCCCTGTCAGGGTTGCACTCAAGATGCCCATGAATAGATGGAGGCTGCGCAGCAGGTCTCAGACTCATCGCGGAGGTCTGGGGACAGCCTCAAATAGGCTTTTATACGACCGGTCTTGAATGCAAGATGAATTAGCCAAGCTGTAGGGCAATTTATTTCAAAAGGGTCTAACACATGGATTTTATTTTTGGAGGTAAGGGACCCAATCCTGGTGTAAAAGATGCATTGCAGATGGAAGACTGCCTGGTGAGGTGTAGGGGGGCGGGCATTCAAAGATGCACTGCTTCATAAGAGATGCAGCTCAGAGATCGTTCTGTATGGACCATGCTCGCATTCTGCCCACTTATAAAGTCAGTAGATCCACCAAAGTAGGGGTAAGAGCCATGACAACCGCAGGGTTTTTCAGGTGTTCAGGGGTGTGCGCTTCCGTGTGACTGACCTTTGCTCTGACCTTCTTTGTTTTGTTCGAGGAGGAGGCTGCAAGGTCTGCCACCACCGTGGGTGTAGAGGTGGGCACAGCGTTTTGGCCTTGGGTATGTTTAGACCGCTCATTGAAGATTCTGAAGACCTGAGATGGCACTCCTTTTATTTCTGACATGGTGTCTTCTGGCAGCCCTTTATGCTGGATTTGCATGTTTTCCCCTTTCACAAGAAGTATTTTATGCTCATTTATTGGAGGCACATTTTTCCAAACGTCCCCCCAGTACCCCTCTTCCATGGAAACAGCTCTTTGCACAACATAATGCTGATAAGAGTTTTATCGTGGGGAGGCAAACTGTCCTTGCCTCACCCAGATATAGCCCGAGTCTGAACCTAGCATTTTCCCATAAGCTGGGATGCTAATGCTTCCCCAAGTCAGTAATTCTTACGATTCTATGTGATCTGATCAAAAGGTTTTCACCAAATGTTTTTTTTACTGGCTGATTTTGCCACCAATATGTGCGTGGGGAGAGCTCCCACAACCCCCTTAACACTCCTACATTAGTTATTCACCTAAACCCACCCCTACATATATTTGGAGCAAAATCCGATGTAAAAAATGTCTTCGATGAAATCTCCTCCCTATCCCATTCTAACTTTACTGATGACTGTAGGACAAAAGGCTGAGCCATAACTGAGACGGGTTCACTTCTGAGACATGCAGATTATGCTCACACAATGCACTATTATACCAGCATTATTCTAAAGAAACAGGAGTGTGCAAAATTGCACCAATTCTTTGAGATTTGAAACTTAATGTCATCAATTTCGCGGGCAAAAGTAATGTAAACATTACCTTTGCTGGAAATAACACCTGAAGAAGCATGGGGCACCTGTGAGGGCGTCCACGGTGCTCTTTGAGGGTGTTTCGGCAGGTGGAAGAAGTTAAAGCATCCCAGCAGCAGTGTGAAGAGGGCAACTGGATATTTTTGTAAAAGTCATGATTTGAAGAGGCTGTAGCGTGTAGGTCACGCAATGAGCGCAGGGAGTGGGTGGAGCCAAGCCCCTGATTTGGATCTTCCAGAATGTTCGAGGAGCGTTCTTGGAGATAGAAGGAGGATCTCAATTTAGCTGCCTGTGCGGAGCAGGGCAGGCTCCACCGCCATTGATTCTCGGAGCCTCTCAATCTGTATCAGGTGAAAAGGCCCTCCAACTTCCTCAAACTCATATTTTCAGGTGCTGAATTTGAGGGTCTGGTCCCTAAGGAACTGACATTTTCTCACTCAGGTCTGTCCCCCGCCATTTTGAACCTACGTGTGGTTGTCAGAAAGCCCTCCATGAAAGGTCAGGACAGGAGTACGAAGATGGGCTTTTGATACTGGAAATGGACAAAAATTAAGGATATGATGATGGCCGCTGGCAGGCTACCCAGAGAGCAGCGCTCGGTTTGAGCACTCCGGTTGCCCCTCTCTATCCACTCTCTATCATTTTATGCCCCCTCACATTGCTGCAGGACCCCAAACTGAGGCTGGTGCCTCATGAAGGAATGTTTGCTTGGATGTGGATAGAGTCCTTCGGTGCCTGGGCATAGTGGTAGATGGGGCACCAGGCAGGCGACAGAAACGGAACGAGAAACCAGTTATTGGGCTTCTCGTGACAGACATCAGCGGGAAGAGAAGCTGGGTTTGGGATGGGAAACAGTAACAGTGTGAGTGTCAGGTACGCATTGGTCATACCATTATATTTCACATTTAACGCTTAAACCAGATACGTGTGAAAACGCGCGGGATTTGCTATGTGCCTGCACGCTCAGTCCACAATGGGACCGATTCTTCCGACAGGCACAATTTCACACTTGATCTGAAAAATTGAAAAATTGCTGTCGAACTTTAACATGTTTGACCGAGGTTTACATGTATGCTATGGGAGGGCTACATGCAGGGTATTGCCAGGAAACCCATGGGAAAGCAGACCCAGCACGTGCAGAAGAGTTCATAGCTGGAGGACAAAGCTGTCCAATTAATGCTACATCTGATACCGATCCGCTTCACCTATGAGGTGAAATTTAATGCAAATGTTGCTTATTATGCTTAGCCTGTGTTTTTTACGGAAACCCACGATCATTATGCATTCATTTTAATAAATCATTCCATTGACATCACTTCAATATAAAAGGTTATAAAAATCAAACAATGTGTTCTCTACAGTACACCTGACCTCTTCATTGTTAGAAAACAGATACTCTAATTCCAAATGTCTGTAACTGATGATGTGATTCTAAACATGGCTGATAGTGACATCTACTGGAGAAGAGCAGTACTATCCCTCATCGTTATTTAGTGTGCTAGGAAATCCGGTTGGGGAGAGACTCAATTGCAGTTTTTGTAGACTGTCGGGTCTGAGTGCCGCCTAGACCCGGCCCTCTTCAAACCCTGGGTACAGGATCTCTATATTGGAAAGGACTAGGCCAGCCTCTTTCCCCCATCTCTCACATTTAGAGTCCCGGGGAGAAGCAGAGTTTTCATGCTACGGAAGGAAGTCGTGCACCAATGATGGGACAGCCTAAGGAACACCCTTACTATAATGGGATCAAACCGTACTCCAGCTCTGCACATGCTTTGCTCCTCCAGCCTGCCTTCCATTAGCCAAGAGCAGAGGCTTGCCGCCTCCCAACGGCAAGAAGCTTCCGTGCAAGTTCATGCACTCTTAGGAGTCTTATAACAGTAACAATACTTAACAAATACTACTAGTGTCTCAAAGATGTGATTGCAAGGCGGGGCTGGAGTGCATGGACTACTGTCTGGCATTGCTCCTGTGCAGTCGGTGGACACACATGAGCACTGGTCTTGCAGGAGTGCTTTTTTGAGACGTGAACTTAGGCTGTCTGGCTAAAGGGAAACGTGTGGCAGTGATGCTGAAGGTGGCTAATTGCAGTCTATCACACAACATTTGTGGGGAGGAAGGGGAAGAGGGAGAGGAAGGGGATAGGGGAGAGAGCGAGGGAGAGAGAGAGAGAGCGAGAGAGAGACCGAGACCCACTGGCACGTCCGCATCGTTTGTGCTGAAAAGGTTCCGCCTGTTTCTCAAAGGGCTTCTCGTTCAGCTGCCCTTTCCCTCATCTGTGAAATTGGGCAGCCTGGGTAGTTGAAGGCTATGTTTCCACGGTTTCATGTTATAACTGCAAAAACACCGGTCTCAAAAACGCAAACTGAATTTGGGAGATTTCGGACAAGTCCTTTTTCTTGGAAGCTATCACCCATGAGATAGTCAGTCCTCCCCCCTGCTTTGCTCCCTCCCCTCACATACCTTGCTTTTTTTTCTTTGAAGCCCTTGCCCTCTTTCCAATCACAGAGGGGAAAGTCATCGTTGATCCTTCTGGGAACTGTTCCTTCTGTCACACGTGTGCTTTTCCGTGGATCAGGGTTGAAAGGTGGGGATGGAAATGTTTGAGGGCGAAAAGAAGGAAGATTATTTTTCCGAAATGACCTTTGGTCTTTTCTCCCCTGAACATTTCCGACTTGGCCCCCGCCCCTACCCACACCCCCACCACACCCACACCCCACAGCTCCAGGGGACCACTCCAGTGGTGATAGTGTGTGGTACAAATATCCTTTAACATTAATATTAATGTTAACCCTACTTACCTTGCTGCCGGCTCGCTGTGTCTCTGCAACGCCTGTTCCATTTAACTTCCGTGATCGGAACCAGCGCTGCAGGGTCCTTGATTGAACTTTTCGGCCGGTCGGAATTTTCGAACGGCCGAAATTCGGCCAAATCACGCATTCAGGCTTTTATTAACAGTGATTTTGGACGTTTCCCTTTTTCTATCGCACAAAGAGATGCAGTTTTCTTTTTTTGCATGCATTTCACGAAGACTGGGCTTTTAAAGTACCATCATGGGTACATTTGCTGTCAGCACCCGTCTATGTTTGCCTGACATGTGCGCTATCACATTTCTGAGAATCAGGAAACTCACATAACTGCAACTGCAGCGTTTTGTCAAGTGGTGTGATTCTTTGCAAATTCAGAGCCACGGTCAGCGACAATTCTGTAACTGCTGCTCCGCGCCTGCAGAGGCCAAACCTGTACAAGCTGTGCAACCTGAGCAACATGTAAAGGCTGCCTGTATGATGGGTGGACCGGGAACCACTGCTCTACAAACTCAGTTGAAATGGCCACCACATCCCCGGGTATTGCCTTGATGCCTGAGGGCTCTCCCTGCAGGCTCTGCATATCTTTACCAACTGGTTTGCTACTCAGTGAGTACTTTGAAGTGTGAGTGTTCACGTGTTTGCAGCTTTTAATCCTGGCAGTGTTAGCTATGCTGCTCATACTCCCAATCAGAGCAGGTCAGTCATTCCTGACATTTGCAGTGCAATACAATACAATATTTATCTAGTTCGTGTTGGCTATTAGGGGGCGCTAAAGTGCGCCGAAAGTATTGTATTAGAGTACAGCTAGGGAGAAATGGCATATGAGCTGGGACACAAACCTTGTAGACGTTGTTTAGTTATTTACCCACCCCACCCAGTGACTGCCCATGACCAGGGTAATCCCTATGGCCTTTCCCACCATCTTCCAGCTCCTCCCTGCCCAAAACACATCCCCTGGGATCTCTTTGAGGTCGCTTTATCAAGCCTTAACATCAAACTGTGTGCTTGCAGTGCCTCCCAGTGTTTTTTCAAAGCAGTCTTCTGAGAGTTAATGACTTCTTTTGGGTTGTAAACACGCTACTGGGGTAGTAAAAATGCCCTAGGCAGGTCTGCCTTCAGTCACTCGATTTATAAGCACAATGCCTGTCCTTCACTGAAGTCTTGTTAAAAACAAGCATAGGCAAAGCCAACAGTTTGGCTTGTGTACAGGTATTAGGCAGTTGCCAGGCACTGCTATTATATGCCCATATACTAGCACCATTTAGCAGTTGCTACCATTGATGGACAATTTATAACACTACGGCAGTGCCTGGCAAATGCATTTCCCATACCTACACAAAAGCAAAAACTGTTGGCATTGTCAATGCTTATTTTTAATGTGTTGTGTGATTCTAAGAGGGGTTTCCATATTCTGTGCATCCTCGCCCTTCATTATGTGTTCATTTATTTTCCATTCTTATGGCAATCACCCCTGTGTCAGGGGCAGAGAGAGCACATGGCCAGTAACGGTCTGCCGGCCCTAGCCTAGGCAGGGCTGTGGGCCGTTACTGGCCATGTTCACTCCTGCAAGGCAAGGGTGATAGTCATTTGTACCCAGGGTTCATCCGGGTTGTGAATGATTTCATTTTTTTTTTTTACAGGAGATAGGCTTTGTGTGTGTTGTGCAAACCCAATCTTCCATAAAAAATAAATCAAAACAAGATGGCCACCACCATAGAGAAAAGAGAGTTAGTGCCTTTTCCATGTCCATGATGGCAGCCATGGGTGGAATGGAGTGCTGCACAGGAGCACCAGGTAGATAAGTGGGGAGGGAGGGAGTGGAGTAGGGAAATGGTATGTTTTGTTTTGGGGGCAAAGGGGGTTAGGGACATGGGTGGACAACAGGGAGGGGATCCCTGTTTCCTCCCTACTTTGAAGATGGCGCCACCGGGGGAAGGGCCTCGGGTTGCTGGAAACAGCGGGCGGTACAGTATTGTCTCACCTGCTGTTCCAGCCACCTGATTGGCAGAGCCACATTTTACGCTCTGCATGCCATTAGTGGTTTCAGAGCGCGAATGGAAGAGTAGAGGAACGAGACACAGCAGGTGCCAGAGCAAGAGAAAAATCTGATTGGCTAGATGTCAAGGCGTGGGGTAGGCCTGAGGGGGCGCGCGTGACGCACTGCAATAATGCACAGAGCCGAAGAGGTTCATCTAACGTCTTCTTTATTCCCTTACCCATAACACTGCCCCTTTCCCCGCCTCCCTCCACCCGTCACTTCCCTTCCCTGATGTCACTTCCCTTTACCAACACCCTCCCCCCATAATTACAGAGACGTCAACATGACACTAGAGCCCCTCCATTTTTTTCTTCATGTGTGTTTTCTCCAATGGAAGGATTTGACTTGTCCATTTGCGCACAGCTCTCCAGATATTTTGGACTGCGCCTCCCATGACCCATCCCCATTGACGAGGTTGCATAGGGCTGATGGGAGCCAGCCAAAGGTTCCAGACCCATGCTGTAGAGTTCCAGGGCTTCTATCAATAGACACTCTTAATGTGAGTTTAGTCTTGTACTAACTTTCAGGTCGTGCCCAAGTCTTGGTTTCCTTCGTCATACAATGGCCCCAGATGTGGGCTTTGCCTTTGACATTGGCTGGGGCTGCAGGAGCCGTAGCTGCACGTATCTTTTTAAAAGTGGTAGACATCTGTATCAGAGCAGCCCATCTTTTTTTTTACCGGAGGCATCTGAACACTTTGGGCCCTATTCATGGAATTGTTTGCATGGTTCAACATTACTTTGCACTGACTTTGCACTGCAAAAATACACTTTGCACAGTTCCATGAATCAGGGTTTTTGGATTAAGGTCCCGATTCATGGAATTTTTTGCACGGTTCAAAGTGACTTTGCATTGCAGAAAAATGACTTTGCTCTCACTACACAAACCCTGATTCATAGAACTGTGCGAAGTGTATTTTTGCAGCGCAAATTCAGTGCAAAGTCATTTTGTACCGTAGAAATGACCACTTGCACTGACTTTGCCTTGCAAAAATACACTTTGCCCAGTTCCATGAATCAGGGTTTGTGTCTCCAGAGCAAAGTCACTTTTCAGCAGTGCAAACTCACTTTGAACCGTGCAAACAATTCCATGAATCGGGCCCTGAATATAGAAAAATGGTTAAACATGGACCACTGCCCTGCAGGTGCCTTCGAGGCCCTTGCAGTTTAGTGGAACATGGCATAGAGGCCCTGCGGAAGGTGGGAAGCATCTCACCCTTGCTTGCATGGCCCTAATCATGACCTCTCTGTGACCTTGACATTATCAAATGCATCTCCAGTAAAGTTCTAGAACCTCTTGTGAACAAAAAAACACTTGCAATGTGTTTCATTTCGGTGAATGCTGGGCGGCACTCCTATGACGCCGTGTCCTGGCACGGGCACACGGGCACTGTCAGAGGTTTGAGTAACACTATTCTTGCAACCGGTGTAATGGGCAGCACGCGCTGGGCCTGTTGTCTGGGGAGCCATGGCTCTCAAGTCACATGAGGCGTGTCTACTTTGCTGCTGCCTTTGAAGCTCTTCAAGAAAGGCACGCTCTGCTGCCCTGGCTGCTGAAGGGGCAGAACGGGCATATGTAGGATGGCATCCACCTAATTCTGAGGTCTGCACGGCTTGTGGGTTAACCCTTTAAGGAGACAGTGTGGGCAACCGTGGAATCACTATTCAGACAGCAAGGAACATTACAAAACAAATATGAACTGACTACACGAGCAAGGAAAACGGTGATTTAAAAAGAAGTTGGGATACGTTGCTAGCCCGATTAAAAAAAAGGTACAGCTCTTTTTGTAATTTTTTTAGGAAGCACTATAAATCAGCATGAGATTGTGCCTAGATACGTTTATTGGAATCATTTTCGTCGGCTTAATTTCAGGGTAACATAGGCCCCTTCCTCGGTTTAGTGATGAACGTAATAATCCAAACAGGCAATTAAAAGGCTCCTTCTCTGCTAGTTACTTCGGCCCACACCTGCCCTGCCTGCTCGTCCTAATCTGTTTTGTTCCTACATGTGTGTCCTTGCACTGTAATGCCTACGGGCCTTGTCAACTCGCACTTAAAATAAATAAATAAATAAATAAATATATAAATAAATACATCCTGGCTATAGTTGAGCCTGTTGAGCCAAAGTGGGTATGATCCCCTATCTACACAAAAGTAGATTTTTTAACTTTTTTTTCAGTCGCTGGTGGAATTTTCTTTTTTAACTGTGCGCACCTTCTTATGTTTCTTTTCATGGGAGGGTTTTCATTTCATTCTTTTTTTTCGCCACCTTTTTATTTATAGATTCAAAGAACAGACACGGAAAAAAGAAACTGAGGTAGGAATACAATCGTGGCTAAGCAAAGAGTGAAAGGTTTTTTAAAAGTTTCTTAAAGCGGAGGATCTTGCAGCACTGATACCTGTATTAGGGTAACTCTAAACACACCCGTGCATGTCTACACATGACAAATCTCAGGTAGTGAGCCAAGTATATTTCCATCATCACGCCATACATTTAGAACTCAAGTTTTTGGCTAGAAACCTCCTGACCTATCAATTCAGTGGAATGTCCCGCATCAGTCCATCATCTCTCTGGTTCTATTCCTCGCAGGCCGCTTCTTCAGGCCTCGTTCTTTTCTTCTCTGCTATGCTTCTAGCTCGAAGTCAGTGGTCGAAGGGTATGAAAAGAAGTAGTGGGACTTTTTTTCCTGCTTGCCTGTCCCTGCTATCCACAAACTCCATGGCCACGCCCCCTCCCACGCACAATACAAACCCTCAAACACACCCGCTGTTTATAGGAACGTTCACTGCAGCAAGTTTCAACTTCTTCCTACACTTCTATTTTAAAACAAAACCATTCCAGAACGGTTTATTTTTCTAATAAAAGTACAGGAACAGTAAAACCTAATTAAACTAATTTGAGGAGCACCGTTCCCGCCCACTTCGACCACTGCTCGAAATGATCCACCATCGGGGCCCACGTTATTCAAAAGTCACGTGGGGCCTCATCAGACATATATGTTAAATCATCCTTCATTATTTCCTTCATTTAGTTGTATTTATATAGATTATGAACCGGGCCTCAAAGGGCGTCAATGCGCTGTACACCGGGTTTCAAAGGCATACATACATCTTTTAAAGGATTGTGGTGACCAAAGGCATTAAGCTTGAAAATGTAAGTTGCAAATGAAAGCCTGAATGGTGTAACATCATAGATCACATATTGAGTGAACACAGAGGGGTTGAAGAGGGGTGGAGGAGGTGAGGTAGTGGGGGGGGGGGAGATGGTTAGGAGCAGTTGCGGAGGCAGCCTTTGGGCGCCAGCGGGCGGCTGGGGGTGCACTGGGCACCAGGGGTGGGGGCTCAGTGGGGCCACTGGCTAGGAGAACCGGAATGGACATGCTAGCAGTGGCGCCCTGGGAATGGGCAGGGGAAAGGGTATTGGATGGGAATCAAACTTTGATCCCTTCGCTGGGTCTGCGCCCCGGGAAATGTGGAGGCTCTCAGGAAGGACTCCACATCGCACATCCTGGAGGAAGTCCAGGCGGATTATCTGCGTCAAGGAAGGCGGGGTATGGAAGAAAGAACTCAGGAACAAGGGAATACATTATCCAGGAAATACTAGTATCCAGGTCTGTGCTGTGTTTTTTTTTTATCACCACCATATATGCTAAATGCAACTATTCTCGCGTGGGCCCCTTACCAAAACCTAGTGGCCCACCTTAAGTAAATTCCAAACTCTAAATAAAAGGCAGGATGGGCTTTGTTTACCAGTTGGTTGTCCCATTCCACGTTGAAAGACAAACAGAATAATAAGATTGAAGGAGACGTCTTCAGCATCACAACACAGCTCATTAAAGTTCATTTTCTGTTTCCATTGTGCCCGTCAGATAGCTCAGTGTGTTAAGCACTTGCTTCTGTGATTGTTTTCAGGGTAGTTGTTTAGGAGGTGGTTAAATTGTGAGAAGTGGAGAAGCCCCAAGTCGTGGGTGCATCAAGGGGTAGCCCCTCGCAATTTACGATCCTGCACCTTTAGAGAGGACGCAGGCATCTGGGTCACCTGGGCCAGGGAAAGGTGGGCAATACTTGGCAAGGACCGGCTTCTATTTGTATATGGACTGATTCATAAGTTAGCATTTTGGAAATTCAAGGTTGCGCTGTTATAAAAAAGAACTTCACACACATGGAACTGCAAACACAAACTTGGCCTGGTGGCTTTCTGGGAAGGGTGTGTATTCCTCCTGTCACTTCAGCCGTGACCGAGGTTTAACTGATGATGTGCTTAAGGTGTGTGCTCGAAGCTGACAGTCATGACCAGAATGCAGAGGGCAATGTTCCTGGTGAGTTCTTAACACGCGTAGAACTTTAGCACTTCTGCAGACTCAGGAGGTGAGGCCACCTACTGCATAGCTGAGATACAAGGGATCCTTCACATGGAATAATCGGTGTTATTGTTCTCTCTCTCTCTCTCTCTCTCTCGTTCCCTCTCTCTATCTCTGTCTCTCTATCTCTATCTCTCTCGTTCCCTCTCTCACTCTCTCTTGTTCTCTCTCTCTCTCTCTTGTTCCCTCTCTCTCTCTCTTGTTCTCTCTCGTTCTCTCTCTCTCTCTCTTGTTCTCTCTCGTTCTCTCTCTCGTTCTCTCTCGTTCTCTCTCTCTCTCTTGTTTTCTCTCTCTCTCTTGTTCTCTCTCGTTCTCTCTCTCTCTCTCTCTCTCTCTCTCTGTATCTCTCTCTCTCTCTCTTGTTCCCTCTCTCTATCTCTATCTCTCTCTCGTTCCCTCTCTCTCTATCTCTTGTTCTCTCTCGCTCTCTCTCTCTTTCTCTCTCTCTTTCTCTCTCTCTTTCTCTCTCGATCTCTCTCGCTCTTTCTCTCTTTCTCTCTCTTTCTCTTGTTCTCTCCCTTTCTCTCTCGTTCTCTCTCTCTCTCTTTCTCTCTCGATCTCTCTCGCTCTTGCTCTCTTTCTCTCATTCTCTCTCTCTTGTTCTCTCTCTCTCTCTCTCTTTCTCTCTCTTTCTCTCTCTCTTTCTCTCTCGCTCTCTCTCGCTCTTTCTCTCTCGCTCTGTCTCTTGTTCTTTCTCTCTCTCTTGTTCTCTCTCGCTCTCTCTTGTTCTCTCTCTCTCTCTTGTTCTCTCTCTCTCTTGTTCTCTCTCTCTCTTTCTCGATCTCTCGCTCTTTCTGTCTTTCTCTCTCTCTTGTTCTCTCTCGTTCTCTCTCTCTCTCTCTTTCTCTCTCTCTCTTTCTCTCGATCTCTCTCTTTCTCTCTCTCTTGTTCTTTCTCTCTCTCTCTCTTTATCTCTCTCTTGTTCTCTCTCTCTTGTTCTCTCTCTCTTTCGCTCTCTCTCTCCCTTTCTCTCTCTCTCTCTTTCCCTCTCGCTCTCTCTCTTGTACTTTCTCTCTCTCTCTCTTTCTCTCTCGATCTCTGTCGCTCTTTCTCTCTCGCTCTGTCTCTTGTTCTTTCTCTCTCTCTCTTGTTCTCTCTCGCTCTCTCTTGTTCTCTCTCTCTCTTGTTCTCTCTCTCTCTTTCTCGATCTCTCGCTCTTTCTGTCTTTCTCTCTCTCTTGTTCTCTCTCGTTCTCTCTCTCTCTCTCTTTCTCTCTCTCTCTTTCTCTCGATCTCTCTCTTTCTCTCTCTCTTGTTCTTTCTCTCTCTCTCTCTTTATCTCTCTCTTGTTCTCTCTCTCTTGTTCTCTCTCTCTTTCGCTCTCTCTCTCCCTTTCTCTCTCTCTCTCTTTCCCTCTCGCTCTCTCTCTTGTTCTTTCTCTCTCTCTCTCTCTCTCTCTTTCTCTCTCTCTCTTGATCTCTCTCGCTATTTCTTTCTTTCTCTCTCTTGTTCTCTCTTTCTCTTTCTCTCTTTCCCTCTCTTTCCCTCTCTCTTGTTCTCTCCCTTTCTCTTTCTCTCTTGTTCTCTCTCTCTCTCGCTTGTTCTCTCTCTCTCGTTCTCTCTCTCTCTTGTTCTCTCTCTCTCTCTCTCTCTCTCTCTCTTCCTCGTTACAAGGCAGTAGCGAAACGCATGATAGGTGGCTTTTATTTTGTTCACCCTGGTTTGGGGATCGGTGAACAAAGTACTTTGTACCAACTATATAGATGCGGTTTGCTCCTCGACAGAATTTGGACTAAGACGGTGGAGTGCATTAGAGAGGTGCCTGTGCACCGTTTTGTGGCATAAATATATAAAGCTGCAAACCTGCTCCAAAACATCCTCAAAATCACAGCTTCATTGTAAGCCCAATAGTTTAATTAGGCATGACGACAGAACGTAAAAGCTGACGCGTTTCACTCCCAACTTGGATCTTGCTTTCAGAATGTTCCAATTAAGCCCCTGTGGCCACCTTTTTGGATCGTTCGCTTGCAGTAATACAGAAAAAAACCTCTAGTCCATCATCAATTTCATGTTTTTCTAAAATGAAGGTTACGCTCTAGCACCTGTCGGCCATCTTTTAATGTATAACATATAGGCAACGTTGTCTTGAACCCATATCATTGCATATTATACCTCTGCATAACGTTCCTATTTAGATTTTATATTTTTTTTATAATTAATTTTGTCAGTCAGACAGTGTTAATGCCAATATTCTCCAATCTTATATGTAGAAATTAGGGTCAAGCGACCAATCCTGCTGCAAAAGAAACTCTATTGGCTTATTCAACTCTTTATTTATTTATTTTTAAATAAACTGTGCTGATGCAGAGGTCATTGAATCTGAGGGGGGAGGGGTAACTTCAAAATGTTCCGTGTTTATTATTGGTTGTTAAAGAGGGATATTAGATTGTTTGCTATTTTTATGTGTATATTTGTATTGATATGAAATGAATAACATAGTTGACACAAAGAATGCTTACGATTATTAAATGGCTAAATATACAACTTTTTGCTGGGTTTTTTGATGAGCAATGACATAACTAATGCCAACGTTCTACAATGTGATACGTGAAAATAAGGGCAAAGTGGCCTGACTTGCTACAAGAAAATCCCCCAGTAGTTATTCAACTCCTAGAGGATAGTCACAAGTGGCCGAATATACAGCATTCCCCTGCATACCTAATATGCAATAATGTGCTTATTGTCATTGCAGGTTGTATACCTCTACGTACTGGATTATTAATGTATACACATGTTTATATTTTATATTTTGAGCATTCAATAAATATAGCTGCAAACAGATCATGAGTGATTCTCTTAACAGAGTTTTTCAAAAATGTTGTAGTTTTTTATTTTGTATCATAATTCTGTCAAGAAAATCTAAGTGCAAAAAGCAGTACAAGATAAATTCAACTTTATCCATGTGAAAAGGAAAGGGGTATAGGAATACACAAGATTATATAAGTAACAATAGCAAAATGCTCAAAAAGAGTGCACGCAGTCGCAAATATCGCATAGTGGTTAAGTTGGTGCAAATCTACCTATGCATATCTAGACAGAGACGACATCACCCAAAATGAAATATTTCAAAGTTCTTGTTTTTGAATTCTTCATTTCAAGTCATTCATATGAAGATAGCATGACCACTGTTCACACATGCATAGCAGAGTATATACATGGCTAATAGGAAAAGTGTAATCCCATCTAAAATGAGAGGCAGATTAAATATGTGTTGACCTGAAAATACCACAATCTGAAATTCATCAAAGCTACAACATGGATTGCTAATCACTCACAATTCATCCCAACCATCTATGTAGCTCCTCAACTGCGATGTGACCAAATATATACACACTAGCTGTCTTGTTGCTAAATATATATATATATATATATATATATTCAGTACAAAAACTTTGTTAAAGGGACGTTATGGTTCCAAGTAAAACCAGAAAACCCTTGCAATTTGCCAGTTATGGTCATTGATGGTCATTGATGACATCACTGATGACATCACATGCCTAGCTCCCTCTTTTTCGTTCACTGACATATCTAAGCCAAGTGGCTTTCTTCACTGTCAGTCAGGAATGAAAGAAGTAAAAAGTGCTATATTTGTAGTCCTTACCCTTCTCATATGTTCTTACAATACTTTCCTTAGAGTACACTTACATCATATGATACATGTACATAGGAGAAGAAGGAATCCTGAAACACAAGAATCTTTTCTGTGCATGAAGTTAATTAGTTTGGTTACAAACACTTTCTGGTAATACTGCAGTTTTTTTTGCTTACTTTACATTCCCTGTATATGCTTCTATTTGTATGCATTGTGGTCTCTTTATGTTTTGTGTGTAATAGTACAATTATGCAGTAAGGGAAGCATTCGTAGATACTTATGTTTCACAGTATGCAAAATTCTGTAATGGAAGCATTTATCAATTTAGTATCCAACATGGGAAGATTTCGAATATTGCACCTCGATAGCGCATGCTGCAGGCAATGCCTATGTTTCTTCATGAGTGCGTTCATGTACTGAAAGAACTCAGTAATGCAATGGAAATTTTTAGCAATGCATTGCTTAATGAACTATTTGGCATACAATAGTTCTTCAATGATTTCTGATACTTTTCTGCTAATATTATAATGACAATCCCTTGTGGAGGCTCTGCATGAAAACTAGATGCACATGTGATGTCATCAGTGATGTCATCAATGACATTTGTGATGTCATCTTTGATGTCCTGGGTGTTAGTCTTAGCAGTGCACGGTGGTGGCACGAGTTATGATTGCTTAGCTTACCATAACTGGCGATTTTCAAGGGTTTTTCGGTTTTACTTGGAACCATAACGTCCCTTTAACAAAGTTTTGTTTACAAAGTTTTTTTTACTGAATTTCATATGTTTTTAGTAGCTCAACTTAACCATAACGTCCCTTTAACAAAGTTTTTTTACTGAATTTCATAGGTTTTTTGTAGCACAACTTAACCATAACATCCGTTTAACAAAGTTCTTTCACTGAATTTCATAGGTTTCTAGTAGTGCAACGTAACCATAATCTCTACGAACATCTGACTTCATTGCACACCTTCTGGAGAATGCCACATGACCATATGGTGGCGCACAGCATGATGACGTGTCCGAGAACCTGTACCCACTTCAAAATAAGATCTGTGCTTCGTGGACAGTGTGGAAGTACATTTTGTACTGATGTAGGATCTTGCAACTTCAACATTTCCCTTGCACAGCTCCAACACCTATTCATACTCAGCCATTAACAATCTAGTACAGAGTACATACGTTTAGCAAAACTGATATTTATCTTAAAATTACATCATCTAAGGCCATCCCTTCTCCCCAAGAGACACCACCACTGCTGTAATCAAGGAGAAGGAGAAACACTGCGCCCTACCTTAGAAATAACACACGCGCAACATTTTCCCCCGTCCACCTGGCCCTCCATATTAGTGTTTGGTGCCTCTTCCGTCAGTTCCCTCCCCAACTTTCGTGCTTACCTCTCCTGCCAAAAAAAAGCCATTCAAAAACAAAATAAATGTTCGTTTAGGAACCACCTTTCACAGTTCAAAAATAGAACTAAGAAAAACCCGCATGGACGCCATCTACTTTATATTTCTCAGTAAAGTACATAGACGCAATAAGATTTTCCAACATTTCATTTGCATTTTGTGTTATGCTAATGGGAATATTGTGGCGGTCATCCTCCGTTCCAAGGACTAGAACGGTGGATAAACGGCCAGCAGCCCAAGTTATCAGCCCAATCAAAGCGAGAGTGGATAACGAGGTCTCTGGACCATTACCCCCATTGCAGCCACTAAAATGGGGAATGAATGCCATTAGCAGGCTAGGTTTCCAAAGCGGTAACCCGTCCTACTAAAAAAGAGGATTTTTCATCCTATATCGGGACTCCTTTGGCGTGCCGGTTTAGGGAGAAAATCCTTTTCCAAGATGGACACCATGGAAAAGGAAGGCGGGGTTCCATAGAGGGCCCCTCTTCGCTTTCCATGGCAGCCTGCAAAAGGCAAAACAAAGGTGGACATGGTCACTTTAATCCTATGTTTTGTCCTTTCTGGTCATGGCCAGTAGCCACATTGTCAGGATCATGACCTTATACCATGACCCCGACATTCTGGCCACTGCCCATGGCTACAGCCTACCCCTCAGTCACTAAAGCTATACCGCTATTTTCTTTAACTACATTATGACATTTGCCAAATAAGAAAACACTGCCACATTTGCGAAACCATGCTTTTCGATCGTTGCCAATGAGCCTTACGCAAATTTGCTGGAAATCCACCCATGTTTTATTTTTTCAAAACTGTCAAAAGAATACACAAATGATTTGTCATATAAGGTGTGCACAAAATCCCAACAAACTTTGTAAACCCATTCAAATTCACGTCAGAAATATTCCACCGATCAGCATTGCCCCCTCACCTCCCCAAAGATTATTTCATAAGTTTCACAAGTGCAACGCTCAGAAAATATTATTTTCCCAAGGGTTCGACCATGTATTTTTGTACATACGTTGATCTATGGCAAACATTTCCAATGCACCTTACCTAATTTTTCCTCTTTTAGAAACATACGAAATGTGACAGCAGGGCGCATCCATCTTGTGCTATTCTTATCCATTGCTGCATCTGCCTAAGGTAAACTACCCTGACGTCACTAAATCATATGCTCCGCCCTTGACCCTCACGTAACCAACGATTAGCACACACAGCAAACAATCTCAAAAAAGACAAAAAGAACGTGGAAACTGATGCACAAATCGATATGGTCATACATGACATTTTAAAGAAATATTAGAGTTGAACCTGGGTGAATCTAGTGATAGTCTGCATAGATTCTGCACTGCCCATAACCACAAAAAAATGACAACCACACAGAAAGATAGTACTTCAGTTACATTGCCAAAATTAATGTTCAGATAATAATAAATTAAAGCTTGTTCCGGTGTACAGTCGTCAAAAGCAAACTTACATGATATTCACCGTCTCCATCCTCTTTGTGTAACTCAGACTGCAATGCTCAATGCGGTCCCACCAAAGAATTGTCATTAACTGATTTTACATGTTCCTTACAAACTTTTGGAATGCATAAACCTATCAAATGTTCATTTCTCCAAACCTCCTCTCCCTGCATTCTTACTGAATATTCCCTTTCCCTCAAGGTCGAAAAACAATTGACCCTTATAGTTTCAGTCCCATGCATAGGCTTCCTTAGCTCACAACCAAAAGAATCAAAGCTGGTGACCTTCACTCAGAATCCAAATACATTCTCACTTTGCAACAACATGGCTCAACGCATTCATGAGAACTGGTACTCGCATACACGTGCAGAGCTGCTGTTTCCATCAAACACTGCAGGTAGCTGCCTCAGATGCCAAACTCTAGGGGGTGCCAGTCTGACTCCAATATTATTTTAAATACATTGTAAAACAGACACATTAGTCCTTCGCCTGTACTTTAAACTCTAGGGGGCGCCAGTCTGACTCCAATATTATTTTAAATACATTGTAACACAGACACATTAGTCCTTTGCCTGTACTTAACGCACACAATATTGAGGAACACCTCCAAATGTACGGTATAACTTTCGTGACAAAAAAACACCACTTTTTCACTTCTTGCTGCCACATCCCATCCCTCAACTTCCGACACAATATTTGATAAGTTTAACAAGTGCAATGTTCTGTTTTTTTATATTTCTTTCCGGCTATGTCTGCGGACATCAAAACACGGATCAAAGATGGCCGACGCATCGGAACAATCTGTCGCATTTCATGCTCTTCACCATCCAATGAGCGAACGCGTCACATGTCCGCAGACATGACGCACCCGATTAGCCAATCGTTATCTTGTCCGTGGAGCGAACAGAGAAGTGTGACTGCGGAGCGGACATAGATATCACACATTTTAAGAGACTTACTTTTTGATCGTTTAAAAAAAAAAGTACTGGATTGATTTTCACCAAATTTGCAAAAGCACCCTTTCGGGACCAAATCGCTGCTCTTGCCGCAAATTTGGTGACAATCCGTCCAGCGGTTTGATCTGTAGCCGTGCGCAAAGTTTTTCCCCGATTCAGTCTATGGGAAAAAAATAAATTTTGTGACCCCCCTATAACTTTGCCCCCCCGGACCAAACCTCACCAAACTTTGCAAGAACATTCAGACTGGGCCATATGCTTTTTTGGCAATGTTTAGTGAGGATTCGTCCAGGGGGAAAAAAGCCCAAAAAGTGCTCTTCCTATGGGATTAGCAATTTAACTATAACTACACAGCCACTACCGTGGCCGTGTAATATACACCATCCTATATTTAAGGTGAAGCTAATGTACATAGACGTTCCCCAAAATTCAGGAAATATTTCGAAAATGTGTCCAAAAAGTAAGCTATTAAATGAATTTTTCTGCTTAGTCCCATTCATTTCCCCATAGAGACAAAGTGCATCGATTGAACAGGCGTAGCGTGAAAACTGCTGGACAGATTTGTACCAAATAAGAAAGAACTTGGGCACAAAGCATTGTAGATATTTCTTATGCTAGTTTGGGGTAAATATGTCCAGTAGTTTTTTAAATAATCAATGGAGAAGTGGGTACCCGCAGCTCTCAAAAACGTTTATTTATCTCCCATGATGCTTTGCAGCAATGTGGCTGAGAGGCATTCCAGAAATGAAAAGCAGCCATTTCTTTTTGCACAATGCAAGGGATTTCCGCAGTAATACCGTGGCAAGCCGAACAGGAAAAGTGCTCAAAATGCTATTTAGAGGAGGAAATGGGGTGTATTGACATCAGGTTATAGGTAGGGAGGAGGAAATAGGATGATATCTGAAGGGGAGGGGGTGTTTGGGATGGGCTGTTGTGCCTGTTTAGGCTAGAGCATTTTCAGTTTATTGGGGGACTCCCAGGAGAATCTCGTGAAATTCCTGCAGTAACGTCCGAAGACGTGCTCGTAAAAAATAAAGGTGTCACACAAATGGAAGAGTGAAATGGGGTAATGAGAGAAGGCCGGGTGGGATGAAATGGATGGGAGTGGCAGGATCAAGAGAAGAGGGGGGAGGCACATGGTGAGCACCAGTGAGGGCGGTAGGTTTTTAATTCTTTTTCCTATTACCGTAGCAATATTGAAACAATACGCTATTGCAAGAATCGTCATGGTATGCCATCATTAACACGGGAATAGGAAGTTGGGAACAAAATCATAAATAGTGTTTCAAACCTGCACAGATCACATTAACTAGGTAGGGACAATGGGTCTTTGGGAAGAATTGGTGCAACATGTACAATTGACAATGGACACAGCCATGGCTATTGGGCCCCAAAGAAACACTACTATAACAAAACACTTGAAGTTCACTGAAAAAAACTTTGGGGAAAAGGGAGTTAAGGTGAGCTGATTTATCGCAATAAAACCCTTGAAATTGAGCGGGTCCGGGAAGTGATGACCATCTTAACACGGCATCCTGCCATTGCAAAGCCCATGAGTATATGCATGTTGTCACAGAAGAGATTCACAATAACATACAAAATTACATTTGAGGAGACATCTACTGGGGGCGTGGACGCTGACTTAAAATGGTCCTCACTTCCCAGACCCACTGAAATTTCAAAGGTTTTTTGCAATAAATCAGCTATTATTCTATATGTAATGCATTCAGTTGCTCAAGCCAAGTGTATTAGTATATAACGTGTTTGTCTCACAGTTTGTGGGTATCTGTAAATTAAAGGAATCCTACAGTAGTGGTCCAAAATACTGTTTTTACCCAAACAAATAACACATTTCTATTTTTCTTGGAATGTATACAACACGCCGAAAACACACACACAGGAACAAAAGTGTACATGGGCATGTACAGAAGGGACCTTTCGTATTTAAGAAACACAAATGAACACAAAAACTCAATTTGTTTCATCATTTGTTTTCACCACTTTGAAAAACTCAAAGGTTTCACATTACTTGGAGAATGAACCCCAAACTCACTAGTGACAGCAAATCACTTCCATACACTATTGTTTGCTGAGTCCGCTTCACACACACCAGAATACGTACTTTGTGCGTATTAAGGATCGAATTAAAAAATGTTAGCCGCACACTGCATCATCCTAGGATGCTCAGAAATACAGCAATAGGCTTTTTGGATCTGTCATAATCAGAGCAGAAAACTACACTGGCCCCTTAAAAGATTCACCATCCATATTATTAATGAGGGGGCGGAGCTTAAGAAAATGTTCAACTTGCTCCTAATGCCTTGAGCAAAGTTTACATATATAGGGAATGCTATGCTGAAATGGAAAGTGCACATCATATCTGGCTCCCATGATAGTAATTTGCTTAAATTGCTACCTGGGATCTAAACTAACACAGGACCAACAGCAATGTCAGACACAGTTTTCACACATGCCACACAAATGTGAAGCAATACAGCTTTCACATGTATGCAATGTTTTTAGAAGGAGCTGGGATGTTAAAGAACACTCTTGCACACTGAAAACACAGACATAGGCACAAAAGTGAATTGTTTCCATGAATACACACATTTCTGTTTTGTTGAGTGTGGCAGAACATGAGGAAGACTTAGACACATGTACAGGCAACACACGTGTGCAAGACTACAAATGTGGGCAATAACCACTTGTTTGCACACGCTCAAAATACACAGAAATCATACAAACACTTGCAGAATCATTTTCGGCTTTATTTGGTAGAAGTAGGGAGTTCAACCCATGTGTAACTCTCTTTTGTATAATTTAGAGGAACAGGAAGCGTTTGAACACCTATTTTAATTTTATGACATAATCACGAATACAATAAATGGTGACAGAGACACTTTAGACCATTTCTTGGTATCCGATATCCCACAACGACAAAGAAACATCAGATGAAACCTAAACGGCTATGGACATCTCACACTTTTAAAAACATAAATGAAAAGCAAAGGTCCAGGATTTAAACTTGTGTGCCTCTGCGTTATCTTGCTTCAAAGACAAACGGAATGCCCCTGAGCTATCCTACTGGCCATATTGTTAGGTTAAAAAAGTTCTTGTGGGGTCTTGGGATTATCACCCATAAAAGGCAATGCCTTCATACATTGGAAATGCCAATGTTAAGGTTTCTACAATCTCTCACAGAAAATGAACTATTTACCTTACAAAGACCATCCGACTACAAATCAAACTTGGACTCCCACTAGACACAGCTACTTCCCAATACCCATGCAAAATAACTGGTAACTCACCACAATATTCTACTTAGAGGGAGGCATCCAGTAATTACAGCAAATAGAAAACAGAGAATTAATTTACAGCTGAAACATTTACAATGAAAAACAGGGGGTGTGAGGAGATTGTGCTGTAGTGTGAGTTTGCTCGATTTGTAGTCGGGTGGACTTAATTGCTATTAGGAAAAATTGCTTATTTGGAATCAATGTTTGTAGTAGCCATAACATTGAGAGATCGTAAAAAAAAGTTTTCAACTGATATATATATATGAAATAATTTAAGAACGCGTATTCCAGTGACATCCCTCATCGACAAAATACAGTGTACAACATTTGATTCAATCTGTCTTTTGGTTGTGTTTTATTTAAAACCTGGAACTTTAAAGTCAGTTCTCCCAAAGGGAAGAGGGGACAGCATCCGAATTTACAAGTGAGTTTGTTGAACCATGCAACCCAAGCAGGGTCTAATTCAGGATGAATGATAGGGCACATTTAATCAGAACCCCACACAGGCCCCGGTTGGCTACTCAATATTTACCAGAATTACAGAAAAACACTAAATGTAAATAATAAGATTACAAATAAGTCTCTTGTATTTACATGATGAGTATTTGTTCAGTGGGTAAAACAAATATATACAGTTCGTTGAGCTGCAGATTTAATCTCATCTTGCATAACACAGACTACATGCCTTTGTCAAGCAATGACAACAAGCAGGTGACTATACTGCAAGGTCTTTTGGCGTGTATCTTCAGGTAGGATCATTTTAGAGAGCTTAGATTGTCCCTTATTAGCTGGTCAGCCAATGTTGGCTTTTAAGCTCACATCACTTTGCATTCTTTTCATTCTGACCCTTGTAGTCCAGTATTGATAAAGGGAAAACACTACAATTACATTTGCAGAATTCAACAGGATATCACTAAAATCCAAGGTATGCAGAGAATCACTTACCGGCTTTATATATTTTTGAAAAATAAGGGTGAATGATCAAATTGCGACAATAGGTGACAAAGGTGGGCAGACGTTTGTTGACATTGAAACTCATTGTAATTTGACAGTAATTTTCCAGGCGGATTACTACTGTGGCAGAAGATAAACATGTTTTACGGCCAATCAAGTGAATGTTATTTATTTATTTATTAATGTATGTATGTCGGTGGCCTAAATCAACAGACCTTGACACCACACATTTACATTCATTTAACTTGCATTTCATTGAAACAATCCATGCATGTTCATTACAACTTAAAATCACATATAAATCTAAAAACAAACAAATAAACAAAAACCCAGCTTGCGCAGATAGCAAAAAAGGTCAATTTGTAATGCTTTCGATCCCATATTAAACCACATGGATTTTAATACCCTCAACAAAGCAGCCAAAAGTACAGTTTCTCCATGATGCACATTCACGCCCTAGCTGCTTTAAGGATTCAGTGTGGGCATGACAGCGTCGGCATGTTTCATCACCCACTTCCTTGTCATTCCAATGCCGTCTATAGTGCCTAGTTGGCAAGAGGTGTAAGCGGAAGCACATACAAAAAAAAAAGAAGGATATAGTAATTCATACGGAGCACAATAACCTAATTTTCTGTTTGCCCTATTTAAATCTTTGTGATACTTGTAACTAATCGATTTTCACCAGTATTAATCCATTCACGGTTGAGAATTGTTTTCCTTGCCAGTCTAGGATGTTCAGCTGCTTCTTCCATAGTACTAGAGGCTCTTCCAAGTTGGGCGCCACAGTGCTGGATCAGCGGGCTTTCACTTCCCAGCCTGCCTTGGTCTATACGTTTGAAAATCGAACTCTTTGGTGGCTGGATTAAGTGTGCACACAAAAGGACCCTCTTCCACAATACCTTCGTATTTAATGATATGGTAGCTTATTTATAACGCGCTTAATAAGTGGAGGATTCTAAGCGTGGACCTAGGGATCGAACCTGTGGTGCTCTGTATCATCTTGCCTCCAATGCGAGCATGTTGCCCCTGAGCTATCCTCCCGAGACTAGAATGAGGAGAGACCCAGTTCAAATCTTATCACCACCACAGCACTGATTTCGGGGTGCTTTCCACATCATTCCCTCAATGTAATCGAAGTCATAATCAATTAGCTGATGGTGAATTTCCAAGCCGTAGGAGATCATAGGGACCACCTTCAACTCGTAAAACGTAAGCACTGGTTTAATAGAAAATGTCGCATCACGCTGGTGTAAAACGTTCATTTGGCACGCCATTTGCTTAGCTTTACTGATGCTATGCTCCATCAGGAACGCATTCTTCTTGCTCCATATATGTGGAGTCCCAGACACTTGAAATCTCGAACCTCCTAGATTTTTTGGGCCATTCATGGTCCGACCTGAACAAACATTTTTACGACCAGCGAATATCACCATCATTTTAGATTTAGCAGTGTTAATTATCAGCGCGTTATCCTTCGCGTACTGACCGAAGGACTTCAAAAGACACTGGATGCCAACCGTGGAATGATCAGCGAGCAGGATATTATCCACTTGGGTAAGCCAGCATTCTTTTACCCCATACACAGAGGGGGAGACAAAAACTGTATCTGCCAATGCCACTCCAATAACCAACATATAGATGTTAAATAATATGTTATGATAAGTCATTTATAACGCGCCTGTACACAAGTGTTTCTAGGTACAGCCCTGGCGCAAACCATTGACTTGATCGTATTCTTAATGTCGTTTAGAGTGTAGTTTGATCAGAATTGACAGAAAATTGTTAGGAATCCCCTATTTCTTTAGTTTAGAACAAAGCACACTTCTCTAATCTATATCAAATGCCATCAACAAGTGAATGGATGCGACATAAGTCAGTACAGGTTTAGTTACAGTAGTAGTAAAAGCAGCAGTACTAGTAACACTAGTACCAGTGGTTAGTTCTAATAATGGAATCAGCCAAAAAGACAGAGTTCAAAGGTCCGAATGGGAGATTTGGCTGAATTTCAGAGGTTCAAAAATACTGAACGGCCGAAAGGTTTGACGAAATACCCCATTCGGTGCCAGGGGCTGCAGGGGTGTCCCCGCACCTTTGCTCACTATATTGTGGGTGGGGTTGCGAAGGTGTCCCCCGTTGCCGGTCCCACAAAAAGAAAAAACAGAACTGGCCCTGCCGCACCAGTTCCCGATCACGGAAGTGAAAGGGAGCAGGCGTTGCAGGGACACAGCGTGTCGGCAGCAAGTAGGGGTGTGTGGGTGGGGCCCAAGTCGGAAATGTTTAGGAGAGAAAAGAGTGAAGGTTATTTTGGAAAAAGTATTTTCTCCTTCAAACATTTCCATCTCGGGCTCTCAACCCCGATCCCTAAGAATAGTAGCTATACCATCTGCAATTGTCAGAGTATTTTTTGTATTTTTATTTATGAACATTCAAGATGTCAACTTTCATGGAATTGATTTACATACAAGGCAATACAGATAGCAGAGATAGAAGGGATAGCAGTCCCAAAAGAGGGTGGCTGTCTGATGGAGTGAACACCAGATGGTGACGGGGTGATGTAGAGAGGCAGAGACCAGGGACAGAGATAGGGTAAAAACATCAAAAAGATTTCCATGAAGGGCTTAGGGCCTTCGCGGGCAAGCCATATACTGCTGTACAGTACAATACCATTGAGTCAGGAGGAGTGGGTAGTGGTGTGGGAGTAGACAAGCCCTTTCGCTGGCTGGCAGGTGGAGTATGAGTCTGGTTTTGAATAGTTCCACTGATGGGCTGGCTTTAATGACGGCACTCCAGTGGGAAGGGCGGGCCAGTAGACAGAAGGAGTCAAAGTGAAGGGGTGCGGGTGGGGGCACAGAAAGGATATATTGTGATGAAAGGTGGACCACAGGGTTCGAGAGGGAGAGTAGAGAGAGATACAGTTTTTGAGGTTGAGGGGATCAGAACAAGACCACAGATTTAATCGTAAACTGGGAACATGAACTTGAAGAGAAAGCAATTTTGCACCGAGACCTTTCAAGTATGAAGGTGGTGCATAGAGGGTGGCAAAGTGGAGAAATTTATTGAAAGGGGAGAAAGAGTAGAGTGTGAGACTGAGGAGGAGCCCGGAACAGTAGTCTAGTTTGCTGAGCAGATGGGGAGAGGTCTGGCATTTGACCGGATGATGTGTAAAGTGGGGCCAGATGTTTCTCAAGCTTAGTAGATTTTTCCTGCCCACGGCGGCGAAGGGCGTGAAGTTACTGAAATCTTTAGATCGCTTTCAAAGGGGACTCCAAGGCTGCCAGCCTTGCGTGGTGGAGTGATGAGGTAATCAGGGAAGGAGAGAAGAGATAGTTGAGTCGGGTTAGAAGTGGAAGCAGTGAGTAAGATGACTTCCGTCTCAGAGGGATTCAGAATTATGCAGCATAGGGCCACCAGGTGACAGACTGCCCTAAGGCTGCTGGTAATGCATTCAGTGATAATAGGCGTGAAGAAGGGAAGAGAAAAGATGATTTGTGTAGCATCCGTGAAGAGGTGACAGTGGAAACCGAAGGATGAAAGAAGAGCAAGTGAACCTAGAACATATCGTTGGGGGACTGAAAGGAGGAGCGCAGAGTGGGAGAGATGTTAGATTTCCAGGAGATGGGGATGGGCAGTTAGAGAGTTATGGGACAACCCTAGTTAAGCGCAGTGCCCTTGAGGCCAAGGCAGAAGAGGGTTAGAAGGTGTGATCAGTGATCCATGGTGTCAAAGGCAGCAGAGAGGTCCAGCAGTGTGACCATGGAGGACAGGTCAGAGTGATGAGTTGTGGTTAGAGAGTTGGACACATGAGTGCGGGCAGTTCATATTGAATGTTTGATCGGGTAACCTGATTGGAGGGGATCATGAAAGTGAGTGAGGCTAGAGGTAGTTGAGCTTTAGAGAGAGAGAGAGAGAGACCATCTTTGGGTATATTGTCTACTGTACAGTGACACCATGTGGCCCTGTGTTTACTTGCAAACCGGATGTAGCTGCAGCAGGATGTCAGGCTTCCTGTCATGCACCGGCTCGCGTTTCTTTGTAGCAGTTCCTGCAAAATGGCAAATATTCATTCGACGTGCAGTTCACTCGAGTGCCGCTGGCGTTCACTTCAGTGTTTTCAAAGGAAAATGACGCATGATACCCCTCCTTTAATACTCAATAGAAAAAGTTTTGACATTTTGAAAGCGAGGAATACACTGGAAAGATTACTTTGTTTGATGTTTTAAAATCAGTACTTTGTGAATGTGACCTTTTCTTTCAATATGTAATACAAATCCCTTTGAAAAGCTTATTTTTGGAAACTCTGTTCAAAAAAGATTTCCAAACTATTCCTGTCCTAGCAGCAGCCTGCTATTCTCGCGTGAATTGAACAGGCTTTGCAGCAGGTGCTACCAATCCCATCAGAATTGAGGGGTAGTGATTGGCCATTCCTAGGAGTGGAATTAGGTTTCCAACCGGGGGCCGGGTTAGAAACTTTTTGGGCTCGACTTACACAGTGTTTACAGACTCAGTCAGATGAGGGCCACATTAACAAACAAGCATTGGCAATGCCAATAGTTTGGGCTTTTGAGTAGGCATGGGAGAGGCATTTTCCAGGTATTGCTGTAGTGGTATTAACTGGCCTTGAATGGTAGCAAATGCAAAATATTGCGAGTACCTGGGCATATAATATCCTAATACTTATATACAAGCCAAAAATATTGGCTTTACCCATCCATGTTTTTAACTGGACTTCCATGAAAGATATGAAAAGTGCAAGTCGAGTGGCTAATTGCAGGCCTGATTAAGACATTGTATTACACCAATAGCTCATTTACAGCTAAAATTAAGTCATTGGGCCTCATTACGAGTTTGGAGGTAGCCGTACCATTTTACCGGCATGGCTACCCCCAAACTCGGGTCCGGGTCCTGAAAAATGGGAATTACCGGGCCATCCCGACCTTTGCGGGCCCAGTAATTCCCATTTGCGGCACCCGGACCCGGTAAGTCCCCATTAAAAACGGGACCGTTGCTACCATCCTGTTCTGCTAGCGGGTGCTGCTCTGCACGTCTGGTCTGACCAGGCGTACAGAGCGGCCCAGCAAGCAGAACTCGTAATGTGGCGGTAGAGTGATAACAGCGCCGGCAGCACTACCAGCGCCATTATCACTCTACCGCCGTGGTCGTAATGGGGCCCATTAACTCTCGGAAGACTGATGGTAAGGCTTGGTAAAGTGAGCTCAAAGAGATCCCAGGACGATATGTTTTGGGTGGGGTGGGACAGGAAGTGGGTGAGAATGGCCATAGGGATTAGCACAGCCTTAGAGAGTCATTGGGTGGGAAAATAACACCTACAATCATTGTGCCCCTCCTCATATGCCATTTCTCCCTAGCTGTACTTTAATGCAATAGTTTCTGCTTATAGGTGGCGCTTTAGTGCCAATGAGAGTTATGCCATCCTGTCAAGTTTTGCGTGGGAGCACCCTGCTGCTCTTGTTTGGGAGATGGCCAGCACCTCCACATGAGAGGTAAGGGAGCGGGCTATAACTGCACACAGTTGTAGGGTGGCTATTGGTTTTGCGGGACTGTCCCGAAATGACAGGTCAGGTCTCGCGATCTGCAGATCCCCTGTCGGGGGGAAATTCTCCCGGGGTCGGCTGGGCCGTCGGCGGACCTCCGGGCAGGGAGGCCCCAACCCCTCCCGTATATCCCAAAAAAATGAGTATGAGACACACGCAAGAAGCAAGGTGATTCTGCTGTTTATTAAACAAAACGGCAGGGATGGGTCAAGGATCGTACGCATCCGTCCTGACACATACTCTCTTCATCGTGGGGCTCGCAGGCCCTTTTTACCTTAGTCTGACGCGCTAATTGCGTCACCTGGGAAAAGTTAGCAAAAAACCTATCGCCACTCTGGATTGGTTCCTCGAGTGGTAGGGTTAGTATAGCATACGTATAGAGAGCGTTGTTAGTGGTTGAGGGTCAGTCAGGTGGTATACTTGGGTTGTCCCTTCAATTTGATACATGAAAATTGTTACATGAAGACCCCTGAGGATTGGTTAATGTTAATGGCGTCAGTGATAAGAGTCCCATGTTCTGATTGGTCCACTCGCGAGCCCCCCAGTCTGGGGCTATCGCTGTTCCCAGCTCGCGGTGCACCTGTCATTTGCAACAATGTTTCACTATGGGTATGTGTAGACAATGTGAGGATTTATTCATATGCTGGAAGGCAGACTACTCCCACCGTCGCAGATGTCCATTGAGTTGCTTAATTGTATCTGCCTGTGTCTTGAAACGTGGGATCCAGGCGCCTCCCTCCTCCTGGCCCTGGCACCCTGTCAGGTTCGGCTTGGTCACGTGAGGAGAGACCGTGGTTGAGGCAGAATTCTGCACATTTAATATTGCATTTTCCACTGTGTGCCTGGCTTAATTTGCAGGTGTGACCTTGGCGTTGGCTTGCGGCATGCGAGTTTGCAACATTGTGCCCTTGACTGTCTGCTCTCGTCGGGCTCATTCTGCAGGGTCAGCAACTGTACTCTTGCTCGTTCAATGTTCATGGAAGCTCTTGCTTGCGGCCTACTTGGGCCTGGTGCATAGGTGGAGACGTTTGATGCACGGCGCTTTAGGTTATGGTATCATATTGCTTTATCCCCAGTATCATGTCTTCGTTATATTTCTCATTGCAATGCATGGGTTTAGGAGAAGCGTGAGCAAGCATTTTAGATGAGTTCATTGTGCATCTTGCGTTTCTGCATTTTGAAAAACCTATGTGAAAAATAATAAAGATGAGCGTCAGTGGGTGTGCCCGTCACCTACGTCATAGCACTGAATATGTTCTTCGTGTGGATTGGTGTGGGGGTGTCCAGTGTGCATGTTGGCACGGGTGTGCTGACCGTTGGCTAGGTCGTCATGGCATCTCTAACGATGTGTTAATTTACTGTTGAATGGTTCAGTCGAGTTCATCCATGCCGCATGCGTCGGCATGGGCAGGGCAGGCTGGTGGGCAGGCTGGTGGGCACATCCGTATGTTCCTGTACCAGGGTATCTGGTCATCTGGTAGGTGGGCAAACTCCTCTCATGGCGGGTGTCTGGGCCACAATCCTCTAGGCCAGGGGTGTGAGGGGATTGGTTGGAGCCTTTTGTTCCATTCTCCCACTTCAGTCCCCCCTCTGGTCGACTTGTTGACCACAAACATATCCTTTTCCTTATCTCCTCTCACTCTCCATATTTTAGTTACTCCTCCCAAATGCCCATAGTGGTTGACATGGTCTTCAAATGACCAATACATATACAAAGAGGTTCCTCCAGGTGTGCAGTATACCCATTTCCCTATGTAGCTCCTTGGGTTTCTTGGGTTTTCGAGCTTCACAGATGGTGGGTCCAGGTGGTTGGTGATGATCTGTTTGCGCAGTTTTTCTCTCTCTTTTATTATTGTGCCTGTGTGCTGGCCATCATCTGCCGGCATCAAGGGGTGCATACCAACCATTTCGTTCATTTCATCTGTGGTGCGTGCCTTCCGGGCCTTCCAAAATCTAATTATGATCAGTGCAGCTCCAGCCAGTATTATGCATCCAACTATAATCTTCAGTCCGTCCGACAGCCAAGATGGCATCCATGACCATAATAGCGAAAACCAGCTCTCATCCTTTTTCACACCTTTACTTTCATCCATCATTTTGGAGTGCATCTGGGCCAGTTGTGATACTGCTTCTGTCAGTGTACCATTGTCAGCATCGTTAGCAGGAATGAATGTGCAGCATGATGGTCCTATCTTTGCGCAAACTCCATCTTCCATTGCTGTGAGGAGGTCCAGTACATATCTGTTCTGTAGTGCTACCATCCTCACTGCTCGCAGTTCCTCTTTTATTGCGTTGAATCCATTTACTGTAGAATTAATTGTCATCATTAGTTCCCATCTAGTTATCTGGAGCCATTTTGCGTTTGCGTAAGCTTGTAGTCCCGGATGTATTATTGAGGAGAAGAACATTGCTGCTCTGCTGAATAGTCTGTGTTCTGGTGGGATTGAAGTGAGTGCTGTTTCCGACCTTCCCCATAGGTAATTTCCTGTCAGAGGTTCTCCTTGTCTTTTCTTTCTATTCAGGACTGTGTTGTTGCTGTTGTTTTGGTTCTTTGGCCCCTTCTGAGGTTGTACAGATCTCTTCTTTCTCTTGTTTCCTTCATCCATTTTAGGGAAGTTCGCCACGTTCACATGTTTCTGGAGCACCACTAGTGATGGTACATTAACGTGTACCATTGTGCAAACACCATTCCACAGAGGGGACAGTGTGTGGTATGCCTTGTCTCCGCAGGCCCAGTAATGGTCCATTAATACTGCTGTTCCTGCTCCCCCCTCAGGTAACTCCATCACGCTTGCACAGTTGGTGTTGTATCCCACGTCCACTTCTCCTCTATGTTGGTAGCATACTTTAGGTGCAGACAACGGCAGTATTGTTATTGGGTCTTCATCCTTCTCTATCCACGTTAGCATGGGTACGTACTTGACCCAAGTCATCCAACATCTGTCATTGTGTTCAGCAATAGTTGTAATAGTTTCTCTCGTTACCATGTTGCTGCCAACCACTCCTGTGTCCCATTTGTTGTCCATGTACACCTTCCCTGTTATTGTTATCAGTGGTCTTTCCCAACATCCTTGTTTACCAGGAACTTCAGTGGCGTACCAATCACATGGTAGGTATTGTAGTGTTACTTTCTTTGTTTCTCCTTTTTCAGGGCCACTTGTCATGTATCTGAAGGCTTCAGCATGCAAACTGGTCTTGTGGTAACTCAAATAAGTCTTGAGGAAGTTGTTTTCGTAAGGATATGTGTCTCGCGTCTTCCATACCAGGTGCACCACCGTCCCTTGAAATCTCCCTCTCGTTTGGAACAGTGCCAAGTATACTATACATCGTGCTGTCTTTTCATCTATTTCCGTGGCAACGAAAGTTCGAGAAGCGCTCATGGCGTATGGGATCAATGAGCAGACGTAGCAGCTGTCTTCTGTTGTCTGCTTACCTATTTGGGTCATGTGTTGGTACCACATGTTGTTCGAGACGTGTGCTGAATCTTGTATGTAGTTGTCAATACCTTTATTATCTGAGTATGTGCTGCGTTTAACTCTATTTCCCTTATGTGGAATTTTGCTAGTACCACCTGACGTAACACCTGTTGCAGCCGTGGGTGGGGGTATATTAGGTTTGGGTGCAGCCAAAATATTGATAGCATAACTTTTCTGCCATACAGAGGCAGCCAGAAACTCGGTGATCATCAAAATCCCTATCATCTTTATTACAGATGCTATTCTCACCGGCATTTTGCTCTTACCTTGCTGCAGTCCAGCAGCTTATTCTTGCGACGTTAAAGTTGCCCGCCTGAAAATTCTCAATATGCTTGTTATTAGTGTTAGTTGTTGTTTTCAAGCTCTCCCTATCAAGTAGTCGTTCAGTGCCCAGGCGAAGAGCTGTTCCCACGCCAATCTAACCGATCTATCTCTTAGAGCAGGCAAGTGTTGGTGAAGATGGGGCATTGATTGTTCTATGGCCAAGAGAAATGCTGTGTAGTAGACACGTACCCTCCTTCTTTTCAGGTACTTTGGCCTTTTTATGTGATAGACAAATTGGTGTGATAGCTCTTCAGGGTGGTTATCGTCTGAGGGTAGCATCTACTCCTGGGCAATGAACTTTGTTAGTTATCTGTTTTCTTAGCAATACAATAATACGCGGTACCTGCATGTGCGAGAAATAAAAAGAGAACATTCAAGTGTCTACATGTGCATATGTACAAGACAATGTCCTTCAGTTGGGTGATTACTGCAGTGGGTAGGGGGTCGATGGGCAGAGGGTTTGGGGCTTAACTGGCGGAAGTCTCTTTACTCTTTGATCGTGTGACCATGGGGTGGGCGGTATGGGAATTACCCCTTTCTATTTCAGTAGTGTGGGGGTGGCAGGGTATGGAGACACTTAGGTCATCAGCTGTGGTAGAAGTCTCTTCCTCCGTTGATGACGCTGTTGTTGTTCTTCCAATGGCCCTGTCGGTGACGCTAGGGCGGGTCTGGAGTTTGCAGATCTTTACGTCATGCAGGTGATTCTAAGCACGTTTGTCCTGTAACTTTACTGCTCTCGTAGATACCTCCTCTACGAGGTGGGGGCCAGTGAAGCGTGGGCTGTTCCACTTTCTGTTGAAATTGCGGAGTAGCACGTGGTCACCTTTAGCAATTTTGCACGGTTTTTCCTTTTCCAGCTCTTTATCCGCGTCTTCTTGTTGATCACTCTTAGACCCGCCCCACGTGCGCTCGAGCTGTTGAGACACAAACACTACACTAGTAATCAAAGAAGACACATATTGGTACATTTCATCACCAAGAACAGTTGCAGTATTTTCATAATCTGTGAATGCTCTTGATGTTGACGTAAGGGGAAGGCGCATTTGACGTCCGGTCACCACCTCGTGAGGAGTGAGGTGGTGGTCGGAGCCTGGTCTATTCCTCAGCTCAAATAGAGCTAGCGGAAGGCAATACAACCAACTCTTCTTTGTTGTTCGCTGTATCTTTGCAATTGCCTCCTTCAGTAGGCCATTCAGGCGTTCGCATATACCATTGGCCTGCGGGTGATATGCACATGCAAATTTATGCTTGATGTTCAGTAAGGATGTGATGTGCTGGAACATTTCATTAGCGAAATGCGGGCCATTATCCGACCGCAGTACCTCGCACACTCCCCACCTGGGAAAAATCTCCCTCACTAGAAATTTAGCTGCTCTAAATGCATCTGGGTGTGAGCAGGGTCCTGCCTCAATCCACCTGGAGAATGGGCATACTACTACAATCATATACCTATTTCCTTGACATACGTTGATCATATCAACATAGTCAATATGGATGTGCAGGAAGGGTCCCTCTGGCCGGGGTATAGTACCTTTTTATCACTTTCAGCGTGTGATCGGCCGTGAACTGTTGGCATGTGAGACAATTGCTGATAAAATTTGTCACATGGGAATTTAACTCGGCACAGAACCAATCTTCCCTAATTCGTGCTGCAATAACTTCCTTGCCTGTGTGGGCTGGGTGGTGGAGTTGGCTCAGGGCGGTGTTCAATAGTGCCAATGGCATTACCATCTTTCCAGTGTTACCTTGGCACCATAGTGCGTCAGTTGGTGACATTGTACATCCTCTTTTTACCCATATTTCTTTTTCTGACATTGGTGCAGCCGCTTGTAGCTCCATTATCTGTGTGGCTGGGAGATGGGTGTACCCTTCTCTTATCAACATCTCTTTAGCTATCCCCCTCCCTCTCCCTCGCTCTGACTCTGGGAGGTTCCATATCTCACCAAAATATGCAGCATACTTCGCATGTGCGTCTGCTGCTGCATTTCCTTTTGAGATATGATCTTCTCCATTAGTGTGTGCGGTACATTTGACCAAAGCTAATTATTGGGGGTCATTTATTACTTCAATTAGTTCAGCTAATAAGAGAGCATGTTGCACAGGGGTGCCGTCAGCTCTCCTAAACCCTCTTCTCCTCCATTTGGACAATCCTGAGTGGACAGTAGACGTGACATATGCGCTGTCAGAATATATAGTCACTCTTTTGTCAAAGCTTTCCTTCAATGCCAAGATCAGTGCAACCAATTCTGCTGGAGAGTAATGCTGTGGTAATTGTACGCATTTCACTGCCACACACACCGGTTCCTCTGTCATTTTTACCACTGCTGCCCCAGTTCTCCTTATCCCATTACTTTGGTCTATTGTTGATGACCCATCAATGAACAAGAGCTCTCCTCCATCTAGTGCGTTCTCTTCAACTTTTCTAGTACATGAGTACATTTCAGTAGTCTGCGTACAATCATGTGCATAGTCTCCTTCCTCAATTACTTCTGCTATAAACCTTGCGGGGTTAACTGTGCTGCATCTAACAATTGATATTTCTCGTCTAGATAATATGATCTCATAACCTGACACCCTCTGTGTGGTTAGTGTGGACTTAGGCTTGTTCAATATTGCAATTAGTGCATGTTCCACAAATAGTGTGGTTGGGCACCCCATTGTTATTGATGATGCTTTCTCTACCGCAAAGGCAGCTGCGGCGAGACCTTGTTCGCAAGGGAAATGTCCTAACATCACAGGGTCCAAGTGACCACTGTAAAACGCTACTGGTTTGTAACCCATGCTTGTTTTTTGAGCCAACACTGCTTTCATTACTGCTGAATCGCAATGTGAAAATATAAAGAATTGTCGTTCATAATCTGGGGTGGCCAGTACCGGAGCAGTTGATATTGCATCTTTCAGTTCATCAAAGGCCTCTTTCATTTCCATTGTCCACTCCAATTTTTTCTCCCCTTTGTTATCTTCTTTTAATGCCTCAAGTAGGGGTCCTATGTATGAGCTGTAATCAAATACCCATGCTCTACAGTAGTTGCACAGTCCCAGGAACTGCTGCAGTTCCCTCACTGTTTGGGGCAGTGGCGTTTTTGAAATGGCCTGTGCTCTTTGTGGTGCAATCTTTCTTCCGTATTGGGATATGAGCTGACCAATATATAGTACCTGTTCCTGACAGTACTGTAACTTTTCTTTGTCTACCTTGTAACCCTTTTCAGCCAATATTGTCAGCATCTTCAATGAGTCCTCTCTGCATCTTTTTTCGTTTGTGCTGCAAATTATTATGTCATCAACATACTTCAACACTGTGCTTCCCACTTCAATGTTACCCAAGTCCATCTGTATTACTCTGTTGAAAATTGAGGGTGACTCGCAGTACCCTTGTGGCAATCTGGTGTGTTTCCATTTTGTGTTTCTGTACGTGAAGCTTGTCAGATCTTGTGAGTCTGGGTGCAGGGGTATTGAGAAAAAGGCATTTTTGAGGTCTATCACTGTAAATCGTGATGCTTCTGCTGGAATGCCACACACTATTGTGGCCGGGTTTGCTGCTATGGGGTATTATGCTTCCACTATGTTGTTCAAGGGCCTGAGGTCCTGGATGAAGCGCCAAGACCCCCCTTTAGCTTTGCGCACTGGGTATACGGCTGTGTTACATGGTGATTCTGATGGTACCAATATGCCATTATTTATAAGGGCCGTTATTGTTTCATATATGCCCTCATCTGCCTCTTTTGATAGTGGGTACTGCTTCACTCTGGGGAGTATTGCACCTTTTTTCAATTTTATTCTTACTCCCCCTATACTTTTTATGCACCCCACGTCATAGGGACTAGTAGTCCATAGTGATGTTGGTACTTTTGCCATATCCTCCTCAAAGAGGGGAACTGGGGTGGATGTGGGTGCTTCAAGTGCCATTGCTATTTTCTGTGCCACTTGTTTGTATGTCACTCTTAGCCATATTTCTACACTCATCATAAATACCATTTCACCTTCTTCCTTTTCTTCTGAGAAGAGCTCCTCGTCTGACACCTGGGTGAGCCTACATCCCTCTGCTAGGGCTATCACTGCCCTCCATGCTCTTCCTTCTCTGTCTTGGGCATGTAATGCGATGTAATCAGCAGTTGCTATAATGCTCTCTATGTTCACTGAAATCACCTTTCCTTCTGGTTCATTGGCTGGTGTTTCTGGTCTAAACAAATAAGCTGCTGGCCTCCTCCAGATCTTTCCTTCTATTCCTGGCATCCATGCAAATGCCATGTCTGTCCCGTACTGGAACAGTTCACCATCTACTGGCTCAGCCCTAATCACTGTCTGTCCACAGTATGCTTGCATAATTTGTCGTGCAGTGAGCATGTTAATTCCTGGAGTGGAGCAAATTATGCCGTCCTCCGTAAAGGAGATCGTCATATTCAACGTGCTCATTATGTCTCTCCCCAGTATGTTTACTGGTGAGGCCCTAGAATATAAAAGCGGGACTGACATGTCATAATCCCCTATTGATAAGGCAATCTTATCAGTAAAGGGAACCAACCCTCTAGCCCCAGAGAATCCTTGGGTGTTCATGGCTTCACCTGACATCTTAAATTTACCTTCCCTTATGCAAGACCGGGTCGCCCCGGTGTCAACAAGGAATGATAATTTTTTGTCACCTATCGTTACCTCTATGCGTGGTTCCTCCGCACTATTAGGTGTTACTGACAGGATGGGACACACCAAGGCTGTCTGTGGGCTGTCCTATTGTGGGTATAATGATTGACCACTTCCTGTGTAAGGGTTGTGTCCCAGGACCGTCACCCTTCCCAGTTGTGTTTGCTGTAGTTGTGTATTGGTAGAGGTTATGTTATGGTCTTGGATTTGGGCAGGTTGCTGTACTTGCTGTACTTGGGGTTGTTGTGTTATCGCTACCGGTTGTTGTGGCAGTGAAAATGTCTATGGTTGTTGTTGTGTTACTAGTTGTTGCTGCCCATTTCCCTGTCGCAATGCCTGCTGTTGCTGGAAGCCCTGCTGCTCCTGTGTAGGCCCTTGTTGTCCCTGTTCACCCCATGATGGTGTGCCTGGTCTCACTCTACACGTGCGTGACATGTGCCCTACTAATCCACAAATCCAACACACCGGTGGTTCCCTGTTCTGCCATGGAAAGCTTCCTGAGTTGTCCTGGTATACTGGTTGCCCGGTGGGGTAGAAATTTCTAAATCCTCCCCCTTGCTGTTGTGTGTTATATCCGTATCCCCTCCCCCTCATCATTCCTCCCCTTCCCCTGTTGTAATTATAATATCCATCTCCTGGCGTTGAGTGTCCTCCTCCCATGTTAGTCGTGTATGGTTGGAGTGGCGGCAGCTGTTGTGTTACAATCTGTGATGATTGTATTTGGGAGGGATCTTGTGCAGCCACTACTTGTGTGGGGTGTTGAGTCATTGTTGCAGGTGTAGTTATTAGTGCACCTTCCATCGTGTATTTAGTAAGTTTTTTCTGTACCAATTTAGCCTCTTCCGTTTTTCTATCCTCTTCCTTTTGTTTCATTTTCTCTTACCATGTCCTACAATGATGCACTATCGTCAGTTGTATTTCTGGCCATGCTTTTGCTTCCATCCCCACTACTTTCTTCAGTTGTTTCTGAACTGCTTCTGGGAGCCCTTGTACTAGTATATGATAGAATATTGCTGGTGTTTTGTCCCATTGTCCTCTAGTTTCCATACGCCACTTCTCTTGAATTTCCTGGATATAATCAACAGGATCTTCGTTCTCATGCATCTTGCGTGAGGTAATTGCTCCTATGTCTGATGTGTCTGGGTACTGTACCCTCAGCGCTTGCCATAATGCATGTCTGCAGTTTGCCCCGTCGTGTGATGTGTTTATTATTGTGACCCCGGGGAAGCCTGCTCTCTTCCAGATGTCATCTGCTGCATCCCCCAATATTGATATTAGAAGGCCCTTTACATCCCCCACTGCCAGTTTCTGTCCTGCGGTGTGTTTTTCCATTTCATATATCCATTTCCCTGCACCTCCACTTAATGATGGGAGCCTGCACTTTATATTTTCCTTGTCTGTATGCTTCCAGGGGACGTATTGTGGTCTAACCCCTCCCCTCTCCAGAAGTGGCATTAAGTTGTGTCCTGGTTGGCCCCTTGGGTTCCACAGGATCGAATCCGTATACCCCTCCTCTTCTTCACTGTCTTCTACATCGTCAATGGGGTCCATATTTCCCCTGCTCGTAACTTCTTCTCCTCCATCTCTTCCCCTTCTTTTATCATTTCCTTTATTTAATATGGGCGTGTGTATTCGTTCTCCCTGCCTGCGTCCAGGAAGGTCTCTAAGCCTGCCTGTATAGGGTGTCAGTTCGTGGGGGAAGGGTGCGAGTTTAGGTGGGCATGTTACACGTAATGAGCCTGAGGTAGTGGAGCATGTTGGACGGGATGGTGAGGGTGTAACTGCACGTGTCTGCCTTTCCGCCATTCCTTGCTCTTCCTCCTCATCTCCCTCCAGTTCTTCCTTTCTCCTGCAGATCCATGGTGATTCTCCATTTGTCCGGGTGATGTATAATTTATCTAAGCTTTCCCTTTCACTGTTTCTTCCTTCTTTCTCCATTCCTTCCCCTTCCTCACTGCAAAAGTCCTCCATTAATGGCAACCCCCAATCTGTCTTTTTCCCCCTAATCGTTACTGTTTTTAAGTCTATTAGATCCGTTCCTCCCTTGTCTTCATTGCCAATTGCTCCCCTTTGTGCTGATGTTGTTGCTACTTCTGTGTTTCTGTATACATACCTTCTTACTTCACTCTCCCCTCTCCTATCTTCTCTTTCCCCTTAATTTTTCTCCTCTATTTCTCTACCAAAGTCCTCTCTTTTCTTTTTCAATTCCTCCATTACTTCACTACTCATCTTTTCCATTATCCTTTCTTCTTCTTTCTTCCTTTCCCATCTCGATATTTCCCGCTCTAATATACCCTCTATCTATCATCCTCCCTTCTTCGTATTTCCTTGTCGTTTCTGATAGTAATCTCCTTTTCCATATTTCCATTTCCTTTTCTTTTTCTTCTTCCTCTCTTTTCTTGTCACGCAGTGCTGCTCTGGATACCCTTTCTGACACTGCCTTCACCCTTTCTGCTTCTCTCTTTTGCTCCTCAGTTCGTTCCCTCATTTTTTCCAATTCATTCTTGCTTTCTTTCCTTTCCCGTGCTCTCTCTCTTTCCTCTCTCTCTCGAGCTGCTTGATCAGTGCATTCTGCTCATCCCTTAATTCTGCTAATTGTTCCTCCAAAATCTCTTCCTTTTGTCGTAGCAGTTCTTCCCCCTTTCTTTTCCCCTCTTCCCCTCTCCTTTCACTCTTCCTGGTGTTATCCTCGTCCATTTTCCTTACTACCTCCTCCTCTTCTTCTGTTAATGAACCTCGTAATTTTAATAATACCTGCGCAGCTACCCACTCATCCTGTCCTATTCCTGCGATCTGCTCTTTGCCGATCCCCCCTTCCCCTGCGGGTATTTTCGTACGAGCTGATCCCGTCGTACTAGTCTGCTCCCTGCCCGTGTGGCTACCTGTGGCTGTATATGGTGGCGGGCTGTATGCCGGGTTCGAGTACCCCTCAGCCGCCCTTAATTGAACCATGTCTCATAGTTCTGTTAAAGGATATAGCCCCCCTTCCTCCTTTTTCACTACCTTTGCTAGGGGTATATATCGTCGCTCTGTTCCTTTTTTATTTCCTTTTCGTTTATGTTGTTGCTCTTCTCTCCTCCCTCTTGTCCGTTCCCCGTGTTCTGTGTGCCTTCACTCTCCTTTTCCCCATTCTTTCCTTCCTCCTTAATCTTCTCCTCTTCCGTTGTTTCCCCCATAATGAACATTCCATTTGGTCCTGGTCGGGACCCTTGGAACATCCTCCATAAGTTAAACACCTCCACGTGGTGTATCAACTTCTTCCCCTTGTATGTGGTATGCAGATGGGTTAATAGCGAGTGTTGGGTATATGGGTCGAAAATGCCATTAGGCGGCCATGGTGTCGTCATTTTGTTGTCCGTCCCATGTGTCCATTCTATGCTATACTTGATCAGTTTCTCCCTATAGGGTGACAGTGTTTTAAATATGTGCTGTAGCGGGGTAGTGAGGGTGTTCCCCCACCCTCCCGATCCTGTCCCGTATGACATAGTAGCGCTTCACTTGTTATCCTTCCCCTATTTGGTAGTGGTTATCTTGCTAACAGTGTACACTATACAGTCTTAGAACTTTACCTGGCCTCGTAATTTTGGGGACTTGCGAGTGTCCGCTAAGGAAAAATAGTAAAATATAGCATTTACATTTGTATATTCTTTTCTTTCTTTTCTTCCTTTACGGAACACCTTTACTGCCCTCTGCAGCCGAGGCGCACGTAGCCCCCTGCGGCTGCGTGCCCCGTGTGACGTTCTTATACAGCCGTCCCACTTTCTCTTACCCCTCCTCCTCTTTCTTCACTTGCCGTGGCCGGCGTTCTCCGTGCGCAGCCACGTCCCCCTTTTCATCTTCCCCCCGATCAACTCGTTATCGTTTATCTCCGTCTCCACTCCCTTACCATAATTCTCTACCCCACCACTCTCCGAAAGAAAGATGCCTTGTGTTCGAGATATCCTCTGAAAGCCCTACTGGTGACGTCACCGATCTCTTCAAAACTACTGGTAAGTTCTTCATATGTTTTTAAAAGTTCAAAATACTCTTGCAATCTACCCCCGTTAATCCCACAGCTGTCTTCCTGTCACGCCTGGAACAAGGTAATCAACAATATAATCGGACTGCGCACGCTGCATCGCCTCGCGTGTGATACGCCCCTCGACAGGAGGGCTTAACCAGCCAATTATCTTCCGTATTAGGCAACCAGCTAGCTACCGCCTACAGGGAAACGTCATCTATCTATCGAGTTTCCTGCTCGATCAATAGGGATCCTCATCTACTCATTGATCAATAATCACCAAATCGTAGGAAACCGCACACACACACACCCCCTTACACGTGGTCGCCACCTAGGCCAATCAGTGTCTACGAGCGGCCGCACGTGATGTTTTCGTGCTCCGCCCCCTCCTCTTCCGTAACGTAGCCTACTGCTCTCGCACTTGTCCAGCTACCATTCACTGCACCGTCAACACTAATTTATCAAACATTTGCCGCGCACCTGTGTAACACCTCCCGCTTCCCGTATTCAATTCCTCCCCCCTCCCTCACAATTTCACATTGCTTGTTGTGCGTGGCATACTCACCAAGTTCTCTTGATGCGGGGCCGCTCGACTGCGTGCACCCCTCCAAGCGGCTCGCCACCTCCCCTCGTCTGGACCACGTCTGGACACTCGCCAACCGCGGGCGGGATACTTCTCAACCGGCTCCCGAAGGCCAATATCCGGATTGCGCTGTCCGGTCTTCTCGCAGTTCTGCGATGGTCCTGTAGTCCTCAAAAGGAGGCAGCGGCAGAGGGGGCCGCGCCGCCGGGCCTCCCTGCAACGGGAGTACTCGGAAAAATAAAATAAAATCAGATCTTAAGCAGATCTCAGCAGTGCCTCCAACTTGTCGGGGGGAAATTCTCCCGGGGTCGGCTGGGCCGTCCGCGGACCTCCAGGCAGGGAGGCCCCAACCCCTCCCGTATATCCCAAAAAAATGAGTATGAGACACACGCAAGAAGCAAGGTGATTCTGCTGTTTATTAAACAAAACGGCAGGGATGGGTCAAGGATCGTACGCGTCCGTCCTGACACTCTCTCTTCATCGTGGGGCTCGCAGGCCCTGTTTACCTTAGTCTGACGCGCTAATTGCGTCACCTGGGAAAAGTTAGCAAAAAACCTATCGCCACTCTGGATTGGTTCCTCGAGTGGTAGGGTTAGTATAGCATACGTATGGAGAGCATTCGTTGTTAGTGGTTGAGGGTCAGTCAGGTGGTATACTTGGGTTGTCCCTTCAATTTGATACATGAAAATTGTTACATGAAGACCCCTGAGGATTGGTTAATGTTAATGGCGCCAGTGATAAGAGTCCCATGTTCTGATTGGTCCACTCGCGAGCCCCCCAGTCTGGGGCCATCGCTGTTCCCAGCTTGCGGTGCACCTGTCATTTGCAACAATGTTTCACTATGGGTATGTGTAGACAATGTGAGGATTTATTCATATGCTGGAAGGCAGACTACTCCCACCATCGCAGATGTCCATTGAGTCGCTTAATTGTATCTCCCTGTGTCTTGAAACGTGGGATCCAGGCACCTCCCTCCTCCTGGGCCTGGCATCCTGTCAGGTTCGGCTTGGTCACGTGAGGAGAGACCGTGGTTGAGGCAGAATTCTGCACATTTAATATTGCATTTTCCACTGTGTGCCTGGCTTAATTTGCAGGTGTGACCTTGGCGTCGGCTTGCGGCATGCGAGTTTGCAACATTGTGCCCTTGACTGTCTGCTCTCGCCGGGCTCATTCTGCAGGGTCAGCAACTGTACTCTTGCTCGTTCAATGTTCATGGAAGCTCTTGCTTGCGGCCTACTTGGGCCTGGTGCATAGGTGGAGACGTTTGATGCACGGCGCTTTAGGTTATGGTATCATATTGCTTTATCCCCAGTATCATGTCTTTGTTATATTTCTCATTGCAATGCATGGGTTTAGGAGAAGCGTGAGCAAGCATTTTAGATGAGTTCATTGTGCGTCTTGCGTTTCTGCATTTTGAAAAACCTATGTGAAAAATAATAAAGATGAGCGTCAGTGGGTGTGCCCGTCACCTACGTCATAGCACTGAATATGTTCTTCGTGTGGATTGGTGTGGGGGTGTCCAGTGTGCATGTTGGCACGGGTGTGCTGACCGTTGGCTAGGTCGTCATGGCATCTCTAACGATGTGTTAATTTACTGTTGAATGGTTCAGTCGAGTTCATCCATGCCGCATGCGTCGGCATGGGCAGGGCAGGCTGGTGGGCAGGCTGGTGGGCACATCCGTATGTTCCTGTACCAGGGTATCTGGTCATCTGGTAGGTGGGCAAACTCCTCTCATGGCGGGTGTCTGGGCCACAATCCTCTAGGCCAGGGGTGTGAGGGGATTGGTTGGAGCCTTTTGTTCCATTCTCCCACTTCACCCCTCTACGGGATGGAAAAAGTCCTACTTTTGCTTTGGGCTGCCTGTGACGGGGTCTGCAGGACGCGGGACCCACCCAGCCAATTCTGCTTTTCCAGGGGTCACACTTTTGTGTGTACGTTTGAGCTCCGTGTAGCAAAGCGGCACTCCCAGGTACCTGACACATTGCTCTGTGTCAACAGAGCATTACCATGGGAGCGATTAGGCACTGATGGGAGGCAGAGGGACAATTATCAGGGACTTTTGTCCCTTAAGAAATGGGAATGGGAGTGATAATAAGTGAGAAAGGTGCATAATGCTGCATGCTTTTGAAATAATGACTATTGCTTTAAACCCCAAGTGGGATTTGTTAGTCTCACATTATTCTGCATGATGCTATTGTGACCGTGCACGCAGGTGGGGAGAATAAAACTAAAGCCATACTCTTATTGCTCAACATATTTCTATGATGATGTATATTGTGTAAGGTTAACTTGTAATGAAAGGCTAGTTTATTAGCTTCAAACAATCTTTATTTCCGAATTTTTCATTTCACAAAAGAACACAATACACACATAACATATAAATATATGAAACACCTTTTGAAATGAGATTAAAAAACATTTAATGTTCTCAGGTATAAAACATTTTCAATAAAACTATAAATAGAATTGTCCGCATTCTTACCAGGAAGGGAGAACACCAAGGCTTGACCTGGGCTAGTGTGCAAATATTATGCAATATAAAAATAGGTAGGAGAAACTTTCTTATAGGTATCTTTAGAATACGACAAACTAATAAAAAATGAATTAAATCGTCCAACGTAGAGCCATTAAAGACACAAAAAAGGGATGTTGGCTGAATCTTACTAATATACCAATTAGCCACTACTGAAGTTAGTGGTAGACGGTTTACTCTAGTTTATTATGTAAAGAGGTTTTCTTCCAAGGCATAAAGTATTATTAAACACATGAAATACAAAGCAAAACCTTAATAAATATATCAACTAAACCTGGGAAGAGGTGTTCAGTTGTTTAAATTGTCCACATCTCGGTTTCACCATTTGACCAAAGTGTGTGATCCTGGGCAAAACATTTAATCTCAATGTGTCTTATCTGCAGCTTTTGTAAGCGATTCACTAGCTTATATCAATATATCATGCTATTATTTAAAAACAGCCTAATGACTATAGTGCTTTTCCATATATAATGATAGTGCAATTTGGGTAGTTTACACAAAAAAGTTATTTGCCATTGGGCTTACTCATGGCATCTTAGTCTAAAGTCACTGACATGGCGCCACCAAGTAGCAAGGATGATGCTCCTTGCAATGTCCTCTTCTGTGAAGTCACTTCTGTTGGTGCAACACATACGGAAATTAAGAGGTTTGCATGCATTTATTTCCCCAAAAGAGCCTGGACAGAGCTCTAATGGATGGGTTTCCATCTATAATGGTCCTAGAGTTTCATTATTTGTTTGTTATGAATATGTGTTAAAATGCCATCTACCACTAATGTTATCCAAAAAGTTGATTGAGGGTTTCTGAATAATACCATATGGAATCGTGCACACTGCACTAAGCTTCGTGTGCACTACCACGTCCAAAGTGTCCTGCAAAACCCTTCTACAAAGTTCACCACCCTACACAGGTGGCATAATAATTAATAATAATTTGGCATTTATATAGCGCTACGAACCCTCAGGTATCTGAGCGCTGCTTATTATTACCCACGGTGTGTGGTGCTCATTTATCGACCTCGGAAGGATGAAACGCTGAGTTTGGCGCTGCCGGGATGGATTCGAACCTGCGTTCGCAGGCTCTGCACCGATGTCAAAGCGAGCGCTCTACTCGCTGTGCCACTTGACCGGCATAATCTCTGAAGTGCCCCTCTGACACCACCTTGCAGCTCATTAGCAGCGTCCTGAACCTGCACGCGCAGTTCACTGTCAGGGGCTGATTGCGTCATTTGTTTATTCAAAGCATGCTCGCAGGTGACATGAATCCCCTTATTTGCATTGGACGCGGTTGCATTTTATTTTTATTTATTTGAATTTGTAAAGCGCACTACAGCCCAAGGCCATCGAGGCGCTGTTGCAAGAATATGTCTTAGCTACAGAATTTTAGGCTTAGCTCGTGGTTACAATGAGCGGAGGCCTAGCTTGGTAAAGAATCAGAGAGGCAAAACCACCCTACTAGTGCTACTTTTTTTTGCGGCAGGCAACCCTGGTAGGGAAGGCTCTGTAATCAATGCCAAATTGCACCAGCACCTGCAGGGCAAGTGGCACCATGTGGGATTTACGCAGGTACCACAACTTCAATAATTTGCCTGGAAGCGTTTTTCTGTTTGTAAGAGTTAGGGTAATCAAGGAAAAGATTTGTCCCGTTTTCCAGGTAGCTCCCTGATTTTTTGTCTTAAGATGCCGGCAAGTGGGTGCACTTTAAATACAAATATTTATGTTTGGCGCTTAATTCAATCAGGAGCTTCTCTTGCTCTTGATGGGCAGTGCTTCCCCTGGGTTTCCTAGCTTACATCATGAGCCGCTGGCACTCAGAATGCCACGTCATCCTCGTGCTCGGAATATCCACAGGAGAGCAGCAAAACACAGGCATCAATTTACAGTCTCTAGGAGGTGCTTTTCGCAACTCCATTCAGGTAGAGCAGAACCGGGAACTGAAGGAAGCAAGGGCGAGGCCCGACAGAGGATCCGACGATGGATAGAACAGAAACGTACAGATCACGCGAGATAAGCCTGGAAGTGTTTTTGTACGGGCTAGCGGCGCAGAGGGTGACGGGTGATATTAAAGACAGTACCATAATGATGAACCCAGACAACCAAAATAGGGTGGAAAAACTTTGGCCACAAGCTTTATCATATAATGAGCTATGTGTAGAGAAAACCAACCAACAAAAAGTGTAATGTACAACCAAAACAAATTTTGGGGAACAGGGGATCAGGTGAGCGGGGACCCTACTCCCACGTAGGGCCAACTCGAGGCTGATCCCTGCTGCCTCTCATGCTAAAGCTTGCGACGTTCTGTGGACCCGGTGTATGAGCCGTGTTCGGTTTATCTTCCGTCACTTGTTTACTTCTTTTATGTGTCATTTTCCCATTCAGACTTTAATTACCAGTTGACTACCTTGATTAGCCAGTTGCTTTTTCTTTTAACCCAGATTGTTACATTTTTTCTTCTTTGTGAGGCCTTCTTCCAGACTTTTATGCATTTTCCTCCATATTGAAGCAATATCAGCTTTACATTTTCATAACTACTTTTCTTTATGATAAGCCCCTTGAGTGGTGTTTATTCATTTTCCATGCTCCTCCATCCGTCTCCTTTCCCTTTCACCATGATTTTATTATTTACTTGCCTCTTGTGAGGCGTCCGTAGTTCATAGATACTTAGCAACTGGCTTTCTTCTTTTGACCAGTTTGTTTTGTTTGTATCTTTTCTGCTTTGTGAGGCGTTTGTCTGTTTGTGTATTTTAAGCATTTTCCTCCTTAATGAGGGATTATTGGGCTTCTTGTTTCAAATACTCACCTTTTGTTCAGCCCCCTGCGAGGTGTGATTTGATTATTTAGTTGCCTCTTGCGAGACGCTTGTTATTTTCTTTCCTTCAGCATTTTTATGATTTTTTAGACTTTGTATCGGTGCCTGTTCTACTTCTCTATTTCTACCTAAGCAGTCGTTTTTTTCTAGTATTTGTTTAATATGGGTGCTATACCGGCCTGCACTACTTAGTGGGAGGGAGGGAGGGAGGTTTTGATTATTTTCTCATCTGGAGCAGGGGTCCATGGTGCGCACTGCTCCTCGAGTGTTGTGGGAAAGGGATGCTTAGGGGGCTACCTTGCCCTCCTCAGATATAGGCCAAAATTGGCTTGAGGGTAGCTAGCCCCCTTTGAAGCATTAAAGGCCCCTATGTCCTCCCATCTGCCCGGATGGGAGGGGGCCTTTGATGAGGCTGTCAGGGGCAGGGACTACCTGTTTGACAGGCGGTTGTCACCTGCCCCTTCACCTTCTCGATGGCGGGGAGCCCAGAAGTCTGGGTCCCTTTTGTCCCTGGGCCCGGTGGTCCACCTTGCTCACATGGGTGCTATCCCATCTTATGCCCCTGGGCCTTCCACCTCCGGGGACCCATGTAAAGAAGAAGCGAGAAGGGGAAATAAAGTGAGACAGCAAAAGAGGGCAAAGGGGAAAAGAGACAGAGAGGCGGGGAGGGAGAAAGCGCCTGAGAGGAGAAAGAGGGATCGAAAAAAAGTCAAAATGGTGGGAAGGGGATGGGTGGGAGAACAAACAGTTTAATTGAGGGAAGACGTGGATAGAGAGTTGGAGGGATGATAGAAAATGAGAGAGCCAGAGGGAGAAAGAGGAATGGATGGGCTAGCAACAGCGAGAAAGGGGGAAGAGAGAGACGAAGAAAGGATGGATGGGCTAGGGAGATGGAGGCAGTGGGAGAGGAATAAGAGAGAGAAAGAACGGGGGCTGGGAAATGGGTTGCGAGTATGCATTCATGCTCTAATTTTCACTCACTGATATGGTCTATGCTAACATGTTACCTTGGGTTAGGATTCGCAAGGGTATGTGCTGTGATTGGAACTCATGCCCCTTCTTGCTTGGGGAGCCAGGATTCCCTGAGTGGGACATTGGCCAATTGGCCACCGGGTGCGAGATTGCCGGGCTGCACATGGTTGTCGATGTTTAATACACGTGTTCAAGACTTGCCCGTTGTCTTGTCGCCTGCTTGCAACACATGGGTTGAGGGAAGAGCGGACCTAAAGAGCCAGAGAGACATGAAAACAGAGGAACCAACAAAGGGAGGCGCGTGCAACCCCCACTGAGAGGAGGCCCATGTCCAAGACTGTTGCCTCATTCCACCAAGACATATGTATTAGCCCTAAACATGTATGTTTATTTGTTTAAGGCATTATATACACAATGCTGACTGCAAAGTCCCCGAACCATTACCTTGGAAATGCTCCTCTTTAATGCATTTGTTTTCAAGCATTATTTATTTATTTGGATTTGTAAAGCGCACTAACAACCCAAGGGCATCGATTAGAAAAGGGAAATACCTTTAAGGCATATTATTTCACAAACATGTTCTTACTTTAGTGATGAAGAGAAGCCTAGATTCAAACATAAAAGGCGGATAAAAACATGAAAGGGGTGGCGCTACAGGACCTACGAATTGCATGTCTTTGAAACTGCACACCAAGGAGGTGGGACTGAAAACATTATTGGGCAATTATTATTAGTTTGAATTAAAATAGAGTTTCCACTATTGCTGAAAGGTAACAGAAGAGGGGTGTACCACCCTAACCCAGTGGGCATAACTTGATTAGTGGATTTATCTTTGGCACCAGGGTTGGCATCAGGGATCACCTGCAGCGGGACATGTTCGGAAGAGCTGGGATCCCAACATATCAGCCAGAGAGGGCCTTTCCGTCTGCTCTGCATGCCTGTGCAGTCGGGTGCACGCTGTAGCAGGAATCAGCTGGGCGTGTACACTGTCTCGCTGTGGTCAACAGTCGGTCAGGTGCTGTACACCGCCACTGAAAATGAGCACGTCACACAGATCCTCATCGAGCATCATGTCTCCGATTCACTCAGGGACCTGCTCAGACGAGGCGATGCCCATCGTATTGTATATGGCATTTGAAGAGCGCACAAAGGCCGCGAGGCATCAAGGCACTGAGGGTGAGAGGGAAACTGTTGGGCATCTTGGGTATTACATTGTGATAGCAGCCAGCACAACACGCTCGTACTCTCCAAGAGTTGTTAGAGCGCCAAGAGTGCCACGCGAGTGCTTTTCTGCTAAGCCCTCAATGAATTGCTAAGTATTGAGCACAAGCCCAATAATTAGCCAGAAGGTCCCCACACCAACATGGGTGGAAAGACAGTGGCCTTCAGAAGTGGAGGTCTCTGTTAGCTTTTCCTTCCCGGATACGTAGAAATGTGAACAAGTGCACAGGTGGCCAGGGGGAGTCTAGAGTTAAATCAGCTGCTAAGTAAACATGCTACATATTACAAATGGATAACTTTCTAAAGCTATATATTCAGGACAAACTACACATAATGTGCAAAAAAGCACAAACACTCTGTAATAAACGGTCTCCCAGCCATCTGGCTACCATGGTAAAGAGCAATATTACATGGTTCTCTACAATTAATTGGATTCTACAAATGTGGAATGTAGAATGTCGGTCCCTTTGATCTCAACAATATGGCTAACTTCCATTATGGCAACGACAACAGTATTAATATTATGCCGTTCGCCTATTTGTTGCAGAAGAGAATACTGATTTTGGTGGATAGAATCTATTATGTGGATCTATCCTAATTCTGTGTTGTCAGGTCTCCTTAATTAGAGATCCATGAATTTAAATCTGAGAATATCCACCCACAATTCCAGTGAGCAGTCAATTACATTTGGCAAGTATCTTTAAAACGAATAAAAGGAAAAACAACATTTAGCCAATGATGCTGCTTTACTCAGTGCAAACAGACATATTTTTATTTTACTCTCTGAATAGGGAATCTATCGGCTGTTTCAGAGTGTAACAACAATAAAGAAAAACCAAAAGGAGAACCACATGTATGGAGATATATACAGACGTCAATTATAATTCATTGATAATGATTATCTTCGCATTGGATCACCAATGATGCATAATAAATCATGAATTGAAATATTTTGAAGCAGAGGATTGCAATGCATGATATACAGTGTGAATTCTAACAATTCCAAAGCCGAATTCTTGTAGTCCAGATGCAGGCTGCTAATCAATAAGCCAGATGCACGCTAGGACAGAAAGGGTTTCAAAGTTACCCTCAAAGTGCAGGATGTTCTAGAAAAAGAACGGAAAAATATTCCAGGGTCATTAGGTAAAAGATATCTTTGCCGACATGGAAGATAGTGGTTGGGCAAAATCTAAGGACAGGGGACCTGCCTTTTACTATGGTTCCCTGTGGTCTTCACGTTTCACATTTTGGCGGTCATTAGCTATATCGAGGCTGCCTTCATCCGGGCTCCGAGTCGAGGACCCTGTGGAAAGGTACAGAAGTGGAGTGTGAGTGGAATATTTCTGAGGGTGCCTTTAATAACTAGGCACGGGTGATAGTTGATTAATTCTCACAGTGCCGGTCATATGCTTACCTGCCGGGACTAGAATCCCAATTTCTGGGTTTGATCATCAGTGGAGAGCGTCACAAACTATTTTGGTGATCACAAAGGTAGTGGTGCGGTGTGGTATCCCGTTGAAGTGCGGAAACGGGCCTTGCTGCATAGTATGCAGGAGAGCAGGTCTGGCATGCGTGATGTTCTGTGGATAAAGGTGTACATTTGAGCGGGCTATTGAATTTCTCTGTTATATATGTGGTCGTCTAGTGTCTCAAATTACCTGTAGTTTTTATTTCGGGTTATCTTCGGATCTGTAGGTACTCCGGTGTGTTCGAGTGAAGGACAGTTCCTGTCATGCCTACTGCAAAGCTTCTTATATCATTGACGCAAGTTTATATGCATGCAAGAAGACATACGCAGGCATTATGAAATGCCACTGAGAATATGGACCGATGAGGATCTGTGAAGTATCAAAATCAGAGCTGAAAGATAGGCCCTAGCCCAACACCCGGTCCAAGCCCACAAGGAAGAAATGGTGGAGACTCTGAGATTACTTGGAATTGAAAGAACAAAAACCATGGCGGGTGGTGGCAGCAAGGAACAGATTTGCGGCAAAGGAAAGACACATTATTTCACTTTGGGAATGACCACATTCGGCTTAAACCAAGACAATGAACTCTATTCATTCTTCAGAAACTGTATACTTCCACTATACTCCCGAATCTAAATAATGATCCCTGCATGCACAGTACATGAACCCAATACTATGCCTATGGATGTCGAACTTTTTATAGACTACATGGTTCATCATGGCTTCAAATAATAAACTGAACGAAAGCTTGGTTTACATTTATATTGCAAACCATACATTTTCCACTAGTGATGTAGATGAAGGTTAAGGCGGCGCGGGGGATTGCTATCGATCTCACTTCCGACTAATTTGTTCAATAACGGAGAAACCATTTGGCAATCTGTTCCAACCACCGCAACATTCCACAGACGTGGCAAATGCAAATATCATGGTATACTACTATGTTTGTTACTTAAATTCCTCCAAATTCATTCATACTATGCTGTTTAACAACATTGCTATGAGCAGGACACTTTCATGCTGCAACGTGTTCATGTACCGGCTAATTCTAGTTATTCATGCAGGGCACAACCAGCACTGGTGATTTGTTACTCCCAGACACCAATAGTCTAAATTAGTAGGTCACCAGTCCATTATAGAACCACTTATCTAGACATACTAGTCTTTTCTTTATTACTATACCTCTACTGCAATATGGCACCATCGTTTCACACTAATAAGTTCACTTTCTATTATCATATCTCACTACGGATAAAGACACGAGGTCTTGGCGTTCTTAGTAACAACTCAATGGAATTGGAGTCGTGTGGCTATCACACCACCTGCATTATTTCAGAATCACAAGGGATTCTTTGTAGATGAGCTATATGATACGAATACTCATTTTACCGAGAACATTACGTTCAAAATCTCATCAGCAACTGTACGTGAGATCCACAACTGTGAAACACTGCTCGAAAACATTTCCCCTTTCTTCCACCGCCATGGTATTTTTACCAAACACCAATATATCATATTTTTGCAAACGTCTTAGCGACCCCAAAACAACAGCTAATTGTACCTTTCTACATTTTGAGGTAACTTTCCCAATTTGGTACTTTTTTATTCGTATTGCCATCAGCCTCAAATGCCTTTCCTATCAAACCATGCCTATTTTACATATTCATTTTCATTTCAGAAACACAATTATTATTAATCATACCCTGCATAGATCCATGAAAGCAAACGATTGCTTTATACATGGTGACATTCGCGCCTTGAAACACTTGTGTATCGGCGCGTTACAAATGCCATATCATATCATATCATTCAATGAATTCAATGTTGCTGATATATGTTCAGGTCAAATTACAAGTGCTCAGCAGATGAAATACTGTGATGTTCAAAACAAATCATATTTTAACCTCAGTGTTTATTTATTTTTATTTATTTATTATTATTTTTTCATTTAGTTTATACAAACTTTTGAAAAAGAAAAAAAACAAATTCCCTCATAAGTACTACCTAATACAATACCTAATACAATACTACCCATAAAATCTTTAACTTCTCAAACTTCTCGCCATTCATTGGCTTCTTGTTGCTATATAATCTCATAATAAACCATCAGCCTCTTTTTATGGTTTCACTTGCGTCCTGTCATTGCCTTGTTACATCTGGTTGAGTAGCAACTCCTGCTATTCTTCATCTTTTTTGGCCATCATTTTTTCCAACTGTTGGAGAAACAGGGCAAGTGCTAGAGACAAATTCTTATGAGTGCTGCAATGCAGACGTATCCACCATTCTTCGGTACTGTATGTTGCAACCAGGTTTCTTTCTTGAATCAAATATTTGGATCGTACATCTTTAAGCCCTGTGCAATTCAATACCAAGTGTTTCAGAGTTTCAATTTCGGCTTGGCAAAACCGACATCTCACATCTTTACCTGCTCAATTCCTTCTGATGCTAAGAACTTCTTGTGTGTCATACAGATTTCATCTGAATCTCAAGTAATACCTCCTTAGGATTTTACACGGAAACAATTCCATGTATTGGGGTATCTGGTTCACACCCTTTGCTTCCACTGGGCTGTTTGCCATGCATTTGTGAGCACTTCTTTGCTCTGTTGTCCTGATCCAATCGTGCTCAAAATGTTTCTTTTTTATGGCATCCGGGTTGTTTATCAACAATTTGGTGTCAGCCCCTACCTCTTGCAGAATGTTCTTGCAGTTCACTTTCCATTGTTAGAGCGTCGGCTGTATCCGCACTGATTCTTGTTCTACCAACAACTCATATTGAGGGCCTGCAGATTCTCTCATATATCATATTTGTCCTGTTTGTCTTTTTCAAGTTATTGCAATGCAGAATGTGAGATAGTGTGTTATTTGTCTCCATTTCAGAGCCCAGCACGAAACACATGTAGGTGTTTTTTTAGACTGTAGAGGTTTATAAAGTTTGCTATTTGCCTGTAACCAGTAATGTCCTCATGTAACAGCGCCACGATGCCTCAGGGCAGCTGTGTGCTATATAAAAGTTAATAATAATTACATAAATAAACCCACAGGAACGAATCACATTGATAACACAGGACAGATGTTCAGTATGCTCAATGTTTTTAGTTTTGGCTATTAGGTGGCACTTTAGTGCCAACTCTAAGCCAAAACTATAGCAGTGGAGTGCAGACATGAGGGAGATAGGTTGGATTTTTCCAACCCATTGACCACCCATCACCATGCTAATCTCTATGCCCATTCCCACCCACAACCTGCCCCTCCTCCCCAAAGCACACACCCCTGGGATCTCTTTGAGCTAACTCCTTCACACAGTAACATCAAATCTTGTGCTGTATAGGAACTGTCAACATTAGTTCTAAGCAATCTTCAGAGAGTTGATGGCTTATTTGGGCTGTAAATGTGCCCTCGGGGTAATACAATGACTGAAGGCTTCAGCCACTTGTTTTATGAGCAATGTGGGTGTTCTTGCATCTGTTCCTTTCAATGGCAACCCATTAACAACACGAATTGCCAATGCCAACAGTTTTGGCTTGTGTATAGGTATTAAACATGCATTTGCCTGGAAGTGGCATTTTAGGCCCAGTTACTCACACCATTGTCCATCTGTTTTCATGTTATGGCGAGGGAGTACCCTTATAGAAGTGCCTGGCAAAATGCCTATCCCATGCCTGCGCGACCCCATGGCTTTGCCGATGCTTGTGTTTGTGTTTTGGTGAGAATGTGCAGGTTTCTAAACCTAAAGGAAGGAATTCCAGTTGGTAACACAGCACAGATGATTATATGCCCATAATGCTATTTATCTTATGTATTCATATACTTTCAAGCACATAAATTAAAAGGATACTTTAATTCATATTGAGGAACCTGTGAAGCACTGTGATGCCACTTGGGAGCGGGGTCAAATTGCATCACTTCTTGTGATGTCATCAGGGGGTCAAAGGTCGTTTGATGTCACTTCCCCTACCCCAGGCATTTTGGTACCCATTCCAGCCTGCTTTCTATTTTGACACTCTAACAGGGGGGCGTGCAGGGAAAATACATGTCAGTATCACTCGCGTTCCACGCACACCGACAGCAGGCAGCACGGGTGCTGGCAAACATCTGCACCGCATAGTTTCTTCTCTTGGTACTGATCTGCGCCAGAGCTCATTGGAAAGCTCTGCGCAGCAGGGAAAGAATGAAGCTCGGCAAATGGAGAGTGTGGTGGAGACAGAAAGGAAGTGGCTCAGCAACAAACAGATATTTGCACTGCTTATGGCAAGCTGACTCCACCTACAGAATATGGGGAGCATGGGCAGCACCAGTGAAGGCTTCCCCCATATGCAATGAACAGGGAAAGAGGACTTATGGCAACCTCACCTCACTTCCAGATCTTGCAGAGTAGGAGCAGCATCCATGCAACTTTCCCACATATGTCATGACTCGGAAGAGACAGGACGTATGGCAAGCTTCCCTCACCTACAGACATATAAAGCGCAAGCATCACCAGGGCAGGCTTCCAACATATGTAAAGGGCAGAAACGCAGGTGCCCTTGTACAGCGCCCCACGTTTGGTGGCCTTGCTGCATGTGGCTTTGTATAAAAACCAAAGGGAGTTCATTAGTGAGACTGTGGGAGAGACAGATGCGATGGTGTTGTTGGACGCAGGTCAGAAGTATCGAGTTCCTTTGTGGCAATCTACTTTCTATGAGTTGGTGACAGACTTGGGAGTATGTTAGCCATAGGGAAGAGCCAAAGATCTGATAGACTGCAGGCCACAGCGAACCTGGAGCTCTTGCAGCAACAGCCTGTTTGCTACCAGCTGCCAGCACACATTGAACACCATTCATTTATTTATCATTCTAATGATATCTTTTCTTATGTGGTGCCAAATGCCCACGTGGGTAGCCAAGCAAGGCAATGCCAGATGTTATTGAGACACAACTCAATGCTACTTTATTCTGTTGATCTCAGATGGATGAAAGATTAATTAGTCCCTGCCAGTGCTGAAACCTGTGTCCTGCAGGATGCTCAAAATATCTCCAATACTCACATCAACCCATTGAGCTGTGTCCATGGTGGGCGTAAGCTCTAGATATGCTGACGCCTTCATATTATACAGGCAGAATGTATAAGACACCAGAAGCAACACTCCATGCTTTAACTGTGAACACTGAACACGTACAGCATGAGCAGCGAGAGCGACTCTTCAAACACAGGGTGTATTTACATGCACGCCACACGCACCATACACCTACACCCACACACAGTGCACGCACACGGAAATACACACACACACACACACTCACACACCTGTGTGCACACTAACACACACACACACACACCGCACAGAAATATGCACACACGTGCACCCACTAACACATATACACAAACCATACCACACCACACATACACAACAGCAACAGGCCAAGCTTTTACTGTGAACACCGAACACATATAGCATGAGCAGGGACAGCGACTCACCAAGCATGCAGTGTATACACACACACCACATGCGCACACACACACACACACACCACAGTCCCTAGGGACACTTACACTGTCGCTGATGTAGGGGCTGTGCGACACAAGCTTCGGCTACACAGATAGAGCAACTGAAGTGTTGGCAGATGCGTAGGTTGTTCATTGTCATTGCGCATTATTCCTGATCATCGAGTCAGCAAACACATTTGTCTAGCTCAATGCACTGCCAGAACTCCCACCAGGTGCTAGAGATCAGCTGAGAAGATAAAGAGGGACTGATTAGAACAAGTACCCTTTCAGTGTGCCCGTGATGAGTTGGATGGTTTGGTGAGGGTTGATGGGCAGGCTGATCCCAATGTTGGTTGCAGAATTAGAATCCTGAGCCTCTTTTCGGGAATGTATGAGGAAAGGTCTATGCCAAGAGCCTGCAATCTTTTGCTCTTCAGCTGTTTTGGACTACAACCCCCGTCAGCCCTAGCCATCATAGTCAATAGCGTGGGACCATGGGAGCTGGAGTTCAACACATCTGGAGAGCCACAGATCGCAAACCATTGGTCTGTGGTCCCATTTGACAGAGTTGCGCTCCCAGGTGGCACCATCTGTAGATGGGAGAGGAGATTTCAAAGTCATGACCACTGAATATGTGGTCTTGTTCGTCATTAAGTAAATCTGGGATTGAATATTGAATACTACCTGTGTTCTTTCGCTTCATGCCTTTCGATAAACCTAGTGGTTCTGACATACTCCATCGCCCTCCCGCTTCCAGCTTCACACTAGCTGCTCAGTTACCACTGTTTCCCTCACGCAGGTGTTAGCAGTGACAGGCAAGTGCATGCAGTGTGTATGCCTCTATGCTTAGAGGTGGCAACGATCTGATCTCATCTCCCTAGTCAGACACAAAGTGCATTGGCTACCAAGTAAGGCGCCCATTGAGTTAAAAATCCTATTCGAGACTCATGGTGGCCTCCACAACTCTGCCCCCCCATGTCACCCATCGTATCTCAAAAAAGAGCAACCTATGCAGCCTACAATCCTCCTCCACCTCATAATTACCCCTAGATTCAACAGAAAAAGAGCTGGTGGAACGAGTTTCAACATTATCGCTCCCACTCCCTGGAACATGCTCTCGGCCTGCATCCAGGAAGAACCCTCCTACGCGATCGTTTGCAAAAAAGTCAAAACTGCAATGTTTCACAAATATTCCTATATCACTTCTGACTTACACCTGAAATGGACTTCATGCAACGAAAACGGAACCTTCTCTGTACTACATTGTAACCGCTCTATCACTATGCATTGACTGTAATGCAACCTTCACTAGCACCGTGATACCTCTGGGTCTAGGCGCTATCAACAAATAAAAAAAATAAACACATAAAATAAAATAAAGTGAAGATTGCTTTTCATGTTGGTGTTCATGTTAGGCTCTTGGTTCAGTTTTAGTTCTCCACAGATTTTGGCAACCATTTTGTTTGGTTGTTGGCCCAGCATCCACCAGTGTTAATAATAATGGGTGTACTTGTTTTCTAACTACTCACTTCTATAGAGCTTCATGCCATATTCCTTCGGCTTCTAAGCGGATCAATAACAGGTGTATTGGTACTCAATTTATTGATCTCAGAAGGATGAATGGCTGAGTCGGCCCGGCTAGGATTCGAATTTGGGAAGTGCAGGCTGGCCCCATATCTGACACGAGCGCTGGACTCCTGGGCTATCCATCTTAGTATGTCAGTGAATGTGAATGAGCAGGTGAAATCCCAAGAAAATTGTCTGCGCGGGAGCCCCCTGTGCGCACCTGCATATGTCACAGAGAAGGCCGGTGCATGGCGCTGTGCTTTATCTATTTGTATAGAAACAGTGGATCAAGTCATTAATAGAAATATTGTTTGCCAGCTTTTTGTTGATGGGTTTAATAGACGCACATTAGGAATTTTCCAGACCAATATTCTGCTTGAAGTTTACTTTTCATCTCCTTGTTTTCTCTAGCCTCAGTATCTGGCAGCTTCTTTGCTTTTGAATATGCTGGCACAATACAGGGCAATTTTTCCCCCAAAACACCTTGCCTGCAACAAAGGTGCCTGTTTATACTGGAGCGGCGGCCAGGCTGGGGCCAAGATACCACGGGATGGAGACAGGTTTTTCATGCTTGCCCGAGAAGCGCTAAATAAGTTTGGCACACATTCATCAAGGATATTGTTCTGTAGCTTCAAACTTAATCCCAGTGCTGGCGTGAGCTCCAGGAAATCCACCTTTGGGTTTGAGATAATTGGAGTATAGCCACTCTACTGACTGTAGCTGAATTGTTGAGTATAGCCACTGTACTGAATCTACCTGAATGTTTTAGTATAACCACTGTATGGAATTTAGCTGAATTATTGAGTATAGCCACTGTATTGATTTTTGCTGAATTTTTTAGTAGAGCCACTGTATTGAATTTAGCTTAATTTTGATGCAACTGTCCACCAACCCTACTAAAAACTCTCCAATATCCTGCATACTCACCCTCAAACACAGAACAAAACACACTCATACCTCTACTACAGCAAAAACCTAAAACCATCACAAACTGCACACACTACACAACACCCAACAAGAAACTAAACCAAATTACACACAAATCACCCCATGAACACTCATGCACCAAACAACACATAACGTCTACCAACGAAAAACAAACCAACACACAATGACCGTTTTTTCTCAACTGAAACTACTGACAGCACATCAAAGCTCTCTTGTGCTTTTCCCTGTCAATCACATTAATTTAGCCCTCCCAGTCCTCCGTCGTTATCAGATCCGCTAGAACACCTGGAGACCATGAAAATAGCAGTGCTGCGTGGTATTAATCACACTTACCCCTAGCATAACATAAAATGGAGGCAGCAGCAGGTTCCAGAAGGACGGGTCTTTGCCAGTTGGGCGCTGACGTAAAGGGCACCCTTTGGAATTCTGGTAACTCCAGTCTGTGAGCCAGTTGTATGAATGCATGCATTGTGTAGGCCGCTCGACTTAGAGGTGGCACACTTCGTTCCGGGCCCCACAGTATTGTGAACGTTATGAAAGCCGCCGGAGGGAGTTACCAGTACATCACCGGGCAAGCTTTGATACTCAATGCACATTGTTCAGCGATAAATAGCACAGGGGTTGTGGGGGTGTTCGGCTGTATGCTTGATTGGGGGCCAGTGTGCACCCATTCTACTTCTGACCCCTTCACAGCTGGCTCCTGCTGGAACACAAATCACAAATAGCAGCTGGTTGCCCCGCCCCCTCACTCGTTCAGGAAGGTTGGGGGGAGCTTTTACAGCTTCTTGCTTCGTTTCACAGATCTGTTTTATAATTATCCAAATAATGGCCTTCCCAAGGCATTGTGCTGCATTGCAGAAAACATGGCTTGCCTTCCACCTCATGTTCACACGACCTGCTCGGAATCCTATCAACACATGCCAGGTTTCATGGGGCAGGGATCTGGTTACCTGTAACATCAGCTGCTTGCCCTAAAGAGTGCATTCTGCCTACCATACAGAGCGAACATGGTAGGGGAATGGTGAATTATGCCATGGCGATTCCCCATACCCCTTGCAACAAATTAACTGTCACCAATATCCAGGGCTTTAAGTGCACCGGGGCTCGCAGGGTCTCCAAAAAGTGCTCCCCAGCTGAAGCTCTGCCAGGCTTCCCCAAAGAGCCCTAGTGGCGTCAAACCCCTCAGGCAGCCCTTTCATTTAACAGAGCATTTGGTGAAAGGGCTGCCAGTGGGGTCATAACTCTGAATAAATAAGGAGAGGTGAGTGCACCAAAAGGTATATCAGTGTGGCTCTGTATGGTGAAAGGGCTGCCAGAGTAGGTTGGCGCCTCTGAATAAGAAAAGGAAAGTAGAGGAGAGGGAACTGCTATCATACATTTTGGTGCGCCACCTCTCATTTTGTTTCCGACCCCCAGAGGCAGCTCTATAAAAGAGCTGTATCTGGGGGTTGGAGGCTTTGATTAAGCAACACAATTAGTGGAAAGTGCAGCAAAAGGTGTGATAGGCATGTGCCCGCCTCTCCCCCTTGACTCCCAGTACCTGCACAAGTTGGGAGTGAGGGCGAAAGCAATTTTCAGCTCCACCCCCATCATACATAGGCTACTCCTATTTGTTAGAGCCCCCTCTCAATTCCTCATATCACTGAAATCATTGCCAGTATCCCCTGCAACACCGACGAGTGATTGAAGCGAGGTTTTGAATCAGTCAAAACCATGCAATCGCTCCAGGCAACAGTCCAGACCATTCTTTTTCAGCCGCTTTGCATTTACGGAAAGGGTAAAACCATACGTAAATTGCGCTTGAAGCACCCCAAAAGTGTCAGTCTAGTCCTAACTGCCAGATGACCCCCTTCTGTACATGATGACAAGGCACGCTAGATGTATTTGAGGCTCATCTGGAGTCATGGCTGAGGTGTAGCTTGACCTCATGACACAGAGAGCTTGAGCCTACGTATGGGTCTACCTGTCCCAATTAGAGCGATTTATGCAAAGTTAATCTGTCTCCTTTCTTGTGCCCACGTGATTTTCATGTAACGGCCCCTTCTCTGCAAGGTGCTCTAAGGCTGTTGCTAGAGGCATACAATGCTGCCCAAAACACCCAAAATGAATACATAAATGAACTTAAGAGCAACAGGATTTTTTCAACAATTGCTCTCTGTTTTCAACCCCTCCTCCCTTTACTTGTCCCCGTCCCCTCCGGCACTATCTGAAATGTCGTATGGCCTAGTACGATAGTAGCTTGTTTTGTTCCTCTCCCTCCTTTCTCTCCACCCCCCCTCCCTCACCTCTTCTTAATCTCCGGCTCTACCAGAAATGTCGTCAGGCCTAGTACGGTAGTCGTCGTCTGTCTGTTTCCCATTTCCTTCCTAGCTGTGTTTTAACTCTTGGCACTATCTGAAATGTCATCAGGCCCGGTATGATAGTTAATTTCACATTCTTGTTGTTCATGCCCTCTAAGAATGTCATTGTATTTTCCCTTGTTCCCTCCCTTGCCGTGAAGCGCTTTGAAACACGTTGTGTGCAGGCGCTATATAAATAAACTAAAATATCATATCATATGCTTGTCATGAAATTGATCTGGGATGCTTCCCACATCATGTATATTACAATGCTGTTGTACTGTTGAGGGAGGAAAAGAGGGAAACAGGTGGTACAAGCACATGGGCGGAGGGGAATGTGGGGATGTTTTGATGTAGTGTGGGTGCATGTTGGTCCAGTTAGGTGGACTATAGCTCCTTAATGTGGAAAGAGGGCATGCCCTCTTTCCATTCTCTTCCTAGCATCAGGGAACACCATGGAGCAGCACCCATTGCAACTTAGGGTCTCCTGCCATTAATGGGGGAGGGACCCAGTGGAAAGGGCTTGAATTCTATAGAGCAGGGGTGTGCAACCTTTACCGCTCCAATGTTTTGGACTGCACCTCCCATCAGCCCTTGACAGCACAGTCAATGGTGACGGGTCATGGGAGTTGTAGTCCAGAACACCTGAAGAACTGCATTTTCCAGACCCCTGCTCTACAGTGTTCAGTGTGCAGAAAAGTGTAACAATGAAGGATCCTTTGCTGGACATTGTATTGGGGTCGAGCCACAGGATTCTGCTTTGTTGCTTCAAACAGTAGCAGATCTGGTTCTTTTCAGGCCTCTTACAATTGGTGTGATCCTGTGCAAACATCCATACATGGTTAACTGTTTGGCTGGGGTGGGAGGACTGGGAATGTGTAGTGGAGAGAATTTCAGAGTTGGCAAGATATTCTAGTCAAGAGTGAGGCCAAAACATTAAGGGTAATTAATGAAATATTGTACGACTTCCAGAGGATTATGGGTAGAAAGTTCCAAAAAGGCCACTGCATTTCACACATATTTCTAGACTTTAGGCTGTCCCTACGTTTTCCGACCTGCACACGTCTGCTTTGGCAAGTGGCCCCATATTCTCTCTTATATCGTTGAGCTTGCGAAGTTGTCTACATTGTAGTTATATATCACTTTTCTGAACGGGAAAAGGTTCCATAGTTTTACTCATATAATTAAGATGTGTGCAGTAAGTAACAAAAACTAACCATTAAGCCTGCTATAGTTGTATAACAGTGGCACCAAGTCCAGTACTCGATAGTACCACAACCACATCAGCTTTGAAGCTAAAAAATAAATAAGAAAATGGAAACCGACTAAAAACTGTTCACCAGAAACTTGGGCTAATTCACAATAAGCAATTTTCAAAACACTGGCACTACCATCTGTGGGAAACCAATCTGATTCATGTAACCTCTTTTGTATGACACTGGTCCCCACCTTAATCACAGTGAAATCTACAACCAAGCGTCAGAAAGCAAAAACACCCTCACCCAACCCTCCATCCCTCAACTACAAGAATCTTGCATCCTTACACTTCCCACACCCCTACACCCCTTCAGATGACCTCCGGAGCTAGTGAATTTAACAGATCCAGACCCTATCCATTTTCTATCAGTAACCATGCTGTGCTGTCCATTTTTGCACTCCACAATATGGGCAGGGGCGGGAGCTATGGCTAACCTGCTCGCTAGGTCACCATAGAGACTTTCACTTCGACACACTGGTAACAAGCACATCTGTGCCTGCATTCTACCACACAGAGTTTCTGCCTTCCCGCTATATCAGGTGTATTTTTAGAGCACATATTCACCCCCATGGGGGTATCTTGGCGCTATTGACAGATAACAGATGTTTATTCTTACCCACTTAATGGTACTCATTTTATCGACCTCGGAAAGGATGAAGTGCAGAGTGGACCTGCCGGGATTCAAACCTGTGACCATGAGGTCAAACGCAGGCCCCGCCATTGGAATCAGTAGTCCACTGATCCTCAGACCGGCATTGGAATCATTAGTCCACTGAGCCACAGATCCGGCTGTCCTACTAACACACCCTGCCCTCCTTTGCTACAGAGCCATGCGCAGAAAGCCCAACACAATTGGCAGAAGGGAGCTAAATGACAACAATTTATATTACATATACACAGGCTATGTAAGCAACTCCCATTGACCTTCACTGTATTGAAAGGTTTTTGTTGTGGCTCTATTGTAAACATGGGCTGTGTTGGCTCTTTCTGACGTCACTTGAGTGTGTCATGTATAATTCTCAAGCGACCTAAATAAAGTGACTTTACAAATAGCAGGGCAAGCAGACCGTGAAGGTATATTGGTATTTTAGGTTTCACATCATGATATAAACTTGCAGGTAGGTATTGAATTGTAACTGGTTTCTTTTTTTTTTATCAATGTCAACTTTTCACAGTGGGCTCAAGGGTTACCTGTGTGTTAGCCTCTCCCATCACACCCCCTCCAAAATTGTGCTTATTTGGGAACTTTGCGAAACTTGGCCACCACCCTAAAAGGGCATATCATGGAGACCTTCCCTACCCGACATCCAATCACCTGGCAGAATCGTGGCAAGGTAAGCTCCCTCCCCAAATCAGGGTAACTGCATCAAAGACCCACAAGCACAGTTCACTGTGATTTACCATTGTTTAATAGTTTAAACAATTATATTAACACTGCTGTCATGAGGTTTCCGCACATCAAAGGACCAGAGACTTGTAGCTGAGCTGCTATGTACATTATCAGACGCGTCATCATTAAACCACTACCAGGTAAGGGGTCCCAGTGCTGCTGGGTGCCTTATCAGTGTTGTGTACTATGTGTATGAAGTTAAGGCCGAGCCTGTCCTGCGGTTGGGTTCTCTGTGACTCCCTTGACTCTAGAGGCTTCTCGTCTTTTGATGATAATTGAGTAAGACCCACAAATCGTCTGCATTTGTCTCGGGAGGATAACTCAGGGGCAATGCGCTCGCCTTGGAAGCAAGACCACACGGAGCACCACAGGTTCGATCCCCGGGTAAGCGCTTAGAAACCTCTGGGGATTAAGCGCATTATAAATAACCTATCATATCAAATCATTTGAATCCCGACCACTGATCTCAAACACATGGACCCGGGACTAATGCCTTGGTTCTGAATGTTGTTTAGGCCACTTGTGGTCTTTTACCAAGAATGCCCAACATGTCAAGGTTGAGGAATTTGGTTGATTTGGCTCAATTGATTATATATTTAGACACTTGTTTTTCGACTCTTTCCGAGTTGCTCACCCTATGCATAATGTAGATTGCAAACATTTTCATTGTATCTTTGGTCCCCACGCCGCTCCAAGAAAAGTGGTGATGTTTTTCAGGAAACAGCACCCAATTGTCATGTTTTGCAAATTAACAAAATGAAAAACGTGACCCAAGAATACCACTAGTATCAGATTCTCAAGCCATCATATAAATTGATTTTGGTTTTTACGACTTTGGGGAAAAAGCTTTCATAGTTTGTAACACACTTCTGCCCAAACAAATCCAAAGTTCAGAAAGCACTGTGTGAGGATATACTCCCAGGCTTCTGGGAGTCACGTAAAAAGGGAAATTGATCTTCAAACCAGCTCTTAGCAACCCCCAATATTCTGTTTACAACTTATTGTCTTTCTTTGATTGCCCTTAGAAGCAAGACAGCAAAGCGCTGCGAGGCCAGTATTTCCCACACACAACTTCTGAAGCACATGATATTAAGATAGATAAACGTGGACGCATATGGTGGGTATTCAAAGACATGCACTAAATTAGACAGAGAAACCCTATGCCCCTGGCACCTTATACAAAGATGACTGTGAGCTGCATAAGGATGGGAGCTTGATAGGAGTACACTGCCATAGCCGAAAGAGGCAAGTAGAAAAATTGAACATGTAAGGTAAAAAGGGCCTTTTAAAAATACGAGCCCAGTTGGAAAGACTTGGACACACCCACACATGCACGAGTAACTAAGAAAAGAAAGATGAGAGCATGTGGAATGTTATCAGCCTTCCAAGACCAACCTGTTCCACAATTGGTGTTATTGTCACCATTCGATGCAGAATCAACGACATTGCTAGAACCTAAGGTGCTCGAGGGGGATAACATTATAAATGTACCCACCTGAAGAGTCAAGTTAGTTCAATAACAACTGCGTACGACCTGAGTGAGTCATGGCTTTCCTGGGAAATGTGCAAGCATGAATAGTGATGAGTGAATCTTCTCTAATCGCAGATCAGGAGGGAAATGCATTGATGGAGCGACAGCTGTTCTAGTTTATTTATTTATTTATTACATTTGTAACACGCCCATACCCAGAAGTATCAACGCGTGCTTACAGTAGAGATACAGTCAATACAAGGGCAAAATATACAGTGAACAGAGATAGCAGCCATGGACCAGAGGGCGAATGTGAAATTACTCGTATTTGTAGAATAACCAGGTCTTGACGATTGTTTTTTAAAGTAGAGGATGATTGCTCATCTTTGATAGCTGGTGGGGGGAGTTCCAGAGGGCAGGTGCTGTAACACAGAAACTCACTCCACCTGCTTTTTTCGTTTTGAAGCTGGAGTATGCAGGGAAATGCTGGAGCCGGATCTGAGGGCACGACCACGAGCCGTTTTGGAGATGCAATTGTTGAGATATTGCAGGCAGGGCCACACTGTGAACACAATGGTGAGTGAGAGAAAGGGTTTTAAACTCAACCCGAGCTTTAATAGGGAGCCAATGTACCGCACGCCTAGTAGCTGATATGTGATCAGAGCGTTTAAGGCCAAGGGCAGAGCGCATAGCTTTATTCTGGAGCAGTTGTCATTTGCTTAGATTTGCAGAGGAGGGACGCATCAACAGAATGTTGCAGTAGTCAAGTTTGGATAGGATTAATGCACGAGAGGGGGTGAGACAGTTGCTATGGTAGAGGAACTGTCTGCTAAGTGAGATAAGTCGTGCTGTGTAGGCCGTGGACGAGGCTAAGGCATTAATATGTCTAGACATAGATAGGTCCGCGTCAAGGTGTACTCCAAGTGTATTTATATTCTTCAGGACCGGTATGGATGTGCCATTGTTACAGAGGACAAGAAGGAGGCGTCCAAGCGCTTAAGGTGGTGCGGGGTGTCTATGAAGAGGAGCTCCATTTTCTCATCCTTGAGACAGAGATTGTGCGTTGCCATCCAGTTCTGTATGATGCTGTAGACCTCATTGATAGTTATAGAGTCCGAATTGTGGTCACCTGTGAGGGGGGGGGGGATAAGGATTTGTGTATAATCAGCAACATTAGTGTAGATGACATCTCTAGCATCAAGGAGATCAAAGGGGGTAATGGTGTTATATAGGGTAGGAGAGAGGCAGGAGCCCTGTGGGACACCAAGTGGTGCAGGGATAGCATCTGCCGCTGAATCTCCTATAAAGGCTCATGTAGTACGGCCGTTAAGGAATGAGTTGATCCATAGAGTGACTTCCTCAGAGAAGTGGAAGTGTTTGAGAAGATGTTGGCATAGGATGTCATGATCGACCAGGCCAAAGGCCGCTGAGAGATCTAACAAGAGCAGGATTGCTAGTTTGCCAGAGACACGGATGACGTCCACTTGGATTTTTGAATCCAGTGGGGCTGTTTCCGTGCTATGCTTAGGGTGGAATCCAGATTGCCTTTTGCGGAGCAGATGGTTGGTCTCAAAGAATTGCTGGACTTGGGAATAGGCAAGGCGGTTTAGTATTTTGAGAAGGAAGGGGACAGTGGTGATGGGGCGGTAGTTAGTGGGGGTGGCTGGGTCAAGGGAGGTTTTTTTAAAAATAGGTGAGACCCAAGCTATTTTGATAGAGAAGGGCACAGGGCCAGAGGAGAAGGAGGCATTGGCAAAGTCTGTGATGATAGGAGTGAGTGAAAGTGCACAGAGCTTAATTTAGTGGCCCGGACATTCGTCCCAATTTTCCAATTAGAAGGTTTAAGCTACTAGCTCCTGGGTGACTTGAGAGAAGGTGAAGAGGGGGGTATTCATAATGGAAGTCCTAATAGGGGGCAATACCATCAAGCGAGGGTGCTTTGCTGGCGAGTATGTACTTTAATGCTAATTCTACTAAGCAGAGAGACAATTATTGCATGAAAGCATTTTGGATTGTAGTACACCAAGCTTTATCAGTGTGTGCACCAGAAATTGGAGGGATGGGCGTTTCAAGCTCTCTGCGAACAGTAAATCATGCTTTACTATTGGAGCTGGTGTTAGCAATTCAATCATTATAGTTATTAGATTTACAGGTGACGAATGCTTTCTTGTTCTGCAACGCTACTGTGGCAAGCGCCTGGCAGTACATTGTAGAGGGATGTTTTTTGCACAAATGTTCCAGGGCTCTTTTATCTCTGCAAAGCAGAACCAGCTCCTCTGAAACCCTTTTTTTTTGGGCTTTTGAGGGTTGGGGACTTTCATTTGCACAATCTGGTCAAGAGCATGGAGCAGGCCCGAGTGATAGAGATTGGCCAGTTCCTGTGCCGATTGTAGTTGAGGTGTAATGTTCGTGTAGAGTGAGGCAAGGAGGGCTTCCTTGCATGGAAGGTTCATATTAGCATAATCAAAAGTAAAACTGAGCTACTTCTCTCATGTTAACTGTCTATTAGTATTTACAGGGCTCTAATGATCAGAACTTACTCGAAAGAAGAAAAGGATGGCAGACAAGCGACATCATGATAGAGGAATTAACATCTGTATGAATATCCTGCCATCTTGGCTGCTTCTACGCAGCCAGAGATATGAGGCTATACCTGTTTGCTTCCTGGATACAATATGTTTTCCTGATTGAACATAAACAACTAAAAATCAAATCAAAGGAAAGTGCATGAAAGCCACAGGTGATCAAAGAAGCAGAGAATCGAACAGTGGCAGAGAAGCATCACCATAATACATAGGCCTGATTCACAAAGAACTAAGAGTAACTCTGAATTCAATCCGGAGGGATTCGCAAAGAAGTGAGAATGTCAGAGTTGCTCATAGTATTCAATCAAATAGCCCTCTCCAGGTTCAAGTCAGAGTTACGTCTTTGTGAACTCCGTAAATCAATCCAATCTTTTAAATGCCTTTGTTAGAAGTTGAGTTAACGTTTACTTTACAGTATCTGCTAAAGTCTGAAGAGCCTTGGCTAGCAGTGTCACTGGGACAGACTGGGGTCTGGAGCCACCAGGCCAGGGGTCGGCATTAGCCTTTGCACCGTGTCCTCACATGACCAGGTGCCCATGGTCCATGTGAGGACCATTCATGCATTGGCCATGCGCCTTCCAAGCGCTGTCATTATGCCCAAGAACACAGGGTGTTGTTAAGCCCAGAAGGACTTAGCATTGGCAGCAGTCCTTATTAAATGACTTAAATGTATACCGAATAAAAACGATTTGAATTGAGATTTGAGTGGGTATTAAGCAAAGAACATCCATTTTACTGTAGATATGGCATCGTATTCACTCGGCCACGAAAAGCTACAATATATGTCTACAAGTCGGACAATCACAGCATAGCTGGCTGTCTCACTGTCTCTTACTCTGCCCATCACAGTCTCTCCAGCTATCTTGCTGTCTCTCAACCTGACAATAACTGCTTTGTCTAGCTTTCTCTTTGGCTCACATTCTGCCTACTGTAGACCCTTTAGCCATCTCACTGTCCTTTAACCTGCCTATACCTGGCTCTCTTGCTCACAATGTCCCTATTACAGTCTCTTAGGATATCCATCTGTCTCATATTCTGGCCATCTCTTCCTCTGGCTACGTCCACCTATATTTGAATGTGTCTAATACAAACGCTTTAGCTATATACCTGTCTCTCATTCTATTACAGTTTCCTTTGCTGCCTTTGACTCTATCAGTCTCTGGCTATTGCAACTGGTGTTTATAAATGTATCAAATTGCCTCTCTGGCTCCCAATCCTCCTACCACTGTTCCTCTGTCTCTCGATCCTCATTCTGTCCTTTTGTTTCTCGTGGGATCTATCCAGTGGTTACCCGCCACTATGGATGAGGGGAGCTGCCCCCTCACCTGTGTGGCAGGCTGCCTGCTAGCCTGAGTGACAGGCAGCACAAGTCCCATGTGTGCTTTATTTGCACGGGGGACTGTTCTGCCTGTCTCTCAGCAGGGGCGTGTCCCACAGTACGGATATGTTGTTTGTTTGTTGCAGAGTCCTTTTGGCTCAGTAACAAACATAGTGCACAATAATGGGAGCTGGCGGGGCATCAGAAGACCGGCTACGTGGCCTCGCATTATTGCACAGCGGCGTCAACATGCTGCCTGACAGCAGAGGATTCCTTTCCTATCAGGCAGCGTGTTCACTTTGCAAAGATCTGCGAATGTGAACACACTGGCTGACAGGAGAGGACCCATCTCCTATCAGTCAGCATGTCTACATTGCAGTGAGGATCCTCACTATGGTGGCACATGTGGAGGATGCGTGCAGGTAAATTCAGTGTTTTTTTAAAGATGTAATGTGCTTAGATGAATGTATGAATGCAAGGAGTTGCATGAGTGATGTGAAAAAGTGTGTGTGTGTGTGTGTGTGTAGAGGTCCCCTAAATTTAGAGATGGGGCTGCTGGGGGCATATCGTTCTTTTTTGCTTTACCCTTGATGCACAGTAACATGCATCAAGGGTAAAGCAAACATGGTAAGTGAACTGTTACTACTGGCAGGACTGTCCTACTTTGAATGTTGGACAGTCTATCCACGTAATAACACTTACCTTTGCTTTACCCTTGCTATTCAGGTACTATGCATTAAGGGAAAGGAAACATGATAAGTGTTATTGCGTGCCTAGACTGGCCTACATTAAATGTACAGCAGTCTAGCCACATAAAAACACATAAAAACACTTTTCTTTGCTTTACACTTGATCCGCAGTTTCTGTGCATCTGGGGTAAAGCAAACATGACAAGTGTTGTCAGTGGTTTACATACAATGGGCCTCATTACGACCCAGGCGGTAAGTTACCGCCTGGGCCGTGACTTTACCACCATGGCGTAAACTACGTTTACGCCATGGTGGTTGGCGGACTTACCGCCCCATTCCGAGGTCGGCGGGGCGGTAAGTCCCCAATCCCCATTTACCCTTCCCCATTCCCATTTTTGCCCCATAGGGCATAATGGGAGTGGGGAAGGCGTTAATTACGCCACCGTAAATTACGGTGGCGTAATTAACTCCATGGTACCTTAGCGCCATGGATTTTAACACCTGCTAAAAGCAGGTGTTAAAAGCGCCATGGCGCTAAGGGACCTCGTAGTTGGCGGTAAGGGGTCGGCGCAGCTAACGCTGGCGTTAACCCCTTACCGCCAGGGTCGTAATGAGGTCCAATGTAGGCCAATCTAGCCAGGTAATAACACTTATCATGCTTGCTTTACCCTTGATGAACAGTTACTGTACATAAAGGGTTTAGAAAAAACATGATAAGCATTATTAGCTGGCTAGAGTGGCCTAAATTCAACGTAGGCCAGTCTAGCGAGGTAATACTTGGCTAGACTGTCGTACATTGAATGTAGGTCAGTCTAGCCAGGTAATAATACGGATCATGCTTACATTTCCCTTAATGGCAAGTAAAAAATGCCAAGCCACATTAAGAAAGTATATGCAGACTGGCACTATTAGTCTATCAGTCCGCATATACGTTCTTAATGTGGCTTGACATATTTAACTTGACATCAAAAGAAAAACAAACATAAGTTTTATTCCATAGCTAGACTCGCCTACATTAGAAGTGCCACTCTGCATGGCTTTTGTGTATTTTGCATCTAGTGTAAAATCAAACATAAGTGTGATGACTTGGAACAAAGGCCTATCTTGGTATATCCAGTCTGGAAATACTTTCTTTCTGTGGCCTGACATATTTTACTGGCTGGGAGTCCTTATATGGTAATGCTTGTAAGCAACCGGGGCGGGAACAGCAACCACTCTGGTTGCTCAGAATGCGGGCTGAAACTACCAATTTAAGCCTGTGTTTCAAGCAACCTGCTGGCTGCTTCCCGCACCATCTTACCCCCACCCTCCCTTCTGTTCTCTTCTTTATTTTAAATCACCCCCCCCCCACTTTCCTGCCTAGAGTGGTGGTGCCACTGCTGCTGCTGCTGCTTCCTCCCTGTGTCATCTCTGGCTGCCATGAAAATGGAAGAGGGGCTCCGTACAAAGCTCTGTCTTCCAGATCCATGGCAGCCATATTTAGTAAGTACTTAGTTTGAAATTCATTCAAAAGAAATACTTTGCTCTCAGCACTCCGGGTTACCGGATAGGCATCCCGAGGGTTGGGGAGAGGGGCTATAGCGCTCAGACGCTCTCCGGCATGTGGGTTCGGATGTTATCAGCCCTGGCACCCTCATTATGCTACGCTCAGGCCTTTAAATCAGGTCCCAGACCGATAACACCCACTGGATTGGGTCTTAATGCTTAATGTGAGCAGCATGCAAGGACATGTATGGGTACAGTTAGCATGAACATCTTTTATATACTGGCATATGTTGTGGGCAAAAGCATAATGAAAATGCATTGGAAATTGGTCCTGTGCACTGTTGGTAACTTGCATCTATTGGCTTTTTTCTTGTGCTACCATACAAAAGCCAGTACAAGAATCCAATTATTGTATCAATCAGCAAGAGGATTCACTGAAACCCATGATCACATGTGCTAATGGGAATGTATGTTTCTGATCCCTTAGTGTGGTCTGTTTGTTGTCTTGAATGTTGATCTTAATAGACGCAATTCACAACAGGATTACACTTCTGATTGTGTTGATCCCAAGCCCCAAACCGGTTACTTTCATGATTGACGGTTCTGTCTTTACAACCTTCAGATTTGACTACTTTCTTTGTTTCTTCTTGGATCAATTCTCTGTGATGCCGGCACCATTTAACTGCACTTTGATCCAGTACTGCACTTTAAATTTCTTCATGCTTAATTACATGCTTCTTTGCTTGCTGTCTGGGTTGTATTTCCTGAGCGCTTGATAAAATAATACAGAATCCAGAAAGAATGGGTATTTATGAGGCCGTCCTCACAAAAATCAAGTTTTAAATATACAATAGCAGCAGTAGATACACTGTGCACAGGCTGCAACTCAAGGGGTGCATGTCTTGTTTCCCCACTTCCCATGTGAGCCATAGAAATTCGAAGAATAAGCTTTGATTATCACGACATTGCTTGAACTAAGCGGTTTCTCCTCAGAGAATTCTTATATTACTCTTGGTGAACTCCTCTTAAAAAGAACTATTCACCAGGGTGCTATTATTAATTTGTTTTATTCATTTGCTTCTTGTGTGTCGAATAGCGCCAACATGCCACATTTCGCCCACTTCCTAGAACGTACCTTAAGATCCTCGAGAGAAGGGGGATGTACAGAGTGAAATGGGCGCCGACTATGCGGGTGCTCCCGGGGACCCCCGGAAAAATGCTGTTTTCATGAAAGTCCCTATTCGTAGATTGGGATGTTTTTTCACCCACGCTGCACCCACTCCCTCATTGCCCGCCCCCCCCCACGTCTCCCGCTGGGAAAACCAAACGTCAGCGCCCCTGGTGAGTGAGGGGGGGGTCAGGGGAACAGGTGGAAGACAGTATGTGTATGTGACATGTTTTCTAGAGCAACAATTTGGGAGCCTCCCGAACTCTTGAGAACAGTGGTCGAAGTGGGCAGGACCGTTTAGGAGCGGCGCTCCTCTGCTTGTTTTTATTACTGTTCCTATGCTTTTATTTGAAAAGAAACCGTTGCGGAATGATTTAACTTTAAAATAAATGCAGGAAGAAGTTGAAACGTGCCCTTTCAGTGCACAGCACGTTCCCTAAAACAGCAGGTGCATGTGTTTGGGGGTTTGTATTGTGTGTGGGAGGGGGCGTGGTGATGGGGTTTCTGGGGAGCGGGGGCAGGCCAATAGGGAATATAGCTCCATTCATTCTTTTCGTACACTAAGAGCGCCTGCGGGCCTTACCAAGACGAACAATTACAGTCTTATTCCGAAAACTGGCTGGTGACAGAGTGGGCGTTCTTCATCAGTGATGCAAGCAGGGCAGTGAGTTTAACTCATGGATGACGGTGCGCGCAACCAATCGGGAATGATGGAATCCACTTTTCAAATTCTAGCTCATGGAATGCCTTACTTGGCATGCAGGCTTATCCTGGCTTGTTCCTCAACTCTTCCTAGGCTTTGGGTGCGGGATCAGTTTTTTCCAATCTTTTCTGCCGGTCACCGCACTTAACGATTCTGCATCTGGAGTTTGTTCTGATGTGCCCCGCTACCAACGAGAGCCCCAATTCCACCAGGATTCTGGGTATTGCATGTTGCCTCCTGCTGTGCAGTGTACGGTCGGTTCCAACCAAGCGGGATGTGGCGCCTATAGGTCTTGCTATGTCACCAAATGAGGACATGACCTAAGCCGGGAAAGTCTTCTCCCCCAAGACCCACTGTGTCTTTTGCTGGTACCTGAGCCTGGCAGGGTGAGTCCAGAGGACAGTGCCGGGCACCCCTCTTTGGAGAAGTGGATGGCCGGGCCTGTACATGTGGCACGCATACTCTGCTCCCCCATCACTCTAGTCATAGATAATCATTTCAGAAATGACATGAACATTACCTTTTCAATTCTCCCATATAATTCTGCCAGATGTGTTCTATTCCTCACCGCTGTATGTGACTGTCCATTCCTCTTAGTGGGGCAGAAAGGTAATCTGCTCCATCATTTTGAAGGCTATTGTTGAGAAAAGGAGCTACTCATGAATGCATATTAAACTAAACAGGGTTCCTGAAAAGGGTGAAGACTGGGGTCAATCCATAGAGGGCGAACAAAATGAGTTAATACATTTGAGTTGCTGGGATTTCAATTTTCACATTTTCACTCCTGCGGTAAGGGGCTAGTACTCGATCACATACAGTGCATTGATGATCTGGCTTTTAGGAATTTATAGAAAATGTGCAGGTCGGATGCCCTAATGTGGATTGCATGCAGCTTTAAGAATGGCATATCGGCCTACCTTAATTGCGCAATTAGGGCGCCCGCACACTCTTCAGAGGTTCAGCCCATCCCTGCTGACGCATATCTTTTTTGACATTTACTTCTTATTTGCTGTGAATAAGGTTTTCACAGAAGTGCCGGGGTTGCTTAAGTTATATGTCATGGGGACATTTGTCCAAGGAGCTGTGAGGCAAACGAGCACCTGTGTGAGCAGTAACTGTGCAGCAAAAATCAGTCACATCTCCAAGAGCTATCAAAAACACTCCAAAACACTATTTGACAGGCGCTCCAGTATAGATTTATTTGTTCTATCTTCACAAGTTGTCCTCTACACGTGTTTCACCACTTTTAAATGCAGTGGCTCTTCAGGAGGTATACATGTATTTAATAAGATCTTTGTTTTCACTCAAATGTGTTTTGATTTGAAGTTTTGAAGATTTAAGGGTAGATTTCCTGTGGGGTTTGTTTCTATCAGTTTTCACTAGTATTTACTTCTAATTGGTTGGTGGGGCAGTCCCTCAATGTCTGTAGCTCCTTGATTACAATGGATTTAGGTCAGGGTTCCAAACTGCTCCATCTCCAAGAGCTAAAAGGTTCAGGAAGTCATGTTTTAGAATCTTCTTGTGACTGATGAAATGCAAAGAATGCACTTCGATTGATATGGGGAAATATTGCTTTTAGACCAAGGGCCCGATGCATGGAAAAGTGTGCGGAAATCCCACAACGCCCGCTCGCTGAGAACGTCATTGCGTGAGCCTGGATGCAGAGGTTTTTCTGCTCACTGTGCATATTGATGGAATTGTTCGCGCAAAGTAACCGTACACGCAAGTTGCGGCCGGAACTCCCCCGACACGCCCCCACGGAAATCAAAAACAACAAGAAACAGCTACCTTTGCATGCACCCTGTGCAAAAATACATGCACCCTCAGAACGATGCATGGGGTCTGCTGCAAGCAGACCTCTATCTCGGGGAACATGCGCAGGGTCCACGGTAACTGTTACTGACACTGCGACAACATGCATAAAATTCATCGTAAATAGAGTAAAACTCAGAAAATCTGCGTGTGAACCCCTGTAAACCGTTCCTGCACCCCGTTACACTGCATATGAGCACCCATACATCGGATTGGAACACCAGCTGCATGCACACACTCCTAAATCCGACACCCATTCTTACCTCTGCACAGTATTTCCTATGCTCAAGTGCCTGTACGCCTGCCTTCGGGTGGCGGGTAGTATGAGGGTTTTGCATGGCCATTTCCCAGCTGGGAGTTTGCCCGGTCAGATCCCTGAATACGAATTGTTCCATGCAATAGTGGGTGTGCGATGGACTGCCTGCAGGCCGTCCCTCATAACTGCCTCTTTTTCGCATGTTCTTCCCCATTTTGCGTATTCCGACCCCTTTCCCGCCCTTTGCGCAACACATGCCCACGGTCTCTGCATGGTGTCTCATGCAAGGCACTCGGCCGCTTGCAGGAGCGTGCCAGGCTGCCCCAAAATCCATGCAAAGAAAGTCCCCGACATTAGATTTCATGGATCGACAAACAGGATTATGCGCACAGTTTGGCGCGCAAGTTCCCTATTTTCTGCGCAAATAATTAAATGAATCAGGCCCTAATATGTTTGTTGCTTTTTCATTCGTTCACTCCTATTAAAACCATATTCTGAATGATAATTTATTAAATTGATATTGATATGATATTTTATTTCTATTGCGCTGGTACACAAGTGTTTCAGAGCGTGACAAGGGAAGGGAGAGGAACAGGGGAGAACAAAACAGCGATCTTACTAGGCCCAGTGACATTGAGAATGCGCAAGTGCATGGGAGAGGGGGAGGGGAAAAGTACATGGAAGGGGGAGAAGTGGAAAGTGCGAAGCATAGGAGAAACAGATAAATAACAATACATAAATAATAAAGGCAACAAACAGTGGTAGTGCAGCCAGCAATGTGCAAGTGCTAAGTTTAAGGCAGCAGACAGGGTAGGTCTGATAAGTGCAGGAAGAAAAAGGGGGGGCTGTATGGGTACAGATACAGACCCCAGTGCAAGGGGTGATTGCAAGTCATGGCTGGGTTGATTTTGAACGGGGCATTCCCACAGCCAATTACATCAACTCAGAGAGGGGTCAAGTCTAGTTCCTGTTAACCCAAACCATCCCAGGATTTCAGGGTAACCACTGACTATGTAAATTACTCATTTGGTACTTTTTATAGGACTAGTTTAAAAGATTAAGCAGAGTTGGTACAAAGCATCTGGATAACCAGAAAACATGGAGCAGATTCAGCTCTTGAAGGTGGTACTTTGCAATCTCTGGCGTAACTCTTCTGTGGGGCAATGTTGCCCAGTGTATCTTAAAAGTGATTTGATTGCTACTTCGGTGCAAGGCAGTGTTGCACGGTATACAGAATCTGCAGTGTAATCAATGCTGGATTAGGGCCCGATTTTCCCAGAACTGTGATCCGGCAAAAATCTCTCCCTGGATCCAGAAAAAACCCAATCCCTTTTTCCAGTGAACACTGAATCTGCAGTGCTTAGTATGTTCATTGCCGAACACGGGAATAAAACCTGGGTCGTGAGGACCAGGAGTGAAACCCATGCCCTCAAGACCACATGAAGGTCCAATCATAATGCTTGTGAATTGTACTTTGCACAGGGTCGGATTGGCCCCTCAGCCTTTCGGCCAGTGGCCGGGCTTATATCTTTCCTGGGGAGTCAGGGCTGGTTTCTGGCCATGCCTGGGCCGGTTTTGAAAAAAAAAAAAAAAACATTTGAAAATATTTTTTTTTCTGCAAAACCATATTTTTCAATATTTTTCGTAGTGTCCTTAGGAACAATGCTATTTGATGCCACTTCCTGTTTTGTCAAGGAGTAAAAGGTCGTGTTTCATTGCTTCCCAGGATGTCACTTTGGGGTGCTGTCAAATGACATCACTTCCGTTGATGTCATCATAGGTCAAGGGTCGTGAGGCGAGGGGTGGGCCACTTTTTTCAGGCGAGGGGCGGGCCACTTTTTTTAGGTGTCCGGGCCTATTTCTTGTCCGAGTCCGACCCTGACTTTGCAGGAAATATTTCAATACATCTTCTTAGGTTTATAAGATGTGCACCTTATATACTTTGCCACCAACAATATAGGAAACAGTTCTCTTCTGGGTTATTTTGCAGGTGTTCATGATTAATCTTCTGAGAGACAATAATGTTTATGAGACTGGGGTAGTAAAAATCTCGCCCCCCCCTCCCAACCATTGGTGCTGGGTACGTGGGTGCTTCCGGGACCCCATTACCAGCCTTGCCCCCCCCCCGCGGGAAAGACCAATTTTGTTTAAGTCCCTATACGTACAATGGGAGGTTTTTTTTATCCCCACAGGCCTCCTCCAGCCCCCTCCGGGAAAACCAATAGTCTATGGGCCTCATTACACGGAAGGCGGTAATGGTTAACGGCCACCGTTAATGGTAACGGTGACCGTTAACCATTACCGCCTTACTACGAGGTCCCTTAGCGGGTTGGTGCTTTAACGCCTGCTTTTTGCAGGTGTTAAAAAGCAACCCGCTAAAGGACCTCGGAGCTAATTACGGCACCGCAAAATTGCGGTGCCGTAATTAGCGCCTTCCCCATTCCCATAGAGCCCTATGGGGCAGAAATGGGAATGGGGAAGGGCAATGGCGGAAGGGGGATTTACCGCCCCACCAACCTTGGAATGGGGCGGTAAATCCCCTTTCCGCCAAGGCGGTGCCGGTAATTTACCGGCATGGTCCAGGGTGCTAATAGCACCCTGGATCACCGCCTTCCGTGTAATGAGGCCCTATGTCCCTGCACCCAACCCCATATCCAACAGTAAATTATTTCCCTGGCTGAGTATAATGGTATAACTCACATTTAGTATCGCATGACAGAAATGGCATATGACTGTTGGCGGCACATGTTAGGCTTTGAAGTGAAATTGCCTTGTAGCCATAGACCAGATCCCATGCTTGCCTGTGTTCCTTGCTATTCAGTGACTGGTCCACTGGAATCCCTTCAAGTATGAAAAGTGTTGACGTCTGTCGCTAATTTGAGCCATGAAAGGAACAAAAAGCAGAGTCTGCTAAGAAATCTGAGCACTCTGATTGGGCTTCCATTGAGGAAGCGTGCCCATCCGGCGCGCTCGAGGCTCCGGGCCTCGCGCTGCTACTGCTCAGGCAGTGAGCTCAAATGGGCGCGAGCCTCTGGTGGCTCAATCAGCTGTTGGCGGTTCTCTGGATCCGATTGTAATTTCTGCCTGAGAGACAAATCCTGGCGGATCAAGTTCACATGCGGCAATTAGCAGCAAGTTCCTTGCAGATCTAGTGTCGTGTGGGTGGGGAGCCAGTGGGAGGAGGGATAAGGGGTAGAGTGTAGCGAGTGTAGAGCTGGAGTAGGCCAATAGCTTGCTTCATTGGGTTCACAACCTGGGGATTGGGAGGAGTGACGAGGAGCCTGGCACACAAGGCTGTGCAGGTCGGGGCGTTCTGGCGAATAGTTACCAGCTTGGCTTGCCGTCGGCATTTGGATCTGGCACATGATGCGTGCTGACCCGGAAGAGATTGCTGGCAGGAACTAGGAAAGATGCCAACAGGAACATGACCGTGGCTAAAGAATAAGCCTGCTGCGGCTTGCTTTAACCAGCAAGCGACTGACATACATGGCCGGCGCATAGACAACTGAATGAGTAGGCTGACCAATGAGTGAATGAAGCGATGCATAGAAATACAACTTTATGGGCAATAGCATTGCAGCTGCTTTTGTCTAATTAACAGTAAGACTTTGTTGACAGTGAAGAGGTGCTCAGTTGCCAAGGTTACTGGAAAACATACATTAATAACCTGAAGAACTATTGGCAAAGCCAAGAGTTCTGGCTTTGCTAAAGGAAACGCTTCTGCTGCACAGGCCTCCTCCTCGGGCCGAGGCCCAGAGATAGAGATGGGTGGAGGCCTGCATTGCAGAAGCAGCATCAGAAAATGTGGGTGGGGGGCAGCAGCCCCGTACCTCTCTAGCCCCACCCGTGGCACCACCTGTTCTATTGTGCACTGATTGTTGCATTCCACATCCCACATATCTTTAACAATATGCTTGGATCTTTCTGTTTATTGCTAAAGGGCTATTACACACAATCTAAAACTTTGGTGGCACCAACATGCTCTCTGTGAGGAATAATTATGTCACCTCACTCGGTAGAGCGTAGGTGCCATATAGGAACCAAAACTAAAGCACCACCTCGCAGCCCCACTGAGCGGCGTTGGAGCATCATCTCAGGCAATATTAATGACAGTGCTAAGATGTCGCCCACGAGCCAAAACTAAAGTGCCACCAATGCGCAGGAGCTATTAGTGGAGCAAAAGGGCCTCTTCAGAGTGCCCCAGCCACCTATGAGCCAAAATGAAAGGTGCCACTCAACTGCTATCTCTGCACAACTAATGCTGGCACTAAAGGCAAACTTAACAGTCAAACGTAATGTGCATTAACGCGCTACCTAGGAACCACAACTAATAGTGGAGCAAAAGGGCCTCTTCAGAGTCCACCAACCACCTATGAGCCAAAAGGAAAGGTGCCACTCAACTTCTATCTGTGCACAACTAATGGTGGCACTAAAGGGAAACCTAACAGTCAAAGGTAACGTGAATTAACGCGCTACCGCGGAACCACAACTAATAGTGGTGCTAAAGTGCCGCCTGTGTGACAACAGTAATAGAAATGATAAAGTACCATCTTTGGCAAAGTAAGTTGCCTAGTGACACCTAGGCTTTTTGTGCCTCTACAATGCTACCTCACCCTATAAGCACTACCCCAATATTGTTGCCTCACTGGGTGATGCTAAAAGATCTTTGAGCCTAAACTAAAAGCATCCCATATGAGCTACTCATGAGCCAAAACTCATAGCGGGTCCAAGGGGAAGCGCCGCCTATGAGCTGTAGCCAACACTGGTGATAAAACGCTAAGCACTAAGAGCCAAAACATAACATTGAGGATTGTATCGCTTTGATTCTGTGCCCTGACCCGAACACATCGCATTGGGCCTCAGTGATAGTGGAATACTACAGTACATCATGAAGAGTAAGGGTCAGTCCTTGTTTCCAGAGATGCATGTGGACTATTGCAATCTGAGTGAGGCAGCGCGGAGGCGTAGAAGTGCACCACTGCGTCGGATAAAATTATCATCCCTGACCGTTTAAAATGAGGACAAATTCTAGATCAGCGGGTTGATCTGAGGACCTTGCCATGAACAGGACAGCACCTGACGTTGAGCTGTCTCAGCGTCTGAATGAGTGTCAGTCTGTGAAATGGGCGGCTCGCAACGGGTCCTCACTCTGGGAAGCAATCACTCCGCTAATCCTGTGTGCTCTATCATAGAGGACATCGGCATATGGGAGGAACGGGGTAATGGCGGACGCAGCTTTTGTGGCGGGGGGTTGGGTTGTGTGGGTGACAACTGAGGGGGCACCAGGATTCTAAATGATTAATAGTCAGTTACAGGGGGGTGAATATTTTCAGTAGAGCGGGCAAAATATTTCCTCGAATTCGTGCAGGTGACGATAGAACCCAAAATAGTCTAGTGGGGTTGGCGTCGGGGGTTTATCCCCCCCTACACATTTTTTAAACAAATGGGCTTAAATGGTGCATTTCACAACATCATTTTTGTAAAACTGGAGTAAAAAGCCACACAATTTACAAGTGGCTGTTAATCTGACCAAAGAAATCAGTAAAGGCCATGTCATGTCACCGAATGTATACAGGAGCATTTCATAAGATATGGCTATATTGTCTCTATGCCAGTAACTGACACTGTAAATCACTTGACTGAGGTTCCAGGAACAATCTATATTTGCAGGTAATTGCTACTGAAAATTAATTAGTGTGAGGCTGTCAGCACAATCTATATATGGCTGCAATGATCACAGTCAGTCAACATCCCAGGCACAGAAAATCACTTGCATGAGGCTACAGCCACAAACTGTCTTTGTCAGTAATAGTTGTTCTAAATCACTTGCATGAAGCAGCAGACACAATCTATCTATGCCAGTAGATCCCTTAACAGAAGCACACCACCAGAAGCCAGGACACGTTGAGACTTGGAATGCACCACTGCAAAAATGAAAGGAGCAGAAAACAAGCCTTCTCTGCCTATGCCCCAATACTATGGAACCTCCTCCCTGTCGGCATCAGACTCGCCCCACGCTCCTACAATTGAGAAAAGAACTGAAGACACACCCCTTGAAGGAGTCACTTCTCCTCAACAATTAGGCCATCACGTCGCCCCTTAAACCACCTGACTCGCTAGATACCGACCACCCCCCCCTCCTCCACAGATGTACCCCTTCTCTGTGCCCCTCTGTATCATACGCCTGCTGTATATCTGTTATGTTGTTGCCACTGAAAAGCGCTCTGTTATGCATATGTAATGTTGTACACCTCTGTAAAGCGCTCCCGTTGTGTGTCTGTATTGGTGAATACCTCTGTTAAGTACTCCTTTGCTTCTCGAAGCTAGGTCTGCACTCAATAAATACCATAATAATAATAATAATAATAATAATAAGAGGTTGCAGCCACAATCTATTTTTGCTACTAATGGTCACTGTAAATCATTTGCTTGAGGCTGGGGTCACTATGTATATTGGAATATAATGGAACATTGTAAATTGCCTGTATGGGTTGCTGTTTCCACATTTTGTCAATGCCTGTATATTGACTATTACCAGCATAGACATTACAGCGAATCCCAGCCCGGCCGCAGCCTGTTGCATTAATGAGAAATTGAAGGCTGGAAAGGTGCAAGAGCTACCAATCATGAAACACAGAGGACAGTGAGTGTGGCCATGAGATCGTTTCTTCTAACTGTGTTTTCAACTAGGGATTATAGTTGAAGGAAAAGCTTAAACCTCTTTAGTATACTTTTCAGGTGCCGGCTGAGGCGAGGGCATCAACCACATATGAGGAGACCCGGGTCACATTTGTGATGACCTGCCCAAGCAGACAGACTAGGGCCTGAGCGGGCAAGGCCCACCCAAAATCTGTAAATGCCCACTCAGGAGTGCTGTGGTGTCACTGTGGTGAGCCCAACTACATTAGCTTCAGGCCTCACTTGTAGGACAATCCTGGCTACGACTCGGTGCCCAAGCACATTCCCCTCCACCCATTTGATTTGAGTTCAAGTCTTGCCCGAGCTTTGCTTCTGGCTTGCTGTATGATCTTGGACATACACTTAACATTCCTATCCCAGTTTACCCAGCTGAGCTTTTGAGGTACTGTTTTCCAGTTGCAAAACTAGCTGAATGTCGGTTATGTGTGCCTTGGCCAGCCTGCGGCACTTCAGCAGACCGTGTCAGTGCGGTGCGCTGCCTAGAATTCGTGTGCAGGGTGCGGAGCCCTGCAACGGTGGAACGAGGCCAGACCTTTATAAACCCAGTACTAACTTTTAGCTTTGGTTCTTCAGGGCAAGAAATGGTTAGCTCTAAAAAATGAAGACTACTGCACTCAACAACTAGAAAATGCTTTCAAGGTCACTGCACTTTCTCTTCTAAATAACACAATTTGTCAGCAGATGTGTACAAATATCCTGTGTATTAGTTGCTTTAAATGTGCTTACACGTGTGAAATAGGATCATGCATTTGTGTCCTATATTAACAATATTGTTTTATCAGGATGCATTTAAGAACAAATATGTATTTATAAAAAAAAGTGAAAAAGTGTATATGTTATGCCATTGCGCTAGTTTTTGGTACAGTTAAGAGAAAATAACGTTTCTTAATATTTGTTGAACCCTTCCATCAAAAAAAAATCTAAAAGAAAATTCCACAGTAAAACTTCGAGGCAGCCATCACTGCATAGAAAATGTGTTGTTTCCATCGACAGCTTTTAGAATAGTGATTAACACGGGGATTTCCGATAGAAGATCATTTTTGTCCCAAATATCTAAAAATTCCCCGCCATGATTTTCAAGGCTGTTGGCATGCAACTAGATTTCACCATGAATTGATGCAATCAGAAAAAGATTTGGAAAATAGTGCTAGTCAATTTCGAAGTGTTCCCGTTTTAAGATAGCTCACACAGGGACAGAATCAACCTGCATCTTTCCTGCAAACTGTACAGGTATGCGTACAAGGTGTACATTTCATAGATGTACGCAACTATACCCAGGGAAACTGACCCTGAGTGGTGCAGGCTTTCTCAGGAGTTTGAGCTGGTAGTGGGATCCTCAGGTCACTTCACTGATATCAGTGAAGGATCATTTATTACACCAACCTTCCTGTTGCGGGAACTGGTGTCAGGGAAGGTCCCCAAATGAGGGCAGTGGATCCGTAGGTTATTTACTGAACACCATCATCTTGGTTTTTGAACCGTTCAGGCACAGGTTGCTGAGGACCATCCATTCTCGGACACTCTCTTGACTATTCCCTGAGAATAGTTGGGGCCCCGTTTTCATCATTAACTAATCATGGAATGAGTACAGCCAGGGGTGGCTCTGGGTTGAGTCTATTTAATTTACATTCTGCTCTGTGGTGATAGTGAACTGAGCAGGGCTTTAGCCGGTGTTCCAGATGTAAGGAGAGGCGCTCCTGTGTCTTTAGCCAGTCAGATAGCACAGTGAGTAAAGCACATGCATTGACGTCTATGCTGAGCCTGCCGCTGCAGGTTCGAATCCCGGCAGGGCCAAACTCAGCCTTTTATCTTTCTGAGGTCGATAAGTCGATAAAGGAGCACCACACACCATGGGTAATAATCAGGCTCAGTTGCCTGAGGGTTTGTAGCGCTATAAAAATGCAAACATTATTATTACATGCTAATATTATGCTTGATGCTGTTGATATTATCATTCATTAAGCTTAACAAATTGTATTCCTGTCTTACGGTTTGGACAGATATATTTCTTATCTGATCAGGTTTAGTTATGTTATTGTACACCTTTGAGCCCTGTGCTTTTTATGCTTTGGGTTGTGAATATGGTATTGAAGAGGCATGCCTTTATGAGTGACCCATTATCTTGTTGTGTGACGAATCAACTTCTGGGGCACCAGTGGTCCAGGGATGAATATCAGCCCCACACCTCTAGTACACCAGAAGGGATCCAAACAGATTGGAAACACAAGAATATCATAAACCTCCTTGTCCAATTTTGGTAATGTGGACGGAACGGCAGGCTTATCTCCGCAAGGTCGTGGTTCGTTAGTTAGTTGCAACACAGCAAAAATACAATTATTACCCAATGATAAAAGGGACTGTAAAGTCCAGGTTGTATAAACATATCAACTTTATTATTATCACAACATCTATAAAAGCAACAGTGTACCAGTGGATGAGGGATGACACCTTATATCCAGTTTATCTTTTCATATATATCGATAAACAAATTATTATAATACAAAATCAGCTTTAATTATTATTCATTTCATTAACGTGTGACACATAACTTGTAGGAACAAGGACATACCGAGTTGGTTTATCTAACGAATAGCCAATGGGAACCAGAGAATATGCAACATTGTTGATTACAGTGACCTATGGGAAATGGTCATTTTTGTATGAGTGCAGTAGACTGTGAGGAAGAAAGGAGAGTGAATGAATGGTGGGAATTTGCTGTGAGTGAGCCCAAAAGTTATTGTATTGATCTATACTGTCTTTTATCGGATTGTATTGATGAAATTGTATGAATCATATCATGTACATTAACTGATCTATTTTTAATGAAATCAATAATAATTAAAGCTGATTTTGTATTATAATCATTTGTTTATCCATATATATGAAAAGATAAGCTGGATATAAGGTGTCATCCCTCATCCACTGGTCCACTTTTGCTTTTTTAGATATTGTATAGCCTGAAGGACCAGGTTGGAATTGGGCATTCCCCCTTTTTTTGTTTATTATCACAACAGACATTTCTAGCACACTACAAAATACAACCCACCCTGTAAAGGAATGCAGAGGACAGCCAGTTTCAATAAGGAAAAGGGATGCACTCTGGATACTGACAGGAGGGTAGTCGATAAAGTAATTAATCGCAATAGTTCAAGGATACTTGGTTTCAACAAAAAGGGAGCAATGGGTCATAAAATGTCACTAGGGGCCTTGCAAGAAGGACCAGGGGGACAGAACCACAATGTACCTTGTGCTTTTAGAGGTTCTTGGTGCTCAACAGGATTGAGTCGGTTTCAGGGCGCTTTGCAGCTTCTGCGACAGAATTCAAGACAGGAGACAGCTGTGGGTATCAGCAGCAGGAGGTTTGGCAAGCGGGCTGGATGGATGGCTGCAGGCTATCCTACACGGCGGCTCTGGGTCAGAAATTGTTGTCTCAGTGCTGGTCGGCGGGTCCAAAGCACTGGTCGAGTCGTCTCAGACGATGTTAGCGACTGCGGCAAAACAACAGTCAGTGTTGCAGTCGGTTGCAGCTCGAGGGGTTCGACTAGCTCAAAAATGTCCTTTAAAATGGGTGCTGGTTGATGCTTGTCGATGCACTCCTTCTAACATCTGCATTGGGCTTGTGTCCTCCTTTAAGGCTGACGGCCCAAAGCTGAGGAGAGTGTTGCAGGCAACAGCTATGTCCTTGGTGTGGTCAGAGAGTCTCTGGCACTTTTCACCTAGGAAGCTTGGTTGTAGATCCTAGCAGGGCACACTCTGAGCCGGCTGGGTACTGGTTCTGGAGTTGCTGGAGGGTCCTCTGGATTCAGTATCTCCCTCTGTTCCCTGGGAGATGTTTAGGTGAGGGATCTTGCTTCCCTTTTTGGAAATCCTGGCCTTCTTTCACTAGCGGAAGCTGTAAGGCAGACTGTACCTTCCGCCAGGGTCCAAATGAGTTTTTCTTGTTACTCCATGCAAAGTCTTCAGATGATCTGCCCAAAAGAGGGTCCCAACTCTCTTTTAAAAACAAATGGGCCCCAGTGATTGGTGTAGGCTAAGCCTATCTTAATGAATCAATCCTGGATCCCCACCAATAATCTCCTGTATGCGTGAGGTCATAACCAGAGTGCCTTGTAACAGAAAAGGTAAATGGTTGAAAACATGTAATACTAAGTCACACCCATCTTCCTGTCTGTTCTGGAAGAAAGCGTCTCTCTGGTTAATTGAGCTCTCTGGGTTTCCTGATTAAAGCGGCAGGTCCCCCTTAAATCTGTGGTGAGACCAGACTTTTGGTCGCCGCCAAACAACATACTCGTACCTTCTGAATGGGGTCCCCCTGCAGGGATGACTAATGTAAATACATAGTCACAGTAACTACTGTAACCTTATCTGTGAGAAAGAACACAGTTGCCTTAGAGCTTGGCACGCTATATAAGCAACAAAAATAAATGAATAAATAAACAGACATGAGAGGTTACTGCCCTTGATACTGAGAGACAGGAGCTGGCTTCAGGTTGACACAGGGCATATCAAAGGTTGCTGTGTTTTTCTGTCTCCTTTGTTAACCTCTGGCAGCCAGGCCCCATGTGTGCCTGTTTAAAGTATACTCTTTTAGTATGTTAATTAGTTAATTGCTGCCACCATCTGCAGAGGGTAAACAAACAGACAGGGTGGATCCATGGAGCCTTTGGTAGTTAATTAGGCTGGCATGGCAAGGGGAAGGCAAAACCTTCCTCCTGCCATGGCCAGTCTAATTAACTATCAAAGTTAATCATAGTCTGGTTTTGCCTTCCCCCTTCTGAGATGCCTTGATGTACTCTTGGCTGTCATATTCCAACTAAATATGACAAGGGGAAGGCACCTATAGGCTGTGTCCACCCAGAGTACACATGCATGTTTTGCGGTTATCGGTTAGCATAGGAAAATGTGTGCGGATTAGCCCACACTATTTCCGGAGGTTGATCTACCATCATTACATTTTATTTCAAATGTTGAAAAAGCCCAAGCAAGCACACACCCACCGTGCGGGTGTTCGAATACCTCACAGTAGTACAGAGCATGGACCAAGCAGGCCACATTGTGTTGGTCTTCTTTGGATATGTGCCCTTTCCAGGATTCTTCCTTTCCTCTTGAGAATAGACAGTTCAATGTTGAATCACTTGTTGGAAGCTTTAAGTCTGTATTTTTCTTTTTATAAACATCATGGCAAAGATGTACACATTTGTTTCAATGTCTGAATTGATTTTCTGAAGATTGAGTGTGGGTTCTTGCATGTTAGAGGGTTGTAAACGTTATTGACCAGGTCATTCTGGATGCCCTTTAGGAGATGATCTGATTGTACCAGTAGCTTGGTCTTGAATATTATTGAACAAGATTTGTTGATCAACTCTTGGAGATGACCTCATATTAATGCGACCAAGACTGTTGTGACGTGGTCACTTCATTGAGCGCAGTGCTGACATTGACTATGAGCTTGCGGCTACCACTTTTGGAATAGGTTTGCATCAGTTAATGGAAACCACTGGAGGGAATGGCAGCATTTTTTGTATACCTCTAATATTGCTTCTTCTCATTTCAATAATCTATTTACAAAGTCTTCTGATGATTCTCATAAAGAGACAATGTAAATTTTCTTCATCAAAATCAATCCCTAGTAATTTTTCCTATGTTAAGAGGAACTTTTCTAAAGTGACTGTTAAGGAAGGCGCTAACATGTTAAATGTCAAACCCAAGGACATTGTGAGCCCCTTGCGCACCCAGACGTTACATATATATCTACAATACAGCAATCGCCACCTATCAGATCCCCCTCTTACACAACGTCTCACGCTCCGCCCCAGATTATATTACAATACATCTTCCTTTCCTTACATCGCATCATTTTCTGGTCAATGGGCCTCATTCCGAGTCTGGCGCTAACCAATGGCGCTATTAGCGCCTTGGTCGGCGCCGGACCCGTATCGGCACCGCCCTGGTCGAATGGGAAATGACCGCCCTATTCCGAGTTGACCAGGGCGGTAATTTCCCATTCCCCAGGGCTCTTCCCCATTCCCAAATGAGCCCCCATAGGGCTCAATGGGAATGGGGAAATTGCAAATAACGGTGACCGTACTTTACGGTCACCGTTATTGGCTTAAAAGCCCCTTTGCGCCCTCGTTCCTAACGCCTGCTAAAAGCAGGCGTTAAGGACGAGGGCGCAAAGGGAACTCGGAATGTGGCGGTAAGGGATTACCGGCACCGGTCTCGTTAACGATGACCGGTATCCCTTACTGCCATACTCGGAATGAGGCCCAATGAGTTCTAAACTGATGAGTTCCTGCTGCTCCTGGGCGGGACTCACTGCACCTTAACTTGAATAGGGTTTATGTGCTTTGTGATTCCTCCGCTTGTGAGCTGGTGCAGTATAAAAAAACCTAATAAAAATAATAATCTTATTACTAGATATGAAGAACAGCTATCTTCCTAAATGAAACAATTCTACTCCGCTCGACTTCAAAATGATTGCTATCGTCCATTCTTTTTCCTTTGATTTTTTTTCTGTAACTTGGTTCTCCCCCTCTTCTTTTGTTCTATGACGATTTTGTACCCAATGTTTTTTCACTTCTTCATACAGACCAAACTGGTAAAAAAAAAAAAAAGGAGGACGATAGAGTGTATAATATTTAAAATCATATATTGTTTCAATCGTACCATCAGTTTCATTTTCTTCCTTTGAGCTGCCATGTTTTTCCATTGCTCTCCTTAAATTACCATATACTTTCATTTCATTCACTGGCCAGGGGCCGGTAGTGCATGGCAGGCAGTCCAGACTCTATGCGGCCTAATGATGCGAGCGACCCAGGCCGCTGCAGCACCCAGGCTTAGTGCAGTGGATGGGAATCACGTGGGTGGCCACTCCGGGCAGTTCTTTTTGCTGAGTTGAGGATCTGTGCTTGAAAAAAGCAGCTGAAATCAAGGGCATGGTTCTCATTTACCGTCTGCAGGTTTTTCCAACTCTTCTCGCAAACTTTTTCAATCGCCCGAAGAAGTGGGGCAGGTCCCTATAGTATTCGCTCAAATGCTGCAGCTCATTAGCTATGTGCCCGGGTTACCTTGACAAGGTGGAGCACATCCATAGCTGTGATGAGCTATTCTTTGACCTGTCCTCTGAGTGCGAAAACTGGAAACTGACAAGACTAAAACGCTCCAAAATCAATGTATCCATTGTAATGAACACAATATGCCCTTGTTTTCACATTTGTCCAAGTAATCGAAGCATACTGTTAGACTCCATGGCAAAATTAGTTTTTTATAGGGTGTAAAATGACTCATGAGATTGGCAGAGGGATATGTAGTGAAATGGATATGTCACCTGTAGGGTTGAATGAATCAGGGGGTTTGCACACACATACAGAGCTTTTGACCTTTAGTCCTTGAGAGCATCCGGCGTAGAGAGCCATTTTCCATGGTTCCTGTACCGGAATGCAGAACATTTGACCTGCAATACTGATTGGCCATAACTTGGGCCAAGTCTCTATAGTCTTTCGTCCCTGGCACTAGACAGCTGTGCTTTGTAGACTGGAAAAGCGTCATGAACACAGGAGAGACATAGAAAGGTTCCCCTTATTGATGATCTTATAATTAGCTCATGTCTTTCCTACCTTTTGTAAAGACCAGATGCCCAAATCATAGAGCCTACCGCCATCTTTGGCAGTGTACGACCTCTAAATATGACAAGCCTTTGTGATCATGTCCACCATGATTGGTAATATTGCTAAGGGCACGTACAGTGAACCCAGACAAGGTCCCACTACCTTTCAAGCAGAGAACAAGGATCGAATGGGCAAGGGACTATTGGCTGAGCATATGAACAAGGAGAATAGTGATACTGGGGACCCCTTCTATAGGAGCTTAGAAGACTAAAAACCAAACTCCCTAGTGCCTCTAAACCCGCACTCGGTTCTGAAATCTATCTATGTCGTCCAGTGGTCAAGTCCTAAAAATAAGAGTGGGGGGACTCAACAAACGCAATGGGGTGTGGCGTAGCCAGAAATTAGCATATCAAGTTGAAATATGCACATTTCATTAAATTGGCTTTTGTAACCACCCAAATTGGGCAGGAAGAATGGCATTTGCTTTTCATAAAATCAACACACACACAAAACCAAGAGAGGATATTTTCTTATAATAGTTTTTTTGAAAACTTTAGAAGATTTGCATGTTTTAAACTCCAAGAACCAATACAAATGTTTTCCCTGGGACATGCAGTACCGAAATGGGACATTTCACCTTTAGTTGTTTGTTATTTTTCATCATGTTATATAGTGCAGTGGTGAAGTGTCTGGCCTACAAACATGAGGACTGTGGTTTGATCCCCATGGATGGTTTTAACAAGGACATTCAATGTTTCTCATTTTAGCTGGGGGGGACTGAGTTAAAAGTTGTGCATGTTTTAAACTCCAAGAACCAATACAAGGCTTTTCGCTGGAAGATACAATACCGCAATGAGACATTTCACTGAGACATTTCCCCTTTAGTTGTTTGTTATTTGTCATCAGGTTATATACTGCATTGGTGAATTGCCCCACCTGCAAAACTGGGGACTGTGGTTATATCCCTGAGGTTGGCTTAAATTCACAAATAAAAGGAGCCCTTTCAATGTTTCTCATTTTAGCTGGCGGGGACTAGGCACCTTGACTTAAATGCTGCGGTCGTCAAGAGCTCCCATGGAAGAGGTTGGAAAAGTCCTCCACCCTGCGTAAAACTATTTCAAATTCTTTCATTGTAGGAACCAAGCTAATGGGTTCCGATCAGGAGGTGCACTTTTCTGGTTTACCCATGTTTTCTAGGCAAAACTTAATATGCTGAACAGACTTTCTGTTGGTACCTGCGTCATACTAAATTGTCATGGCGAATTTTAACGAATAATTGTAACAGGTTGAGGATTGTTGTGGACAGAGATTATTAACAATGGGGCTCATTAAGGGGTTACCGGTAAAGCTCGCCACCGAGATATCACAAGCGGCGGCGGTAAGTGTAAATCCCCATTTCCATGGAGTCCAATAGGGCTCCATGGAAATGGGTTGCATGAAGCACTGTTGATAACGGAGCCGGGGCTTCAGTGACAACCATGCCAGTAGGGGTCTGAAGACCCGGCAGGTCTGGCCTGCTGGGGGATCCGTGGCACCTACCGGCATTATTGTAGTATGGCGTGTGAGGAATTCGACCATCCGCACGGGAAACGTGTGCTCGTCTGGGCTTTCTTGTTTGTTTAAAAAGAACGAATGATGGGGCCATTCCCACTTACATTTTCCATGCTCACCGCACAGCAGAAAAATAGTCATGTACTCTGGGAGGGCACAGTTTACCAGTGCCACCCTCTACTGTCATGTGTAGCTGACACCTGACAGCCGTGTGTACATCAAAAGCCTTTGGCCATGGGCAGACTGATTAGAATTTCAAGGCCCCATGGATTTTCATTTCCATTGTGAAACCTTGCTGGTGCTGGCGAATACTGAAGAATGTTAATTAGCAGGCCTCGGGGAAGGCCTGGGTGCAGGAAGTGACATTAGAGACCAGACACCTCTTTGTAATACAATGTGTCAACTTGGTACTAACACCCCTCCTCGGTATGAAAGGGCAGTGCATGTCCTGTCTGGAACCACTCCTTTCAGAGCAGGGAAGCATGTGAATTGTAGGAGACGAATGTCTGCCTGCAACCCCCTACTTCAAAGGAGGCCCATGTTGTGATTAAGTGCTGCATAGGGCTCAGGTAATTAGGGAGGCACTTTGATATACAGCAGATGGGAAGATGGGTGGGACTTAGAAGTATATGTTGTCATCCTTCCCTTGCCTGTTGCCAAGCACCCTGGTTCTGACCTGAAGCATCACTGAAGATTTTTGGTGTGGACCCAGGATTGGTTCATTAAGGTGGGCTTAGCCTACACCAATCGCTGGGACCCATTTGGCTTTAAAAGAGAGATGAACCCCTCACTGAGCAGATCATCTGAAGGCTTTGCAAGCAGTATGAAGAATGACTAATTTGGACCCAAGCTGAAGGTACAGTCTACCTTACTGCGTCCGCCAGTGAAGGAAGGCCAGGAGTCCCAAGAGGGAAGTAAGATCTGCCCTAAACATCTCCCATGGAACAGAGGGAGATACCATACTCAGAGAACCCATCCAGCAGCATTGGAACCGGTACCCAGCCAGCACACAGCGTGCCCTGCAAGGTTCTGACAGCAAGATTCCTGGTTGGGAAGTGCCTGAGAGTCTCTGGACAAAGGACATGAGGAGTACCACACACGCATCATCCAGCGTCCATCTTTTTAAGGACAATTTCGAGACAGTCGAATCCTCAAACCGCATACACCGCTGACTGTTGCCATGCTGCAGTCATCAGAGCCATCCGAGACGCCCCGACCAGCTTTCCAGATCCGCCAACCAGCACAGAGACAACAATTCTTGGCCCAGGGCCGAAGTGCCTGAAAGTCTGTAGATGTCCATCCAGCCTCACTTGCCGAACTGCCTGCCGCCTGGTACCCGCAGCTGTCTCCCACCACTAACTCTGTCTCACAGGCTGTGAAGCACTCTAGAACCTTCTTGACACTATCGAGCACCAAGAACTTCTTCAGCACCAGGTACATTGTGGTTCTGCTCCCTTTGTCCTTCTCCGAAAGCCCCTAGAGACAGTTATGACCCTTTGCCTGAAACCAAATAATCATGAACTGTAAGACTGATTACTTTACCAACTACCCTCCTGTCAGTCTCCATTGCAATCCCTTTCCTTTGTGAAACTGTCTCTCCTCTGTGTTCCTTTACAGTGGGGTTGTAATTGTAGTGTGCTAGAACGATCTGTTGTAGCAATAGAAAAGTAGATGTTTGTGTATACCCTTGACTCGACAGTCCCTTTTATCATTGGGTAACAATTGTATTTTCGCTATGTTGCAACTAACCAATGATCCACAACCTTGCGGAGATAAGCCTGCCGTTCCGTCCACGTCACCAAAATTGGACAAGGAGGTCTTATAATTTATTTGTATTCCAGTCTGTTCGGATCCCTTCTGGTGTACTAGAGGTGTGGGGTTGATTGATGGTTTAGAAACCGATATTCATCCCTGGACCACTGGTGCCCTGGAGGTTGATTCGTCACATGGCAGTACGGAAAGGGAGCTGGTACGTTGCTACCGGCATCCTTATTTCCGGACCGCCAAGCTTATAATGAGGACCTATATATTTGAATGTCATCCTTTGTTCTCGCTCTCAGTGTTTAGGAAGTTGTGCTCTCTTGACGCTTGGTTCATTATTGACGCTGAAATTTGGTTATCACTCCCCAGGTGTAGCGTACAGCTTGACACCACTCCTAAGACTACATTTGGGTAAGAGCTGGCACGTGGGATGAGTGAATGAATAATTATCTTTATAAGGCACAAGTAACCAACATACTACAGGCCACTGCCAAAGCATGAGGGCAGGGCAGAAGATCTGAAGGCAGACAAATGACGTTTCAAGTCTTCCCTGGAGGCGGCTAAGTTAGGCTTAAAGCACCATAGTATACGGCCCTGGACCCAAGAGCATCTGAGGGCCATTCTCAGATTCCGAAACAGAGGAACCGTGGCACCTCTTTGATACAGTGAGAAAGGGCCTGTTATACTCTAAAGAAGGGTAGAGGGAAGATAAAGGAGTCTTTTTCTACAGGAAATGTTATTCTTGGTTCTATGTTCATTCATCAGCTGTTTTTTTTTTTTTGCTGCACTTTTTGCCACCATTTTCTGCTGAAAAATATCTTTGGAAATGTTCATTTATTTAAGGGTTGCCCGCCCAATCCCTCCCTCCCGTATTATTTATTCCCTATACACCACCCCATCATACCCCTTATATGCCCTCCCCCTTATGTTTTTCGAAGTTTTTTTTCGGCACAAAGTTTCCGTAAAAAAGTGCCGCGAAGAAAACAAATGGGCGATGAATGAACGTTGTACCGTCTTTCTTACTGTAGCGAAGCGGGGGTAATCCTGGGGAAAGTAGATGCAAGTGATGTGCTTCTATATAGTTCCTTAAAGTGGCTAGAAAATGGCTACTCGCCTCAGACATGGGGCCAGACTGCACTTTGCAAATTCGAATTCTGGCAGGGTTGACTCATCATTTCATCCTCCCATTGTGGATAGGTTGAATAACTTTAGCACCCGTAGAATTTGGTCAAACCAATCAGATGGCGGGATGCATTTTCTGTGTTCCATGATGAACTTCTTCGCAGATGCCATGTGCACGTCCACCGCCTTCCCTTACATCACTCGAAACCCGGCCTCACCTTGTGGTCCCGTAGCGCGCACAGCTCTAGTACCGGGCCTCATGCCACAAAAGGTGAGGCCGGGCTCAGGGGTGGTCTACTGCCCGGGCTCTCGCATGTAGGCACCACCCCATCATTCTAGCTGCCACTCCACGTCCGAGGTTCTCTTGGGTAGCCTCTCCGAACTTCTGACTCACACCCTCCATTTCTTTCATTTTCTTTCATTTTTTACTTGCTGGTCGCACATGAAGCACTTATGGGCGGAGCTAAAGGCAATATTGCACTTTTAGTGAGGCTGTTCAATTTAGTAATAGTTATTGCCCATTTGCCTCGGGATGGCAGATCATTACCGAATGGTACATCCCCCCTCGAACGGCATCTTCACCAGATGAAATTGGGCAATAATACTTCTATTGTAACAGCGCTTAGAAGCATGATGACTTTGCATGCATCGCTATATAAAATGTGTTACTATTACTACCATTGTTATTATTCCCATTATTATTATTGTTACAGGACCTAAATTGATCACTGGCATCTTTCCAGGCGTGGTCAACAGATTGTGTGACACTCCAGATAAAAAGCTGAAGCAGAAATAAAATGTGCCCTGGCCTATGCTGTCTGGAGACTATTGACCTGATTTACGGAAGCGTTTTATAATTGTGCAATCCCATTGAAAAACACTGGGAAACAGGTCCCATATTTGGGAGGTGATTGATCACATCTTGAAGCCCTAGAGATTGTAGCAGGGCAGCGGACACATGACAACCCCCCAACCCCAGGAGGAGGCACTATACTGAGCGAATAAGTTCACTGGCATCCCAGAGTGAAACAAGCTCCACGGCAGGGCAGGCGCTACAAGCAAGCGAGGACTTGTGAGAAACTCAAACAATTAGTTTCATCTCGATTAACATTGAAAAAGAACTGAAATTATAACTGGCTATTAGTAACAGCTTAAACATGTCCCAGGAGGCATTTACGAGCCTCAGTAAATATGAGCCAAACTACTCAAGAAGCCCCAAGTAAATATCATTGGCCTTAAGCATCGATCTTCTCGACGCTCGGCAGACTGGTAAACAAGCTTTCAACAGAAGGCAAAGTAGGGCAAAGCTACGTACGTTTACACAAAGGTGCTCCTATCCCTGCACAGGCAAATATGTCACACTCACATAACCAGAAAGGGAAAAGCCATCAAAAGCCATGCGGACACAGGGATTTATACTGAATCCCGCTTAAAGCTATACAGTAAGAAGGCTTTGACTTAGAGGCATGTGCCAAAGAAACACAATAAGTCACTTTAGTACCCGGGGCGGCAACAACAAAAAAAACGCTTACCTGTGGTTGGCTGGATTCTGAGCCTTACCTGATGGTAATCCCGATCACGCCTTCGTTAAAGACCTCGCGTGGGCCCCCGGGGGTTATTACTTTCAGTGGTATTGGGCCACCGTCTCGGGGCTTATCGCCACAATAAGTCAGGAGTAGATCTCAGAGCAACACCCAAAGTACAGTAAGGACGGCCATCGAACTGAAACAAGCAGAGGTCAGGAAACCAAGGCAAATACTCCACAAACTTTGCTCCAAGACTGTAAAAGAGAGAAAAGGGGAACAGCTCCACTCCAGTTCATGTTGTGCACAGACGAGCTAACCCAAGCTGGCCCCAGTTGCAGGTGAACTTAGATGGCAAGATGAAGAAGGACTCCAACCCATACATTGATCACATGCAATATTTGGTTCTTTGTCTATAGGCCACTTATTTGAGGCCAATAGACCGTCTTTAATTGACCAATTCAGAGCAGCGTGAAATAGGTCATGAATAATCATTAATTGGGGGTTGGACCCCAGCAAACCACTAATAATAGGCACCACTGGCCAGGCCCCACCTCCCTCTGTGTGCATTGTACTCTTCCCCTCCTTCCAGGCTGGCCCCTACCTTCCCCGATCACCCCCTCTGAAACCACTTACCTGCTCCAGTGTCCACCTCTTCCGTCTTCCTTGCCTGTTAGTCTCTCTTCCACCGTCCCCTTCCTTCCCAAGTTTTTCTGGCAGCATTTCCTGAACCATCTTTTCAGGGGAGGGGGTCCAGGAAACGTGGTTCCTTGGCCCTAATGGAATACTTTTCCTTGTCGGACCACCTTGCTGAATGCCGATGCATCACTGAATTCAGGAATAGTTTTCATCGCTTTCAATGACCCAATAAACTCAAGACCATGACGGGATGTGAAAAGGTATTGATTGGCTTTATTGCCGCTCGAATCGAGGACCATGAAGTTGATAGACAAGTACCACTTGCATTCTTTTGTTTGCAAGTGCCTCGTACTAGCAGATGCAGACAACTCAAGGAAAAAGGGAATTGTTGTGTAATAATCACCCCGTCAGGAGTCTGGTCATGCCTATGAATGCCAAGATGCCCCGGGATCCATAAGTGAAAAGTGGAGAAAATGGTCATATTCCTCAACGTGGCAACACGGCTCTCATGTTGTCAACATCAAGTCGTTCCCAAACCAAGAGGTTCTCAGGTGCCAGGGTCTCAGCCCTACTTCCACCTTGTTGGGTGTGGTGGAATATAGGTCTACCGGTGGTGGGGGCACCGGAACAGGTTTACACCAATTGCGGATAACCTTGGACTCCTACAAGGTTGGACGAGGCAGACCCTATTAATGGAGATATGGCACTTCCTAATGCGAAGACCCCATTTCTTTTTAGCATCATCCCCTCCATCAAAGTGCACAGTGAAATGTGTGACCTAATGTGCCTCACTGCTACTGGCCTATGGAGAAGATGACTATACTAGGTTCTCCGCAGGGCCTCTTCCACCAGACCGGCCACCTGGAGTAGTGCAATAAAGTCAAGCAAAAGCTTGTTGAGCAAAGCAGTAGATGTTTAGCAGTACAGGACCCCATGGAAAAGCATTTCCCAAGAATGCTTTGCTAACTTTCAAAGCAGAACAATTAATCTTGCTTAACTGGGATATGATGGTCATATTAACCTCACCTGTTAAATATTAGAGCGGGGGTTGGATCTAATCGCACTTGGCATGCGACTGGTTTAGGCGGGCATGGCAATGCACTTTTTTCAAGTTATTAGTACATAAGCTGCCTCTTACCTTTCTCCGAAATCCCCCGCTTATCTGAGTTCCTGAATCACCCTGGGTATCCTGCAATAGGAGAAGGACTTGGTGTGAGAATTCCACAAACCCTTTGGAAAAAGTAAAGGTACGACACAAGGAAAGGCAGACTATGGAATGCTGGTGTACAGTCTTATTTTAGTTATTGTTTGGAATACATATAGAGCTTGACTTCAACCTCACTACACCAGTGGTTTTCTATTTTTTTACATAAAAAGGGGGTTACACATTTCACAATAAAAAAACATTATAACTATTCCTAACAGCTGCACTAAAATAATGAATCAAGTCCTTTTAGGTTTCCCAAAAATATGTACAAAATCCTTACTTGAGAAACAGCCTGGTCTGGACTCTCTCAAGGTCCAATATGCTCCAGCGGGTCATCACAGGTGCTTCTGAGTCCTTGGTTGGGCCAGGTAGGACCGATGGTGCAGGGAGAGGCCCCCAAAGGGCTTTTCTGCTGGGCTGCATATTCCAGTGGCAGTTCATCATGTGCGTAGCAGCATGGGGGGCCCCGCAGGGAGTACAGCCCGGGTCCCGCATAAAAGAAGTGGCCTGGCATTGATTGCAGCATAAGGGGGTCCCAGGCAAGTCCTTTAACCTGACCTGCGTCTGCCAGCAGTAGCCCGGGTATTCAGTGCTGACCACCTTGGCAGGGGCGTGGGGGAGAGCATTGCTCACACAGTGCTCTTCTTTCTTGCTGGGGAACGCCCCGCAGTTCAGGCCGGGCGGCGACGGTGATGTTGGATGCTCTCCATCCCAGACAGTGTAATGGGCTATGGCGGTGAATGCAGGTGCAGTGCCTGCAATGCGCACTGGGTACGGCGTAAATTAAGTCCCGGGCCGTGGCAGCGAACACCAGCACAGGGCCACTCTTGGCAAAAGGGTGCTGCATAAACGTAATAGCGGGTCATCTTTTTCTTTGCACTGAGTAGAGCACCAAGTTTGAGCGTCTAGGCCAGGGGTGCACAACTAGTTTTGTCAGAGGGCCGAATGTACCTTACAAGCTGCCTACAGGGGGCCGGAATGTTTGTGTGGGGTCGCCGGGAGGGGAATGTGATGAGTTTATGACCCCCCCCCATCAGACATTGTTAGTAGGCAAGAGGGGGAACAAACAGGCATTTTGAGGTGGACTTTGTATCTTTATTGCTATTTGTGCTTTCAATTCTGTATCACATTTATTAATCAATACAGTTTTTCTAGCGCTTACAAACAAACTTCACAGCACTGGTGTTAGTACACATTTTACCAAGTCAGAAGAAAAACCCATTTGCCCCTGGGCTTCAACATGTTATCCATAGTGTGAGAACAAAATCATCCCCACACTTCCAGCAGCAACAACCTAACAGAACTAGCTGACCTGCAGGTGCAGATGTGGCTGACGAGTGATCTGCCCACATTAATCACTACATGAGGAAGCTTTGCCTCTGGACCTTAGAAGAGAATGCAGAATCCAACCCTTTGCACTTTACACAATTGCAGTATGGGCAGACTTGACACCACTGGCATCATAGGACACCATCACATTTAAAGAAAAACCTTTACATCTGCATCCTCCACATGCCACCACAACACACCTCTGCAACCCTAAGTACTGCCACAAAAGACTTCAATACCCACTGTCAACATTGCTTTGTCATCAGGGCAATGAATTAATGTTCTCTTTTCGATACTGTGCTCTGAAGCTGCATTGAAAGAAAATCTAACTGATATATTTTGTTTTCTACACTGCTTATTAAAATGCTTACAGCACTGGTGTTGGTAAAATTGTGTACTAAAGCCAGAAGAAAAACTGAGTTGTCACGGAGCTTGACTATTCCATCCACACTGGGAGCACAGCCACTGCCTGGCACCCCAGCAGCATGCACACGACACAGTGAGCCAGTTGTCCCACATATGAATAAGAGCTGTGTAGACTGTAAGCTTGAAATGGAAGGGGTGATGATGAGGCTCTGTATTTGAGCCTTCCAACTCTTGCAATTGAAATGCACCCCACACATTGGGGGGACTTCTAGGACCTGGCCAAATGCATTTTTAAGTGGTCATTTAGGTTTTGACCACCCACACTGGCTGCTTTTCTTTGCTCTCTCGTTCTGGCGGGTAATAAACCTGTTTGGTGATACTCTGCAGCTATTAACCCCCTCTCTTCATTGCTTTATCTCGGTTAGATTTGTTGCCACAGAATGAAGTCCTAAGGTGGGGCTGGTGATATGTACATATTTTCAAAGGAGGTTTCAGTGTTCACAAACAAATGGCTGTGTCACTTTAAACGTGCATTTTCTGGCCAAAGACAGTCTGCTCCAGAAGGTATCCAATAATCACAGACACCTTTTGCCCTGCTTTCAGCTCTTTGGTGTGAAAGGGCGAGTATGGTTGGAGATTGGTTATTTTGGGATTGTGTGTGTGTGATTGTGGGGTGCTTTGGCCATGTGTGCTTATAGTTACCTGGCTCCATGTACCTTGAGACTTGTGGAGAGTGCTATGCAATTTGAACATAAAAACAACTTCCCTACCCGTAGCTATTGTGCTCGCGGCCAACGATGGAGATCGCAGTATTTATTTACGATTTGCAAATACACACAGTGAACTTCAATCTCAAATAAATATGCAGATCCTTTGGCACAGTTTCTAAAATACTATTAAAGTTAAAAAAAATTGTAAAATCCATTCATTAAGAATTCTATAAAACTGGATTGGTAAAAGCATTCTTCAACATCTAGCACTTTGACTTGGCCGTACACCGTGGCACTCAGTAGAGAGCTATATTAATTTACAACCATCTGCCTTTCTCCCACCTCCTGTGATGCTCAAAAAGATGTGACCATGGCTGCATTGTGCAGCGCAGCCTGAGTGCCTCTCCCTACCCCCAACCCTCCAGCTTCAGCCACAAGCTTACCTTCAGAGACAAAATCTGGTGACAAAGGGCAGGTGGGGGCAGGCAAGGCCAGTCATGGTGATAGGTTTCTGTGGGCAGACAGATAAAGCAGGCCATGGGGCAAAGCCTGCCATGGGGGTTAGGCAGGCCACGGGTAAGGATCGGACAAATTTCAATTTACTCCAAGGGCGCTCTGATCGTGGCAGCCTAACGTTCCATGTTTGTTTTTGTTTGAAGGGTTCCTCGTGTGCAGGGGTGTTGCTAGGTTTGCAAAAGATCTGGGGCTACGCTAATGTCGGTACGGTCGGGACTCGGGGCTAGCTAGCTTTTTGGTTGCAGTTCCTGGGCTTCTATTCGGAGCTACAACCAAAAGATAAGGGGCTATAGCCCCCTCAGCCGCTCCCTAGCCAGGCCTCCGCGTGTGGCACACCGCAGGGAGGCCCTTCCATTCATTATTTTTTTCACAGCGGTTTACATATGATGGTGAGATCTCCCCCAGCTACTAATGAACACCTATGTGTCTGTTAAATAGACATTCAAGTTTATTGCTAAGGCTTTGCAGCCTTAATTTGTAGGCGATACAGGTTTTAAAAGACCCGGAAACACAAGTTAACATCGACAGTAAAGTGGGGGCATTTAACACACGCAGAGGGCCTTTAATAGATGCTATGGCCAGTGGTTATTGACATTAGATGTCCAGGGTATAAATCTGCTTAAATGAGAAAGATATACCAGTTATGAACACTATGGGCCTCATTACGAGTTTGGAGGCAGCCAAGCCCTTAGTAAGGGCATGGCTGCCTCCAAACTCGGGTCCGGGTCCATGGTCCCTGAATGGGGAAATACCGGGCCATTCTGACTTTGGAGGGACTGGTATTTCCCCATTCAGGGAACACAAACCCGGACCATCCCCATTTCCATTTGAGCCCCCATATGGCTCAATGGGAATGGGGAGGGAGATAACAACGGGCCCGTCAATAACGGGCCCGTTGTTAGCTCCCTGGTCCCCTCGCGGGACCCGCTAAGGACGTCTGATAAAACCAGATGTCCAGAGCGGGTCCCGCAAGGGGACCTCGTAATAGGGCAGAATGGGTTTAACAGCTCCGGCACCTTTACCGGCGCCGTTAAACCCATTCTGCCTGGGTCCTAATGAGGCCCTATGAGTTCACTTAGAATCAATAAAGAATAAAAAAAAAAGCTGGCAAAAAGGGCACTGTTGAAAAGGGAAAGGGCAGTTCAGTGTGAAAAGATGGAGCCCACTCCCCATCTTCACTGTAGTGCCCATTGAGCCAGAGGACATGATGGCTGAACGGAAAGGATGCAGGGCCCAGGGCAGAGCATGAGCAGGCTGAGGTGTGAGGACTGAAAGATAGGAAGTCATGGGGAGTGTCCCAAAAATGAAATAGCAAGGGAAAGCAAAAAAGGTACCAGGCGCAGGCTGGCCTCTAGGGCAATAGGGCAATGCTTGAACCAAAAACCCAAAATGCTAATTTGGGCAAGTTTTTTGGGGTCAAAGTGGGCCATTTTTTCCGCCAATGTTGACCAGTTTAATGAGTTACTTCACCATGCGGCTGGTAGTTTTGACCAGTCTTGCTGAATAAATATTCTTTCGAATGCACAATTTGCATCACATTTTATTTAAAAACTCCCCCTTGGGTTCTATTGAAACCGTCTGTCACAAAAGAAATGAACTGCCATTTGCACTTGTGGGACACTTTTTAATTGGTGCCCGAGACAATTTTATGCCCCGGTCCGGCTTTGAATGATACTCTCAAAAGGCATGCAGCGGGCACAAGAGTCAATGATACAGCAAAGGAGAAAGCCTGCCTATTTCTAAAGCATTTTAGAACACTCACAAGCATGTATACAGATTAGTGGACTAGAACAATCTGTGGTGAACGCAAACGTGACTCTACATCATTCTTTAAACACATCAGTAGTACAAAAAATATATAGCAAACATATGCTCAATTCACATGTAGCTATGACTACCTAAATTAATCTATACAGCATTGTTGTGCTTTTGAAACAGTCATTTCCGACTAAAATAATTTGTGTAAAAATAATGTCTTTTTTGCAAACAATGATTTATTTATTTCAGTGTATTTGTTGTTTTCTTGTTGGGCGCGTATACAATAAGAATATACTGTTTCAAAGCGCCCACAGGGCAGGGAGGGAGGGAGAGTGGGAGGTACATTACAACATTACAAAACAATAATTAAGAGCAGAGGGGAAGAGGGAGGGCGACAAACCTACTATGCCTAGTGAATATTCAGAATGTGCAAGTGCAGAAAGGCGAGAAGAGGGGGAAGTGCTGCGGAGTCTGAGTCCGTGGGTGAGTCATGGATGAAGTGCTAGAATGTTGAGTGCTACACGGCCCGGGCCGCGAGAGGTGTAAGTGCGAATCTCCAGAGCCGAGGATATGCAGATGCAAAGTGCTGTGGAAAGGCAGGAGCTGGGAATGTACCGAAATGTGCACCAATGTACAAAAATGCACATATATGCATTAGATTCCAAAACACTCAACATTAAAGTGTAATATAAACACAAGTGAATAAAAACAGCAATTATTCTTTTTTTGCTAGCCACAACAATGAATAAACAGACATAAATGATCAACACAATACAATCAAACACAAAGATGTCGACTCAAGCCATTTGAGTTTCGGCTGTATAGGTCCCATAACCTCTGAAATGTGTGGCACTGCCTTCCTCAGGACGTAACAATAGATAAAAGCGGCAGACGTAAATCCGAAACATTCTTCATAGTTAGTCTTAAAAAGGGTTCTCTCTTTATGTGTATTCAATCCTCTGTCATGACATAACGTCATCACCATTATCCCATCTAGGGACCAATTGTAGTAGCAGTCCCAAAGTCAGGGTGACATCCCTGGAGCGTTCGGGATGGCCAGTCTCTCTTGTTCACGGTATGCGAGGAACTTCCCTCACACAGCATTTTCATGAGATATCATAAACACGCCACAACATTGATCCAGTTTCACAGATTTTTCTATTTCACCAGACTTTATATATGATATTGTTGCGTAATGTTAAGGCCCTCATTCTGTGCTATCCCATTGGCTGCCAGGCACCTCTCACCCAAGCTAATTGCTCTTGCAATGTCCGAGCCTTACAATACTAGGATCCTAATGGAAATTGTGTGGATTTTGGCCTTTGATGAGGACAAGTCTTTCTTTTTATTAGACACAATTTGCAACAACCTTTACTCAAAATAGAATTTTATTTTTTAAAAGATGGGTAACAACTATTTAAATAAGATTTCGAGAATTAACACTTAACATTGTGAATGAGTGCACTGCTTCAGGCAGGCCAGCGTTAGTTATGAATACTTCATTGTCAATGTAACTATGACAGATTTGACCATTTGTAACACTACATTTTGGTAGTTGGTAATAATAATTAGAGAATGTTTTCATGTCTACGGGCAATGAGAATGAGTGGATTCGGGGCACCATCCAACAGTCGAAGCCTCGCTTCCATGTTTCTTCTTTGGTCTTCTCACTGTTTCTGTCCCGGCAGCCAATCAGCAAGCACGGAACGGAGGCTCTAACCCCCTGTAAAGGCTGCATTCCTAGCATACCCTTGTGCTGTGATGCAACACTGGGCACTGGCCAAGGAGACATGGGCAAGCTCTATCACCGGAAGCCCGATGTGAGCCCCCCCCCCGCACAAGATCCATGTTAGAACCCTTCCCATAGGTTTCTATTGTGTGCCAGAGGACCTCCCTCCTGGTTAGAGCCCCACTCCTCTGGCCTGGGGCCACTATCTTGGGTGACTATCCCAACACCACAATAGTGCCCTCTAACACACGCTGCAAAGCGTCATAATATTACGTTTTTAGATAATGCTTCATGCAGGATTCAGTCTTGTTTTTCCCGTTATCATTACCCAATGTAGTGGTACTCAATTTCCTGATGCTGGAAGATTGGGGTTGAGCTGGCCAATCTGGAAATGGACCCTGTGTTGGGGGTTGCACACAGATATAAGAGGCAAGCAATTCACTGGCTGAGATATCTCACTGACTCAGCTGACATCGAAGTATTGCTTCAGCTAGAAAGAAAGCATTATCCATGAATTGGGAACTTTTTCCTTTTTGTCATTCAGTCTACAAAAGTGCACCTGGAGGCATGCCACCATTAGAAAAAAAAATCCATCACTCATTCTCCTGATAGTTCAATATTTTGTATTATTAAAACAGAAAAGAGTCCTTTCCACCAGCGGTTAGGACGGTACAATGTTTGTTCATCATCAGGTTTTTTTGTGGCGCTTTTTGCTGCTGATTTTTAGCCGAAAAAACTCACTGAAAAATATCGGGGGGCTGAGTAAGGGGTTGCAAGGGGTAGGGAGGTGTGGGGAATCGATAGGTCCCGACTGGAAAGTGCGGATTCGGGGGGGAACCCCCCAAATTCAAAAACAATATTAGTTAAAATTAGTTTTTCAGGCAAATATCGGTGAAAAAAAACTCTGGGGAAAAACCCTGGTGATGGAATGACACAGAACCGTCAGGACATCATTCCTTCTTAGGCAGTGTCAGGCAGGTTTTCTGTTTGAGTATTTTTTAATGACATTAGCACTTATAGAGTCATATTTTTTAGCAGGATGTTAATAGGGTGCAATAATACGGAGTTGTGTTAGAGAAATGATTTGAGGTAAATTAATAATGGCTCTGGTCTGTTATATCGCACACCTATCACCTGGAATCAGTTTTAGACTGCTTGGCAACAGCTGTTACTTATTACCATCATTATAACTCAAAATGCAGTAAATCAGTTTATGGATCTGGGGAGTTGCGAAAGGCTGAGGCAACCCGGCAGGGGTCTGGCCCGCGACACACTGCTTTGTTCTGTGTTGCAAATTGCGTGTATCGCGCGTGCGCATTCCCCCCGGCTAAGAACTGAGGCTCAAGTAGCCACTGAGGGTCCTTCAGCAACGCTGCGTCATACTAATCGATGCAGCAGGATAGCAACCGGTGGAAATAAGACCACTTAAAATACAATCAGAACATATTTTCTATAAAAATGGCCGCCGTACACCCTCTGAAGGATGATTAATGAAGTGATTATAACTGGGATCCGTAGAGTATTCTGGGTAGTAGCAGTTACGCAATGCCCAGAAGTGCAGCATCGTCAAGACACTTCCTCCAGACATGTGCATTGCCCATATTGAGTAAGTATATGTCAAAAACACTGCAAATAAGAGGGTGCCACAGGAAAGCATCTAAGGCAACTAACTTAAGACCACAGTGAGTAAATCAAGTAATTCAATTTAATGAGTGCAGGGTCAATGGTCCTAGTGGTATCTCAAGCATTGAAAATCTTATGATAGCTATTGGGATTGTTTCTGATCTTGAGTCGGGGGCCAGCATTCAATGCTGGCTTTATGACCCTCCCATAGTTGTTCAATTTCTACATGAAGGTTTTGGCATGGGATTAGCTGTCTCTACTCTGATGGTGGTACAGGCTGCCATTGCATCTATAGCTGCTCAGCGCAATCAAATCTAAGAGATATCACGTGGATTTAGTGGGGACTGGAAGAGAGAAGGGCGGCAGGGGTAAGCCCCTGACTAGCCTCTGGTTATCATCTTTTCTCAGATTTTCCTTCTATGTTTTAAACCTTACTCCCCGTCCACTGCTCGCTGAGGTTGTTTTGTAGCCGATCCCTTTGCGCGTGCCGAATTACATAAATAGGAGAGGAGGTTCTTTGTCTCCCCGCCTAGGAAGGGGAGGAGCTTATGGGTTGCATACGGATATCTTATGTTTGGACTCGGGAGGATAGCTCAGCAACAACATGCTCGTCTTGGAAACAAGACGACATGGAACAACGCAGGTTTGATCCCCGGGTCTGCGCTTAGAAACCTGTGGGTAGTAAGCACGTTATAAATGACCCATCATATCATACCACAAAGAAGGCCATCAAGACTGCAAATATAAAATCAGGGCGCTCAAGGAGATACTCTTTCTATTTTGGGGCGCACTCCTGAGGTTGGGACCTTCGAGTGCCTTAATAGTCTCTCGCTATATTAAAAGGGCCCCTTCAAGTTAACTGCGTGTAGATTGTGTAATTAAAAGAGTATGCATGGGGCCATCAAGTCAGCGGGCCCAATTGCCAGAATCTAGCAGTGTTCTCATGTCACTCTTAGCTTTACTGTTGTTATCAAGTATAGATTAAATAGATTCTAAATGTGCCCCTTGTTTCTGAGGTCCTAATTTAGGAGGCGTAAGGAAGAAGCAATGGCAGCCCAGAGATAAAACTGCCTGGCGGCCGGGGAAGAGCTTGCGGATTACTCCCACTAGGCAGTTGAATGTAGCCACTTGGCGGTGTCAGGGTGGCCGATCCACCCGTTTGTGGTTGGTACGGTCAGCCTCCTTCTCACCCTTCTCCCATACCCCAAGGCTTTCAAAGGGAACCCAATCCCTTTTGGCTTCCCCAATGGTTGGGAGAAGGGTGAACGTGGCACTTCCGTTGTCCCCGAGCTTGTGGGACAGAAGCATTGCTACCATCGCTAGGCCTGCTACCTTGTGCAGGTCACAAAACTGAGGAACAGATTCCAAAAGGAGGAGCTCAGTATATTGAGGGCCGAGACAACTCCTCCAAAACGGGCGATGCCAACATTTTGCCAGAAGGGTTGCCAGAACTTTCTCCAAGTTCTCTGTGGCGTAACGTGAAAGGCATAAAAGCCTTGCGTAAGGCTTTTACGCCTTTCCCTCACGGCACGCCACATTTTCATTAATTTGTATGGCAGAGAGGAGGCGTAGCACACAACTGTCTTTCCGCTGCTCCCTTCCTGTCCGCCATACAAATGCTTCAGCATTTGCATCCGGATGCATTTTCACGTGGATGCAAATACTGGGGATCCCTATGGAGCCCAGCAACAAAAAGCAGGTGGAATCCATAGGGATCCATTGTCCACGCCGCCTGCCAACATACATGGTAGGTGGCATTTACTCTATTTGCATGGCGGAGTGCAAAAGTGCAGTGCAAAAGGCGGCATACATGCTTACGGCATACACAGCATACATACTCCATTGTGCACAGGGCCAAAATTCGGCAGCGGCTGACTGTTTACGTTGCAGTGTTAACATAACGGCTCCCTGACGGCGTTACGGGGTCAATGAAAATGAGCTCCACACAGTTATTCTAATTCAGTAGTGAGGGAAGGCACTTGTGATGGCATGTTGGATTAACATGCCAGCAGCAGTGTACCTTCACAGCTTGGTAGGCCTGAGAGCTATGGACACAGTAACGTGTCATGATGGCATGCGTGCAGGCATATTTATGTTGTGTTTGTTTTTATGCAGTGCCAACGGTGGTGTTACAGGGCTTTACAGCAGGAAGGCTACAAACACAGTTACAAGCTGAGTGCACGTTTCAGGACATGCTTAATGTGGATGGAAGTTAGTGTGTTTTATTATTTTAATTGGTCGTTGTAAAGTACACAACTGCCACAGGTATGTCCAAGCAGTCAGCCTAACAGATGCCTGGCTGAAAGAGTGTGCGGACGCATTGTGTCCTATGTAGTTTATTAGTTTGGGCTTTTAGGTGGCGCTCTGAAACTATTGCATTAGAGTACAGCTAGGGAGGAATGGCATGTGAGAAGGGGCACACATCTTGCAGGCGTTGTTTGGTTATTTATCCACCCATTCACTGCCCATGGCCAGGCTAATCCCAATGGCTATTCCTCATAACTTCCTTCCCCTGCCCGAACAAAGCAAATCCACCTGGGATCCACTTGATCTAGCGTTATCAAGTCCTACCATCAAACATTGTGCTCAAAGTGCCTACCACTGTTTTTTCAAAGCAGTCTTCTGAGAGTTAGTGACTTAATTGGAGCTGTCAACGTGCCACGGGTCTAATAAAAATGTCTTAACCATATCTGCCTTCAGCCACTCGATTTACAAGCACTATGCAAGTCCTTCACTGAAGTCCTGTTAAAAACAAGCACTGGCGAAAACAACAGTTTTGACTTGTGTATAAGTATTAGGAATTTGCAAGGCACTGCTATTATATACCCAGGTACTCATGCCATTTTGGAGCAGCTACCATTGAGTGCCACTATGGCAATGCCTGGTAAATGCCTTTCAAATGCCTACACAAAAGCCAAAACTGTTGGCATTGCATTGCCAATGTTCGTTATAATATGCAGGAGCACCAGAGAACATTCCTGTGTTGTGCTTGTGATGCTATATCAGCACCCGCTGCGTCCATCCTAGCCAATCAGGATGCTTGAAACATGGGTGATATTCACAGATACAAAGCTTGTTTCCGGACCTTGGATGGCCGGTTGAGTGATTCCTTGCTATTCCGATCCATGCTTCTTCTATACACCACCAACCAGTTTGTCTTGCACTCAAACCTAAAACAATCTTCGGCTTTCCAGCCCTGCCAGTCTCCTGACATGGACAAAGAAAAGACGCTGGCTTTACGAACGCCCTTTCCTTGTTTGCATCTCGGGTATCTTTACTTGGGTTTCATTTTGTCTCATGAAAGGATGCTTCCAGTGCAATCAGAATCTGTCACTCGCCCACGACAATTCATGGTCCAGTATCCCCTCAATGTTGCATTCAATGCACACCTGACGTCTCAAGCATTTTCCTCTTTCAAGCCAACATTTTTTTAGCATTTGTGTGAATTCCACCTCTCAAAACTAGAGAGCCAAGCTTCAATCGTCTGGTCCTGCCGTACAATCCATAGTGATGCCTTCTATAAAACTGAAGTACTCCCAGCCTGCGAGGCACGCATGTGTGTTTTTCCTCACCCTCCACAATGAGCAAGAAAATTAGAGAAGTCTGCAAAATGTATTGTTGAGACATCTGGTGTTGCAGAAGAGCAAATTAATCAAATATTTTGCCCCTGAATAATGTTCCGTAATAAGTAGGGAACAGAAACATGTTGGACATATGGATGGCAATTAACTTGTAGTTTTGGTGTCCTCCTTTTTTATACTTTCTGATTGGTTGTATACATACCTTTTTTTACTTAGCGACATCTGTGTTTTGTTCAAGTATTGTGTTGTTCTGGTTCTTGTGTTGAATGTAGGATTTATGTGAATGTTAGTACATGCATCTTTAGTACTCAAGTTTTAGCATTGCCATATCTATATTCATTTGATTTTCAGATTCGTATTTTGTTTTGTGGCGACTCTCTCATGAGATTCATATAGGAGGTAACACATGTATATTATATGTGTGTGTAAGCACATCTTTTTCATATAATCTCTTTTTGTATTTTTTATACCTACATATATTTCTCAATGGCTATAAACCAAATTTAGGTGTAGTTTGAATAAAGGTTTAACAAATACATATATATATTTTCAGAACCATTTTCTGGAAGTGTTTTATTATGACTTTGTAAGCGCAATATTTCACAGGAAAGGATCTTGATGTGATGGATGCTTTTCTCTGAGCAAGAAAGAAATGTATTTTTCCACCTTTGTCGCCAGCATTTTCTACTCACGGATGCTAACAGCAATACGAACCCAGGGCGGAAGTATGATCTGTAGTACTGGAACCACAAAGCATGGGCTGGGCGTGCTTGCGTCACTCGTGCCATTACCTGGTCCGGCGAGCTACTGCTGGCAGAACTGGCTATCCCCCTAGTTCATATTGCCTATATATATGTTCTGTCATCTTATAATAAGAGTATTTTTACTGCGCCTATCACCACCATAGGGGTCTTATGGTGCTTAGCTTTGTGTTGGTATCGGCGCACTGTGACCGCGCCAGGGTGTGTCCAGACCATAGTCTGATGAGAGGGACAGAAAGACGTAGAAGTAAAGATAGAGACAGAGTTAGCAAATAAAGTTAGTTATAGGATACACAAGCAGGTGTTGGTGCAGGGAATGATTGTGGAAGAATGGATGCATGTCTTTAGTCTGTGCTTACTTATAAAACAGTGTGAAAGCAAGTACAATGAATGTGTACCTTGTAGAGTAAAATATAGCTTTCACGTGAACTGCCATACCTACGCATGGCGCTCTGTGGTCCTAGAAATAATTATTGTGTGGTTGCATGATGTGGCTGAGATGCGCTCAAGCGGTCCCTGTAATGTGGAGGCTTTACGCTCTATAGCTTATATGAAAAATCTCCTGTAAACAGGGAAGAGCAAGTCAGCGCAAAGATTTGGACATGTCAAGAAGTGTGCTTTGGGAATCACGTGGTGCAGGATGAAGAAGTGGAAATGGAGAAAAAAACGAAATCAACATTCCTTCTCTTAGTCTCCAACTGCGGTCTCCTACCTGAGATCTAATGTGGGGATATAGAGTAGTGATAACAACAACAATCTCTGGGATGTTACAGGCTTAAGCAGAAGTTGTAACAATACATTTAGTTTCTTTATTTTTTTCCTTACTTTTTTATTTGTTTTGTGTCATATGCAGCGCTAGCATATATCAGGGTATTTGTGAGACGAAGAGGCGTTAGGGGGTTACCAGTCATTTGGTCGAAAACCAAATGGTCGAATGACCATTTGATCAAAGTAAAATGGTCGAAAAAAAAGGTCGAATTTTTTTATTTTTTTATTTTTTATTTTATGGGGGGGTTCCCCCCAAACCCACTTCTTCTTTATTAAAAATATTTTTTAAGCAACCAAGACTTAAAAATATATATATAAATAAATAAATAAAAAACTTCGACTTTTTTTTTTCAACCATTTTGATTTGATCAAATGGTCATTCGACCATTTATTTTCGAACATTTGACCAGACGCCGCGTTAGGCGATGCAACACAATGCCCGGTCCGTGCTTTCTAGAGGTAGTACATGTAAGCTCCAGACATGCAGACAAAATATTTCTTGATTTGGGGTAATTAAGTGGCCCAGATACAATAGTGATTGTAACAAAAGGAATTTGGGTGAGCAGTTTGGGACACAGCCCTTTTCTTTCATATCCTCCAATATTTTAAGGAAAAAACTTTTGTTGAAGTGCAGTTAAGGTGAGTAAACTTAACGCAACAAAGCCCCTCGAAAGTCAGCACATTGGTAAACTCAGGCCCGGCTTAACTCTGCACTTTCCCGTTGATCTCTCCCATAATGTAATATCCCCACATAATTCCATTTTGTATGGCATCGTGAATTCCTTCTCTTATAATATATACATGTGCTCTTGGGTTTTGCAACAGGAATGTGCTGAGTTAGGCTGGTCCTGAGTTTCCCAATGCATTTTAAAACACTAACTGGCAACTAACCATGGCCATGACCTTCGACCGTGCCCACTGTATTTTTAAAATCACTCCCTGCACACAAGCCCTGCCCTTCATCCGTGCCAACTCTCTACTTTCTTTAACACAACGGCTTTCGGGCATGGCTACTCTTGATTTTTAACCTCCAATGTCACTGTAGCTGTAAAAGTATATATTTTTTAATATCTTTTTTCTATAACCGCGAATACATTACAATGAACTACATATATCCTCGGTTATAACCTTGGTTATTTGTAGTAATTATACCCGCGGTTATCTGGAAAAACTGTAAAAAGAAAAAAAAGACCCTCCGAAGTGCCCCATGATGTGTTCCTGCTCCCCCCACTTTCCTGATGGCCTCCTCGCTTCCCCAGGCCCTCTAGCATTCCCCCACAAGACTTGTTGTTTCTGTGATGCAGTTTCAGTTGAAATGTCGGGTAGCCGCGGTTATACCCCAGGTCATACCGGAGGGTATGTGAAAAATGCTTGAGCCTTGTGTTGCAAACTTGGTCCCTGGCCCCTCCTCCAACTCCCAAATGTCACTTGGTGTCCTCTTGCCTCACCCCACCTCTAACCTGATGGCATTTGCATGTTTTTGACATGCAAATAGATTTGTTCTGCATTTTATTTTTGAGAAGAGGGCACCCCTTCTCTGTCACATAATAAAAAAAGGAGTCGACAGAATAACCCTGAACCACAAAAGAATCGTGAGTCAACGCTACGGGCCCAAGTTGTTTCAAACCTGATCCAAATCTGTCCAGCGGTTTTGGCTGTGCGGTCGAGTAAATATTGACCTCTTTTGTTTGTGGGAAAATTAATTAGAGCAAAAGTTTTTTGTTTTTTTCTTAATAACATTTCTATTTTTTTAAGAATTTTTCCCTACCCATCCTGTCTGGGTGGGCCCAGACGTACACAATTGTCTACCAAAATGTTGGCCAACTCCGTCACACGAGTCAAACGTTATTAGCGATTCATTTATTTGATTTCCAAAGTAACTCTGACTCACCTTAAATATATATATATATATCTATATATGTGTATATATATATATATATACATATATATATAAGCTATATCCAAGCAGCGTGACACTGTGTGTAAATGCGAATGGGGATGTCCTAGGAAAGAGTAAGAGACAACCAGGAATAGGAGGTAGTGGGAAAGAAAGTAGAAAAGGTAGGTTGTTCTTGAGGAAAAGAGAATTCAGGGGTGACAGACAGAGAGACATAAGGAGGGGTATGGGTGGCATTGGGGAGATGGGGAGAGTACATACTGTTCCTTCACAGTGCTGGATGACCCAGGCTCCATATGTTACTGGTGGCTTAACCTGCTTAAAGATTTGACAATGGTGTGTGCATTTGTGGTCCTTGATCTGCCCAGAACCAGTTGAAAGATCACTTGAAGGTCATCCGCTCTGTAGATAATGTATAAGGCACTGGTGGGTCCATATCTGCCAGATGAAGATTGACAGATCACTTAGGAGTTATCTACTCTGTAGATAATGTGTAGGTCACTAGTGGGACATGGTCCCCCTAGAGCCTGTTGACAGATCACTTGCTGGTTATCCACTCTGCAGATAATGTGTAGGCACGGGTGGGTCCATATTTGCCGGATGAAGGTTGACAGATCACTTAGGAGTTATCTACTGTGTAGATAATGTGTAGGGCACTAGTGGGACATGGTCCCCCTAGAGCCTGTTGACAGATCATGTGCGGGTTATCCACTCTGCAGATAATGTGTAGGCACGGGTGGGTCCATATTTGCTGGATGAAGGCTGACAGATCACTTAGGAGTTATCTACTGTGTAGATAATGTGTAGGGCACTAGTGGGACATGGTCCCCCTAGAGCCTGTTGACAGATCACTTGCTGGTTATCCACTCTGCAGATAATGTGTAGGCACGGGTGGGTCCATATTTGCCGGATGAAGGTTGACAGATCACTTAGGAGTTATCTACTGTGTAGATAATGTGTAGGGCACTAGTGGGACATGGTCCCCCTAGAGCCTGTTGACAGATCATGTGCGGGTTATCCACTCTGCAGATAATGTGTAGGCACGGGTGGGTCCATATTTGCCGGATGAAGGTTGACAGATCACTTAGGAGTTATCTACTGTGTAGATTATGTGTAGGGCACTAGTGGGACATGGTCCCCCTAGAGCCTGTTGACAGATCACTTGCTGGTTATCCACTCTGCAGATAATGTATAAGGCACTGGTGGGTCCATATCTGCCAGATGAAGATTGACAGATCACTTAGGAGTTATCTACTGTGTAGATAATGTGTAGGGCACTAGTGGGACATGGTCCCCCTAGAGCCTGTTGACAGATCACTTGCTGGTTATCCACTCTGCAGATAATGTGTAGGCACGGGTGGGTCCATATTTGCCGGATGAGGGTTGACAGATCACTTAGGAGTTATCTACTGTGTAGATAATGTGTAGGGCACTAGTGGGACATGGTCCCCCTAGAGCCTGTTGACAGATCACTTGCTGGTTATCCACTCTGCAGATAATGTGTAGGCACGGGTGGGTCCATATTTGCCGGATGAGGGTTGACAGATCACTTAGGAGTTATCTACTGTGTAGATAATGTGTAGGGCACTAGTGGGACATGGTCCCCCTAGAGCCTGTTGACAGATCACTTGCTGGTTATCCACTCTGCAGATAATGTGTAGGCACGGGTGGGTCCATATTTGCCGGATGAAGGTTGACAGATCACTTAGGAGTTATCTACTGTGTAGATAATGTGTAGGGCACTAGTGGGACATGTTCCCCCTAGAGCCTGTTGACAGATCACTTGCTGGTTATCCACTCTGCAGATAATGTGTAGGCACGGGTGGGTCCATATTTGCCGGATGAAGGTTGACAGATCACTTAGGAGTTATCTACTGTGTAGATAATGTGTAGGGCACTAGTGGGACATGGTCCCCCTAGAGCCTGTTGACAGATCACTTGCTGGTTATCCACTCTGCAGATAATGTGTAAGTCACTGCTGAGGCCAGGACTGCTGAAAGCCCGTTCACAGATCACTTGCCTTTTATCCACTCTGAAGATAATGAGTAGCGCGTGCTTGTGAGAGGAAAGGAGCACTGAGGTGGAAGCTGTTAGTGCTTTTGGAGTGCTATCTTAAGCCTTTTTTCGCGCTCCCGCCCCCTGGCGTTCGGCCGTCTCTCAGGCACCCTCTCCCTTGGTCGCCAAGGTAATGGCCACTGATTGATGTTGTTCATTACCGTCGCTCAGACTGGTCTCATCCCAGCCTCCCTAGGGGTTCTGTACTATGAAATCTCCTTGGTAGTCCTGGGAGGGTTTTGCCTGTTTTGGCGCTGCGTCTGTTTTACTGCCCTATACTCCCAGCATTCATTGCGCCTCCCTCCGCGTTACATTACACCACATCACCCACATTTCCTAACGTGTGAGCGTGCGCTGTGACTTTGGCGAATTCATTTTTGTAAACGGAAATGTTTTAAAACAAAATAGTCCCTAGCATTGTCTCTTCAGCCTTTTTCAAGTTTTGGCACATAGGTGTCACTTTAGCAACACCCAGTGGAGTGAATACTAATGGGACGAATAGCAATTCCAAATGAGTCTGCATAAACAGCCGGCTTAGTGGTATCAAGAATGTACTTGAGCCGTACCAAAGAGATGGTCCCAGGGTAATGACGCTTATTGGAAATGGCTGACTAATCTGGCCATTGCCCTGACGTCCCCTCTTTAAGGATGTCTAAAGGTAGTTCTCTGGGTTCAGGCTTCAAGTGCATCAAGCTGATGTGAGTACATCTTTACACATTAGCACTCTGGGAGGCGCTGTCAACCAATGAGAACTCACGGAACGTGGGCTGTATTCAATAAGGAAAGCCAGCGTTCCGAGCATTTTTATTGGTGACGGGCTCTTCCCTTCCCCCACTCCACCTTCACCATTTAGCACCTGTGTATTTTCCTACAAGGGTTAGGGTGACCAGACGTCCCGGTTTTCCCGGGACAGTCCGGGGAAATCGCCCTCCGTCCCAGGGTCCCGATAGTTTTTTTATTTTGCAAACCCCGTCTGTGGTTTACAATGGTGGGTGCCCACGGTCACTGTTTGCGCCGGGACCCGATTTTGAAATCCCGAAATCGGGTCCTGGGGCAACTCTAATTGTGCGAATGGGGGCGTGAAAAGCATTTCACGCCCCGATTTCCTCCCCCTTCCCGTCCCCGGCCACTTTCCTCCAATGAGAGGGGTGTGCTTGTGAGCACACCCCCTCCGAGCCCCTGCAACAGGCCATAGACATAGAAGTAGGACTGTCCTACTTTTATGTCTATGGCCTGTCCGGGTTTTTTGTGTGAAAAATCTGTTCACCCTAACAAGGGTGCTAATGAGACCTTTTTTCAAAAATGAAACAAAATGAAGCTTACCTTTGTGGTGCTGCTCAGCGCTGGCAATGCTGCTCTTCGGGAAGTCCTTTGTCCATGTTGATGACATCCTAGTCATCAACATGGAAAATGGCGGCAACGGCAACGTCTCCACTTCACACTGACCATTTACTTGGGCGGCAGGCTGTTTCCGATAGGTGCGGCCCGCTGCCTCAGTTCATATCGCCTCAATATGGATCCAGGCGGTGGAACACCCATCAAAACTACCCGCAAGTGAATCTTTCATCATGGATGCTGCTAACAAGCACATCTACTTAAAAGGAACCATTGTGTGATGTGCGCTGCCCCTTATCCAATGTAGACGCGAGCATTGATGATGCCCCCCACACCGGCATCATCACAGTCACAAGGAAGCTACTTGCTGCCCGCACATAATGTAAATCCCACACTGCAGATCCAGACATGTTCCGTTGTGACATTGCCAGTCGCCTGCAGAATAAGCATCGGGACCCCTAGGTGGCTATGCCCGGCCTCCACAACTGCAGAGGACACTACAGTAGGCTCCTCGGGGATGAGAATAGTTGATAAGATTGACAGGTCCGCAATCAGAAAGGCCCCAGCCCAACTGGGAAGATATCTGCATGCATGTCCTAAGTTAAGGGAGCACAATAGAGAGCCTGGCACCTTCATTATTGTATTGCATTGTAGTCGACATTTATGTAGCGCCTTTTCCCATTTGTATCGCCTTAAAGCGCTTTGCGGTGGGAAAGAGATATGGAAAACTTAAGATGTGTGTGCATTTAGCTGAGATGAGGGTGGTCATTTTTTTATTTATTTAACATGTATAAAGCGCTCACACAGCAGGCATCGAGGCGCTGTTACAGGATTTGTTTTTCTTAGTTGCGTAATTGTGTTTTTTTTTTTTGTTGTTGTCTTAGTTACGTATTTATAACGCGCTTAAACACCCAGAGGTTTCTAAGCGCGGACCCGGGGATCGAACCTGTTGTTGCTTCGTGTCGTCTTGCTTCCAAGACGCGCACGCTGCCGCTGAGCTATCCTCCTGGGACAACGGGTCATGACAGAGCGCTAGTGCAGGAGACTCGATGTGTACCCAGCTTGACCGAATTCCTCATAGGTTGCCGCTGTATTCCAATGGCAGAGGTGTTGATGCAAGTCTGGTGGTTCGGTGCGAAAGGTTATGGGACCAGTAGACCGAATCTGTCATAGCCATAGCTGCATTCTAGAGTGTGTGGATGGAACCCGTGACTGTGGCAGATGTCCACCGTAGTGGTGTGTTTATACATACCTTAAACTCGGAAGGGGCTTATTCTTGATGTCGGTGTATTGCAGTAACCACCATTGCAAAATGTTAATACTAACAGATAAACGTTCATTTCAAGACGTGGTGCCATCTGCCTGGCAGAGGTCTGCATGGTACACAGGTCTTTTACGCCAACCAATCCAAAGCGATAGCAAGTTAAAAAAGTAACAATGAGGAAAAAACCGTCTGAAAAGTCTTGCAGAAGAGAAACTTTTTTCCAGGGCCACTTATGCCCCTTGTCCCCCAGGACGGAGGGTTTTCACACTAGCATGTTCACTGAAAAGCAGGGGTTGGTCCTAAAAATTAAACTGGGGGGACTCATCCTCAAATGCAATGGGATGTGACGTTGCCAGAAATTAGCATATCAAGGTGAAATATGCACATTTCACTAAACTGGCTTTGCATAACCACACAAATTGCACAGGACGAATGGCATTTGCCTTTCATAAAAACAACACACACACAAAACCTAATAGCGTTTTTGAAAACGTTAAAAGGTGTGCATGTTTTAAACTCCAAGAACGAATACAAATGTTTCCCTGGGACTTGCAGTACCGAAATGGGACCTTTTACCTTCAGTTGTTTATGATTTTTCATCAGGTTATATAGTGCAGTGGTGAAGTGTCTGGCCTGCAAACCTGAGGACTGTGGTTTGATCCCCATGGTTGGTTTTAACGCATAAATTCAAAGAGGACATTCAATGTTTCTCATTTTAGCTGGGGGGGACTGAATGGGGACGTACCGGGTCTGGGTCCCGCGAAAGGGAATTACCGGGCCCTCCAAGGTCAGAATGTCCTGGTAATGTCCTGGTAAATCCCCTTTTGGGACCCGGACCTGCGTTTGGGGGTAGCCATGCCCTTATTAAGGTCATGGCTACCTCCAAACGTGTAATGAGGCCCATTGATTCTAAGCAAATCACTTTGAAGATGACGTTTATCGGTCAAAGGAAAGCATCTCTCAAAGATGCCGAACAATCACTGATGCACTTCGCCCTGGGGGGTGCTTGCCAGTGTCTGGTACATGCTTTGCAGTGAAAGTTCTTAAGCTCAAAAGACGGGTCACTTCAACGTGATGAGAAGTAAAAAAAGGGGCATATATGTGTTTTGCTCCACACCACAAAAGGGGGCTCCATTTCCAATGTGGTGGATTGAAAATCCGTCGCTTTTACACTGGCTACAATGACTGTATGCAAAATGTGCAGTGTCTTAGCTTTGCACTAGAAATCCAGATGTGGAAAGCTGGCTGAAAAGCTGCCAGGCACCACGGCAATGGTTTTCCACTGACAGAAATCTGGTGGAAAAAACACTGGCCTGCCTCACAATGTGCACCGCCAGATTTTCCAGATTTTCTGGTGGTTTCCCTGTGTAAAGCAGACCGGTGCAAACTTCAGATGCAGTCATTTCTGCAAGTGGAAAACCAGTAGATTTGTAATCTGCCTTTCCAAATGAGGCCCCAGAAAGTCATGGGAGCCGCCAGTCCCTGGCTTGAACCCCCCCACACACCCCCAGCTTTGAGGCAGAAGGCATCATCACCCTGCTGTGACACCCAGCCTGTGGCCCAATTTCTCAAGCAGTGTAGTTACCCACGTTTAAACAATCATTAACGTCAGACCAACAGCAACATTGCAGAAGCAGAGAACACAACCCTCCCCAGGAAATGTCAATAGACCCTCTATGGTGAAGTTAAAGGCTCACCTGCTGGGCTCTGCTTTTAGATGGCCTATGACTCCAATGATTAGCATCTTTGTGCAACTAAATATCCTCTGAATTACAATGAAAGATGGTTACACACAAAGGCAACGTAGCTATTGAGCCACCAGAGCTCAGAGGAGCGGGGGTGGCGGGGGGGGGGGGTCAACAGCACAATGGGTTTAATGGCCCCACTGACTACCAGCTTTCAAAAGTGTCATTAAGCCCCCCCACACCCTCAAAATGTTGGGACTGGCTCTCCCCCCTGCGGAAATTCTTTACAGAGAGAGGAGTGCCCCTCACACTAGGGTGTCCAGATAAAAAAAAACCTAGACAGGTCGTAGAAATAGAAGTAGGGCTAAAGTAAATACAAATTAAACTTTAGTCCCACTTTTATTTCGCTGGCCTGCTGCGGTGGAGGGGATGAGCTCACAGGCACACTCCTCACATTAGAGCAGAGTGCTTGGGAGGGGAAGGGGGAGGAAATGGGGGCATGAAACTCATTTCACGCCCCCATTCGCGCAGGAAGAGTTGCAACGGACCCAATTTTAAGGACTTCTAAATCGGGTCCTGGCAAACACCAGGACCATAGCCACACACCCTTGGAAACCCGGGACAGGGTTTATAACATCAAAAAACTCCTGGGACCCCTGGACAGAGGGTGATTTCCCCTCGAAAACCGGGATGTCTGATCACCCTACCTCTCTCGTCATGGCTCTTGTTGGTAGAGAGCCATCCACATCGTTTTGCGACTTGCACCTTTATGCCTCCATTACAAAATAGTTCCTGGGTACAGTTTTTCAGACATTTCATTGCTCTAACATGCAGGCGAGGCAGAACTATGTCACAGGGACACCGCCATCTGAAATGCCATGGATCTGTTACAGCTGCTCAGTAATGGACACCTTCAGCGCTCCACGGAGGTCCTCTTAATAAAGCTGTGGTGAGTACCAGAGATTCACAGGGGATTTCAGCCACTCACAAGGACACCTGGGCCTCGTACTCTGTAGCAACGCTACCAAGTGCCACTCGTGGAGCTCTGGGGTCCAGCGCCCCCGCATTTCAGAACTCCAAGAGCCATTGCGGCCAAACACCCGCCTCTGCTGCTGAGCACAATCCCGAGTCCCTATTGGGTCCCTGCCTTTCGCTCATTACGTTAGAAGCTGGGAAAGAGTTTCCTCTGAGCATCATCCCAAAATGGAAGGGGCTGGGGATAGGCCATCCTCAGGGGTGGACTGGCCTATAGGGAACTCTGGAGATTTCCCGGTAGGCCTCCGCTCCCTGGGCCTAGTTTGTGTGGTAACCTATCTTATTTCGAAATGTTCTCCTAGGAAAAGGGTTGGGCTTTCTGAAAATGTGTAATATGGGGCCTCTTTGAAAATGATTTGCAGCGCCTATTTTGGTTCCCAGTCCACCACTAGCCATAATCCCACAATCGCTTTTCCCAAATAGGGATATTGCTGTTTACCCGCAAGGAATTTTCCCTAGTGTTTTTGCAGTGGGACCGTCTCATGTGACGGGCCAGCACAGTGCCTATTCCTCATTTCATTATGTCACCTTTCACCTTTCATGTGCGTATTCGAAGGACACATCGCCTCTTTCCTGCCTCCCTCTTAGGGCGCTAGGCGGGGTAAATATTGAATTCATTAAATGGACGTTGTGCTAGATGGGAGGTTAATGTGGTGACCAGCCACGATGTAAGACTGTGTAGTCAAGGTGGCAGTAAAGTGTTCTGTGTGAGTAATATACCCACATCTAGCATAGACAGTCATTTGCACGCATCCAACATAGGCAGTCTCACCCCCCTCATCCCCCCCATACACCCCATCCCTCAACTCAGAAGTAGTGATCCTCAGCAAGGTCAACTGCAAGGTCAACTCAACCTATTATCTAATTTAAGATATTGATGGTACTGAGAGTTTATTTCTTGGAGTACACATCTATATACTATATTAATTTCACAACATTAATATGATGCTATACGTGGGTGTGAACAGCGATAGCAGGGAAGGGGGAAGGGGAGGAGGTTTATCATACACACTTTCCTTATTATAATTATTTTTTTTTCAACTGACATACTCGGGATTCGAACCCGTGTTAGCGTCTCTTGCTTCCAAGACGAGCGTTGCCACTGAGCTACACTACCCACTCCAACGCATTGTTCAATTTACATCCAATTAAAAGGAAATTAAAATTGCATCCCTGATGACTTCCCAAATTGAAGTGCCCTTCTGTTTGCCCCCTTGAGCATTTGACAAATGAATTAGATCTTTAATGTGGTGCCAGGGAGCTTCACCTGCTTGGGAGCTGCTGCCACCGTCCTCTTTTAGTCTTTCTCCAAGCCTGCGTCTAGGAGCTCTAATTGAAAGTTTGAGATGAAAGCAGATGTTCATTGCTCTGCATGTTCACCAGGGCTTCCAGCTTCCTGTCCCACTTTGCACACGCTGTTGCATCTTTGGAGAGAAGCAGAAGGCAAGAAGCGGGGAGTGTCATAGCAAGCTCAGGCAGTCGTGCGCATGGTCTTCTTGGCTGCTGTGCGCTAAAGGGTGTCTTTCTTCAGTCTGAACCCTTCAACATTAGCCTGCGTCGCATCTAGATGGAATTGTGAATATTGGCATGACCACCATAGATAGAATTGTAAATATTAGCATGTCCACACTTAGATAGAATTGTAAATATTAGCATGTCCACACTTAGATAGAATTGTAAATATTAGCAGGTCCACACTTAGATAGAATTGTGAACATTAGCCTGCGTCACATCTAGATAGATTTGTGAATGTTGGCATGTCCACACTTAGATAGAATTGTAAATATTAGCAGGTCCACACTTAGATAGAATTGTGAACATTAGCCTGCGTCGCATCTAGATGGAATTGTGAATATTGGCATGACCACACTTATATAGAATTGTAAATATTAGCATGTCCACACTTAGATAGAATTGTAAATATTAGCAGGTCCACACTTAGATAGAATTGGGAACATTAGCCTGCGTCGCATGTAGATAGATTTGGGAATGTTGGCATGTCAACACTTAGATAGAATTGTAAATATTAGCAGGTCCACACTTAGATAGAATTTGTAAATATTAGCATGTCCACACTTAGATAGAATTGTGAACATTAGCCTGCGTCGCATCTAGATGCAATTGTGAATATTGGCATGTCCACACTTAGATAGAAATTGTAAATATTAGCATGTCCACACTTAGAATTGTCAATATTAGCATGTCCACACTTAGATATAATTTGTAAATATTAGCATGTCCACACTTAGATAGAATTATAAATATTAGCATGTCCACACTTAGATAGAATTGTGAACATTAGCCTGCGTCCCATCTAGATGGAATTGTGAATATTGGCATGTCCACACTTAGATAGAAATTGTAAATATTAGCATGTCCACACTTAGATAGAATTGTGAACATTGGACTGCGTCGCATCCAGATAGGAATTTGATTGAAGGATAGCTTGCCCTCGCCGAGATGAAACCTGAATGTTAGCATGTGCCACACTTAGAACTGTGAACACCAGCCTGCGCCACATCTAGATAAGATTGTGAATGTTAACATGCCCACACCTAGATAGAATTCTGAACATTGGCCTGCGCCGCTTCTAGATAGGATTGTGAAGGCCAACAAGTGCCACACTTAGACAAAACTGTGAATGTTAGCATGCTAAAGGTCAGGTAACCCACTAACCAATATAACCTCAAACTCTGCATACTTATCGCACTCAAAAACTCACACAGCCATCTCTCGCAACACAAGCCGCACGCACTTTACAACACTGTAACAACACATAAGCCGGAGCAACAGCACACGCAAACTGACACCGATCCAATACCCACACCAAAGCTCAGCACCCGGTGTATACCGAGTTGAAGCTGCCAACAGAACACTACTCCTCTCACTATCCTACTCCCTCTTCCCCTTACTAACCCATCCCACCTTATCGTTTACAGATCCGCCAGAACGCCTGGGGACCAATTCCGTTGGTGACAGTGCGCTATACAAATAACTTTAACATTTAACATTTAACATCTTCAGACTGGTTCTTGCCCATCATTATCTCCCAGGAATGATCGTGTCTGCCCTCCACACTCTGGGCTGCTGATTTTGCAAGCTACTGCTCCTCCGAAATGTGTAAGATTCGAGACACCCTGTCTGACTCAACCTGTCGCTATCATACCCATTTTGAAGAAACTCACCGCTGACTCGGCCTACTGAGCTGTGGGCCCATCTCTCTTCTGCCACATTATTCCAGATCACTCGGGCGTGCTCTCCTCAACTGCATCCCTGGCTACGTGGAGAACACTGGACTACGAGACTCCTCGAGTCTGGGTTCCGCGGCAGACACTCCCTGGATACACTGCTTAACCACATCTCTTACTCCCTCGCGATTCCTCACCACTGCCACTGGTCATCGACCTGCGCTCTCCTTGATCTCTTTTACCTATGAGACAGTCGACCATCCCTTCCTCCTTCAGACTCACTCATAACGGGGCTTTTAGGGCATGGGCTCGCTCTGATGGTCTCCAGCTGGCACATGTCTTCTTCTTCCTGGGATAATGGGGTTCCACTTGAATCTGCTGCTGTCCACACTTCTTCACATTCTGCACTGTCGCTCTGAGCAAACTCCTCCTCTCTTTACAGTTCTCGTTTCTGTTTGCAGATGATACATATAGCCCCTTTCACGCCTCCTTCACCCCCTGAGCTGTTCTCTCTTCTGGACTCCAAACCCCATTTCCCAGTGCTTGCAATCTGGGGATTCTCATTGACAGCAGCTCAAAACCTCAGCACTCCTTCAACTCTTCATTATCCGCACTGCCGCGTCGCGCAGTCTTAACCTCGTGAACATCCATGAAATCTGTATCAATCCCACCTTTCATGCTCTACTCACAAGGGAGGATTGCTGCTCCAGACACCTGCAAGGCACTTCCCTTCTACTCCTTTTCTCCTCTCCACAAGATGTTGTGCCTCGCTCCCCGTGCCCTCTACAACCTCGCCTGATTCGCGGCCTCGTTCACCACGCCTTCGCTCATGGTGGTGGCCCTGCTAAATCGCTCCCAATTCAGAGTGTTTCTTCTTGTGCTTAAACCCATTCATAAACTACCTGGCAGAACGTCCCTGAGATACTCACACATATTGCTCCCAAGATGTCCTCAACCGTATGATGATTTTGTGTGAAATTGTATTTACTGTTAATGACGAAAACCGAAATAAGTACATTACTTACTCAACCTTGAGGTCCCCCATCCACTCTGTGCTGTCTCTCGCTTTTGCTTCTTCGCCCTCCCTGTTTCTGATCCTTGGAACTCCTTACTCTCCCTGAAATGAAGGCCATTCCATCAGTGAGTGGGTTCCTGGCCCTCCTTAACAAGACACCATTCCAGGATGGCGCACCAGAACCACTGTCCCCACTGGATTGCCTACCTGTGTACGATATGGAAGAGATATTTAAAGTCTGCCTTGTGCTCTCCCCATTTACTGTGTTCAGCTCTTTTTCCGGTCGTCCCAGACGGTTTGATGAAATAACTATTATGGAATGACTTTGTAAAACTTTGTTAAAGTGCCTAGGAATGGGACTGCTCCAGCCATCAATATGCCATTCGGACAGTGCTTCGCAAAGAAGCAGAATTTATTTTCAGTGAATAAATGCAAATACAAACTCCTTACCATAATACTTGTGAGCCGTGTCAAATTTATCATTTATAAGAAAATGCACTCACTATTTGCTATAATTTCTAAATAATATGTTTTCATGTCATCTCTGGGTGTGCCAACTAGATAGCAGGTAGGCTGATAGTCTCCTTCATTAGTTCTCTTTTGGGTGTCTTTTAATGAATGCAAAGGAATCAGACAAAAAATACATAATATCAGAGTGCAAACAGAAACATGCAAAAGTGCAGAAATAAAAAACTGCAAAAGTAGCAAAAGAAAACATCTAATACAGAAGTAACAATGTTGCAAGAGAAATTGTGTATTGCAAAAGCTCTTATACTTTCTTGGCAAAATACTCAGAAAACGTTTTCCATATTATTGTAATGGCCCTTGTTTGGTCGGTGCATTTAAATATCATTTGCATGTTAAAATGTCCTTATATCAATTCATCTGACATGTCCCAACTACTTGATGCTATGGGGCTCTTTGAATATTAAACTATTCATATTTATGGTTTGTCAAAAAGGCATCAGAGCAAAACCGCACTTCATTTCTCTAAAAATGATGGCACTCTGCTTTAGAATTACTTCATGTTTCATGCTTACATCTGTATAATCTTTCACATTTTAAAGCTGCTCAGCTTTCCCAGAGATGCTGCTAAAGTTAGATATTCCCCCTGCCAATGCTCCATTGCACTTTCTTTTTCCACCATGCTCCAGTTCTCCATCAATGTATTGAAATGACATGCAGTAGCAGCCTGCATGGGTACATAATGAATACAGACAGTATTGAGTACTTAATGTGCTCGTTGAATGTTAGTGATGGCAGGCAGAAAATAGCTTGGAAGTTATAGGTCTTTAACGAAAATAAACATTGGAATACTGAATTTCTGCTGGATCTGGGGGAAGGTAGAACATATATGACTGGATACAAGTTGGCCAAGATTTTGATCTCTGATTTGTCCCACTGATGTAGTACTTTGTCAGAGATGTCCTCCAGCAGAAAATAGCTCTTCTATAACCTTGTATGTAAATGGTTTTTCAATGGGGCCGATTGTCATCAATACTCCAACCGCACACCAGATCAGGAACACTCTAACCCCACTGCATAACAATGCCAGTCAGATACTTCACTAGCATCACAGCCTGATCTGGTGTTTGACCTTTGGGATCACTGAGTAGCAGTCTTCCTACCTAGGACATACTCGTATGTCCGATAAAATACAACTGAAGTAAATTCTCACTGAGATGATGTTATCCTATAAACAATCTGCAGACCGTACAAGACGCAGAAATGACCAGAGCAGCTGTTGCTGGTCCGCAAGTCCACTGAACACCAGTCATCGGATCTAGTTATTATTCGTAGGACTGAACTGAATGTAACTGCACAACGAGAAGGTATAATCCAATAAACAATGGCGGACTTAACGAGACACAGGGATGACCACAGACCTGCAATTCCCCTAACCGGATAAAGAGCAGGAATAGGGCAACTCAATCACCAAAGACACTGACAAGCAGGGAAGACAGGGAAGACAACCTCTAGCCTGGTAATTAAAACAAACTCTGCATTCGACAGAACATTTGACTTGGAGAACCAATGCTCAGAACAGCAACACTGGAAAGGAATCAGGAATAGGGGTAACCCACTGTGAGGAATTCGAGCATCTGCACAGGGAGTGTGCGCTGGCCTGTTTTTTTTTTGATTTTTTGATAATGAAAATGAATGATGGGAGATCAACCTTTAAAATGTGTGATGCCATTCTGCACACATTTTCTCTGCTGATCGTACATAACGCATAGTCACGTGTACTCCAGGAGGACACAGCCTACAGGCGCCGTCCTTCCCTGTCATGCTCAGCTGGAATGTGACATTCATGGGTACATCAAAGCTTCTCAAGAAGGGGGAAGGCGCACCGTCCTCCAGCCTTGGGCAGCCTAATTAAAATATCAAAGGCTTCATGGATCTGCTTTCCTATTTTTTTGTTTGGCTGGTGGCAGTGCATACTAATGACAGATAATTGAGGCAAACCTGAAGGGGCTTCGTTGCCAAACAGACAACAGGATGGTGGGGCTAACACCCCTTTGGTATGCCATGTGTCAGCTTGAAGCTAGTTCACACCCCTCTGTATGAAAGGGAATCAATGGCATGTCTGGGTCCATCAGTTACCGTAGGTACCCCTGCAGAGCGAACCCCGATCAGAGGGAAGAAGTATGTGTTTTGAGGGAGACAGGAAGTCTGCTCTCATCACAGACTTCAAAGGAGATCTGCACTTTAATCAAGAGTTACAGAGAGCTCAGTTAACCAGAGAGACACCTTGATCTACAACAGACAGGAAGATGGGTGGGACTTAGAAGTATATGTTGTCACCCCTTACCTTTCCTTTTGAAGAGCACTCTGGTTCTGACCTCACGCATAACAGAAGACTGTTGGTGGGGACCCAGGATTGGTTCATTAAGGTAGGTTCAACCTGCACCAATCACTGGGGCCCATTTGGCTTTAAAAGACGGCTGAGCCCTATTTTAGCAGATCATCGGACGACTTTGAAAGGGGAACAAGGGCTAATTTGGACCTGAGCTGAAGGTACAGTCTACCTTACATCTTCTGCCATGAAAAGAAGGCCAGGAGTACCAAGAGGGAAGCAAGATCCCTCCACTAAACATCTCCCAGGAAACAGAGGGAGATACCAGACCCAGAGGACCTGTCCAGCAGCTCCAGAACTGTTACCCAGCCAGCACACAGCGTGCCCTGCTAGGTTCTGCCAGCAAGCTTCCTAGGTGGGAAGTGCCAGAGAGTATGTGAACTAAGGACAAGGTAATTGCTTGAAAACACTGTTCTAAGCTTGGGGACGTTCACCTTGGAAGGATGCCACAAGCCCTGTAAAGAAGCTAGGAGGAGTGCCACACAGGCATCAACCAGTGTCTATCTTTTAAGGACATTTTCGAAACAGTCAAGGCCTCGAATCGCAACCGGCTGACCGCTGACTGTTGTCATGCTGCAGTCACTCAAGGCATCCGAGAGCATTCCAAATCCGCCAGCCAGCACAGAGAAAACGATTCTTGACCCCGAGCCACTCTATACGCCAGTCTGCAGTCGTCGGTCCAGCCTCTCTTGCTGAAATGCCTGCTGTCTGATACCCGCAGCTGTCTCCCATTGCAAACTCTGTTTTAGGAGCTGCCGAGCACCCTGTAACTGCCTCAACACTGTTGAACATCAAGAACTTCTTAACCACCGGGTACATTGTGGTTCTGCCCCTCTGGTCCTTCTCCGAAGGCCACTTGAGACAGTTATGACCCGCTGCCCCTTGGTGCTGAAACCAAATAACCTTGACCAGGAAGACTAATTACTTTACCAACCACTCTCCTGTCAGTATCCAGAGTGAATCCCTTTCCTTTGTGAAACTGTCTAGCCTCTGTGTTCCTTTACAGGGTGAGTTGTAATTTGTAGAGTGCTAGAACTGCCTGTTTTAGTAACAATAAAGTAGATATTTTTATACAACTATGACTGGACAGTGCCTTTTATCATTTCATTGGGTAATAATTGTATTTTTGCTGTGTTGCAACTAACCAACGATCCATGACCTTGTGGAGATAAGCCTGCCGTTCCGTCCACGTTACCAAAAATTGGACAAGGAGGTTTATAATTGACTTGTGTTCCAATCTGTTCGGATTCCTTCTGGTGTACTTGAGGTGTGGGGCTGATTGATGGTTTAGAAACCAATATTCATCCCTGGACCACTGGTGCCGCGGACGTTGATTCGTCACACCCACCAATCCGCACAGACACTCACACAAACCGATATGCTCACTCTCGCCTCCACACCAACAAACAATAGACTGCAGCATACTCCCTGATCAATTTGGCCTAGCTGCACACATACCCACACACCTCCATGTACACCAGAACAGTCATTAGAATGCAGCTACACCCCACAAAAAAATCGGCCTAGCTGCACACATAGGGCCTCATTACGACCCTGGCGCTAGGGGGTTAATGGCGCCGTAAAAGGCTACAGCGCCGTTAACTCCTTAGCGCCTAATCACGAGGTCCCTTTGCGGCTCCCGACCTTAACGGCTGGTCTGGACCAGCCATTAAAGTAGGGACCCGCAAAGGGACCTTTGAGGTAATTACGGTACCGCAATTGGCGGTACCGTAATTACCACCTTCCCCATTGCCATTGAGCCCTATTGGGCAAAAATGGGAATGGGGAAGGGCAAATGGTGCATGGGGAATTACCGCCCCACCAACTTTGGAATGGGGTGGTAATTCCCCATTGCACCATGGCAGACTCGTTACAATACCGGCAGCAACCATGGTGCTAATAGCGCCATTGGTTACCGCTGGTGTTGTAATGAGGGCCATAATCTCATACACAAGCCCCACCACTGCCAGAATGCAGACTCTGAGGTCAACGGCCTTGCTGCAAACATTTTACTGATCTCACACAACCACTGCACCATGCCTAGCTTTAGAATGCAGCTACTCACCACCCAAACCACACTGGCTGCACACATACTGAGTGCACTCAAGCACTATATCCTACCCTACTCTCTCCACTGACCTGGACTATGGTCCCCAAGGGTCTTCAACCCACAGCGCTTTGAGATCATACCAATGGTATATAAGGCACTATACAAAGCATTCAACCCACAGCGCTCTGTGATCATACCAATGATATATAAGGAGCTATACACATGCACAATAACATAAAATAACATAACACGATGGAGGCATTGGTGACATAGGACAAGAAATGTCTCTGTAGAAATGTGACACTGTTACTCCAGGCTAGTGGTGGATGGTAATTTGTTTTTCACTGGAGGTGCAAAAACATTTTCCAGTAAGGAGAGTGAGTGAGCATTATGACGGAACCCGAAAAAATCAAGTGAATCTCCATCCACACATATTTTTAAAATAATACGTTAAAGTGGTGCATTTTATAGCACTCTTTTTGTTTAGAATTGGATTAAAGGCCATACAATTTGCACTCATTTCTGAAGGGCAACATACACAAAAACTATTCATGTGCACACAATATATGACTGTATTTCCTCTGCAAACCACATGCCTGTGTCCAAAATATATGCAAGCACTGCCACTGTAAACACTTACAAGATGCCTGTGCTCACAATATATGCCAGTGTTGCATCATTGTAATAAGACATGTGAATGCTGACCCTGCAATATATACCAGTATACGAGCTGTAAAAAGCACTTGTGTTGTTGGTGATGAAAATGCCAGTATTGCCACTGTGAGAACACATTCTTGCTGAATGTGCTAGTATATTTCAGTATTACCACTGTAAAACCACAATTGTGATGCTCTGCCCAATAGTTTAGTTTAATTTAGCTTAATTTTTAAAACGTGCTAAATCGCCCAAGGACCTTGAAGCACAGAGTAAACAAAACAAGATGGACAAACACAGAAGCGATCCAGGTGAGATGATCCAGAGAGAATAGGAAGCTTAATCTGGATTAAGATTAAAAATGTGAGTCTTAACTTCCATCTTAAACTCAGGGAGGGAGTTCTACTTTCTTAAGTGATTAGGAAGATTATTCCAGGCCATAGTGGCTTGCACATCAAACATAGCATAGTGCCATCAAAACCCGAGAGATTGAATCTGAGCTGAGCCAGTTTGGTGGGATCGTAGGAGCACAAGGAGTGTCCTAATAAAGTTGGAGACAACCGATTTGATAAATACTGTGGAGCGACAGTGTTACAGCATTTATAAGTTAGTGACAAGATGTTATGAATGACACAGTGTTTTATAGGAAGCCAGTGAAGTTCTCATCTGGCTTCGGACACATGATCCCTTCGAGGGAGACCAAAGACTGCTCTAACAGCATTGTTCTGTGTAACTTGCAGAATTTGAAGATTGGCATTGGAAGTACCGGCCAGTAAGCTATTGCCATAGACAAAGCATGAATTGACCAGGGTTGTAGCAAGCAATTACCTATTTTGTTAGGAGATATAGGGACGTATGTGATTCAGAAATTTGGACACATAGCTACAGGATGCTTTTAGTTGAGAAACTTGAGGCCTCATAGTAAGCTCAGCATCCAGAGTAATACCAAGTGTTCTTACATATTTAACTACTTTAATTTTGTTAGTGTCTAAACAAAAACTCTCATAGTCGTGACCCCATTTTTTTATTTTGTTTCCAGACGCAATGATAAGATGTTTTTTCAGCATTAAGTGCATGCAAGTTTGTTACCATCCAAGCCTCGATGGCCTGATATATATAGCTGTCTCTGGTATAGCACCCTGATAATTCCATTATGACCTGGGTGTCATCAGCATAGTTGGTAAATTGTACACTCAGGTCATCCAGGAGATTGAGGAGAGGCATGATATATATGTTGAACATTGCCCACGTCCATCTGGCATATCTGGGTCCAAGGAAAGATCCACTGAGCCGCAGCATTAGAAAAGAGCACCTGATCTACTAACCTAGCGACCAGCCAGGAGTTATCGAACAAATCGAACGCTGCAGACATGTCGAGCAGCTTAAGAAGTGCTGGATTACCTCTGTCGACAATGCCGGCAATGCTAGATTTCAGGTTGAGTAACACAGCCTCAGTACCGTGTTTTGACCTAAAGATGGATTGCCTGGGATTAAGAAGATTGTTACTATCCAGGAAGTCAAGCAAGTTGTGGGTAGGCAACACAATCTAACATTTTCAGTAAAAATGGCACATAAGTAATAGGTGTAACCCACACCTCTTTAAAAGCTGCAGGTACAATTGCTTCCTTGAAAGAGAGATTACCAAAGTCAAGGTGTCAATACAGGCTTTGAAGAGGCCAGAAGGACAACTGTCCACCATACAAGAGATGGGTTGCATATTTGCCACAATCTTGGCAATCAATAATGCTAGCACTGCCACTATAAAAAGACATTGCATTGCTGGCTGTGCCAATAAATGCCAGTATTGTGATTGTAAGAAAACACTCATGCTAGTAGTGCCTAATAATACCATTATTGCCACTTAAAGAAGACATTGACATGCTTACTGTGCCAATATATGCTAGCATTGCCACTGTATAAACACACTCACGTTTTCTGGGCCTAATGATTCCAATATTGCCAGTGTTAGAAGGCATTTGTGTGCTGGGTATGACAATATATGCAAGTATTACCACTTTAAGGAAACACTCAAATTAGCTTTGCCCAGTAATGCCAGTATTTCCACTGTGAGAACACATTATAATAGTGAATGTGTCAATGTGTGCCAGTATTGCCACTGTAAGAAAACACTAATGCTGGATGTGCCGAATATTAATCCACCCAAAAAGGATGTTGCTATGCTGGCTGTGCCAAAATATGCCAGTATTGCCACTGTCAGAACCAACTCATGTTGCAGTGCCTGAAAATGCGAATACTGACACTGAACAAAGGCATTGTCATGCTAGATGCGCCAATAAAATTCAATATTTCCACTATAAGGACACACCCATGTTAGATTTGCTCAATATTGAAGGTTTTGTCATGCTGAATGTGGCAATATATGCCAGTATTACCACTGAAAGAACACAATTGCGTTGCCTTTGCCCAATAATGCTAGTTTTGCCAATGTAAGAAGATATTTACCGGTCCACCCAATCCCGTGTTCCGGGACATTCACCTCCAGCTCTGAGCTGGAGGTGAATGTGCCACCTTTAAGGCCATTTCTGGTGCTATTACCACTGGCGCTATTACTGTCAGAAGTAATAGTGCCCCCCATTCCCATTGGGTCCATAAACCCAATGGGAATGGGGACTTACCACACCTGGCAACTCGTCATCCAGTGCTAATAGAGGCGGACCGAGTTTTGGTAACGCTATTAGCATTGAGCAGTATCCCGGCACAATTAGCACTGGGATACTGCCCAACTCATGATAGAGCCCATTGCCATGCTGGCTGTGCGAATATATGCAGGTATTGCCACAGTAATGACACACTCAAAATAGTTGTGGCCAATAATTTAAGTATTTACACTATAAAAAGGCATTGCCATTCTGCCTCTGGTAATTTCTACCAGCATTGCCACTGCAGGTTATTTTTTAGAAAAAGGTAAAGAAAACAACACATGATCTTGGAGAGATTATACCATTATCAGGCTAACAGCAGATTTTTTCTGATAGCATTTAAGATCACATGGGTCTCTTCCTCAGTATTGCCACTGACAGAACATACTCATGTTGCCTGTGTTTAATATGTTAGTATTTTCCCTATTGGAAGACATGATCTTCACTGTGCAAATATATACCAGTATTGTCACAGTAAGAAGGCACTCGAGTTAGACTGTGCCTAATAATGCCAATAGTGCCACTGTAATAAGACATTGGGCCTCATTACACGGTAGGCGCTAAGGGATTACCGGTACCGGTAAGGTCACTGGTGCTGGTAATCCCTTAGCGCCCTACTACGAGGTCCCTCAGCAGGTCCCGTCCTTAACGCCTGGTCTGACCAGGTGTTAAGGACGGGACCCGCTAAGGGACTTCAGAGCTAATAACGGTACCGCAAATTGCGGTACCGTTATCAGTTCCTTCCCCATTCCCATTGAGCCCTATGGGGGCTCGAATGGGAATGGGGAATGGTATTTGGCATGGGGACTTACCGGGTCCTCCAGGGTCGGAATGACCCGGTAAATCCCCATACCGCCTACCCGGACCGGGTAGGCGGTAAGGGAGTAGCCATGCCGCTAATAGCGGCATGATTACCTCCTACCGTGTAATGAGGCCCACTGTCACGCCAACTGGGACAATAAATAGCAGTATTGCCCCTATAAGAACACCCATGTTGACTGTACACGATACTTCCCATATTGTCACTTTAAAAAGTAATTGTTATGCAGGTTGAGTCTATGTATTCCAATATTGTCACTGTAGGGTCCCAATCACTGTTAGAAGGTATGTTTATGCTGTATTTGCTAGTATATGCCCTGTAATACCACATCTCGCCATCAATGCCCACACATATGGTAGGATTGCCATTGAAAACCCATTGCTGGCATCTGAAGAACCCCCCATCACCTCCCTTCTGGCTAGTGCCAAAAATATAATATGATTACCACTAAAAACACATTGTCAGCACCACCACAAACCCAATACGATCTCTCCGTCCCTTAGAAGTACCAGCCCCACTTTGCAGCACATACACTTAAACATTGCATAGCACATGCACCACACATGCATATTTATTCTCACTAACCTCTTTCCTCAGCCCCCCCCCTCCATCCCCTTCAAGACTCCATGCCTTCGCCAGCTCTCTGGTTCAGGATGCATGATGTCTGCATGCATGGAGAGGTGTCAATCAACATCTCCCCCTGGAACCTGCTTCCTACCCATGTACCAGGACCTGGAATTTGGTGTCCCACAGAACCCTTTAACTGCGTGGATTTGCAGGAGTTCCCACTTTACTAAAATGAGCCTGAAGTACCCAAGCCAAAATGCCCAATGAACAGTGCATGGCTGGAGAAGAAAAATGCCAGCGGACTTGCCTTGACCTTTGGGCCTATGCGGCCTGAGGTAATCCATCAAAATGGGGTACCAGGTATTCCTCGTCAGTGGCTGCCCAAGGAGTGCTCCCACAGCTGCTCCCTGCAACTGAGGGAGCTCTAAGGATTTCACTGGGCCTGTTCCCTTGGCTCTTCCATAACGGGTGGCAGTGTATGGCCCCGTCAGCCATTTTGAATGAGCTATCATTCCTGGAAGGCAGTCTTGTGCATGGGAAATGCAATCTTAGAAACGCGTCTCAGTCTCTGTATTTATTTCAGACTCCTTGACCACAAGAAATTTCTATTTTTGTTTCATCCAAAATTAATTGAAAGGTGTTACATTGTGGGCCTGATTCATGGAAGTGTTTTATAATGGCGCAATCCCACAGGAAAATGTTCCATGAATCAGGCCCCTTGAGTGTGAGACACATGTCGCTGGAACGATCACATGAGGATGTATAAGTAGAGCTAAGCTGGGCATCTCTGGGTCAGAGGCGCCCATGGGTCCTTGCCCACCGTGCTTGGAGCCCACCATTTAAAGGAGCCCAGATTTGGCCTGTGCTAGAACGAACAGATCCCCAGCTCTCAGGGAACCTGCATCAGGCGTCGCCCCAGGGGCTAGTAAATGGGCTTTTATTCTCAGTTATCGCCATTTTGATTCCCCTTCCACCGCCTGCACTTGCTTTTAAAGGTTGCCGCTTCGGAACATCTCAGTAACTAGCTTTTTAGATTTAATTAGAGCAAAAGCACTGAACTACCTGGAAGCAGTGGGGCCAAACGCTTTGATCATCACTCTCCCTCAGTGAAATATTTATGGGAGATGAAAAATATATCATTTGTCCTTGGCAAGCATGAGTCATTGAAGCCCAGATCTCAGTGGGCGCCAATTAGGCTGCCCCGGTGCTGCTTCCTGTTTGCCTGATGGCCCCGTGGACATGGGCAAGATTTGGGGCCGAAGGGGGAATGGTTGCGACTGCCATGGTGTGGTGTTCCCCATGAGAAGAAAGGAAGTCGGGGGGACTACATTTACGCAGAATATGACCATGACGGATGGAATGCCATGGGAGCCTAGTATAAACAGATACACTGTGCTCCCTCTAACTCTCTGGCAGGTCCAGGCTCCCTTTTCCCTGGACAGGATGAGATGAATGTGATTTGAGACGGTGTTTATCTGATTCATCAGTATTATAATGCGGGGCAGAAAAGGTTGAGGAAGTGGAGTAGCACCGTCATTGATTTATGATGGCGAGGCACTGGTGCAACCTCTGGGAGAAGAGTTGACACTTTATGATATGATATGATAGGCTATTTATAACGCGCTTAATACCCAGAGGTTTCTAATCGCGGACTCTGGATTGAACCTGTGATGCTCTGTGTCGTTTTGCTTCCAAGGCGAGCACGTTGCCCCTGAGCTATCCTCCCGAGTGTGCTGGCCACACACATGGGGCCGGCATCCATGCTGCAAGTTTAAATCCCACAAGGACTGACTCAGCCCTTCATCCTCCTAAGGTTGATAAACTGAGTTTACAGCCTCTAGAAGCTAAATGGATCCAACATCAGGGCTCAAGTCGAGGGTACACGTGGGTGGACAGAGTCCCCCCCCCCCTTTTTCAGAGGGCACCTTGATATGCTCATTTCTGGTGACGCTACATTCAATTGGTATGTTAATGAGTCCCCCCACTTTTTTTTTTTTTAGTACTTGACCCCTGTCCAAATTGTAGCACTGGTTATATTTATCAGTGATTTTTTTGGCACCAGCTGCAGCAAACTGCTTTGTGGCACATCCTGAGTGAAGAGAAAGGGTCACCTGATCACTCACAAGTTTAGGAGACTATTGAGAATGGGAAAGTGCAGTAGTGTAGATATAATTAGTGCAATAGTTATTACTATGAGAAGTGCTCAATGAACGCAGCCCAAAACAAGTGCAGAAACTATCCACACTAGAGTAGTGTATGCAATCATAGGGGAATGTAGAGAGACAGGGAAGCAGAGGATAGATAACATGGGGACTGGGAAAAAGTCCAGAAAAGAGATCAAACCACATCTTGATACAGGAGCGAAAGATTTGTTTTAAGAGAAAGTGCTTTCTAGGTTTTCTTGAGACATTCATGGTTCTCTTCTGATCTTAAGAACAGTGGGAAGTCCTGGCAGACAGATGCACCCATAGTTTCAAGTGCTTGCCTCCATGTTTTATTTCCTAAACGTTGCCACGCGTAGGGTCCTGTATGTAGAGATCTGAGATGTCTTAACGGCCCGTGCTTTCTGTTCCTCTCAATGAGGCACCCTGGACCAGAATCCACAAAAGGTCTGAGCAGAGTCTTAATTCCAGAGCAAGCAGCTACTGGAAGCCAATGCAAGGCAATGAGAGCCTGGGCGGCGTGTTCCTGAGGTCTGAGGTCCAAGGCCGTTCTGGCAGTTACAGTTTTCTAAATGTGAAATGCCTAATGCCAAGGTGGCTTGCAACGTTTAGGCCGGGTCGGGCACCAATAAACTGGCCCACACGAGCATTTTATGTTTTTTTTGGTTCGGCCATGGGCCCATTGCCCTACAGGCCAGTCCGACCCTGTGCTTAGGGCATGTTAAAGAGAGGGAGCGTATGTCTGAGAACATTACGTTGGAAATTAGATTTCTCAATGATGTCATGAGTCTGTTGGGAGGAGGTTAGGAACTCATTCAAGTGATAGTATTACCTATATCTCCCAAGGCACACTACCAGTGCAATTCTGGTTGTAGGGGTGTTCGGCTGATATTAATAACTGAATTGGAAATAGTTTAATTTTCTATTAATCCCCCAAAATTTTACTGTTGAACTTAGCAATATTCGCTAAGCCTTATAGACCAAGAGAAGGATCATTAACATGGGATAATGCCTTCTCCTAAGCAATTTCCTGAGATGAAACTGAGAGCAATAAATTGGAGAATCATAGCATTATCCCAAGAAATAAGGACCCTGAGCTGTAAAAGGCTAGTACCACAATGTGGTAAAACAAAAAAAGGGAATATATGTTTTATTACTGTGTATAGACCATGAATGATAGACGGAAACTTTTTTTGTTTTTAATGAAGTATGATTTAGGATTTTTGTGTGATTTCTTTTTTGTTATATTGGTGTTTATAAAGTATGATGTGGAAATGAGATGACAAAATGTCCTACATTTTTCCTTATTTTTCTTTCTCTTTTGTGAAAGGCTTGCTCTATACTCTTGTCTTTGCCAAGCTATAAAACAATAAATCAATATATATATATATATATATATATATATATATATATATATATATATATATATATGAATGTATCTATATTAGTATTTGCAATGTGGGTTGCTAGGCTGCGTCTGAAGTCAGAATGTTTGGAATGAGGTCAATAACAGAGATTATTGACAGTGTTCTCGGATTTTGATTCGTTTAGAGCAGGGCAATAATGACTTCTGTGTTTTAAATTAGCCTGAAGAGGTTGTCTCTTAAAAAGGTAAACATGTTCATTGTGAACGTGGCTGAAGTGGAGCAGTTTTAGCATGAACTTGCTTTCGGTGGAGTGTTAAAGTGCACTTTTTTTCCATTATAAAAATGATACCATTTTTAGTTTTCACTTTCGTTAGTTAAATGGGGTTGGATTATCAAGGTGAAAAAGATCTTCCTGGGAAATGGCATCGCTGTTTCTTGGATACAGAGGAATCCGCCATGCTGTTTCTCCTGCTGCCTCTACAGTCAGAAGGCCTGGAATGCAGTCAATACCAGTAGTTATTGAATGTGTAGTGACCATTTCCATTGGATGACAGGAGGTCAATAATGACTTCCATGTGCCAATTGCAGTTCATATTTTGACAGCTTTACTGCCATTAGAGCGTGATAGCTTCCTAAACTCCTGGCTGGAATGTATCCAGCTGAATGCATGGACTCGTCAGTGAATAGGGCATTGCTGCAGCCTCTGCTTGTGGCTTTATTCTGGGCTGAAGTCCTACGGGGCGGCCTTGGGTTTGCAGATTATCAGGAGGAAATATTCTTATCACCTGTGCTGCAGAACATAGAAAGGCAGCCGGAAGAGCCGCTGAAATCCCCCAAAAAATTCCTAAGAGAAGCTGTGGACCTCAACTATCAGAGTAAGCGGGGCCCTTCCACATGTGGGGCCCCCATTGAGCCCACTGGCTGCAGCACCTGCTCACTGCCATTGCTTAGTATTACGAGTTGAGATGTTTGCATTGTATTATACACCTATCTGAACCAGGGGGTGCAATTGGCTCCCTCAATAATAATAGCACCTTTTTACATAGAGCTTTTCTGTCACGTGCCTTCTGCTTGTAAATGCTTTAATAAGCGAAATTAGGATTACCCGATTAAATGGTGTTTAACCTACCCACGAGTAAAAGATGGAAGGGCGAAGTCAATGCCCTTCAGATCTGATTTGAGGCTTTATAGTTTAGAGACGCAAAAGATTAAAAGACGCTACTGGAATGTCTTGGCACCGCCAGCCATTATTATCACTAATCGGAGATGTCCGTTCACTTGGGTAGTGCTCTTTCATTCCTCGTTTCAGTTATAACCTGTGCTGTTGGAATGTAACTATGGAATAAAAAGCTGAATGACTGGGCAGCCACACAGGCCCCCTCCCCCCCAACCCCCTCAGCAGAATGATATGAATGGAACTGGGCCGTCTGACCTACTTCCTGGCGGCTGCGCAGTAGCAGTACTGAGGCGACGGCCCAAGCACCTGGAGAGAGAGGCAGGCCCCTCGCCCTCTCCTACGTTCACGAGCAGATATTACGAGGCCTGGAGCCACGGCCTTGCGGTGCCCTTCAGAGGAGGAGCGAGGCAACAAGGCCGGCCACGTCGACTCGTACAAGCACCCCTCGCTTACCTCCATGACCTGCATATGTAGTGAGGGGCAAATAGCTTGCCCAATTTGGGACTAACTCTCGGTGCGTTGCCATTCAGTTTAGTTTTCGGACATCAGGACTTGCATGTACACAACCAGAGCCGGCCTTAGGGGGGGCGAGCCGGGCGACCGGCCGGGGCGCCACGCCCCCCAGGGCGCCTTTTGCCCCCGCCACGCCAGCTCGGAGGAGTCTTTCAAGGGCTCCCCCGAGCTGGCGTTGTGGGAGAAGGCGCAGCAGGTGGCCTTTTACTGTAAATTGTGCCCGTGGCAGGGGGGGTGCATTTAAATGTGGAAAGTCCTAGTAAAATAACAAACTATTACACCAGGAGCTACTTTGCAGCTGTAATGAAGCCATTACTTTTCAGAAGATTGCTTAGAAATAGAAATACCATTGGTGACCCCTTCAAAGTACAGAGCTATCCGAATAAGAAGTGGTTGGTGTTTTCTGCATGGTGGGACAGGTAGTGGCTGGGGATGGCCATGGGCCGTCAGTGGGTGGGGAAAAAAGAAAAAAAAAACTCTCTTTCGCTTGTGTTGCACTTTAGTGCACTTTCAAACACCCAGTAAATGATAAGGTGACCAGAAGTCACGGTTCTGCACCACAATTGGGTGCTCTGTCCACCGTGTTTTTATTTTATTTAAGAACCTGGGGAGGGTACCCATTTACAGAATCACAGCTGGGACTGTAAAAATCACAGCAACATTTCGAACCGGCAATTGAACACCAACACTGTAAGGCACCTGCGGTCGGGCTGGAGCCCCCAAACGTTAACGTTAACAGCAGCCTGGATTAACCGACTGTGCCACAGAGACCGCTTGAGGAGCAGCTTCATAGCAAGGCCTGAAATAGCGATCCGAGCCAAATCTTTTTTCTTTTTTTAATTTGTATCTTGCTTAAGGTCACAGCCAAATCCGTACGGTTTATATCCAGGGGAATGACTGGACACCCCTTCCCCACAAGCTCCCCATCTACATCCCCCCCAGACCCTTTTTCCCACTACTGAAGTGTAGTCATGTCAGCCATGTGTCAAAATGAAGTCCTACGTCTATGTCTGTGGCCTCTCCTGTTTTTGTATTTTTTTTTATATCTGGTCCCCAAAGCAATGGCTAGAGGACAGACAGTCCTTCAACGCATTGGCCGTGAGGTCAGGCCAGAGTTTCCTGATGACTGTTTGACATCCGAATAATTTAGGAACAGACATCCACTTTGTCCAATCAAATCAGCCACAGTGCAAACATAAGGATTACATAGGAGTGGTGTTGAGGCTGAGCCCTCAGACTCAGACAGTCACAACCCTGTGTTGATATACTATTTCTCTTCCCTCTCCCTTTTCCTTTCCTTGCCCTGCCCACACCCCACCGCCTTTCTGATCTCCATAGGACTCGGACCGTCCGACTCTAACTGTACCCGCCCTCCCTTGGAACGACTTACCTTTAGCTTATGACATACTTACTCTGCCTGCAGCTGGGGTTGCACTACTCTTTGGCTGTTTCTTTGGCAGTGCTTTTATCATTGCTTCTTTGGCTACCGTCTAATGTGGCTTACGCCACAAAACAAGACATTATGACGGAATACATTGATAATAGCCCTTTCAAAAAATAACCTAATGAACAAATAATGTTTCGATTGGTGAGAGTCCAGTTGGTGATGGTTTCTTGTACTGACTCACCAAATCAAGGAGGACTCTCTTTAAAGATGTTTTGATGCCCTTGATTTACTGGTGAGCTGGAGCATTTGGGAGGAGATCATCAAAGCTTCAAGGTCCCTGCAAGAGGGTTTGCTAAAAGTGTTTAATGATGGACTGGTGCTTCAAGCATTGAGGGTGTCATCTTCTGGGCCAAACGCAATGCAGGCTTTTAGGAATGAATGACTTCATTAAATGAAAGCTTTTTGAAGAGTCATTTGACTTTTTTTACATACTGTGCTTTTTTTAGTTTTGGCTATTACATGGCGCTGTAAGCACTTCATATAAGCTGAAACTATTGTCATGGAAAGTGAGGCTATGGTAGAGATGGGATGTAAGGGGGGCTGCAAGACCGGTGGGTGTTGCCTGGATTTTTACCTAGCCATTGACCACCTATGGGTATCTTTGTCCCTATTGTCATTCCCATAAATACCTGCCCCTCTCCACCCAAAACACACCCCGCAGGATCTCTTTGAGCAAGCTCTGTGCTTTCTGAAATGCTATAACAAGCTAATGGTGAAATAAGAATGTGCGTATTAAGAGTATCTTCAGCCACTTCATTTATAAGCAGTATGTGCGTTCTTGCATCTGCTCTTTGCACTTAATTACAAACAAGCGTTGTCAAAGCCAACGCTGTTTAATTATTGGAGAGCCTCTCTGGGCCCAACCAGATCAGAACGTCTGGTCCGATTAATTCAGAGCACACTCGGCGAATATATTCCAGAAACACTGCTGCGTATTTCAATTACTCACTGCTATCTTGATTGGCATTCTAAATTACCTGGCTAGCCCTTTGCATGACCTGCCATGTCATGTTGATTTTGTTATGCCAGGTTCTCTGTGAATGTATCCGGACCCAAATACTACCAGGGGCTCAGCAGTCATCTGATATGGACCTACCACCCTCTTGGTGGGCATCCTGGTTAAAATTTCGAAGCTATGGCATTTAGGACATCTAATTAAAAGGCATCTTTTGGGGCCCTTCTTTTCATAAAGGGGAATGCCTAGGCTGGGGCTCCCAGAAAAAGCCGTCTGGTCCAGGGTTGGATCCAATCCTATTTCTACCTGCCTTTCAGTCATCATCAGACTCTAACCTCCAACTGATAACTCCTAACCGCCACCCACTCCCTTGGTATCCCGGGCAGCACACGCTGCCAATCTCCTCGACATTCCATGTCTCTGGCCTGCTCTCAGCCTCTCTGTGCAACCTGCCACACGCCGTCCATGGCACATGTCGTGGGACCATCCTGCCCACTTTTTTTCTGAGACCGGAAGCCATTCCCTCTCTGTGTTTTCAACTAATTTTAAAAAACAATGCTTCCGCTGCTTGACCAGTACACGGGCAGGGATTTGAACTCAGGTCACATAGGCTGGGAGGCCAGGCACTTAGCCACAGGACCACTCAAATTACATAAAGCTCTACAACGCCTTAGTTTGATATTCTGCTATACAGGACATGGTTTGCCACAGATTCCTCCACATTAAAGGTGCGCACCTTTTATAATTAGCAATGTTAGCGGGAAATCTGTTCTCTTTGTAAATGCTTATTTGTCGCATGCACTATCTTCAGTTGGGAAAGTGAAACTGAAAGAAATGAGCATATTTCACTTTAGGCTAGATTCGATTCCTGTGGCGTCACTTCACAGTCCCCCAACTTTTCTGTTAGGACCTGAGCCCTGACGCTTTCCCTCCATCGACACTGCACACACACACATAGCTGGTTTAAGCCAAAGGAATCCAAGGTATCAGGCAAGTAATTACCAATACACTTGTCCGGGGCTCTTTTATCAGCAGCACCTGCAGCAAGTCTCCGTCTGGTCGCAGTCAAGAAACGCTGCCCCCACCCTACGGGGACTACAAAGAGACAGCAATGTCACCAGCATCTCAGCAGTACTGGAGAGATAGAAAAGAGCGGAACCACGCCGCCTTTTGAGGTTTTAGGTGCATGACTGACTGCAATGACATATTGGGGTGGGGGTGGCCTTAGACCTTACGCGGGTCTTTGCATACTTGTGCTTTATCTAAGGGGAGATGTTGGATGTATATGACATTTTTAAAGTCCGGGTGTGTGTCCCTCCCCTAGTCACAATGAAAAGCATGTTTTAAGCATTGGTTAAGCAAGCCTACTGCTTCCAGAATGCCGTATGCAAGCCTGTACTACGCTCTACCAGCAATGTATAGGGCAGGAAAAATGTGAGTTAGCTGAAAAAGGAGTCCGTCAACATTTTCTAAGCAGTTGCTCAAAGCTTTCAGAGTAAAAGAGCTGCTGATAGACAGGGGCGCAACAAAACCTACATTTGGGGGGGTAACTGGTGATGGGAGGGGCCACTATCTAAACTGGGTGTGGCAAACTTGGAGGCTCCGCCCCCTCTGTTCAAACCCAAGGGTCATCTGGCATGGGGCCCAAGTATCAAATGGTAGCAGCCCAGCATTACACATCGACGCACACGCGATTACACATTCATTCACTTAAACATCCCATGCACCATACACTCACTCATTTACATACCCACCCAGCCCCCATACATCATACACCCATTCACCATACACTCACTCATTCACATGCACACCCAGCCCCCATACATCATACACCCATTCACCAGACACTACCTGATTTACATGCACACTCATTCACCAGAAACTCACTAATTTACATGCACACCCGGGTCGAAGAGAAATGCTTATCATTGCGTGGGAACTGTTATTTAAACATCCCAACTGCTTGATATGTGTTTGAGAAATATTAAGCAAGCGTTTCTCTTTCTCCAGGGTCATTTTCAACGTGATTCTTTTTTTGTTGTTGAATAATTCTTCAGATCAGGAGGTCTTGCCACGGCCATGGTTCCAAATCAATCTTTGTTTATGGTGGCAATTCCTCTCAAAATTAGACTCTCCCAATAAGGGCAGTCGTCTCCCCCCTCCAATCTAGTGCTTTGAAAATGTCACTGGGTGGCCCCAGGCAGTATATAAGCAACCAAGCATGCATACACGTGTACAACTTCTCAGCATGCTAGCCTATGCTCTCATTAGGAACAGCCCATCAAGCTGGGAATACCCTCACTAATAGTTCAAGAGAGAATACCCGCAGTTTGTGCAAGAATTCCATGTATGAATAGCCTTTGTAACTCGCCTCAGGCTCAGCTAACATATTTGCCTCATAAAATGTAAGCACACGTGCAGACATGCCCCCATGTCATTCGCTTGCTGCTCATTTTTAATAGGACAAGCAGAAATACAAACCCCAGAATGCAAAGAACAAAGCAGAGCTGGACACACATCTACTGAATGACAGATTCTATAAATATATCCATATTCTGCTTTTCCACCTTGCCCACGTAGGAGCCCCTTCCTGCAGCACGCACTGGCAAGAAAAAAATCCATGCCGGGTTTTAGAAGCAGCCTGCTCGATGCAGCCGGTTGATAAAATGTCACGGAGCCGAGACCGCATGATTCCCCGGATAATCCGCTGAAGCGTGGCCTATATTTGTTCTCGTGCGAGTCCATTCCTCCCCCAGGACCCAGCAGGGGTCATGATTGACAGGTTTCCCTCCGCGTGTTTACGTCAATGCGTTTGGGAGTAAAACGGTTGGGTGAAGTCACACGTGGGCGGAGTCGGGCCGCGCCGGAGGATTTCCTCGTGAGCACGTTTACTCTGCGATAAGGTTTAACTGTTCTCGCCTGACAGCGAGGCGTCACCAGCCAATGTATTCATCAGGAATGTTATCCTACAGGAGCCCCTGTCCACCGTGCGCATGCGCTGCGCTCTGACAGAAAAGGGAAGCCCAACTATTTACATTGCGACGACATCCGTTTTCTTCATGGATACCATAATTATTGAATGGGGGCGCTCATAACTCGAGAAAGGCAACTCTCTTTATGCTAGATGCAGTGCACCCGAATTCCCAGACGTCCCAACCTATCGAGTTCACAGGGCGGCTGAAACGCACTATTTCGTTTTCGGTGGGCGAGACTCCATTGAAATTAATAGACAGATAAGGAGATTTGCGTGTGAGTGCACACGTTCCCTGGTGGGTGACACCTGCCAGAACCTTGTGGGTTGAGAGGTATGCATTCACCCTACACTTGATTACATCCGCATCCAGTGCCTTAAGTGGCACCTCATCAAGGGGGCGTGGCTTAACAGCGGCGGGGGTCGCCTGCTGGCCCTTTAGGCCACGCCCCCTTGACGAGCCCCAGCTCAATGGGCTTCTGGCACCCCTGCCAGGCAGCCTTTTGCAGAGATCAGCACCCATTGTGGTGGCGCCAGCACACAGTCATCTCTTGTTTGATGGGATGCCTCGCAGGTGCGGGGCCACCATTATGGATGAAAGAACATTTTTTCTGAAGCCTGAAGCTCTCGCACATGAGCAAGAGCTTCCGGCTTTAGAAAGAAATCCTTGTCATGTAGTGGCCGGGGCTGCCAGGGGAGACTAGTGAGGCCCGATAGGGCCCCGCCTCAAAATGAGATTTCAGAGCCTGCCCGGGCTCGGCCCCGGCTGGCCCCGGTCCACTTAAAGCCCTATTTGCATCCCTTCGTATGTGCTCATACATGCCTACACATTCCATTCAGGAGCTCATGAGCCCGGTGTGCAAACCAACTTGTTCATGGACAATGGGTATCGCAAACTCAAAAGCTGTGCTTGCCCGTACATTTCCATGTGGCTTCACAAAGTTGCTGAAAAGAGCGCACAGGGCCCACGACGACCCGTCAGACGGTCCTTCCAGATACAATCCAACTCTGAAGTTTCATCATGGCAGAATGCCAGGAAGAAACATCGGTCTGCAAGAAGAAAGATGCGTGTCAGAAACATTAACCGGTAGGCAGCGTCACGCATGAAGAAATTCAGATACATAAGCCATACGGCACACCTGCAATCTATCGTCCTAAAACCAACCGTGGGGGCAGAGTTGGGTGATTATAATACTAGCTTCACAGAGAAACTGGATAATGTGGGAGTTTAAAGGAAGTAGAGAGCAGGAGAAGGAGTGTGTGGAGGCAAACAAGAGAGTTTGTCAGTGGTGGCTGGAAAAAACAGAGTAGAGGTAACTGGAGGCGGAAAAGAAGAGGACAGTTGAAGGAGCATAGAGAAGGTAGCTTGAAGTTGGAAGGAGGAAGTGAAGAACATCAGAGGTTGAGGAGAGATCCCCCATAGGTTAGAAAGACAGATATCCCAGAGCTCAGAAAGAGATAAAACCCAGTTGGGGAGAAAGGCACTCCATGCGTTGAAAAGAGTCACCTGAAAGGTTAGGGAGGGAGACACTCCAAAGATGGGAGAGTGATGCAACCCAGAGGTTGGCAGTCAGATACCACAGAGGTTGGAGAGAGAGATACCCCAGATGTGAGGCGGGTTAATAACCCAGGAGCTAAGCAGAGATGCCCAAGAGGTTAGGGAGAGTGACACCACAGAAGCTGCGAGAAGAGATTCCTAGAAAGCTGGGGCTTGTGAAGTAAAGGGAGAGCCCCAGGGGAAGGAGGAGAAGAAATATTATGATCGGGCAGAAGTGGGGAACGATCCAGTAAGAGGAGGAAGGAAAGTAGACCATACGACGAGGGAGCTGGTAAGACCATAGCCAGGAAATAGTGAAGGAGGAAGCCACGCCAGAACGGGCATAGAGGAAAAGCAGGAGGAATGAGGGAAAGATGACACCAATGTGTAAGACCTCACAGAGATTAAAGAAGGCAAAGGCCAGGAGAGAAATGAGGGGAATCGGAGATAGGGAAGGTCTTGCCAATATGCCATTCATCGGGTGGACTATTGGTGGCAGGAGGAGGTATGAGTATGGCTGAACAAAATGGTTAAATTCCGTTCCGCCTGCCGCCTACGCGAAATCCCAAAGATTTTGATTTGTTTTGCTAAAATCTGCTGTTCCGCCAACCCCTATGTATCTAAAAGCGCAGTGTGAAGTTTCTCTTGCCTTCTGGTGACCCGAAACGAACTGTGCCAAGTTTCTCGTGCCGCTTTGTGAACCTAGCACTAATTGAAAAGGGCAGCACAAAGTTTCTCGCGTCACAGCCTGAAACTAGCATGAATCAAATAGAGCGGCACAAAGTTTCTCATGCCGCAATGCAAAACTAGTACGGATATAAAATGAGCCCATGCAAAGTTTCTCGTGTTGCGAACCTAGCACAGATCAATAAAAGACTTGCACAAAGTTTTGCGTGTTGCTGCGTGAACCATCCACGCATTGAAAAACTGCCAAGTTTCTTGTGTCGCTGCACGAAACAAGCACGGATTAAAAATAAAACCTGTGCAAAGTTTCTCATTGCGCTACATGAAAATAACATGGAAACGAAACCCCATGCTCAGCGCACAACTCCACAAAGCTGGGGGAAATTTCAGTGGCTGCAGAAAAGTAATGCTGTTTTTGCGGATCCCGTGGAAGTGGAATCCAGTGCGGATTGCACACTATTCGCTCCGCAGGCAAAGGTTCCGCTCACTCCTGGGTATGAGCACATCACAGAGCATTGAGTAGGTGTCAAGAGTTAAATACAAGGTAAGAGATGGTAGTGAAACGAGAGAGGAGCAACCTTTGAACCAGAGGCTGGCAAGGGCGTCTGGAAGGGGTCAGCCAGAATGGCAGGTTAGCGAGTTCCAGAATCAGAGGCTGAAGTCCCTCCTTTGGGCACCCAGCTAACCGACTAAAAGAGGGGCAGAAACCTGGAAGACTGTGGCATTCCTATCAGTGGACACCCCAATTAGGGACTAGCCGGGGGCGACCCTTGGATCCCTATCAACTGGAGTTGGTAAGGTAGTTCACACCCAAAGGCCTGGTGTAAAGGAGCGATAAAACCACTTCGGACTGTGAAAAGCCAACCATGCTCTATGAATTGCCGGCCCAGGTGACCCAGTCCTCTTTACTATTAATCAAAAAAGTGATGGGTGGAACATGTTGAATAAACCTGAATAATTGGCACTTCTCTGGGCAACCTACCATACCACTGGTGTTAGCCCGTCTGCTCCATTGTAAAAGGGGCCCAGCCACAAATCAGTCAGGTACTGCCACCAATGGGAGCAGTCCAGCTCGAACTGCTAGGCCATGTCCCCTGCACGTGGAAACACAACTTTTCGGTTCTAAAGAGAGTGACATATTATCTACTTGTTTCAACCTCAGGAGAGACCATATAAGCATTTGTTTACTCATTGACCGAGAATACAATATCCTATTCTATGTTTGATTTGAGCCCTTTCCTTTTGTTTACTGGAAATAAAATCCCTTTAAAGCACATTTAAGCCTATGCATTTCATTGATCCCCGTTTGGCTTCATGACGGCGGGCTACACTCACCTGACATGGGTCTACATGAGATCTCTGCAGCCAGAATGGCAGTGTGCAGAATGGAGAGGGGGGTTAGTACAAGTCTGTATCCAGTTTAGTCTTCCAGTAGGCAGTGCTTTGAACAAGTAATTGGGTAGTTCATGTTCTTCGCCATATGCATGCTTCTCAATGTAGTAACCCAATTTCAGGTCATTACTTCTCTGGAGTTGAATTATGGACAATGTAGTTTATCAATATTGAACACTGGATGAGTGTTCTGCTCAGAGGCATACAGCAAATGTGGACTATGGACGTAGGATGTGTATGCACTTCTCATAATCATATAATTCATATACGCCAGTGCTACATTTTCAAGCTGCTTCATTTTATATTTAATTTCGGAGGCCAAATTACTGGGTAACTGTTCAAGTGCACATGATGGATTCCCATTTTCACATCTTCAAACCTTTCCTGTGGTCCTCCCACATTCAGTTCGTGCATGTGAACGCCTCAGTCACTGCATGCCACCGGGAATGCACCTGGCTACAGAGATGAATGGGAGACAACTGCCGTACTTCTTTGAAGTACTGCCCGCTGAGTTCTCAGAGTAGAAGCTGACTTGCATGAGCGCCGCTGCCCTTCTTTCTTCCTCATGGTTAGTCAATGACTTTCCCACGTAATGGCATAATTACTGATCCTGTCAGAGAAACCTGGTTGATGGGAACATTTCCTTGTGTATCATTTTCAGTTGTGGTTATGAGGTAGTGTTAAAGTACCACCTAGAAGCCGAAACTGTTGCGTTGGAGTACTGATGACATGTCCGCAGTGTCACACACTTGTGGGTATTGTTTGGCTATTTACCCACCCATTGACTACCCATGACCATGCTAATTCATATGGCCATTCCCGCCCACTACCCGCCCCTATCCGCTGAAAACATATCCTCATCGGGATGTTTTTGCAATAGCTCTTTTAAGCAGTAACATCAAACCTTGGCCTGCCATTGTTATTTCTAAGCAGTTCGATGAGAGTTAATGGCTTTACTGAATCTATACATGTGCTACTGGCTTAATAAAGTTGTCTTAACTAAGTGTGCCTTTATCCACTTGAGTAATATATGTTCCTTGCACTGAAGGTTTGTTAAAAACAAGCAAGGACAAAGTCAATAGTTATCACTTGTGTATAGGATTAGATAGGCATTTGCCAGGCCCTGCTATCATATGCACAGGTAATGACATCATTTTTCAGCTGTTGCCATCTTATAGGCAGTTAGTAGCATTATGGCAGTGCCTGACAAATGACTATCAAAAGTCAAAACTATTTTCTTTAGCCAATCCTTGCTTGTGTGGACACCTGTTAGGGACTAGTCATTGGAACTTAAATAAGCTACAAGTAACACAAAACAATGCCATCAGGGCAGCACTAAACATTCTGAGAAATCATCATATTTCCGACACTAGACGCAGCTTACATTGGCTATTGGTTACCCAAAGAATCACCCTCAAATCACTGTCTCTTATAAATGCCTCGCCAATCAGGCACCGAAATACCTGTCCAGCCGATTCACACGCATCTCTTCCGATCGCCCTCATAGAGCAGCCCAAGTACACTGCCTCCTGTTACCTAGGTTCAAGCTGCAGAAAGCAGGGTCTTGCAGTTTCCCAGTGCTCGCCGCCAGGCTGTGGAACTCGCTACCCGACCTTCTCAGATCAGAATCCTCATTCCACTCATTCAGAAGCAAAGCTAAACCCTGGCTTGCAGCGCAGGACCACTAAAGCCAAAACTAGACACATTCCTCATAACATCTTACTTTCATTTTTTTGCTCTTGTGTTATGCCTGCATGTGGAACTCCACTGTAAATACATACTGTATGTAAATGGATCTGTAAAAATGTGATGTATATGCGTCATTTGTGTATTTATGTAACTGTAACCTTGCAAGAAATGTGCCCAAGTGCCTTTGGGCCGGCACGCTATACAAATAAACAAAATACAACTACAAAGGACATAAACCACCCCGGGAGACTTTACCTTAGCCGCATGTATGGCCCTAGGCAAAGGTTGCTGGGCAATTCCTTGTGTCATGGGCATCATGCAAGGGAGTAGAGTGGGTGTGCCCTAGGAAGCTGGACTCACCCTTTGTTTTCAACCAGGACGTGTTTTTCTGTTGAAACAAACTACGTGTAAATGACCCGAGAGTGGCTTACTCAAAGAAGGAGAGCGTGAAGTCCCCACTCCAGGCGCAACATTTCTCCGAATGTATGTTGTTAAACAGTAGATGTCCTCCATGAGCGTGTAGTCACAGTTTTCTGCGGGCAGAATGCACTGCCTTCATTACGCTTCCAATGAGCTGCGGCAGGACCGGCACAGATTGGCCATCGAGCGCAGCAGGCTAAGGCCTGCCTGGCCCTGAAACACCAAGGCCTCCAGGGTTGGTCTCCTGCTCGTTTCCTGTTGCATCGTTGCCTGTGATCTCTGCCATCCTCTCTTCCCCGTGTGGCCGGGGGCTGCCCAAGCAGAACCAATGCAATGCAATAATGCGTTATTAGCATGACTCAAGGTTACCAAAGTGACACTTTCAGTGGTTCCTAGTCATTGCATTGAATGCAATAGCATCGAATGCCATGCCAGAGAAAAAAAGCATAGAAAAAAAGCATTCAATGCATATTTTTTTTTAATTTTTGTTTTTAATGGGGGTGGTCCCCCCAAACCCCTCTTTTTTAATGTTTAAAACCCATTTTTATTACACTAAACCCTTTACCTTTAAAAAAAAAGCATTCAATGCTTTTTTCCCGATGCTTTTATTTCTCTAGTATGACATTCGATGTATTTGCATTCGATGCAATGACCAGATACCCTTTCAGCAACACCTTTTTCCTCCTAGAGGCACTCATAAAAACGCATGGTTAGAAGGCTGGATGTTCACATATCATGTTTAGATGATGGCCAAATAGTTCACTGAGTTAAGCAATTGCTGCGGAGATCTGTGTTCACAATGCAGAACTGACTCATCCTTTCATCCTTCTAGCTGAGTGTGATCCATTGAAGAGCATTAATATCAATAGTAAAGCCGGCGCTGTGACGCAGCAGCCACTGTGGTGGCAAGCCCTTTATTAAAACAAAAGAAAACAATGACGCTATTTTTATCATGGTTTATTTTTAGCATGGACTGTGCACAGAGCGGCCTTTGCATATTTTCTGAATCCCAGGAGATTGTGCGAGAAAACATGAATCCATAATATGACACACACTTTTCTTTTTAGCCATGCTAGAAGTCCTTTTCCGTGCCACTGTGAATAGCTGTCAAGTGTCTTTATTCCAGACATGATACCCTGAGCCAGTTCTGACTGTTTCCTATGCACTCTGGGACTTGCACTATTGTTTTTATCCCGATTGCATACAAGTCACAGTGTGCAAAGTGAAAAAACAGGACTGCCTCAGGGTGGTTCGCCTGCCATAGCTCCACTTGCTACCTAAGAATATGGCATGAGTTTCTAATCTTGGATTGGCAGCGTTGATGTAGTGTGCCCTCGGGTCACACTACAACAACCATCGGGTCACTCTTTCACATTTAGTCAATTGACTGATTTCTTTATATCAACTAAAAGTCCTTGAGGGCACAGACAGTGGTGGAAAGAATTAGGGAAGGAGTTGTAAGCACAATGGCATTACTGTTTCTGATTTTTAAATGGAGACCTGCTTATTTCAGGATTATCCTGCTTTGTGATGGTGGGCTGTATACAAATTGACTGTATTACAAGTGACCTTTTGACAATTGACCCAATTGACAAATGACCGAATTTAAAAGGTCAGTTAGGACATACATGAAGGGGGAAACCCCACCAACCCCCACCCAATCCAAACCTCCCTACAACACCCCACCCAATCCCCTTATATTAATATAAACCCAAACCAAACCACGATATATATATATAAAAACGAAACTGTCAATTGTACAGAAGGTCAATTAGGACCACTGTAATTCGGTCAATAGTGTCAAAAGATCAATTGTGATCGGTCAGTTCGGGTAATACCATGATGGTGCAATGGTCGCGATGCACTGTACATAAAGATCAAATGTGGTACAGTAAATGAAGCAATGATAGAAAACAATTCCCAAGGCAAAGATTAAGGAGGGGACAGTGAAGAGAGAAGATGAGCTTTTAAGCGGGAGGGAAATATGTGAAGGGATGGGGATGCACGAATATCAGGTGGGAGACCATTCCAAGACTTGGGGACAAGGAGAGAAAAGGAACAAAAACGTGAGGATGCACGGGTGAGGGGGGTATTGAGAATCTTAGAAGCTGAGAGCGAAGGGACGGTGACGGAGTATAAGGTGAGATGAGCGAAGCAATGTAGAGAGGAGCAAGGCCATGATAGTTCTTGAAGACTATACAAAGAAAGTGAAAAAGGAGGTGAGAGTTGAAAGGTAGGAGAAAAGCAGAGCTATTAGAAGATCTAAGAGGAAGCAGAAAGAGAAGAGGAATAGCGGAGTTAAAGACAGAACAAAGAGGAGTAAGGTGGGAGGAGAGAAGACCAAGCAGAACAGCCGTCAAGTCGGAAAAAAATAGAGAAAGTGATAAGGCGTTTAGCAGCACGGAAGGGGAGGAAAGAGCATATTTTGCATTTATTAAAGAGAAGAAAGTGTGCAAGTGCGAGCAGTCAAAGATATATCTAAGGAAAAAGGTATGGTCAAAATTTACCCCAATATTGCGGGAAGAAGCTGACAAAAGTAGGAGGTTGATGAGGAGTGGGAGAAACAGGGGGAATATTGAGGATTTCTGTTTTCGATGGATTAAGAAAGTGGGAATGCATCCAAGAAATTTACAACAGAAAGGCAGTATGAGACAGAGGCATGAAGAAAATCAGGAAGTTCCGAGAAGCAGAATCGTCTGCATACAAATGAAAGGAGTGATTAAATGATTCAATTATAGAAATGAGAGGAATAGTACTGACAGAGAGGAGTAAAGGACTCAGACCCAAACCTAGAGGGACACCGCATTGAAGATGCCAAGGAGGAGAAGTGTGCCCGGCCCAGGATAAGGAGAAGGAACAGTTGGAAAGATAAGATTGAAACCATTGAGTGATAGGAGTAGACAGACCTAGTGAGTAGAGTGAGGAAAGTAGAGTGGGGTGGTCGACCGTGTTAAAGGCTTCTGACTGGTCGAGGAGGATGAGAATAGATGAGGATTTAGAGTGACGTACACAGAGGAGAGAATTAGTGACATGGAGGATAGCAGTTTCAGTTGAGTGAGCGGCGGAAACCACATTGGGTCAGGGGAAGAAGAGACTGAAGATTGAGAAAGGAGGAGATTTTTGAGTAGAGAGCTCATTCAAGAAGTTTTGAGAGGAAAGGGAGAAGTGTGATTGGGTGATACTTAGTAATGAGGGATTCAAAGTAGTCTTTTTCAGAATAGGAATAATAAGAGCATACTAGAAGGGGCAAGGAATGGGGCAGAGAGCCACAGATTGAAGATGGATGTCAGGAAAGTAATAATCAGAGGTTAACAGCAGGAATGAGAGGAGAGTGCAGAAGGTCAAGAGGAGAGGCAGTGGGATGAGCCGGGAGAGTAAAGAAGCTGTGCCTGAGTCGGTGAGATGGGACAATTATAGCGGGGAGAATGGAGAGTAGAATGGGTTGATGCAGATGGTGGTATGGGTTGCGAGGGTAGTTGAGCAAGTGATGAGCCCAGAGTAAAGACTTTCGTAACAAAGAAGTCAGAGAAGTCAAAAGAAGAGAGCAGTGATGAAATAGTGTTTTTTAGCGGCCAGAAGAGATGCATCATAGGAAGCGTGGAGAACAGATAGAGAAGAGAGATCAGAGGGAGCACATCCTTTTTCCAGACATGTGCCGCCTTCCGAACGGCAGAGCGAAGAGAGCGAAGGCCAAGAGTTAGCCAGGGTTGTAAAGCCTTGTGAGAAGGGGAAAAAGCGGTAGGAAGGTAGAGTAGATCAAGAGTGGAAGAGGGACAGGTATGAAGAGTTGAAGAAACAGTGTCAATGAGAAGAGAAGAAAACGCAGGAAGAGTGATAGAAAGAGTGGAAAGAAAGGAGTTTTGTGGAAAAAGAGCAAAGGTCGCGATGAGAGAAAGTAGTTGGGCAGAGTCGTAAGGGGAAGGAAAAAAGAGAAAGATAACAACGAATGGTCGGATGAGTAAATCAGATGTGAATAAACTGAGAGGTCAAGTGAAAGAGAGAAGGTTAAATCAAGTAATGAGCCAGAAGCATGGGAGCGAGGAGTAGGAAGCTGGAAAAGCAAATAGGATTCAAGAAGAGAGGATAAACGGCGATGACTGATGAGTGGATGAAAGATGAAGATTAAAATCACCAAGAAGAAAGAAAGAAGAATTCAAAGAAGAAGAAAATTAAATAGAAAGTCAAGGTCATCAAAGAAAGAGTGGGTATGGCCAGGGGATGGTAAATAGTAAGAAAGGTAATAGTATGGGGTTTAGAGAATGAAGAAAGATAGTATTCGAAGGAAGGGTAGAAATGGAGGTTAGTAGGTGAAGCAGAAAGCGTCCATGAATAATGAAAAAGAATACCAGTATCACCACCGGTGGGGCGCGGTGAGTGTGACCATTTTTTGGAAGGAGTAGTAAGAGAGGCATGCATTTACAAGTTATGTCAAGTGAGCCATGTTTTGGTGAAACAGGGAAATTGCAGATTAAACCAAAAGAATAGGTCAAGAATCGATTGGTACTTGTTACAGATCGAGTGGGTGTTCCAGAGACCAAAAGTGAGAATAGGAGCAACATAGGAAGATAGATTAGGATGGATCAGATTGGAAGGGAGCAGAAAGTGCGAAAGGGCATGATAAGGAGAGCGTCTGGATGATATAGATGGGATCGGAAAAGACATGAGTAGGGGAGCTAGAAGGAACAAAATGCGAGGATAGAAAGAAATGTACATGGTCATGACTACACGTAGGTGCGACAGAGAAGAAATAAAGAGGCATGGAATGGCGATGGCATGGGCACACAGATCACATATAGGAGTAGACAGGATGTGAAGTAGCCCTTGAAATCAACGCCCTTCCATGCAGACGCCCAGGGCAGAGATGCCCTAGGAAGTGGAAATACAAAGGGGTGACAAGGGAGTCACGTTACGGTGTGATGGTGCAGCAGCGACTGATGGTCCTTTCCTCACAGGTGAGCTGGCGGCAGGCATTGCCGGATGACTGGGGGCACTTCGAGCTCTGCTCAAACACTGGGGCAATGTGATGGCCAAGGAGCCAGGAAAAGTTAGGAGCAGTCCTGCAGGGAATGCATTCATGGCCACAGTCATGTGATGGTGCAGTGGCGTGGGAGCATCTGCAGGTCCTTTCCTCTGCACTGACGAACACCGACCCAGCAATTTTCACACAGGGTAAAACATATAAACGTTATTTTCTGTTTGTTTTCCTTTGGAAGACGTTCTATGACAACCCTCCTAAACCGCTTGAGCTATGCTGTGGGTAATAACTCTGGCTGCCATCTTTGTGAGGGGCAGATTTTGACAATTCAATTGAAAAATGTTTGTTTTTGAGGTGGTCATTTTGAATCAACTAGAGTCAAGCAGGCACCAGAGGCTGCATGTTGGCATGATACATTCTCATTTTGTATTGCTTCTATTGCATGTTCAGTTGCTTGGAGTGCTCCTAGACCCAGGGTGGGGGGCTTGTCTCGGTTTTCAATAACATGACGTAGGTCTACATGAAGTAGAACAAGCAGATGCTCATGATCTGCAGATGTTACAGCAGCATTCATGGACACCACGTCACTCACCTGGGAAAAGATTTATGTACAGTTTGGTACATTTTATTTACCTAGACGTGAATCAGGCAGTTTGTGGCTCAAAATTTGTTACACATGCGAACAGTGATGTACCCGCTTTTTTCACGTTCACCAAGTAAAAACATATTTTTTTATTAAAAAACGACTTTTTTTAAAAATAGGGAAACATTTATAAAAAATGAGAGCAGCCTTTTTAAAAAACATGAACCCATAAAAAATAGAAATACAATCAATTTGCTAAAAACTAGCATTTTCTTTCAACAAACCAAATTGCCTTGATTCCAAGTCGCTATCTGCGAAGAGCAAACAGATGTTAAGACAGCCCTACTCTTTTAAATGCCATTCGTAAGGTGCTTACCTGTCATCTGTAATGCTTTGTGCACTTTTTCCATCATGGGATGGGGAAATGTCCTTCAAGAAACGATTCCACCTACAGGGCCCTGTGCTTCCCTGTGCTTCAGCTAATAATTCAAAAGCCTTTTGAGTGCAGTATTTGACGGTAGCTGCCTCGGACATGGCAACTTTTTTATTTTTTATTTTCTTCAGAGATACAGTGCAGGTGGCCAGGCGGTGGAGCACAGCGGGCTCTGCGCTGCTCCCCAATCACATTTTAGCCACCTGTGCTTCCTATTAAGCAGCAGCAACCACAGACTGGGTTAAGAGAAAATAAAATCTATATCATCTTTAGTCATCTACCGTTAGATGCATCTTCTTATCCTGGGGCCCTTTCACAGTCAATTTCCATCAACACCAGTCTAGGGAAGAAAGGGAATTGGATTCCATTCCACTCAAAGCTAGATCTGCGCTCAATAAATATCCAAAATAAAATACATTCAAAAAAGTTCCATAATTAGTCAGTGATTGCCAATCCCTCTATTCTAATCTGCTGGGGTAGTCTATTGTTTTTTTCATCTGAGACACTGCCCATATGAAGGGCTCTGTCTGCATTGTCAGTGTTAATGCCAGAATGCTGCTTTTAAATCTTTTGAAGACCCTCCGTGTTATCTGATTGAAGGCTCTGTACATTGTCCCAGTAGGCATGTATACAACCTAAACTCTTGTTTTAACTTCTTCTACTAAATTGGAATAAAAATTCAAGAGTTATTTAAACCACATTACTGTGAAAACAATTGAGTTATATCGTTGACCTTACACAGCTTAACTTATAGAATACACCTCACCCTATTTCGATGAGTGGTACTGTACTTGAGAATGAGATTTAAATATATAATTCTTTTTCATGCTGGAAATGCTTGTCTCGAATTTAAGAAAGATGAAATAAATCCCTAAGGAACATGGTGACCTTAATTAGGCATGATAGTATCAAGATAACAGACGTTTAAATGCCAAACACAGAGCTATCGGAAAAGAAATAATGTTTCTAATTCACAATCCTCATTCTTGTGTTCAGTTACATATGCAAAGAATCAGTTTGTGAATGTGATCAGATGCAGTCACATTTCAACTAAGATGTACTTCATAAGAAATAGTTTCAACAATGCAGCTACCTAAACAATGTGATATGATTTTTAAAACAAATGAGAGTCTAATGCCCCATAACCTAAATATAAAATACTTCTAAATGCACATAGAGTCGTGGGCATTATGAATGGATATTGTGAGTAGTTTGGCATTCTCCATACAAAACTGTAGCTGAACCAGCCATTCCAAGATGGCCACCAAGGTTGTGCGAGTTCTCCTGTTTTTCACAAAGAAAGGCAAGAAAGAAAGTACATTTCCTGCAAGTGATATGTGACTGATTGTATTATGGAAAAGGCCATACCGCGTCTCGATTGAGATTACTAATGTTGTTGACAAGTGTTGCAGTTGCTGGCATGGCAGTGTAACAAGTTAGGCAGACCTTCCAGGATTTTGCGGCATGAAATGGCAAATTTTGCGGCATGAAATGGCAAATTTTGCGGCACAAACCTTTATTTATTGCGGCATTTTTGCGGGACATTTTGTATTAACTGGAGGGTGTAAGATTGCCACATTGCAGGAAATAGGTAGAGTGCAAGGCTAGAAGAGAGCCAGGGTATCATTATTATGTGTCTTTTGTATTAATTTAATAGGAAGAGTCCCAGATGTCTCTGGCTTGGCAGAACAGTGTTTGATTTGGCTACATTTCTGGTTTAATGTTCATGCCTATTTAATAGTATTAACTAAATTGATCATTATCAATTGTAATGCTGAAAATATTCCCCTTCTATGTTCTCCAATCCCCCAAACACCCACAAACATCTCACCAACTCTCCATCATAACTTACATTCCTTAACCTCTCACTCTGTCATACAAATACTCACGTGCTATGTCACACTGTCAAGTCACAATCTGCACTGCCCAGCCCCTGCCACACTCCAAATCATACTCCCAACTCACACCTTACACTCTACAATTCCTCCCTCAATATACAGTCCTTCATTCTTTTGTGCTGCTTCTGCATCTTGCATCTTTTCTCCCATTCTATCACATTCTTCCCTCATCCTTTTTCCCAATCTGCAGCTCACTGCCTCTTTCTGGCCAACCGCTTCCTCTACTTTCTGTACCTCTGCTCGCTCTCAGATTTCTGGCCCACCGCATCACTGCTTCCTCTGCTCTCTTGTGCAGCACTTCCTCCTCTGACCCACTGCTCTTCCTCTGCTTTCTTGCCCATCACTTCACATCTCACCCATCACTCTCCCTCTCTCTCATAGTGTAACCATTTTTATTATTTTTTTTTAAATGTAGATTTTGTCCCAGTTCCTCAAATGAGGGGGCATTTAAAAAAAGAACGGAGGATATGCTATTTTTAGACAACCCATTTTTGGAAATGAGCAGGTCACCTTATTCTCAAAGGTGACCGGCGCATTTCCACAGGCTTGAGCTGTAGCGCAAATTGTGCGCTGGCAGCTGCCTTGAATGGTGTTCTGGGTTGTTTGACCGAAGTGTAATTATTTGCGGCGGAATTGACCGTAGTCAATTTTGCTGCAAATTGATTTGCACTTCAGCCAAACAACCCAAAATGTACCTTTCACCACCACCCGACCTCCTCCCCTACTTAACCGCTTGGTCGCTGCAGCTTCCCCTGCAACCCTGCGGTGCCAGATCCGTCCCTCTAACGCGGGTCGGATCCGTCCCTCTAACGCGGGTCGGATCCGACTCTGCAGGGTCCTTTTTTCGTTATTTTCCTTTTTTTTCTGTCCCCGCCTCCAATTTTGAGGAAAAAGGGGAAAACACTTCTGCAACCACCCTAGACCAAAAATACTAAACAAGGGAAGCGGGTGACACCCCCGCAACACATGTTCAGTATTTATAAAAATCGATCGAATAGTACTGCACGTAATTGGTCAAATTGTAACATTCAATAGATTTTTGTCATCAAAATGGGGAGTACTTTGAATAGAATCGCTCTCCCGACAGTGTTCTGCAAGCTCCCAGCGCCTTTCACAGGGACAGGCACTCTAGGTGCCTGCCGCTGTAAAATGTGACCCAAAAAATGCATTTTTATCCTGTTTGAGGAACAGAAATGCAAGCGACTCAGCAGCGGTTCATACCTTAAAAGAAATGCATGACAGGGTCAGGAAAGATCCTGTCATGCAGTGGCAGCCCCACATCCCGTGCGCGTAGGGTTGCCTACAATTTCTGCACATTTAAAAGTGCATCTTGCTTGGAAATGAGGGATGTGCTTTTAAATTGACAGAAACGCCACTTTATTTGATCAAGGAGGTGAAAAAGGCCATCTGAATGGGCGCGCATATAAAATGTGCCCATTCATGTGTCCCTTGTGGATTGGGCTGCAATTTTTGGGGCGTAAGTGATTTCATTTCTTGTGTAAATAAAAACAAAAAAAAAAAGTTGAGCACCTGGCACCCTGAGGATTCTTTTTTTCAAAACAGTAATTTTTGCAGATTACTTAAAAAAAAAAAAAAAAAAAAAACATTTTTTTTTTTAAAAGATGCTGTTTTTGCACAAAACGGCCATTTTTGCGGCATTTTGCGCAAAACGGCCGTTTTCGCGGCATTTTGCGGGATCGCAAAATCGCAATAAGCTGGAGGGTCTGGTTAGGTGTCCCTTTAGATGTGCACCATCTCACATTAGCACTCACATCCGCAGCCAGAATACTGTTTCTATAAAAATGAGTGCCAGGCAATCTACGTTGTGTCTTCTCAATGACAGATCATACACTTCTGTCTCATGTGTAGTACATCTCATGATTAAAAGGTTTGAAATATCAGCTCAAGGTCTGGTAACCCCCCTCTGCAAAGCTTTAACCTGTAGAATTATATATATAGTGTGTATATAATAGTAGCAGGTGTTTTGAATGGGAGGGGTTGTGAGGGGTTGGGGAGGGAGTCGAGCGAAGAATAGAAGCCATGTCGGGACAGAGGGGAAGAGAAAAATGGTGCAAGGAACCCAGTGGCAAAAAGTAATGGAAGAGAGGGGTTTAAATATGTTAAAGAAAACATTGGGCAGCAATTGGTGGGATTATCCGACTTGGCAATGCGGCCCCCATTCCTCAATGATTGACTATATTTGTGTGAGTGGCCACCTAAGGGAGAGTTGTAAAGATTTTAAGATAATTAATTACAATACAAGTGATCATAGTTTGCTGGTAGTTGACTTTGGGGAGAACCTAGGGATTTACCCTAGGATTGGTCCGACCTCCTTAGTCATTAATGAGGGGAGAAATCATATAAAATGGCATGAGGGTAATGTGCTTACATTTAATAGGTTAGTCATAGAGAAATTTGGAAAAAACCCTTCTGAGTTAAAAATGAAGGCCTTTTCTGTAGGAATGATAAAATGTGCAGTGAAAATGGCTAGAACACTTGCATAGATATGACCATCAGATGCGGCATCCAAAAAAGGAGACTAGAAAAGCCATTCATGGGATTAAGAAGAGTAATCTAGAGGTAGAGCAAAAACTATTAAGGAGTAAGAAAGCAAAACAAACCTTAAAAAATACTATTATTGCAAATAGACATCAGCAATATCAAAGAGATGGGGAAGTGATGTTGACAGCTCTTTGATAAATGCTATGGAACTGAATCAGGTGGGGCATTAATGAAATCCCATAGCAGAAGAAATGTGGATACAATGCTTTGGTCAGATCTATGGGAAAGGGGGGTGGCGGACGATAAGACCACCGATTTCTATGAGTGAGAACTGGACTTTGGACTTCTCCATGGAAGATATTTAATGAATGATAAAAAAGCAAGCGGCTCTAGAGCAGCAGGCCCAAATCAGTTATCAAATAGGATTTCTAAGCAAGCCCCTCGAATTTGGGCGACTATTTTGTTGATTCTGTATGTAGATATAGTGACAACAAGGAAGACCCCGACCTCATGGAAGACAGCTTTCGTGATATCAATTTATAAAAAGGGAATTAAACTGTCTCCAAAAAATTATCACCCAGTGACGCTAATAGATGCAGATTGCAAAATATTCTCGGCTTTGCTACTTGAAAAAAATTTATTATGGTCACTGGAAATGAATATATGAAGTACATTTCAGATAGGTTTGCAAAGGTAGCGGGCGCCCTTCTCTCGATAGAACAAGGCTTGATAACCTGTTCAGTGGTTATTAACCACTTGAGAGTTCGCAGCCACTGCTTTTTCTCACTGTGCCTTTCACAGATGGGAAATATCCATTTGCATATCATTCTTTGTCCTGCCCAGGGGCAGTCCAGCACCGAAATGCAATGGCAATTCCAACCTGAACGAGAGTACCACCAGCAACCCCATACACGTGTTTCACCCTTGTTGGGGATCATCAGTGAGGTGAAGCTGATGCCTCTCTAAGCACAGTGAGAGGGAGACCACGTCTGGTTGCCCCCAGGAGACCTAGGGTTACCAATCCCAGGTTCCTTGAAATTTGGTTTGCAAAGGTAGCGGGTGCCCCTCTCTCGATAGAACAAGGCTTGATAACCTGTTCAGTGATTATTAACCACTTGAGAGTTCGCAGCCACTGCTTTTTCTCACTGTGCCTTTCACAGATGGGAAATATCCATTTGCATATCAGTCTTTGTCCTGCCCAGGGGCAGTCCAGCACCGAAATGCAATGGCAATTCCAACCTGAACGAGAGTACCACCAGCAACCCCATACACGTGTTTCACCCTTGTTGGGGATCATCAGTGAGGTGAAGCTGATGCCTCTCTAAGCACAGTGAGAGGGAGACCACGTCTGGTTGCCCCCAGGAGACCTAGGGTTACCAATCCCAGGTTCCTTGAAATTTGGTTTGCAAAGGTAGCGGGCGCCCCTCTCTCGATAGAACAAGGCTTGATAACCTGTTCAGTGGTTATTAACCACTTGAGAGTTCGCAGCCACTGCTTTTTCTCACTGTGCCTTTCACAGATGGGAAATATCCATTTGCATATCAGTCTTTGTCCTGCCCAGGGGCAGTCCAGCACCGAAATGCAATGGCAATTCCAACCTGAACGAGAGTACCACCAGCAACCCCATACACGTGTTTCACCCTTGTTGGGGATCATCAGTGAGGTGAAGCTGATGCCTCTCTAAGCACAGTGAGAGGGAGACCACGTCTGGTTGCCCCCAGGAGACCTAGGGTTACCAATCCCAGGTTCCTTGAAATTTGGTTTGCAAAGGTAGCGGGCGCCCCTCTCTCGATAGAACAAGGCTTGATAACCTGTTCAGTGGTTATTAACCACTTGAGAGTTCGCAGCCACTGCTTTTTCTCACTGTGCCTTTCACAGATGGGAAATATCCATTTGCATATCAGTCTTTGTCCTGCCCAGGGGCAGTCCAGCACCGAAATGCAATGGCAATTCCAACCTGAACGAGAGTACCACCAGCAACCCCATACACGTGTTTCACCCTGTTGTATGCAGAACGTAGCGTGGGAAACCCAAGATTCACTGATCTACATGCTCTCAATGGATTTATAGAACGTAGCGTGGGAAACCCAAGATTCACTGATCTACATGCTCTCAATGGATTTATAGAACGTAGCGTGGGAAACCCAAGATTCACTGATCTACATGCTCTCAATGGATTTATAGAACGTAGCGTGGGAAACCCAAGATTCACTGATCTACATGCTCTCAATGGATTTATCTACAGCTTTTGACATTGTAGATCAGGGATGTCTATGGTCCAAATTGACTAAGTGGGGTTTACCGGGTGCTTTGTTGAACATATTGATCCACTTATATACATCAATTAAAGTTATATTGAATAATGAGGGAGCAATGTCAAAACGAATCCACACAAATGGTTTGAGACACAGGTGCATATTAGCCCCATGTCTTTTTAATCTATATATGGCAGATGCTGGTCCACATCTGCACAATGCTTCATTTTTACCACCAACACTTGGAGATTTAAGGCTATCATGGTTAGCATATGCTGACGATTCTATTTTATTTGATAGGACTCTGATAGTGCTACAGGGAGTTATTAGTGCTTTCAATATGTATATAGAAGAACATGGTTTGAAGATAAATTCCAGCAAAACGATGCTGAGGAAGGTCTGTAGGTAGAATAAGAGAAATAAGTTTGTGTGTATGGTCAAGGAGGAGGTGTGAAGTTATAAAGAAAATATGACGTATCTAGGATATCCATTTATAGGCCACCCAAAAAAGATATTTATTGGGAACTACTTAAATCATAAGGCTAGGATGCTGGCAATACAAATGGCAAAAATTGATGGAAAATACAGAACATTTTCTTTGTATCCGGCACTGAAATTGTATTTGGGAAATGTATTTCCGAAATGTATCTATGGATTAGAGCTCTTTCCAGTTTGGATTTTGGATGAGCTGCATCGCTATGAGGCTGTATTATGGAGAAGACTCTCGTTCTTTATCCCACATAGTGTGTCTATGGATATGATACGATATGAATTGGATCTTCAATTCTTATGCAGTACAGGGTGGCGGAGACAACTAAATCTATATTTTACTTTTTAACTTCTCTGTCACACTCATTATATGCAGATTTTGGGAAAATATGTTTTAATTAGAATGTGCATTTAAGGGGTTTTGGAGACCGCTGTAAGACGTTCTTATGTGAGCTTGAGGTGCCTGAGGCTCTCTTGATTACCAATCCTCTGAAAGTGAAAGAAATGAGTAGAAGGAGAGATTGGGGTTGCTACCAGAGAAAAGGTTGTTAACTCTAATCTCTATGAACATTTAAGTTTTAGTCATAAAAAGTTGTGTACTATGGAAAGCTATTTGGAGAAATTCCCTGGGCGTGGTTTTTAATATAAATGTGTGCGTTTTAGATGCAATGTATTGCTAACAATGGGCATGTTATGCATCAGAAATCAGCTGCTAGTGGAACTGTCTTTTTGTAGATTTTGTAAAGTTTTTAATGAAGATGATTTCTTTTGGCAAAATTCTCGCGTAAAAACACCCATCGTGATAATGTCTGCCGATGAAAGGATATTGTACCCCCTTATGATATGGTTTCTTCCAGAGCATGTGACAGTTTTATAGGGTTACCGCCTTAATAATGCACCTCCTATTCCTCAAAGGTGCTAGAGAAAACTTCAGAATACTCATCACCCTGGATGTTACCCTAATACTGACATCGGGCAACTTGTATATATATATCTCACAATAATACTCTTTCACTGGAACCCATTCGACTTCTGACTATTTTGCTAAGGAAGGCTTCACTGAGTCTCAGGATGATTCTATTCTTTCAGCGCCCCCAAATCCGGCCGCCCTGGAAGCAGCGAGCGTTAACTCTACGGGGTCCGATATTTTGACTCACTCTGCTTCACTCCCCCACCTGGAAAGGTCTTAATGGGAGATAAAGCCCCTTGAAGCTGCCATAAAGGGGCAGGCACTACAATCCCCAGCAGTCTCGAACCATCCTGATTACTCACTGGTAATCTTCATTACTACAAGTCCAAGTCTTCTTCATCGCAGCCCATGAGATCCCTCCTTCCCAAGACTAAGTTTGGTTTTATACCGCTTGCCACTCAACCAAGAAGTTGCAGTGAGTCAGAGGTGCTGTTATACCCAGCTAAGGGGAGGGGTTTTAGTTTTAATATAAAATAAGAAATATGAAAATTAAATAATTGAGAAGTCCAAAACATGTTTTAGGGGCCCTTGTGAAGCACACACACATCCATGGTGAGGACTTCCTTCACGGAGTAAGTACTTTAAAGAGGAAGGCGGGTAAGGAGGTAAAGACTCTTTGAACAATGGGCCTCATTCCGAGTATGGAGGCAGCCATACCACTATTTGCGGCATGGCTACCCCCATACCGGGTACCGGGTCCGGGTTCCCTGAATGGGGAAATACCAGGCCATTCCGACCTTGGAGGGCCCGGTATTTCCCCATTCAGGGAACCCGGGCCCGGTACATCCCCATTCTCATTTGAGCCCCCATAGGGCTCAATGGGAATGGGGAGGATGCAAACAACGGGCCCGTTAATGACGGGCCGTTGTTTGCATCCTGGTCTGCTCGCGGGATCCTCTAAGGACGCCTGGTTTTACGTCCTTAGCGGGTCCCGCGAGGAGACCTCGTAATGGGGCGGTAGAGGGATAACGGGGCCCCTTATCCCGTTATCCCTCTACCACATTCCTCGTAATGAGGCCCAATGTCTTTATTTGTTTTGAACACGCAGAAGCCGGTGTTAATGTTTGTATGTTCAGGAAAATTGGGAAAGGGGAAGTAAAAATACTATTCCACAGTTTGTCGCCCTGTTTGTGGCTGCTTGTAAGAAAAAACAAATACAGACTGAATTGCAAATGGAAAACATTTTCTTAAACTTTTTAAAATCCATGTATTCAATTCACATGATATCTACTTGTTTTTTTTTTTGTATAATGTACATCCTGCAAAGTCACAACATGAATTTTTGTATCAATCAGATGACCACGAGCAGGTGGATATATTACGCGGGTATAAGAGCACAGTGGAGAGATTGCACAGATCACAGGTTGTCCTCTGTAAGGTTTGAGATGGTCATCTAGATTTTAGGCTGTGGCCATTCTGCTTTCTGCATTTATAGTGGGAAAGTAAAACTACAAGAACTGTACCAGAATACACAGTGACGTAAGCTAAACTTTACTGACTTTAATTATGAAGTGTGATAGGCAGTGCATCCATCCATCACAATGAGTTGTGTGACCCCAAACATGTTGACACTGTTGATGGCAGCAGTGGTGCCCACCCGCAGTGTCATAGGAGTGCTAGAAAATATTTGCGCCCTGGCACTTATGTCTTTACAAATTAAGCACTGCTGCCACATTGCTGCACCGCCATAGTACAATTTTGGTGGTAAGGTGAAGGATTTAGATCCAGCAAAAAACTGGTAAATCATACACTTTACTGCCAAAAATGGGCAGCAATTGGCGGAATTACCGCAGTTGAAATTACTGCAGCAGAACATTCTGCTGAAATCCCTATGGAGTCCTATGAACTCTGAAAATGGGGATTAACGCTGCCCTACCACCACTTGTAAATCCCACAGTAAATTTGCAGGACAAAGTAGTGGTAGCGATAATCGAGCTTGGTAATTCAGTGGATTTACCACAAACTCTTAATAAGACCTTTGCTGTTCTACCTGTACCTCCATACTGTCTGTCCATATGAAATGAGCTCCTCATGCTGCACTGGTTCTCAAGCTAGCCGCACTGTCTATCCACGATGGCCACTGGATAGCCTTAAGGCCTGCATGTCACTGGAAGGGAGAACATTCACAAACAAAAGGAAGACATGGTAATTAAGAGGCATGGGCAAAGATGGAGAAAAGGAAGGGCATACATGTCACTAGAAGGGAGAACATTCAGAAACAAAAGGAAGACATGGTAATGAAGAGGCATGGGCAAAGATGGAGAAAAGGAAGGGCATACATGTCACTAGAAGGGAGAACATTCAGAACAAAAGGAAGACATGGTAATGAAGAGGCATGGGCAAAGATGGAGAAAAGGAAGGGCATACATGTCACTAGAAAGATGTGCATGTGCACACAGAAGGGGGGAAAGGTACTGGTGGGCTCCTGACACTGTCTATACAAGGTGTCCCCTGTGCCGAGGGCTAATGTGCAGGGCGATCAACATAGAATGGCTGCCATAAAAGGAGTGAATGGGAAATGGGTGGTGCTGGTGATTGCTCTTAAAGGGGGCCGTAATTGATTTGTATATTCCAAGGGTCCCTGTTTCTGCCGATTCATATACATAAATGTGTACTCAAAGAACTTGATTTGCGAATTTGATTTCAGACTTTCTTTTATGAAACAAGAGTATGAATGAAGTAGTTCGGTGAGAAAAGTGGCCAGTGATTTGTAGGTATATTTTTCGATAAGCAATTATGCAAGGCAACATGGAAAAATGCAACAGAGCCCTGGTCACCCACAGTAAATAGGAGCATTTCACAACATACTTCCATGATGCCTTTGCACACAAAATGTGCCAGCATTGACACTGTAAAACATATGTTGCTGATTCCCGTGCACACAATATGTCATCTTTGTCATTTCATATCGTGTTTGTGATGCTGGTGCCCCCAATATGTCTAGCACAGCAGTACATAGATGCCAGTCATTACCCATTGTGCATGCACCAGAAGGCATGATTCCTGCAAGGAGAGGCAGAGCTCCTGTCTGTTGTTTTCCGTTTTTCTCTGGGATAAGGCCTTCTTCATAACGGGCAGATAATTGGCAGGTCGCTGTCCATTATGAAACAAAAGCCCCTCACTACAACCATACTCTTTGTGCTTGTGCATAACATGTTAGTATTACAATTCATATATTGCCTTGTCAGGTTGTTATATGATTTGTGCACCTTTCAAGTCACATCTATAAAACAAAGTGTTATAATATCCCTGTGACATATGCCTTTTTGCACATGCATTTAACTTTTTAAAGTGATAAACTGATCCCAAGGATTCCAACATGTCATTTATTTTTCAGTCTTCCACATTATTTTGACATTTTAAAACATTCAAGGCTAGTCAACACATGAGGGATGTTCCAATTTGCATGAATTAGGGGTGATCTAAAAATGGCAGTGGATTTGATTTTTTTGTCGAAGGGGAACTTTGTCTATGATGGATGATTTTGTTTTTAAACCATGATAACACATTGATTGAAATCCTTCTCGGATTGTTTTTACCTGTGCAATTCTCCAATTCCCCAAAAAATCATACCAACTTTTTGAAGTTTTTAATATAATGGTGAATGGTGAATGCATATGTTTTCCTTTTTTGTATAAAGAGCAACAACAAATTCTCATGCGCATGAATATTGCCACCCATTCGCTTACGCCAGTAGCTCATGCCCATTGGCCCTCAACTACAAGTAGCTCTTGATAATGTAAAGGTTGGAGACTGATGCTACACCAAGTCCAATAATCCCCCACACATCTATGTACTCCTGTAGGGTAGAAGACCTAGTCCCGATAGACAGTACTAGGACTGGGAAGAGGGGGGCTAACCAGATGTAGTTCATACAACCGCTGACATGAAGAAGAACCAGCAAGGAGTCAAAATCCTACTGCAGAACCAACATACGCGGTACAGTTTGCAAGAGCAAGAGCCAAAGATAAAAAGGGAAGTAGGACTGTGTATTTTCAGATCCTCCCTGGAGGAACAGAGAGCCAGCTGGAGGCTCTCTGTGGAGAACATGAAAGGCTGACAGAGCCTCGCTGAACACACTCATTGTTCACCGTCATCCAGGCTGGAGAATCGGAGGCCCGGGAGAGACCGGAAGTTGGACCAATGCGGTCAGACCGAGAAGCACATGCGGAGAGTTACCAGACCTGGGAAGGCTGCGAGGACACACTGAGACCGCTTGAAGAAGTGCGGAAGCCTGTAGCAGGAGGAAGCAGCTCAGCGAAGCTACCCGAAAAAGCCAGTAACACCATAAAAGGGACATGGGTTACCGTAGCAGGTAGTAGAGATAAAGGAGAAGAAGGAGGCGGTTGGGGATGGTTGAAGAACCCCATCTCCCTCGTAAGAGTACTTGGAACGAGCCAAGAAAGAGACATATGAGAAATAGTGCCTTGCACGATAGTGAACCGGGCCTGATTAATACATTCTATAAACGTGAGAGAAGGGACTGGGACCCACACAAAATTGGGGAAGCCCCACACGAGCAGCACTGAAGGGTCTGGCTGTGACCCATTACAAAGTGGGGGAAATCCCACAAGAGCAGCATACTAGGGTCTGGTACCCATACAAAGTTGGGGAAGGCCCACTAGAACAGCACACAAGAGTCAAGGACCCATATCAGGTTTGGAGAAGCACACAGCCAAGGGGCTGGGGCCCACAGCAAGTCGAGGAGATCCCGAGGAACATACAGGGGTCTGGGACCCACAAGAGAGAGAGAAAGCGAGAGAGAAGTGTGCTAAGTGACAATAAGGGTTTGAGGACCCATTGCTAAAAGAAGTCACATTTTCTTGAAGGCAGAGATCTGCAGACAGGTCTGTCAGGATAGTGAACCAGACTCGGTGTTACATTTGTGAACCGGAGAAAAGAACAGGTTGAGAGAGAGAGAGATCCCCTGATACTTGGGAACTGTGTTTTTGTGAATTAAGAAAGACTGTAAAAGAAAAGGGCAAGGAAGACAATCCCCATCCATCCTGCTTTTGTTAGTATACATTTGGAGGAGTACCCAACTACAAGAACCTTTAAGTTAAATAAGAGAACAACTGTTTGTGTTATGTGAGGAACCAGGAATGAGGCACAGACACAGAGACCTATGGTTTTGACCATAAACTTTTATTAACAAAAGAAAAGGGGTTGAGAAATGCCTCTGTGTCCCTGCTCTAAGAGGTGTTTCCCTACCTCAAACAATACTAACCGTCTGTACATGTCAGAATGTCCAAAGCAAAACATCTCATATCCAAAGTACTATTCTGGCCCTCACATTCTAAAAATCAACTCTAAGGTGAAAAGGGAAAATGTCTTTGGCCTTTCTTGGTGTATAAGTGTACAAAAAGGAAATGCGTAACTCCTATACAAAAGGTTCCAGAACGATAGAGTTCCTTGTTCCAGAGGGTGGTTCCCTTTGCCTGGATTTCTCTTCACTCTATTTTATATTCAAGAATATCAGTTCCTTAGGTTTCTATTGATCAACAACACAACTGGTATACAAAACAACTTGGCTATTAGTCTGTATCTTGTAGGATACCTTGTGTACTCTCCTGCCAGGTTTTCTCTCCTCTTTAATATGTTTCCACAGCCTTTTGCTAGTCCTGATCTATCCTTATCAGGACTTCCGGCGTACTGTATATTACACACTGTTAAAATTGACAATGCCTGGTGTGCTTTCCTGCCAGGGCTTTTTCACATGAACACGCTTACAACTTGCATCTGTCTGGTATACTCTTCTGCTAGGGCTTCTTCATATATAACCATATGTGCTCTTGTGACCTAAGACTGCCTGGTATAATCTCCTACCAGGGCCTTCTTCATACATATATACTCTTGCAGCCTGATCCCGCCTGGTACATTCTCCTGCCAGGGCTTTTCTCATAGATATATTCTTGTGACTTAAATTGGCCTGGTAAACTTTCCTGCCAGGCCTTTCCTATGTGTGCACTGTGCACACTCACAAACTTGCCAATTTCTTATACTTGTTCTGTTCAGCCTCTTTAAGAAATGTTCACTTGCTCATTCTCTCTCATATTTGTTATTTACGATTATTCCATTTTGGCATAGTTGCCAATACTCCCTGTGGGTGGACTGACCAGCTCTTGCTGGCATATGTTGGTTCTCCAACGGCAAGCCTGTGGCAGTCTTTCTACATTTCACTCCCTCTCGCTTCTTCTGTTTCTCAGCTTCTCTGCTTCTTACGGCCCACCCATCTGTTCCGCATGTTTATGGGCTTTGGTGGTGTGGAGGCTACCTTCCAGTACCTGCGAGCACCCAGAAGCCTTTTGGTTGCTTCTGGTGTTCTTGCAGCTTACTAGCGCTTGCAGTCCACTCCCTTCTTCCTTGTGGGTGAATCGGTTGACTCCACGGACACCGCACCCACCCCACAGTCCCTCAGTCAGTACTGAGAGAAGTAGTGTTCTCCAGACAGCGTTTGTGTCACGACCCATGACCCAGAACCCCACTGGCATGGTCACATGCCAGGTAGGGTCAGGAATCAGGGTTCATTTGGGGCCCCAAGGGCCTTGCATTATGCCAGGCTCATGTTCAGATTGGGACTTTACCTTGAAGGGACTTGAAGGGACTACTTTTCCTGTGAAGGCCTGCAGCCAACATTGAGGCACCCATACAGTCTAGTTCCTAGGAACCAGACTGTGCGGTACAGTGTTTTAGGGTGTGGTAGCCTGGACTACTTTACCTGGACTACTTTACAGAGGGCTATATAAACCGCACCCAAGCTATAGAACGTGCTCCGTGTTATTCTGCAGCCAGCAGCGTGACGCTCATCATGTTCAGAGACCAGCACCCGGCGATCCTTGAGTAGCGGACCTGCAGTGGAGACAAAAGAACATCATTAGCAGTCTCTGCTTACCTGCAACTTTCCATCCGTCGATTCCTGCTGCTCGCGGTCTTCCATCCAGTTGGCAGCATCATCAGGACACCACGCTCGCACCGGAACAAAGCACCTGGAGGGAGAGAGAAAGAAGGACAACGTTAAACAGGTTACTCACGGCATTCACATCAGTAATCACAAAATCCTCACCTGGCTGGGCATTTCTTGGCTGGTTCCGCTCCGGAAATCTTCACACTCCCAGAAAGAACAAGGCGACCTTTAAAGGAATAAAGAATACAGGTTAGCAAGAAAAGACATTACTGCGGCACACCTTGTGCTTAACCTACCATCCATCATACGCTCCTGCGTCCATCATCCTGGCAGAAGCCTGATCCAAGTAGCGCACCCATCGAACCTCCGTGCACCTAAGGGGAAACAAACCAGAAAATACATTATTAGCAAGAAAGGAAAGCAAGGACATTTAAAGACTGCTATAACCAGAGTTACCTCCTTAAAGACACTTGAATGGGTTAGCACCAGTGAAGTTAACTCGGTCGCTTCAACCCGCAGAAGACTACGCGCCCCTGCACAGAAGGCAGGACGGAGAGCTCACCAGACATCATAACAAGGTGAGGAGTGGGCCATCAGGTTGAGTCCAGGGGGCTGGTTGGAGGAAACGAAGTATGTTCCTAAGTCCAGTCCTCCTGTGTTTTCAGGCCCGACCTCCACTGAAGGCATCGTCCAGAATTGGGAACGTCCAGGGTGAATCCGGTAACCAGGGCATAAGGGCGTCTTCTTTAAAGACAAGTTAATTCTTGAGGACTTGTATGCAGAGTCTGGAAAGGTGTTTTCAGCAGTCTTGAAGGGCAAGTCAGATTTTAAGGACTTGTATACAGATCCTGTAAAAGGGTTTTCAGTACCTTTCCTACATGGATGAAGGGAGGTAGGACAATATGCCATTAAAACATGGGGAATGGCGGGGGTATCCTCAAAAGAAAAGGGGGATACCATGTCTCTTCGAATGATGTCATGACACCCTCCTGAGGGCTGCCTGCCGCCATTTGATCATCCCTCACATAGCCGCCCCCCAGGGCAGGATCAGAGAGAGGTCACCACCGGGAAAGAAGTGATGGCACCATCGGATTCATCAGTTTCCTCGTCAGAAACTGAACATTGAATTGGCACCTAGATACGAGAGAAGCCTCCTTCTGGATCAAGAAGATACCCAGTTTTTCTTTAGTTAATCTAGAGTGTAAGGTACACAAATAGGGTTGGACACAGGACAGTGGCCATTTTACTTAATTGGACATCTGGACACATTCCTTAATCTTTTTGTTAGGGCAACTTCTCTTCGAAATAGGGCAAGATATGTTTTCTTTTTCTTCACTTTTATATATAAATACAATTCTTTGCCAACAAACATGCCACCACTGTGTCAGACTCGTACTTCTGCACCCTTATAGTAGCAAGCAGGCTAGTCAAGTAAATAAAAATACAAACCAGCGCCTGCTAGATAGTTTAGCAAGATGTGGCACTAGAGTGTTCCCAAAATGGCCCAGGTTTGAATCCTCAGTAGGTGAAAATAAAAAATAAAAAAAGTGCCCTTCCCTGCAGTCCAGGAGTAATACTCAAGGTGACAAAAAGTAAGTGAATAATGGCAAGTTAGTATCCCCCCAAAAACAAGTTATGTTGTAGCCAATAGCTCCCACCCAATTCAACCTCTGATGCAAAATATAAAAGGTCTTTGCTATGAGTACCCTGAGTCCCTTCCACCTATGGGAACCCAAGGAGCTACCACCATCTAGAGGTAAAGGGCAAAATCCTGAGAACCATGATTACTGGCTAAGTAAATGTTTCCATTTCCATGCACTTTTACAGACTTATTTTAATGCATTTATGATATCCCTAGGAACCAAATATGCTGAATGTCCTATTTTTAATCACTCATCAACAGCCTTTGCCCACCTGCCATTGATCAGGGAGCACACGTTAACCTGGGACGTTGCTTCTCTCAGTTGTCTAGTTGGCAAGGGAGGGGTGCTGGAAAACGTGGGTGGGTTGGGACCTTGACCGATGCAACATCTCAGATACAGGGCATAACAAGAAAGTGACAGACATAGTGTGTGTTTTAGATGTGATTGAAGCGAGTGTAGTTGAGGAGTGAGGGCTGGAGGTTGTACAATGACTGAGGGCAAGGTGGCTGTAAAATCAGAGGGTAGGATTGTTGCAATGTAGGAGGGTACAAAGCCATACAGGCAGTGCTTGAAATGGGCCAGTCCTACCCAGCCCTCAGTACCTGCACTTCTTATTTTTGAGCATTTGAGTACCTGCGCTTCTCAACACCTGAAAGAGAGTACCGATACCCAACTATGAAAGATTTTCATTTCACTTTATCACAACTTAAAGGGCTAAGCTTCTGCAGCCTTTGTTGGGGTAAGCAACACCCTCTCCCTCCTGTCTCCAGCACCCGCAGTGCCCATAATGTCTCCTTCAAGGCCCGCCCTGCAGAGCAAAAGCAAAGACAAGCATGCATCTACAGTGCTCTTGGCACACTAGACGCAGAACAATGTTTCCCTGAGTGGCGTCACCTATTACCCTTGGTGTCCTTGGATGGAGCAGGGATTAATTTGGAAAGCCTGGGAAGTTACTTTAAGTTGTTTCTTTGTTATTGGCAGCGCCTATTCTAATATGTAAATGTTTAAGTAATTGGAGTTGTGATGGAACATTTTCGACTGAAAACCTGCACACAGCTCCAGTTACCTACCGAATTTGTCATTTGGCAATGAAAGCGAGCAATAATAAAACTCCCCTTCTAAAGCTTAGTTTACGGCTATGATATCTGTTAGTTTAATACGCACATTTTATATGGATATTCAAACTTTCTTAAAACAATGCATAACAACAAACTGGAGGTTTGTACGAAAGGATCCCAGATACACCCCTTTAACAAAGTGTGCGATCCTTGGCACAAAATGTAATCTCGCTGGGCATTGCCTGCAAACAGGGTGAGCCTAAAAAGGATCTGTGCCCAAGGTGACGCGCAGAAAAGGCCAGCGCCAAAATCGCTGCACCGGAATGACATGAGTACCTGCATTTATTTATTTATTTAATTTAAAGCATGGCATACTGGTTGGCGGGTTGTAAAATGAGAGATTGCTCTAACGCCATAGAGGGAGGTGTGGATGTAGCATCGTTTGGGGAGGCTTGTTGTATGCGCAGTAGCGATGTCTGGAGGCAGGTAACAAGCAGAGGCAGATTGTGGAGGCATGCAGCTTCATTCCAGAGTAGGAGGACAGGTGCATTGATGGGTCCGAGTGAAGACAGGCACACAGTTCAGGATCCAGAAGCCGAGCATCCCACACCCAAGAAATTCTGCCGTAACTCACAGACACAGAACACCGGAGCGGGATACTGACACAAACCCTCCACAGCATCACCCTCTGAGGTGCACATCCAACACTCCACCCACCCAGAGCAAGGCAGACAAGATACAGCAGCAGGGCTGGGGTCACGTGTCTCGGTGCTTAACTGAAGTGCTGAACTCGTGTGATTCAATGAGGTGCATGGGTGTTCATGTTGTGCGGGACTGACGGTTTGCGTCTATTTGACCTAAAACATTTGACCTAATCACATTTGATTGAATATATTTGACCTTTGTTTGGTATAAAATGAGGGGGAGACCCCCGCAACCCCCCCACTTCCCCTCAACCTATTCTATACCATTACCCACTGCCTTATATATTTGACCAAAAAAAGGTCACAAAAAATCAATCAAATGTTTAGGTCACATTTTTTTAGGTCCATTATTCTAATACCAGAATGACCACTGCAAAGATTTAATAGAAATACTAAAGCTAAGTGTAGATATGCAGGGTCTTCACTGAAGAGGTGCAAGCGTTCTCCACAAAGCTGCACAATCATTTCAACACTAGTCCTCAAATCAAAAGCATTGGCCTCCCTCCCATATGAAATAGGTATGTTTGCAAGGAAAGCCAACCTGCGCAATCCAAAAAAGGGTGCGGTCCTTCGAGGTGTGTGGTGGGCTCTACAAAGGCATTCCAAACCTACCTACTACCTCCCTGGCTTCAGAGTGTTAGGACGGCATCTCCTCTTGGTGTTAATGTTGGTAGAAGCAATGAGTTGGGGACGATCGAGGGCCATCTTTGCTGAATTGCTCAAAGCGATGGATGTTGACAGCGTGAGGGTCCTGATCTTGCTTGATTTGTCAGTGGCCTGCAACAGTACCCGCCTTCTTCTCTCAACGCCCCTAGCACAATTGGTAATTGGAGTCTGGGTCCTCAGGTGGCGGGAGTCACATCTGTCTGGCAGAGCAGTCAGTAGCAGTGCCGCTCTTCGCACCTGCTCTAAAACTCCTTATCTGCGGTACTCTCAGGGTTCAACCTCATTGCCACTTTTTTAAAAAATCTACATAGGGAAACTAGGGTGAAATTGATCAGGGCCAGCAGTCCAGACATGCCGACACCCTGATCTTGGCACTTGTTGAGAATAAACGGGAGGATAGCTCAGAGGCAAGGTGCTCGCCTTAGAAGCAAGACGACACGCAGCACCACAGGTTCGATCCTCAGGTCTGCGCTTAGAAACCTCTGGGTATGAAGCGCGTTATAAATAACCTATCATATAACCCCCCACCTTACCTCCGTGCATCTAAGAGAGAGTCTCTCCATCAGCGACTCCATGGCAACACTCCTTGAAACGGAATCTAGGGAGCCCCAAGGCACCCCAAGAAGGCATTGCTCAACCCCTTAAATTGCCACGGTCTGGCCAGAATATATGGGCACCTCTCCTGCTCCAGTGTCTTCTGGGAGGAGCCAGGAATCTCTCTGGACACCTAAGCCCCTCTAGGCCACAGGACTCTGCGGTGGTGAAGGCCGCCACAAGATCCTGGCCCTAGAGCCTTTGCATCATCACCCGTGGACTGTGGAAACAGAATATATTTAGCACTCTGGGGCAAATCACTGTTAATGGAAAAAAGAGTCTGAAAGTCCACCATAAGATTTTGTGGCCCCCTGGAAAGTTTGAACATGTCATACTAGCCTAAAAATCCCTGCATTGGCTGCTGTGCCAATCATTTTGCCTAGTGTGCAAGGCACTTTGTAACCGCAGTCCTCATCCTCGGCCTGAAAGGTTGAGAGTAAACAGACCCACTCGAGATCTCGACTCCACCAAAACACTTCCTTGGTCCTTGCAAAATACAGGAAGGAGAGAATTGGCCGCACTTTGCGACAGCTTGCAGCCAACAATCGGCATTGAGACAAACCATCTGCCACGCGCCTGGCTCTTTCTCGGTTCGAAAAAGCAGGTCTCTGCTTTAGCGAAACTCAGTGCCAAGGAGCCCCTTTGCAGGCGCTTGCGCTTTTTAAATGGTTCCACGTTGCATTTTATAAATAATAAAAAAATAATAGAAAATAATAAATAAGTATATAAATAAATAAAATGTTAACTCAAGGTGCTAATCGGCCGTCTTTTTCTCCCAGCCGTGTGAAATCCTATGACTGCCCTGTCGCCATTTCTATTCTTATTTCATCCAAGTTCTTTCCCATTGACCCCCTCGCACCTTTGCTCGTGGGTGCCTTGAAGTATCTTGTTACATGTGTGGCGCTTTGCAAAACACTGAAAGATTTTTTTAAAAAAAAACGTGATAGAAGGCGGCAAGGGAAGGAATCGCTGATGTGGACCCAGGGACTCGGCAGAGTGTGTGAAGATGCCAAGAGTATAGCTTCAGTGGGAGCACAGCTGTGGGTCCAGCAACATATTAAGCAAGACTGGTTCTGCCTTTCCCTCGCCGAACTGCATCCTTGCCTGTACCCCTCTTTATCCCCTCTCTCCTTACCCTTCAAAGGGCGAATTTTATTGTCTATTCTTCTAATGCAGTGCTTTCTAAACTTGTGTATGCTGAGCCCCCTTTGGGTAAAAAGACTCTTGGCAGCCCCCCCTCAAATTCCAAAACGATTTATAGTTTCTATTAAACACAGTTTGAAAGAGCTCCTGCCCCTGCACATACCCCAAGCACTATTGTGGAGTGCCCCACATGTCGGTGACCACTGATCTAATTGTATCTGTGTCAGTGCACCCCTTTACTGTATTGAGAATGAGAATGGACTAGATTCCCACTCAGCAAGCTAAAATGAAACCGCCATCTTCGAGTAACACTGCTAACATCCACTGATTGAGGAATACACTTCCTCTGCTAAGAATAAGATGAAACATTTATCCAACCAAATCCATCGTGACACACTGCTAAGAATAAGATGAAACATTTATCCAACCAAATCCATCGTGACACACTGCTAAGAATAAGATGAAACATTTATCCAACCAAATCCATCGTGACATACTGCTACGAATAAGATGAAACATTTATCCAACCAAATCGATCGTGACACACTGCTAAGAATAAGATGAAACATTTATCCAACCAAATCCATCGTGACACACTGCTAAGAATAAGATGAAACATTTATCCAACCAAATCCATCGTGACATACTGCTAAGAATAAGATGAAACATTTATCCAACCAAATCCATCGTGACATACTGCTAAGAATAAGATGAAACATTTATCCAACCAAATCGATCGTGACACACTGCTAAGAATAAGATGAAACAGTTATCCAACCATATCCATCCTGACACACTGCTAAGAATAAGATGAAACATTTATCCAACCACATCCATCGTGACACACTGCTAAGAATGAGATGAAACAGTTATCCAACCAAATCCATCGTGACACACTGCTAAGAATAAGATGAAACATTTATCCAACCAAATCCATCGTGACATACTGCTAAGAATAAGATGAAACAGTTATCCAACCAAATCCATCGTGACACACTGCTAAGAATAAGATGAAACATTTATCCAACCAAATCCATCGTGACACACTGCTAAGAATAAGATTCAACATTTATCCAACCAACAAATACCGCCATTGGTCTGGCAAACGTGGTGAAAGCAATGGGCAGTGCAGGGTTTGCAACACTCAAGAAAGCCTGGAAACTGTGAAACATCTATTAATGCAATGTCAAGGAGTAATGGGTGTGAGATCCCAGCTTCTTGTAAACCATATCGAAAATTGTAGAGCGCTTACAGCTGACGAATGGTGGTCGTCGTTCCTAGAAGGACACAGACAGGGAATGGTATGCGCGGGGTGGGGATCGATTTTCTGGGAAAACTAAGGAGAGACGCAGATAGTTCGGACTGTGGCAGGATCGGGATCATTGAGGGACCGCCCACTGACAGGAGGCAATTGGAAATTATGTCTGTAAGCTGGAAACAGCACGAAAGAAGGGCGCTTAAGTCTAAAACTGAACTCTTCTCTTTTTCTTCTTTTTAATGTGAAATGACCATGATCATAATGTGTAAAAAGTTTGTTAGTAAACTATATCACACAATAAAATAAAATAAAATTGTGTTACTGTAATCACATGTTCAGCCCTGCGTTGCTTCACGGTAGGTTCTCGCTGTGTACAACCTAGCACATACATGTGAATGTTGTTATTGCCCCCTATTTTGTGGGGTCATATTCGCCAGGCTTTAAAGAGACCGATGCCTGCAGTCCCTCCCCGGGCCTGGTTCCAAACTTCACCCAATGTTTGCCTACAGAGAATAGAAGGCTACTCTGGAGGCTGGGGGAGACGGCAGTGGTTACCATTCTTTGCATCAAGGAACACAACCTGCTCTTTGCCTCTTGTGCAGTGTTTGCGAGGCCTCTTGGGCATGTACATCTCTGGCAGCCAACCCCCAACGCCATCCAAGCGGCTCTGCTGCGTTTGCAACAACATCAGTGAGCCCAGCGAAACCTTCAGAAACACAGACATCTAACCGATGATGCCGATTCCAGTCATTTTACTGCCACTTTATTTTTGTGGTTTACCTTACAGCAAGATTTTAAAAAAAAAAACAGAAAGAAAGGAGTGAGGTGCCCACAGGGTGCCCCCCGTGAAGGCCGAAAAGCCACACACAAATGAAAGAGGCAGGGCAGCAAGTGTGATGCGGGCAGGGAGCAGGCCAAGAGGGGGCAGAAAGGCAATCTGCCAAAAGACCGAGACTGTGAAATGACACGGATCTGATTACGGCGGTATCATACACAAACATCGAATGCAAACACTGCGAATCACAAAACAGGATCGAATGTGGGGACATGTCATCGAACATACAGCTGGGTTATTAATTAAGGTGGGTGGATGTGAGGGGGCTTGAAGGGGGTCTCCCCCACACTTATTTATGCTGAAAGTTTAAAAAAATGCGATGTTTTTGGATTCGAAGTGATTTTTTCGATGTATTCACATAGATCCATTACAGCAAGGGTTGAGGTTTGTACTTCAAAGGTTATGTTTCTATAGAGGGGCTTCAAACTCATAGAGTGTTGGACCAAACCACCTGGAGGCAGGGACTGTGGCAGCCGGGTCATATACAAAGGGTGTAAGTCAGGAAAAGTGAGCCTTTAAATGTGGTGCCGAGGCGACACTTCTTTAAATGACAGACGTCCTGCAACCACGTGGGTTCTGGGAGCACCTTTAAGAGTGACAGGGTCAATAAAGGGCCTTTCACTGTGAACTGTAAACAGAAAAGAAAAGCAACGTTCTATTCTTGTTTCAGCGATAGAGTAACATGTGGGGCTGGCTGTCTCACGTAAAAAAATGTGGGGAAGGGTCAAAAATGACGCTGTCAAGTATTACACGCCTCTCTGTGCCTGTTCCAAACATGTATAGGGGGTCTGTGTTTGTTTTCTGTGCATTGCAAAGTGTATCATGTTTGAACATTTGGGGTGCGCTTTGCAATGCGTAGAGACATCCCCGCAATTGCACACAGGTCGGGGTGATGGGGGGCCTCTCTGCGCATTTGCGATGCGCCCATTCACCAGCCCTTTGTTAATTTTGCACAACTTTGTTGGGCGAGAGTGAAGAGAATGCACCCTCTTCTCCCATCATGAGCTCCGAATAAAAGGTCTCCAATTCGCCTACAGCAGAACCAGCGACGAAGAAGCGTCCGAACTTCAATACTTTGGACTAAACATGTAACTTCGGGCTCTGACGTAGCGACTCTATTCAGCACCTGGGGGGGACTGGCCTCTAGGGAACTCGGGAGATTTCCTGTTGGGCCTCTGCACCCTGGGCCACTTTTGTGTGGTGTATCCTATTTTGATTCTGCATTTTCTCATAGGAAAAGGGTTGGGCCTGCTGAAAAGGCGTACTATGGGGCCACTTCGTACATTATTTTCAGGGCCTCTTTTGGTTCCCAGTCCACCCCTGATCAGCACTCGTCAGCCCTTGCCTTCCTGCCCGGGGGCCTATTCTTCCATCCTGCAGTTTGATTTCGATGCTTCTGGCCAGCTTTCCGCTTAGTGTTCCTCTCTACAGAGGTGTTGGTACAGGGGAATGGGGGGGGCGGAGGGGGCTATAGCCCCTGGCCGTTTAGTTGTAGCTCCTGGATAGAAGCTCAGGGGCTAGAAACACTAGTCTAGCTAGCCCCGAGTCCTGACAGTCCTGACATTAGCGTCGCCCCGGATCTTTTCCAGAACTAGCAACACCCCTGAGTCTCTACATTATTTGCTTTCATTTTCCTTCACTAAACGCCCTTCTCTTCTTTTCCTCTCTGAGTGGGATTTGCTGCACAGGAAAGGTAATTTGAGGATTTCTTTGCCCCCGGCTCTTGTTCAGGTTTAAGAGTGTCAGTCTGAAATGGATTTCACGCAATAAAGTGGAGTGCATTATGTTATGTTACGTTATTTGGCATTTATATAGCGCTCTATATATCATTGGTATGACCTCAAAGCGCTTGTGGGTTGAACGCCCTCTGGGACCTTAGTTCAGGTCAGTCGAGAGAGTAGGGTATCATAGGGTGCTTGGGTGCACTCAATATGTGAGCAGCTGATGAGACTGCCTGATGGTAGCTGCATCCTAGCGTTAGGTGTGGTGGTATTGAGAGATCAGTCGAATGTGTGCAGTCTGGTGGTTGGTCTCCCGGAAAGCATTCTAGCGGCATTAGACCTGTGTAGGTCGCTTATGTGTGCAGTGAGGCCGAATTCTCGTGGGGTGTACCTGCGTTCTAACAGGATGTTGAGGTGTTCATGGGTTATTTTTCGTATGTGAGCAGCTAGGCCGAAATTGATCGAGGGGTGTAGCTGCGCTCTATTGTGTGTTGATGTAGAGTAGAGAGTGAGCATAGTGATAGGTGAGGTGAGTGTCTGGAGTGGATGTTCTATGAGCCCACTGTTCTGGGTTATATTCATGGATTTCACGATAGCTGCACTCAGAGGGAGATGGCACAGGAGGCAGTTAAGCATGTGTAGCATACTCAGGAAGCGGATATATCTAGCGCCCACCCGAGAGGGTGAGCAGTGTTGCCTTCTACTGCTGCTCCTAGACGTCCTCCCTTCCCCCCTCCCACACCGGCCACTGCAGGGCAGTTGTCGCGCTTGTCGTTCCTCGGCCATTTTCTCGCCCTGATTTATTAAGGCGATGACACCTTGAGGCTGCTCGCTGCTCGAGACAGCGATTGAATTTCTGGCACCCCGGGGAGTGAGTGCACCAGTGTTCCTTGGATCTCATGACACACATGTGTTAATTGCTGGTGTGTTGGGAACACGACCCAGCTCTGTTTCACTGCCCTCTTCCCCTACCTCAAGACTCTAAATGAGCCGACACGAGATCCCATTTCAATGATGTGACAGGAACACTTTCGAGGCAGCCTTTGGCATGTTGGCACCATTTGGCATTGAGATAGCAGTGGCCAATTATGCACACAGGTTTTGCTTTCACTAACCACATTGTAGTCCATGGGGAAAAGTACAGCCCCTCCTGTCACTTAGAGCCAGGCCCTTATCCATAAAACCTCTCTTGTTAGTGTTTGCTAATGGGAGGTGCTTGCACCACCTAAAAGGCAAAACTATTGCATTATAGTACAGCTAGGGAGACATGGACATTTGAGGAGGGACACAAAACTGGTAGGTGTTGCCTGGTTATTTACCCACCCATTGACTACCCATGGCCAAGCTAATCCATATGACTATTTCCACCCACTTCCTGCCCCTCCCTGCCCAAAACACATTCTCCTGGGATCTCTTTGAGCCAACAATATCAAGTCACACATTGCACATTTGTGTTTGAAGTGCCTGTCAGTGTTTTTTCAAAGAAGTCTTCTGAGAGTTATTGACTAAGGGCCCGATTCATGGAATAGTTGGCACGGTTCAAACTCACTTTGCACTGCTGAAAAGTGACTTTGCACTGCCGACACAAACCCTGATTCATGGAACTGTGCAAAGTGTATTTTTGCAGTACAAAAGAACTCTGCACTGCAAAAACACACGTCTCTCAGTACCATGAATCAGGGTTTGTGTCGGCAGTGCAAAATCACTTTTTAGCAGTGCAAAGTCACTCTGAACCATGCAATGAATTCCATGAATCAGGCCCTCAATTGGAGCTGTAAACATGCTAGTGGTATAATGAAATGTCTTAACCCGGTCACCTTTCAGCCACTTAATGTATAAGCACTATGCGTGTCCTTTTACTGAAGTCCTGTTAAAACAAGCATTGGCAAAGCCAGCAGTTTTGGCTTGTGTATAAGTATTAGACATTTGCCAGACCATGCTATTATATGCCCAGGTACTCGCAGCGTTTTTCAGCTGCTATCATTGATGTCCCGTTAGTACCACTAAGATAGTGCCTGGCACGTGCTTTCCCCATGCCTACATAAAAGCCCAAACTGTTGGCATTGTGAGTGCTTGTTTTTTGATACCATCAGTCACAGGCTGCTTCTACAAAGTGGGAGTAGTCTTTGTGGAGTGTGCCGCGCAGTCGCCAATGTGTGTGTTCCACTGCAGTGCACATGTAACTATCACCGCCTCCTCTCTGTGCACGGTGGAGGTTTCTGTGCGAACGGAGACCATCAAACTGTAATAGAGGATGGAAGAGACGGGGTACCTCTGAAGTGCTGGGCTGACCAAGGCATCCAAAGGGCAGCGAGAACTCGTACTCTATTTATGCAATAGGCCTTCACAGAGGTCGAAGTGCACGGTAACACATTCAAACAAATTCACTGTTCTGTTGTTTCCAAACAATGGTATCATTTGTATTTGTAACTCTCCCAAGTGCCGTACCTTGACCGTTTAATTCTCTTAAAAGTGTTCTTTTTAAAACATCTTTTACTGAAACTAGCCCCCTGAGTAGCCCATCTACTGATGCTGATTTCTGGGGGGTTATGCTGGTTTTTGGATGTTACTGTTTTCTCAGTCTTCATCTTGTGTTTACCAGCATGTGATGAGGGCATTGTATCTCATTTGGGTCTGCTTTCTGAAGGAGGCACTGAGAATGTGTGCTCTGGAATAATTTTAGTTTTGGCTGTTTGGCGCGACCGCCACTGTGACGAAATGACTACTGCACTGCAGGAGTGCAGGGATGAGAAGTGGCTAAACAACTTACTAAGCCCCTCACAGAAGTGATCCCAGTCATAAAGATGAAAGGGAGGATAGCACAGGGGCAACGCGCTGGTCTTGGAAGCACAACCATGCAAAGCAACAGAATTTCGAATCCTGGATCCGTGCTAAAAAAACGAACTCAGGGATGGTATTAAGTGCGTTATAAAATACAATTAAATAAAAGACAAATCGCTGAAGGCATACCTCTTTTGCCTTTTGTCCGGGGCTGTTGCTAGGTCTGAAAAAGATCCAGTGCTGCACTAATGTCAGGACTCTCGGGGCTCCGGCTAGCTATAGCCTTTTGGTTGTAGCCCCTGATCTTCTATCCGGGGCTACAACCAAAAGACCCGGGGCCATAATCCCACAGCCCCCCCCTAGCAGCGCCTCTGCTTTTCTGATAGCGCAGACCGAGGGCAGTCTCTACTCTTCAGGAGGGGTGTGAGGTGATATATTTTTTAAATAAAATAAGGTGCAATCAAGGTTCTATAAAAATAAAGGGCTCTATTAGAACCGTGGCAGTATCCTGGCAGATACCGCCATCGCAAACAGCGTTACCGCTACTCGGTCCCGTGCTATTATCACCAAATCATGAGCAGCGGTGCAGCTGTAAATTTGGGAAATGGGCAGGAACCTGGATTTTACCTCTAGCAAAAAGCTGAAGGTAAAACTCCAAACTTTCCTTCCAAGTTGATATTCGGCAGACTCTTAAATGCAGTGGTAATAGTGTTACTGCTGAATTTAAGGGCTACTACCCAACTTGTGATGAAGCCCAAAGTCTTTAAATTAAACAGTAAAATGCAAGCAACTAATTAGAAAACACTAGGGAAACCCACACTTGTAAAAGAAAATAGAGAAGGCAAGCTTTCGTAAGAACAGCGCTATGTTTAGGTGAAAGGGCATTCAGGCAAAAGATTGACACAATGACAATGTTCAAACAATATTATGTCTTTAAGAACAAGGTAGAGAAGGGGTTTAAAAGTCACTATGGTTCCATTAGTGGACCATGGGGCTATGGCCTCTGCACAGTACCTTGTGTTTGGGGCTCACCAGTTGAGTTGGGCTTTTCGCCATCGAACCAGGAGTCTGTGTTTTCTGTTCAAGGTCAGTGTCGAGTCAAGGAGTGGCAGCGTTGGGTCCAAAAATGTACGGTTGTTCAGCAGTGGCAACAGCTTGCAGGTCAAAGAGGCCTGACACAACAGGCGATGTCAGGTCAGGGGAGATGAAAGACTTGGTGGCAAGTAGGATTGTCTGGCTCAATACTTCATCAGGGTACTTCTGCAATGTCAGCTTGGAACATGAAGAAACTGGTGACCAAGTGGCGCTCTCGAATTGGGGACACTAGAAGACTCGTTTGGTCTCAGATGCGCAGACAGTGGAGCTTTAAGATCAGTGTTGATTGAAACTCGGATATGGGGAGGCAGTTTTGGCGCTGAGGTCAGGAATTACATCAGCGTTTCTCTTCCAGTAGACTGGACAGCGATTAAGGTGCCCTAAACCAGCGTCAATGCAGCTCAGAGATGCAGGGAGAGATAAGGTCCCTTCCTTGGTTCTGTGATTGCTGGGAGTCCCAATCCAGGAGCTGCAGGACAGGGTGAGTTCCTCTGCACTACCAACTAGGGAGTTTGGATTGACCCTACAGAGGATCCTTTGCCTTCTGTGATCAGGAGCCTGATTCCAGTGTGGATCAGAGATGAAGGGAGAGAAATGGGTCACTTCCTTGGTTCTGTGGTTGCTGGGAGTCCCAATCCAGGGGTTTAGGACAAGGCGAGTCCTTCTCTGCTACCACTCTAGGGAGTTTGGCTTGGCCCTACAGTGGATCTTTTGCCTTCTGTGAACATGAGCCTGAATCCAGTGCAGGAGGCCATGAGACCTTGGGCCAGCAGCTGTCTCTTCACTGTTTCCTGGAGAGTTTAAGGGGACAGAGCCTTCAATGCCTTCTGCCTTCACCTCTATGACTAGTACTTTGAAAATGACTGCATTGCCAATAGAGGTTCAAAGATGTGTCCTTCTTCTTCTCTTGATAATTCAAAGATGAAGCAAACAATGAGAGAGTGCCTCTCAACTTTTCAAAGCAAAATGTCAGAGCGGATTGGTCCAAAACAAGTCTGCTGTAGTAGGTTCAATCTGGGTTGTTTTATCAAGTGCACTCTGCCTTATGACCCCACACTCAGAGTACTCTGCCTGCAGAAAATGGAGGGGGAAAAATAATGGGAGCCCTAACATAAATTAAGATGGTGGGACTTTTTTCCTGGCCTCCCTCCCCCTTCTGGCTACTCTAACCCTCCCCTCCCCATTCCTGCTGACTTCAAAGGGCCTCAAGTAGTCGGCACCATTTGTGAAAGTGGTTTTGTTATGTAAGAGCTGTCTCTGAAGCACCGGTTCCCAGGATACTTCCTTGGGGAAATTCCTATGCCCTGGGGAAGATGTTACCCTTCCTGCAGGAGGATCAAACAGACAGTATCCTGGCTATTGTCCCACATGGCAGCTGTGGAGATAGTCAACCTAGACAACAATATGCACCAGTCCTTTCACAGCTGAACCCTTCTCATAGAGGTGATACTAGTGTGATCTAAAGTGCCATGGCTGCATAATTGTGTGATTTTAGCAGTCACCATGCCACAACCCGTCATGGCTCATATTTACAGATTTACATTCCACCTGGCTAACTAAGGTTTAAAATTATTATACATTAAATTAGAGGTGCAGCAGATTAAAATGCCACCACTGCCTGCAGAGATTTTGTGTCCCAGTAGCTGTCAAGGATGCACATGTGACCTGTCAGCAAGCTCTGTGCCACTGCAGAGCTGTGGCTGTAGATGTCAGTAGACTGGTCACAACAAGGCACATGTGTGCATTATAATTTTGGCATGGGACATTTGATTAGCAGACCTTCCTTTCAGACACAGAATTACACCCATCACCCTTGCAGACAGAAATCTGTCACAACCACCTGTTGCAAACAGTTGTCATGTGCATGGTACAAGGGTGGGGAGTTCAAATGGAATACGCATAGCATGCCAACTATCTTACACTGTTTGTATTCTTATGCATTCAGACAGCAATGTGCCGTGAACGGATTCATTCAGCACAGAGCACTGTGAAGTTCGTACACCCTGATGCTTCAGGAGCACAGGCTGGGCCCATAGAGCCTGATGGGTGGAGGCACAGTGCAGCTGTGAAGCAGTTCCCAGGCCTTCCACACAATACCAAGCCATTGATGGTAAAAGCTAGAAATAGCTAGAAAATGATGAATGAATGTACAATGCCCATTGTGCTAATGTTGCCTTTGTCAATGATGGTTTGCGTTGGTCAGAATGAATGATGTTTTTGAACTATAGGTTTGTAGCCTCTGTACAGTGTGGTGCTTCGGCTGTAAGCATAACTGGACTGTGTGCTTGTAGTGTGCAGGTTCTGAGCCCAAGAACTTCAAGTTCGACTTTTATGATCAAACGTATTTCAGTTCAAGGCACCAGTGCTTATTAATCATGACATGAAAAATCATATGTAGTTCAGTGTGCAAATGTGAACATGTTCTTTAAGAATGTAAAGGAAGGAAACACACACTTTAGTCATCAGCAAGTTGTAAATCAGAGCGTGCCACTTCTGGTGTTTCAGTGCATATAGTGCGAGTGGGTAAACTTTACGGTTTACAATATCTGTCATATATTTCCCACTGTTGTGTGTTTTGTGACCGGTGTTGTACATGTTTGAGAATGGGCAATTATGGAGCTAGTAGGGAAAGACGGTGGTGCTCCTCATAAAAACATAAACCGTCCTCTGTACAAGAAGCAACACTTGCCCCAGTCTCGCCTCCCTAATTATACCCTCTCGCCCCAACTACATGAAGTACAGAAATGCCGTTGCTCATAAGAATAAGTCTTAGATGTGCGATGCACCTGGATGTAAAGTGGCATATTGGGAGGTGTTGAACCTTTTTCTTATGGCAAGCCCTTTCGCTGTTAGTGATTGTTGAGCTAAGAAACAGCATTTTCTTTGCTTACTCTCTCGCTTTCTCATCACCCTCGTCGGCTTTGTCAATGATGAACTTCTATCCCCTCTCCTCCCCCCCCTTCCCTTTCATCGTCACTCTCCGCGACTGATTTAGCTGATTTCTTCACTTCTAAAGCGACTTCTCTTCGATCGTCTTTTTCTTCTACTTCTTCTCCTTCTTTTCATATTTCTCCATCACTGTCTTCCTTTTCACTGCTTTCTGACTCGGACACTTCTCTTTTCTAGACTAGGGAACCCCCCGCCCCCCACTGCATGTCACCCAGATCCTATTCCCTCTGCTCTGATTCCTTCTGTTTATTCTTCTTTGATAACATATCTTACTTTTTTAATTAATAGTTCACTTGAATCTGCCTGCTTTCCCTCTTCTTTTAAACATGCTCTCATAATTCCTATTACTTCTTTGGATGCTGCACTTCCATCCAGTTTGCGTGCTATTTCATTGCTCCCTTTTCTTTCTAAGCTATTGGAGCGAGTTGTGAATACTCAAGTTTCTTCTTTTCTTCATCTCCATTCCCATCTAACCCCATTGCAATCTGGCTTCTAGTCCTGCTCGCTCCACTAAACCTGCTTTACTTTGCTCTCTAATTCTTTACTCTCTGCCAGACACAATAAGCAATCTTGCATCCTTGCCCTTCTTGATCTTTCTGCCCCTTTCAACACTGTTGATCACTCTGTCCTGCTCTCTTCTCTTTCAACTCTTGGACCATCTGGGTCTGTGCTCAGATGGTTCAACTCCTATCTTTCGAAACACACTTACTCTGTTTTTTTGCGCTGGTCAGGTTGCCTCATCTTATCCACTTCTCCATGGGGTACCTCAAGGTTCTGTTGTGGGTCCTCTTCTCTTTTCTTTATATACTATTCCTTTGTCTGATCGTATCTCTTCCTTTAATCTTTCTTGTCACTTCTATGCTGATGATTCACACATTTTCATTTCTTTTCCCTAATTGTCTTCTTCACTTCACTTCACTTCATCACATGGTTTCCTCCTGCTGATTGCTGTTAAGTCTTGGATGTCTTCATCTTAACCCCCGCAAAACAGAGGTTCTCTTCTTCCCTTCTTCTTCTTCTCCATCCTCTGCTCCCCCTCCATCACTTCTTACTTTCTCTCACTCTGCATGAAATCTTGGTGTCATTTTTGACCCCGCTCTCTCTCTTTCCCTTTACATATTTCTCACACTGCTCGCTCTGCACGTTTCCATCGTTACAAACTTTGGCTCGTATGCCCCTTTCTTTCTTTTCAGGCTACAAAAGAACTCCTTTATTCTCTTGTTTTTTCTCGCTTAAACTATTGCTGAGACGCCTCATTAGGTCCTCCCCGGTCTCGCCGGACTCCTTTACGTCCTGTTTTGAACTCTGCCATTCATCTTCCTTTCCAGCCAGTGGTCGAAGTGTACGAAAAGAGGTAGTGGAACTATGTTCCCTGCTGTCCTGCCCCCTCTCCCCACAAACTCTATTGCCATGCCCCCTCCCGCACACAATACAAACCCCACAAACACATGCACCTGCTTTTTAAGGGAGCGATAAGTGCAGTGCACTGAAGTGCAACTTTCAACTTCCTCCCAGACTTTTGTTTTAAAACGAAACAATTTCGGAACTGTGTCTTTTTAAAATAAAAGTATAGAACAGTAAAACATAATTTAAAAAAGTAGAGGAGCACTGCACCAGCCCACTACTCTTTCCACCTCCCCTTTCATTCTTCTATTACTCCTTCTCTTCACTCTTCTACTTTCTTTTGATCTCTACCTTATTTTTCACTTTCTCTGCGTTGTCTGTCAAGCTCTTTAGGGTTTTGCTCCTTCTTATCTTTGTTCTCTTGTTTCTTTCCACTCTCCGCCTCGCGCTCTTCATTCACAATCCCTGTTTCTTGTTGTTGTTGTTCCCAAACCTCCCTGTGCTTCTTCCCTATGGCGTTCCTTTTAACTTCTCGCACCCAAGCATTGGAACACTCTTCCACTTTCTAACCAGACATCTTCTCCCTATCATTTGTTCCGTCCTCAACTAGAAGCCCATCTTCTACTTTCTCTCTCTTCTAATAGCCTTGATGATTATTGATCATTCTGCATAGCTTTATTGCACCGTTCTATCAAACAATTTTGTAAAGCGCTTTGGCGAATGTGCTAAATAAATTAAATAAATAAAATATAAATGATCTTTGAGAAATGTATTTGACCCCTTACGAGCTGCTCACACGTCTGAATTGACCAAAAAGTTCATAAGGCATGCCTCTTGCCCCACCTGCCTCAGTGTCATTAGTCACCCTTTCACATGGTAGGGCAATTTTTCTAATGCGGAAGCACTCAGAACAGTGTAAAAAGAAAAGTAGAGGAACGATATTCTCTGTGAGCCTCCCTCCCACTGGCCCCATAGTGACCCCTGCCAATTCAGACCGCCATAACTGGGTCCTTCCTTTCCTCCACTTCACCCCACGACTCTTGTGTTTTACAGCAGTACTTTGAAGGTTGAAGAAAACAAGAAAATGGGCCTCATTACGAGCTAGGTGGTAAGGGATTCCCGGCACCTGTAAGGGCACCAGTGCCGGTAATCCCTTACCACCCTATTCCGAGGTCCCTTAGCGGGTCTCTTCCTCAACGCCTGGTAAGCACGGGACCTGTTAAGGGACTTCAGAGCTAATAAGGGTACCGCAAATTACGGTACCGTTATTAACTCCATCCCCATTGCCATTGAGCCCTATGGGGGCTCGAGTGGGAATAGGGAATGGTTCCCAGAATGGGGACTTACCGGGACCTCCAAGGTTGGAATGACCCGGTAAGTTCCTATTTCGGGAACCCGGACCCGGAATGCGGTAAGGGTGTAGCCATGGTGCTAATAGCACAGTGGCTACCTCCTACCTCGTAATGAGGCCTGACCACCATTGCACACACAGCATGCATCACTATGCAGCCTCCCTTTTCCATTCACCTGCCCGTTCACATCTCGGGAGGATAGCTCAGGGGTAACACGCTCGACTTAAAAGCAAGACAACTTGGTTCGATTTCCCCGGGTCTGCGCTTAGAAACCTCTGGGTATTAAGTGCATTATAAACAACCAATTACAATTAAAGAACATGCCCATGACTATAGACCCCTCCCATTACCTGCAAAGACCACTGTGCCTATAGAAACTCAGGCAGATTGTTGCTGAGATGGGCTTTTTGGCGGCTTGGGCGTTAGGTATGTAGGAGTCTATTCCATTAAACAGAGCGAAATTGGTGTCTGCAAGATAGTGCAGTGAGCTGTGACAGTGGATTGTTACTGACAGGGGCTCAGGTTCGAATCCCTAGCAAGGGAAAAGAGTAAAAAAAAAAACATGCGCAAAGGAGGGCTACCCTGCTGTCCTTGAACTTTGTACCCTTTAATTGCTGCCCATTTTGACCTCTGGAAAAGGGGTTTCATTAGCATTAAATGTTTCATAAGCCTTTGCAGGTTTGCCTATCTAAGGCAGGGTCTCCAAGTCCTGTCCAACAGATCCAAATCCACTCCAGGTTTTCTGGCTATCTACACAGAAAACATTATAATATATTGAAATCAATCGGGAGGCATTAATGCAGTGAGTGGTTAGCGTGAAAACCTGTTGTCACTGGGTGCTCTGAGAGATTGAACTTGTTGAACATTGGTCTAAGATCTTGAATTGTTAGCACATATATTAACATTAATACCAGTGGTAGTGTTAATTTCTAAAGCTTGTTCGTGTTCTCTGCAGGGCTCCCTTGGGCCTCATTACGAGCCTGGCGGTCTGGAATTAAGAGTGCCAGTAGAAACGTACCAGCCCCCTTTCCGGGTTGCCAGACTATGAGTATGCCTGTATGGGCCATTGCTTCCAGGAGGTTTAACTGCCGGGGGCACCGGCCACTGCAGGCACGTATGTCACAGAAGCACCGGCACTGTTATGAACGGTGCCGGTTCTTCCATGTACCCATTCTCGTGAAGTCCTTTGTGACTCCACGGGAATGGGGGCTTACACTTTCTGCCGCCTGACATTGCCGGCCGCCGGGACTTGTAATGTCCAGGTTGCACAAGGATATCAGGTGGCGGAACTGTGTTACAAGTTCAGCGGCACCCGCACCGGCAGGTTACTGCCAAACTCGTTATGAGGCCCAAATTGTCTGTAATTCTTCCCTTACTCCCTCACGGAACGCTGGTATCCCGACCCACAGGGGCCTGTAGCTGAATATCTCTTTCTAGGGTTGACGTTTCAGAAGGTAATGATGCATAGGCTTGATGTCCGAAAGAGTTGGGAAACCAGAAGGTATCTTACTCAGGGGCCTATCACGGACTGAAGGACAGTGAAGTTCCTAATAACGTCTACTTCTGGAAGCACGTCATCAGTGCTTAAAGTCGCATGAGAAATCGAGGGGTGCTCTCACGAGGGGCGTGGCCACAGTTTACGTGGCCTAACGGGTGGCATACGGCTTAGGAAAGTGCCACCTTTGCCTCTCCTTTTGCTTAATTGCGGCGCTGAACCCCGCCAGGCATCCCTTTGCTACTGCATGAAGAATATTTATAATGTAGCAAAATCTGTTATGTCCTTGGAGGGGCGGTTGCCATGACTGTCTCAACAGGAAGAACAGCCTTTTCATCCCCCTGAGCCTGTTGCTTAGGGGCCCAGAGCCACAGGTCTAAGACTTACCTATACTCAGCTCTTTCTAAAGGCATCGCACAGGCTGTGCCAATAGCGGCAGCTTGCTTAGGCCTTTTCATTTTTGAAGTGCTTAAAAGCATCATGGGGGGCGTTAATGATAAACTCATGCCCTTTTGGTAGCAGGGTTTTAATTTAAAAACTTAATGTTTGGAACACAAAAGTTTGAAAAAGAAATCGGAAAATATACCTTTTCGTATACTTTGCATTGCTGTGCTATTAATTTCAGACAAGTAAGTGAAAGATTTTTTCTTGGTGCATATGTTTTTCTTAATATCATCTTTGGAGTGCTTTTCAACAAATGTCCCCATGATATCCCCCTGTCCCGCTATTTCACCAAATGTCCCCATGATATCCCCCTGTCCCGCTATTTCACCAAATGTCCCCCTGATATCCCCCTGTCCCGCTATTTCACCAAATGTCCCCCTGATATCCCCCTCTCCCGCTATTTCACCAAATGTCCCCCTCATATCCCCCTGTCCTGCTATACCTCCGGTCCTCTAATTCAGAAAGTCATGCATTTTCTCAAACATTATAATGCGGATCCCCCATACCACTGTCCTCCTTTTCCCAAAACCATGTGTCCTTCTTCCCTTGTTTTTTTATTTTTAGAAAAAGGTTTCCTTTTAATATTTAGAGGAGAGGATACCCCTTGCTCCCTCCACCTGTAGCCAGAGCGTCTCTTCCGATTCATCATTTTTCTCACTTTTCTTCCAACTTTACTATTTCAAACTTTCTTGTCGCATGGAGCACCATTCTCCCGTAAGGATTTTGTGAGCACTAGCCAGAGGCGTAGGCAGGGTAGGCCTGAGGGGCAAGGCCCACCCAAAATCTGTAAATGCCCACTCACCAGCGCTGTGTGGGCATTTACAGATATTTTTGTCAGTGCAGTGGGCCCAACTACATTAGATTCAGGTGCCATTTGCCAGATAATCCTGGCTACGCCTCTGGCACTAGCCCCAGTTGGGCCACACGCCTTGACCTCCCAAATCTCAGAAGCGGGTCTTCAAGTGCGAGGCAAGCTCCTGGAAGTTGGTCCGTCTGGTACGGGGTACACAAGGGTCACGGCCCACAAGAAGAGAACACGTGCTATTCTTTTTGGGTAATACCCGGCCGCGCCTATTCCAAAGTGCAACAATAACATTCTCTGACCGGTACAGCAAAAGGATTTCTGTTATGACAAAATGTTCTATCCTTTGCAATCAAAAGACTGCACATCACTGCCAATCACATTCAATCCGATTTATTTATTTATTTTTTGCACTTATTTAGCGCAGCGAACCCAAAGGCATCTGGGCGCTTGTACTTAAGAGGTTCGTTACAGGATTTGCTTCAGTAATAGTTACAAATATAGTTACAGTGGTTACAGAGTGCAAGTGCGTAATGGTCAAGTCAGGTGGGTTACATATTATAGGTAGGGCATGTGGGCAGCGCAAGGCTGCAAGGACCAGTCAGGTAGTTACATAGATCATATGGAATCAAGCATGTACAATCAGTTGGGTGTGCTGGGTTGCCCGCCTCCAGGCGTCCCACCCCCATGCACTGGGACCGATCCCTGGAGACAAGGAAACCCCTCCTGAGCTGCCTCCCAGCCACCCCACCCAGTGGCGTGTCCATACTCTTTTGACTGGGGCGGCCCAGTGGGGCACTGACATACGCCGGGGTGGCATGAAGTACGAGTGCACACACATAATGATCATAGTTTAGGATAATGGGGTGGCATCGGGGGTGGCCATTCTGATTCCAGGGTTAGCACGTGCCACCCTGGGCCACTCCCTGGACATAACACTGACCCCCTCCCCCGCACACCTTCAGCCTTAACCAGTGGAGGACCCGTCAATGAGCACTGGCCTGGCAATGTTACCCAACGTCCACTCATCAAGACCACCAATAAGGGCAAACAAAGCAGTTCTGCCAAAATTACTGTTTACAAACAGCCCAGTGTAACTGTCTCTTGTTCCCATACACCCCCAGAGTGTATCTGACCTAGCAGTTGCTGGAACTCCCCCAAATGGCCGCACATGTCAAACACCCTGGCCCCTTGCACCTGCAAATGCCACTTTTGCAAATGCCACCAGTCCATTCATTAACATCTCTGGCCCTTTCTTTGACCAGTGTGCACCATCTCTGTGAAACATCTCTTGAACCTGCCTTGGTCCATGGGTTTCTAACCTGAGGAGCCCGCGGCTGGAAGCCAATTGAGCCATTTCCTTGTTCAATTTTCGCGTGACACAGTAAGGGGCCTTGCCTGTAGACCTTTCCCTCAGTAACTCTGGTGACCATGCGTGGCACTATCACATCCAGGTAAAACCATATTGCCCACGCAAGTGTCGCCGCCAGGGCCCCTCTGAGACACTGTCTCCCCCAAACCACAAGATAATTTCCCCCGATGTGCAAAATGACCAGGTCCGATTCAGAGAGGCCGCATTTCTCCTTTGCTTCCATGGGTGCATTCCTCAGCTGGTGTAGCCGCATCCCTCCCTCGCCGATCTAAAATGGTGTCAAGCCCTATGCACACTCCTTGTGCCACAAGCCCCGCTCCTGGATCAGGTAAATCACATTCACAAAGGAAGGACCAATGATCCAAACCATCGGACAACTCTTCCTCCCTCCAGACTGGAAATGTAGGTTGCCCATCATGGCACAGTAGGCTCCACGGTGAACACTAGTGCATCGGCTGTGCTTGGAAATGCCTGTTTATAAGAGCTTCTCCTTTTCTCTTTTGTGTTTATCCTGGAAATAGGATAAGGACATCATGCCTTAAGACAGTCATGCTGACTGTCCTTCTACTTACGGTTAGTTTGTGGATTCCAAGCTTCAGACACCGAATTTCCTTCATACTTGCTCTTTCAAGCAATGTAAGCATGTCTGTAGCGCAGGGGCAGGCACAGGCATGCTATACAAATGCCTTACCATGAATAGTAAATGGTAAGGGATCCTGGGACTTGTAGGCGAAAGCAGCTGCAGACCTGCAGGGTTCCCACCTCTGGTAGAGCTAACATGGGAGGCTCCCAAGATGAATACGGCTGGTCAGTCTGGATGTAAGCTTTTGAGTATCAGTTCCATATTCCAATCTCGTCTTATTTATTTGCGGGTTCTCTGACATCAGCTTTGCTCACTTAGGCAAGGGTCTGCTAGATCAGATTAACTTGTGGTAGTGGGCAGGTTCTGATGATTCAGAGGTTAAGTTTGCAGGTGGATCACGCAGGTGGAATTTCCATTGAACCTGATAGAATAGCAGTGTATTGTGGATTCCAATGGATTGTCTCGGGAGGATAGCTGAGCTGCAACATGCTCGCCTTGGAAGCAAGACGACACAGAGTAACACAGGTTCGATCCACGGGTACGTGCAAAGCAACCTCTGGGTATTAAGCGCGTTATAAATAACCAATCATATTGTATCATTCTGAGCTGTCGTGGGAGCTGGCACTGATTAGGGGTAAAAGGATTTCTTAAAATGAGGCCTTCTGAGTTATTTCATCCCTGACGGACTGGTTGAGACTGTTCGGTAGCTTGGTCCTGCAGTGTCTTAATGGTTTTCCACAGAATTTTGTCCTGCTTGCCACTTGCTGGCAGAAAAAAAGCTTAGTACCTCAACCTCGATCAGAGGTCTGCAACCTGTAGCTCTCCAGATGTTTTGGACTATGACTCCCATGGTCTCTCATCATTGAGTATGAGGGCTAAGGCTGATGGCAGTTGTAGTCCAAAACATCTTGTGAGCTTAAGGTTGCAAACCCCTCACTCCATGACTCTGAAGGACATACACACTGTTACAATGGATTAATGCTTAACCAGTGAAATAAACGCTCTTCACACCTGGGGAAGGGCCACTGGCCAATCAGATGGCTGGAACAGTGGGCGAAAATATACATTCTCTGCCCGCTGTTCCAGACACCCAAAGGTCTTCCCTGGCGGCGCCATTTCTGTCTTTTTTTAATGCAGAGATGCAACAGGGAGCCTCTCCCTGTTTCCTCCCAACCTCTGCCCCACCCGCCAAAACCGACGAACCCTCTTCCCCACCCCGTCACCCCCTCCCAACTTACCTGTGGGACCGGACCTTTGGAATTGGATCCTCGCGCTCCTTCCGATCCCAGCAACCATAGTAATGGAAAAAGGACTTAGTCCCTATGGTGCAGGCCTTTTTCGTTCACGCATCAAATCTCCAGAGGGTGACAAAAAAGATTTGCACCGCAGATGAACCTGGGGTGCGAATGGCTTTCACCTCCACGGTGGGGTTGTGGACATGGCCGATAACAGGCCAGAGCCCTCGCCGAGGCCCTCGCGTCACTTGGACCTACCATGACTCGGCTGGCGGGCTGTTACCGGCCATGACCACCTCACGTTTAAGGGCTGAAAGCAGCCATTATAGGTCTTTTGAGTCCCCTAGGCCTTTTAACAGAAGGGTATCCAATGGTCTAAAATGCCCCTTTTCATTAGAGCTGTAACTCTTCATGTGCAGTAGCCAGGCAGGAAGAAAGAACTGTCCTCTTTTCCACACATCTTCATTTCTTAGCGCTAGGGACATGATAACCGCTTTCTGTTTCCTCATGTCTTTTGTCAAGGACTAATTAGAAGTTTCACTAAGCTTTGGGGACCACCGGATATATCACAGCCTCTAAGCCTCTTGATGAAAGCTGGCAAGGTCACATCTCCATCCACAAGGAGGACGTTTTTATTAAATGTTTCGCCTCCTGCAGGGCAGGGTTTGGCTGCCTGCATCTTGCAAGAGCGTGGGCAGCCCGACCATCTGCCGCAAACAACACTGTGGTGCTGGAGCGCTGAGCTATTCAAGAACAAGCGTGGAGACACTGCCAAACATACCAGGGCCCAAAAGCAGTGGTGGGGGCGACTTACGGGGCCTGATTCCCAAAAATCCCTTATTTGGTTTAAGTTACAACAGGAACAATGTACTCCTAAGGGGCAAATAATCCAAGACATTGTGGGCTTACCCCTGCAGAGGACAATACAATTTACTCTAAAAGTTGCTGAGACTCTAACTTCCACCTAACTTAGGTTTGTCGTACTCCGAGTAAGTTAGGTGGAAGTCACAGTTACTCGATGTATATGTTCTTTGCGAATCAGCCCTTGAGTGTGGTCGTATCTTGGGCTTTTGAGTTTGAGTCGTTTCTTACGCGCACCAGGCAGATGACTGCATTCGGGCGCAGATGTTAACTAAAGGGTTGAAACATATCACTGTGGCAAGTCTGAAGTAAGGACGACCCTGAGGGAGTAGGATCATTTAAATAGGAAGGTTTTAAGTTCCTTTCTAAATCTTTCCAGGGTGGTGCATGAACGGATGCCAAGAGGCAGCTGGTTCCAAAGCTTAGGCCCAAATACAGAAAACCTTCTGTCACCTTTTTTGAGATGCATCTTGCCCTTGGAACACATACCAAAAGTTTGTCTTCTGAGCGGAGGGCTCTGGTTGGGTAATAGTGTCGAATTCTGGTGTTCAAATATTGGGGTGCAAGTTTGTGATAGCACTTGTACACCAGGCATGCCACTTTAAATTTAACATGATCTTCCACCATCAGCCAGTGCAACGATTTCCTGGCTGTGGACACATGATCTCTTTTGCCCAGGTGAGCTATAAGCCTAACGGCCGCATTCTGGGCCCTCTGCAATCTTAACATTTGTTTCCTCGGGATCCCTGTCAGAAGACTGTTACAGTAGTCAAGGTGGGAGTTAACGAGAGCTCCCACCACTACTGGAAGATCTTGAGATGTTAAGAAAGGGAGCACATTTCTGAGCAATCGCAGGGAATAGTATACTGATTTTACTTTTGCCCCTGTCTGGGCTTCCCTGGCCAGATTTTCTTGCCAGGTGCACCCAAGATTTTTCACTTTCCTTGAGAATGGAATGCTTACTCCCAGGATTTGTGGGGTGTAGTTTGTATCTTCCTCTCTATTTTTCTTTTCCGATCTAAACAGAATTATTTCTGTTTTGCCTGCATTAAGTTGTAATTGATTGCAGGCCATCCACTTTTTGTACATCTTGCATGCAACGGTCTATCATCTCAAATGCCTTCCACAGATTGTCTGTCTCCACATAAATCTGTGTGACATCTGCATATGAGTGAAATCGTAAGCCGTGTCTCCTCAAGATATCAAATAGTGGTCGAATATACAAATTAAAGATCGGAGGAGAGAGTGCTGACCCCTGAGGCACTCCGCACCTCAGTTGTATTAGTTCTGAGAGAAATGCTCCCAGAGTTACCCGCTGTGTTCTATCCTGTAGAAAGGAGTCAAACCAGTCCACCACCACTTTGTCTGCTCTTCCGGTGTTTTTAATCCGTTGAAGGACAGTCTTGTGGTTGATTGTATCAAATGCTGCAGATAGGTCGAGCATCAACAATATTGAGTTGCTTCCCCTATCTGCTGCTTCCAATAGGTCATCCTGGACTGCTAACAAAGCCAACTCTGTCCCATGATTAGGGCGGAATCCTGATTGGTGTTCATCCAGTATGCCTTTACTCTCCACAAACTGTTGTAATTGATTACAGACTATTTTCTCCAGGATTTTAATGGGCCAACATAAATTGGCTACCGGGCGATAGTTTTTAAGTACCTTGGGGTCTAAATTTGTTTTTTTCAGTAAGGGTTTTACCAGTGTGCTCTTAAGAGCACAAGGAACATAGCCTTCTGTAAGTGATTTATTCACAAAAGTTGTTATAAATGGGGTAAGATTAGAAGCCAGACTGATAGCAGTACAAGCTGGCATAGGGAATGCTAGATCTTTAGTCGGTTTTAGTTGGAGTATTAGAGCCTGAATGGTTTCCTGTTAGCTAGGCTGGAAGCTAAATATCTCCCCAGTTTCTAGTTTTGCTGTCTCTAATTTCTCCTCTCCTACATCACCCCATTCTTCTGCCTCCAGTACGTCATTAATGTTCTTCTGAATATCGAAGATTTTTTGTTCGAAAAAATTGTTAAACTTATTGGCCTGTTCCTGGGAATTAGCTGTCAGTATTGACATACATTTAGGATTCCTAAACCTAGATACTACGTCAAATAAAGCCTTTGACTGATTATCTGCTGACTTAATTTCTTCATGGAGAAAGTCTTTTTTTGCCGTGAAGATGGCATTTTTATATTGCCTTAGGCGAACCCTCGCTGTCTCTGCATCTGCCTCCAATTTAGAGGCCCTCCAGATTTGATTAGCCTGGCATACTTGTTTACGCATTGGGCTCAATGCTGGATTGAACCAGGTTTTAGAGTTTTTAAATGACTTAAGTTTAAGTGGTGCATATTTATCACAGATGTCCTTTATCAGGTCAACCCCTTTACTGAAAAATTCCTCACAGGTCAAATTGGTATCAATACCTGCCAGTCTATTTTCAACTTCCTCCCTGGGGATTTTTTGTAGATCAGCCGCCTTCCGGCTCCACACCGGTGTGCTCTCCCGTCCTTTCCCCCTCTGGTGTCCTGTTACCCTAAGTACTGTCCGTTTTAGACAGTGGTCTGACCACAACAACGGGACAGTCTCAGCAAATTGGGCAGGTCCCCCTCTTGCAGCTAGGAGGTGTAGACAATGTCCTTTCTTGTGGGACGGTTCCCTAGTGATAAGCTCCAGGTCATGATTGTCCAGAAGTTCCATCAGCGCCGTGTAGTAAAGGTGAGCATTATCCCTTTCTAGCCATATATTCCAGTCTCCCATACATAGTATATCCTTATATTTACTCCCCAACAATGTAAGATGAGCATCCAATTTATCCAGAAAGTCCAATAAGGATCCAGGTGGCCTATAGCCCAGCAGTACTTTAATTGTTTGGGTAGGGGACATCAAAATTGAGAATTCTCCAAACTGGATATTGTCATTCCAGTCTAGTTTCTCCATATGTGAAATGGTCAAACATGACTTGTAAATTATGGCAATCCTCCCCTCCTCTCCTCTCCTCTCTGTTAATAAATTGGATAGTATCCTTCTCTGGAACCAATTTATGGAACATGGCTTGTGACCCTTCGGTAAACCATGTCTCGGTTAAGCACAAGAGCTCCAGGTCTAGTTCCAAAATGAGCTCTCCCACCTCTACAGCGTGGGCCACCGCCGAACGTGCGTTCAGGGAAGCCACTTTTAAGGTAAGAGTCTCAGTTTGCCCCGTTATCTAGGTATTCCTTTCTAGGCCTAGTTGCCGGATTTTGTTTAGGCATTTTACGTGTCCAACATTCCATTTGTAGGCGTGTAGCTCTTTCCCATTCAGACACCCCTTTTAAAACACCCACAACTCTGCAACATGCCCCAGGGTGACTTAGTCTTCCATCCTTCAGAGGCCAATACATTGAGCAGCAATACTGTGGGTACTAATGACAGCATACATGAAGTGATAAACGGACACGGGTGCAGGTAGAATATGTAGTTTATTTCTCCAATCAAGTCCTCTTCAGCCCACCAGCACAGCTGCTCCCTGTAACGCCCACCCATTACTCCACCCGCTCTATCATCACATCCTTCATTCCAGAACCTCACTTATGCACACACAATCCACCCTTAGCATCAATCTCCAACCTCAAGCAAACTACACACCTCTCCTTCCTCAAACACAGAGCACCAAACAGCCACCAAAACAGAAAACTAAAAGAACGAAACCAATATTTTACACATGAAAAGAGTAACCCAAACACACACTGTTTTCAAACCCGGCAGTGTTACCTACAACCCATTCTCACAAAGACCTACTACTAAGTCGTTAAACATCATCGGTCGCCTCACTTGTCTGACTGACCTTCTAACACACTCTTTATGACCACTGTTAATCGCTCCTCCCATATTCAGGAGCACTCCATGGTTCTCAATCAACACTTTCACTTTCCCGGTGCTACCATCTTCTGTCATAACAGAATTGTGAAAAGACCTTTTGATCTTGTAAGGAGCGACCACTTAAGGGGCACTTTTCTCAAAGGCACAAGCAGCTTAATTCTCACCAAATCACCTTCTTATACGCTACACTCCTTAACAGCCTTCCTCTCATTATACCTGGTTTTGTTGGCAATCTTCCTCTCCCTGACTTGTGACCTGGCTTCCTCCACACTCTCCCAGGTCCACCTCGCCAATTTTCATCCACAGGGGACACAACTTATAGTTGGGCTTCCTTCTCCTGCTCAGCTCAAAAGGTGACTTCCCTTTCGACCCATGTGGTGAGAAGTGATGGGCCTCATGTCTGCTCATCACAGCTTTCTACCAATACCCACCATTTGACCATACCCACCTTATGCAGTCCATATTACTTTGTTAAACCTTTCGGCTACCTCATTTGCTTGGGGGTGATATATTGCTGTGGACTTATGCTCAACACCATTATTATTCAGGTACCCATACAACTCTTTGTGTCTAAACTGGACCCCATTATCCGTAACCACTTCACATGGATACCCTTCACGCTTGAACCCCTGTTCCATGAAATCAATAACTTCTTTAGTGGTTATGCACTGGGTGATTTTCACTTCATCCCACTGTGACAAAAGGTCAACCAATACAATGCAATACTGAGCACTCCTTTGCTCAAAACTGTCACCACAATGTTCATGTTCATACCAACCTTTTTCCAAGGCATGTGAGGCAGGGGCCACAGTCATGGGGCTCTCCTTCAGCACCAAACCTTACTTGCACAATATACACGACACACAGTTTCTCACAACCCTTTCAACATCCAGGTCGCACCCTGGCCACCAATACTCCACAAGTACCGCTTGCTTAGTCTTTGTGATGCCCTGATGACCTTCATGGGCTATATCCACAATTCTCTGCCTTACCCCACGCGGAGGTGGATCCTATCACCGCTCATCACATACTCCCCATTCACTTCAAATTCATCTCTCACTATCCACAACCCTCCTCATTCTGTTCCTGCAACACTCTTCTTCATGATCAGCCCATGTACCTCCAGTTCACTCGTCACCTTGCTAAATAGAACATCCGTGCTCATGCTGTCAGATCACTCCTCCTTTGAGACCATCTTCTGCGCAATGCTCAAAGCACACTCTTCCTCACTCTCTCCATTCTCACTCCCATCACACGAGACTAAATGTGATAAACAAGCCACCAGAATATTTTTCTTTCCAGTTACATATTCAACATCAGATTGATATTCCTGGAGTGCCACCACCCATCTTTTTATTCTTGATGATACTCATCTAACCCCTTCTTTTGCAGAGTCTCCTTTAGTGGCTTGCAATCTGTCTGTATAGTGAAGCTTGAGCTCCATAAGAAAGTGTTAAACTTTTCAAAAGACCACTTAATTGCCAAAAGCTCTTTTTTTAACTGTAGAGTAGTTAAGTTCCTAGAGTTTCTGTTATATGCGGGAGGGTATGCCAACCTGGTATAATGCATCTATTGAGAGCACGAAGGTCTATACAGAGTCTCAGCTTCCCACTGGGCTTTGCTACTACAACTATAGGCGACACCCAGTCTGAAGATTAAATTCTTTCACTTATGCCATCTTGCTCCAATTTCAGTAGCTATTCCTTCATTTTATCTGACCTTAATGACAACAGGGCTCGGTCCTTGCACCAGACGAATCTTATGTATAAAGCCATTCAGCTAGCCGACCTTCCTATTGAACAGTTGGGAGTGCAATCTTTCACTGCCACAAAGTAACACACAATCTTCTCATTTGTAACTTTTTCTGTTGCAGCCAATTTAGTAAGGGAACTGATCATTTTTCAGTGACGTATGCTTTTCATGACGCTGTTCTCCCCCCTTGAATTGGAAGTTTCCTTTAAATCAACCCAATACATTGATTTTGGTGCCTCCATGTGCTCTTGGTTTTAAATCACCCTCCATCAAAGGTCTATTTAGGAATACCTTATAAAATATTATCTTTGGAATTAGGGTGTATTTTGCACCTGAATCTATCAGCATTTCAACCTAATAACTGTCGATTGTTACCAGGTTGCACTTTCTTTTCAAGAACCTTCACACATTTGCTTGTGTGCGCCACCTCCTTAGCAATTCGCAACTCTTCTTACAAGTAAGGCTCTACTACTTCCCACAGGCATTCTCTTATATTGCTGTCCCAGCATTGAAGCATAAACTGATCTCTCAGACATTCATCAGTTTGTTGTGCAAAGTGACAGGTTCTCGCTAAACCGCTCAAGGCAGTGATGAATGTTTCTGCTGATTCTTTTTCCCTCTGTGTCTAAGATAATGCTGAGCTTAGTCTTATAATGTGTATCCAGCCTGACACCACATTTATCATATTCATTCAGGTTAGTTTACTTAGATGATCAGGTAGGTCGTCATATTTTCCTGCCCATAGTGCATAAGGAGTGATTTCTTGCTTTCTGCGCCAACATTGGTCCCACAGACAGCTGCTGCATAGTGCTCGAAATATTTCTTCCAACTTTTCCAGGGAACAGGAGGTTTCCCTGGAGCGGGAAGAAAAGAGAGTGCAGGCGCTATATTGTGCATCATATCAGTTCCATTTAGATCACCAGATGCAATTCTGATGCTTGTGTCGGTACAGTTCGTTCATTTTAAAAAAAACTAAACTTTTATTTCTTATGCTTCTGTAGTAGTAACAACATTTATTTGTGGTTCCAAAATTATTTTATTTTTAATTGATGTTACACTACACAACTACTGGAGTCCGTTTGCTTTCTTGCATCAGGACGTGGTAAAGGCCTTCTAACTTGTTTATGGTAACCCCAAGGACAGTGGGAAAGGAGTCTTACAGGTCGAAGGGTGCTTTGCTCTAAAGTGCCTCAGAGAGGCGCAAGCAAGTGCAGAGAAAAGAAAACAATCTCTTTCCCCGTTGTTTTCCTTAATTTCCCTTGTTTTTATAGCAATACACTGTAGTGCTGATCCGAAGGCTGTGCCGGTCAACAGACTGAGGCATTCGCCTCTGAGCCAGGCCCACCCAATGGACCGGAGGCCACTTGGAAGCCCCTCAGTGGCTGGCATGCAGGCTCAGGCTGGGGGGCGCTTGTCGCCAATTTGAAGTGATACGTGGACATGAATGCAGGTAGAATATGTAGTTTATATCTACAATTATGTCCTCTTCAATCCACCAGCACAGCCACTCTCTGTAACGTCCATCCTTCACTCCAACAAGCTGGGGGTGGATCTCTGGCTTAGGCTGGGGTCTGCCTCTGAAACATCCTCCCTGCCACTCTGAAACTTGAGGAGAACCAACTCCGGTTCCGGAAGCACCTCAAGACCTTGCTCTTTGCTTCTGCCTCCGCCTCTCCTCTCCCCTGCTGATCTTCTCTCTCTTGGCACCATGCACCTGGCCTACCCTCTGTGCTCTCGGCCCAGGTATCTGCTCACCCTGCCACCCACCTGCACTGCCTATGGGTAGGCAATCCCTTGCACCAGGGTCTGTATTTGTAGCCATAGAGACCCCCACCCCTTTTCCTGCACTTACTAGACATATCCTGTCTGCTGCCTTAAACCCAGAACTTGCCACTTGCTGGCTGCACTACCACTGTTTGTTGCCTTTTATTATTTATTTATTTTTATTATTTATCTATTTTTCCTTTGCGCTGCACTTCCAAAATTCTCCCCTCTTCCATGCAATTTTCCCCTTTCCCTCTCCCATGCATTTGCTCATTCTCAATGTCACTGGGCCTAGTAAAATTGTTGTTTTTGTTCTCCCTTGTTCCCCTCCCTTGTCGTTCTGAAACACTTGTGTACGAGCGCGATCCAAATAAAATATCATATCATAACCGCTCTATCTTCACACCCCTCATTCCAGAACCTCACTTACACACACATTCCACCCGTAGAAGCAATCTCCAACCTCAATCACACTGCAGTACATCACTTAGAAGCAGGAGGAATCTGGCAGAATGCGCTATACAGGAGCCTAATATTAGTAGGATTACAAGACGCGGTTAAGCGTTCACTCAGCAATAATTGAATGGACATGGTGAACTGAATTCTGAAGCATTAACGACATCTGAAAGAGGATAAAGGTCCGGGGGGGCTCTTGTTTGCAGAAACATATTCCTATTGTGTCCCTGGGCTTTGTGCGGTTCAGGGCTTGAGAGCAAAGTGCTCTCCCTTTCAAACACATAAAGGCGTATATGTACAAAGCAGCATTTCTGCTGCACAGGACGAAGAAAGCAGTGGAGTGGGAACGGGAGGATCCGAGTAAAAGAAAGGCTGGAAGGATGAATGGCTTCTTTTAAACGTGCACAAACACATGCACTTTTTAAGATTCACAAGAATATTGTGAAGGATTTTCTCCCACCCCACTTTTTGAAGCAACAGCACACAGATTTGTTCAGCCTCTTTTATCTTTGGAAAAGAAGTTGTATGGCGAAACAAAGTGTCCTAAACTGTTTGTATCCTAGGCTTATGATTGCACAATGCAACGGTGCCACAAAACGTGCAAATCTCAGGGTTATCCAACTCCAGGCCTCGCAGGCCGGGATCCTGGTTGGTTTTCTGGATATCTCTCATTAATATTCATAAAGAAAAAAATTGCATACATTTAGAATCATTGTATGCAAATGTATCTCATGAATATTAATGAAGGGTATCCTGAAAACCCGACATGGATCCGGCCCTGGAGGCCTGAAGTTGGACAACCCTGTTAGTGCAAACTTTGCCATATCCCATCTCCCCACTCCCCACAGAGCATCACAATCCTCTCTCGTTGGACACTCAACGTCGCCCCACACTTTGCCCCATACTGTTTGTAACGTGTTCACAGGACTTTTCAATTCTCTAGGCTTTGAATCTTCCCCTTCCTCCATTTTGTATAAAAGTTCCCTGTCACCAACCCTCATCCCAAGGACAGCATTACCAAATGACCCCCCCTCGCCTAACATTGCTGTTACCCAGTGCTTTAAATGGAAAAAAAAGACGTGCAGGTACTCACCAAGCTATGAAGACGGACATTACTGTGCAGCGCTTTGGTGTCAGCCGTTTAGGCACTGCACCTCGGGCACAGGTCCCTTTTAGGCACATAGGGCCTCATTACGACCCAGGCGGTAAGGGTTTTACGGCGGCGTTAACAGCGCCGACCCTTACCGCCTGAGTACGAGGTCCCTTAGCGCCATGGCGGACTTAACACCTGCTTTTAGCAGGTGTTAAAATCCATGGCGCTAAGGGACCATGGAGTTAATTACGCCACCGTAATTTACGGTGGCGTAATTAACGCCTTCCCCACTCCCATTATGCCCTATGGGGCAAAAATGGGAATGGGGAAGGGTAAATGGGGATTGGGGACTTACCGCCCCGCCAAGGTCGGAATGGGGCGGTAAGTCCGCCAACCACCATGGCGTAAACGTAGTTTACGCCATGGTGGTAAAGTCACGGCCCAGGCGGTAACTTACCGCCTGGGTCGTAATGAGGCCCATACTGTTTTTTGCAGGCAATGTCCAATGAGATTAAATTATGTCCCAAGGAGCACACGCTTTGGTAAAGCAGTGTATCTGAGATCCTTTCACACAAACTCGCAGTTTGTTGTTATGCATTGTGTTAAGAAAGTTTGACTATCTATAGCAAGTGAGACTTTCTTTTTTGCGTATTAAACTAGCAGATATCATAGCTGCAAACTAAGCTTTAGAAAGGGGGTTTTATTATTTCTCGCTTTCATTGCCTAATAAGAAATTTGGTAGGTAACTGCAGCTGTGTGCAAGTTTTCATTCGAAAATGTTCCATCACAACTCCAATTACTAAAACATTTACATACATGAATAGAAGCTGCTAATAACAAATAGGCATCTTAAGAATAGTAATTTCCCAGGCTTTCCAAATCAATCCCAGCTCCATCTAACGACACCAATGGTAACAGGTGAGGCCCACTTAACGAAACAGTGTTTCCGCACCTAATGTGCTGAGAGCACGGTAGACGCATGTTTGTCTCTCCTTTTGTTCTGCAGGGTGGGCCCTGAAGGAGACATTATGGGCACTGCGGGTGTAAATTGCGATAAAGTGAAGTGAAAAGCTTTCATTTTCACCTTGCAACATAGTTGATTATCGGTACTCAAATGCTCAAATATAAGTGCAGGTTCTGAGGGCCGGGTAGGACCGGCCCATTCAAAGCACTGCTGTTACCCTAATTTACAATCACAGTAACTTAAGAGCGGCGCTGCCAAACCCAGCTTCGTACCACAAGAGTACAAGAAGCTTTCACAGTAAAACACCTCTTGCACGGTAAATCAGTCCCTCTCCAGATCACCTCTGATTGAGGGGGCGCGGGGACACAAGAGAGGGATTGTGGCACCAATGCCACAGCGCAAAAGGGCTCCCACACTGGATTGCACCATCTCCTCGGCCCTTTTACGCCCGCAGACCGATCAGCACACCAGGGCAGGGGCACTGAGGGCATGTGTCACGCTCTACCCCTTCGAACGGCCCGGTCTATGGCTACCTTTGGTAGCAATGGCGCTCAAAGACTTGCTCACCTGCTTTTTGTCTGGAAAAGGCTACTTCATTGCCAAACATGGTCTCCTCAAAGTTTGCCATCCAAGGCCTAGCACTGTGTAGATTAATTACGCCCTGATCATGGTAATTAAACAATTCTCCTATCCGATTAGCCACTCCTACAACATCACAACCTGGATGGTCGCTTAACCCTCGTCCCCTAACTTGCCCCAAACTGTTGGCACGCTGGACGGGTGGGACACTTGATGAAGGGAGCGTACCACCAGATCAAAGCAACAAAAAGACCCAGTATCTTTTGCTCCTGTGGTTACGGGTCTCCATAAGGACCAATTCATATGGAATCATTTTTGGATTTACCCATACCGTTAGATTCCATACTGTGACTGACGAGCACATTGAAGTTGACAAGCAATTCGTAATCTATAGATTTGATAGTCCCACATTAAAGCGCCTGGAGACTGCCCTCGGGTGGTAGCCGTGGCCAGTATAAATCAACATAACAACATAACATTTGGGGATTTTGCAACTTCTGAACAATTCTTTCTCTCTTGCGAAAGGGTCTCTTGTAGATCAGGAATGCATAGAAAATGACAAATTGGGAAAAAACAGAAGATAATAGGTCACCTAGTGGGATAGATTTTCTATACGTACAATTATTTCAGGTAGATAATGCATTGTTAGATGGGTTGTAAAGAAACGACTTAAATTGTTCAGATTATCACATCATTTGACCATTTCTTAGATTGTGGTATAAATTGTCAGTACGAAGGGAACAATGTGACTGAAAAAGCGCAGAATTTTTGCCAAAATACAGGCATATTGTTGTTAAATTATGGTACAATAGTACGTTTTGGATTATGACTCCCATGATCCCTCTGCATTGACCAAGCTGGAGAGGGCTGATGGGAGTTGTAGTGCAAAGCATCTGGAGAGCCAAAGGTTTCAACATCCTTTCTGCTGCCTTAAACATTGCTCCTTCGTAATTGGTCGTACAGGTCACCACCCGCTGCCCCAACAGCCCTTTAATGATGCCTTCAGTGTTGGCATCTTACCTCCCTTGACCTTATCCTTCTTCCCTGTGCATCTGGCCTTCAGCAACTTTCTTCCATCCTCAGCTGTTGAACAGCCCAGGACCATTTCCCGTAGGCGTTTATGGTTGCTAGCTTGGCTGCGACGGGAGCTGGCACCGTCTCTTGATGATTTTCAGCATGAAACTCAGCACAACCTCCCTGCGACTCCACAGGCCAATTCTGATACAACCTTGGGGATACTCTCAGCGATTCTTGTGTTGGCTATGCTAGGAGCCCCAAAATCCTCCTACGGGTATGCAACCTGCGATTGACTATCGGTTGGGCAAGTCATCCTTTCAAGAACACTAGGAAATCTATAAATGCAATCATTGTCATACCACAGGGGTATAGAAGATCTATGCAATACAACATAGAAAATACTTGTGTGTCCTGAAGAAGGCCAGTACAACAACTTGAAAATTACACCAGGGATGTTGTCTCATTAAGAAATGGGGCCGAAACATGTCGACAATCTTGTAAGACTGGAATAATAACAAGTCCTGTTGTGTTTTGTATTTTTGATGGAGCAGTGTTCTCTTTAGCGGTGCAGGACTAATATAACAGACATTGATGACCGCTTTAGAACTGAACAAACAGAGATCATTTATTTTTCCTCTGTGATCCATAAATCACTTTGTACTGTTCCCTTCACCCCATCAAATGGTTTGTTTGTGTTTTACCATTATGATTGCTTGTCTTAATTTGTAAATTGTGATTTGTGTGTATATTAGTGTTTTAATCATCGGTATTGTATAACCAAACTGTGTGTGATGGTGAAAATGTATGTAAAACATGGCTTTTTAATGTGAAAAATAAATTGTAAATGTTTTGAAAAACTTTATATCGTCTCAGTTATGCTTCATAGCGGAGAAAGGCAGAAGTATTGTGTTCGGCTAATCAGTTAACATAACATGGACACAGAGAGGGGCAACCATTTTTTTCGTTTGTGTGCCTAATTTGTAATTTTCCTGTTCCAAAACTGGTCCCCGATAACAAAAAAAGAGAGAAAATACCCAATTCTCCATTCCTCTAAGAAAACCTCCAACAGATCCATGTTCTCAATCCTTTTCCTATCATCAGAACCCTGCCGTTCTTATTGCCAATGCTATTTGTCTGTAGAGGACTGTGTCTGGGATGACCACTTTACAATTAACTTCTGCTGCCAGAGTCTACTATTTTTGGACTGTCTCTTGTCAACTTCAAAGCACCCATCCACTTGCCAGCTCAATATGGGTAGCTATTAGGGACCCTGCCACCCCTACCCAACTTATCTTTCGCTAAAATGCACACACACATTCTAAACTCTGCTGACCTATTTTCCCATACCTTAGATTGTGGTCCCCCAAAGACATTCACCTACAGTGCTTTGAGGCCATACAAATGGGATAAAGGCGCTATACAAATGATAAATTACATTACATTACTTCCTCTCCGCAGTAGCACACCCCTGGTGTGGAGCACAGTAGGTACGGTTTTAGCTTGTCAGCTGGTGGCTTGGGCACTTTATCCAGACCCCTGCACCCCAGGGGACAGGAAGGAATTGGGGACAGCGGGTGCCTTGAAGGATCAATGTAGAAGTTAGCCCCCCTGTCTTCTCTGGCACCAGTGGCACTCGTAGGCCTCCTGTTGGTCCATGAAATTACAAAACAACCACACGCATTATCTACTTACTGCAGCCCAACCTGCAAACAAACTATTGCTCAAATAGTGCAGAGCTGGTGCCCAAAGCCACCCCCATGAAAATAAAGTGCTGAAAGTGTAAAAAAGTGCACATGACATCAGGCAGCCTATATAATTTAGGTTGACAACAAATATCTCTCCTTCAACTGCGTGCCCAACAGCGAGCAATGTCTGGCGTACTGGCATTATGAGAAGCAGGGTATTATATCACATTTCAACACCAACACCCCATTCCCGCACCCTCGAACAAACGTGAGTGAACAATGCATGCGGGTCAGATAGCACAGCGAGTAGAGTGCTCGCTTTGACATCGGTGCAGAGCATGCTGATGCAGGTTCAAATCCGGGCAGGGCCAGACTCAGCCTTTCATCCTTCCGAGGTCGATAAATGAGCACCCACACACTGTGGGAAATAATAAGCAGCGCTCAGATGCCTGAGGGTTCGTGGCCAATATAAATAAAAAAAATAAAAAATGCTGCAGATGGCGCTATGCAGTCATCCTGCATTTCTTGACCGACTCCCTTTTTGGCTATGATCTATAGTTGGTCAACCTAAATTAAAACCAGGCGTCCATGCCGGGTCCCGCGAGGACAGCAGGGAGCTAACAACGGCCCGTCATTAACGGGCCCGTTGTTAGCTCCATCCCCATTCCCATTGAGCCATATGGGGGCTCGAATGGGAATGGGGATGGACCGGGTCCGGGTTCCTCGGACGGGGAATTACCGGGTCCGCCAAGGTTGCGATGGCCCGGTAAGTCCTCATACGAGGGACCCGGGCCGGGATTGTGGTAAGGAGGCAACCATGCCGCTAAAAGCAGCATGGTTACCTCCAACCTCCTGATGAGGGCCAATGTCTGTGAAAGTGATTCAGCAAGAAACCTTTGAGTGTGCAAGGAAAGTTGGGCTCTGCTCTTTTCATTGGTCACAATACTCACCTAACAAAAACACGTCTGTATATTGCAAGAGATTGGACCACTTTGAACTGGATGTAAAGCTTTGGCACACTTTCAGTTTCTCATGTCCAGTCTTCCGGAAGTGCTGGCTGCTCCTGGGTGAGAGCTCAGATCCAGAATAGCCTTGGGAGTTTCCTGGGCTAGCTGTAGCCCTCAGGATGGAGCACCGTTTAGGCAAGACAAACTTTGCCGGATGTCTGCTCTGTATTGTTCTGGTCCATTTTCTACCCAACTGGTCATTACAAAGCTGTTCATGTCCAGGCACCCTTCAGCCTCAGTTCTAGGAGTTGACCAGGTACTTAAGGTCAACTCCCGAAACCTACTGGCTCCGTGCCATCAAGGAGTGCATCTCTCGTTCACTACTATAACTTTAAACCCCTTGCCGTGGGGTGGACATGGCTGGTAGCGTCCTGCCAGCACCAGCACGAGCCGAGGTAGAGCCGAGCAAAGCGTGGGCTTCGGCCAGGGCTGTGGGCCCATACCAGCCATGTCCGCCTACCCAACAAGGGGGTGAAAGCCATTCACAACCCAGGGTTTATCAAGGGTGCGAATGGTTTGTTTTTCCGTTCGGAAATTCACGCTGCTTGCGCAGCCATTCTCCTGAGAGTAAAAAAAAAAACACAATGAAAAAAAGATGGCTGCCGCAATAGGGAAAGTGGACTAAGTCCCTTTTCCATTTCTATGTAAGTGGCTGGTATCGCACGGAGCACGGGGACCGGAGCTCAAAGCTCTGGTCTTGCAGTTAAGTTTGGCTGGTTTTGGGGGTGGGTGAAGGCACCAGAGGGAGGCTCCCTGTTTCCTCCCCACATAGAAAAAAATTGCGCCAACCGGGGAAATGGCCTCGAGTGGCTGGAACAGCAGGTGGAGAATGCATATTCTCGCCCGCTGTTCCAGCCACCTGATTGGCTAATTGTCATTCTCTGGGTGCGAATGCTGCATCTATGCACTGGGCAAGACACAATTAATTTTAGAAGAGAGCTAACGACTCACTTGTATCCCTCAGTCTACTGATCCGTTCTGATCCGTTCCTTTTTCTCCTCACACTTACCTATCATCCACAATGATGCACTAATGCTTTGAAGTCCCTTTCACTGAGATATAGGCGCTTTATAAAAATAGAAAGTGCCACAGCAGAATCCACACCATGTCTACTCTAGGATACTACACTACTGCTTATGATGCTTATTCTACCCTATACGGTTTTGGAAGCACTTCTGATGGGAAGCCAGGGAAAGTTCTCCAGTCACTAGGTCAGGGGAATCTAATCCGTGGCTCACGAGATATTTTGGACTTGGCTCCCATGATTTTTCACAAATGACTATGCTATAGGTAGGTCTGATGGGAGTTGTAGTCCAATACATTTGAGGAAGAAAAGGTTGCAGGCCACTGCTTAGGACCCTCTTCAACTTTTTGGAAGCCCTGCAATAGCTTTCTCCGCACTGTTGGAAACATTTGTTTGACATCCCTGAAAAAAAGGACTCTGCAGTCTTCCATCAGAGTTCTTTTCTGTCCTCGTTATAAGGGCCTTGTTGGTTTTGGGGCATGTTGGAGGAATGTTTAAAGTTTGGGCACAAAACCCTAGCATGGTGGGAATCATGGTGCCCCTCCTCAACAAGCCCCCCACCCAAATGTATACCCTTAGGGGTCAAAGGAAGTCGTGGCCCCAAAAGTGAGGCAGGCTCAGTTCTACCGGAAGTCTACTAATCCTGATAAAAAAGGAACATTGACATATTTTGTCTTGTTTTATTGAAGCCCGCCAGATTTTAGGCAGGCTGGCTTGGCTTCCACTCAAGGCACTGTGTGAATGCTGGGTGGGGGTGGGAGTTGAGCCCTGAAGTTACTCACGCATAACTGTTCAAGATAATGTTACAGTGGTGACATCCCTGCCAAAGCAACTGTTATTTCCCTGACTGGTCAAACACATTCCCACACAACCCAAAGCACTTTAAGGCACTATACGAATGGCACATATCCCAAAATATGCTCTGGGTAAGGATTGTGTCTGGCATTGCGTTATCACTTCCATTAGCTGTTAGTCGATGCATACAGGTGATTTTTAAGGACAATAGGCCTCATTGCAAGTTTGCTGGTCTGGGAACTACGGCAGCGGTAAGCTTGCCGGTACCGTAGTTCCCGGACCAGCAAACTGCGAGTTTTGCTCGCAGGTGCCTTTCTGCCGCGGGCAGAGCGGCACCCGCGAGCACAGCATGCCGCATGCACCTGCACCATTCACGAATGGTGGTGGTGCATGCGGCTTCCCCAATCCCATTGAGCCCTATGGGGATCAAATGTGAATGGGGAAGAACATTTTCCGGGGCCCTGGAATGGGCAATTACCGGGTCCGCCGCAGTTGTAATACCCCAGTAATTGCCCATTCCAGGGTGCTGGAAAAAAAACGACTCCGGCGGCAGCCGTGCCTGTTTAGGCACGGCTGTCCGCCAGGGTTATAATGAGGCCCCATGAGTTAAATGTTAAGGAGCTGCAAAAGATATAGATGCATTTTATCCTTAAAACTGATGTTACAAAATGAACTAGATCCGCTTCTTTTCTTAGCTTGTATAAAGCAAATGTAATATGTTTTATATTTTGGATCTGGTTTTGCCATCACATTTTATTGGGATAAAAAGTGTAGACGGTTTTACTTTGTGCAAACCAATTCACAATAAAAAATGTTTTTAAAATTAAGAAACATATCACATTTGTATTAGTATAAAAAGTAGTGTAAGTGTTGTAGATATCTTAGTCGGGCAATAGTTCACACATTAAATGCGCATCCTGACATGCCGGTCCTTCACGAATTTGTCCCCTGACAGGGCCAGGGTCAACTCAGCCCTTCCTCCTTCCAAAGTCAAAATTGCATTCAGAGAAAAAACAACAATTATTATAGTGCTTTGAGGCAGAGGAATCTGGCATGAAGCACTATTTAAAAACCGGATCATATGAATACAGACCTTTAGAAGTATGAACACTCCAATGTGAAGGTCTATTAAAATCCTGATATTATCATTATATCACAAAGGCATTAAAGTGCACATATTCGGACAGGCGGTAGCAGAATAGCCGTAGAGATGTACATCAGGTGTCGGGACAAACAAACAATGTAGCCCAGGGGTCTGAAAGTGATCGCCTTGTGGAGTCTGTAGGAAGGAACATAAAGATAGTGACAGACATGTTCACATCATAGGTCTGATGGCGAGACGTGTGACGCGATTTAGGGGTGATGCACTAGAGCTCTTTATATGTGCCAGGAACATAGCACAGTGGCGGGCCTAGGCATAACCTGGTGTGGGCATGGATCCCGAAGAAGGGGTCATGATAGAAGACTTATGTGTGTGTGTGAGGGGCGCGCGGCACGGTTAGAGGATCAGGAGAAACATGAGCAAAGTTCTTCCCTTAGAGGGTGATGAGCACCTGGCACCCCCTTCGGCTGGACTGACGGGGACACAATCAGTGATTGAATTTGTAAAGGGATGGGGCAGATTCAGAGAAATAAGGAGAGTTTGAGAACAAGGACAGAGGCAGAGACTAAGCAGTGTTTATGGTATTGCGGGAGGCCCTGGATCGGTCCGGAGACTAGATGACACTGAAAGGCCGTATCTGCCATCAGTAGCTAAATATCCGTGAACCACTGTCCTGCTTTTTCACACCTCGACAAAAGAAGAAAAGTGTTCAGGTTTGATTATTGCGCTGGGTGGATAGCTCATAAGTTAATCGCTGCTCTCTGATATGGGGCAAGCTTACCCTTTGCAAGTTTAAATCCTGGCTGAGCTGACTCGTCCTTACGCCCTTATGCGCTAGATACATCGAGGACGATGAATTTGGGAAATAATAAACAGCTACTATTACAGCGCCTATAAGTGGAAGCAAACTAGCATGAAGCGCTGTATAAAAAAACAGATATCATTTTTACGATCTTCGAAAAAACTATAGCTTCCAATGTATTTTTATGTAAGCATCTAAAGTTCTATCGACAATCCCAAAATCACTTTGGGAAATGATCTATTTCATCACTTGGGAGTAAATTTACACAGACTTTGTGCCATCAACCTTTTCAGGGATATCAGTGAACTCATCCCTGTAGGACACCTAAAAGGAGGCCAGGAGCAGTGGGTGGCAGCATAGCCTTCCCATATATCTGAAGAATGCGCACACCTACCAGCCAATCTCCTTCGATCCTGTCTCTCCTCTCATTGTCTCATCGGAAAGGCGCGCACAGAGCTGGCCGGCACACACACTTCTCTGGCGTGGAAAGTTGTGTCTGACATGACTGGAATCCAGCTGATTCTCATTATAGATTGCAGGGTATTGATTGCTCTGCAATGCTGGAACCTATTGTTTGGCAGTGCATTGATTTGCTAACTCCTTGTCTCAGATGGTAAGCGTATTATTAGTCACTAATCACCTGGCTCTTCTCAGAGTGTCTGCTGAGCGATGTGTAAGATATCTGTGTGTCCCACATCCAACAGTGGGAGCCCACAGACATCTGGTTCAAGAAATGTGGGTGAGCCTAAAGACTGCAAAGCTGAATACGGCTCGGACAGCCTGGCACATTTATTTCCTTCTTTTTATTTGAGACTTAAAGTTCAAAGGCGGGGTAATTATCACTGGATAATGCCCAGAACCAAAATGATTGATGAGGCCCAGCCGAGCTTTGTACATTGATGAAGGGCATCATACCAAGTCATAATGACCCCTCCAAATTCTATACGCCTAGTAACACTTTTGGCAACAAAAAAAATAGTGTATGGATTATCAGCTGTTACACTGCTGCCGAAGTCAAAATGTTTGGAATTGAGTCACTAGCCCACATGTTGGACTGCATTCTGATTGGTTGAGAGGAGGTCAATAAGGATTAGTGCTTGCTAGACGAAGCTATATATATTTTGTTTACCAATCAACAGATCAAACAATCCTTGATCAGCTGTTCTTGACTTCTATTTCTGTCCTCCCACCACTCCTGATTCTGGATTGAAGGTTCCACAGTGCCAGCATCTGAAGTAAGTGGGATCTTGACACATTTGAGGCTTGGTGTGGCCATTGTCTCCTGTGTACATCCTTTCACTTCCACGCTGTGCATGAAGTGCCCCCTACTGCCGCCAGTCCAAAATTTGAAGCTGTTGGACAGGATCTGTGCCAGAGGGCCAGGTGGTCTGCTGGCCAGAAGAGTAGAGTTTGGACTTTCTGCATGGGCGAGTGTAGTAAAGTGACTGCTGGACAGAAGTGCATAAGTTAAGGTGACCAAATTTTGAAAATAAAACCGGGACACGCCACTGACATAGAAGTAGGACTACAGCTTCAGCAGTGATAAACACAAAGGGACGCTAATGAAGTCCTACTTCTCTATCAGTGGCCTGTCCCTTTCATGTTGGAGGCACAGAACGCATCATCGCTGACTCAGAGTGTACACCAGGCCATCTCCCACCAGTGAACCCTTGAGCCAGCACGCCTATTAGTTATTTCTCTTAAAGCATATCTGTATGAGCACGTGCTGGATTCCTGGCCCGGACCTCCCCAGTGTGTGCAGTGCATGGAATGTTTTAGTCTTTTCTCGTAACGTGACGCTCTGCAGAAAATGTGAACCACTTTGTGTATGGCAGTGATTCGCATTAATATTGGGCTCCTGGAACTGGGACGGAATGATAAATGCTTTAGCAAAGGTCCAACTCTTGGACCCTAGCGAGCGCAGTACAAATACACTGTGCAACTGCAGAGCTCCTCGCTAACTGAAGAACTTTAAAAACAATGGGCATCATTATAAGTATGCCGGTCACAACGATACTGGTAAGCTTGCCGGTACCGTTGTTACCAGACCGGCAAACTATGAGTTCTGCTCGCGGGTGCCTTCCCGCCCGCCAGGTCCGATCTGGCGGGGCATACCGGCACCCACGAGCAGAGCATGTCGGATGCACCGATACCATTCACAAATAGTGCCGGTGCATCCGACCTTCCCATTCCCTTTGAGCCCTGTGGGGCTGAAATGGGAATGGGGAGCATTTTATTCCTGCGCCCGCGAATGGGCAATTACCGGATCTGGTGGGTCGCAATGACCTGGTAATTGCCCATTCACGGGCGGCGGGAAAAAAATGATACCAGCAGAAGCCATGCCTGTTATACCGGCATGGCTACCGCCGGTATTGTAATGAGGCCCTTTGTATTCACCGGATCTCGAGGGTCTCGAAGTTGCTTCAGGGATCCTCCGAACTGTTAAGCTCTGAGCGGTTACCCGTATTTTGTATAATATTTTATGCGTACAACTGAATGTTGGGATCGTCCACTCTGCACACTCCTATTTCTGAATCAGTGACTAAAACACAAGCAGATGATATGACTTGTCAATAATCGCACTCGTTCTCAGCATGAAAGTAGGAATCCGATTCACTGTACAGGGCTCATTTTGGGCTTAACGTGAGTTCAATGCGTAACCCTTCAACTAACTATTGCACTGTTTCTCTTGCTCTTGACCTCTGTATGTAGCTAGCGCCTAGATGCCTGCGGATTTGTGTGCTGCTATAAATGTACACATAATTAAATGAATAATAGCCATGCGCACATTTTTTACGCGTTGAATGTTGGTTCCTCCGCATTTTCATTCATTTGTATGGTGGAGAGGAGTGGTGGATCATAAATTGTGATTCCTCCCCCTCCTTCCTTTCCATCCTACGAATACTCCAGCATTCAGAGACGCATGAAATTTCCATGCTGGCTAAATTGCGGTGGATTTCTATGGAAACCGCCTGCATTTTATACCAGCAAAAAAGAAGGCGGATTCCATAGAAATCCATTGTAAATGCTGCCCACCATGAGCAAATGGCAGGCAGCGTTTACTCCATTAGCACGGCAGAGTGCAAAAGGGTGGCTTACAGGCGAGTATGTCAGCATTTTACACCCCCGTTTTCTACTCTGATGTGCAGGAGGCCCGTGTACACCAAAGTGCAAACGTAACAGGTCCCCTCTGCGTAAAGTACACAGAACTAAAATATGAGCCCCTATGAATTTAAACCAAGAGCCTTCACAACATGCCACAACTTCTTCTTCACTCTAGGGCCTTCTACACTCTCCATGCCAGACTCATCAGGTTCCTGAGAACTCCCTTTTTTCAAATAGTATTAAATTATTGTGTTCCAAATTCGCATTCCAAGACCAATAACGCTCAATCTACAACATTCAACACAAACAAGAGCATGGCGGCAAACTGAGTGGCATGAAGAGAGCTAGTCAGAACAGACACAGGCCCTCATTACGACCCAGGCGGTAAGGGGTTTACGCCGGCGTAAACTTCGCCGACCCTTACCGCCTGAGTACGAGTTCCCGTAGCGCCATGGCGGATTTAACACCTGCTTTTAGCAGGTGTTAAAATCCATGGCGCTAAGGGACCTTGTTGTTAATTACGCCACCGTAATTTACGGTGGCGTAATTAACGCCTTCCCCACTCCCATTATGCCCTATGGGGCAAAAATGGGAATGGGGAAGGGTAAATGGGGATTGGGGACTTACCGCCCCGCCAAGGTCGGAATGGGGCGGTAAGTCCGCCAACCACCATGGCGGAGTTGGCAACTTAGCGCCATGGACCATGGTGCTAATAGCACCATGGTTCTCCGCCAAGGTCGTAATGAGGGCCACAGTCTCTTTTCCGATCTCTACAAGCATGTACACTTCACCCACTGTTCCCCTACAGAGCCCCGATTTGGAACAGGACAACCATCACATAGCATGAAGATCCAACAGCCCCTCTCCCCGCACTCCTCATCACCCCTCTGAATAATTATGCCTTCCCAGCACCATGTACTGTCTTTGCTCACCACTAGATGTCCGCCTCTATCCATCGCATATTTACGATAGATTGATAGCACAAGCGACAACCTATTCCTTGAAGGCTTTATAATAGAGGGTATGATATGATATGGCATTTATAACGCGCCTGTACACAAGTGTTTACAATAGTAGGAGGCAGTTCCTCCTCTACAGCCCATGGATTGTAGACAGACTATTGAGTTTTATAGGCCCAGGAATGGACCCCAGCTCAGATTCTTTTCTTGGGCCAGCTCTTCCCCACACTTACGCAATCTAAATGATACAAGGCCTAGTAAGATCGTTATTTTGTCCTCCCTTTGTTTCCCCCCTCCTTGTCTTGTCGTGCCTAGAAAAACGTGTGTACAGGCACGTTATAAACGCCATATCATATCATATCATTTGAGAAGATGCTGTCCATGATGCATGGAAGACACAGTGACATGAAGACCTTCCACCAGCACAAGCAATTACCATCCACCAATTGGTCATCACAGCACACCATACACACTTGTCATTTCTGCCCACCTGTCCCAAGAAGGGCTGCCTGCCCTGCTCCACGATAAGGCTGCATTCACATCCGGGGAAGGGTGCTCAGCCAATCAGTTGACTGGAAGAGTGGATGAGAATACAGTCTGTACCGCCCACTTTTTCCAGCCACCCGAGGTCCTTCCCCGGGTGTCGCCATCTTGATTGTGGTGAGATGACAGGGAGCCTAACCCTGTAGTCACCCAATGTCCGTGCCCTTCCACGCCCCCCCAATAACATTAGAACCCTTACCTCCCAGTTACCTGCTTGACTGGAGCTTTGTGCTCCGGTCCCGGTGCAACTCCGGACAGCGGCCGCCATGGACATGGAAAATGGACTAACTGCTATTCCTATGGCGGTGTCCATCTTTTTATTGTCTCGGGAGATTGGCTAAAGAGCCCATCTCCCTAAGAAAGAAAACAACCTATTTGCACCACAGGCAAATTCTGGGGTGCGAATAGTTATCACGCCCGAGCCTCGGAGCGTACATGGTCGATAAAGGCCCACAGCACTTGCAGAGGAGTGATTGCTACATTCATCTTGCATCTGTTGTGATCAAGGTAAGCATGCTTTGCAGAAAAATGTGTTTCATCATGCCAAACTGAAAGGTCATTTATTCCCTCTTACTCTAGGATGGAGAAATCACCAACACCCGGCAATGATGGCACAGGTGCCTCTACCCACACTACTGAAACTACTGTAACATTACCCACCTGTTTCCTATCAGGGCTACCAAATCACTCTTCTCCGCCCTGACAAGTCATCCCCGTTCAGCTGTATTTCCACAGCCTTGATGGGAGCTGCTGGGCGGGCTACACAGTGGTGGAGTTGCTTATGTTTTCTCCTCACCCTTAGAATTGTTCTTATGGTTTTACAGTTACAGAATCTGTGCACCGGTGCAATCAGCACTAGTGTAACATATTATGTCACTGCATTTTAGCACCAGGACAGTGTTTGCCCTAGTCCTAGTTTTTGCTCCTGAGCAAAAATACATTGAAAATATATTTTTGCACAGGACTTTGCCTACAGTGCAAACTGCGTATGCACCAGTGCACAGTGGGCCTCATTCCGAGATTGGAGGTAGTCATGGCGCTATTTGCGCCATGACTGCCTCCAATAACGGTACCGGCACCGGTCTCGTTCAATGGGGACTTACCGTTGTAGTCCGACCTTTGCGGGACCGGTAAGTCCCCATTGAAAAAACCGTTCCCCATTCCCATTTCAGCCCCCATAGGGCTCAATGGGAATGGGGAAGTAGCTAATAATGGTACCGCAATTTGCAGCACCGTTATTAGCTCTGAAGTCCCTTAACCGGTCCCATCCATAAGCCAGGTCAGACCAGGCGTTGAAGGAGGGACCCGCTAAGGGAACTTGTAGTAGGGCGGTAAGGGATTACCGGCACCGGTCTCCTTAACGGTGCCCGGTATCCCTTACCGCCCTACTCGTAATGAGGCCCATTGTCTGTTATATGGCGCTTGGTTGCTCTTCTGCTTGTTTTAACCTCTAACCATTGCTGCTGCATCCGGCGCCCCACGGTCCACCGCACGTGCAAATCCAGGGCATGTTTTCTTTGTGACATTCACAGAGCGCACTCCATTTGCTCCCCTGTTCCTGGCGGGAGTTTGCTTTTATTTCATAATTCATGCCGCAGGCACAGAGGGGCTTATCCCCACCTGTGGAGCAGATTATGTATGCAGAGGCGCTGCTGGTATGCAGCTCATTAATGCATTCTGAAAGGGCCTCTTTGCACCGTTTTACCATTTCTCTCCTGGAGAGTGCTCTGATTGGCTGCCGGGGCTCTGAGCGTGCTCAGCACTGGCGAACTGACTGCTGGTATAGTGGGGTTCCTCAGTTCTCCAATGTAACAGTGTGAAGGATTGGAGCCATCTAAAATGCCCAAGTCCACGCACGCATGTGTGATGCCAATGCTAGGGTGCTCAGAGTGCTTCCTACACTTCTGGGCTCATTAGGGGATCTGAGGGTGCTAGCCGCATGGCTTGGACCCCCTGTGGGTTGAGCCATTGGCCTGCACCATCTGCTCATCTTTTCGCACTAATGAGTGAAGGAAGGAGACACTGACATCCTCAGTTTCGGGGAGTCGTGTGGCTGTGGCGGGTGGCATTGTGATAGACATGTGTCGAGTTGTGCCTGTGGGCTGCACCCTACCAATGACCGGTGTCATTGTGATAATAACAGATTCTTGTGCTGCAGTGACAGCTTGCCTTGTGGTGCTTGGCACTGGGCTTGTGACAGGTGGCATTGTGACTTGATAGGTAGTGGAATGACAGTGCATTCCAACAGTTGGCACTGTGATTGTGCAGGGTAGGCTCTTGACAGATGATTTTGTGATAGAGATGGGTGCTTTGAAATAGGTGGCATTGTGATGGTGAAGGGTGATACTGTGACACCATGACAGATGGCATGTGCTAGTGGTTGGTGGCACTAAGGCAGTGATTGATGGCATTGTAACTGTGTTATAAATAGCAGGTGCCCAATAGCGTCAATGTCCTCATTACACAGACGGCAGTGGACCAAGGTGCTATAAGCACCTTGGTCCATGCCGGTAAAATACTGGCACCGCCTTGGTGGAAAGGGGAATTACCGCCCTATTCCAAGGTTGGTGGGGCGGTAATTCCCCCTTCCCCCATTGCCCTTCCCCATTCCCATTTTTGCCCCATAGGGCATAATGGGAATGGGGAAGGTGCTAATTACGGCACCGCAAATTGCGGTACCGTAATTAGCTCCCTGGTCCCTTTGCGGGTTGGATTTTAACGCCTGCAAAAAGCAGGCGTTAAATTCTCCAACCCGCAAAGGGACCTCGTAGTAAGGCGGTAAGGGTTTACCGGTACCGTTAAAATACTGGTACCGGTAAACCCTTACCGCCTACCGTGTAATGAGGCCCATGTTAAATCTGAATCTAGAAAGTGTGCCCTAATAGCGTCACTGTGCTAATATGGAAGCTAGACGGTATTCCCAACATCATTGAGTGTGCCCAATGACATCAGTGTGTTAAAGTTGAATCAAGAAAGTGTCACCATGTGAAAGCTGAATCTAAAAGTGTGCCCTAATTGCGTTGCTGTGTTAATGTTTAACCTAGAGAGTGTGCCCGCCCTAATAGCGTCACTGTATTAGAGCTGAACTTGCAAGGTGTGCCCTAATAGCGTTGCTGTGTTAATATTGAATCTAGAGAGTGTGCCCCAATAGCGTCACCATGTTAAAATTGAATCTAATAAGTGTGCCTTAAAATCGTCACTGTGTTAATGTTGAATCTAAAAGTGTGCCCGAATAGCGTCGCTGTGTTGAAGTTGAACTTAGAAACTGTGCACTAATAGCGTTGCTGTGTTAAAGTTGAACTTAGAAAGCATGCCCGAATAACGTTGCTGTGTTAAAGTCGAACTTAGAAAGCGTACCCTAATTAGTGTCACTGTCTCAATGTTAATTCTAGAAGATATTCCCAACATCAATGTCTGTGCCCTAATAGCGTCATTATCTTAAAGTTGAATCTAGAAAGTGTACCTAATAGCGACACTTTGTTAAAGGTGAACTTAGAAGTGTGCCCTATTAGCGTCACTGTGTTAAAGTTCAACCTAGAAGCATCCCCTATTGGAGTCACTGTATTAGAGTTGAATTAAGATAGTATCACCAACAACACTGAATGTGCCCTGATAGCGTCACTGTGTTAAAAGTTAAATTTAGTAGGTAGATTGTGCCTAATTGCATACACTTCACTGAATACCACAATATCACACTACTACGCATACTCTCTCCTATACACCACCATTCAACTAGAACACAGCAGTACTATGACACATTCGGTAAAGCTGTTTATCGGCTGAGGATAGGTCATGTGGGGCTGAATGACTGTCTATTTCGAATAGGGAAGCGTGAATCAAGGGACTGTATGGTGTGTGGGGTGCCTGAAACGGTGGGACATTTTTTGATTAGATGTGAAAGACATGTTACGGAGAGAGAATTGATGAGGGTTCGGTTGGCTGCGTTGGGTGTGGCTGAGCTGAATGAGAGGATTTTACTGGGAGGTGATGGGAAGGGAGGCAGGAGAAGGAATAGTGTGATGTTGGATTTTGTGAGGCAGACGGGGAGGTGGGAGGAGTTGTGAGCTTAAATGGAGCCAAATAATAATTAGTGGGTACGGTGCACATCATCCTATAGGATGGGGAAGCGCCTGCATGGGTCCGCCCACGCTTTCGATAATTAAGAAGAAGAAGAAGAAGGTAAAACTGTTCTCATACTAACATGACCCATCATCCTAATAAAACACAGCTAGCTAGCACACACCGGCTAGCTTAGGCGTCTCCTCAGGCCTAACGCAGCCAGAACTCAGTCTGGGTGTCAACCCTCCAGACTGAATACATTCAACTGATCTCCTCAGCACCACACCTACCGCTAAGAAGCAGCTATCATGCAACAAGCACACCGGCTGCACACATACCTGGTGCGCCCACGCACTTTACGACTCTCTCTCTCTCAACTGACTTGAACTCCAGTTCCCGAGGGCGTTCAACCTACCAGCGCCTTGAGATCATACCAATGATGCATAAGGCGCTATATAAATGCAAAATAACATAACATAACATGTGCTATAGTGACAGTAGCATGTAGTGTTTTGACAGCGACAAGTGGCATGGTGAGAGAGATAGGTTGTGGTTTCATAGTTACAAGTGATATGCCCATAGTCCAGGGTGTCAGTGGCATCATGACAGAGGCAGATGGCAGCCTCACTGTGGCAGGGGGCATCTTTGACACGTTATATTGGATCGCAGCTGGTGATATTGTCACAGGTAACCTTTCAATAGATGGCATTGTATGTGTGGCAGATGGTATCGTGCTGGTGGCAGGTTACAGTGAGACAGTGTGGCAGTGACAAGTGGCATTGCTGGACTGGAGCTTCGTGCTCTGGTCCCGGAGCAACTCCCGCCCGCAGCTGCCATGGAAATGGAAAAGGGACTAACTCATTTTCCTATGGACGCGTCCATCTTTTTTCTGTCTTGGGAGATTGGCTACAGAGCCCATCTCCCGAGTAAAGAAAATAATCTATTTGCAACCCTGGCAAACACCGGGGTGTGAATAGCTATCATGCCCGAGCCAGTGGGCATACATGGCTGGTAACGGCCCACAGTGCTCTCCAAGGAGTGAGTGCTACATTCATCCTGCATCTGTTGTGAACAAAGTTAGCATGCTCTGCAGAAACATTGTTTCCTCATGACACACTGAAAGGTCATTTATACTGGTGATAAGTGACATTCTGACAAATAAAATTGCCATTATCGGAGTGACAGCTGGCATCATAATAATAATTTGCATTTATATAGTGCTACGACCCCTCAGGCATCTGAGCGCTCCTTATTATTACCCACAGTGTGTGGTGCTCATTTATGGACCTTGGAAAGATGACAGGTTGAGTTTGGCCCTGCCGGGATTCGAACCTGTGTCGGCAGGCTCTGCCTGGATGTCAAAGGGAGCGTTCTACTCGCTGTGTTATCAGACAGAGAAGGTTGCCCTTATGAGAGTGACAGCTGGCATTGTAACAGTGAAGGGTAGAACACAGAAGATACAGCCTAGCAGACTACCCTGAGAGAATGAAAAACCTGAAGCACAGATAAGTAATGACTATATACGGGCCGGTGACCACAGTCTAGAAATTGACAGTGTCCGTCACAGTCTAGAAATTGACAGTGTCCGTCAAGGCAGTCTTGAAAAGTGGATCGAGACCCAATCCAAAGCGCTTTGATGCCACGAACTCAGTGTGGCCTAGGGCTGGTAGAAAATGAGACCTGCTGACTCTTGAGAGAAGGCAAGCATATGATTCTGTGACAATGTCAGATCAGTGGATTTGTGTGGCTAGAAGATGCGCCTCCAAGTTAAATCCTGGTGGGAGAAACCCCAGAGACATCAGGAAGCCCAGAAGAACACCCGGAAACTTGCAACACCACCAGAAACCCGAGGTCACAGTCAACGGTTGGTGTTATGCGATTGTTCATCTGCAGGCTTTGGCAATGCTTGCATCTCATGAGTCCTGCTAATAAAGCAGTATTGTATTGAAAGTAATGTGACAGTGACAAGCAGTGCTCCAGATACGATTTGGAGGTGGGAGTATTTTACTTCCTATTTTCTAATGTTGTGAGTAAAATGATTTTTTAGGGAGTCAAACTAAGTCTAATTAGCTATGGGAGTATTTTACATGTGAATAACAATGTTTTAAACTGGAAAACTGAAATATTTCTGTATACTTTATGTCTTTGCGCCTAATTATTCATACACATCAAAAAGATACATGTTTACTTTTTCTGAGTCAGTGAAAATACCAGTTTCTTCCTGTGGGACTACGTGCACTACTGTCCAAACATATCCATGGAGCTGTGTGGGTGAAAGCAGGGGCACATGCTTCTACATGTCTGTTTCCTATTTTTTGTTGGGAGTATTTTCACTCCCTATTTTTATTTTTTGGGAGTATTTGCCTATTTTTAGGGAGTTAAAGTCACCAATAGGCCCCTTTGCTGTAGGGCTGGTGATAAGTGTCCCGATGACATGGATGGTGACATTGTAAAGCGTTAGGCAGAATTGTCACAATAATGAGTGCAATTATGGTACCATTATAACGAATGATAGCATTCCAAAGGAGACAGGTGCCATAATTACATTGCCACAGGGCATAATGGTAATGGTAGGTGACATTGTGCTTTTTTTTTTTTAATAAACCCTTTTTATTAGTTTCATATCATAACAAACACAAAAAAGAAAAAATTGGTCACATTGAGTCTGAGTTACCATGAAAGTTCTACAACCAACCGTTGTGCCTCCACCATCTACCGTAAGAGGCAATTTCCTGCTCCCACGTCTTTCCCAATCGAGGCGCCTAGTCACCCTCCTCCAACTGCCGCGAGATTTGGTCTGCCTTCTCTGGGCATCCTTGTGCAATGTATAAGCATCGTTCCAGGGACACACAAATGTCCACAGCAGACGTTCCAGGGCCCCCCTTTTTATGGCAATGTTCCGTTTCATCAGAGCAATCGTTGTAGACAAAAACAGTTTTTCATAGCGATTGTATGTGTTCTCACCCCAAATCTCCAAAAGTAACAGTTTAGGGTCCTGTGGTATCACCGTGCCGGGTATCTTGGATGGCCTGTTACAGCATGCCGTCCAGAAGTGCCGACCTGTGAACATTCCCAAAGAATGTGAAGAAATGTATCCTCCTCCTCCCCACACCTTAGGCATTGGGGTACATCAAAACAACCCCATCAAACCATGGGGAGCTGGGGGAAGTAGACCCTATGGAGAATTTTGAATTGCACCAAACGGAATCGTAGTATCCCTGGTGAACATCAGGGCCTCCACCAGGTACTCCGGCTCGATAGGTCCCGCATCCACTTCCCATCTGGCTTTCAGACTGGATAACTCTGGAGTCAATTAAGCTGCTATGCCTTGGTATAGGCTTGAGGTGGCCTCGGTAGGTATGTGTTCTAGGAGAACGTTCCTTTCCAGTGGGGAGCACTGTGGGATTTCAGGGAAGTTTGTGAGCTGTGTGCACTGCTCCGCATCTGATAAGCCAAACGCAAGCTGCAGTTCTGAAAATGGAGTAACACCCCCCCGTCCATCACAGCGCCAATGGTCTTGATGCCTGCATCCACCCACCCCATCAGTACCAGCAATTTATTCACCTCTGGCAATAGGGTATTACCCCAGAGTGGCTGAGCCAGGGCCACCTTACCGACCCAACCAATACAGTTTTGGGCTTCCCTCCACACCTTTACCGTGTGTTGGATCATTGACTGAGGGGTGGTCCTTCCGTCCGGTTGATATAGGTAACAGAGCATGTCACGCCTTCCACCCCCATCCTTTCAGCTCGAATATGGGGCAGGCGTGGGTCCCCATCTAAATTATCTTGGACAACCACCAGCTGACTCACTCGGTAGTAGCAGCGGATGTGTGGTAGCCCAATTGACGTTGTGCTATTGAGGGGTGGGATTGTGGTAGTGAACACTTTGCGTCAACTGCAAAGGAGACAGTGGGCCTCATTACAACTCAGGCGGTAAGGGGTTTACGGCGCCGTAAACAGCGCCGACCCTTACCGCCTGAGTACGAGGTCCCTTAGCGCCATGGCGGATTTAACACCTGCTTTTAGCAGGTGTTAAAATCCATGGCGCTAAGGGACCATGGAGTTAATTACGCCACCGTAATTTACGGTGGCGTAATTAACGCCTTCCCCACTCCCATTATGCCCTATGGGGCAAAAATGGGAATGGGGAAGGGTAAATGGGGATTGGGGACTTACCGCCCCGCCAAGGTCGGAATGGGGCGGTAAGTCCGCCAACCACCATGGCGTAAACGTAGTTTACGCCATGGTGGTAAAGTCACGGCCCAGGCGGTAACTTACCGCCTGGGTCGTAATGAGGCCCAGTGATTGGTGGGATGATAATTGTGATTGGTGCATTGAAACCGGTGGGATTATTTATTTATTGATTTATTTATTTATTATTACATTTGTATTGCGCACCTAACCCTCAGGAATCTGGGCGTCATTTTGCATTATGATGGTGATTGGTGGCAGACATTCCAATTGGCCAGTGCCATTGTGACCATGATGGATACGATTGCGCCAGCAGCATGTGGCACTGCGCTAGCGCTGGTTGTTTGTAGTTTATTGAAATACATAAAGCGCTTTCGCCAAAGCCATGTACACAATGAATTAACAAAAAGCTGAGTTGATGGCAGGAGGTAGATACAAAATAAAGTGGGAAGGATTAAGTGGGGGAGAGAGAAGCCAAAAGATGGGCTTTTAAACATGGACGGAGAATATGAAGGGAGGGGGAGGAATGGATATCAGCAGGAAGAGTATTCCAAAATGTAGGAGCCAGAAGAGAGAATGAGCGGAATCGTGAAGGGCGCAAGGAGGCTTAGGGGAAGTGATAATCCTTCCAGTGAGCTGTAGCTTTGCGACCAGGGCAGCTGGGATTGTGTCAGTGACACGTGGGGCAGTGGCAGTGCCCGGTGGCATTGTGGCAGTGATGGGTGGCATGATGTCAGGTACAGGTCTTACTGTGCCAGTATCGGAAGGCATTACACTGATAGTTGGAATATTGACGCTGGCCGTGGCAACTGCCTAGCGACGGAGGCAGGGGTGGACTGGCCTATAGGGAAGTCTGGAGATATCCCGGTGGGCCTCTGCACCCTGGGCCTCTTTTGTGTGGTATTTCCAAATTTTCCCATAGGAAAAGGATTGGGCTTGCTGAAAATGTGTCATATGGGGCCACTTTGAACATTATTTCCAGGGCCTCTTCTGGTCCACAGTAATTATTTCCAGGGCCTCTTTTAGTTCCCAGTCCACCCCTGGACGGAGGGCACTGTGATAGGGAAGTCTGCCTTTGTGACAATGCCGATAGTTTCAGCAAAACCTGTGCACGCCATGGTGTGAATATTAACACGATAATGTATTCCATTGTGACAAGCAGCTCACGCTATACTGCTGGAACCCCCAGCGTGTAAGTAGTACATCACCCAGTGCTACAGAATTTTCCATCCTGTGAGCAACACCTCTTCAAATACTGCTGAATTTCCGCGACAATGAGAAGTACCTCACACAGTACTGCTGAATTCCCCAGACAATGAGAAGCACTTCACACAGTACTGCTGAATTCCCCAGACAATGAGAAGTACCTCACACAGTACTGCTGAATTTCCCTGACAGTGAGAAGTACCTCACACAGTACTGCTGAATACCCCAGACTACGAGACGCACCTCACACAGTACTGCTGAATTCCCCAGACTACGAGAAGCACCTCACACAGTGCTGCTGGAACCCCCAGCGTGTAAGTAGTACATCACCCAGTGCTACAGAATTTTCCATCCTGTGAGCAACACCTCTTCAAATACTGCTGAATTTCCGCGACAATGAGAAGTACCTCACACAGTACTGCTGAATTCCCCAGACAATGAGAAGCACTTCACACAGTACTGCTGAATTCCCCAGACAATGAGAAGTACCTCACACAGTACTGCTGAATTTCCCTGACAGTGAGAAGTACCTCACACAGTACTGCTGAATACCCCAGACTACGAGACGCACCTCACACAGTACTGCTGAATTCCCCAGACTACGAGAAGCACCTCACACAGTACTGCTGAATACCCCAGACTACGAGAAGCACCTCACACAGTACTGCTGAATTCCCCAGACTACGAGAAGCACCTCACACAGTACTGCTGAATTCCCCAGACTACGAGAAGCACCTCACACAGTACTGCTGAATTCCCCAGACTACGAGAAGCACCTCACACAGTGCTGCTGGAACCCCCAGCGTGAAAGTAGTACATCACCCAGTACTACAGAATTTTCCATCCTGTGAGCAACACCTCTTCAAATACTGCTGAATTCCCCAGACAATGAGAAGCACCTCACACAGTACTGCTGAATTCCCCAGACTACGAGAAGCACCACACACAGTACTGCTGAATTCCCCAGACTACGAGAAGCACCTCACACAGTACTGCTGGAACCCCCAGCGTGTAAGTAGTACATCACCCAGTACTACAGAATTTTCAATCCTGTGAGCAACACCTCTTCAAATACTGCTGAATTCCCCAGACAATGAGAAGCACCTCACACAGTACTGCTGAATTCCCCAGACTACGAGACGCACCTCACACAGTACTGCTGAATTCCCCAGACTACTAGACGCACCTCACACAGTACTGCTGAATACCCCAGACAATGAGAAGCACCTCACACAGTACTGCTGAATTCCCCAAACAATGAGAAGCACCTCACACAGTACTGCTGAATTCCCCAGACTACAAGACGCACCTCACACAGTACTGCTGAATACCCCAGACTACGAGACGCACCTCACATAGTACTGCTGAATACCCCAGACTACGAGAAGCACCTCACACAGTACTGCTGAATTCCCCAGACTACGAGAAGCATCTCACACAGTACTGCTGAATACCCCAGACTACGAGACGCACCTCACACAGTACTGCTGAATTCCCCAGACTACTAGAAGCACCTCACACAGTACTGCTGAATTCCCCAGACAATGAGAAGCACCTCACACAGTACTGCTGAATGCCCCAAACTACGAGAAGCACCTCACACAGTACTGCTGAATTCCCCAGACTACGCGACGCACCTCACACGGTATTGCTGAATTCCCCAGTCTACGAGAAGCACCTCACACAGTACTGCGCAATTCCCCAAACTACCTAAAGCACCTCACACAGTAATGCTGATTTCCCCAAACTACCTAAAGCACCTCACACAATACTGCTGAATTCCCCAGACTACAAGACGCACCTCACACAGTACTGCTGAATTCCCCATACAATAAGAAGCACCTCACACAGTACTGCTGAATTCCCCAGACTACGAGAAGCACCTCACACAGTACTGCTGAATACCCCAGACTACGAGACGCACCTCACACAGTACTGCTGAATACCCCAGAGTACGAGAAGCACCTCACACAGTACTGCTGAATTCCCCAGACTACGAGATGCACCTCACACAGTATTGCAGAATTCCCCAGACTACGAGAAGCACCTCACACAGTACTGTGCAATTCCCCAAACTACCTAAAGCACCTCACACAGTACTGCTGAATTCCCCAGACTACAAGAAGCACCTAACACAGACCTGCTTAATTCCCCAAACTACGAGACGCACCTCACATAGTACTACACATTTCCCCAAACTACCTAAAGCACCTCACACAGTACTGCTGAATACCCCAGGCTACGAGACGCACCTCACACAGTACTGCTGAATTCTCCAGACTACGAGAAGCACCTCACACAGTACTGCTGAATACCCCAGACTACGAGAAGCACCTCACACAGTACTGCTGAATTCCCCAGACTACGGGAAGCGCCTCACACAGTACTGTTGAATGTCCCAGACCATGAGAAGCACTTCACACAGTACTGCTGATCTCCCCAGACTACAAGAAGCACCTCACACTCTTCTCCTGAATGTCTCGGACCATGAGAAGTACCTAACACTCTACTGCTGAATTCCCCTGACTATGAGAAACACCACACACAGTACTGCTTGATTCCCCAGACTACTATATGCACCCCACACAGTACTGCTGAATTCCTCGGACTATGAGAAACACCTCAAACAGTACTGCTGAATGTCTCAGACCATGAGAAGCACCACACGCAGCACTGCTGAATTCCCCAGACAAAAAGAAACATCTCAGACAGTGCTGCTCAAGTCCCCAGACTATGAGATGCACCGCACACAGTACTGCTGAATTCCCCATACTATAAGAAGCCCATCACACAGTTCTGCTGAATGTCCTGGACCATGAGATGCACCTCACACTGTACTGCTGAATTCTCCAGCCCATGGGAAGCACCTAACACAGTACTGCTGAATTTCCCAGACCACGAGAAGCACTACACAGAGTACTGCTGAATTCCATAGACTATGAGAAGCACCTCACCCAGTAGTGCTGAATGTCCCAGGCAATGAGAAGCACATCACACAGTACTGCTAAATGTCCACAGCCATGGGAAGTTAGTCACACTGTACTGCTGAATTCCCCAGACTATGAGAAGCACATCACGCAATACTGGTGAATGTCCCAAACCATGAGAATCAGCTCACACAATACTGCTCACTTCGCCAGACTATGAGAAGCACATCTATAGCCCAGACCATGAGAATCTCCTCACACAATACTGCTGAATTCACCAGACTATGAGAAACACATCACACAATACTGCTGAATGTTCCAGATCATGTGAATCACCTGACCCAATACTGCTGAATTCTCCAAACTATGAGAAGCACATCACGCAATACTGCTGAATGTCCAGATCATGTGAATAACCTCACCGAATACTGCTGAATTCGCCAGACTATGAGAAGCACATCACACAATACTGCTGAATGTCCCAAACCATGAGAATCACCTCACACAATACTGCTGAATTCATCAGACTATGAGAAGCACATCACGCAATACTGCTGAATGTCCCAGACCATGAGAATCACCTCACACAATACAGCTGAACTCGCCAGACTACAAGAAGCACCTCACAAAATACCGATGGATGTCCTAGACCATGGGTGCACAACATACGGCCCGCGGGCCAGTTGCGGCCCGCCATGCTCTTTTGTCCGGACCGCGAGGCACAAAGACTTTCCTAATGGAGGTCACCCTCCATTAGGAAAGTCTTTGTTGTCTTCCGGGCCGGACAAAACACTGGCCCTCATTGGCTCAGCACACACACGCATCACGTCGCTCCTACGAGCCACGTAATGCGTGTGTGCTGCACCAATGGAGGGCCAGAACTACGGCTTGCGTGGTCCATAAGGCTTGATGCCGGAAGGTATTTCAGCCTTGGACCACGCCAGCCGTAGTACGATTCCAGCGTTCCAGCTTACCTGCCGCTTACCTGCTTTCCAGCACGTCTCCGGTAAATGCTCTGTTTGTGTTTGTGTGTCGGGTTTGTTTTGCTTTATGTTTGTGTGTGTATGTTGAGATGTGGGGGTCGGGGGGTGTCGGATGTGTATGAATGTTTGTATTTGAATGTATTTTGTGTGTTTGTTGAGATGCGGGGTTGGCGGGGGTGTGTCGGATGTGTTTGAATGTTTGTATTTGAATGTATTTTGTGTGTATGTTGAGATGCGGGGGTGGCGGGGGGGTGTCGGATGTGTATGAATGTTTGTATTTGAATGTATTTTGTGTGTATGTTGAGATGCGGGGGTGGGGGGGTGTCAGATGTGTATGAATGTTTGTGTTTGAATGTATTTTGTGTGTATGTTGAGATGCGGGGGTGGCGGGGGGGTGTCGGATGTGTATGAATGTTTTGTTTTGAATGTTTTTTGTGTGCTGAGTTGGGGGGTGGGGTTCGGGTCTGTATGGGTGCATGCTTGAGAGTGTGTGTGCTGAGTTGGGGGGTGGGGGGTTTGGAGTTGGGGGGGTGGGGGGCTCGGGTCTTTATGAGTGCATGTTTGTGTGTGTGCTGAGTTGGGGGGTGGGGGTTCGGGTCTGTATGGGTGCTTGTTTGAGAGTGTGCTGATTTGGGGGGGTGGGAGGTGCGGGTCTTTATGGGTGCATGTTTGTGTGTGTGCTGAGTTGGGGGGTGGGGGTTCGGGTCTGTATGGGTGCAGGCTTGAGTGTGTGTGCTGAGTTGGAGGGTGGGGGGTTCGGGTCTGTATGGGTGCAATTCTTGAGTGTGTGTGCTGAGTTGGGGGGTGGGGGGTTTGGAGTTGGGGGCGTGGGGGGTTCGGGTCTGTATGGGTGCATGTTTGTGTGTGTGCTGAGTTGGGGGGTGGGGGGTTCGGGTCTGTATGGGTGCATGCTTGAGTGTGTGTGCTGAGTTGGGGGGTTCAGGTCTGTATGGGTGCATGCTTGAGTGTGTGTGCTGAGTTGGGGGGTGGGGGTTTGGTTGGGGGTGAGGGGGCCATGGGGTGGGGGGTTTGGTTGGGGGTGAGGAGGCCATGGGGCATGTTTGGTTAAAGGTTAGGGACATGGGGCATAGTGTTTGGTTGGGGGTGAGGGGGACATGGGGCATAGTGTTTGGTTGGGGGTGAGGGACATGGGGCATAGTGTTTGGTTGGGGGTGAGGGACATGGGGCATAGTGTTTGGTTGGGGGTGAGGGGGACATGGGGTATAGTGTTTGGTTGGGGGTGAGGGGGCCATGGGGCATAGTGTTTGGTTGGGGGTGAGGGACATGGGGCATAGTGTTTGGTTGGGGGTGAGGGGGCCATGGGGCATTGTGTTTGGTTTGGGTGTAAGGGGGCCATGGGGCATAGTGTTTGGTTGGGGGTGAGGGACATGGGGCATTGTGTTTGGTTGGGTGTAAGGGGGCCATGGGGCATAGTGTTTGGTTGGGGGTGAGGGACATGGGGCATAGTGTTTGGTTGGGGGTAAGGGGGCCCTGGGGCATAGTGTTTGGTTGGGGGTGAGGGGCCATGGGGCATAGTGTTGCACTCCAAGAGTGAACCCAATAATAAAGCTAAAACAGGCACAGTTAGGAGATGGTCATCTTTGGCTTTTTGAGGAAACCTGGCTCAACGAAGGCCATAGTCCTCTTGGGCAACCCAAATAGCAAACTGTAGCAGTCCAAAATAACGGCATGTCCAATCTAGGGTCAATAAAATATATATAAGTTAATTAAACAGGCAAGATACAATAACTAAATAGAAATAAATTATAACAATGGAAAATGTGTAGTACAAAATGTAAGTTTGAAATGCAAATAAAAATCGTTACCCCTCAAAAACATTCTTTTTCCATGTGTTTAGTACAACTTGGGGGTTTAAAAAGCCTCCTGCCACGCCCCGCCTACCGCCCCGCCCACATTTACTTTTCGGCCCACTATAGCCCTCATGTAAGGTACTTTCGGCCCTCTGTCAAAATCAGTTGTGCACCCCTGTCCTAGACCATGAGAATCACCTCACACAATACTGCTGAATTCGCCAGACCATGGGAAGCACATCACGCAATACTGCTGAATGTCCCAGACCATGAGAATCACCTCACACAATACCGCTGAACTCGCCAGACTACAAGAAGCACCTCACAAAATACCGATGGATGTCCTAGACCATGAGAATCACCTCACACAATACTGCTGAATTCGCCAGACCATGGGAAGCACATCACACAATACTGCTGAATGTCCCAGACCATGAGAATCACCTCACACAGTACTGCTGAATTCACCAGACTATGAGAAGCACATCACACCATTCTGCTGAATGTCCCAAACCACGAGAATCACCTCACACAATACGGTTTAATTCGCCAGACTATGAGAAGCACCTCACACAATACTGCTGGATTCCCCAGAGTGGAAGAAGCACAACACCTATTAGTGTTGGAGTTTCTAGCCTCCACTGAAGCTCTCATCCAATCCCAATGCAGTAAAAGCTGGTTGCATGACCTTTTTTTATATATATAAAAAAGCACGTAACAGCAGTTAGTAGATTACGCCCGTATGCAACCATATTGGAAAAAATTATTCACTTTAATTAGCTACGGTAGTTTTAAATTGTCTTCGTAAATCCATTCTGATGCATTTTTCTGCTGCACACGCGTTCATTGGTGCTGCGTTTTTTATTATATCGATCCCCTCGCTCTCATTTAAAGGTTTATGTAAAGTCTACTGCCTCTCTTCAGCCATCGAAGGCTAGGAATATGTTTTTAACATTTTTAATGTATCGAAACTCCTCGCACCACCAGCAACGGCAACTGGAAATGTAACCAAGTTTCTTGGGGTGAATGAAGCACACATTTGGAAACAACACATGTTTCCTCTGTGAATATGTGCCAAGAAAGACAACATTTTCACTATCCACAAGCCATAATGGTTTCCTTTGTAAATATCAGACTGCAGTCTAGAAAATCGTGAGGCTCGTTTTGGGTAGCATATTCTGCAAACTCAATCACTACTGGGCAATCACAATTCAGCATCTAGCGCAGAGCGAGATTAAATTATTTGTAGAGGATCATACATGGTTCAGTAGTGAAGCTAGGATTTGGGCCGTGCCAGAAATGTAGGCACTTGACCACATATCTTCCCAGCTGTAGGTGGTACACATATTTATTAATGGTTTGGTTTCAAAAGCAACCCTAATACTCTTTTTTTTTAATAGAGATAACTCGAAAAGTATACAAATCACATAATAAGTCAACGTGACAATATAAAAGTCAGCACCGTAACATGATATAGTATAGATATATGTCCCCCAGCCCCTGGAATCAAATTATACAAGTACCAGCACATAAAATAATGTGAACCTAAATAACTTGTTGCTAGTGTTTACAACTATATATTCAAAACTTGAAGACACAGTGAAAGAAAGCGAAATGCAGCTACTTGCTTGTATTCATCATTGAATGCAGTGGGCTACGTGCTATGCACCCCTCTACTTTCTAGGGACCTACAGCTCAGACTTTTTTTCTGAGACATTCCATAGATGGCAGTCACTTCCAATTACTTTGTGCTTGTAGCCATCTACCACTAATTGCTTCCAGTTTGAAAAACTCTGGTGATAAAACGTGTTCAAACGATATTCGACAGATAGTAGTGGGTAGCTGTGCTACCCCGTCCCCCTCTTTGTGCTTACTATGCCAAACAAAAAAATAGACACAGGACCCGAGCTCTTCCGGTCTGAGCTTGAAAGTTCGTTTTTGAACCCTGAGGTGGACGTCAACAGTTGAATGTAAGTCCCAGGAAGAACCCTGCGTTGGCCGCCCCAAGAAATAGCCTGTACATTATTGCCTATGAGAAGTTTCTCAATACCACTGGTCTCTCTGGCTTATGAGAATGTCTTTATTCCATTCTTCTGGAGTCAACACCCTATGAGAAAGTCCTCATATAGTATTGCTGGAATTGAGAAGGAACTCGCCTGTGGGGCAACCTCTAAGTCATCTATGTTATTGTGCAGAGTCAAGGATGACTGAGTGACCGCAATGATCAGAATGATTAACCTCTGACAAGTGAAATGACCGATTCGGATTCATCAATCCCCTCCCCCCCCCTCTATTGCATCGCTACCCCAGTCCCCTTGTGTGGGGAACGATAGTCTAACAGCCTGCTGCGTCACCATGAAAGAGCCACGGCGCCGCAGCTTGTGACCTTGGTGAAGCGCAGGCGAATGTAACCAAGGCAACCACAACATGCCAGAAAATGGGATGTAAAGTCAGTGGATAGGGATCAAATTCAATTTACGCCGAATGGATAATTATTAACCAGCCAATGCGGCTGAGCAGAGGTAAGATGTTAGCACAGTGCAATATATTGCCCCACTGCCAGTGTTACAGATGAAACCTTTGGAAACACTGGCAAACTAAATAAAATAAATAAATAAAATAAACCTCAAGCTGAACTTGCCTTTGATGTTAACTCAGTCACCTGTAGCGCAGGCTTCTTCAAAAAATGCAGAGTTGGCACTATTTCACTAATCAGTGGCAGGCATTGATTTCCTGGGTGATCTTTAGGTTTCTTAGCATGAAAGGGTCATTGAAACTCTTCAAAGAAATTGATCTTAGGAAGCCTGACCCTAAACATTATGTCAAGAAAAACAGGTTTACTTTGGGCTCTCGAAGTCCGGGCGACCATAAGATGCTTTCATGCCAAGACGTCACCTATCATCGCAGGGGCTGGAAACATAGTTTTTGTTTACCCGAAGAAAAAGAAATCGATTTAGAAAGACCGCTCGGAGACCGCTCCGAGCAATCGTTCGAAATCACACTGTCAGGCCTGTGTTGGACACGAGTGCACGCAGAGGCTGACAGGGGAGAGGGGTTGCCGGAGTGAGGTAAGTGTTGTTTCGTGCCTGCGTGTCGGTCTGTATGAGAGAGGAGGGAGAATGTGGTGGGGAAGGGAGTGGACGGCGGTGTTGGTAAAGGGGTTGCATGTAGTAATGTCCTGAAAAAATGTCACTGGGCAGAAAAATTCGCCAAAAATGGCAGTTTTTGGCAGGGACATTATTACATTGAACATGCGAGGGACACCCCTGCAACCTCCAAAAGCTTGTTTTATTTGTCAAGGGTGCCCAGAGACCACGCAGGTGGCAACAGTGCATGATATAAGAACCTTTAACATAACATGACCCCTTTGGCGGGGGCAGATGGCCGTCCATGCTTCGCTCGGGAGGGCGAAAGGTGCGGTGTATGCAGGCTTTCTTTGTGCAGAGGAAACGAGGTGCGTCCATTGCACAGATAAAATGGACCGAGGTTGGATCGAGTCGAGACAGGATGGCTGTCAAGAGGTTCACCAGTGTCGGCCATTTTGCCTCAGGATTATGCCTCCCGCTAATTGGACGGTATGCATATATTCTTTTCTGCTTTTTTTCGGCTGGTGTGCTTCACTGCTTTTAGGGGGTTCTGCGATGGGTGCAGAAAAAATATTGAATTTCATTGCAGGAAATATCTTTGGGACAGCCTTGGGGATCTGTATTTTGTATGGCTACTTAACTAACTTGACTAACCACAGGCACATTCGCCACTTCCCAATCCTATTTCCTGTCGTCGGTGAATTCTATGTATGCAGTACAGCTGAAATGAAATGAAATTATATTTTATTTATATCGTGCTCGTACACAAGTGTTTACACTGCATTGCATGGCACCAATGTCGAGTCCTTCTTTATCCTTAGGGACAACTTTATAAACTACTTGCATTTATGAAGTTTCTATATCTCCATCTGTGGAATATACGTATGTGTTTCTGCGGATTTATATGGCAAATAACTGCAAGGCCAGCCTAGGATGTATAGATGGTCGTGTATTACCACCATTTTGTTTGTATCCAATATGACTGCAATAGCCCGATGGTACAGACAAGAGGACGTTTGTTGAATGTACCTTTGACGTATTTGAACAATGAGCATGATATTTGTATGTGACTGCATGTTGTTCAGCGGGGATGTGTGCTGCATGTAAAATATAGCAGAGCCCTGAACTGTAGACAGTTGCCATGGTGGTTGATAGACCATTTTAGTTTTTTTAAAAACATTCCCCCTTTTGCACTGCAACCCATAGAATACAGCTCAGTCCCATCAAACATTCGGTTCAGCTGTCATATGTATACTGACCTATCCTTCATTTCCTGAGCATACTACTTGCCATGTTTTTTTTATAATGTTTGAAACTCGTCATCTCTGCTAATATGTGAATAGTTACTTATTGCATCCATTGTAGTGCTCTATTATGTTCATGTTTGCGCAGACCATAGGGTTTTCTGAAGGGCCTGCCTGCCACTCCACAGTGCTTTGATGCTGTAACAATGACAGTAGTCGCTATATACATATCAAACGACATACCATAACCCAAAGCACAGTACCTTCCCAGGCGCTGTATTTTCACCCCGTTCAAAACACACACACTCACAGCTACCCGCTCTTTTTCATCACACACAGAGGTGCCTGTGCAGGCAGGACCGTGTGCTAAACACAGTTACTGAATAACCAGAAGAGAAAGTCAACATAGAACAGAAACCTCCTCTCTTTCCTAGTTGGAAACTTGCCAGAGTGCTTGCTTCAAAGGCACACATTTGAAAGAAAGCCGGCCAATGTGACGTCACAGGCCAGTGATCAACGTGTCACCTCCATAGCCTCTACCTAAGTGTGTGATACTTGGCATGGGGCAGTATTTCCGTGTACATAATGTCCCTCTCTGCCAACATGTGAGGCGCGCATGTGCACCAGTCATGCGCTGGTATTAACTGCTATAGAAAACGAGTGGGCACTGGTGCTGCACATATGCCCGCCGTTAGCCTTGCTCTGGGTTCAGTGTGATTGGCAGGTGCCATCAAGGAATTCTTATGCGCTGCAATGAACTCGGGACGCTGCCCGACGCACTCGTTTTGTTTCCCCCTCTTCTGTGTCTTTTTAGAAAACGTGCCAATAATAATAATAATATTATATGCAGGCAATAGACGAATGTTGTTGCATTGACCAAAGGTTGTGTCACCAGATTTTTTGAAAAAAATCAAAGAAAGATTTGATGGATCTCATATGGCTTCCGAGTTGCATTATAGCAAGTAAAATAGGGTGCCAAGCCCTTATTCTGGGTGCAGGGGGTGCACAGCATTGGAGCTACATTATAGCAAGCAAAATAGAAGGACATGCCCTTATTCTGCATGCAGAAGGCACACAGCATTGGAGATACATTATAGCAAGCAAAAGAGAGGGGCATTCCCTTATTCTGCATGCAGGAGGCACAGAGCATGGGAGTTACATTATAGCAGGCAAAAAAAGACTGGCATAGCCTTATTATGCAGGCAGAAGGCGCAACACATGGGAATAACACGAAAGAGGTGCAACGGATGGGAGTTACATTATAGCAAGCAACATATAGTAGAATGCCCTTATTCTGCATGCAATGGGACAAAGGATGGGAGTTACATTATGGCAAGCAACATAGAGTGGAATGCCCTTTTTCTGCATGCAATAGGGGCAAAGAATGGGGGTTACATCATAGCAAGCAACAAAGAGTGGAATTCCCTTATTCTGCATGCAATAGGTGCCAAGGATGGGAGTTACATTATAGCAAGCCACATATAGTGGAATGCCCTTATTCTGCATGCAATAGGGGAAAATGATGGGAGTTACATTATAGCAAGCAACATATAGTGGAATGCTCTTATTCTGCTTGCAATAGGGGCAAAGGATGGGAGTTACATTATAGCAAGCAACATAGAGTGGAATGCCCTTTTTCTGCATGCAATAGGGGCACATGATGGGAGTTACATTACAGCAAGCAACAAAGAGAGGAATTCCCTTATTCTGCATGCAATAGGTGCAAAGAAGGGGAGTTACATTATAGCAAGCCACATATAGTGGAATTCCCTTTGTCTGCATGCAATAGGGGCAAATGATGGGAGTTACATTATAGTAAGCAACATAGAATGGAATGCCATTATTTTGCATGCAATGGGTGCAAAGGATGGGAGTTACATTATAGCAAGCAACATAGAGTGGAATGCCCTTATTCGGCATGCAAGAGGTGCGAAGCACGGAAGTTACATTATAGCAAGCAACATATAGTGGCTTGTCCTTATTCTGCATGCAGGAGACACAACACATGGGAGCCATCTTTGCAATCGACGCCATATGCACACTTTCTGCATTGTGCATGGCAAATTTCCATCCAGAATCACCCGAAGAATGCAGTGAAAGGCATGGTATCCCAGAAGCCTTTGCAGATTTGCAGTGGTTTCCTAAATCATCTATGCTGAGTGCGGAAAGGGATTAGAATGGCCCCCAGGAAGAGGTTAACCAAAAGCCGAACTATCATTCCAGCTTTCATCCAGTAATTCTGGCAAAAGTGGATGAACACCTGATATCTCACTTGCTTAGCAATTTGCAGAATAATGTACATCCTCTCTACAAGACTCACCTGGTAATGTGTTTGTTGCCCACCAGGGGCAGTACTTATATGTCTTTTCCTTCTGGTGACGAAGATCTGCATTACTATCTTGGTCCTTGGAAGGGCAAAGGAGATTGCATTTGCAGTCGACCTCATTCTTGTGCCCCAGGATCCTCCTTGGGGGTGGCAATTCATGTGATGGGAGGGACAGTGGGTGACAGGAGAGGTCATCTGCTCCAGGCATTCATTGTGCCAGGTTAACATGAAGTATATCACTGTCCAATACAAGAGGGTTCAACAGCGAAATGCGTTAAGTCTGCATTTAGTTCCAGGGGGGGCATCAGGTGGCAGGACTGATCTATTTCAAGAGTTTCTATAGGATGAGCCATTCCCAAGGTGGCACTCGAAAATGTTAGAATAGAATAGCAGGGACCATGAAGTGTCAAATCAATACCCTGTTGAGAGTACATTTCACTTTTTTTGGGGCGGGGTGCACAGGCAGATATATCAGCCCAGTGGAGGATGGGGTTCATTAGCATATGAGATAATGGGCCTCATTATAGGTTTGCCGGTCCGGTAACAACGGTACCGGTAAGCTTGCCGGTACCGTTGTTACCGGACTGGCAAACTACGAGTTCTGCTCGCGGGTGCCTTCCTGCCTGCCAGGTCTGACCTGGCAGGCGCATCAGCACCCGCGAGCAGACCTTGACGGATGCAGCGGCACCGGTGCATCCGGCCTCCCCATTCCAATTGAGTCCAATGGGCTGCCACAATGTTATTTCTTTTTTCCCAGCTGGTCATTTGCACACATAGAACTGGATTGCCCCCTCCCCCCCGAGTTGGTGTGGGTATTTCTATACATATGGAATGCTTCCTGGTCGCCTGCCAGGCTGCGCTACTCAGTGAAGCTTTATGGTCCATAGTGCTGTTTGGGTTGAGCACCCTTCAGTTGATGCGTGTCCATTGGTAGGGAGCATGGTGCTGATGTCAGGAGGATTTGACTGGCAAAAGCTAGCCCAGGTGCAGGACATTTGGGGGTGAGAAGGTGACATGCGTAAGGATGGTGGTCAGCCTCTATCCCCCAACCACCGACCAGCACATTACTCTTCTGATCATCACAAGGGACTTTCTGGTCATCATCGAGTAGCATGCGGCAAACCATTATGTATCCCCTTTCCTCCTTGCCCGATCTCTCCTCCTACAATACGTCCGTCAGCCCAGTAGTGGATAGGAGGCACACCGTTCTTCAAATAAAGCCACTGTGCTTATAGGTTACGGAAGGTGGTCAGAAATTGGCTGACATTAAGCTAACTTCCTTAGGGCCCACTTTTGCATGTACGGAAGAGGGCAGGCAGAAGCACCCATCGTGCCACCTTATTGGCATTTCGTTTGGAGCATCCATCGCCAGAGATGAATTCTTTAGCTTCCTAGCTTGGGTGGTGGTAACTTCAGGGCCAAAAAGTGGCACCTGAACTCTTCTGACAGTGACTTCTCCTCATCGACTCTTGCTGGAGTCGTAGTGTCACAGGTCTAAGCGTGTGATGCAGATGGATGCCATCTCCCGGACTCAGAGGTCCTCTGTCTATTCAGTGGCTATCCCCGAATCGCCGAAACAGATTGAATCTCAGATGGAGGAGTTACTCTTTCCAGCAATGATCCCGATTTATGGCCAAGGCATACCTGCCTACATTTTCTAAAGAGAAATCCAGAGGATGACATCATCGGACGCCGGCCCCCTTTACCCCGAGACTCCGCCGAACCCACGCCACCCACATTAAAAAAAATATATATATATATCAATGTCAAATGACGCCAATATGAGCAAGATTTACTCTCCTCCGCCCATACCTCGATGTGATTAGCTACTATCGGTCCGTTTGTAGCCAATCACATGGAGGTGTGGGCAGAGTTAATGGAAGGGCTGTAAATCCCAGAAACTCCACGCTCTTTCCCGGAGACCCGGCGAAGAGCATAAAAATCCCGAGTTTCCAGGATAAACCCAGAGACTAGACAGGTATGGGCCAACGGATACAATTCATGAGGATTCCTCGTCTCAATGTTCCTCCTTATCTTATGCACCACCAGGGTCTGAGCTTACAGGCAAGCACACAGTCTATCTACAGAAGGTAGTGTTTTGACTTCTTTGCAGATGTTTGGGAGAATCTTGAGTTTTTATCGTGGTAATGTGGTTTCCTCTGAAACTGACACACTGTTCCATCCTTAGCTGCCAATTGAATTGCACTGGACGGGGACACAGCAGGGAAATACTCGTTATCTGACTAAAAGGGAGAGTAAGATTCTCCAAACGAGAGCCTCTTGAGAGCTACCGCTGTGAGGTGTTGACCTTTGGTTTTCTGGCAGAGCCCACAGGGAGCTCAAAGGCGAGAGTGCGGAAGGGGAAAACTTTCGATTTAGAATTTTCCTTTGTCGCTCTAAATAACTTTTTCGGCAAATAAAGATGTATCTTTTTTATGGCAAGAAGTGTCCATTCTTCACCATTCAACACATTTTCGAAACTGCATGAACGTGTCTGCAAATAAAACGGCCACATACAGAGTTTTGGGCTATTGGGTGTCACAAGCCAAAACTATTGCATTAGACTGCAGATGGGGAGAAATTGCATATGAGGAGGGACACAATGTTTGTAGGTGTTGTTTAGTAATTTGCCCACCCATTGGCTGTCCATGGCCATGCTAATCCAAATGGCCATTCCCACCCAGTTCCTGACCCTCCCCACCCAAAACACTGCATCATGGGAAAACTTTGAGCTTGTTTAATCAAGCCTTACCGTCAATCTTTGCACTCAAAGTGCCTGCCAGTGTTTTTTCAAAGAGGTCTTCTGAGAGTTAATGACTTAATTGGAGTTGTAAACCCACTACTGGTGTGATAAAATGTCTTAAACGGGTTGCCTTCAGCTACTCTATTTATAAGCACGATTTATAAGCACTCTACGTGTCCTTCACTGAGGTCCTGATAAAAAAAATAAGCATTGGTAAAGCCAACCATTTGGCTTGTTTATAAGTATTAGGTATTTTCCAAGCACTTCTGTTAGATGCTGAGGTACTTGCACCATTTTGCACCTGCCACCATCAATGGGCAGTTAATACCACTATGGCAGAGCTTGGCAAGTGCCTTTCCCATGTCTACTCAAAAGCCCAAACTGGTGGCATTGCCAATGCTTGTTTATTTTTACTTGTGGATCAGTCACTTGCAGAAACATAAGAACACAGTTCTGCAATACAAAATATTCACTTATATCAATGTTTGCGACTCGTGCATTGAGGTTATGTATGTTTTAACTAAAATTGATGCATTCGGTTTCTGCATCCCCGTCTCTATTTCAGACATAGGTTATGCTTTTGTTGGGATTTACCTAAAATGTGTAAATAGACATCGTACGAATGATACGCATGCTCTAACCTTCTTCATGCCCATTTTTGGCTACCTCTTGCCTGCTTCACTAGAATGAAACTTTTGTCTTTGTATGGAACTCATGGATGATGGTTACTCATGGAGCAAATATGAGCACTGCAATGGCACGTACACACATCGACTCGCCTTCTTTGTCAAATTGATGGCGCAAGTCAAACAAGCCGATTTGTGCATCCAATTAAATGTTCCCGTCTGTTTCCATTCATGGTTAACCTATTATCTATGACATCTACAAGGTCAGGCAGCACGATTAAAATCCACTCCAGACTTTCCGGATAGGCACACAAAATTAATGTGAAGTCAGTCAATCTAATTGGGTTTTATTTACATGGCGGTTGTTCTGAATACCTGGTATGGGTGGGACTCTCAAGGTCTAGACTTGGAGACCACTGCTTTACATTCTGCCTGTTTCCATATCATGACTCATTGGCTCTCATCCGTGCACGTAAGAAGAGTCCACTGTGAAGTGACTTAACATTTCAACATCTGGGTATCGGGCTCTTCATAGCAGCTTCTCCTTTCATTACGATCACTGTGGCATTGTAGAGGAGCAGGTGATATCATCGCTAGTGCCTGCCCCCTCACCTCCGGCATATTGGAAGAACAGCAAAGAGAGCACTCTGTGTGATGCCAAGTATCAACCCAATGCAGAACCGAAGATATGGAAGACGTTATGCACTCAGACAGCCGTATCAAATGTACCCCCGTACTGAAGTGGTGGAAGGATGTCAACATACACCATTGGAGTGACGTAAAAAAGGGCGACACAAGGATGTATGGAAATGATAGGCAGATACTTCAAAGATGAATGTGCAATTGAAGTAACAAAGTAATCAAATATAGAGACGAAGAAATCGCCTATGTTGAAAAGATGAGTGAGATGAAGTTCAACAAATGCACATATGCAGAACCACAAGGTAGTTAATGTTTGGGTATACCAGAGGACCGGGGTTCATGTTACACATTCACCGTTCAAAGCACCCAAGGCCCAACAAACCCTTCCCTGTATACAGACGGAGGACTCAGCCAAGGGCAAGTTAGAGCTGTCCTTTAATTTTCATAACAGACACGGATCATACAGGAAATAGGAACATATCCAGCAATCACGGCTCCTGAGCCTAAGTTAGGACCTTTAGTATGTGTGTGTCATCACAAGCTGAGGCTCTTCCATAAAAACCTATGAGCTTACACGATTTGGGTAGCTGGGGTGGTAGTGCCTACAGACATCACCTATACAGGTTAGCTGACTGGCCCTTACATGTCAGGTGACTTTGCCTCAGCCTTGCCCAGAAAATATCTATTACATTTTTGCCGGGTCGCAGGATAACCATTGGCCCTTGCCCTTTGCCTCCACCCCTGGATTTGTGTTACCTGATTGGCTGGAGATGGTCTCCTCAGGTCTGGGACCCAACTCTGTTCTCAGTGCTCCGTGTACCTTCTCAAGGTGGTGAGAAAGACTATGGGCCTCATTACGACCCTGGCATTCCCGTAATGAAGGGTGCCGGTACGGGACCAGCACCGTTCATTACGGGATGCCTTATTATGAGGTCCCCTAGCGGGGACCGCACAGAAGGTCTGGTCAGACCAGATGTCCTTAACGGGTCCTGCAAGGGGACCAAGGAGCCAATAACGGGCCTGTTATTAACGGGCCCGTTATTAGCTCCATTCCCATTGAGCCCCATAGGGCATGCAGCCCCATAGGGGCTCAAATGGGAATGGGGATTGGTTTTGTGAATGAGAAATAACCGGGTCCTCCAAGTTTGGAATGACCCGGTAATTCCTCATTCACAGAACCCGCAGCTGGAACCCGGTATGGAGGCATGGCTTATTAAGGGCATGGCTACCTCCATACTCATAATGTCGCCCTATATGTCCCCAGGGTTGCTACCAGTAAAACCACCTTGCCTTAGAGAGTGCCTGCAGGGTTGGAATGTTGTAAAACAACACATGTATCGCTTTGTGTATGCTTAGCTGGGAACTGCTTCTCGTCCCACCATGGATGAATGGCCATTTATTCAGCTCAGCCTCACCATGTGGGTGAAGGCCACAAAATGGAGCTTTCTGATCTGCCCTTAGTGAGGATTTATTCTGCTATTTTGCAGGTGGCTCCCTGTCCCTGGAGCCAGAAATGTTCTGCTCGTCTCTGACCTTGGCTGCAAGCACCAGCCCTGGACAGTAATTCTGCTATAGTTATGCTATGATTTCTATATGTCTATATTGTATTATTTTCCTAATGGGTTAGAGGTACTTTGTCCTTCTAGGTTCCTTTTACGACCATGTTGTTCCATATGGTTAGTGTGCAATAAGCGACTGCAAGCTTGCTCTGCATCTCTTGCTTTCTTGCATTTCTGCTTCACTGCGTTTGGCTATTGCGAGAAAATAATTAAGGCTTTTGACAGTATGTATATGTATCTGTCCTCAATTTACAGAACTGTGTAAGCATGTTCTTTGTGTGTGCACGTGTGTGTCTGTGTAACTTTGTGCATGGCTGAGAGTTTGGTTTGTGGCTAACGTTGCTATGTCGTGGTGTCTCTAATGACGTCCTCAAAGCTGGGTATTTATCATTAGTCAAACAGGTCCAGTGAGGCACCTGCATCCATGATTAGTGTTGAGGCACCTGTATCCAAGAAGATGTCAGCTGGATACGGTTTGAATGTTTGTCTGAGAGGGTGGTCAGTCATAATATCGAGAAAAAAAATGTCGAAAGACAATAATTTAGAGAAAAAAATGTTGAAAAAAAAATGGAATTCTTTTTTTTAAATGTATATATTTTTTTGGGGGTTTCGCAAGTAAAAAAAGGTAAAAACAAAAAAAAAGGGGGGGGTTAAGGGGGGAACCCTCCCACTTCGAATAAAAAGCATAGTGAAAAAGAAATATGATTTTTTTTTCGACATTATTTTTTCGAAAAAATGACTTTCGACATTTTTGTATTCGATATTATCACTATGAACCGTCTGAGAGAAAATCTGTTTGCATATGTAGATGTCACTGGCCCTCCTGGGGGCTGTCCAAACAATGACTGGCATCTTGCCTTTCGGGCTCTTTGCGCTGTCATGCTTATAGGGATCAAGAGGGGCATTTCAGGGATCCTCTCTTCAACAAGGCATATGGAAGCTTGCTGCAATAGAAACTATAATGTACATAAAGTGGTATGATGGAAAGATGGACGTCGGATCCTGTTGAAATTACCTCAGAGACAAAATGAGGCTGCAGGACTGGGAGATGCTGCAGAAACAGCTTTGTGCGAAGAACAAAGAATATCTGTTTTACTAAAACCGAGGATGATGCATCAGGACATAACTGGGAAGTACAAAGAGAGTTAACCAGGATAAGCTAAGAACGAAGGGCACATTTCTCTTAGATTAAGCAGAAGCAAAAACATCTGCAAGTGCCAGGTAGTGGACAATTAAAGAAGCGAAAAGCATATGTAAGTTGGAACAACCAAGTCTCAAGAGGCAGGAGGAGTAATAGCACCCACCGCAATTAAATCAAATAGCAGTAAATAAAAGGATGAAATGGACACATTTGTCGTCTACTAACACGTGGTGCAAGAACAGAAGACAAGGTCAATTCATTAGGCCTCAGACAAAGATAGTGGTGTACCCTGACTCTTTTAAAAGTCCCAGAGAAGAAAACAGTCAGCAAGGTTGACTGTAAAGGAGAAGCCTTGACTTGTGGCCTAACTGATGAGAGATGGTAGGCTAATTGGCCAAAGTGGGCAGTGGACTGACGTTGTTCTCTGCATCTGGGTTTCATTTTATTCACGTGCTGCTAGCGAGCCGAATGTCCAAGGTTGGGAGTCTATGCCAACCTATCGTGAGTGGTTATGGAGCAGCATACTATACAGTGTTGCAAAAGCCAATCTGTTGTTAGTATTTTGCTATAAACAGTATTATATGTATTTTAGGGGTAGTTTGAGGCGTGCCTACTAGATAAGGGGCAGCCAAATATGTTATTAACACTTACACATCCTATAAGTTTATATGTTCCCCTAACCAATCCCTCCCCTCGATAAGTGTTGTTTTTTGCCAGTAGGATAACGTCATAGCTGATGTACATTGAAGTATAACGTCTTTGTGCAATCTAAAATGAGATGAGAGCGAATGAGCTGCATTTTATATGATGACCAGATTTCCCTACTTTATCTGAGCTGACAATAAAGTAGCACTTTGCCATATTCTTTGAGTCTGTCTGGTTATTTGGGTCTGAGATCCTTTATTTTGGTAATTCCATTCTGCGCATAAGAAACGCTCCAGGGGTTAGTGCACCACATTGTTTCAAGGAATCGTTGCCAGGATGCAAAGATCCTCAGTGCATGTGGAGGTTCCTTCCTGAGACTCACAACATACACACAGAGGTTCCTAGTCCAGGTTCCTCGACGGATAACGCCTGCACGATGGGAAGAAAACAAAAAGCAAGGGCCTTTGTTTACCGCTCATGGGCACAACTGTGCTACCCGAAAACCATGCCCCTGGTCTGTCATGAAAACCATTTGAAGGCCAACGATGGCTTCACAAATCGTTTTCCTGGGGACCGGCACCAAATATATGGGGGTGCAAAAAATCCCTGGAAAAAACACACATCCACAGTGGTGCAGCCATATTCAGAACTGTCATGATGATCCGGTGGAGCGATCTGCATGCCGTGCTACTGACAATACAGGCTTTCAAAAATGTTTCTGGGATATTTCAAGATGGGAGCTCAGGGTGAGTGGCTCAGGGAGAGAGGTGGACTGGTAGTGCCGTCCTAGAGAGTTTTGAGGCATCAAGGACTTTCCCAACATCACTCATTTGGGTAATGGGGAGAACTGGGAATGGAACCTGGTCCTGAACCCCACATCCACTACAACAGATTTACACAAACAATACATTTCCAGAGCAAGCAAACTCAACACCCGCCCTCACATCCAAGCTCTTATGTTGTTTTATGTAGCCCAATGGAAGGAAGACACCTATCTAGCAGCTGATGTGGCTGTTTCTTGGGGATCCGGGGAGCTCTTTCACTCACCAAACACTGCAGTATGTGCTTTACTTTCTTGGGAGACCCATCACTCCTAAGTAAGGCTTCCAGTTTTCTGTTTTTACAGATTTTTACACATAAATACAGATGGAAATCAATCTGCTTTCTGTCTGTATTTATTTATAAAATTTGAAAAAAACAGAAAAACAGGTCTTTCTGTCTAGTTCTCTATGATGTCACTCATACATCACAGGCCAATCACATTTCAGATTGGCGGGGGAGTTTAAAAGTTGTATGAAAATAGCATTAAAGTTCTTCAAATTTCTCAATGTATGTCTTAAGGCAGCAGCAGTCACAGGAGAAACTGTTTGTTGTTATGGAAAAAATTGAGCTAGCATTTCTTTCCTATATGGCTGCATGTGTAAATGCATTTTGTTATTAAAATAAATGCAGAAAAATACTGGTTGCAAATTTTCTTTTTATATGACAAAAAATAAATGTGGATAAATAGAGAAAAAAGGCCAAACAATAAATATGGATAAATACAGATGGAAATGGCAGAAAAATAAATACCATAAAACCCAGAAGCCTTACTCATAAGTGAAGCTGGCGTGAGCAAGCAAAGGCTATTTAGTCTCTCCATTAAGCACAGGGTGAATATTATCCCACATGGACCGACACATGCTGCTTCAGTCATGGATGCTTCATGTCTCTTAATGCAAGCATGAATGAGGTATCTTATATGGCACACAATAAGGCAACGATCTGCTCTGAGATCAGAATGTTTGGCAGGTAAATGAATTAGTAAATACATGCCCCATCATCTTTCAGGCATTAAATGCGAAGATTGCTGCGGTGACCAGACTAGCACAATTGGCCTCATTATGTCTTCGGCCCTGGCGGCTGCCGCCTGAGTCGTTTTTTTACCGGCGCCCGGGATGGGTAATTCCCGGGTCCTTACGGCCCCGCCGGATCTGGAAATTGCCCTTTCCTGGGTGCCGATAAAAAAGGCTCCCCAACCCCATTGAGCCCCATATGTGCATCCGACATGGTCTGCTCGCGGGAGTCGGTCCGCCTGCCAGGTCAGACGTGGGGGGTGAAAAGGCACCCGCGAGCAGACCGTTGTTACTGTACCAGCAAACTTGTAATGAGGCCCAATGTCTAAATCTGCATTGAGTAACTACATGCAAACCTCATGCACTGGTAGAACACGGGATGCCTTTGCCACGTTGATCCCTGCATAGGCATGAATGGGAGCTCAGGAACATTTTTCTCATTAATTAACTGGTTTGAAAACCCCATAACCCACTGGTTGAGTCTTAACAAAATACCACGGCTCTGGTTTCGTATTGTTAATTCTTAATCCCACACCAGCAAGCATCATTTTAGAGAGGCACACAAGGTATTTCTAGGTGTCTCTGCACAGCCTTTGCGATTCATTTACAATGTTTGTCTCATATTTATTTATTTATTTTTAGCATTTCTAAAACGCTCACACATCGAGGCGCTGTTACAGGATTTTTTTTTTATTGCGTAATTGTTTCTTTTGTCTTAGTTGCCTTATTTATAACGCGCTTAAACACGCAGGGGTTTCTAAGCGTGGACCCGGGGATCGAACCTGTGTTGCTTCATGTCGTTTTGCTTCCAAGGCGTGCACGTTGCTGCTGAGCTATCCCATACCTCTCAACCTTTTTTGATACCAAGGCGGGTGAAAACCCAGAAAGGCCATAAACATAAAAGTAGGACTGCCGTAAAAACATGAAACGGCAGTCCTACTTCTATGTCGCTGACCTTTTACGGGAGGGGGGTGGGGAGGAATGCTCCCAGGCACAATCCTCTCATTGGAGGAGAGCGCCAGGGAGGGGAAGGGGGAGGAAATGGGGGCGTGAAAAGCATGACACTTGCTTTTCACGCCTCCATTCGCGCAGGAAGAGTCGCGCCGGGACCCGATTTCGGGATCTCGAAATCGGGTCCCGGCAAAAATATGAATCGTAGCTCCCACCTTTGCCAAGGCGGGTGAAACAGATGAGCTGGCGGGTGGGCGGGTGTGTAGATGCTTTGGCGGGTGACACCCGCCAAAAGCGGGTGAGTTGAGAGCTATGGCTATCCTCCCGGGTTAAGGAGGATAACGTTCGTTGGGTAGTGGTTTAATATATTCCTGATCACCCCGTCCTGTGACCCCTCCGGTCTTGTGCATGCGACATTTTGTCCTGTCCATCTTCAGACGTGCGATATTTTTCGAGTGCTCAGTAGTCACCATACGATGGAAGTGGAGGGCTTTCTGCAGCAGGGAGGCCTGAATTGCGAGTCAAGGGCCTGCTGGTCCGTTTCCTGGATTCGCAAGGACTGAGCATGCGTGCTGGTACATATAACTTGCCATCAAGGGACTTAACAGCGGAGCGCCTTACTTCCCCTACTATTGCGTTGTCAGCTGTATAAGGAACACAGACTCGGGGAGATGTGCGCCCTTAAAGGGGTTATAGTGAGAGTCCTTGGTGCTGTGTTTTAAAGCCTCTAAAGATTGGCATGGAATTGTAAGGCGGGTCTCTGCTCGGAGACTTCCTCCGTTTCCATGGCAATGACCAGGATGTTAGGAGGATGGTGTGGCCCCCGGGCGGAGGAGCCCATTTTGGGGGTGGGGAGTGTTGAGGGGCTGGATTTGGGAGTTGGAGGCAGGGGAGGAGGGAAAACAGCAGTGCTGGGTGCGGCGACCACTCTGGTTGCTTCAAACCCAGGCTTCCATGGGTAGATTGGCTGCCGCACTCACATAGGGTGCTAATGTAAGTAAAAAACCTGTCCTTACTAAGTTATTATTTTAGTAGACAAGGGACTTTTCTACTCTCTTAGAGGGAGTCCCAGAAAATGTTATGAACTGCACAACGAATGTGACTGCAACGGTACAAACGGGCAGTATTTGCAAATTCTGCTGGTTCTTACCGCCTGCCAGATAGCGGATGATGGGAAATTTACTGCATGCAGTAAATACTGCCACATTACGAGCTGAATTACCTCGTACATTTTACTCCGATTTTTACCGCTACCCAAGAGATGGAGATATACATTTTAAAGAGTTGCCTGAAGTTTTTTTTAGATCTGTTTTCATTGTAGTGGATGGAATCACACGCACTTCACTGCAGGAATAGAAATTCCTGCATGGAGTCACACAAGGGCTAAGAAGGGGCCACCTCTGATCCCCAGACTCTTACCCCCTTACCAGACTCTGTCCTAGGGTGGCCAACTGTGCCGTATTTTGTTGGATTGTAATTGGGGACTCTGTCCCACAGTTTGCTGAGAGGCTGTGCGGGACGCAAGTTGTCCTGACTTGCTTTTGTTCCCTGGAGTGTGACTCTCGGGAGACAGCAAGTCGGGACAACTTGCCTCCAGCACAGCCACTCTGCAAACTGAAGTGGCCATCTATCCCAAGGACAAACCATTTGCATTTCAATTAAGCCAGGTGATAAGAGCCAAAATGGGGCGGGGCAAACGTGAATGACACTGTGACATCATCACTGCCTTGTGGCCAAGTCTGCAAAAGCACATCAAAAATTGTCCACCCTACTCTATCCTGCATGATACACACTTTGTAAAGTAGTGCTAGGACCCACTACCCTACACAATCCTTTTCCAACCACGACACAGGGATGCAAATGGGCAGTAGAATACAAAAAAAGAATGCCTTCCGACCTTCTGAAATATTGCATGCAATATTTGTGCAATTCCGTAAGCCTCGACCACAGTGGGACAGACTTCTTGAAATGTGGTGGAATTCAAGTACCCTATGCGTTAACATTAACTACTGAATGCAGTCATTTCTTTAAAGAATGAGGGCCCTCTGACGCAAAACGACTTTGTCTGTGCTTTGTGTGTATTGCTTTTAAACATTGAATTTCTTTTATTCTCTAATCAGGGGTGTTGCTAGGTCTGGAAAAGACCCGGGGCTACGCTAATGTCGGGACTGGCGGGACTTGGTTGTAGCTCCTGAGATTCTATCCGTGGCTACAACCAAAGGACCAGGGGCTATAGCCCCCTTAGCTCCCTCCCCCTAGCAAGGCCCCTGTGTCTAATTAACCCTCCTTCTCTCCATTTACATATTCATATAATTTTACATTTCTTAACAGGAATTGTGGTTTAAACAATTCACCTTTTTTGACGAATTGAGCTGTGACCAATTTGTCACTATCGCTTTCTAGAGGTGCCCTTTAGAAGTGATCAGGATGCTACAGAGGATGTTGTGACAACTTGATACAATATTCCAAATGCGGCCTTTGGAGCTGGGCAAAACAAAAGGAGTCGCAAAACTGGGATACGGCTTATGTAGTGATGCGTTTAGTGGTATCAGGACTTTCATTTTGTAGTCGTTTTTTACTCTCATTAGGGACCAGTGGAGGCTTGTGAATTTTTTAATTGGAGGGTTGGGGGAAGGGGGGCATAAACATTTCCCAGGAATGTGCCTGAGTGACGGAGCATAGAGAGACAGTTCCAATCAAACAAGGGGAGTAAAATTGGGCAAACACCCATACAGTCGGTATTGTAGGGTAACATATGAAAAAATCCAATAGATGCCGGCTCACCAACAGTATACTGGAGCCTTTTCCAGTGGATTTTTATGATGCATTTGCCCACAAGATATATAAGTAATCTTCCAGAGTAAAAAACATTTTATTGCTGCCTTTACTAAAACATGTCTATGAAATGCCAGTAAAAATGCCATACCACAGTAAGAAAACATGTCCTGGCTGGCTGCACCAAAGTAGCCTATTATTTCCATGTAAGAACACTGATCATGTTGGCTTTGATATAATATCAGCAAAAGTGTCATGCCACTGTAAGAAAACACGGTCATGCTGGTTGTACCAGTAATGGGCAGTATCCACTTAGGCAGTCCCAAATCCTTGCATTTATGCATACATTCATACTCATACATGGATGTCATTTAGGGGTCACCAGGGGTCGCAACTGCTATCCCTGAGGTCTCCCTTGCTACCCCTGTGGTCTCCTTTGCTACCTCTAAAAATGTTTTTTGAGGCTCATGGGCTGTGGCCAGCAGCATGTGGCTCTTTGTTTCTGGAGTGGCTAGTTTTCTGATAGCTATAGCTGGTAAGATAGCCCAGTGGGTTGAGCACTGGCTGCTGCAATATGTGTGTGAGCTGCAGGTTGCAGGTTCAACTCCCAGCAAGGTCAACTCAGCCGTTCATCCTGCTGAGGTTGATAATTGAGTACCAACACAGGTTGGGTGATATTTTATGTATATTTGTTCTATATGAAGCACTTAAGCGTTAGGGCTGTATAATAACACATCATCATCGTTTGGCCTTGGACGTCTGCTTGCATTCACAGTGATTTTGTAATATGGGCCTATAGGCACTGATATTAATGATACATATGGTGATCCATTCCTGTATGAAATGTATATCACTTTACAGTGATATTAACCATATTTTTCGTAGTGTGCTCAGAAACAATGCTATGTGATGCCCACTCCTGTTTTGTCATTGGGTGAAAGGTCGTGCTCCATTGCTTCCTGTGATGTCACTTTGGGGTGGTGAAGTGGGAGAATGGAACAAAAGGCTCCCACCAATCCCCTCATGCCCCTGGCCTAGAGGATCGCGGCCCAGACACCCACCACGAGAGGAGTTTGCCTATCTACCAGACAAACAAATACCCTGGTACAGGAACATACGGATGTGCCCACCAGCCTGCCCACCAGCCTGCCCTGCTCATGCCGACACCTGCGGCATGGATGAACTCGACTGAACCATTCAATAGTAAATGAACACATCGTTAGAGATGCCATGACGACCTAGCCAACGGTCAGCACACCCGTGCAAACATGCACACTGGACACTCCCACACCAATCCACACGAAGAACATATTCAGTGCTATGACGTAGGTGACGGGCACACCCACTGACAGGCATCTTTATTATTTTTCACATAGCTTTTTCAAAATGCAGAAACGCAAGACGCACAACGAACCCATCTAAAATGCTTGCTGACGCTTCTCCTACCCCATGCATTGCAATGAGAAATATAACGAAGACATGATACTGGGGATAAAGTAATATGATACCATAACCTAAAGCGCCGTATATCAACCATCCCCACCTATGCACCAGGCCCAAGTAGGCCGCAAGCAAGAGCCTCCATGAACATTGAACGAGCAAGAGTACAATTGCTGACCCTGCAGAATGAGCCCGACGAGAACAGACATCAAAGGGCACAATGTTGCAAACTCGCATGCCACAAGCCGAAGCCAAGGTCACACCTGCAAACTAAGCCAGACACACAGTGGAAAATGCAATATTAAATGTGCAGAATTCTGCCTTAACCACAGTCTCTCCTCAGGTGACCAAGCCGAACCTGACAGGGTGCCAGGCCCAGGAGGAAGGAGGCGCCTGGATCCCACGTTTTGAGACACAGGCAGCAACAATTAAGCGACTCAATGGACATCTGCGGCATTGGGAGTAGTCTGCCCTCCAGCATATGAACAAATCCTCGCATTGTCTGCACATACCCATAGTTATACATTGGTGCGAATGACATTTGCACCGCGAGCTGGGAACAGCGATGGTCCCAGACTGGGGGGCTCGCGAGTGGACCAATCAGAACATGGGGCACTTATCACTGACGCCATTAACATTAGCCAATCCTCAGGGGTCTTCATGTAACAATTTTTATGTATCTAATTGAAGGGACAACCCAAGTATACCACCTGACTGACCCTCAACCACTAACAGCGTTCTCTATACGTATGCTATACTAACCCTACCACTCGAGGAACCAATCCAGAGTGGCGATAGGTTTTTTGCTAACTTTCTCAGGTGACGCGAGTAGCGCATCATACCGAGGTAAAAAGGGCCTGCGAGCCCCACGAAGAGAGAGTGTGTGTCAGGACGGACGCGTACGATCCTTGACCCATCCCTGCCGTTTTGTTTAATAAACAGCAGAATCACCTTGCTTCTTGCGTGTGCCTCCTACTCATTTTTGGGATACGCGGGAGGAGTTGGGGCCTCCCTGCCCGGAGGTCCGCGGACGGCCCAGCCGGCCCCGGGAGAATTTCCCCACGACAGTGGGGTCAAATGGCATCACGTCCTGTTATGTCATCAGAGGTCAAGGGTTGTGTGATGTCACTTCCCTGCACGCATACTCAATGTTTTTCTTTTCTTTATCTGCATATCACTCCAGCACAAAGCTCTGATTGGACACATGCTGCCTGGATGGCCCTCTTACTCACACCTATCCCGCAGACAGGAACCAGGAAGCAGTGTTAGATGTCAATCAAATTCTTCTTCCTTTCTGTTTCCTGACATGCTCTGTGGATCCAGCGTACTACCAAATCACTGCCTAAGAGACAATCTGTGGGGAGGTGCCATGAGCAACCTACACACCTTTGGGTGTGCAGAATCTCAGCCTGCTTGCCCAATGTGCTATGAAAACCTGGCGAAGCCAAACGCTCCCCACCTTGCATGGCCCATTGAGCATGTGCTTCTGGGATACTGTAAACCAATGGAAAACACATGTCTCTAACAAAGACAGCCCAGGAGTGCATCCTCGGCTACTTACTGAAGCTGAGGCACTACTCAAAGTTTTCACTAGTCTGGCTAGGCTCCTCGATAATGGGTAGTGGGCCGATGGCCAATCACCCATTGTGAATGAGGGACCACTGCTAGAGACCCAACATTCTCCCCATAGCCTTGTCCAATTATTTAATCTTTTTCAGGTCCTCTGATTTAACGCCACTAGAACTTGCATTTTGATTAAACTTCAAGACTCTGCTTTCAATCATGCACTGCTCCCTCAGTATTTTAGTTCTCTGTAGGCATACCCTTGCCATTGTGAGACTCTGATGAACACCCAGCGGCCAGTCAGCAAGCTGTGCGGGAAAAGGAGGGGGAGAGGGATAGAGGGGAGAAGAGGTTAGCAGGGCAGAGAGAGAGAAGGCAGAGGTGAAAAGCAAATGTCTTAAGGAGTTTCTGGAACTTAAGAGATCCGGCTCAAGACGAAGGGCAGCAGAGAGGCTGTTCCAGAGGGAAGCCCCTGATAAGGATAAAGATCTCCCTCCAAATCTCTGCTTGGAAAAACGGCTCACTCGCAGAAGGTTGGAGGGAGATGAGTGGAGGGCTTGGGAAGAACAGTATTTAGGTAGTCATTGTTGCAGATAGCTGGGTCCCAGGCCCCAGAACGGCTTGTGGACAATGCAGAGGGTCTTGAACTTGATCCTTGCAGCCACGGGGAGCCAGTGGAGGGATTTCAGTGCTGGAGAGATGCGGTCCCTGTGTTTGAGGCCAAGGATATGTCTTGCGGTACTGTTCTGGGTGAGTTGCAAAGGGTGCAAAGCAGAGGCAGGGAGGTTGAGAAAGAGGTTGTTGCAGTAGTCCAGCCTACAGAGAACCAAGGCTCTGGAGACGGTGAGCTGCTGGGGAAACGTGAGGAAGGGAAGAGTACCCTTGAGGAGGTGCAGCTGGTAATTGGACTTTTTGGAAATGTACGAAATGTGTTTGGAGAAGGAGAGAATAGAGTCGAAGATGACCCGAATGTTTTTTCTCCCCATTGTTCTGTTCCCCATTAAAATATTGCTTTTTCCAGACTTGTCCTTGTACTCATGGGTGGGTTTGAATTAAAGGGGGATGTTTTACCTTTCATAGGCCATATTTATTTATTTTTATGTATTTAATAGATTATAAAGTTCACACTACATGATACTCAATTATGTTTTTTGCCCTCTCAACAAGATCATTAACTTTTCTACCAGGACTCTCTTTGAACTTCCTCACTTCACTCCTAATTCCTTTTACGGTCACAAGGCTGCACGGCTCACAAAACAGGCAGATTTAAATTTCTGCTCCTGGTTTACTAATCTATCCAAGAAAGACACCACTGTATCTATCCTTATCTATCCAACTCTACAAGCCTTCTCGTAATCTCAGCTCAGCTTCCTTGACTACCCTTGTGGCACCTCACCCTCCCTATGTTCCGCTCACTTCTGCTCTTTCTCTCTTCTTGCTCCACTTGCATGAAATTCTCTTCCCCATGACATCCGAGAAACAGTCCACAATGATTTGTTCTAACCCAAACTAAAAACCTACCTCCTTGCCTCCGAGTTACCCACTTAACCTACGTCACATCTGCCTTCTAGCTACATTTTTCCCCTCACCACTACCGTGTCCCTCACCTTCTACTGCCTCCACTCAAGCACTTCATTCATCATGGTCAAATCCCTAACACAGCTGGCCGTACCGCCTACCTGCAATTAAACATTTCTAATGCTGGTTGTCCTTAATCTATGTATGTACTCGTATGTATTATCTCCAGGGACAGTTCTATTTACTCCTCTCCACTACCTGGTCAGAATGCCACTCAAACTTGTAAGAAGCTCACTTCTTCCCGTCAAATCTGATTTCTTATCTATTGTATGTTCTTTTGTATGCATTGTTCCTCCCTATATGTATACATGAATAAATAAATAAAACGAAGCTAGGCACTGAGGTGAGCAAGATTAATGATAGTAAGAATTGATAGATGAATTACCCATTGCTCGGGTTTCCATGGTGCACCATGGAAAGTGTTCACAACTGAAGTCATAGATTATGTAGGTCAATAAGGATCCTTCTGCAGCTGGTCTGAAGCATTCAATGACATGTACTTAGCCTCAAAGAGGATGAGGTAGATGGTCAGTCAATACTCATGACCACAAGGTTCCACCGGGCAGGAGATCACATTTCCAGGGAAATGGAGCATTGTGTCGCCGGAGTTTCCAAATAAATAATGGAGCAATGATTTCTCTGCACACTGAGAAGAACAGATGTGCACTAGATGGAAGCAGCAAGGTACTTATTCTGGATTATTACAGCCACATCTGTATCAGGGGTTGCCGTTGGTACGCCGGGATTTTCCAGGTGGCATTGTATTATAAATGTTAATGCAGATGCGTCGTACCCATTTCATAAGAAGTAGCCGAAACGCTGGCATAAGATTATTCCCTCTGATGATCTGTCTTGCTAATGTGTTATGCATTTCACATGTATGTCATGCTTCTGCTTTTGCACTGGGTAGCCTCATATTTTATTTAATTGTCTGGATCTTCAGTGTAAATACAAGACCTGTTTAAAGTAATCAGTCGCGTCCAAATGTAATCAATTACTTTTTGTTAACCTATTATAAATATATTATCTTGCAATGTGCATGAATAACTCGATGCAAATAAATAATTATTATAATAACATTTCCGTTTTCCAGTTAGAACATTTTTACTCGCTTATAAAATACTCTCATTGGGAATTCGACTTAAATTTTTTAAATCCCAAATACATCATTTTTCTTTCGACTTAAAAAAATAGGGAGCAAAGTACTCCCACTTCTACATTTTATTCGGAGTACTGGTAGAGATATTAGAAAACCATATTCTGTAATAATATGGGCGCTGCCATTCTATTGTGGAAAAGGCTACAATTTCCAAGTAGTACTATCTTGCATTAAAATGCATTGAGGTATATGTAAAGTGCAGTGCTGCAATCTGAACCCCCTCAAGGCATTTGCCGCTTGGGGGATTGGGAGCAAATTGGATCCTGAGGAAATGCTTTTCAAGACTTTTCCTGAAAGGGAGGTAGGTGGTGGGGATTGAAACGGTTGTCAGAGGTAACACGCTCCGTGGGTCAGATGCTTGGACTGCCACTTTTGTGTGGCAGAATGTCCCCAACGCCGGTTTCTTGTGCCTTGCTTTTAGGTTGGAAATGGGGTCCGATGATGCTGAGTCAACATACTTAGATATGTTTCTTTCGTGATACATAGCAGGTTCTATGTGGATCTCAGTCTTAGGTTTTTTCATGTGGCATGTCATTACAAGGATTCCTAGTCATTTCATCGAAACTGAAGCATCGAAATGCCACACCATCGAAACCAAAGCAACGTTTACCAATGCATCGACAGGCTATCTATTACATGTAAAAGTGCTTTTCAATCAAAACCAGCCCATCAAAAATATAAATGGACTGGTTTCGATGGAAATGCATTTTTGTAACGTTAAAACAGCACATGGAGCTGTCTAGTGCTGAAATTTCAGCACAGGCCAGATCCTTATAACAATTTAATGTTTTCTTGGTATTTTGGGGGGTGGGCGTTCCCCCCAAACCCCCCCAACCCCCCCCAACCCTAACCCTAATGTAACCCTTAATCTAACCCTAGCCCCAACCCTAACTCTAATGTAACCCTTAATCCAACCCTAGCCCCAACTGTAACCCTAATGTAACCCTTAATCTAACCCTAACCCCAGTTTCGATTATACCATTGAATTATAGTCAATGAAAATGTAATTCAATGGTAGTGCTTTTCGTTGAATATAATTCAATGGTGTGGCATAAGATGGAATGGGTTTAGATGAATTGACTAGATACCCATTACAAGCATTGTCCTGCATGGCTTTCCACAAGCCCCTCCCAGTAGTGAGGAGCCAGCCAGACTGCATTTTGAGGCTCGACCCCCATGGTGAAGAATGCCTTCCCCTGGTATCTGGATAATAAGTGGCTGCACTTGGTCTGTGGGTGGGGCGGGGGGCTCTGTTTAGCTTTCAATGAAGCCTTTGCTTGATGGAGACTCATGCATTTTTACCAGGTCCTTCTCAGCGACATAGCTTCTGAGTAAAGGTGAACCTTTAGCTGAATGCCAGGCTGTCGTGTCACTGGGCTAGACAATCGTGTATGCACATTGCTGTGGCCTAGGAAACGCAGGTGAGTTGGTTCCATCCATGGCTAGCAGCTGAAAATCGTATAAAAAATTCCCTAAATATCATCCATTCGACATCTTGCCCAATCTCCATATGCCAGTTTCTGCATTTTTGAAACGGTCATCAGATGCGGCTTATTGACAGAGGGTTGGATTATCTATAGCACAAGATAACTTCCCATGGCTAGTCCCCAGGCCGGCATTCTGTGCCACCCTATTTGTAGAGCGTTTTGGGGGAAATTGCACGGTCTGTATTCTGGAATTTGTTTCAGGCTTTTTTGCCAATTACACATTTTCCATTACAGACACCACTTTTTTTCCAGAAAAAAGGCTTGGTCTCTCTGTGCCATCTGATTGTCTCAAGTGGCTTCAGGGCTCACTAACTCTTCATCCACAGACTGTGGGCCTTATTACGTGGTTGGCGGTAACCCGCCGGTTTTACCGGCCGATTGCCGCTGACCTCGTAACACTGGTTCCGCCACCTGATATCCCGGTGCCAACAGGATATTACAGGTGGTGACGGGCTGGAATGTCAGGCGGCGGAAACTGTAAATCCCCATTTCCATGGAGTACCATAGGGTTCCACCGGAATGGGCACGGTTCCGGTGCTTCTGTGAAAACCATGCCTGCAGGGGCCGGTTCTCCAGCTGGTCAGACCGTGGAAGATCCAGCCCCTGCAGGCAATCTCATAGTCTGGCGGTCTGAACAGGGTGCAGGTACGTTGCTACCGGCATTCTTATTTCCAGACTGCCAGACTTGGAATGAGGCCCATGTCTGTTTATGCACTAAAGGTATTTCAGTCCCTTTATTGCTATAAAAGAAAAGTCTTTAACCGAGTAAGTCCTGGATAAATCTTTTGACTAATCCAGGACTGCCGTGTCCTCCAAACTATTGACCTATGAGCTATGGAGCAGGCAACTAAGTTCTGCCCACCCGTTTGTTCTTTAGTAAGTTGGTGGCCATGAAAAGCGAGTGAGTTTGAGTTATTATCTTTGTACCAGTTTGAATAATCACTCTGGTGGTCTAGCTGACTTTATTTAACATCTATCCTGGAGTATTCTTGACGTAAGCCTCGGGCTGAAACCTCACAGCTCACTTGTGACATACATGTGGCTGGCATCCAGACATATCTATGTGTCTTGTGCACCGCTTACCCACATTCCCTATTCAGAACATGGCTGCAGAGAAAAGGCTCTATATTTGTGACAATGACGTAACATGAACAAAACAGGGATTAGGATTTAAGACCAAGGTCTTGTAATTACCAGACACTTGACCTAATAAGATCTCTGTCTACCATTTCCAGCACTCAGTTGATCGCGCAACCTTATCAAGTGGCTGCTGTGATAATTTGGCTTTAGTCATCATTTTAGCTAATTTCTGGTGGGAGCCTGGAGGTATTTGAAAGTATAGAAACTACCACTCTCCCATAGATGAGTGTTACTTTCCACTGCCAGAGTGGTTGCCACATGGTTAATGAGATTGCTTTAAAGTAACCCTGAACTGGTGCTTTGTAAAATGGCCACATGAAACATGGTTGACCATTGTTTTGTTGATTGATGCCTGTAATTCCGAGTGCTGGGGAACAGCAGAGCTGTAGTCCCTTATTGTGTGGTGGGTTCTCAGGTTTCTTCCTTGAAGGCTGTGCGGAGATGACAGACCACTGGCTGCCAAAATGCAGGGGTGCCTATTCATATCCTGCCTGCGCATGCCCTGTAGCCACAACTCCACACATGTTAATGTTAATGTAAATGGGCCTTGTACTGCGCACTCTTGCCCCATGTGTGGTCTCTTGGAGCACTGGCGTCTCTGCAAAGGAGGGTGAATTTCGGTTTTGTTAGTGGGATTGAGAGGGAGAAGAGCAAGAGAGCAGTAATGTGCTGTTGGCAGCTTCAGTTTAGAGAAACCGGTCACTGAGCGCTGGTGCACTTTCGGTCGGAAGCCGTCTTGTGGCGTTGAGGTGTGATTGTGTGTGGTTTGTTTTCATGTCGGGTCAGGTGTTGTGAAGTGCGTGCGGTTTGTGGTCCGGTGGAGGAGTGGTTGTGTTTAGTTCAGTGTTTGAAAGTAGGTATGCAGAAAGGTGAGTTCTTAGTACGGTTGGTTAGTGGAAAGACATTTCCTACACCCAACAATCCCTCCATTTTCGATACATTTCCCAACCCAGCAGTTCATACATGTGTGATGCCTTTCCCACCCCCAGCACTCCATCCAAGTGAAACACATTCCCTGTCCCCAACATTCCATCCAAGCGCAGCACAGTTTCAGCCCCCAATCAGTCTAAGTCCATCTAAGTCTGATGCATCTCCCGCTCCTAACCACCCTTCCAAATTTGACATTCTTCCCTCCCCAACACTCCTTCCAAGTCTGGTGCACTTCCCAGCCCCAACTGCCCATCCGAGTGTCACGCATCTGTCCCCAGCCCGGTGCGACACACTTCCCACCTCTTGAACAATCCATGTAGGTGTGATACATTTCCTGCCCCCAACAGTTTATGAGTGCAATGCATTTTCCAGCTCAACGATCTGTCTCAGGGAGCCGTACTCTGCATGCTACAGATGTTGTATAGTGCCTGTCTCACTGCACAGCAGGGAGTATAAGGTGTAGCTATATTATTATACCAGATGTAGAATGTGTCTAGTTTACACAGTTAGGCTGCATGCCGGGTAAGATTAACCTATGCTAGTAGAATGGTGGCAGCTGTATGATATCAGGTCATTAGAGTGGTGGGTTTTTCGGGAGTATATTAATGGTTGTACTCCCATTTTCTTTCTCAAAAAAGACCTCGCAGTTGATGGTCTTGTTTCTGACGATGCTGCACCTACTTTAGGGGTTCTGTTATCTAGTAGAGGCAGGGACATGGATCTTTGCATTGGGTTTGACCACAAAAGCAATGATCACACAGAGGACTGCGCCCCTTCACTCGAATCAGCTCCTGTGAGCTTGGATCCTTGATATTACTTCTTGTGTATCTACTGACAGCACTTGTCACCGACCTGGTAAACTCTGGCTTTGGTTCTGGAAATGCTTTAGGTCAGGGCTTGACCCCATACAGGATCAAACACTTTCAAATGATAGAATAAGTGGTGTGCAGATGAGACGGTGCACTACCAGGATCTCTTGACCTGCTACCTGGAGCCATCCGCAGGGCTTATCATGACTCCTTAGGTTCTCCATCCATTTGTGGATTCGCCCCCTGCTCAGACCTACAGTATCACGCAAGGGACCTGGGCAAACAGCCTTAATGCCCTTGCATTATATATCAGATCTGATATGGAACTTCTGTCTGTGAAGATTCTCTGCGGCTGCCTCTCCTGGGGGCATCATTGTATTAAATCTGAACATTAGTCATCAAGTCCCGATCTTGCCCGATGTCCTAGACCATGCTTTCTCCCTAATCTCTTCATCCGATGTCATCTTTTTTTCACTGGTTCTGAATTGATAAAAGTACCATGTGCTTCTGCAGTTCAAAGTCATATGTTCAGGCAGCTTCAATCAAGTGGAATCATCTGTCGTCCATTCAAACGTTTTAGAGATTGGGCATCATGAGTTTGGAGGCATTAACAGTGTTAATGCCTGCAAACAGAATCACAGGTACCTACACTGGGAACAGTGGAATTTCTGCTTGGTCATGAGCTGTATTTAGTCCCCATTCTGAAGCCCCATAAGACTTTATTGGGATACAGGGAAATTACCTTCGGAGGTAATTCCACTGACGGCAATTTCCCTATATTTTGGAGGTAATACCATCACGCACATGCTGGAGGTATTACCTCATGTGGAGTTTGGAGGGGACTGAAACGAATCGATGTCATTCCGTTAGCGCCAGCTTTTTCAGTAACCTATAAGCTTGCACTGAAGCCCTTTATCTCCCGAATATCAGGAGCTGCTCCAAACGTGTGTCCCTCTCCCTCTCTCCTTTAAAATGGGATTGCAGACAAAAACAAAATTATCCACAGACAGAATAGCAATGGTTGCTTTTTGGTTGTTTTTGGTTTAAGGTGAAATAAATACACTGTTGTTCAACTTGTACCTTTGTCACACCTAAGTCCATTAGCAACGCACAATATTGTATTGTATAAAGTAATTCTGTACAAATAAAAGTACCTTCTTTGATAGGACAATGTAGGGACTTACAAAAAGTGTCACCTTCAAACAAGCAACACCTTAGATAAAAAAATATATAAATATATTTTTAGAACAAAAAAGTTCAGGATAGGCTAGGAGCTTCTTCTTCTTCTTGCTGATAGATTTTATCCATTAGCTGTGATTTTTGGATACCGAGGCTTGAGCTTCCTTACTCCATCTTCTCGGGTTGAGTATGTAGTCGTGGGTTAGGATTCTTCTTGGTCTGTGTGCACTTGTCACAGTAGGGCTGGTTTCACAGCGTCTTGACCGTGATGGGCCGCGGGTAGCGGTCGAAGGGGTTTGCAGTGGTGGCAGTGAGTCTTCTGATCAGAGGGTTCAGGTTATGATTCAGTCCTTGGCAGAAGTTCTTAGAAGTTCGTCCAACATCTCAATGTCCAGGTCTCTGAAGGATAGGCTAGGTAGAAAAACGTCACAATATTTGTACTTTTCTCAGCCAGGCAAAGGAAATCTGGAAAATGCTGTTTATTTATTTATTTAAATAACATTTATAAAGCACTCACACAGCCCTGTTACAGGGATTGTTTGTTTTTTCTTAGTTGCGTAATTGTTTTTTTTTTTTTTTTTTCTTAGTTGCGTATTTATAATGCGCTTAAACACCCAGAGGTTTTTAAGCGCGGACCCGGGGATCGAACCTGTTGTTGCTTCGTGTCGTCCTGCTTCCAAGACGCGCACGCTGCCGCTGAGCTATCCTATCCTATCCAACCGGTGTAATTGCAATTATTGACTTTTTGAAGGGTAGCAGTTGGCTGCTACACAGCGATGCTTGTGCCAAGAGCTCACTCTTTGAACAATGGAGTCTTTACACAAACGGGTACAGAGCCTGGTTAGTTGACTCTGACCTTACTGGATACACCACGAATGCGACGCATTTAGAGGTGTATGGGTAATAAAACACACGTCATTAGGTTCTAGGCAACAGATCAAAGACGTACTGGAGAGACCGCCTCCACGACTGCCGGCCTTTGTGATTCCCTTGCCTGCTCCCCAGAGAGGCCTTCTAAGTACGAACACAAGCGACCAGGTGTGATGCGATCAGCAGACCGGGAAATCACTGCAACCAGTGCAGAGAGGTTTAGTAGTGGCGGACCGGTCGAGGGTTACAGATTAAATGGCGACACACACAGTGAACCTAACACAACAATAACTCATTATACTTACAGGAATATTAGAAAATACAAAACAGAGTGAGTAGGGCGGGCACTTTTCACCAAGCGCCGGCTTTATGAGTCAGGTGGTTATGTGCTCTGGTGGTTGCCAATCACAGGCGCTGGGTGTGCATTCTGGCCTCTAAATGTATTGATAATTACAGTCATTTAGTATGCCAACCCGTTCCGTGTGTTGCTGCTTTTGCGTAATGCTTCCTCCTCTTTCTTAGAGGAAGGGGAGTATTTTTAGCAGCAACAGTCAAAGTGTGCGTGGCTGAAGTAAAGTTTTGTCTTTTTAGCCGGAAATATCCAGTACTGATATACTAACCATCGGTATCCGGTATTGCCCTGTTTTTGGATGCCCGAGAGATCTCAAAAGAGTCCTTGATACTCAGAGCTCTTATTTATTGTCTGCTATTCTTGAGAAGCTTGTTTGCTCAGTGGAAGGGGCAGCACTGTAGGGCATCCTCAAATCCATCCATTCCACCCGTAGGATTGTGCGTAAGCATCCGGCAATCCACCCCAAGACTTTACAGCTACCATTCCTTATTCCGCTGTTAAGTTTTACAGTAAACATCCTTCTTTTCACACTTACACATTATGGTAAGTTTCGTCTATTCGCATTCCACCCTTATGCTTTTCAATAAGCATCCAGCATTCCACCTTTAGACTTTATGGTAAACATCCTCCATTCCACTGTTAAGCTTCACAATGAACGTCCTCCATTCCACACATACACTTTACAGTAAACATTATCCACTCCATACTTAAACTTTACTGTAAACATCATCAATTCCGATTCCACCTTTAGGCTTTATGGTACACACCCAACATTCCACCCCTAAACATTCTCTATTCAACTGTTAAGCTTTACAGTAAACATCCTCCATTCCATACTTACACTTTATGGTAAACATCATCCAATGACATTCCACCCTTAGGCTTTATGGTTAACATCCACGATTTAAGTTTAGCCTTTTCAGTTAACATTCTCCATTCTACCTTGAAGCTTTATTGTAAACATCTTCCATTCCACACTTACTAGTAAACTTCATCCGTTTTTACTCCGCTGTTCGGCCTTATAGTAAACATCACACATTTAAGCTTAAGCTTTATAGTAAACATAGTCCATGCCACACTTGCGCTTTACTTAAAACATCCTCCCTTCTACTCATATGCTTTACAGTAAACATACAATATTTCAGCCTTAGGCATCGCAATAAATGCCCTCCACTCAACGCTTAGGCTATACGGTAAAGATCTATACTATTCCATGCTTAGGCTTTACCGTAAACATGTTGCATTTCAGCCTTTCTCTATACAGGTAACATTTACTATTCTGCTCCAAGGCTTTACTTTAAACAGCTTTGATTCCATCCTTAGTCTTTCAAATAAATATCCAGTAGTCTACCCTTAGGCTTTATGAGAATATTTTCATGTCCACCCGTATTCTTTACATTGCTGAACGTTCTTAATAAAGCCTGATGTCGACTATTCGCTTTAATGACATCCTGGAAAAATCCCAAATTGCCAATAATCAGTTTGTTGATGATGTGTCTGTTTCCATTGCAGTTAGGAGTGTTTTGTCTGCTATCAAGAGTGCATGAATGACTTTTTATCTGAATTCATACATAAACTGAACAAGGTCTCCTTTGCATGAGGGACTGCATTCCCTTACACAAATTTAACCGATGGTAGAAACAGTATGGCACCAGATTCCATATGAGTGCTCTCATATAAAGAGCGACCAATTCAAGGAACTCAGTGGCCAGAGTCCCTGGATGAGGTGACTCCAGACTGTCAATGTGGTAACTAGACATCGATAATCCCTCACAATGAGTGAGTCATTTACGCGCATGCATGAGCAACCCAATACGTCATATGAGTAATCCCAATACCATGTCACCTATCCTAAATCAGTATTCCCCAACACTTAAGAGTGATCCCAGCCAGTCTGCGAGTGATCCCAGGCCCTCCATGAGTAAACCATAGGACATATGATTGATATCAGATACTGTATTAGCGACTTAACATGCCAAACGTGTGACCTTGTGCACATTACAAGAGTCCCAGACACCATGAGTGAACACAGATATTTTATGAGTGAATGAATGCTCTGCATGAGTGATCCACTACACTCTATACCTGAGTGCTCACAGGCACTCTGTGCTACCATAGAAACTCAGGGCAGGGCCTACGCTACTGTATGCGTGACCTCAACCATGCATTTGTGATCAGGAATTCTGCATGGGCAGCCCTAGGGTACACTGTAATAAGTGATGAATTACACTTTGATGTAATCCTCCAGTTGATTCACATTGATGGGGTGTGTTTCTGGTACCTCTCGCAATATGTACCTCCATTCGGGTCCCCATCCGGGAACATTGAACAGTGTTAGTATTAGAGTCATCTCGAGAAGGTACCGTGATTAACCATCATGCAGATAGAGCAAACAGGATGTTTTGCTCTTCTGTGGTACCTCCCCTGGCGGCTTGTAGAGGCCTTGCTTGCAATTTGCCGGCACTCCCCAGCTTCCTGCTCTCTTTTATCTCTGCTCTCCTCGCCGTTTTACTTTCTCGCTGTGACTTGTAAAGCACTCCATTGCTTCCCGAAGCTAAGTCTGCACTCAATAAATACCCTATTCAGAATATAATAGTCGTCTCCACGATCTTGGAATGTCAGCTTTGATCTACGTTGTTTCATCAAATCCAGATTTATTCCAATCTCTACTCTTCTATGTTGCCATTTTTCACCCCCCTCCTCTCTTCTGGGACCCAAACAATGCCCCCTTCCCCGGTCCTACCTCAGCACCCTAATCGTACATTTCCTCTACCCACAACATATATTCTATTTATTTATTGTGCATTTCTAAGGCGCTTCTACAGCAAGTAAATTGTGTTTCAATGCGCAATTTGGGAAATTTCAAAATGGAATCCCATTTCAAAATAAGGGAGTTTTGCTCATTTTTTGTTGAACACCCTTCGATGAAATAACATATTCCTGTTGGCTCAACCCTCCACACTGTACTGTTCTGGACCACTCCCACACCCCTTCTGTCTGTTCCTGAAGGTGGTCAAGTAGGTTAGGCAGGCAGATGTTAAGCCCCCCCCTCCAATTCGCAATTTTTGCAGGCTTTGACGTATTCCCAGCGAGTGGGTGTCCCACCACCTAGTGAATGAGCTGGAAATGGCTTTGTAAAAGTCTGGTGAACTGAAACTCTGTGCAGCTGGGTTTGTGCATGCATGCTATAATGTGCATACTAAGACGAGCTGCATGCCCTTCATATATGTCTCTGTCGCAGTTGCCTGCATTCGACCAGGTGGTGAGATTGGAAATGACATGTACAAGCAATTTTTGTGCGGGGTTCTTTTCCCTAAGGTTGCTGTTGTTCTCGGGTACACACATTTGTGTTTTGACTCATCGGAGGGGCTGCTGCCGCCTGTAAGGCAAAACTATGAACATGGGAAGTGGTGAGAAGGAGATGGTATGGGGAGAGCAGGAGGTAGCACATGTATGTTTACAGGTGTATTATGCATTTTGTCCCACCCACTGCACACCCGAGTTGGCGGGAGATGTTGGGAGCGGTGCTCCTCTACTTTTTTTTATTACGTTTTACTGTTCCTATACTTTTGTTTGGAGAAAAAAAACATTCCCCAATAGTTTCGGTTTAAAATAAAAGAGTACGAAAAAGTTTAAACTTGCACTTCTGGAACATGTTGCTAGAGGTATGACGTTCCCAGGGGTGTTTGTTTTTTGCTATCGCTTCCTTGGGAATACGAACTTGGAACTTGCTGGACCAGCTTCACCTTCACAACACGTTGAGCTATCTTAGAACTGCTGGATTACTCTTATTTTCTCAGTGGCCTGCTTTGGACAAAGTCCGTTGCCCAGCCCCATCGTAGCCCTGCTGAGGCACTAATCTGATTGTTTCTTTTGCATTTAAGCAACTTAACGTGAAAATACTGCAGACCCAGCAGTACGTGCAGTTGATGGGTTGGTGGGAGGAGTGGCTTTAATCTTTAACACACCCCTTAAGGTGTCAATGGTGGATTATTAGAAAGGGGAGGGAGCGTAAAGTTGCATGCTGTGGGGAACAAGAAATGAAGGTAATGGGGGTCATTTAAAATGCTTTCTGATTCACTTTGTTTCTTTCAGCCTTTACACAGTGGTGGGGGTGCAATGGAGGCAAGGCAGGACACAGCTATTGGGTTTGTATTGCGCTGGGAGGGGGCAGGGCAATGGGGTATGTGGGGAGCTGTGGCGGGACATCAGGGAACATAGTTCCTCTACTTTATTTTTGTTCACTTTGACCAATGACTATAGGTCAGGTGATAGCTACGGGTTTCACCATCGACAAACCTCTAATCCCCTCCCAAACCTATCACACGATACAGTGTTTGTGATATTCTCTGTCACCTCCCCTAGCTGAGATCACTTGGTGGGGTTTTTGCAACAAAACACAAATCTGGGGAGACTTCTCTTTGACCCATGGCCCTCGCTCCTTTCCTTGCTCCCTTAAACTCTGCCTTCTTGGCGGGAGAATGGTCACTCACAGTCTTGGGGGTTTTGGGTGCTCTGTGCTTCTTTCATGGCTTGGTGTCATGACTTGATTTGCCTTTGTAAAATTCACCAGGATCTTGCACATCTCCTACACTGCTCTGGTGAAACCTGACCTCCCTCTGCACTCCTGTCATCTGATGTTGGGCAAGGTGTCAGATCCTTTAGATCGCATTGGGCCCAGCAGCTCTCATGCTTGACCCCTCAGTTAGAATGTTGGGACCTTCCCTGGTTGCTCCTCCTACTGCAAGTTGGGAACCCCCCCGGGAGCGTTGGTTTAGACCAGCCCGTTTTCCTGCAGCCCCTTGTGTCTGGTCGATGTGTTGCAGCTGGTGAGTGACCCGCTCCCAGATGAGACTTGAAACTTGTGCTGAAGAGGTTGATACCCAGACCATGTGAGCCATCGTTTAAAAAGCATGGTGTTGCTGGAGCATATCACAATGAAGAGGACAATAAGTGAGCTTCAAGCTTTCTGTTCTTCTGGGCCTTGTGGAGAGTTCCATTGTGACAGGATGGGGCTAATGACTCAATGCAAGTTTGGCCGGTTCCATTTATATCAGTAAACACGCATCTCTTGTTACTTTGGTACCCAGTGGTTTCATTGTAGAATATTCATCACTCACATTTTTCGTTGCAGAATATTAATTTCTAAGAAATTCACCTACAATATATAATTCTTATAATTTTGTCAAAGAGGTACAGAGAGTACTTTTGGGAAAGGGGATCATGTTTTATGGACTAGGGGGAGGGCTGGTGGTTATTACGGGGAAGATGTAGGTTTCCTCAATGCATTTTCCTGTTGCTCTGATTTTAAAAAAACAGTGAAAATTCAAAAATAAGACATTTAGGGTAGAAAAATGCAGGCATAAAAACACATTCAATCATTCATTTCTTTCCCAGTTCTAACAACTCATTGGCCGGGCACGTTTGTCAAACAAAGGTGAGGGTGACCCTTAAATTTGATCTGGATGAGTGTTGCGTGTATAGTGTCTAGAGTTTACTGCCACATTGGGGCTCATTAAAGGGTTGCTGGTATCCCGCCAGTCATTCTGGTGGGATACTGGCAACCCTGCCTTACCGGGATATTGCGGGGATATTACGAGCGGTGGAGTGGCGGTAAGTTATCATTCCCATGTACTGAATAACCGGCACCGCTAGTAACAGTGCTGGTGATTCAGGCATTTGTTTGCTGCTAGGGACCTGAACTCCCAGCAGGTCAGGTCTGCCGGAGAGATCTGTGGGCCCCACCGAAAACCTGAAGTGTGTCGGTCCGGTAAAAATACCAGAGCCGAATATTACCAGAATTTCTTCATGACCGGCACACTTGTAATGAGGCCCATTGTCTTCGTTTCTCAAACTAGATGAAGCTATGTGAATAGTAACTCAAGTACTTCTGTCCAATGGTGTACCTGTTGGTATCCTGCCACCTAGTGGCACTCCTGGAAATTGCTTTTCAGAAGTGCGTTAACAACTACAGAGGTGGTACTGTCTTTGGGCACTTGCATATGTGCAGACCCAGGGTGTCTAAAGCATGTAAATAAAACCAGTTTGCTGCCCAAAGCTGGAAAGTATACCGAGCAGGCTGTTGATACCAAAGGACGGTGATCGCCCATGGTAATAAGAGCCTGCCCCAGAAATAGTCCACCTGAGTCACCGTAAAGGAAACATTATCTTACCCTTCTGCTCATGCTCTCTCGTACTGCCAGGCTTGTCTTAGACAGTTTATTGGCTGAAAAGAGCATCTTTTTTGGCTTGAAAAAGCCCAAAACAAATTGCTTAAAAATACATGAGAAGAGGACCCCTCAACATACAATATGCCTTTAAGAAACGATCAGATCATATCAAAACAGACTTTGTATGGGAGAGAATAAAGAAAGCTTGGTCTCTTTTACGCAAACCAGACAATGTACCAGAAACTCCACAGCCTTTGTGCATTGAACAAGCTGCACCAGGGAAAAATAAAGAAAGAGCCACACATGCGCACGCGCTTACACATGCATGCGTACACATACACACACACACCCCAAATACCTCATTATAATTCTGGTGGTCTGGAAATAAGGGTGCCGGTAGCAGCGTAACGGCACACTCTCCGGACTGCCAGACTACGATATGCCTGCAGGTGCTGTTGCTCCAGATAGGTCTTACCTTCCGGAGACACCGGCCCCTGCAGGCATGGTTTTCATGTAAGCACTGGCGCCATTAACAACGGTGCCGGTGCTTCTGTGTCCCCATTCCGATGGGGACCTATGGGACTCCACGGGAATGGGTAATTACACTTTCTGCCGCCTGATATCCTGGGTCGCCGGGACTTGTCCCGGTGGCACCCGGATATCATGCGGTGGAACAGTGTTACGAGTTCCGCGGCAACCCGCCGGTAGCACCAGTGGGTTACCGCCATACTCACAATGAGGCCCAATATCTCTTCATAGAACCCGGGACTGGATATTTGCATAAAAAACCAAGAGTATTGTGGGAAAAACAAATGGTCACAATTTAAAATGTGAAACATGTCTGATAGTGATTCAGCAATAAACCCTTTTGAGCGTGTAGGGGAAGTTGGACTCTGCTCTTTTCACTAGTCACCATACTCACCCTAGCAAATAAATATCTACAAACTGCAATGCATATATACCAATGTGGGCAGCTTCTCAACAGTATGTGCGATTTTGACAATTTCAACATTCAGCCTCAATCCTGAGTCTTCCGAAGTCGTGCAGGCTGCCAAAGCTTGCCCTGAGAATATATCGGGGAGTTTCCCTGTCTAGCCTCTAGAGGCTCAGGCAGATCTTTGGCAAGAAAAAAGTCTTGTTCCGGCCCATTTCCTACTCTGCAGGTAGCCCTACTGTGTAACAAACCTAGCACAGCATGTGGTTAGTGGGTGGCATTAGTAGCACAGGGAACAACCATCCCACCCCTTAATGGGGGTTGGTGGGATTAACACCGGGAGCCTGCCAAGCTGCAGCATGGTATGCAGTTCCCTGGACGTCTTCCATAGTCCATATGCCTGAAAAGATGTGTTTACCCGAGGCGCTTTTACTGGGTGGCACTGAGCAAGAGCAGGAGTGCTCCAAGCAGACAATGGACCCCCCTGCCCGCTAACATAAACCAACTGCACATAAATAACGTGAAGGTGGCAGTCCTTTCAGCGGGAGGAATGTAAGCAGACTTCTCTCTGCGCGCCAGGGCCCAGATCCACTCTCTATTTCCCAAACATTGGCTTACCTTGGTGCCTAAGTGGCAGGCACTGGTTTCTAGGTTTACGCGTGTTATGACACCGCGTTTATAATAACTTCGTACTGTGTGTCTGTTCTGTAGAACCTGCTCTCAAGTAAGACATTTGTGTTTCCAGATGACTGATGGAAAAGTTGCACTGGAAACGTTGCCTTTTCCAGTGGAAAGGAAAGGACTCGAGGTTGACGTGGGCGTATGGCCGAGGGGGGTGGGCTCAGCACCAGGAGGAGAAGGCATGTCACGAACGTACTCTTATAAAGCCATGGTGGATGTGAAGTGAGCGGTGTCTGATTGGTCTCCGGTGAACCCCTTCCTTCTATCAGTCATCATCTCTTCAAGATGTGACGCAGAAAGAGGTGAACTCATAGCTGTAAAGTCTGAAGGTCGGGCTTCTAATCCGTTCTTCTCTCAATTAATCACATTCTGATGCTGGCAAATCATGCCATTTCCCTGTGCTCCTCCAGACCCCTTCCTTATCTATCAAAACTGATAGCGCCCAGAAGTAGCCTCCAGGACAGTTTAAAGCACTGTGTATAAAAATGGTCAATTACAAGGTTGCCTGGCACCTTTTTTGAGCATCTTAACCCCACCTCCTCGCACGCACTCTGACCTCTGCCATCAGCACGCCCATTGATGATTTTATGGTACATTAGCAGCACGAGGGTGTGCTGCAGTCAATCGGTTGGCTCTGAAGGCAGGCCTTAACTGACAAAGTTGGGCACACCCCGAGCTGTCCCTTTGCCTGGGCTAACTTCCCTTTGCTTTTTGTAGCTTGGTTTTCTTTCTTACTATTTTCCCAACTCCCGTGCGGTTCTCTACTGCTGTCTCTTTCCCCTTCCTGCTCTTCACCATAATCCCTTTCGCGTCTAATCATGGACATGGAAACGAGCTTTCCGTCTGTGCTTGCAACGTACCCCTGCCGCCATCTTGCTGCAGATTCAAACGTCTCTCCCTTTACACCCCATGCTGCGCCAAGTACCCAGATAAGCCCCCGCCTCTTCCCCTCAGCTAATAACCCCTCTCACTACTTGAAACTCCCATTTCCGCTCTCCCGACTTTTCCACCTTTTCATATTGTGATGTAGTTGTTAGCCCCAGCGGGAACGATTGTCCTTGCCCACGATTGATTGCGCTCCCTATAGCCCATCAGAGCAGGAGATATACCACCTGATACCAGGCGCCAGAAACCTAGGTAACAGCTGAGTGAAGCAACAGGCCCTTACCTTGAGCTTCAGGCTATTAACAGGCCCTAAGGCTGCATTGATGCTATGTGTTTCTAATAGGGTTCACGAGACATAACTTACTGATCAAATTGTTCCAGCCAAAAAATGTTTTATTATATTGACTTTTTCTTGCAACAAAATATTCTTTGAAAATGTTGATTTGTACTAGTGTTATACATCTTCTATGTGGATGAGGGTCAACAACCTCTCACATCACATACCCAGCTCTCCTGAAACCCTCTTACCTGTCTCCTTTTTACTCCCCATATTACTCCCTCTTTCAGTTCTTCTGACGCTGCTCTTAGCCTTTTCTATTTGGTGCACCCCTTCTCCCCCCAACCCTTGATTAAAGCAGCACTCAAGTGTGTTACTGTTGCAAGTTGTTGTATATTCTCCTTAACGTTTCTTTTGGATCTGGTGAAATGCTCAGTGAGTTTAAACACGCCGGGGTGACCCATTGGTTAAAAAAAGAAAACCAGACCTTAACATTGGCCAACTATTGGTTAATCTCAAATTATCCATTCATCTCAATGGTGAATGATGTTCTAGCAACCGAGGAATGGCAGAAGTCCATGGAACACCCATCCGATCCAGTAAACACATTCAGAATTCGCATATGGAATTTGTAATCTGAATCCACAGTCCAAATCCATATTAGGAATTTACATTCGTAAGCGTGTCTGTTTCACGTCATCGCCACCTCCCTAGTTGTTTACCTTGCTTGGTGAGGGACAACTAGCCTGGCCTGGTAAATTTCCTGAATCCGGGAAAGTTGTGCTATCCCTACACTCACACACATCTACACACCCACACAGGCACACCAACACACACACCCAACCACCCAATTCTTTCCGTTCGCCAGGGAGACCTTGTTGATTGTGAGATGAGCATGACACTAAAACATGGATGTCCTCTCTGGATACACAATCTCCAAGTACACTCAACAGGAAACAGCTAGAAAGATTGTGGAACACAGACAAGGGTTCCTGCAATGTGTGTTCATAGACACTTGGCAGGATTCCCAGCATGCCTTTGTCTATCCTTTACCGAATTCCCTCTTTGTTCTTCAACCATGTGTCAAAAATCCCCCAAAATGGCATAAGTTGCATTGTATAAGTCCACTCTAAATTACATTACTATGCACACCCGAACTATAGATACCTTTTCTGAATATTAAAACGTTTCTATCTTGAGCTTGTCTGTTCCGATTTTTTAAATATTGGAGGCATCCACAAGTTTCACTTTCAACATGAAAAGCATTCATGGAAGTTCACAGTTCTGGCATGTGTGTTCAGCTGTGGCGAAAGTTATTTTGCCAAATTTGATGAAACTGCATGGATGTGGTCCAAAGTTACACAGGAACATTCTTTCACACTTTCCTATGTAAAGTGTCTTCTAACCTTAACAATGTTGTCACTAACCCATCACCCTATTGTATATATGTAGAGTTCCTGCGACTTTGTTTCCAAAATGACATAAGCCCATGTGCTATGGAATTTGGCCAACTGGAAGCCTACTCTATCAACCTGGTCATTGCTCCTTAAACCTGCCACACCATCAAAAGACAGCACACGGTTAGCGCTTTGATCACATTCATCCAAAAATGCACATTGTGAGCTGGACATTGCAGGCAACAGTTGAGACCCAATTTATTCAACACCATAGGTTAATGACCAGCAAATCTTCCCCCGAAAAAGCAAACCAATGAATGGCAACGTTATATGTTATATTGGGATTAGCTGCACTGTCTGCACAAGTACAGTTGTGAAGACCCAGTACTAATTCTTCTTGAGTAAGATCCTTCCTAGTGAATAACATAAACAAATTATTGTTTATATGTATTACTATAAACTACCAAATAGCATAGAGCGGATTTCATGCTTTTGATAATAGTTTTCTTGTTTGACAAAAACATCTTTTTCTTGCCTTACTAAACCAAACAAAACCACTGGTACGAGATTCAGGATGTCGCTTTTTCCTCTAAAAGTGTGTAGTTGCATGGCCAGGTCCACCTCAAGGACCTTTGTGTAAGTAAGGGGGATTAGGAATCAAGCAAAAGTTGCAAAGATCAGCGGGCCCCGAGGCGTGGGGGTCACTACCACCTAATATAGGTGTGCCGTTGTAGGGGGCGTATTGCTGAGTCCTGATATAGATAGCAATTTAGGATGAATACTTTTCTTAGGGTTATCATTGACTGTAGGGACAGTGTTTAAAGTGAGAAGGGTAGGGGGTTTAGAAGGATCCGGAGGATTTTGCTGGTTAAGTTGAAAGAGTTAATGGGGGTCATTATGAGGTTGCCGGTCCGGAAATAATGGTGCCAGTGAATCCGACCTCCCCATACCCATTGGGCCTCATTACACGGTAGGCGGTGAGCCATGGCGCTATTAGCGCCATGGCTCATGCCGGTAAAATACCGGCACCGCCTTGGCGGAAAGGGGATTTACCGCCCCATTCCAAGGTTGGAGGGGCGGTAAATCCCCTTTCCGCCATTGCCCTTCCCCATTCCCATTTCTGCCCCATAGGGCTCTATGGAAATGGGGAAGGCGCTAATTACGGCACCGCAATTTTGCGGTGCCGTAATTAGCTCCGAGGTCCCTTAGCGGGTTGGATTTTAACGCCTGCAAGAAGCAGGCGTTAAATCCTCCAACCCGCAAAGGGACCTCGTAGTACGGCGGTAAGGGTTAACGGTCACCGTTGCCATTAACGGTGACCGTTAACCCTTACCGCCGTCCGTGTAATGAGGCCCATTGAGTCCAATGGGACTCAAATGGGAATGGGGAGTAATTATTTCCAACGCCCAGCAATGGGCAATTACAGGGACCGCTGGGGCTGTAATGCCCCGGTAAGTCCCCATTGCTGGGCAGCAGAAAATAAATGACTCCGGCGGCAGCTGTGCTGTTTTTACCGGCACAGCTACCGCTTGACTCATAATGAGGCCCAATGTTTACAATGGAAAATGAATGAAAGTGATTTAAACCAGGGTTGACCATGTGGTCCTCTTTGGAATACATTCATGTTATTGTAAATTAAGCTTCTATAGGTGCCTTAGTGTCAATCTCCTTGAAGATTCTTTTGATCTTTTTTCTGCAAAAAAATCGATCTGAGTCCGGACAGAGTTCAACACAGGGCCAGTGGTGGACTGGAAACCAAAAGAGGCCCTGGAAATAATGTTCAAAGTGGCTCCATATTACACAATTTCAGCAAGTCCAGCCCTTTTCCTATGTGAAAATGTGGAAATAAAATAGGTTACCATACAAAAGAGGCCCAATGTGCAGAGGCCAACCGGGAATTCTCCAGAGTTCCCTATAGGCCAGTCCACCCCTGCACAGGGTTGAAAGATACGGACTAGGTAAGCTCTAAATCCACCAGTCTCCTGATAAGCTGTCATTGTCATGCTGGGCGTAAATCAGAGCACATTGACATGCACAACGGTGGCATGCAGCGTGGGGTGAGAAGAGACAGACATAGGGGCTTAACCGCATATTGAGTGGTGGTGAAGGCAAGGAGGGTGGAAGGTGGCAAGGATTAGGAACTTTCCCCAAAAAGAGTACAGCCCCAGAAAATGGCAGCACCCCAAACCCATTGGCATACGAACACAGAATGCAGGGTGGAAGGGAAAAGGTGGCAGAGTCCAGAACGGCGTTGCAACAGCAGCATAGTGCCTGATTGATTGTTTATTTGTATAGCGCCTATCCACAATGTGTTACATAGAAAGAAGCAAACCTTATTGCTGGTGCGACTGAGAGCTGGAAACTCCCATGTCTGCCTAAACAGTGCCTTCTGGACATCAGCAGCTTTGCAGATTGGCTGCGTGTGACATCTCCTTTTGTATCTGGGATTTGTATTGATAGAGGTGTTGCTGTACCCAGAACACTTTTCAAGAGGAGTAATAATAACCTGAATTGCACAGAAGTGCCTGCAGTGACTGGTAGCTGCCCGGCCATCGCTGGTACATCAGCGGCTGCATCCCTGTCTACTGATCCAATCAGGTTCATCCTCTATTGCCAGCATCCTTTAAATGAGCTCTGAGTCATTACATGATGCTCTTGCGATAGGATGAATAAAGGCAAGGAAGCAAAGAACAGCCCCAGAAGAGGTCCATCCCTTCTACTGCACTGTGATACAGACAGGGCACCCCTTGTATGCCAGCCCTGCATTGCCTGTGAGAGGCTTTGGGCCACAGCCCAGTGCATGGGTGCCAACCTTTGGTTTTTGTTACAGTCGCAGACATTCCCACACCGAGTGAAGGAGGGAGCCATACACATCCCCGGGACAAAGAGCATTTTAGAGCACAGTTTGCATCAGTAATTGGGAAAAAGCCCTAAGATTTTCATACAGGTCTAAACATATAACATTTTAGCAACAGTCGCCTAACCTGCTGAGCTGTCTTTCCTCAGCATTCTGCTGATGGATCTCCACCTTCCTCCTACTTGTTCTGCTCCTGCCAATCAGCTTTGGCCTTTCCACCTGTCTCCTTCCCCCTCCTCCCCACTATTAAGACTCAGGTTGTCCAATGATGAGGTGGCCTTTCTACTTGCAAGTGAGCGACACTTACTCATTTTGCAATATGCGTGTGAACACTTCACTGAGCAAGTGTAACCTGTTATATGATAACAGGTGGCCCCAGTATGCACTCTTGAGGGATACAACAATCCCAGAATACATTTGTGCACGTGCTGTGTGACACACCGGGCCACCCAGGTTGTCACAGACCATGTCGTCCAACTTTGATGTTCACAGATTTTCAATGTCTAGTCAATGATAGGCTGATGAGTCATACTTACAAATATAGTATTCCATGGGTGGGCCTTCCACTAGCCCGAATCATTCAATATTAGAAACTTTAGACAAAAAGCAGACAAACGACTTCAGATTGTATCGATTCGTTTCAAAATATATTTTCAGAAGATAAATGTCATGAAAAAAAACAATAATTCACCAAAATCAATGGTATATGTACAAATGTAAATAAACACACGTTCTTCTCATATGTTGGTCACATAACAATCATGAGTTGTGTTATATGTTCCACACAACTACACTAAGCACGATCATAGACACCATTTTTTGACACAATTTGTAGACTAGTGTTAGTTCATTCACATCTAATAAGCTCCACTAGAGATGTAGAAATTTCCAACACGTTTCGGATTTGTTCTAAATCCTTCTTCAGGGCCTTAGAGCCTATTATTCCTCATTCATGTGTTCCAACTTGCGTGCTTGGATGTGTACCTTAAAGGCAACACACAGAGGCTTAAGTCAAAGAGAGAACTTCGGCAATAGATATTTAAATGGTAATACGTCCTGGGTGTATAAAGCAACTAACCTTAATTCGTCATTCTAAACACTCCACTGAGCCTCAGTCCAGCAGGAGAGTTAGAGGCCTTGTTTGTTTTTGGTCAACCGATAGAAACGCATGGAGAATACCCTTAGGGGGGCCGCGGTTCAAGGAGTACAGGGTTAACTGCCCCCTCTGTCCCTCTGCAAGTGAGTTACATTAGCTCATTCCTCAGAGGTCTGTGAAAGATGCAGGCTGCGAGTACTCACGTGCGCCTCATGGACGCACTCAAGGCTGTCAATCAAAGCACATGTGCACACAGTTCTTTGTTCATCTTTTCTGCATGTACCCTCATCCTGAACAGAACGAAATATTGCTATGTGAATTTTCCTGAAATGCATTGTCTGTTTGTACTTGAAACTACCCTAAGTATTAAAACACGCACCCCCCCCCCTCTTTTCTTCCAGGATGCCCAGAAGGTTACCAACACTGGGGGTAACCAGGTCGATGGGGACTACAAGCCCACAGACGAGAAGGAGGACGTCGTGCTTAACGCAGAAGTGGGATGGATGACCTCTGTGAAGGACTGGGCAGGGGTCATGATATCAGCCCAGACTTTAACAGGGAGGGTCCTGGTAAGTGGCATTCCTCAAGACTGCGATCGGAACCCCCTTTAGATTCGGAAGAGCTGCTCCTGAGGCATAATATGTGTACATGTCTTCGTTTGGAGTGTTTTGCTGGTAGGCAGGAACTGAATGGCACAGCTGGTAACTTGTTTTATCTGGACAGAATGTAGGGCACACTAGCATGTTGAGTGTAAGCATGTTGAGCTCCCAGGAACCATACTAGACACTGAGCCTCATTACAAATCAGGCGGTCCAGAAATAACGGTGGCGGTAAACCGTCGCCACCGTTGTTTCCATGCTGGGCGATCACAACTCCTGCAGGCGGGAGGTGATGTTCCCACCAGGTCTGACCTGGCGGGTTTAACACCGCTCGCCTGCAGGCGGACGAGGAAACACCGGCAGCATTACGAGATGCTGCAGTGTTTCCATGATCCCCATTCCCATTGAGTTCCAGAGGACTCAATGGGGATTAACACCATTCCGCCTCCGTGATTCCCGGGAAACCGGGGTTGTAATGCCCCGGTAATTCCGGGAATCACGGAGGCGGAATGGTAATACGAGTCCGGCGGTAACCAGGCGGTTTTACCACCTCGGTTACCGCTGGTCTCGTAATGAGGCCCACTGTGTTTCACATGGATTGGAGCCCTTACTGGATTTACACTCAGCACACCAGTGTGGTCTATCAGACATATCCTACACACAGCATTACTACGGATTAATGAAGTCTGGAGATAGCCAGTTTCTGGTCCCAGAAGGACTCGAGTCCGAAATGCATCAGAGCTCTACAACTGCCCTTGTCTCTAAAATAAACGAGTCTTTACAAGACATGAATGGACTATGTGACATCTCTTCTTGTGATTGGAATCTACCATTGGAGGAACCTTTCTTAAGAACCGCAGACTTTACATGGAACATGTTGTGCGTTTGCACAGAAAGTCCTTCCAATCTCCTTGATCACTAAATCAAGGAACCAGCAAATCTTGGCTTGGGCTTTTTTGTGCAAGAGGGGCCACTTTTGGCAACAGGGCCGCATATGCTACTCTGAATTGCAGATAAATGATTAATCTTACAAGCAAGTGTGGTACCCACTTTCCAGTGTGTTTCAAAGCAGTGTTAAGCCCCATTTTCTACAGTCCATTGGACTCCAAAGAGGAATTTTGGATTTAGCCCGTGTATTAACACTGCCCACAGTAAATCCGCCACTTTTTGGTGTTAAAAAGTGGAGGATTTACCGCCAGCCTCGGGGGGTGTGGGAGGAAATCCTACACTCCAAGGCCAAACAGGTAATTTGGTAGTGCAGTCATTTTGGCAGTAAAACCGCTACTGCCAAAAAAGTACCCGCAATGGAATTACCACCATTTTTTTTACCACAGCACAAACCTGGTAATAAAGGCCTTAGGGCCTCATTACACGGAATGCAGTAAGGGTTTACCGGTACCGGTAAGGGCACCGGTACCGGTAAACCCTTACCGCCTTACTACGAGGTCCCTTTGCCGGACCCGACCTCAACGGCTGGTTTTAGCAGCCATTAAGGAACGGGCCCGCAAAGGGACCTTGGTGCTAATTACGGTACTGCAATCTGCGGTACCGTAATTAGCTCCTTTCCCATTCCCATTGAGCCCTATGGGGCAAAAATGGGAATGGGGAAGTGCCTTTGTGAATGGGGAATTACCGCCTCCGCTCATCTTGGAGTAGGGCGGTAATTCCGCCATCCACCAAGGCGGAAACGGTAAAATACCGGCAGCAACCATGGCGCTAATAGCACCATGGTTACCGCATACCGTGTAATGAGGCCCTTAGTCTCTTCTTATTTCTGCATGAGCTATATGCACAAGTAGCCAGTGATGCAGCGACAGAACCTGCCTCGATTCCTCCCATACATTACATAATGTATTTATGCGCATCCATGATCACAGAGATAGGCGCTCCACTGGCTGGACTGCATGGTGTGGAACTAGGAAATCTGCATAATGCACTTGCTTTCTTCCCTAGCCCATGCAAACCACATTTGGCCATGTTCCGGAGCATTGTGATACAGGACCCTGCTTTAGGCACCGGCCAAACCTGCCTTTGACTGGTGAAGAGCCCTGCTGTGTGCGGCGTTCTCCAGGAACATGGCCCATATTTGCAGAGCAGGCATACACTGGCTAGAGCTGCAGAGAGTTCATCAAGGACTCAAAGAAGGGTGTCAGTCTCACCCGCGACTCTAAATGCGCCTCGGTGACCCGTGCTGCCCGAGTTTCCATGCCATTCTTGACTTCAGGTACAGGTGAAGGTTCCCCAGATAAAAATACTCCCCACTCTTTAAATACACAGCAATCTATATGAAGATCAGATTCATACTACATTCACCTAAAACTAACTGCAGATTAACCAGTGACTGTAAAGGCAATCGCTGTGCACCCTGGACCCTGGACGCTGTTTGAATAGTATGCTCATTAGTCTTAGGGGTGCTCTTGCCCGTTATGACTATATGGCAACCAAGGAGTGGTCTCTTTACCCGTTAAATATGGGAAATGCGTGCATTGTAAAGGAAAATCCATGGGAAAATGCCTACGGGACGCAAAAGGTCAAGGTGCATGTTTACCCAGCATGCAATTGCCAATATGTTAAATACCTGAAGCCTGCGGTTCTTATTGGTGCACAGCATTGTCTTCGAACGCTTCCGTTCCTAAGAACCTAACTTTCTTTCGTCTGCATGTTTGCTTTGGGTGAAGTGGTTGTGTTTTGTTTGCAGGCTGCAGGGGTTCCATAGGAGGAGCATGTCTGATTCGAGTTGCTTCAGTTCAGTGAATGCTTGAAATCTAGAAAGTTCTCTGCCACTCAGGAGTGGAAAATGCGTAACCCTCGGGTGCAAAGCTGGGGGCGCCCTTCCTCTCCCATTGTGCCCCTAGTGGGGACATCATGCCTGGTTTAGCCCATTTCTAAGGACTCCTCTGAAGATCAGTAACATTGGGAGGAGGTTGGCTGGTAATTCAGCAAGATCATTCTAATGGAACTTCCTAAATGATAGCAAGTGCTGCAAGTACTCTGGTCGGGTAAACCATCCATAAAAGGCAGAGGATTCCTTCCAACAGGCTGTCTGAGGGACTCCAACTGCTAGTTTATAAAAATGAGGGTCATTGACAGAGGCTCAAAAGAGAGAGAGAGAGAGACAGAGAAACTAGGAGGCCCTCTAACTGAGGCTTAGAGGTCCACCTCGAGGATCATCTCAAGCCATTCCCAGCTAATTAGGGGAGAATCCGGGGCCATCTATGGGAAGCTGTCATGGCTATGGGATTGCACATTTTGTTAGCTACTTCGCTAATTACGGGTCATTGCACTTGGCTCATCTGCTGTCTTTAATTTCAGAAACTCCCTCCACGCAAAAGCATCCCTGCACGCAATATTATTCCTATTGAGTCCTATGGAAATCCAAAATGGGGAATAACTGAAGGGCCCGCATGACTCAACTATGAACAAGATTGGGGTTCTACGACTCGGATTGCCAGTGAGTTGCACACATGAAGATAACCTAGAGCTATTGCACCAGGGCCAGCACAGATTCTGAGACTGGATTAGCAGGGAGGTGTCTAATCAATACCGTCTTCTCTAGTTCCCCAGCGCAGAGTGGGTGTCGGGATGGATTCTGGTGACGGAGCTATGATCACCTTTATTCTTCTGGCAGCCTCCGGATGCTAGGGAGGCCACCTCTAGAGATGAGGCGCGGACCCGGGGATCGAACCTGTGTTGCTCCATGTTGTCTTGTTTCCAACGTGAGCACTTTGCCCTTGAGCTATCCTCCCGAGCCTCAAAGAGAGATGGATGCCATTGTTTAACCCTTGCTCAAGGCTGCCTTCTGCAGCAGGCCATACACAAAGTGGGGTTCGTTTAGCCAGTTAATTAGAACTCGTCAGACCCAGGTGTCAGAACCCCTTGATGTGCAGCTTGTCCAGTTGCATAGCAGGCCGCAGCTGTTTTGCCCCATTTTAAACTGTGCTTAAAGGTCGTCCATTCTCAGGACTGTAAGTCTGGTTAGGATTTGAGTAAGAGGACATCAGTAACACCAAGATATGCTTTCACATTATTACTAAAGAAGTTGACCGCCATCTCTAGAAGGGGGGTGTCACATTTTGCATGTTCACAGCAACGTGTTCTGTTTATTTATGCAGGATTTTGGGGTGAAAATCCTGGAGTTGGCTTTGCAAGCCTGCACAATCCCAGGTTCTAATTCTGTTGTGCTAAAAACGCTTCCTTGTGAAAATCAGCACCCCCTAAAGGGAAGCTCTCCCTTTTCTTTCTATGCAGGGTCCTTAATGAAATGCACCCTCCCTAACAGTATTGAGCTCCCCGTACAGAACTACCTGTCCCAGAATGAACCCTGCCCCAGTGCAACATTCCAGATGGCAATGTGCTGGCCAATAGAGCAGAATCCTACGGTGGTTTTGTTACTCACCACTTTTGGTCAATTTCCGGCACTTTCTAGTCCAAATGCTGACATTCTATTATCTTGTGCCCTTCAGTGTCTAGCTCCCTTCATTCCCAAAGGATGCCGATTACAAAGCCTTTGCTGTATTTTTATTCTTTAATGGTGCTTTTGGATAATTTCCAAATCACTCCCTCAGCATTACAATTATCTGTAATGGCATGACTATCTTAGCTAGCAAACAGGCCAAACCATCTTGAAATTGCTCATTTTCAAACACTGTTTGCAACAATCTTTCGGGTGAGAGCCTACAGACCCCTGTTAGTAAATCATGATCTCAAATGTTTCCGAATTGGCTTCACTAGTGATTTAAAATGACCTGCTTTTCAAAACCCCAGAGGGTTTTCAACACTAGAGATTTAACATGGTACATGCTAGTCACATGCTACCCAAGGCTGAAGATACATGAGGAATGTTGCCTTCAAGACCTCTGGACTAGGGGTGGCGGCTGTGCCAGCTGACCCACAGACAGCTTTCAAAGTAAGGATTTGGATCCTGGCACTTCATGTTTTACAAATCAAACACTGGGTGTGCAGGCCCCATTGGCATAGTGTAGCGTGAACATGATCTGATATAGGATCACAGTTGTCCATTGTGGTTCATTCATAATTGTCCCCAAGTGAACCCACGACTTCTCACTACTTGTGTCGTTAGGGTGATCAATGAAGGTTTATTATTCAGGCAAATATCCCCCTTTTTCACCTGAAGTGAGTGGGTATGAGCTTGACCCAGATGTTAGTGGCACAAAGCTGGGGTCTTGGTGTTCAAGCTTTGAGCCTGAACACAGTGACCTATAGTGTAATAGGGATGAGCAGTGACGTCTTGTCCGACATCCAATGATCAATGTGAAACTCCATCACATGAGAGTATCAGGGCTATCCAACTCCAGGCCTCGAGGCCCGGATCCGTGTTGGGTTTTTAGGACACCCCTCATTAATATTCATGAGATACATTTTTATGTAAGTATTCTAAATGTATGCAAATGTGTCCTCATTATTATTAATGAGCGATATACTGAAAATCTGTCAGGATCCCTGCCTTCGAGGCCTTGAGTTGGACAGCCCTGGGGATGATCAAGTGTCATGTAGCGGTAGAAATTCAGCCCATTGGAGCAGATTATAGATGGAAGCATATGAATATATATTTTGATAAATTGGAGGGCACCACAGATCTGAGGCTCGGACTGAGAAGTATTAGGGTGATAGACTATTGTTTCTGACCATTCACATGGAAATGGCCAGCACCAGGATAGAGCATCCGGATCGCTGCATCCATGAGGTGAGGTTACAGCCATGATAGAGTGCTACTGAAAGCACTAATGGTATCCAAGCGTCACTTCCACCTGAATCTAGATCAACCCTAATGTCGCCTGTGATGGCCACCCGGACAGACCTAGTGCATCTTCCTGGGTGAACGTTTGCCTGTAAAGGATCTGGTTCAATGTGCTTGTATTACAAGCCACTTTTCCTGGATTAACCTTTGCCCACCAATTTTCCAGCATAATACCGCACCACCTCACCAACTGCTTTGTCCTTTAGACACACTCTGAGCACCCGCCTTACCCTGCCTTCTCCGTACATTTCCATCTGAGTGCAGGGGGGACCAACGCAACCTTCCACCCTCACTTTCCACCAGCAGCTCATCTCCTTACCACTTGACTTCCCACCTTTTGCATCTGGGGCACCATTTCACCTCACAGCCTCTCACCACAGCACATGCTCATCATGACTTGACCATGAGTTATGCCTTGTGGTAGCAAAACAGCACATGCATGAAAAGTTAGCCCAATATTTGGGAAAAGTGTCCTGCTGGAAATGTTTTGCGGCCAACGTGGGCACTCGCAAGGGTCTAAGATGTTGTGAGACGTAACAAAGGATAAGAATTGAGATCGTACTACTTCCTATATGAGAGCAGACAAATCTGAAACAGAGATTGATTTACCATTTTCCAACCCTCCTGGTTCTAGAAAACACCTGTCCATGGTGCTCCCAGTGAACAATGGACGATAGTTTGATAATTGCAGCTGTTAGTGGCATTGGTTTGTAGGCAGCATTGTTATATATGCATTTTTTAAGAGAATAACCGGAATTGCTATTGCTCCTATTATTATTATTAATCGCCTGCATTACGACTTATAAAAGAAAATGCAGTGTAAATATACTGTGAACATTGTCATTGAGAGCCCTGAAAAAGCGCTTTTGCACGAAACACGATGGCGCTTTTTCTCTTTTATTGTATCACTATATAAACAAAAAAAATAGAAGAACAATCTCGAGCAAAAACTCGACATACTATAACAGTGAATTTTCCTACAACTTTTCTAGTGTGCCATAAGCAGGACAGCGTATTTCCTGGGCACTAAGCATAGGGCTGTTGGCAGCAACCTCTGCTTCGCCATAATAGTAATGGGTTACCCAGCCGGTGGTGGCACTCTCATTCTAAGGTTGTACCCATGCTCGTCTCCATAAAACACCCCCTTTCCTTGTTTTCAACATTCATTTAAACACCCTTTGCTCCCGAAATCATGGAGTTCGCAAACAAATTACAACACCCTGATGCTTGCTATTTTCTAACCTGCACAAGACAACCCGACACCTCTGTGTATTGCCCTACTTGCCTTCACTCACAGAAGTGTTTCACACAAGTTTCTTCTGAATAAAATGTGCAGGTGTCTGTGCATTATTACCTCATTGTTTTCATGTCAACTTAGAAACATCACAAACTAGCTGGAAAGAAAATAAGGCTTCTGTGGTGCAGGCATTTACCTTGGCATGTAGAGAATGGAGGGCTTTGGAGTGCTAATGGCTCCTTCCCAATGGCTTGTCAGGGAAAGGGGCCATTAGCATTCTCCATTTCACACTTGTGTCTGCCTCAGCCCAGTAATACAAGATAAGACTTAACCCCTTAAGTGCCAAGGACGAGTATGCTCGTCCTTTTTGCATAGACTTACATAATAGCCTGGTATGCACACACAAAAAACAGCCCTTTATCTGGATTTCAGGAGGCAACCCTCTGTGTTTTACACTTCAGAAAGCACCCTTTTCCTTGACCGAGCATGGAGGAACTACATAACAATTTAAGGGCCACCCCCTGGTTTACCCAGTGCATATTTTGTAAATGATGCAGATCGTCCGTCCAATGAGAGTTTAGTTGTGGTAAAGAGGAGAAGGTTATGCTAGAAAAAGAAAAGAGAATACCTATGAATGTCTTTGGAAGTCAAGGCATCGCTAATAGCTATCATGTGTCTCGAATAGCCCGGCCTTTATTGTAACAGAAAGCTCTGTAAATAATTGTGTAACCTTCTAACCATGTATTCTCTTGTAACCAGAAAGCCCTGCAAGTAAAGGTCTAGCGCTGTTTTTTCCTTGTAACCAGATACTTATGTAAGTAATCATGTAATGCTGTAACCTATGCCGTGACACCCCAGGGTTTGGGCGTACAACAAATGCAATAAATAAATAAATACATTAAAAAGTGTCTTAAAGACACAAGCAATTGTTCACAAATTGTGCCCACATTTGTAGCAGGAGGAGGCCCAAAGTCCCAGAAGATATAGCCCTGGGCAGAGGTCTTCACCAGATTTGGGAGTTTGTATTAGAATGGCATAAGGGTGGCAAGCGTAGATACTTCTTTCTAAGCAAGCTCTGCATATATGGTCTACATTTTTGTGGAGAAACAATTAGCCAAATTATTGTACTGGGTCATTGAAGATGGAATTGACTATGAAAGGGGGAAAGGGCTTTCAGTTTGAGCACACGTTTGTTGCTGGTTTGCAGTACTGAAAATCTGGCCTTTGAAAAAGAAAGGCTAATTCTGCTTATGACTGGAAAAACTGCTCCGGAAATTGGTCTTTTTGTCAACGAGGGGCAATAGACAAACCCAAGATGTAAAAGTGGTGGGCAGGAAGGGCAGAGTGGAGGGACGTAGCTTTGAGGGACACCCAAGTTAAAGCTGGAGACTAAGTAGGGTGAGGTTCAGATGCTGCAGCAGCTGCTTCTTTAGATGCTGTAGTAATGTCTGTGCTTTGTGGGCGGGCTTGCAATATTAGACAGCGGTTCCTTTAGATCTGCGTGGAATAAGAGCAGTAGTACATTAAAGCACATTGTGGTGTGTACTGCAGGCCATGACCATCTCTATATTCTTATGCCTGAGACACACTCTGCTTGATGTGACCTTTTGTATTTTTGTTTGTTAAAAGAGGCCTACTTAAGTCTGTCTTCCATTGGTAATTCCTGCTAAAGTCTGTCTTTCATTGGTAATTCCTCACAAGCTTTGTCTTGGTCTGCTCACTGATGCTTTTTCATCACATCAATTCCCCCTTGTAACCATGTATTATTACATTACATTACATGATAGTTATATAGCGCACTATAGGCCCATAGGCATGAAGGCGCTAACAGAAGGACAAGGCATACAACAGCTGTGGCAACCTGTAACGCAGCATACTCTTCTAACGCCTGATTTAGAACTAAAGCAAAAGAATCGGGCAGAAAAGAGGTATGCTTACAATGATGCTACCCCTAGGGCTAATCCTAAGTGAAAAGAAAGGTTTTGAGATTTTTCTTGATGCCTGAAACCCCGGCCCATGTACAGCACCATGTTGATTCCGGAAACAAAATTCACACTAATCATCCCAAACAAAACACAATTATAAAATGTGTGGGGCAGAGCAGTATGGGAGGGTCACAGGTTGTGGTTTTGGGTATCAGGTGGTGCTGCTATTGCATTGGAGTACAGATGGAGAGGGGATGTGAATCAGGACACAGAGCATATGGTCAGTGTTTAGTCATTTACCCACCCATTGCCGTAGCCATGATAATCCCTATGGCTATTCCCACCCACTACTTGCCCCATCTTACCCAAAGCACACCCTTCCAGGATCTCTTTCAGCTAGTTCTGTCATGAACTAACAACAAGGTTTGTGGTGCATAGGACCAGAGAGTGCAGGGCTTGCAAAATGTACTGGAGCACTCACATTTGTGAGGAGATTTAATAAAGCGTAAGTACCATTTGAATGGTACTTAACCTTTTGGGAGAGCATGGGTATGTTTGAAACTTTTATGTGACATTTACTGCAAACAAACAGGCAATTAGAGGTTTCACTGTACATGGCTGGCCTTTGGGTGGCAGCATTGCACCAAATATGAAGCTTGCTTATGGTGACATGCACCATTTTACAGAAAGTACTAGTAAATATGTTGTCACTGTCACCATGGGGCAAGTGCATTTTTCCTAGGTCGGGTATGTACGCTATTTGCAGCTGTAAGGTGCTATGAAATGACTTAAAGTGTGCCTTCGGCCACTTGATTTCTAAGAAATATTTGATTTTTCACATCAATTCCTTGCACTGAATTCCTTTTAAAATCAATAATTGGCGAAGTCCACCATTTTGGCTTGTATAGCAATATTAAATAGGCATTTCCCAAACGCTGACTTCATATGCCAAGGCACACACACTATTTGCCTGCTGTTTCCATATATGACCAGGTAGTACCATTATGGCAGTGACTGTCAAATGGCTATCCCATGCCCACACAAAAGCTAACACATTTGGCTTTGCCAGTGTGTGTAAAGATATGTTGCACAGTTTCTGTTCCAAATCAGCAGGGGGCAGTGTTCCCAGAAATCTGTTTTGTGACTATTCCGATGTTTTGGGATTGATCGGTCCATACTTTAAGAGCATTTTTGAGAAGCATTCATTGAATAGCAACGGCACACCTGGATTGGCAGGGTGTATGCCAGATCCCAGGACGGCCTTCTCACCCGGGGCAGGTGATTTGTGTCGCTGGCATCTCTCTTAATGCTTGGGGCTGCATGCTTCTCCAGCGGGAGATTCTGACTGCCAGGGTACCAAGTACAAAATGTTTCCTGTCCTAGGTTAGTTTCCAAGGCAACCTTGGTTTCTAAGGCACAGCAGAAATGTTTTTCTACATCTGTTTGTCACTCTTTCTGTTATTTAAGGACTTACAATTGCCCAACATGTGGCGTGTGTGGGTTCTATTTGTTTGCTGTTGTTGGTCTGTCGGTTTATTTTAAAGTGTTCTTTCATTCCATGGCACCGGCGGTTGGATACTGCAGGCAGGTGAGCGGGCACCGGCCAACGCACGGGCAAGCAAGGGTCCTACTGCAGCAAAGCCACTAAAAGCGCATTCCTTTCTCCTTGTTTTGTTCCAATAACCTACTGTTGTATGTTTTGGAAGTTGTGCTTTGTTATGTTAAATTGAGTTATGTAGCGCTTACGGCCTCTTGGCATTAACACGCAGCTAGCGACCTGGGCTTTAAGTGGCAGTTAGAAATGGGAAGCGCAGATATTCAATCTCTCAATGGAAATTATTAGTTTGAAAAGAGTAATTTTTTGGCTGCTTCGTGAATAATAGGAAATGTGATTGAGCTGTTAAGATTGAAGGTAAACTACTCCAGAAAAGGGGGCTTTGGGCTGCAATACATCTGCCAGCACCAGACTTACGGGTGACCTTGGGGACCACCAAAAGATGGCAATCGACTGATCTAAGAGATGTGCACTGATGATACTTATAGACAATAAACACAACTTTGTAGTTGATTCTGGGTTTTATGAACAAAAAAAGAGTGACATCAACAACAATGCAGGCCACATGTTTACTTGATGCTTTGACATTTGAGATGTGCTGCAACCCGAAAGAAGTGCTTTACAATAATCAAGTTACAATCCAATAATCCATCTGCCTATATGACCTAATGTTTTTCCTGCTGAAAGGGTGAATCTTTCCAAGCGCCTGAAGGCAGTAAGAAGAACAACTGATTACTGCACTAGCCTAGGCTGATATATCCATTATAGGAACACAAATATGCGTAAGGTTTCGGCATCAGCGGGAATGGGGAAAGACAAGGTGTCAAAAGAGAATAGAGTTTTGAGGCTATTGTATTTTATCAGGTGTGTTGCAGTGACAGACAGGATCACTTCAATTTTTGTCGCGTAAAGGCAAAGCCATTTGAGGTCCATCCATTTTTTGATGGCATCCAGAATAGTCGAGAATCTCAGCCTATCTGTCTGCAATGTTGTTGTATGACAATTTCAAATACAGATGAGTATCATCGGCATAGCAATGAAGGTCTACACTGAGACTGACCAGAAAATCATACAGCGGCTTAACATTATTATTCAATGGGAGAGGGGACAAAGGAGAACCCTGGGGTACCCCACAAGTGCTAAGACAGTAGCACCTCGGCCAGCAACACCAGTCTACCATCTATGGGCCGATGGACCGTGGCGTCCAACTCTGCCCATAGGTCCAGCATAACCAACAAGGCATTCTCATACATCTTTGTTTTGCAGTAGGTTTTCCCATACGCCCAGCAATGCTCGCTCAGTGCCGCCTTGAAGGTGGAAACCAGAGTGCCTAACTACAAACCAGGTTGTGAGTCTCAACAAAGTTCTGAAGTGGGATGTGCCCACCTCATCTAGCAGCTTCATTAGTAAAGGGGCACTGCTGATAGGCTGGTAGTTAGATGGCAGAGTCATCATGAAGCTGTCAGCCTTGGGTGATTGTTGAAGGTAGAACTATGAGCTGCTCTGTTGTCCAACAGATCAAGTGTTGAAAGCATGTATTTAGGGGAATTGGCTGCAGATGCAATAGCGGAAGAAAAAGAACCTCCTGCTTGGCAGAAATAATAGCGATTTTCTATTTTTTCCAAAGAGATATAATGGGATCTCTATTTTCTGGGGTATTAAGTCTGTAGCATGCCCATTGGGCTTGCCCTCGTTTATTCAAGTGTAGAGGAAGGTCAGCTGTTTACCACGGTTTAGGAGGAGTTTTGGATCATGCTAACTTTGTTTTTAAGGGGGTGCTATGCTGCTAGTAATTTGCATAAAGATTTGGGTATTGTCTCCCCACACAGGCACAGGATTATCATCATGTGCGGGGGCATAAAAAGCGGCTTGAATTACAACATTCCATACAGATCTTTTCCAGACCTAGCAACACCCCTGCGTGTATCTTTATGTTTCCATTAAAATCAAGTTAAACATTTTTGATCGAGTGTTGATATTTTGTCTACTGCAGAGGCAGCCTAACGAGTAATGTCGAGCGTACTCTTTATCACACTAAAATCCAGCAAATGTCTTAGGAGGATAGCTCAGGGGCAACGCGCTCGCCTTGGAAGCAAGACGATCTGGAGCAACACAGGTTTGATCCCCAGGTCTGCTCTTAGAAACCTCAGGGTATTGAGCGTGTAATAAATAACCTATCATAATTGGACAAGCAAGTCAAGCTGTGGTGTGCACAGTCGTCCATTTATCCAGAGCGGAGATACAGAGAACAACATAGGCTTTCGTTTGCACCGTGGGCTTAGGAACCCAAAAGCAACTTGGCAAGAAATTAAATAGGAAAACAGGATAGGAATATGTTTAGACCCCTAATATGTTAGTGGCTATACGTTGGGGAATAAGGCACACGTGGGCCCATTGTGGGTATGGGGGCAGCAGTACAAACATTAGATATTTTAATTGCCCCCCCCATTTTTAAAATAGCAACTCACTATGAATTGGGATCGCACAGTGGTAGAAGTGTACCAAAATGTAGTGGAGAAAAGGGTAGGTTGGAGCAAAGCGCAATACAGGAAAAGGCACTGTCACTGGGGCGGTTTGACAGCCAAGTGGGCTGTATGGGCAAATAAAGGAGGTGCCCCTGTAGTTCTTTTTTTCCCGCTGTTGGTCAGTTAGTGGGAGCTTTTATATATTGCCAAGGCTCGCTGATCAAAACTCCTCTAGAACCAACACCTAACATCTACCTGAACACATGCCGCTTCTACAGCAGACTGGAAGTAGGCAAAGCTTGCATGGTCAAGAACAGAATTTGGTCATTTATTCCCAATCCTGGATCCCAAGATTAAAAATGGTATCTTCTCTGGCCTGACAGAATTTTACGTATAAATGATCTGTGATCCTCCATGGGTCAACGGTTCTGTGTGCTGCTGTCCTCAAGGTAGGCAGCAGCTGTCCAATGGATGCATTTGAAAATGATGAGGAGAATTTCAAGATGAATTCTCTACTCCACTGGAGCCGCAGCCATTTCCTGTGAACAATTTAGCCATGATCACTTTTCCTCCATCCAGAAATCAATCTGTTTTTAGCCACCTGGAGTCTGATACTTTCACTGACGTTGCCCTCAGGAGTGCACTGCAATAGTCCAAGTGACTAGTCAATAAGGCTCTCACTACAACTGTGGTCTTGTCCTGGAGCCTGAGCGGACAAATCCTGTCTGCCCACCAGATATTAAAATAGTATCCATTCCGAATAGTGTGGACCTTTAGAAACTATATTGTCTTTGGATTTTACCTGAAATAACAACTTGATACGTTTTCCAAAAGGTAGGGAGAAATGGGGTGTGTGGAGAGATTCCTTGTTAGAATTAGCAGGACCTCCACCATCTTCCCCTGGCTAAGAGGAAGCCAGCTGGAATGCATCCAGGCTATGCCACTTAAGCTTCATAAATGTATGGTCAGATTTCAGTTTAGCTGCAAATGCTATAAGATGCTAAAGGCAAGGCTGAAACACGTGCATGGGGTTGCTGTTGGTACTCTTGTTCAGAAGAGTATTTCAGTGCTGGACTGCCCATGTGTGCGGGACAAAGACTGATATGCAAATGGTTATTTCGCTTCTGTGAAAGGTACAGTGAGCTAAAGCGTGGCCGCAGACTCTCGAGTGGGTACCTTCCCAAAAAACAGGTAATTTAGCCATGTTCGTTCTCGCAGAGGGGCACCTATGACTATTTTTTGCCCATATCAGTAAAGGCTGAAATGGTGGGATCAACCGTGTGGCTATGTCACTTTGCCGAACATGTGAACAGGGAAGTGGGCGGGATGTCCACTACAGAGAATATTTTATTAGTGTTAACCAATGATTTCATGGTTGGGAGGTATAGGGCTGCTGCGTTATGGAGTGGCATGCTGCTGGGCAGAGATTGACGAAGGGGTTGGAAATTAATAGCATTATGGACTACATGATATTGTGTCTGTAATGAGCGATGCTGACATTGGTATGAACATCAAAGGTTTTTGGCTGCATGAATTAATATTTCATGCAGAGCTCCTGGGATACGGCATGAGAGAGAGCAGCGCTGCACCACTAGATTTCTAAAGTAAGATTTAAATAGTTCCTCGTGAAATGCAGGGGGGGCGAGAATATGCATAGTATTTTCCCTCATGTCAGATCGAGCACAATACAGACATATAGGGGCTGTATAGGGGAAAAATACTGTGCACATTCTTCCCTGTGCATTGGGACCTACCTGGGGATGCCCCCAGCCCAATGCACACCTCGCCCTGAGACTTGGACTCTCTCCTCAGACCCTTCTCTTCTAAAATTCAACCTGAGAAGCGGAAACATTATTGCAGGAAAGGAGAACATCCTTCAGACCTCAGCCATTATGTCTCAATGGGCCTCATTACATGGATGGTGCAAAGGGATTACCGGCACCGGTAAGGGCACCGGTGCCGTTAATCCCTTAGCGCCATACTACAAGTCCCTCAGCGAGTCCCGTCCTTAACGTGTGGCCAGACCACACATTAAGGAAGGGACCCGCTGAGGGACTTCAGGGCAAATAACGGTACCGCTAATAGCGGTACCGTTATTTGCTCCTTCCCCATTCCCATTGAGCCCTATGGGGGCTGAAATGGGAATGGGAAGGGCCTCGTTGAATGGGGAATTACCGCGCCGCCAACCTTAGAATGGGGCAGTAATTCCCCCATTCACCAAGGCGGAATCGGTAAAATACCGGCGGCAACCATGGCGATAATAGCGCCATGGTTACCGCCGTCCGTGTAATGAGGCTCAATATCAGGGCTCAATATTTGCACTCATCACTAGTCATTGGCAAGTGATGATTCATATTTGACGAGTGAGAAATGGTGGGCTGTGAGTATCTGTAGAATTGAGGTGACTAATGATTTTTATTGCTGGCTAGTAACTTGCAACATGACATGTTCCCCCTGGTTCAAGGTTACAAACACTTTGATGATAGGGTGAGGGTTGTGCATAATGAAATTATAAGCAAATCCAGTTTGCATTATCTAGATAGTGATTCAAGCATACAACATAGAGGCTCTTTGTCACAGACATATTTGTCAAATTTAAAGATCTGTGGTCGTTTCTATGTTCCCAAATGTTCTTTGATTTTATTCGAAACAGCCAGAAACCCTATTTGTGCTATTGTTCCCTGCCTCCTTCTCATGGTTGTATTTTGAACTAGTATAATAGGAAATAATGTATATTTGTAATCGGGATTTTGATACTGTGTGCACATATAACCTAATAAAAGTATATACTGGAAGTGATAATTAGAAATGAACATTGTATGTTTTAAAATGGCGAGTTTACAAAGTTCGTACTAAATGTATGTCCTTTTTTTTAATAGCTGCTTTGGTGACATACACACCTTTTTATTTCTAAAAATGTTCCTCTTTCTTGCGAAGTGTCACAGTCATGTTAAAACCAATGATCTGTTTCTTTTGTAAGCACCAATCCAGTGTTTAATTGGAAGCTACAAAGAGGGAGAGAGATGAGAGATAACGCTAGACAAAGAGAAAGAGAGAGAAAGCGAGAGAGGGAGTGAGAGGGAGAGAGAGGGAGCTGGAAAGAGATAGGACAGAGAGAGAGAGAGAGAGAGAAAGACAGAGAGAGAGAGAGAGAGAGAGAGAGAGAGGAAAGGAATGAGAGTGAGAGATATAGCTGGACAAAGAGGGCGAGAGTGAGGGAGCAAGAGAGAGAGAGAGAGAGGGAGGGACGGAGGAAGGGAGGGAGGGAGGGAGAGAGAAAGAGGGGGGGTTTGACGAAACAACTTCTGTGGCACCAGTGGTCCAGGGATGAATATTGGTTTCTAAACCATCATTCAACCACACGCCTCTAGTACACCAGAAGGGATCCGAACAGATTGGAATACAAATGAATTATAAGACCTCCTTGTCCAATTTTGGTAACGTGGACGGAATGGCAGGCTTATCTCCGCAAGGTCCTGAATCGTTGGTTAGTTGCAACACAGCAAAATACAATTATTACTCAATGATAAAAGGGACTGTCTAGTCAAGGTTGTATACAAATATCTACTTTATCATTACTACAACAGACAGTTCTAGCACACTACAAAATACAACCCACCCTGTAAAGGAACACAGAGGACAGACAGTTTCATGAAGCAAAGGGATGCAATCTGGATACTGAGAGCAGGGTAGTTGGTAAAGTAATCCGTCTTACAGTTCAAGGTTATTCGGTTCCGGCACCAGGGGGGCAAAGAATCGTAACTCTCTCTAGGGGCCTTCGGAGAAGGAGCAGGTGGGCAGAACCACAATGTACCTGGTGCAGAAGATGTTCTTGGTGCTCAACAGCGTTGAGGCGGTTCCAGGGCACTTTGCAGCCCTTGAGACAGAGTTAGTGGCGGGAGACAGCTGTGGGTACCAGGCAGCAGGCAGTTCACCAAGCGAGGCTGGACGGACGTCTGCAGGCTGTCTGGTGCGGCGGCTCGGGCCACGAATCATTGTATCTGTACTGGTTGGCAGATCTGGAATGCTGGTCGAGGTGTCTTGGACGGCTCTGGTGACTGTAGTGTGACAACAGTCAACGGTGCAGTCAGATGCGGTTCAAGGACTCAACTGTCTCTGGATGTTGCGTGTGTGAAACTCCTCTTAGCTTCTTCTCAGGGCTCGTGTCCTTTCAAGGCGGATGGCTCAAAGCTCAGGAGAGTGTTTGAAGGCAACGACATTGTCCTTAGTTCAGATACTCTATGGCAATTCCCACCTTTCAAGCATGCTGCAGAACCTAGCAGGGCACGCTGTGTGCTGAGTACTGGTTCTGGGGCTGCTGGACGGGTCCTCTGAGTCCGGTATCTCCCTCTGTTCCCTGGGAGATGTTTAGGAGAGGGATCTTACTTCCCTCTTGGAACTCCTGGCCTTCCTTCTTTGGCGGAAGATGTATGGTAGCCTCTACCTTTAGCTCGGGTCCTAATGAATCCTTCTTACTCCTTTCAAAGTCTACAGATGATCTGCTAAGTGAGGGGTTCAGCCCTCTTATGAAGCCGAATTGGCCCCAGTGATTGGTGCAGGCTGAGCCTACCTCAATGAACCAATACTGGGTCCCCACCAACAATCGTCTGTCATGCACGAGGTCAGGACCATGGTGCCCTGAACAGGACAGACAAGGGAGTGACAACATATACCTAAGTCCCACCCAACAACTGCCTGTTATAGATCAAAGTGTCTCTCTGGTTACCTGAGCCCTCTCTGACTCTTTATTAAAGTGCAGGGTTCCCTTGAAATTTGTGCTGGGAGCAGACTTCCTGTCTCCCCAAACCACATACTTCTCCCCCCTGAAAGGAGTCAGCTCTGCAGGGGTTTGCCTATGGTAAATAGTGGACCCAGACATGCATTTCACTGCCTTTTATACAGAGGGGTGGGAACTAGCTTCAAGTTGACATATTGCATGCCAAAGGGGTGTTAGTCCTGACTTCATGTTGTCTCTTCCGACAACCAAGCCCCTTCAGGCGTGCTTCAATTATCCCTCATTAGTATGCACTGCCACCAGCCGGAGGACAAAGGAAAGCAGATCCATGGAACCTTTGATATATAAATCAGGCTGCTCATGGCTGGAGAAAGGTGTGCCTTCCCCCTTCTAGAGATGATTTGATGTACCCGGGGCTGTCACATTCCATCTGATTATGACAGGGGAAGATGGCACCTGTAGGCTGTGTCTTCCCAGAGTATATGTGACTATTTGTTTTTTGTGGGAAGCAGATGGACTGTGTGTGGGATGGCCTCACGCAGTCCTTGGTGGTTGATCTCTCATCATTCATTTTCATTTATCAAAAAGCCTAGGCAAGCACACTCTCCCCATGCGGATGAACGAATTCCTCACAGAGAGGGAGCTAGAGAGAGAGGGAGAGAAAGAGACAGAGAGGGAGAGAGAGAGAGAGAGAGAAAGGGAGAGGGATTGAGTGACAGAGAGATAAGACAGAGAGAGGGAAACAAAGAGGGATAGAAAGAAAGGAAGGGGGAGAGAGTGAGGGACAGAGAAAGATGGATAAAGAAAGAGAGAGAGACAGAGAGAGAGAGAGCGAGAGAGAGAGAGGGGAGAAAGAGTGAGAGCTAAGTCAGAGAGGCAGAGGAAGAGAGATAGAGGCAGAGCGAAGCACAGTGAGAGAGAGTGAGAGCTAGAGGGAGGGATAAAGAGACCTACTGAGAGAGGGACAGTATAGGAAGAGAGAAAACCAGACCATAGAGACCAAGAGAGCGCGAGCATGCACCGGACTGCACTGACACAGGGAGTCCGAGAGAACAGAGACCAATATTTGTGTCTGCTAGCTTTCAAGAGCACTTGCCTCTCTTCTTCGGGAAACGGCCTATGAAGAAGTGACCAATGAGGTCTTGAAAGTTAGCAGCCAACAACAAGAGCTAGCACAATAAAAGGATCATCTTTACTAGACCTTGTATTGTTTTCAACATTATTTTTTAATCAACAAGCTGTACTTTTGGTTTAGTATGACTTGAAAGTGGTAAGTTAAATACTGTTATACAGCAAATGACAAGCTATGGTAAAATATTAGAACAGTTACAAACAAGCCTTTGCGGAGAGCTGTGTGCAAGTTAGTCGTACAAAATTACACCAGAAGCCCCTTTTTGAACAGGAAATTGATGGGGTTTTGGGGCTGATTCATCCCACCAAACGTGACCCACACATATTCACGTGTAACCTTTTGGAAGGTTTGCCTGAACACAATAAATTGATAAGTCCAGTGTTATCCCTATCTCTGGTTCCATTATCTTCTATTAGGCAAGATGGCGCCTGCACACTGAAGGCTGTGGATTCCAATGTGGCAGATAATCCAGCTGTACTGTAACATAATGCTCCAGCTATCACCTCAGTGGTCTCCCGGCACAGGGCCTTGCCCAGAAAATATATTGTGCCAATATATATAGGGTAAACAAAGCTTGGTCTGTGCAGGCAAACATGAATAAGGATGGGAGAAGGAGAGTGGGATATCAGAAGCAGATTAATCAGAGGTAGCAATTTGGATCATAATACCTTTTGACAGGGTAATATTGAGAGATTTAGCCTCATTACGAGGATGGCTGTAACCCGCTGGTGCTACCGGCGGGTTGCCATGGTCCTTGTAACACCGAATCCGCTGCCTCATATCCCGATGCCACCGGGACATTACAAGTCCCGGTGGCCCCGGATATCAGGCGGCAGATTCGGGAAGTCCCCATTACCGTGGAGTCCTATTGGACTCCACGGGAATGGGTTCACGGAAGCACCGGCAACGTTGTTATCGATGCCGGTGCTTCCGTGAAAACTCTGCCAACGTTGTGCCCAGCAGGTAAGACCTGTTGGGAGCAAAGGCACCGGAAGGCAGAGATGAAGTGTGGCGGTCCGGAAAGGGTGCCAGTATGGTGCGACCGGCACCCTTATTTCCCGGACCGCCACACTCAGAATGAGGCCCAATGTTTGCATACCTATTGATCTAAGTTATTAGTAAGTCCCAGGGGGACATTGAGGTGCGTGTGCAAAGTCTGCTAGGCTGTTTAAAAAAAAAAAATTGAAAGGTGACTTATATATTGACTTCTTCTATTCAACAAATTGAAAATGTTATGAGGCAGAAACAAGATGTCAGCCACGTTGCGGTAAGGAGTAATGACCAGAGGATGAAGGACGGCTATTTTCCCTGAAGGTTAACGCTCCTCTGCAGGCAGCAGGGCCAGATGCAGCAAGGAGCCACCACTTCCCAGCATGCACTGGATGGCCCTTAGCAGGATTATCCAATGATCAATAGAGGGGCAACATTCATCAATCTATGGGTAAGCGGTACATCGTAGGGGGTCCGGGCAGATCAGATTAGTACGACCTGATGATATTCCTGAATTTTTTGTAAATGTCGAAACATTGGATCTATGATATGAGATTATTTATAACGCACTTAATACCCAGAGCACCTGGGGAACAAACCTGTGGTGGGCCGCATCGACTTGTTTCCAAGACCAGCACGTTGCCCCTGAGCTATCCTCCTGAGACTCAAACTATGAGTTAGTTTTTTTTGCCAAAGTACACTCCGCCGAATTCTTTTACGATTTTTGCAGTTTTTTTTACCGTAAAAAAGCAGGGGGGAGACCATCCTGCTCACCTACCCCCACCTTTCTATATACCTGACCCAGACCCACCATCTATCTTCTTTGTGGTAAAAGAAAAAGTGGTAAAAGTGCAGCAAAATGAAATTCGGTCAAATGGTTGATACTTGAGGAAGATACTTGTACAAAACTGCAATAAATAAGTTGTTTGACTTGTAGGCCAGTCATCCCAATTGGCTAGAATTACTAATTAAACTATTAATTTAACTCACCTTGATGAAGAATCTCATCACACCTAATGTGAGTTCCTTTAAAAGAAGCATAATTCTGTCCACAGGTTAGTTTGGTGGGGGAAGAAAATCACCCAAGAATGTTGTGCAAAGTGAATATTGCACACATATCGCCATGCCAAAAACGAATGCCTGCAGAAAGGACTTCCAATGCAAACCTTCCCACACTGTGGTAAGAGAGTGCATCAGTGATAGTCTCGCGCCAGCCCTGGTGAGCTGAAAGATCTTCTATAAGGGCACCGCTTCTACACATCCTGCCGTGATCACTGGTGCGTTGTTCAACCCCACAGGCCACACTGTAGTTTTCAAAGCTGGTGAAGGCACCTGTTTCCAGTCTTGGCAATCCACTCTGTCTCCAATTCAGACTCCACCACACTCCCTACTCATGATAAGGCGTCAACTTTCCATTATGCCATCTCCAGAAACCACGTGTCTGGGATTCTTGTGGAATGGAGGACATCAAGGATTTTCGCACCACTATGGTACTCGGTTCACAGATGATGCTTTTTCCAGGCTTAAGCAGCACTTGCTCCTGAGGAAGGTTGGAACTGATGCCCATGTCACACCATAGGCTATGAAAGCATGTGTAAGGTGCGCCTACGTACCTTACTATGAGAATTGCATAAGCGAGTGTTCCATGTGGTATGCAACGCAGAGGTAGTCAAGGGGAGAGGCGAAGATTGTTGAACATCTATCGCACTCTAACTTACATCTCTCCCACTTATGTACCCAGCTAACGTACACCTGTGTGTTGGAAAGTGGACCAGGTTTCTGCATATGGCAGCATTTGCTTAGGAAGTAAGAGCAGTCATTGGCAAATTGCCTTCATGCAAATGTAAAAAAGTTCACATGCTAGAGGTTTTAAATCCCCCTTCGTTTACACCAGTGCATCGAGTAACTTGCACTTTGATAATGCACAGTGTGATATTGTTGATATTCTGGTGGGTGTTTCTTCTGCTAAAGGAGTTAACGCAGCACCATTCTTATATTATTCTATTGTGTTTTGTAAAAAAAATCATGGTGATAAAACCAATATTCAAAAACCACAAAGGTGGGAAACCCCTACTTCAAGAACATCTAGGGTAAGTTATATATTGAACAGATACGCAGAACAACATCTGGAAAGAAATAGCTAGTTGTTGTTAAGATCGAAACTATTAATTAAGGAAGTCCTATGAGAAAGTATTCAACATGTTAGGACACCTATAGTTGATTGTTATGTGTGAACCAAGAGTAAGATTACCATGTGTGAACTAAGAGAAAGAATTTTATTCAAAGTAAGGAAATTACAAATAAGGAAGCTGGGAAGGGTTTCTGAGAATTGGTCTACACAGACCTTTATTTGTAAAAACATGGTTCTTATTGATGAAATTGATGACACACGATTTGAAATGGATTGTGATGAATGATATTATTTTATGGAATATTTTTCAAAAAAATTGTATGCATTCATTAACAAAAATTGAATAATGATTGACTACAGTATACAGTTGTAGCCTCTTATCTCCATACCCATTCCCTTTTGTAAGGAACACTAGATTAAGGTTGTTCCTTTTTCTCAGGATATTATATTTGATGAAAAACAATATTACCTGCTTTCATAAGTGGGCTTGCACTGCTTTTCCTGCTCAATTTCTCAGGTCAGGTCGGGCTCCCCTTTGAGGCGGTTGTCAGAAGATCTTAACACTTCATCTTAGAAAGAGCCTGGTCTGACGTGTTTGCATCCTTTAACAAACCATATTTCACATTCACAGTCATTTTTTGTATGTATATAGTGCTACAAACCCTCAGGCATCTGAGCACTGCTTACCCACAGTGTGTGGTGCTCATTTATCGCGCTCAGACGGATGAAGGTCTGAGTTTGGATCTGCTAGGATTCAAACTTGTGTCAGCAGGTTCCGCATGGGTGTCAAAGCGAGCGCTCTACTTGCTATGCTATCTGACCGGCTTATTTGCTCTTAATAAGGTGGGGATACTGTTCCACATAGAATCTGAACATTTAAGTTGCATGTTTCAAATATGCAAGACTGAACCCTGTTCATCTGTGCAAACCGGAAAACCACATGTTGGCCTGACAGTTCTGCCACATCGATACTGTAATTCACCTTAATTCCCTACTCTACATTGATCAGAACTCTCTTTGGGTGTGGGGGGGGTGAGGGGTTTCAAAGCTTGTCCGCTGTTTACATGCAACCAAGATGACAACAGCACAACAACACTTATTTTGTAACCGGGGAACTCTTATACGTACAGGCTTGCGCCATGCACCTCGAAAATGGACCCACCTAAACTCACAGCGATTAAGCAACAGCTGATGTGAGTTCTTAGCTAAGTGAAAGGGCAATGGGTCTTTAAAAAGCCAGGCAATGATTGGGTGTGTTTGCTAATTATGAACTAATAACATGCAGCCTTTCTTGGGTGACCTCAAACGTGGCTGTGCGTTCATCCCACTGTCTCGCTTTCTCGGACCATTGTCCAGGCCTGGAGTGTCACCAAACTACCAAGTGACCAGCAGTACAGCACGCGCGTTTATATTTCTTTAGATATGGGCGACCGGTCAAATGAATACGCCAGTCAACATCTTTTCCCACATCCGGGCAATGCCAAAATATTTCTAGACATGTCAATTTAGGTAACCTATTATGTCATCTCCTTATTCTTTGCAGGTGAACGGACATAATTATAATTATTTTTTATTAACTTGCTTAATACAAGAGACTTCTTTTTAGTAGCTGGACCGGGATTCGAACCTGTGATGTGCGGGGCTGTGTTGTTGCCAGTGCTGGTCATTTGGTCAGCTTTCGCCGTGTCTGAGATCCAGCACCAGAAGTGTAGCCAGACCTCGGGATCCACCCAGAGTCAGCTGCTGCAAACCCCAAACCCATGCTCTGTGCTGGGTTACTTCGTAAAAAAGAATTATGATAAAAAACACGCAATGGCACAGAGTAGGGGGGCAGAGCAGCTCATTGCTGCCATAAGAACTCTGCTGCCTCCACCCCCTACGTGTACATAGCAGGACTTTGATACAGGTCACAGCTGCAGGAAACACCAACTGTAACTTCCACTGTTACACCCTGTGTAAGTGGTCACCAGAGGAAGTTACAGTCCTCAGCCGCAGCCCAGTTTATTTATTTATTTATGCAATGTTTTTCGGATACATGGACCCGGATAATTTATTTATTCATACAATGTTTGACGGATACTTGTATCCGACACACATTGCATAAATAAATAAATACCCCTATTAACATTGAAACTAGCCCACACGATGCAGCCATCCAACTGCTTTCAGAGGGGAGCTGCAGGAGCTGTGCTGAGTGGGCTTCAAGTAAAAGAAAACGTTGCTTATGGCGAACAGAAATCACCTCGTTTCAATAGTTCAAGGGGAAGTTATTTTTATAAAATGGGATGCAAATTGTGAATTTTAAATAATATTTACTCAGAAACACTGGTCAAAACTATTATCTGCATAGTGAAGTAACTCATCACCATTGCCATGGAAGTAGTTTAAAGTGGAATTGATATATAGTTTGGAAAAGAAGCAGCATGAAAGAAATTGTGCCATTTTAAACTATTATTTTGGACATTTCCTTAGATCGGAGGTCAACTGCCAGCTCTGCCCCCCAAACTCTGCCTCCCCGGGCATCGCCCCCCCCACCTCCCAAACTCCACCCCCATCCCAGAGTCACCACCAAATTTTTTCCATTTCCACCACTGGTTGTTGCCAAGACAAACGTGTTGCCCCTGAGCTATCCCCCCTCACAGCAATCTTGGAATTACTGATAGTGGTAAGAGGGTCCCCAACAATGCTCTCCCATCAAAGAGATAGCGCATGGTCTGGTCATGCCACAAAACAAGATGCCAGGGACCATTCTTTCACTCCCTACTTCCCTGTTATCAACTGTGGTGGGGACAGGGCAGGTTTCAACTACTTTATGCTCCGGAGGCAGGGCCGTGCCGGCACCAGGGACCGGTGACAGATGCCGAACCCACCCCAATATGCTCCTGCGTCTATCCTGAATGGTGCACCCCACAATGTCCGGAGGCACTGAAACAGAAAAAAAAGATCCTATTAACGATATTAACACTTCATTGATTATTATTGTGAGGAAATGCATGGTTTAGTTAATGCAGGCCTCCCCCTTTTAAGAGAAAACATTTTCTTTGGTGGTTCTTTTAATCAACAGCAAACTGCAGTGCACCTTTTCCAGTTTTGGGGGTAGCCTTCGACAGTGAGAGAGGTCCACAGCTCTTCTGTTATTTTGCTTGAGGAAGCTCTGCCCCGAAGGTAACACAGATTGGTGTAACAGGTACATTAACCTATTGAACTATATTGAACTATATTGCTGCAATGGGAAATTCTGACCTGCAGGGCACACGTGTATCTCTTAAGAGGGCTCTTTAACTCCCTGATTAATCTCACAAGGATGGAAATCTGCATTGTCCTATTATGATTTGATTTATTTTTATTTTAGAACATTTATTTGACTACTAGTGATTGACACACCCTTTTTAATAGATCTTCAGGCCTTTCATAACAGGTAAAAAATTGGATCAAAAACTCGACAATACATAGGCCCTCATTACAACCCTGGCGTTGGACCATGGTGCTAATAGCACCATGGTCCATGCCGGTAATTTACCGACTCCGCCATGGCGGAATGGGGAATTACCGCCCCATTCCGAGGTTGGCGGGGCGGTAATTCCCCATGCCGCCATTGCCCTTCCCCATTCCCATTTTTGTCCCATAGGGCTCAATGGAAATGGGGAAGGCGCTAAGTACGGTGCCGCAAATTGCAGCACCGTACTTAGCACCAAGGTCCCTTTGCTGGTTGGATTTTAACGCCTGCAAAAAGCAGGCGTTAAAATAGCCAACCCGCAAAGGGACCTCGTAATCAGGCGTTAAGGGGTTAACGGCGCCGCCACCTTTTGCGGTGCCGTTAACCCCTTAACGCCAGGGTTGTAATGAGGGCCATACTCTTTTAAAAATTGCTTTGATCATTGCACTTCTTACGGTACATGGACATCTTTTGGGCCCCACCCTTAGATATTGCTTTGTCACTCATAAAGGCCCCTTTTGATTTCTCATCCCACTTAAGCACTGTCTGTAGAGTTGCAGATGCTATTAATGGATGGCAATATTATGGTAAGATATGATATAAGTAATTTATAACGCGCCTGTGCACAAGTGTTTCTAGGCGCGACAAGACAAGGGAGGGAAGACAGAGGGAGGACAAGACAAACGATCTTACTAGGCCTTGTGTCATTCAGATCGTGCAAGTGCGAGAACGAGAAGTACAAGGGGAAAGGGAGGAGGGAAGAGAAAGGGAGAGGGGATGGGAAAACGGGCCAGCAATGCTCTGAGTTAGTGCAACCAGGACAGCGCAGCTCTGGGTAGTGCAAGGTGAACAAGGGACTGTAGGGTTACAGTTACAGCCCCTACTTGTTTGAGAGGCCCGAAGGCAGTGCAAGGTTGACTGATAAAGAGCCTGGTACCCAGTGAGAATCCGAGGATAGCCAAGCAACCAGTAGGTACAACAGACAGGTAGGTCAGGTAGGTCAGCAGGAGAGGGAGAGAGAGAAAGCAGAGGAGAAGAGAAAAGTGTTGAGCTGCTTCCTGAACTTCAGGTGGTCTCGCTCAATTTTGAAGGGGGCACAAAGCCATTCCAGAGGGGGGCACCTGCAGAGGAGAGCAATCTACCTCCCGCTTTCTGCCTGGAGAAGTGTTTAACCCTTAGAGAGTTTGAGGTACCTGAGCGAAGGGCTCGAGAAGGAAGTTAATTTGGAAGAGCGCGTTGGATGTAGTGCAGGCCCCGGCCCCAGAGAGCCTTGTGGACGATGCAGAGGGTCTTGAACTAGATCCTTGCAGCCACCGGGAGCCAGTGGAGAGATTTCAGGGCTGGAGAGATATGGTCCCTGGGCTTGAGGCCAAGGATAAGTCTTGCAGTCCTGTTCTGAGTTAGTTGCAGAGTGCGGAAAGTTGAGGGAGGCAGATTGAGAAAGAGGCTGTTTCAGTAATCCAGGATAGAGAGAACCAGGGCTCTGGAGACACTGAGCTTCTAGCAGAAAGTGAGAAAGGGAAGAGTCCCTTTGAGGAGGCGCAGCCGGTAGTGGGACTTCTTGGTGACGTCTGAGATGTGAGGAGAGAAAGAGAGAGTGGATTAGAATATAAATCCAAGGTTTTTTGCCTCAAAGGAAGGTGAAGGAAGAGGGCCCAAAGGTGACAGCCAGAGTGAGAGAGGGAAAGCAGGGGCAGGATTTCCATCTTACTGGCATTAAGGCATAGATCGTTGGAGGTGCACCAATCCTGAATCGCGTATAGGCAGTCAGGAATGAGCGAGAGATGAGGTTGAGGGGAGCCTGAAGGAAAGCTGAGTGTCATCCGCATAACACTGAAAGTTAGAAGGTAGAGATCTGGTGGGTCAAAGAAGCTAAGTAGAGGTTGAAAACCCAGGGTGACAGGATAGAGCCCTGGGGAATGCCACAGGTAGAAAGAGAGGTGGCAGAGAGAAAGGGACCAAGTTGGACCTGGGAGGGGCGGTCCAAGAGGAAGGAGGTCAGCCACTGCAGGGCCTAAACTGTAATGCCCAGGTTCTCATGGAGTCGATGGATCAGGATGGCGCGGTTGACTGTGTCAAAAGTAGAGGAAAGATCAAGAAGGATGAGGACAAACAGAATGCTGGAATCAAGGTTAGAGAGCAGATCTTCACTGGTGTTCAGGAGAGCAGTTTCCGTGCCTCTGGCAGCTCTGAAGCCAGACTGAACGCCATGGAGACAACCAACAGATTCAGTGTGAAGATTAAGCTGGGAGATGGCCAGCTTTTCTAAGAGATTGCCAATGAAAGGAGTGATGGAGATTAGGCTATAGTTTGCCAGGCAGGTAGGATCGGCAGACGGCTACTTGAGGAGAGGGTGCACAAGGGAGTGCTTAAGGGGAGAGAGGAAGGTTCCAGTGGCGAAAGAGTGATTACAGAAATCGGCCAAGAATGGAGTGAGGGTATCAATATGGTCCTTGTCTAGAAACCTTATCAGGTGTTGTCAGAAAGAAAGAGGTGAAAGGAGGAGGCGAGGGAGAGATGGCCAAAGGGGGCCGAGAGAGGAAGAGGGAGAGGGCGAGGGAGAGGAAGAGGAAATAGAGTTTTAGCAGAGAAGTGAGAGGCCAGAGCTGTACAAAGGGCCTGGGAGGGAACAGGAGAGATAGAGACTGCAACAGATTGGCCAGTTCCCTGCAGATTTTACAGAGTTTGGCCGTGTTGTTCAGAGAGTCTGTATTGCCTTTGGAGCAGGCGGCAGGCCAGTTTATGAGAGGATGGGCCCAAAGCCTCCCACTTCATCTCAGCCACCCTGCACTTGAGTTTCAGGGCGGAAAGGTTGGAATCAAACCAAGAGTTGCACTTGGAGGTAGGCTTCAGCCAGATTCTCATGACAGGGGCAAGGATGTCCAGGGTGTTGGAAATAGAAAGATGCAGATTAGAGAGGGCTTTGCCAGGGTGTGAGTCAGCCGCAGGCGTACGAGGATCAGAGAAAGTAGAGGCAAAGGTATCCACTGACACATGCTTCATGGGCTGAATGACTGAGAAGATAGATAGCAGTGCTGGGGGGGTTTTGCCTGAAAGATAGAGAGTTTCAGATGAGAGGAGAGTAGAAAGTGGTCAGTCCAAGAGAGAGAGGAGTGGTGAGAGTGGGATGTCTGAGGTTATGAGAACATCCAAAGTAAGTCCAGCAGAGTGTGTCGGGCCAGAGGGCAGAATGGAAAGAGAGAGAGTGTCATAGGGGTTGCGTAAAAGCCCAGAGGAGAGATTAAAAGCATCCAGGTGGATGTTGAGATCTCTGAGGAGAGGTTGTGAAGTAGAGGCCAGGAGAGAAGAGGAGATGGCGGCCCATTCAGAGAGGAAGAGGACAACCTGGCCAGGTGGCCTGTAGATGGTGGCTACAGTTAGAGAGATACCAGGAGAGATAGAGAGCCTGCAGACCAGGCATTCAAAGGAGGAGTAGGCCTACATAGGGATGACACAGGCCGGGACACATTCTGAAAAGATCAGGGCTACTCTACCTCCAGGACGATTGGTTCTGGGTTCGGAGAGGATCTTGTAGCCCACAGGGAGGAGAGTGTCAAATCTAGTGACAGAACTGGCCATAAACCATGTCTCGTTGAGAGCAATGATATCTAGGTCGAGTTCTTTGAGGAGGTGACAGATGTCAGAGGAGTGTTTGACAGCAGAACGAGAGTTGAGAGTAGCGACGTGGAGCGGGTTGCCACATTTGAAAGAGTTCTGTGGAGGGGTACACGCTTGAGGTACACCTTGTGGAGGTCGTAGAGGGACCAGAGGATCAGCAGAGGAAGAAGATGAGGGGGCAAGAGAGGCGGCAAAAGAAGTAGCAGGAGAAGGGAGGAAGTTGATAAGACACGGGAAATGCTGATCAAAAATGAGGAGATTGGGCTGAGGGCCCTGAACCAAGATGGTGCAGTTTAAATAGACATTAATGATGGTCTTGGAGGAGTGGAAGGGGGCCAAGAGGACCTCCGACCTAATGCCACCATTAATGAGAGAATAGGAGAAAGGAGAGAGAACAGAGATCATATTAAGGGTCCATTGGTCTGGGGAGGGGACGACAAAGAGGATGTCAGTGAGAGTCTGTCTGGAGGAAGCACTGGTGTAAGTATTAGCAATAGCAAGGCCTGGACTGGAGATCAGTATGTCCCTCTTGAACGTGTTACTTCCATACTTAGTGAGAGGGATAGGGTAAGAGATAGAGTAGCAGTTAGAGAAGATGGGAGAGACAGAGAGCACCATAGGGGGTGCGAAGGAGGTCGGTGGAGGAGAAGGGGGTGAGAGAAGAGAGTGAGACATATAGCCCTGTGGCACACAACTCAGAATGTGCAGGGTGAGGAGGAGGAGAGGGACCAGGGTCACAACAGAGGAAGACACATGAGGGGAACAAGTAACTCACAACAAAGTATGGCACACCTTGCGGCCGGGGGATCTAGGTGGGAGCCTACAGAGAACCAGCAACAATGCCACCAGTACCGGAATGCGAAAACACCCAGATTCAACTTTCCCAGAAGGGGGGAGAAAAGGCAGGTTTTTGAGCACAGCAAAATACAACACACCCAGATTCAACTTTCCCAGAAGGGGGGAGAAAAGGCAGGTTTTTGAGCACAGCAAAATACAACACACCCAGATTCAACTTTCCTAGAAGGGGGAAAAGGCTTTTTTTTAGCACAGCACAATACAGCACACCCTGATTCAACTTTCACCAGAAGGGGGGAAAAAAAGCTACGTTTTTTAGCACAGCACAATACAACCCACCCAGATTCGACTTACCTGATCAGTCGCAGCCGGTCGACAGCTGCAGGCTATGTGCTATCACGGCAGACACCGGCAGACACCACTGGAGCTGACCCTAGCCTCTGATTCCTGCCCAAGGGGGATGCCACGGCAAGGGGGAGCCTTGGGTGGCCAATTTAAAATGGCCTGTCAACCAATGGGAGTGCAGTGGGAGGGAGGGAGTACCAACAAACAGGAAAGCAACCGGGAGGGGGGAGCGGGCACACATGCACTGCGGCGCGAGAGTAAAACCTTTTAAAATGCACAACTTACTGTGCCACAGAGCACCTGTCCTCACCCCAGCACCGCAGAAGTTGACGTTAACGTTGCCTAATGATGGTGGTGATGGCTTGTGGGGACAGAGGGAGAAAACACATGTCAACGCATACTTACCTGTTGTCTGAGCAGGGGTATGGGCCCTGGGTCCTCCTGGTTCGAACAGGCCCAAACAGGTTTGGCCCTTTTCTTCGTCTTCCCTTTGCTTAGGATGCCTGGCGAGAGACACCCTTGATCTAAGAGTTAGGAGCAGAAAGGAAGAGTCAGGGCTCAGAAGGTGGGTGGTGGTTAGGCCAGGTGACCTAGATCCACTTGCACCTGCTCACCTAGACTGTATTGGGCAGACTTGTGGTAGCCTGCCTAGGATGTGTGCCCTCTGTCTTCAATCTAAGCTCAGCATTAATTGAATGTTCACTGTACTACAACTTGAGGTCATGCTTTCTCTGCATTCTTAATGCAGACCTCTCTGACTTGTAGCCAGAGGACCCGCCAGTCACTCATGGCCGGCCACAAACCTTCATCATAACAAGCTCTTAGTTTGCCTGTCCAGGAGGGCAGACTTCCTGGGCTTTCCCCTACAGCCCAATCTCCCTCTCAGTGGCTTTCCCCATCAGGGGTACTCTCCACTGGCTTCTTCTGGGGGAGGCTTCCTGATACAAATCTCACGCTGTTGCTCCCAGAACATTGAATTCATACATTCAGTCGCATGCAATGCTGACAATCACATTGTACAACCATACATCAAGTCACCTCGAAGATCTTCTAAAATAGACACGCCATCATGCCCCATGTCCTTTGGGCAATGGTCAGTCAGTCATATTTTACTGCTTGTATTATGAGACTTTTAATCTAACATGGTTGACTTTCTATGCTGTGACTGCATTTAGCTCTTTGCCCAACTCCATGATCAACAACACAACCCTTCGTTGTAGACTCCAGAATTGAAGGTAAACTAACAGTAAACCTTGTTAATACAGTCACTGAAAGGCCCAAAACACAATGCATGGGAGACTAACTAATTGCTGGCTGGATGGAGACATTTTCAAAGTTTTGCAGGAAAAAGAGAAAAAGAAGCTAATCAGAGACAAATAAAATATAATTAGCGGCACATTTATTTTATTGTGCATTTTTAAGGTGCTTATTCATCAAGAAATTGTGTTTCAAAGCGCCCCTGGGGCAAGGGAAGGGAACAAGGGAACAGCAAGACCACGGAACATGATAACAGTAAAAGAGAAAAAAATAAAGTAGCGGTCCTGCTAGGCCTGGTGCACATTCGGAGCGTCCAAGTGCAGATTCGGAGCGTGGAATATAAGGTCTCTGTAATATGAAAAGGAATTTTATTTTGACATTTATGAAATGGAGAACTAGCTATCTGAAAAATTGCAACACAATAGCCGCAAACACGTGTCGTCCCTAAATGCACATCGTTCTAAAAATGGTACAACATTCCCCCCTGTTGCCCTAGATGTCAGGAATTACTCACACATCTCAAATAACCAGGTTTTAAAATAAAAAATAAAAAATACCTTGTCGGATCGCTCCAAAAACCTTCACCCAATGCATTTTAACAGAAGAAAAATGTACTTTGGTGATTTCGTGCAATTATGAAAGTCCGTGCTCATCTTCCAGAAGACTCTAAGCAATACCTAGGAAATTACACAAGCCCAGGGAGAACAGGCCATACCAGAGCAATTGTGGTCCCCTTTCTGACCACACCAAAAATAACGGTGAGATTAGGCTTGTTTTCTGTCTCTGAGGAAAACACGTGTAACGTTCTTCCCTGGTAAGTCACACCGACATCCACCCACACAACCTTCCTTCATGCAGCAAGCATAAAATGAGAGGCAAACACAGGAGGAGGTTGCTACTTTACTCTTACATAACTGGTCCCTCCCTTCCCCACTCCTCCCCTTCTCCCATGATCCCCTTGTCCCTCTCCCCGTAACATGGAGGTCGCCTTCCTGCAATGTCTCAACCCCCCCTTTCTTAACAAACTGTTGCATTTCAGTTCATATATTCTGAGTCTCTGGGGTTGATTTCTGTCTCTCTGGGGTCTCTCCATGCGGTGTATTGATGGGTGATCCTGTCGTTCTCCTCCAGGCGAGGTGTTCTGTTCCTCACTAGAGTCCTCACTATCTCCTTCATAGGAGGAGTCCCATCCTTGTGGTTCAATTTCCTCAGCTGAAAACCGTGGTATGATGATACCTGGCATTTTCTTGAAGTGCAAAGAATTTCACGTTATCCATCTATATTTCTCCTTCGGCTGTGACGCGAGATCCTTTCACTCGAATTACTGTCTATGGGTCTTTGTAAAATGTGGTTGTGTATTTCCTGGTCTGAGGCTGATGCACTATTACGATGTCTCCTACTTCTAGATCCTTTTCACTGGCATTTGTATTCTCATCTGCTCTCCTTTTCATGGTTTCCTTTGCTCTTGTGTCACATTCTCTCATCTCGGCATCTCCTTGGAATCCCTTGTCCGTGGTCCAATAGTTTTATGTCTTGACAATATCTTTGGCAAGCATTGCCCTAGTGTCTGAATCAACAAAACTGCATTAGGAGGCAAGAAGAATGACTCCCTTCTTCTGCTTCACTTGACTTTTGATGACAATATTTCTTTACAGTTCTTATTAAGCTTTGTACTTCTCTCCGGGCTTTCTCCAGAGTTAATTTAAGTGTTGCTGTTTAACTTTGCTTACTGTTTCCATAAGGATTATTGTGAGGGAGACTATGCCTGAGTCGTTGGTTATCTTTGCCAGTTTCACTGAGACGAGGTAGATCACTCCTGAGGCATTCATAGGCTTTGCACCAACTATTGAGACAAGGGAGATCACTCTTGACATGGCTGTCAACTTTGCAAGAATTAGTGAGGCAAGGGAGAACACTCCTGATGCTTATTCCGCTTTGCTTCCTCTTGCAACAATTACTGAGACAAGGGAGATCACTTACGATGCTTTGATCAGCCTCCCCAAACACTTACCCTGTCTACTGTGGTTCCCATTACCTCTTTTATCCTGGGACCACATTGCCGGTCTTCATGCAACGTTGGGGGATGCTTTTCTGCATATGTCATTCGTTGCCATTCCTTCCTTGCTTCTCTCTATGCCACTTTGGTTCTGCTTGGTCTCTGGTTCAATGGTGTTGGTGTTGTTAAGGGAGCTACTGGTCCACCTCATTGAGGTCATGCCATTGTTAGCTGGATTTAGAACTTCTGCATTGGTTCGGCCTCCTTCTAACTTCTGAGGCTTCCCCCGCGGTTGCATCCATGTCCTCTCGATCGAGGACTTGCTTCTCCGTCCAGTGTCTTGGTTGCCGGGTTTGAAATTCATGGGCGGGTGCTTCTTCACGCTGGCTTTTCTCTGGTTTCCCTGGTTCCCTTCCGGCAGTCCTTTGCCTTTTTTTATGGTCTGTAGTTCGGTCCTCCCCATCACAGTGTCAAAGTACCTTGGCTGTATCAATGATGCACCATTCTGGCCTCCTAGGGGCCACTCCTTCTCAGTACTTTGGACATCAGATGAAAGAGCAGTTTGTAAAACTCCCATAATCTTCTTCTTCACAGTATTTCCATAAGACAATGAATTGGGTTTTGTAGGAAGAAAAGGAGGTGTGTCACAATAACATGCAGTGGGATTGTCAGAGGCTTTTTTTACAGGGTGCACCCTCCAAGTAAGGGTTAAAGCATGAGTTGGGGATACTACCATTTAAAGGTAGCCTGACAATAGGTGGAAACCCCCTTAAACCGTAACCTGTGCCGACATCCAGCGTATCCCCTTCAGCAATGCAAAACTGTTACCAATGCCATTAGCAATCACCATAGCGGGCATGTTAAGAAGCTCCTGTATGAGAAAGTGAGGGAGCAAGGGAGTGAGCTGGTGTATGAGTGGGGAGGGACAGAGTGGGTGAGAAGGTATCAGGGAGTGATCTGCAAAAGAGGAGAGAGTATGTCCTAATGCAACAGGCCCCAAATCTGCCCACCGGTATCTCCTACTGCCCAGTGGGGTGTTTGGCGATGGGGATCTTTAGGAAAACACATCATGTGGATATGGGAGTTCTTTTAGGGTGCACAGCTGTATTTGGCATTTGAATTATCAATAGCCTGTTCCCATGTATGATCAATGCACAGCAAATTAAGCCCCACCCTGCCTTCAATCAGCTGCCAGAGCAGTGGAGCCTGAACAGTGGACATATTATTGTGTACGTTTTAAGACCAAACATTATGTGAAATGAAACATTTTGATTTCTTAAGGACAGGCAGTGTAAGATGTTGCCTGGGAAGCCTGCATACCATGAGTTAACATAACCCAAAGGGCAAGTGACCGGGTCACCCTCTAACGCTGCTTTTCCCCCTCAGTGTAAGGAAGGCCTCCTGCGGTTCAGGGAGGAACTCAAGACCCTGCTCTTGAGGGAATATCCAGAGGGCCCTTAGAACCTGCTACTGCCAGGCATATAGTACCACATTAGTACGGGATAGCCACACTACTATATCCTGTAACATCTCCTTCCACCGACCCCGATTAACCCTAAATGACTTGAACAACGCTCTCTTGATTCCTATTTGGGTAAGTGTTATATAAACCCAAACACAAAACAATACACAAATACAAAAGGCAGGCTGTGTCCAACTAAGGGGGCTTGCTGGAATGCAGATTTAATGATAACGTTGAGCTGATAGACGTCCTGCATATCACTGCCAAAAATGCAGGCTGGAAAAAGGTTTTACAAATATTAAGACCACAGGGCAAAATATGCAAATGTGGTGTTTCAAGCTGTTATTAGGAACAGAAGGCTAACATGACACAGAATGACAGCACAATGTGGTACAAGGACAGGGTTTTCATTTATTATGTCCCTGTTTATAAAACAAAAGATGACAGTGAGACATTCTGACACCTTAGAATAACACTCCATTTCCTTTGTGCTAATTGTGTCTGGAGAAAATTCTTTTTCTATAAGGCCCACTGTGAGTTTTGCTTTTTGACTCCAGGTTCTGTATGAGGTAATTACCACTAGTGCATGTGGTAATCGGTCAGCGCAGCAGTATGACTTTACCGCCCTACCAGCGATAAGGTAATGTCGATTTTCCAAAATACCACATGCAGAATGTCTGAAAGTCTGCGTGGTTACTTTTGGTGCCACCAACAATTGCATGTGCCTTCCTGTGTGATGGGTGGAGATGGATTAGGCACAGTAGCGTACCATACCGCCACGTTACCAGGAACGGTAATGCACAGAAGAGGTGCTATTGCCTCCTCTATTCATTACACTGGGCGTGGGCTAAGAAGGTGGGCATCTCAGGTGCCAACCGTTTCCCAAACCCAAGGTGCCCCCAACCACCCCACCTCCCCCAACCCCACCCCCCGGGCACATTTTTTTATTTTTTTTATGTACGAGATTGAAACACCGAAGTGATTTTTACAAGTGACAAACAGTGCAGTCATGAAATGAAGCAGTACAAGTTTTAAATGTTTTCACTTACGTGCGGGGAGGGATGCAGTGAGACACTCATACACATAAGTGGATACCATTTCCTAAATGTCAGTGGGGGCGGGCTTTTAGAATGTTTACTTCCGTTTTTTCAGTGAAGTTAAACACTTATTAGGAATAAATAAATATATAAATAAATAAAATGTCAAAATCAGCCTAATAATGTGGCATTGTTTACGGCATGGGGTCACTAAAGCAGGAAATGTCTTTGGCACCACAATCAAATGGGCAACAAAACAAGCAGGAGCTCATTATCGAGCCCCCCACCCCCTTCCCCGAGCAAACATGACGATGTCTTAAAGATCCCATTCACGCTCCAGGGAATTTTCATTGTTTTTGAAAGGCAGGGTTGTGGGGGGGGCTAGGGGTGGGAGGGCGGCGCTATGCCTCCCTTTCAACCTCTGCCTTCAAAATCAACTTGTTTTTTTTATGCCAGCAAGAAAATCTCATGGTTTTACGCCAGCACGAGATGTTCACCGCTGATTAGCAACTGCAAATAAGCTGGCGGATACCATGGCATCCGTTATGAAACGCACCGGTAAAGCGTCCTTGCAGGCAGCGTTTTATTTCTCCCAAGCGGAGAGTGAAAGTGCGACTCCGCCTTCGTTTACTCTTTATTTTTACACACCGCTTTGGGAGTGCCTACATTTGCATGCTGAGGACAAGAAACACGTATGCATAACCCTTCGTGGACCCTTGCATGCAACCGCCACTTGTTGCAAAATGACACCGTTTGCGTTTACATTTTTCTTTAACCCGCGTCCACGGTGACGCTGATGGTTGACTGTGGCGCTGCCTTGAGCTGAGGTCTTCCTGTCTGCTCTGCTTGGAGTTTCCAATGTGAAGCAGGTGGCTGGGGCTTCAGGCATTTGCCTGTTAATTGTTTGCACGTTGGGCCTCATTGTAACCTCAATGGTATAACCAGTGACTGCACACGTAGGCATCAGCTACCACTTGCCCTCCCACTGGTACCCTGGCGCCGCCACTCCCACTTCTTGTCACACAGGCATTGCCACTGACCACCAGCCCATTCATGTATCAAAACGTGATTCATTTCAGCATGCATTTTGCTTCCACCTGTTGTTATGTTAGGTTATGTTATGTTATTGTGCATTTGTATAGCGCCTTTTTTTTACCATTGGTATGATCTTAAAGCACTGTGTCCTGAAGTAAAACGCTTGAGCCTGACTGTCAATTGAGTGCCTTCGTTCTTTTCAAAATGAAAGTTGCTGTGGCGACCACCAAAAGCAACCCATGCAGGCATGTGTGTTACTTCTATTGGCATAAGCACTCTGGCTATTTTACAAATAAACTCTTAACGTGACGTCTTGAAATGAATACTGACCGGGGGCGTGTTTGGGTGCGTGTGTATTCGATGCAGCATTTCCATGTTTGCTGTTTGCTTAAGTATGACGAATTATAGTTTACGTCACGTGTGACACTTAATTCCAAGCTGTGTAAAGCACGTTGTGTACTGCTGTGCATTTCAGATATAGCGTCCTATGTATACAGTTTGTTAAAGTGGATGGAGCTTTCTCACACATTTAAGTGCTTGCTGGTAGTGTGTTGATAGTGTAGCCTGAAAGAACTTTGAACCCCTGTGGGGCCTGCTTAACCTTTTATCTGTCCAACATTAATATATTGAGTGCAATAATATTGGATAACTGTAAAATATATTATGTAAAAATTAAGATAGCAGGCACTATGTGGACGATAAGAGAGTGAAGCATCCTCATTTTCACCCAACATGGATATTGGAAGATTTCTTTTATACTGTCTGGTTGATTTATCATGTGGTTCAGTGCTGTGCAGATTAGCTTTATTTAACACAGACAAGTGGTGAAGTGTATGTTCCTGTAAACACTGAAGATGGGATGGGAGGAAATGTGATGTCCTTGCTAAACTGGGGACTCGGCAAACAGGACAATCCGGCTCAGATCACGGCTTCTCCATTTGATCAAAACTGTGTGACCTGAATTCGATCACCTATAAATTATTCCGTTTGGTTTGCACTATAAAAAAACAAACTAGGTGAATAACGTACCCGTAGATTCAGTATCTTCATACCCAAGAGAATCAATATTCTGTTTACGTCAAAGCCCACCCCATCCACTGCCCCATCTGCCCAGACTCTTTTGACCTTTTGGGCCTCATTACGACCTCGGCGGTAGCCATGCCGCTGTTGGCGGCATGGCTGCTGCCGAAATCGTATCCGGGTCCGGGTTCCCAGAATGCGGAATTACCGGGCCATTCTGAGTTCGGAGGTCCCGATAATTCCTCCCTCCAAGAACCCGGACCTGGACCTTCCCCATTCCCATTTCAACCCCCATAGGGCTGAATGGGAATGGGAAAGGGAGCAAACAACGGGCCGATTACGAGTGGCCCGTTGTTTGCTCCCTCTTCCCCTTGCGGGACCGGTAAGCACGCCTGGTTTTACCAGACGTGCTTACCGTGTCCCGCGAGGGGACCTCGTAATGTGGCGGAACGAGTTTAACGGGTCTGCATCCTTTTGCGGCACCCGTTAACCCGTTCCGCCAGGGTCGTAATGAGGCCCTTTGTCTTCAATCTTCCACTGCTCGTAAGACATGGTTGCCCGGTAGACATGGTTGTGCATGGGACAATATAGCTACAGATGGCATATGATCACAGCACCTTGGCATGTAAGGTTGTGAACTTGTATATGATGACTGTACCTTGCCTATCAAGCTTTACCTGGCATATGATGACATTACTTGGGCAATTCAGACTGCCCTTGTCCTATAACACCAGCTCTTGGACCTATGCATCTGTACCTTGTGCATGACGATTATGCGTGCCATGTAAGGCTTACCACAGCATCAGATGGCACGAACTTTGCACATGGAAAGCATTGCGTGTATTATGGCAGTGTTTGGGCATGTATATTATCTCATGAATTGATCTTGCATGTGGGACTTTAACTCGGATAAGAGCGCATTATCTTAGCATATGAGCCAGGATGGGCGCATGCAAGCAGTTCACCAGTCAGTGAAGGCGCTGCTTGGTGCACCCTTCCGTGGCCGATCGAGGCAGCATATATATACTTAATATATGGCTGTCAAATAAAACAGACTTTTATCTGCTTTAGTACTATGTGTAACTTTATTAATCTTACACTCATTTCTTGTTTTACCTTTGTCATTTCTGTCCCTGGGATGTAATCAGGGACTGAAATGACAATGGGCCAAAGATCGTGTGACATCACTTCCTGTGATTCCATTAGATCAACGGTCATGTGATGACACTTCCTGTGGCGTCATCAGGTGTCTGATGTCACTTTCGCTACGCCTGGCATTTTGGGGACTTTACGCGCACCAAGCGTCAATTTTATTTTTGGTTTGGGACATTTTTGACTTTGATCACAAACATGTTTTATTTTTTTTGCTTTCCTCAGATCTTCCTCACACCTTGCGGACGACCACTACAGAACATGAATTGCCTTTATTTTACTACTCCCCTGTGTTTCAGCATCCTAAAGGCCTGGTCTTAGTTGTACTGAATTAAAGTTGGCATCACCTATTTACGCCTTCTTCGGTCTCTCCTGGTGATTGTCCTAGGACCTTAACAATGACCTTTACTTGCACAAGAGGTATCCTTGAAACAATCAGGTTGCCCACAGTGTGGGCCACAATTACAATGAACCTTAGATGCTTGGTGCACCCCCATCGTTTTCGTAAACGTAGCCGTGGTCTTGAGATGACGCATCCCTCTGTCAGCACTGCCTTTGGCATGGAAGTAGAAAGAGGATCCCTTTCTATCTCCATGGCCGCCATGTCAGTAGGGATTTCCCTCTGTGTTAAAGATGTTCGTGTTCAGATCGCTTTGTGTTTGCTGCGCAAAGTTGTTTCTATAAAAGAAATCCGAGCACCCGAGTAATTTTCCCAGATGGAAATCCACGCTTAGCCTGCAGCTGCTCCACCCTTGCCAACCACCCTCCATTTGCTCCGTTCAGTAATTCAGGAGTGCAGTGTTCAACACTTGTGTTTGTCCTGAAGCTGCAGGACATAAGGCTGTGTTGAAAAAAGCTGTAGCATGTTCTTGATATTACTTTGGATATATAATGGTCCAACAAGCCACTGAGGCGGAACATACCTGCCTTCCCCTTTAGATAACTGCAGTGTCGGTTGCTAGCCCCGGGACTTATGCCTTTGCAGCCATTGGTCATGACCTCCTCCCAGTGAACCCCATTAATCAGCATTCATGATCTGTGGGTAGCATTTTCTGCCTAGCTCGGGGTCAGTCAGCCAGGTAGCTTCCTTTACAAAAAACTCCATTTAAGAATGAGATGCTTTAGAAAAATACAAGCTCCTAATCCTGGTGACAATTCTTGAGGGTGTGGCCGTCGATCTATACAAATATATCCTTCCACCAAATCAAGTGTGGCTTCGTGCTTGGGTGTAGCACTGAGTCCACCGGGGAGCACAGCACGTCCTGCAGCCTTACTCATCCATGACGGAATACATGTTGATATTTGGCTCCAAGAAGCAGCCTCATGATCTGGTCCTTGGGCAGTGCTGTTGGCTTGCTTTTTAGGTAACCGCGGTAGCAATGATTCCATCCTTACGAATTCACGTATTATGGGCCTCATTACGACCCAGGCGTTAAGGGGTTAATGGCGCCGTAAAAGGTTGTGGTGCCGTTAACTCCTTAACGCCTTACTACGAGGTCCCTGTGCGGCTCCCGACCTTAACGGCTGGTCTGTACCAGCCGTTAAGGTAGGGACCCGCAAAGGGACCTTGAAGGTAATTACGGTACTGCAATTTGCGGTAACGTAATTACCGCCTTCCCCATTCCCATTGAGCCCTATGGGGCAAAAATGGGAATGGGGAAGAGCCAATGGTAAATGGGGAATTACCGCCCCGCCAACCTTGGAATGGGGTGGTAATTCCCCATTTCACCATAGCGGATTCGGTAAGTTACCGGCGTTAACCATGGCGCTAATAGCGCCATTGGTTAACGCCAGGGTCGTAATGAGGCCCTATATCTTGAAGAATATAAGGCATCAAGAGAACAGGGGGATGAAGTCAACAGAAACTCGGTTGTGGAAGGGTTCAACTTCCAGGAGTGAAAGAAAACCCAGCCTTCTGTTATCTCTATGCAGCTCTTGTGATGTGCAGTGATCTGCACCTGTAGGTGAAGTTGGGTATTGACAACTTACTAGTGTGTGGGAAATGGAAATTCAGGGGCTGCCAATCAGATCCTCCAGCAGTTTCAGGCGGCCTTAAACAAGCCTCATAGACAAGATGAACCCTGAGTGACCCTTTCTTTTTGAGGTGATGGAGATGCTAAATTGCAACTTGGGAGTGCTGTTATCGGTTTCTTTAAGGGACATTGAGTTGGGAAGCATCAGCAGTATGTTTGGGTTCATGCTCTGTTTGTCCAAAATGGATGAGCCCATTTTTGGGACGTGATTATACACCGACAGGCAGTAACTCATAGACCATGACAGACACCAACTAGAATGAAGCATCCCGGAAAACAACTGCAACCGCAAGACGGCCCAGAAAAGACATTCTTGCAGGAGTTGCCTTTCTGATTGGAAACTTCCGTGGTGCTGAAGAGTGGTTGATGGAGTCTGTTGGGGCCACTGATCCCCAAGATCAAGGTGATTGAAAAAGATTCAGCCAGTCTGTCATTTGAATCTTCCTCTTTGGAAGTGAAGCGCCATTGACCCATTCTTGGCTCCGTCCCTCCTCAAAGAACAATATCATACAGATAGTTGTCTGTGGTATTCTTCACTCTCCTGGTAGCGATACTCGCCATTTCGGCACAGGCCAGTTTGTCGTGATCTGTTAGATGCGACCAGTCCGGCAAGACCTGTTAGGTGCGACCAGTCCGGCACAACCTGTTAGGTGCGACCAGTCCGCAGGGATTTTTGGCCCGAGCACGTTTCGGCGCGGCAGTTCAAGGATTTTAAGTACATTTAAAAAAATTAAGAATAGATGCAGTTCGAACCATGGCCTGCAGGAGCCTGACAAGGTAACCGCAAGGCTATCGAGATCTTATCAGTTTAAAACGCACCTATTACTTCTTTTAACGTGGTTCATTCTGAATATGTTATGCTCAATATATGCAACTGTTGCAGAAGAAATCAACACGACCGCTATGGCCTTGCAGTTAACTGTTCAGTCTAGCAATTCTACAAGCCAGGGATCGTGACAGCCCCATGCCTATATATATGCGTTTTTTTTTTTATTAGCATTGCAATGCAATGTTAATTAAATATGCGCCAAACTGGCCGCACCGAAAACGGCGTGCCAAACTGGCCGTGCCGCAGAGGGCACGCCAAACTGGCTCCTGCCGCAAATCGGCCTGTGTCGAACTGGTAGCACCGAAATGTCCTGCACCGCCTGGTAGGGCTTGGCTTTTGCAACCATGCCCAGGAGTGCCCTCTGGTGCTAGTGGAGGAGATCTACAGGTGAGCCGCACGACACGCTCTGGTGATGAGAAGGAAGAGCTACAGCTGGGGTCTGCAACCTTTGGCTAGTTTTGAACCATATCTCCCATCAGTCCTAGTCAGCATAGTCAATGGTAAGGGATAGTCTGATTAATAGACCAAAAGATATCAAGTACAGTTATGTCATGTTCAGGGACCCAGTGCTGAAAAGTGCTAAATGGTGCTTAAGTGAGCATGTTACCTTATTGCAGAAGTACGAATGCTGTAGCCACATACATTTCCTTCTGATTAAACCATATTGCATTACAGTCAATGCTGAGTCCGGTCCTTTCTAGTCCATCACACTCATATGTTTCAGCTTTTACCCTGCCTACTGCTCATTGTCGCTGCCCCCCCACCTCATCTGATTGCACCTTAGGTTTGCGCTTTAAAATCCCTTTCCATACATCATTATAGGAAGTCATGGGGCCTCATTACGACCCTTGCGGAATGGGTTTACCGGCACCGGTAATGGTGCCGGTGCCGGTAAACCCATGCCGCCCTATTACGAGGTTCCCTCGCAGGACCCGGAACTGACGTCTCGTAAAGCCAGACGTCCTTTCTGGGTCCCGCGAGGGGACCAAAGAGCTAATTATGAGCTCCATCCCCATTCCCATTGAACCCTCTGGGGGCTCGAATGGGAATGGGGAATGGTTTTGTGAATGAGGAATTACCGGGTCTTCCAAGGTTGGAATGATCCGGTAATTCCTCATTCACAGACCACGGCCCCGGACACGATTTTGGAGGCAGCCATGGTGCTAAAAGCACCATGGCTGCCTCCAAACTTGTAATGAGGCCCATAATATCAAAACTGTAGCGTAATCCGCATCATATCACAACAATATTTTTATTATGCCACCATCATGCCTTTGCTCTTATGACATCACAATGCCCGCTTACTTAACTCAACTCAGTGACATCACAATGCTCTACTCAAGCAAAAAGCCCCGAGCAGGGGGTCATTACCGCTTCAGGTAATGCCTGGGGCCCATAATTACAGCATTGTGACATCACTGAGTTGAGTTAAGTAAGCGAGCATTGTGATCCCATAAGAGCAAAGGGATGATGGTTGCATAATAACAATATTGTTGTGATATAATGGGGATAACTCTACAGTTTTGATATTATGACTTTATATAGTGATGTATGGAAAGGGATTTTAAAGTGCAAACCTAAGGTGCAATGATATGAGGTGGGGGGCAGAGAAGGCAGGGGAAAAGCTTAAACATATGAGTGTGATAGGCTAGAAAGGACCAGACTCAGCATTGACTGTAATGCAATATGTTTTTATCAGAAGGAAATATTTAAGCAATAAGCCCCAAGCAGGGGGTCTTTACGGCCTCAGGTAATGCCCCGGGTCCCATAATTACAGGCCCAGGGGCATTACCTGAAGCGTTATTGGCCCCAGAATCAGGCTTATTGCTATTAGTACTCCGGCCTTTTAGACCAGGGTAATAATAGTTTTTTTTTTTCAGTTGTCAGACACTCTGGTGTTTAGCAACTGAAAGAAAAAATGAAAAAAAATATGCCCATCATGGACAGGATAGATAGTCCATTCTCCTTTTCCATGGTGGCCATTCATAACAGAAAAAAAAGTAAACAATGAAGATGGCTGCCATGGAAAGGGAGAAAGGACTGCACGTTGTCTCTTCTCCCTTTCCATGAAGCCATTAAAAAGTGAGGGAAAAAAGAAAATGCCCGCCATAGAAAGGGTGCAGGGATTACGTGTAGTCCCTTCTCCCTTTCCATGGCGTCCATTCGAACATTGAATGCGCATCGGGAAAGGTTTTGTCAGGCTGGTAATAACTCGGCGAGGGCCAATGAGCTGTCTTGTTACAAGCTTACTGTCCCTCGCCGGTACTAACAGTTTAATTAACCCTCTAGTTGAACTTGTTTTAAAAGGAGTTGAACTGTGTGGGGGGAGCTTGTGGCCCTGTAAAACTTGATCAGGCACACAGTATGTCTGTTTAATCTGATTCGCTAGCGTGTTTCTTCACTGTTCTGTGAGTGTGTCTACAAGCATGTGTTGTGTGTGTATGTGATTGCACAGTATTTATGATAAACTACTTGTGCCTGTACTTATGGCCAAATATTTCTTAAGCTTAGCTCTCTGACCTGTCTCTCGGTGCAAGTTGAGTTAAAATACACAGTCAATATTTTCAGGAGCTACATCAAATCTAGTAAACACATTTAGAAACATTCAGAGCTCAAAATAGGTGGCTAAGAAGGTAACAAGAACAAGCATTTTTTTAATTAGTGTGTGGCAATGTTTCTAGGCTTGGGCCAATACATGTTTCTAGCCTAAGCACTTCCTCAAGGCAGTACTGATTTCAGAAAAGACTATGGTAGTCCAAGTTTAGTGCACATTCGCTATGCTTATTCGTTTTTTTTGGTATGGGTGAGGCTTTTATCAATTCCAAAAAGCATCTAATGTGTGTATCCAGTTTCCTCGTTGAGGGACAATTGGAATAAACCCAAAGGTTAGTTAGTTTTGATGTTTTATGAAACCTGGAATGTTGGTAAGTACTTGTTTCATTTGCAGGCACTGGTACTGTTGATTCAAACATGACTTTTATTCCTGCTGCTGCTTTTCTTAATTTTCATAGACTTAATTTGGAGAATCCTCAGTTGGTCGGCCTAATTGCTGAAGCTTTTTGTGCTGAATGATCCGTTCCACCGCGGGTCCCCTCCGCTCCTGAAGCGTGTGTCGATCTTGCGGTACCATATTTAGGAAATAATCGCTTAATTGGAGAGGCGTTCCATGTGGTAACAGCCCTCCACCCACACCATCAGGCCGGAGAATAGCCGAGCCTTTAATTCCAGTGGCCCCCTGCAACCACCCAGTCTGCTGCTACACCTATCAAGGGACTTTTGCGGTTAGCATCATCAAGTAAAAATAAAGGGGCCATGCGAAGCACGCAACCTGATTATTCCTATACACACAAAAAAACGAACAACTAAAAAAGCTGGCAGCAGAAAGCAGAAGGGATGCAGGGGGAGGTCCAGGCAGCCAACAGCGTTCTGGGAATGTGTTGCTTATGCTGGTAGATAACGCCCCATATATGAGCGACCTGATTGGCTGCTTGTACATCCCCGGTGCTGAAAGGTTTTTTCGCTTACTTCAGAGGTCAGTGACATCACACAGGATTCCGCTTTGACACTTTGTGTTATCACTGGGCCTGATTTTGATGGAGCCAGAGCACAGTGAAAGCAGTGCCCTTTTGATAACTCAAAAGGGCACTGCTTGTGACCTTCAGCACTTCACGTGACCCCCGGCCACCTCTGTGTACCTCAAGATGGTAACTGTTGGCAAATGTGGTGACAACCTAGCCGTATGATAGCAACGCCTAGCAACTGTCTGGAAAACGTCGGGAACATGCCTAATGACTATACAAGAGCCAAAACGATGGGCTTTGACAATAGTTATTTGAACAGTAGGGAAGTGTGCACCATATAAATGACCATTCTTTGCCTTGCCCTGTTTTTTTTTTTTTAACCCTTTCTGTTCACAATTAAGCACACGTATCCCCTTAATAAACAGTGTGCAAACAGTGCCTGGGCTGCACATTTATGTGGAAGCACTGTATAAAACCCACAAAAAAACGAATGGTAGATTTGTTCGAATTTCGGCTGTACGGAAATTAGGTACAGCCGGAAAGTTCGAACACATCTGCCACTCGGTACCATTGTAACGAACAAGGGGGGCAGAGGGCTCCCCCGCACCCTTGTTCGCTACAATGGCATCGAGGGTTGAGGGGTGTCCCCCCGCTCAGTCAAAGATAAAGTTTAAAAAAAAGGACCCTGCTGTGCCGGTTCCCATGCAAGGAAGTGTAGGGAAGGGAAGGGAAGTGAAGGGAACCGGCATCCAAGAGGGATGGAGGAGTCGCCGGCACACAACCAAGTGAGCTGCCAAAAGGTAAGTAAGGGAGTTAGGGGGCTGCAGGTTATTTTCGTTCAAATGACTCGTTTTTTTCTCCCTCTGACATTTCTGATCCGGCTATATCATGGACAACCCATTTATGTATGTGTTATTTTATCACGTAAGGACTTCCTGACTTACACTCTTATATTTAAGGTCATATTGTTACCTAAGTATTTTTATTGGTGATTGATCATGGCAAAAAAGTGTCTTTATGGAAAAATACTTTTCCAGTTTGCACCTTTTAAAAATAAATTCAAATTTCATTTCAGAGAATATAAAGTTATAAGGTATTTTTCTTTTCTGTTGACTTCAGTTTCTCACGTGATTTTCTTTTGTGTATGGTTTATTTTTCCAGGCATCGCGTATATGAGAACAAAAGAGTAACTGCCTTGTATAGCCTTGAGAAAGCACTAATATGCGAAACATGTGTTGGAAAACATTGCAGGCACTTGTGCATGGTAAATATTGCAGAAATAATTGAGTAATTATTTATTTTGAAGAAATCATGCTGTGATTCTGTTAGCCCACTGGCATGTGCACAAGAAGGAACCCGTCATGTAAAATGGGAAGGTTTTGAGGGGCTGTTCACTTGAGACTGAAGAATCGGTGGTTGACTCTGTCTCAAGTAAGTGAACGCAGCTAATAAATTAAGCCATTACTTTTCCAGTACTGAAACCAATCCTCTACAAATGGAATTGCCCACCTGAGGCTTGCCATATGTGATGGAAACGTTCGGCCTTCGAATACCCCCAATCCATCCGTGAACGAAGATAACAAAAACGGAACCTGTGCCTCTTCTCTAAACCCGTAGCAATTGTTGCGTCTTGTTTGCAAAGCACATATGTCCCATATGCTTGAGTATAGGCGATATTCGCTTTCTTCTGAGGCCTTTCTGCTCCTCTTGTTTAGTATGCGATGTAGGCAATGTTTGCCATTTTTGACATATATGTCCCGCCAACTGACACAAAGGTGCCACAGGATCTCCAAAACGGGGCCAAACTTGCCCAGTACTCCACCCCCCCCCCCAGCCTAGCTGTTCCTGGGTACATAGTGTACAACCACAAAGGTTGTACCCATCACAACAAGAGGAACAAGCCCACCACCCTGAGCTTCATGGACCCATCCTACCTCATGTGCCAGAAAAATCCTGTCACTCCGCACAGCCCACCACCCGACCAGGCCCCAGCCAGTGAAGGCACCATGCATGATCTGTTCAAGTCCAATTTAGCCCCACCTCAACATAGAACATAGAAAAAGTTCCTTCAACAAAAGCACGACTAGCCATTGCACTGGCACAAGGGGCACGCTTCATTTACAGGGTTGTGCAACTCCAGGCCGCGTGGGCCAGAAACATGTCGGAATTTCAGGCGACCCCTCCTTAATCATGAAATACATTTCCATACTAAGATTCTAAATGTGTGCACATTTCCTCTCATGAATATTAATGAGGGATATCCTGAAAACCCAACAGGATTCCGGCCCTCGGGGACCGGAGTTGGCCAACCCTGCTCCATTGCATAAACAGCTACCTGGCACAGCTTTCACTACCACGCCATACATGCCCAGAGCCAAGGGCCAGCCCTTTCACCCTCCTGTCCCTGATTCTGCATAAAGCCCAGTTCTGGACCAAAAGAAAAAAAAGACATCTTGGGCATCAAAGAATGTAGTACATAATCGTTTTCCATGAGATGGTGGACTCAAGTCAATTGGCCAGTAATATTTTTCGAAATCCCTCTCTGGAGTGCAATAAACCATTAAAGTTGCTCAAAATCTTTGTTTGTTTGTTTTATTATTTATAAGGCGCACCAGACCCAAGGGTATTAGGGCGCAGCAGTTACAAGAATTTGCAAAGCTTAGTTACAGACAGTCATAAAACGAAGTACATTAATTACAACACCGGGTACACAGATATATACAGAACTAACCGGAATTGTGCAGTCGGGAAGTGAAGCTATTTACAGATATTATTGCCATTGTGTGCAGACGTGTGATTGGCACTGTGAGGATAGCAGGTAAGTGTTCATACTGGGCCTCATTCCGAGTTTGGAGGTAATCATGGCGCTATTAGCGCCATGACTACCTCCAATACCGGTACCGAGTCCGCCCTTGTACAATGGGTATTTACCGGTCTATTCCGACCTTTGCGGGACCGATAAGTCCCCATTGAAAAAGCCATTCCCCATTCCCATTTTAGCCCCTATAGGGCTCAATGGGAAGGGGGAGGGCGTTAATGACGGTACCGCAAATTGCGGTACTGTTATTAGCTCTAAAGCCCCTTAACGGGTCCCAACCTTAACGCCTGGTAAAACCAGGCGTTAAGGAAGGGACCTGCTAAGGGAACTCAGTATAGGGCGCAAAGGGATTACCGGTGTCCTTACCAGTGCCCGGTATCCCTTTGTGCCAAACTTGGAATGGGGCCCACTGAGTTTAAAATATACAAGCAAGCATCATGCAAAGTGCAAGTTAGTGGTCCGTAGATTTTAGCCAAAGGATGGTGTTCGATCTAAAATTCTGATATGACTGGTCAACTCTCAGTGTGGGGGGTAGGGAGTTCCAGAGTTTGGCCGCTTTGATGGGGAAACTGTTGCCTCCGACCATAGATAATTTGAATCTGGGGATGGACAAGCAGTCGTGGTTTGCTGTACTGGTTGGTTTTAGGGATGTCCTTTTGTGGAATCTCTCAGAGAGGTATAGAGGTGCGGCATTGTTGAGAGATTTGTGGGTGAGTGAGGCAGTTTTGAGAAGGATTTTGTCGTTTGTCCGGAGCCAATTGTTTAATCGTCTACTCTCAGCAATGTGCTCTCTTCTAGAGACACCTAGGCCCGCTCTGCCGCTTTAAGGGCATTATTTTGTAGGGTTTGTAGTCTAGTAATAATAGATTTGTTGGCTCCTATATATAGGGCATTACAATAGTCCAGCCGTGACAGGATGAGGGCTCTGGCTAGAATGATACAACTATTATTCGAGAGAAATGGTCTGCCTGTTCTGATAAGTTTGCACGTGTATGCCGTGGAGGACACTAGCGTGTTAACTTGTTTGGAGAAGGATAAGGTAGAGTCGAGGTAAAAGCCTAGTGTTTTTACCTCTTGAGCTACCTTTATGAGGTTTCTGTCAAGTGTGAAGGAGGAGTAGCTGCTTCCTAATTTATTTAAGTTAGTTGGGGTTCCCAGTATGATGAGTTCTGTTTTATCATCATTCAGGCATAGACCATGCATAGCCATCCATGCCTGGATGATGATGTACACTCTATTCACCAAGGCCAAATCCTTGTCATAATCCCCTGTAAGTGGGAGGAGAATCTGGGTATCATCTGCATAGTTCGAAAAGGGGCTTAGTAAAAATGTTGTACAGTGTGGGTGAGACGAAGGACCCTTGTGGTGCGCCACAGGTGATGAGTATGGGATCAGCCACAGATGAGGGCGAGAAAACCCTCATAGTTCTTTCACTTAGGAAGGATCTAATCCAGTTTATAGCCTCTATGGAGAAGTGTGCTGCTGTGTCAAGGTGGTTACAAAGGATCGCATGATCCACCAAATTGGAAGCAGCTGAGAGGTCCAGGAGAAGAAGCAGAGCTGATTTACCACTATCTCTAATCTCATCTACTTGTGTCTTGAGGTCAATGAGGGCAGTTTCCGTGCCATGTTGTGGACGGAAGCCTGACTGTATAGCTCCTAGCAGGTAGTGTCGTTCTAAATACTTTTGAATTTGCATATATGCTACCTTATCTAATATTTTTAGAAGGAAGGGGACAGTTGTGTTTGGCCCATAGTTAGTGGGTGTTAAGGGATCTAAGGTGGTTTTTATTAAAAGTGGTAGTACCCACGATTCTTTGAGGTTCTTAGGGATGGTACCAGAGGCAAAGGAACTGTTGATAAGCTTGGTGATGAACGGTGATAGGTCTCGGGCTGCGTCCTTGATGAGTTGTGCAGGGCAAAGGTCGCCCTGGCAGTTGGACGGTTTAAGGGATAGAATAATTCTTTCCACTTCGATAGTAGATACTTTGGAAAAATTAAATTGTGTAGGCTGAGTTTCAACAGCGTGCCCAGGTGATTTAGGTGTGGGGGCAACGTTTAGAGAATCTTTTTTAGAGATATTTTGTTTAGTAATGTGGAGACTTTGTTGGCTAATGCATATTGGATGTCTGTGCACCATTTTTAACCTTTGGTACAGGTGTCGGGTATAGCAATGGGTATCTCTATTTCTTTAAGAACAGTAAATAACTCTTTCATGTTAGAGTTAGCTTGGGAGATACAGGTCTCATAAGATTCCCATTTGGCAAGGCAGATTTCTTTTTTGTAGAGGGATGACAATTTGGTGAGCTTTAGTTTATTGGCTTCCGTTGGTAGTAGTTTCCAAGCCGCCTCACACTTTCTTTTTTCTTGCCTTACGTTTTTTAGAAATGGAGTGAACCATTTGTTCAAGTGGTTTTTTGGCTTACTTGTTCTCAACTTAAGAGGGGCAATCAGATCTAAGGAGGAAGCCATGATTTTGTTGTATTCGTTGATTAGACTTTCAGGGTCAGTATTGTCAGGCAGTGAGTTAAGGGTGGGGAGAATGACAGGGATAAGCCTATCCACTGTGATGTTTTTTTTATTTCTCGTTAAGGTAGGTGGAGCCCTAGGTACAAGTATGGGGAGGGGTCTAGTGGTAGTGAGCGTAAAGGAAAGCAGGTAGTGGTCGGTCCATGCTAACAGTGAGGTGGAGAGCATAATGGCATGGCAGTTGTAATCTGCTACCCAGTCTAGTATTTGACCTTTGTTATGGGTAGGGGTTTAGGTGGAGTAGCAGTGACCTATCAAGCCAGCCTTTCATTGTTGCCATATGGGCCAGTCCAAGCTAGATCACCTATCCAACTCTAACAAGGGGAGACATTAAGAACTCCACACCATCCATGAGCTCAGCAATTGGAAAAGTAACAACAGGAGGCTCGCGAGCAAGCAACAAACTGTCTCAGAAGCGGCTTTGAGACAATTAGGCAATTAGGTGATGGCTGAAAGGTTTGGAATTAATCCTAACCTCCGGCATTGCTATGGGCTATGCTCAAGACCATCGTTCTTTATCCTGCCAAGCCATTACAGAAGGAGAAAGACTATATGCAAATCAGGCTTGGTCCCACCCCAAAAGGGGCAGTCCAGCCCAAACTGCTAGGTCACATCCCTTCCACCCATCACTTTTTTGGTTTCCGTTTGAGACAATTAGGCCCACAATTTCTCAAAGCAGAGAACAGGCTCAGAAGTGACTCAATGCAAAATCAGTCCACATGTGGCCAAAATGGTATATTAGCGGCACAGAAGCTGCACACAAGTGCAAAAGTGAACAAGAAAAACCAGGCTGGCAGGCAGCCAACTTGTAATATGTCTAAGGGTGGCTATTCGAATGCAAGGTCAAAGGTGGAATATCTGTTACTGGCCCACAGGTGGCATCCAGCAATGAGTAAGCAAAGGACTCGGCCCAATGGAGACCTCTCATGGAATTACCATAACAATGAACCAAGCCCAATCACACACAAAACAGCCACTTGCAGCCAACACGTGTTTTATATCTGTGCATTTGATGGCAGGCAAGGTCTTGACTCCTGGGCAGTGCTGCTGCCAGAGATGGAGATTGGATGGCAGCATATGATGGTCTTGTTTGTGTGAATATTTTCCTGGTAAAGATAGGATCTCAAACCTGGTTAACTCTATAACAACCAGAGAACATGTGAACATTGTCCCCTGAGAGCTATTACAGGGCCAGCATCTGCTTAATCCACAAGCCCAAACCTATACAATCTAACAGGGGTCTGATATGACCAAAGGATCCACAAGCCCATAGCTATACAATCTAACGGGGGTTCGATATGACCAAAGGATCCACAAGCCCAAACCTATACAATATAACAAGGGTCTGATATGACCAAAGGATCCACAAGCCCGAACCTATATAATCTAACGGGGTTCCGATAAGACCAAAGGATAATTTCCCATTGAATAAAAACAACGGGCCTCATTACGAGGTGGGCGGAATGGGTTTACCGGCACCGGTAATGGTGCCGGTGCCGCTAAACTCATTCCGCCCTATTACGAGGTTCCCTTGCGGGACCCGCTCAGAACGTCTGGTCAGACCAGACGTCCTTTGCGGGTCCCGCAAGGGGACCAGGGAGCAAAAAACAGGCCCGTTATTATTAGCTCCACCCCCATTCCCATTGAGCCCTATGGGGGCTCAAATGGGAATGGGGAATGGTTTTTTGAATGAGGAATCACTGAGTCCTCCAAGGTTGGAATGACCCGGTAATTCCTCATTCAAGGAACCCGGACCCGGACACGATTTTGGAGGCAGCCATGGCGCTAATACCACCATGGCTGCCTCCAAACTCGTAATGAGGCCCTATGACTTATCTACTGTGAACTCAAATCTTAGGCCTTTCTACGTTATCCCCATCCAGCTCACTAGTGATTGTGGTATTCAACTCTTCAGACCATGCATCATATCACTTTGTGATGTCGGGTGGTAAAATTGATTTTGCCAATAATGTATTGATGACAGAAGTGGAGAAATCATCCCTTGTGCAGGAAAGACAAGAGGTCTGGCTGGTCCCTTACTGTCACAACCACACGTTTGTAAACACAACCCGGGATGCCTCTTTCTCTGTCTGCCACTTTCTCCTTCATCAGGTATATATTTAAGTCATAACTCAAAAATCAGCAGAGTACCTACAGCACAAAGCTGGTTCATAGAATAAAATAGTTCCCTCACCCATGAGTTCCAGCAGTTTTCCGTTCATTACCTTAGACCAATGGATTATTCCAGATGCCTCCTTCAGACCAAATCTACAGACGAATGTATCAAGAGAGTGACTCAAGCAACCTCACAGATCCTTAATTGTTTTTTCACACCCCTTATTTCCTCCCAGATGTCCAGAGAGAAGTGCAATCTAGATATATCAAATGCCCCCCATGTTCTTGCCCCCGCATCCATCACTCAAAGCATGTGTATAATTAATAGGCCACTACTAAGGGAGAAATTAGGGAAAAACGAATCCCCCTTCACTCTGCGCTTTGCAATATCCTGCGGTAGATTGCTATTGACCAAGTACTCACGGTACCCAAGGTAGGAAGACATTTCTGTTGTTCTTGCTGCCATGTGTCAGACTTGAAATCAGGAAATGGAAGATCTCCAGGGAGAACATTTTATTTTCATTGGCAAGTTTTAGTTTGGCTATTAGGTGGTGCATTAGTGCTACCCCTAAGCCAAAACTATTGCATTAGAGTACAGCTGTGGAGAAATGGCATTTGAGGAGGGAAACAAAGCTTGTAGGTGTTGTTTGGTGATTTCCGCACCTATTGACTGCCCATGACCATGCTAATCTATATGGCCATTCCCACCCACTTCCTGCCCCTCCCTGCCCAAAACACATCCTCCTGGGATCTTTTTTAGCAAACTTTATCAAGCCTCACCATCAAAGGTGTTGCTCAAAGTGCCCGCCAATGTTTTTTTTTAAACAGTCTTAATGCCTTAATTGGAGCTGTAAATGCGTTACTGGAGGAATCAAAATGTCTTCACCAGGTCTGCCTTCAGCCACACAATGTATGTGTGTCCTTCACTAAAGTCCTGTTAAAACAAGCATTGACAACGCCAACAGTTTTGGCTTGTGTAAGTAATAGGTATTTGCCAGGCACTGCTTTTATATGCCCAGGTACTCGTACCCTTTTTCAGCTGCCTCGATCAATGGTCAGTTATTACCACTATGGCAGCGCCTGGCAAATGCCTTTTCCGTGTCTTCACAAAAGTCAGAACTGTTGGCACTACCAATGCTTGCTCATCGTTCCTGTGGAATTTGACTCTTACCATTTACTTGCAGCAATGGAGAAAACAAAGCTCCACAAGCCCAACCCGTCTATTCCTCCTACAGCCGCAGCTCAGTGTAGTGAGGTGAGAGGGTAGGTCCCAATATGTCTACCCACTCTCGAAAGTGGGAGGGCTACTTTGTCCCTGTCGCACCGTTTTCTATCCCCCCTCTTGCAGCGCTGATTCAAGTATTACCTCTCATGATGTGGCTGGCCATGGACTGCACATTTCTTGCAGTTTGCTTACTCTACCTGTAAGGTGGCTCAGTGTTCAAGAGACGTGTGTGAGCAACGGGCATCCATAGGTTCAAATCCCAGCATGGCTGACTCACCAGTTCATTCTTCCAATTGAGTTCCCTTAACACAGGTATAATCATTACAGCGCTAAGAAGCAAATAGGCACTAGGCTTGAAGTGTCGTTTGAGCACTTCTCAAATCCATCAAGCCGCCATCCACTAGAATTTATAATATTGCTTATTAAACTTGCTTTAAATTAAATTGTCCATCACCTCGATTTACCTTTGAACTTACTCTTAGTTTCTACACACACACGGCTTTCATGTTCCAGGCTTATTGGAACATCAGGCACCCAACCAAGCTTCCACAAACCTTTCCCTCTCCATTCTTCCTGACAGCTCAGGCCTTTCCTTGTCTGTCCTTTATTACCCTAGGTATTCGCGCATCCCGCCCTCTCCTTTTCCCTTTCCTTGCAGACTGCAGTCTGCAAACTCGAGGTGGGGGCATTGGGTCTAGCCCGAGGGTTCACAGATTACGCAACTGGTGACTCTGCACAGGATAAACACGTTCTAACAAAGTGTAACATAACGTGGATAACGGACATTGTTTCTCTGCAAAGATGGAAGAGATGCTGCAGCGGTTCACAGGGGCACATTCGACTATGGAAACTGATTTAATTCGGAATAAGTGTACATATGTTCATTTATTTATTTTATTTAATAACTATGCATATTGGATATCCTGTAAACCAAAATCATTTGTGGTCGAGACACACGCACACCCCTTACACAAGCACCTGCTCTAGACGCGATGCCTTCTCCCCAATTTTTAAAAAGCAAACGTATTAGTCCTCATTACAAGTTTGGTGGTGCAGGAAAGAAGTGGCAGTAATTCCATTACCAGCAACTTTCCTGCACTGACAAACTACAAGTTGCCAAAGTAGGGGGGGTGGCGGGATTTATCAGCAGATCTGAGGTGCCGGTAATTCCGGCACCCCACCACCATACCGGTTATTCCCCCCATGGAGTCCTACGGGACTTGCCGACGTTGCTGGCACTTGGAATATGCCGGTCATTTCGGCATTCCAAGTGCCGGTAATAGTATTACTGGTATTAATGGTATTACAGTTTGCCGGTATCCCACCGGATTTACCGTCGGGATCCACGCAAACCAATAATGCGGCCCCTACACAGTTTACTGTTGTTCCGCTATCATGCCAGCATTGGAAATCCAGCCACCTCAGTGCAAATTCCCCTTTCATCCAGGCAGGTGTTGTGTTGCGTTACACACCCAATCACTCTGCCAGAAATGCTACTGCCTGAGCTATCAGCAAGATCCTGCAAGCATTTATTGCCAGCATGCCCCAAACATGTTTGTCCTTCTCTCAAAGTGTTGTAATGAATGTAAAAAAAAGCTTGTGTTTGAGCCAATTTTCATACCAAAAATACCTGGCTGAAGTATTGCGGAACTGGAGGTGTACTTCCGGCAATGGTTCCTATGTGGAGTTGAGGGATGTGCTCAAATTGAATTTTGCACTTTCACAGTACATTTTAGAGAAATTCCAGTGCTGTTGCCAGCTATTGCACTAAACCAAGTTATATGTGAACGCATATGAATTATGACGACCCAACCAAGAACATGTAAAACAAGTTGGTGATGGGTCTAGCAGACACAAGAAAATTGGATTCAGTGATAAAGTAGCTGAGGAAGAGGTTGTCAGGGGGGGTGACATTTCCCCAAATGTGCACTCTTAGGAAAATCAAGCACTTTTCTCAAATATTCTACAACTGAAGGATAGAATAGTAATTAAAAGCAGGCCCAGAATATATTGGGAAGGCTTTCCTGGTGACTTTTCCCCCCAATGACTTTTTCACATAGAACCACGGAAATCTGTCCCACAAAATGTGAAAGCCTAAGCAAGGCTTGCCTGGCCTGCCTTTTCCTATGAAATACAGATAATTCCTTTTAAAGGTTTGGAAAAATCCAATTAAATGTGTTAAAATTATTAGAAGGTCAGCTGATCCTGAATACAGTGCACATTTGTGTGATTTAGTGGCCCAGGCTTTCCCGGGAGCGGCTTAAAATGGTCCTGACCCATGCTTCCTTCAAGCTTCCCTTCTGCTCTGAGAGATGAAATTTGTTGTGGTTCGACAAATCTCCTGACCCATGCAACCTTGCTGATGAAAATACCTGCACCCATCACCCATGGCACGGGCGCCCTGGTTCTCGTCCGAGAGGTCTGGTTGCGCGACAGTGCAGAGCCGGTTCTCTGCCAACATTTCCAGCTCACCGCCTTGGGATCCTGCCTGTGATTAGTCAGTTTCAGAAATGCTGTGTCAGGCTATAATGACCAGAGATGTATTTATATTACGAGGCAGATTATATTGTTTTATTAGAGAAGCGCATATTTTGATATGAGTCATTAGTCAAGCGGACGGCGTCTGCTGTTGCGGCTCGGCGGCGGCGGCGGCGGCGGCGGCGGCATCATCGGTTCCTTCTTTCATTCAGTCCTCTTTTGGCGAATGATGCATGTGTAGATTTAAGAGGGCAATCCAGAAGGGAGGGCCTTTTGTTCTCTATTGTTTAAGCAAATGAATTGAGCAGTTAGCTTCTGTCTTTTCCTTGTGTCTTGTTTGCACATAATACCTCTCCATGCTCAGTGCATCTCGAGCATTTACATGTGAAAATACAGAACCCCAGGCCAATAGGGGACCTTATACTTAAAAAGAACTTGAAGAGAATGAAAATGCAGGCCAAAAAAAGTTCATAATTGTGTAAGGTCAATAGGAAATGTCTGAAAACAAGCTTCAGCAATTAGATTGACCAACTGAGGATTCTCCAAATGAAGTCTATGAAAATTAAGAAAAGCAGCAGCAGGAATAAAAGTCATGTTTGAATCAACAGTACTAGAGCCCGCACCTGAAACAAGTACTTATCAACCCCAGGTTTCATAAAACATCAAGCCTAACTAACCTCTAGGTTTATTCCCAATTGTCCCTCAATGATGACACTGGATAAACAGCATTATTAGATGCTTTTTAGAATTGGCAACATGCTCCCCAAATCCCAAAGAAGCTAGTTAGCAAGGTCTAGGACTTTCAGTATAGGGCAGCCATAAGCTCTTGCTTTCAGGGCCTCACTTCTCTTTTTTCCTTTCTCCCTTGGATGTATTGTCAATTCTAACTGGCCTGATTTTACAGGTTCCACCATGGTCCCATATCTTAATCACTTGTTTAATCTTGCTCATTTTGTGACAATCAGCTAGCTTGCCCCTGCCCACTTTGGGTATCCTGTAGCTTTCGGTTTAGAGCCACATGTATGAAATCTTCGGAATGTCATAAAAAGAACTGAATGAAGACATCGATTTATCTGGTTACAAAGCCCACTGGACATTTGCTATGTCACAGTGCTTTGCAGCAAAGGAAGCCATATCTTCTATTCTGTTCTGTCACATGCCTATGTACGAAAGCCTTGTCGCTGCCATGTCAGACCAGGATACAACAGGCCCATGGTAATGTCCTCTCATGGTCATGTGGGTAACGTGGCTGCCGAATGTGGAACCGCCGGTTTACACAGCAGTCTTTAGTTTCTATACCACTCTGCTTACGTTTATTAAACCACTTTACCTCTACCTTGATTGCCTGCTACATAGTCCAGCCTGCACTTATTTCAGATATTGCAAGGACGCAACCATCAGCTCGTAGGCCGGACATAGGATTAGCACTGGACTTGGACCTTCCCTTTTTCTTCCATTGTTATCTTGTCTACTAAAGTATGTTTGTCAGGGCTCTGTGTGGAACTTTGGTGAACCAGAAGAAGGAGTCGAACTAGGACTTAGCATGTTCAATGAGATTTTATTTAAATAACAAGGAAATGCCTATCTAACTCTTTGTGAGATTAGCGCCTTACCTTGCATGAGCTGGTAGGCATTTGGAAGACAACCACACATTTTTGTCACTCTTCTAGGGAAGTTACCTCTACAAAGGTATTCTCCCAAAGTTTTTTATTTAAGGGGGGTCAGTATCTCAAAACGGGAGAGAAAGCTAAAGCACTATACTAGAACGAGACAACGGACTACCCCGCTCAATGCCTATGGAGGGCAGGCTTGGTGATCTACAATATTGTCTTAATTATTGCTTCCACCTTCAAAATAGGTGAGCCAAATTCATGTGAACAATACCACATACTTTGTGAAGGAAAAGAACCATCCCACTCATATACATTCAACAAACACTACAACATTACCATTCTTAAATAAGTCCATATGAATTTATTAATTTTTAAGACCAATTTAGAAAAATTAAAAAACAGAGAGAGCAAGACAATATATATATCAATCAAAACAATTCATCAATACGTGATCTTCTCAATCTATTCTTAAAAACAGTATCCTCTGTAAGGGGTTACTTGCATTGATGGAAATAACTATGTTCACTTAAGCACTTTAAAGATACAAGACTTCATCAATTCATAAGTCTGTTGTCCTGTGTCGACATGTTTCGGCCTTTTGTGGAGATTAAAACACTATCCCTAGTGTCTCTACACCCAATGGTTTTTTCGGCCTTCTTCAGGACAGACAATTTCTTTTCAAGTGATGGAAACCTCTTTCAAATCCCCCGTAACAGGTTTAGCAATATATCCTAGATGGACATGAGCTCAAAACCGGCTTAATCATAGCCGTGACAGGACCTTATTCCTATCGCCGAGTATTCACAGATCAACTCTGGTCTATTCGGGCATCCCAGACTGTGTTAGGAACTTTATTTCTGCTTGTTATTAACCTTTATGAACTGCAACGTTATGTGAATTTGACTGCACTCATTCAGAAATAAAGCCCTCCAAAGCACCATGAAATCGCGTGTAAGGGTCCAACTCCTTGGTTTCCTTATTTCTTTGAAAACCTCCAGTGTAGAAAAACACAGCGTCCGATCGATCATGTTCTCGCGGTCTCGACCGATCGATCGGACACTGTGTTTTTCTACGCTGGAGGTTTTCAAAGAAATAAGGAAACCGAGCGAGTTGGACTCTTACACGTGATTTCGTGGTGCTTTGGAGGGTTTTATTTCTGAATGAGTGCAGTCGAATTCACATAACGTTGCAGTTCATAAAGGCTAATAACAAGCAGCAATAAAGTTCCTAACACAGTCTGGGATGCCCTAATAGACCATAGTTGATCTGTGAATACTCGGCGATAGGAATAATCCTGTCACGGCCATGATTAAGCCGGTTTTGAGCTCATGTCCATCTAGGATATATTGCTAAACCTGTTACGGGGGATTTGAAAGAGGTTTCCATCACTTGAAAAGAAATTGTCTGTCCTGAAGAAGGCCGAAAAAACCATTGGGTGTTGAGACACCAGGGATAGTGTTTTAATCTCCATAAAAGGCCGAAACATGTCGACACATGACAACAGACTTATGAATTGATGAAGTCTTATATCTTTAAACTGCTTAAGTGAACATAGTTGTTTCCATCAATGCAAGTAACCCCTTACAGAGGATACTGTTTTTAAGAATAGATTGAGAAGATCACGTATTGATGAATTGTTTTGATTGATATATATGTTGTCTTGCTCTCTCTCTTTTTACATTTTTCTAAATTGGTATTACAAATTAATAAATTCATATGGACTTATTTAAGAATGGTAATGTTGTACTCTTGTACGGAATGCAAGACTTGCCATGTTTATCAGCATAGCCTTTGGGAGATGACTGTGCCTTTTAAAGATTCTGTAATGGTAACTGTTGTATATCCTGTAGTAAGGCCAGGAAGGAGTCCATGCTTGTAACCAAGGTGTTTATTTTCCAAGAAATGGGAGACCATTTAGGATGGTAACCATAAGCACACAAAAAAGGAGTCATACCCAAAGAGGATTGGGTGGAGTTGTTATAAGAAAACTCAGCGGTGGAAAGCAAGGAAGACCAGTCGTCTTGGGTTTCTGTAACAAAACACTGCAGATACTGCTCCAGTGTTTGGTTTACTCTTTCAGTCTGTCTGTTGGTTTCAGGATGGAAATCAGAGGACAAGAACAGTTTTACTTCTAGAGATGTACATAACTGAGTCCAGAAATGGGAAGTATATTGGGCTCCTCTGTCAGATGTTACCGAATCGGCCAGACCATGTAACCGAAAAATGTCATGAAGGAAGATTGTGCTCATCTGAGTGGCTGAAGGAAACTTCTGGAGAGCGGAAAAGTGTGCCATCCTGGTAAAACTGTCTACAGTAACCATAATAACCGTATTGCCATCTAAAGGAGGGAGATCCACAATGAAGTTGTATGAGATTCTTTGCCACAGCCCTTGTGGTAATTCAGGTTCTACAAGAGTATCAGCAGGTTTAGTTCTTGGGTTTTTGTTCTGAGCACAGACAGCTTGGGTAACCACATAAGTGGTAACATCATGATGCACAGTAGGCCACCAAAATTGGCATTTCAAAAGTTCCAGGGTGTTGCGGATACCACAATGTCCTGCTACAGCTGAGTCATAAAAAATGCAAAGGATCTTTTTTTGTAGTGACATTAAAGGAATATAGAGACACTGTCCCCTGAAAAATAAACCTTCCCTGACGGTAAGACCCCACTTGGTACAGAAGGCTACATCCAGGGGAGAAGTAAGGAACTGTGATTGAATACTCTGACTAAATCTGTTGATTGCCATAAAAAGGAGGTCTGGTGTAACATTCTTTCACAGTTGAGTTTCTTTTTGAAGGCTTGCATATCCCACCGAGAAAGCATATCAGCAATTATATTTTTGGTACCTGGAAGGTACGTCATAAAGAAACGATATTGAGAAAAAAATTAGCCCACCTCGCCTGTCTGCTATTTCTACACTCGACAGACTGCAGCATTTGAAGATTCCTATGGTCGGTACTCATTTTGATAAACTCACTTGCACCCAGTAGGAGATGTTGCCACTTTGCATGCCAATTTAATGGCTAAAAGTTCTTTCTCAAGAACAGAGTAGTTTCTTTGGACTCAGTGAGTGTTTTAGAGAAATAAGCTATCAGGTGTTCATCCTTGTTTCGCTTTACTTGTTTGAGAACCGCCCCAAAAGCCATGTCTGAAGTAGCCATCTCCGTGATGATTGGATGTGAGACGTTGGATTGAACCAAAATGGGAGCTGATGTAAAAACCTTTTTTAAGGTACTGAATGCTTGATCCGCTTTAGTATCCCAAATAAAGCCTTGATTCTTTTTAAGGAGATTAATCAGCGGCAAAACAGTATGTGAATTTTCCGGTATACGTTTGCTAATCCCAGAAATCGTTGCACGTCTTTTTCTGAAGAAGGTGGCTTCCAGTTCAACACAGCAGAGACATTTCTGGGCTCCATGGAAATTCTTTCAGCTGAAATGATATAACTCAAATAGGACACAGAGGATGCATCAAAGATGCAGTTTTCAGGTTTTTCCCATTAGCATGTTTTGATCTAGTCGTTGTAGTACCTCAGTTACATGGGATGTATGTTCCTGTTGGTTGCTAAAATAGATAAGAATATTGTCTAGATTGTAGATAACAGTATGTTGAAGCAAGTCTGATAGGAGATGGTTGATAAACCTTTTAAATACCAGGGGAGCAGAGGACAACCCGAAAGGCAGTACACAGTATTCAAAAGGTCCGAATGGTATCCTGAAGGCGGCCTTGTTTATTCTTATCAGATGGTAAGCACCACGCAGATCAAGTTTAGTGAACACACGTGCTCCAAGCAGTGGTTCTAGTATGTCTGTGATCAATGGAAAAGGATACTTATCTTTCATGGTTATTCGGTTAAGTCCTCTATAGTCAATGCAAGGTCTTAGCTATGAAGTGTCTTTTTGGGAGACAAAGAACAAAGAGGCTCCTGCTGGGGAAGTGGATTCGCGAATTAGACCATTTGCAAGGATTTCATCCAGGTATTCCCTAAGGGCACTCGTTACCAAAGGGGATAATATCAACATTTGACCGAAGAGAACCGAGGTATTAAGCAAATGCTCAATGGTGCAGTCATCCGTTCGATGTGGAGGGAGTGATTTAGTCTGTTCTTTTTGGAAAACACGTTGGAAGGCTAGTTACTTAGTGGGTATGAAACAATCCACTGAGGTGCCATTAGCCCATATTTTAATCCCTTCAACAGAGCAAGATGTGGATAGCAAATGTTTTCCCTGGCAGTAGGATACACAGTACTTGGAGCCTAGTATTGGGTACGTGCAACCCAGTTTATGTAGGGATTATGGAGAAACCCATTCCTCTCTTTGTGCTGAAACCAAGTATCCTTGAACTATTTTGATGAATTACTATACCAACTGCCCTCCTGTCAGTATCCAGAGTGCATCCGTTTTCCTTCTTTGAAACTGTCTGTCCTCTACATTCCTTAACAGGGTGGGTTGTATTTCGCAGTGTGCTAGAACTGTCTTTTGGGATAATAATAAAGTAGATATTTGTATACTGCCTTGTCTGGACAGTTGCTTTTATCATTGGGTAATAATTGTATTTTTGCTGTGTTGCAACTAACCCAAGATCCACAACCTTTCAGAGATAGGCCTGACGGTCTGTTGATGTTACCAAAATTGAACAGGGAGGTTTTTAACTTGATTGTGTTTCCAATCTGCTCAGATCCTTCTGGTGTACTAGAGGTATGGGGCTGAATGATAGTTTAGATACCGATATTCATCCCTAGACCACTGGTGCCCCAGAGGTTGATTCGTCACACAGGCATCTCATGTGGAGGTCAGCGATCCAATCTCTCTACTGCAGTCTGGTCTCGGCATCAGTTAATGGACCCCAGTCCCACCACAGTGACAGTGTGGTCATGCCACCAGGTGAGACTGTCCTTCTACTGTCCCGTCTCATTCTCTGCTTCGGGTCCTTTGCCTCTTGGGATGCCAGCCTTCCAGCATATCACTTGCAATCAGCTCACTCTCCGCACTACTGCTGACTCCATGGTATAGCGCGCCTCTGCCCCTCCAGGACGCCTTCCCATTAGAGGCTCGTCTCTGCCTAGGATTCTTTCTCCTCCTCTCAAGAATCCTCATCCTTTTATGTTTGCCGTTACAAAAAAAGGGATGTGTCATTCTTTGACTGTTGAGCTCAGAGGCAATCCAGCATTACCTCAAGCCAAACAGATTGAAGTGTTGTCACAATTTGTTGAATCCAAAACAGAAGTAACATCAGTCTTTTTGTTTGCCATTCATGTAGACAATGAGACAATGGGCCTCGTTACAAGGTTGGCGGTAACCCGCCGGTGCCACCGGCGGGTTGCTGCCAACCTTGTAACGCCATTTCCGCCGCCTGAGATCCCGGTACCACCGGGACATTACAAGTCCTGGCGGCCCGGGATCTCAGGCGACGGAAAGCATAAGTACCCATTCCGATAGGACTCTGCTAATGGTTCTGATGCTTCCATGAAATCTGTGCCTACCGGGTCATACCTGCCGAGCATAGAAGCCCGGGCAGGCACAATTGTTGTCTGCCTGTCCGGAATGGGTGCTGGTACGTTGCTACCAGCACCCTTAGTTACAGACCGGCCCAATATATTCTTGAAAGGGAGTTCCTTGTAGGAATGGGAGTCCTTGTCTCCTAGAGGGAAGTCACTCCCAGTGAGGTCCAGTTTCGGATTGACCTATAGGGCAATAGAGCAATGCCAGAACCAAAAACGCAAAATGCTTGTGTGAGCCCATTTTTTTGGTCAAAGTGGGGCGCTTCTTTGGCACATGTGGGCCAATTTGGTGAATTACTTCACATGTGGCTAGTAGTTTTGACCAGTGTTACTGAATAAATATTCTTTAAAATGCACAATTTACATCACATTTGATCAATAAACTCCATCGTGGGTACTTTTCAAACAGTCTGTCACAAAATATATGAATTGCCTTTTGCAATTGTGAGCCATTTTTTCATTGGTGCCCGAGGCAATTTTATGCCCCAGTCCAACTATAGTGAAGTCCCACTTGCCCAGACCCCTAGGGAAGGTCTTGCTTAGTGGGCTCACCTCTCTGTCCTCAAACGGGGTGGCTCCCCTATGGGGAGAAGGGACGAAGAGTCCAGATTTTTCACAGAACTCTCCTGCGTTTCAGGATCAATACCAACGCAGGCAGTGGAGAAGTTACTGTTAGCCTTGGTTAGTTCAAGACAAGTCACCTTTTTTCATTTTAAATTTAAATTTAGAGTATCATTACACACTAATCATACATATATTTGCACATACAATAATATAAAGTGTATGTTCTAAGGGTAATTGAACAGATTTCACAAGTAGCTTTTTATGCAGACATTCAAGCATATCATGGATGGTAAGATACGGTTCTTTAAATTGACCCCCCAATGGATCTGGGACGTTTCCTTCTGATTCCGAATTCGGTAGCAATTCTGCCTAAACAGCCACCGCTCTGCCTGGAGATATTTCCTGTTTTTCTGACGTTGCTGTATTCTTATATTGGTGCTCATTACTCCTATTTTGATCCATATGTTCAAGTGCCAGTGGAGATTTGAAGTCTTTCAGTCATCATTTAGGCTTATCATTTCCTTGGTAAGATGTATTTTGACGCTTGTCGTGGGGCAGGGGTGTTCTTGGATTTCATTCCACCGCTCCCTGTTTTTTAGACAGGTCACGATCCTGTTAGTTAGGTCTTCACCTGACTCACCACACCTCCAGGAGTTGCCGGTTTAGCTCAAATGTATGGAATGTGGTGTGTTTGGTCAACAGAACGCCCCACAGAGCATGGTCTGCTGTCTATAGACTGTTTGCGTATTTGGACCACATTTCTCAGCATAAGCTAGAGCCTGGTCCCTTTCTTTGTCAGGTATGGATGCATCCAGTTCTGTTTCACAGACGGCTCCACTGCACCCGCACTGAGATTTGGAAACACCTTGCATCCCTCTGTCTTGTTTGTTTGTTTGTTTGTTTATTTATTTATAAAACGCTCCTCACCCGTAGGTATCTGGGGGTCATCTGCTTCAGCATCTTCTCGGGTCACAGTGAATTTATTTGTCTTCTCAATGGAGTTCGGACAGTCCTTGGAGCTTTGCTTTGTATAATTTCACTTGGCCTCTGCGCCTCTCTGGAGTGCCCAACTTCTCTGTTATCATCTGTCTTAAGGGACTTGGGGGGTATTCGCCTCTTCTTGTGAGTTCCCATAAAACATAGGAACTCTTTTGTGGGGTAGGGTGCTACAGCGGCAAGCTGATGGAAGCATCTTCCTGAATCATTACCGACTCCTCATGTGTGCAAGGCTTTCCGATGTGGTCTCCGCATTCTCTAAACTCTTCTCTCTGGTCTCTTAGGATTTCAATGCAGGTTTGACTTTCCATTTCTACCTTTCACCAGCCTCTGCGCCTTATTCCACAGCAGGTTCCTTCAGTCAAAGTGTGGGAGGCCACAAAATAGTCTTGCGCTGCCAGAATCTGGCAACTTGCACATGCTTCAAAAAGGCTTGCCATGGCCCAGGCACCAGCAATCCAAAACTAAATAGCGTAAGCTTCCTCCATTTCTGGCAAAATGACACCATTTTCCTTCCTAGCGCACAGCAAGAAGCCAGGCCCTGTCTCTACCTCCTGCAGTTCCTCCTCTCTGCTCTCTCAGGTAATATCTTCCTCTTGACTCCTCCGCACAGGCAATATTTTCAATATCTCTATAGCACTTTAATGAACACATGGAGACAGAGGCCCTTGAAATGCAGCACCCCAGCACGTATATTGATGTCTCGTTATTGTTTTGAGGCTCCTCCCTAGATTGCCATGTAATGGTGTTCCTGTGAGTTCACCCAACAGCTTATTGCAGCATTTAGAAAGCCACATTCAATCACCACTTGGCACACCGCAGTCTGTTCCCAGATCAGGGCTGTGGTAGGGAGGCGGCTGGATCCACTTGTTACTGAATTCTTGAGTGCTCTCATTGTGCTCAGTAGAATGTCCCTTTGCTTTTCTGTACTGCTGTACAAATTCTCCTAATTAGTCAAAGCTCATATGGAATCCAGGGCTTGCATACCAAGGCCTCTTTCAAGCTCCATCTCTTAGATGAGGTCCTTCAGACGGTTCTATGTGTTAATATCCCCGCAAAAATATTGCCCACAGCAATATTAAGGCATGGTACCTGCGGAGGACACCCCCGCAACCCCAGCATTTTTTTTAAAGTAGCGGGGGACATCCCGCAACCCTTGCTCCCAAAACCCCCCAAAATTCCCCCCCACCCCCAAAGATATCGCCTATGGCCGTTCCAAATGACCATATATACGGCAATATTTCTGGTGGGGATAATATTACCTGATACCCTTCAGATGTGCAGTGTCAACTTGAAGGATGCCATGCTCCCGAAGTGCCCAGCTGCCTCCTAGGCACACACAATTCCTTTCCCCTGGTAAGACTGCAGATGGGGTAACTGGCCACGAAGCATAATTGTATAGCACAGAGGACCCTTGTCAGAATTCCTAATTCACAGGGATCTTAGTGGCAACATCAGCATGAGCAACATGGGCCAACATCCAATCTGGTTGCTTAGAATGCATGCCGGGTTACACGCTATAGGCCCGCATTCTGAGCAATCTGCTGATGCACTGTCGCTATCCCCCACATTTCCACTCCCTTCCTGAACAAATGGCGGCACAGGCACTTAAAATGAAACACCTAAGCATGTATATGGATGCCTCGTTATTGTTTTGAGGCTTCTCCCATGATCGCCATGTAATGATGTTCCTGTGAGATCACCAGACAGCTTATTGTAACCTTTTGTAGCCTTTCGAAATCAGCATTGCATATGGTTCAGGATGTAATGTTAGGGTGAGTGTTGTGAAAAATTAAATGAGCACTAGGCGCAGTGTGCATTATATACATAGTGATTAGAACATACAACCCTTTTATCGCAGATATACTTGTCAAAAATAATGATCTGCGGCCAGACTTATGTCCAGGAAATGCTCTATGGTTGTATGAAAAATAGCCAGGAACACTCATTTGTGCTATTATTTTCCTTTCTCTCTCTTAAGAGTATGACAGAAAATAATGTATGTGGTTATTCTATATGGTTATCCTAGGTTTTGATGATGTGCTTTGCATGTCACATTCAAATATAAGTGATCATTAGAAATAGACATGTTCGAATTTTAAAAAGACCACGTTTACAAAGCTAGTATATTAAACTAATGTCCTTTTTTAATAGCTTCTTGTGTAGAGGAAACACGCTATTTTGTCTCTCAAAATGGCCTGCCTTCGTGGAAAGGTAACACAGATTAAAACCAATGATCTGGTTCTTCTGTAAGCATCCAGGGAATGTTTAAATGAAAGGCACAAGGAAGGAGAAAGATAAAGAATGGGAGGGATGGAGCTTAAAAGAAAAGAGAGAGGGATAGAGAGAAATGGTAGGAGAGCGAGAGACACAAACAGAGCGAGGCAGAGAAAGAGAACGAGTTAGAGATAGAGAAGGGGGCAAAGAGAGTAACGCAACAAAACCCTTCAAATTAAACCAATTGGAAACTCTGTACTGGGTAACTCAGTGCGCTCCCGTTCTTCTCACCATAATGCCATATCCCCCATAATGCTTTGTATGGCATCGTGAATCCCTTGTCTTATAATATATATGTGCTCCAGGGCTTTGCAATGGGAACGTGCCGAGTTAAGCTGGTCATGAGTTTCCCAATGCACTCAATTTCAAGTGGTTTGTTGCGTTCGGCTTAGTCACCTTTACTGCACTTAAAGTAACGTTTTTACCTTGAATTTCAAGGGTTTTGGCCACTGTACATTTTTTGGCGCCACCGGCCATAGCCTATTTTAAATCAGTAAGGGCTCACTAGTCGTGTCATTTGGCCATGGCCAGTGGCGACAGCCTTTCATCCGAATGCTGAGTTCATATGCTGCCACAACAAAAGAGTTGGGACAATGCACTGCAATAAATACACAACCTGGGTGGCACAAATATGCTTTGTGCATGGCAAGCAGTATAGTGCATATTTTTGTATGTTTTCAAATAGTTATTGCACACATAAACACCCACACAAAGACACAGCCAAAACACACACACACATATTTGCTAGTAAATGTATATCTTATAAATCAGTGATCAACTATTCAACACACTAGTGTCACCTACTGCAAAGACTAGTGATTGCATTGATCACAAACTAACGATTGGAGTTGTCATATGCTGCATTCCCAACCATACTCATAGTGATTAGATATGTCTCATACTATGGATTATCTATATCAAATCCTTGTGACTACCCGTCCAAAAAACACATTCCATGATAGCTTCTTAAGCAAGCTTTGGAATGCGTATCCCACAAAGGAATGTGCATATCTATAACAGAATAACAACCATACATGTTGAGAGTATCTGCCCTTTACATTGGTGAATAACTCAACTTTGAAAGCGATCACTAACTATGTAAGTAAACACTTATCTTGTATATTATTTAATGCTTAATAGACTTTCCAGTAAATTCCTACCCTTCATCCTAGTGAATACATACATAATTCTTTATTACCTGGTCAATGTTTTGTGTTACAAACAATACAATCAATAAATGCTTCCCCATGTTAGTAAATGCTCACATTGGCAAGTACCTATAAAGTCACTCAGCACATGAGTGTCCATCCATTCAGCACTTCAGTGAGTACAGAATCAGTAGGTTAGCCAGTGCCTGTTTAGAACATGAGGGAATATACACATCAAGCATATAGACGAGTATCCATGCAGTACAGGCATCAGTACCTTTCCAGCATATTAGTGACAGAATCAGTAGGTTAGCCAGTGCCTGTTTAGAACATGAGGGAATATACACATCAAGCATATAGACGAGTATCCATGCAGTACAGGCATCAGTACCTTTCCAGCATATTAGTGAACACCCATCTAGCACCAGTAACACGTTCCAATCTTGAACATTAATAAAGTCCCACCCTGTGTATTAGTGAACACCCACCCTCAACATTTCTGAGAACCCAACCAGAACTTTCGGGAGTACCATTCTAGCAATTTGGTGAGTACCCTGTAGGCACAATACCTATCAAACAAATTAGTGAGAACCCATGCTGCTTTTTAGTATGTACTAATTCCAAGGATTAGTTAGAACATTAGTGTGCATCGATCCAGTGTATAAGGTAGTACTCATGGCCCATGTAATTCATGACTGAGTCCACTACTTGCACATTAGTGTCGTTTCACCACATTAGTAAGTGCCCTTCCTGCACTTTAGAAAGTACTGACATGGGGAAAGAAATCAATAACCAGACAAAGACAGAGCACATTCTCTATTATTCAAGTGTTTATAATACAAGATGACCAGAATAACAACTAGTGACTGAGAAGAAAATGTGAACTTCTGGACTCAAGCTGCCCTTCCTCTTCACTGAAAGGGTTTGGCACAATACAAGCTCAGGCTTGAAGAGGTTACTGCACGCTGTGTCCCATTTGGCACAAAGAGTCACCCTGTGGCCCTTATGCTTGCCCTATAAGCTGTCCCACGTCCTTGTCTCTCACCCCATTCCTTCTAGAGACTAAGGGTCTGGTTACGAGTTTCATTACCAAAACGTGTGCTTAATGGATGCTTCTGTCTGGAGATAATTATCTCAGCACCTAAGCATTGTAGAATGTGCTTAATATCACACGCAGTCATAGTAGGCACTGAAGTGGGGAATAACAGTAATGTTTGTATGACTTGGAAATCCTGGTAAAATACCCAGTAATGACCACTACCAGATGTTTCACTGCACCATCAAACTATGAATGACCAAAACTCTCATTTAAAGCCGCAGGTTAAACCGCCAAACTCAAATACAGTACCTCGGTCTCTGACTTAAGGGGTTCCCACACCCTCTCCTTTGGGTATTTTTGATCCATCTGTGTTTTTTAGCCAGGGCATAAAGGGTTTGCCGTACCGTTTCTTATTACACTTCTCTTTTCCTCCTGCACTGCCTTCAGGGGTTTCTGAACCCTTTGATGGTGTCATCGCTGACCTCCCCCTGGATGCACAGTCCCATGTTCAAATGGTTGCTTCACCCATCTGCAGCTCCAGGCATAGATCTCAAGACGGTCTCTGTCACATCCCTTGCCCAATGTCCTGACTCATACTCTCTGCGCCACCTCAACACTCCCCCGCGTGTCTCACTGCTCTCTGCCTCCACACCACCAGCTCATTCCTCCTCCTTCTGTGGGCTTGACCCCATCAGGCCAGGCCTCACCTGCACCACCTTCACATCCGCTCTTCTCCCTCCTACCCTTCCTTTCGCTCTTCTCTAAAATCTTATCTCTTCCACTCACCCCCCTAATACCCCACCTTCCCTACCTCCTACCTTCCCCTTTACCCTTACCTGTAACACCCCCTCTTCCTTACCCTCTCCATCCCTCCAATCCCCTTCCTCCCTTCCCCCGCTTGATTCTTGTCTCACCTTCTCCGCTCTTCTTCCCTCACATTCCTGCTCTTTCCCCCGTCCTTACCTCCTCTAACGCCTACCACTCCCTTGCTCACCTCCCCCCTCCCACACACTCCTCACCGCTACAATACTGTAAGTTGTTCTTTAAGCTGTTATCTGGTTGTGGGTCAATTGTCATCTTATGCTTGCTGTATGTTTACTTGTTCTTATGTGAAGCACTTTGGAGTAAAGGGCTATATAAATTCAATAAAATACAAATACAAATAACACCTGCTTTGGCCAAACGTGCCCTCTCAAATCTTCCTTATTTGGCTATCTGTGTTCTCTTGCTCCACCCCACCCCACCCCCCCCCATTGTTCCTCTACCATCTCTTGACAATTGCTCTCCATCTCCTCCTGATGTATCTCGACCACCTCCTTAAAATCTCTGTCCACATCAATCTGTTGTTTCTCTGCCACTTCCTCCAAATCACTCCCAACCGCCTCCTGTTGTATCTTCTTCGGTTTCCACTGACCTTCTCCACAAGGCTCCCCCAGTCTTCCTCCTTTCACTCCAACCTCCTTATGACTTCGCTCCTGCTCCAACCAATCACAACACCTGACTGACAGCCTGTGGGTACGTAGCCCCATCCTGCCTCCCCTGGGGGTCAGACTCACTGTGGAAGTCTGCACGTGTGAGGGCAATGGAGGGAGGCCCAACGATTGGTTGCTCTTAATTGGTTCACTACACGGGACTTGACTGTTCCAGGTGAAACCAAGCCTTTGTAGAGAGAAGCAGCCATTTTGCAGTTAGTTCATCCCTCTGTGTCCCAAGCCTGCCTCCCCCCACCCACATTTCCCTGAGGGACCTATATATAGCATGGGTCTTGAGTTTGTGTACTGTGGGAGTATCTGTTTGAAGCAAGCTATGGAAAAGCATTTCTTAAACCTATTATTTCTTCTCCTTGAGGTCTCTTTGTGTCAACGCTGCATGTCAGCAATGTCTGTGTGCTTGATACAGATAGGCTGCCTGTGAAGGTTCATGGAGCGAGCATTGCCAGAGATTCCACTTTGTCCATTCTTCTTGCACAGGCTCTAAACCAACAGCCCAGAAATATGTTATGCTTGATGTCTGAGCTAATCCGCCAAGTTAACTACGCAGACTCTTCCACGTTACCTTTGATGTTTGAAAAGAACTTTGGTGCCCAAATAGGTAGAAATGGACTTGTGCACTACAGGTGAGTTTGAAAGCCTCAAAGCTCTGTTCGCTCAGGGTTGTCCAACTGCAGGCTTCGAGGACTGGATCCATGCCAGGTTTTCAGGATACCTCTCATTAATATCCATGAGATAAATGTGCATACAATGATTCTAAATGCATGCAAAGGTTTCCTCATTAGTATTAATGAGGGATATCCTGAAACCCCGTCAGGATTCTGGCCCTCTAGGCCCAGAATTAACTGTAACACTTCCATGAACATCTGAATGGCTGTCGGAGCACAGCGTGCGTCTCTTAAATAGACAGTGATGTCCAATCTCATGAGTCCAGCCCCTGCCATATGATGGGGACTAAGTGATGGTGACCCGGGGTTCCTCCCTATACCAACAAGGGGCACATCATCCACTAACTTGGGAGGCACCCAGCCCCCCTTGGGCACCCCACTAGATGTTCTTAGAGCCAGAAAGCGGATTTCATCACAGGACCCATCTAGCACACTACCCCATACCTATTCTGCATAATATTAAGTATCCATTCTGTATATTAGTGAGTATTACTTTCCGCACAGTAAGTTCAGAGTATGCATCTAGCACATCAGTGAGTATCCATCCTGCACATTAGTGAGTACCTATGCAATATACTAGTTAATGAATGCCACATGCACTAGCAAATACGTACCTATCCTGCAGGCTGATACACACCCATACACTAGTTAATACGCACACATGGCTAGTGCATTTCGGTCCTGCACACCCATGTGCTTCAGGTGCTACCTAGCACCTGTGCTTTCTCGTCTTTTGCATACATGTTCTGCATGGAGAATTCTCTCTGTGCCCATACTAGTCTATCAACAGAATGCACCTCCAGTGAGCATTACTGGCAATGCCAGGCCCCAGGTACACTGCATAAGCTGCCGCATACCGCGCTGAATCTCTTCCTGGGTCTTAGCGAACGCTAAGGATGCCTGCACCCAGGAGGACACATCCAAACAAGCGTCACTCTGAATAAGAACTAGGGAGAGTCTGCCCTTGTCTTGTCTGGAAATCTATTTACAAGTGCAAGGTAAGCCCTCACGTCCCTGCTCCAGGGCGACACCTGCTGGCTGGAGCTCGCAGTTCTGGGCCAGGGCCTGGCCCCTTTTCTTCACGGTGGGAGTATTGGCACGTTAGTGAGAAAGGTTTTCATTGAAAGCCTGTTGTGTCAGGAACGTGAAGATAAGGATGTTTTGCGAAATTCGAGTATCAATGAATTACAGGGGTATCCTGTGAAAGGATGCAGTGCCCCTTATCGGCGCTTTTATAAGTAGGAAGACATTTTGCAATCCAGCTGCAGCTGAGCCAGACAGTGAGGTACACAACAATGGAATATTGAGTAAGGTGCCCGTGTTCTCCTTGCTAAGGCTGGTCCCCCAGCACGCCTCCTCCTCTCTCCTTGTCACTCACCTTCCAACGCCTGTTGTGAGTCGCACCGAGCAAGCGTTTTATTGACAGAAATCCGCTCTCGTTATTATTGCTTTCTGGGCCAGGCTTGCATAATCTGTTGGGAAACGGTGAACGTTTTCTAAATCCGACACAACTTCCCAATATATCTATCGGTTGTGTGTAGCTTTAGGAAAAGGCGGTCTTTTCTTCGACGTTTGTTGCTGCTTCCTGTCAGGCCTGTGGCAGAGAGTCGTCCATTTTAAGACTGTGCCAACTGCGGGAGAGACCCACAAAAAAATGCGGCGCGGGCCCAGTTTAAGTCGCGTGGCAGGAGAGCGTGTGATCTGGGAAGGAGTCCTGGCAAGGCCCTTGCGCATCCGAGGTAACAGCTGGGCACCTCTCTGCAGCGACGGCAGTACCAGGGAAAGGGCATAATTAGCCTGCGCCGGAACAGATGCATCAAAAGAACCTCTAATCAGCGTCTTCTGGTTCATCTAAAAACAGAAAACGACCAAACAAAGTGTCCTGCTGATGTGGGTCACTCTAAAGTTAAAAGGCTGCGCATAGCGGGGCTTCCCCGGGCTGCCAGGAGGCACAGTGGGGCCATGCCGCACTCCTCTATCATGGGTCGGTTCCGAGTAAAAGTCTATGATGCCCCAGAGCTAGGCGCATAGTCTTCAGGTGCTCTGGGGGATCTCAGGTGCTCTGGGGGATCTAAATACGAGGGGGTGGGTTAGATTAGTGGGGAGAGGAAACATGCCTGATGCATTTGCTGTTGTGTAGACGCGTGGACACCGGATGACTTGCCATCTGGTAAGGGTGTGAAAGCCTGTTTTCTTATATTTGTACTAAATAATATAATGCTGCGGGTAATTCCACCTCTGACAGGAAAATCTCCTAATCAGATTGCCCTTTCATAAACTCATTGCCATAATCATAGCGTGTACTTGTGCCCTGCTGCACCAGTCTCCTGATTTGCAGCACCTGCCCTAAAAGTGTCACAGAGCAGGTTCAGAGGTCACAGGTGCCCCCACTTGACAGCTGAAGTCTCTGCAGCGTATGGGCTGCATTTAAAATATGCACCACTGTTCCAAAAACGACACAACTCTGAAAATGTTGTCCTGGTGGCACATTCAACTGTAAATATACGCCTTACCTGAGTTAGGGTATGGTGGCCAGCCTCTTTCTGAGTTATCCCAGGCCCTTTAAATTGATGTCATACATGTGTCAGCCCTGTGGTCCCAGTTCAGCTGTGGAAGAATGATGTGTATTCATCCCAGACAAAGCTTAACCCTGTCCACAGATAGGACTAGCCTTGGGAGATTGCTTCCCTTTGTTCCTTTGGAAGGGCAGGTCACACCCTTTCCCCAGGACAGCCACTCCACAAGATGCCGGCCTGGGAGCCTAAACCAAGAGGCACACTCATTCACAGAGCACAGAGAGCCAGGCACCACACCAGTGTGCTGCATTTCTAAAGGCCCTTTGCTTCTATTGAGAAATGGAGGGGACAGAGCTAGGACAGCCCGAGAAAGGTCTGTACATTTTTGGAAGGTTTGTCTTTCTTGAATCGCTCTGCCTCTCTTTCTCTTTCTTGTCGCCTCCACTTCCTCTGGAAAAAGCACTTTGAGCTTCACATCATAAGGGCATAGTCCATTCATTTGAAGAGCATGGATTCGACCCCTGAAGCTGGCTAACTTTAGTTCAATCACCTGGAGACGTTTGCCTATAAAAGAAGGGGTCTCCCACCACTTGTTTAACTCATCTGGATTCATCTTGAACCATTCTGACGTTTTTTTGGACCCTGCTGAGAGCGCAGTCCTTTCTAAAGGTCTCCACTTGTGGGGTGAAGGCAGAGGTTCCAAAATCAGAAGCCAGATCTGCCCCCTAACCATCCCCAGTGATCAATGGGGGTGAACACTGCTGCTCAACCAGAAGACCTCCTCTAATTCATTCATACTGTGCCTAGGACTTCACCCTGAAGGTGTGTTCCAGCCTCCCCTGTGTTTGGGAGCCCGAGAATGGACTGACTTTGGCCCTTGAGAACCTGAAGTGAGATTCATAGCAACTGGAAGCTAGAACAGTCGAGATCCCTGTTGTTGATGACGACCCACTGCGAACTGTGATTCGAGTGCGCCTTGTTGCTGAGTAATCCAGCAGGACCCATTGACGCTGCCCTTTGGCATCCATTGTTCTCCGAACCGCGTCCACGGTCAAACTCATTCACTGCCGCACTGTGCCAGCAAAAGAGAATTGTTGCCTTGGCTCGAACTATGAAGTACTGCTCCCTTGCCCGAGGTGCCATCCGAAACACCAGCTTCTTCATCGCCGCTCCTGTGAGACGACCGACCCAGCACTATTGTTCAGGAACAACGACCTTCGAGCCTTCACATTGAACTGACTCCCCTGCGTATCTTCGTACCAGCCCGACTGCAATCGATCTTTCACTGCTGAACCAGACGCGGTAACCACCCGATCCGCACAGCTCAAGTAGATGCTTTGAGACTTCAGTTTCCCTTCCGTTCTACCCCGCCTTGACACCAGCTTGCCGCTGGACCATCACAACTGTGGTCTTTTGAATGCCTTTTCTCCCCTTGTCTCAGCACAAGAACATTTTCTCTATTTATGTATGTATTTTATATTGCACTGACCTTGCTTGTAGACATCAGCGTACAGTACAATTTAAAGCAAAATTAAAGAACATAAGTAAAGCAAGAAAGCCTCCCACTATAGTTGGACGTTTTTAACAGGACACTACTGAAGGAATAGAAAAGTCTCAGGGGCCTTCCAGAAAAGAATCAGGCAAGGAGCAAGGTGAAGATTATCTGGAAGACAGTTCCAGAACTGTGGGATGGCAAAGGAAAAGGACTACTTTGCGGTTTGTGACTTTGACATTTTTTTTATATTATAGCAATCAGCCCTGTATTGGAGCACAAGCAAAGCCAGTAAGAGCCCACCAGTCCAAGCCTAGGTAGGCTTGAGCGAAGTGAGAGCCTTGGCAAGAGCACAGGGCAGTTACTGGTGCTATACAGCCTATGAAAAGAAATTGCTATTCGCACCCCAGTGCTCCATCTAGGGTGAAAATAGTTTTAAGTGCTATTTTCTTTTACGGGAGATGGCCACTGATGTTTTGCATGTGCCCAATCTCCTGTCAAAAATAGAAGCAAAGATGGCTGCTACCAGAGTCCCTTTTCTATTTCCATGGCAGGCCAGTGCAAATAGCGAGGGAGTGGGAAAGGCATGGATGAAAGCCCTAGGACAGCAAGTAGGTGTGACGGATGAGAGAGGTATTCTGGATGTTGTGGTGATTGGGGGAATCAGAGGGGATCCGGTAAAGGGAACGGGAGGGATTAGGGGCTCCAGGTGCACAGAAATTATAGCACTTGGCAAAGGGTATGTTGGTTGAGTGAACGCAGGTGAACACTGTCAGTTTTCACTTGCATTTCCAGCCACTTGATTGGCTGAGCGCCCTTCCCCAGGTGTGAATTTGACATCTAAGGTACTTTCTGCTGGTATCTCTAGAACCAAGGTCAATCTGCAGTTATTAACTAAGCTAAGATAGTTCAGTAACACAATTGTCTTTTAGAAGATGCAACCCATCCTACATAGGGTGAAGGCATCAAAGGAAGCGAGTGTAGGTCAGCCAGGAGAGGGGAGATGTGATCATATTTCTTACTTCCTGATACAGGTCTGGCAGTGCCTTGAAGGGCAGGTCTCAAGGCTGAGCAGTGCACATTTTGAAGCTCGCAGGAGAATATCATTCTCTGCATTAATATGTGACGGGACCAGTGAGAAAATAACTACTTTATTGTCTTTAGCAAGGAATGTTGTAGGTTAACATCATGAGCCTTTTTGGATGCTTGTTACTTCAAACAATATCCTAGAGATTTTGCTGGTGAGGCCAGGGTTGGCGGCAGCCATCCTTATCCAACAGCGAAATCTTAGAATTAATCCTCTCCGGCATTTTCAGGAGCGAATAGAATGCATGCAGTGTTGGTAGGGTTGAATTTAAGATTAGAAGCAGTCCTGCAGCCCTCAATCTTTATATTCATGATATCATTAAGTGGATGCTACCCTTTTAAAAATGTGGCTAGCATCAGTATTTTGATGAATGCTGATTTCAGATTTTATTAGAAGGTCTCCCAGTGGTACCACACAGCATCCACCTGTTCTGTCTGTGGCAACAGCCTGGTGGGGATATCTCTTGGACAATGTTTCAGTAGTGGTGTTCTTCATCTAAGATCACTTGCGAGGATGCATATTTTGGTGAATATGCTATTACTGGTCACTGATCTGGCACCTCTGCTCCAGCCAACACCAGCAACTCATTACACCCTCTTCAAGCACTGGGTGGGAGCACTCTGTGTCACTGGGAGTCCATGCTTTTTTTCTGAGAGTGCAACGTAAGTGCATGGGTCAAGTGGCCTAAACCACTTTGCGACACAACTAACAATGCTTAAGTGCCAGGGTATTATGCAAGAAGGACGAGCGTACTCATCCTTGGCACTTAAGGGGTTAATTCATTTTAAATAGTGGTATAAAGTACCACCATGAAACAGGGCAACCCTCTCACAATGGAGAAGGACGTGGAACTAACAGCCAGCTCTGTTGATAGAGATTTAGAGCAATCTGGTTGTTTATCCTTCATCTGTCTATGGCATCTGACCTGGTGCTTTCAGTATATTGTATTGCTCGCCAATAGTGCACAGACAGCTATTTATCACCAGTACATTTGCAGAACAAAGCAAATACTTTGAATGCAGGTAGACGGAGCAATAACTCACAACCAGATACGCAGTTAGCAAAATAAAGAGCACTTATACGTTTATTTATTCATAGCTAAGAAGCAACAAGTGATAAAACAGAAATAAATCACAGAAAAGATAGAGAATTCAAGAGAAAATACATCACCATGGGCGTATCTGAATCCTTCATCTCACTAGAAGGGGCTGGAAGACCCCGGTAACAGCCAGGCAGAGAGCACAACAGCCCACAGGAAGATCGGAACAAGGCGTCCCCCCATACGACTGAGGTCTTTGTGTTTTTTCCGCCTGACCTTTCCAGAGCTTCACATATGTGCCCTCCTCAAAAAGGGGTGGCAATTTCTCGAACCTTCTGGCATTAGCGCTTGCGCATTGCTGAGTGACCGTTGGTTGCCGGCCGGGTCAACCGACAGTAACCCCCAAGGAGCAAAGCTTCCCTCTTCTAAAGAACCACAGAAAACAATTCCATAACTCATCCTGAGCAAGACATAACAAAACCAGCTTTCCCAGCACAATGTCCTTGACCGAGGCCTGCATACCAGGCTCAGTATCGAATAACATTGAAAGCATGTATTTTAGCAAAGCAAGTGCAGTTTTCACTGAGGCATGGAATAAATATCCATTATAGCTCTGAGTTCCCCCAGAATGCACTGCGCATCAGCGCCATGTTTTAGCTCAAGCATAACATATATGTATGCACAGGCAGAATGGAAACCGATTAACATATATAGAATGTGCACATATAGATTGCTAGCACATATAGGTTGCTAGCCATCAGGAAGTGGAGGCACAAATCCCTTTGGAGAGCTCCACTGACATGGTGGTAGGTCAAAGCTCAACCTGTCGCTTCACCCTCTGCTTTGCCATTCTCTCTGATTTGGACGCTACTAATTTCCTTACTCGTGTTCACCCTACTGCTTTTCCTTGGTATCCTATTCCTTCCATTCCTAAACCAAATATCTACCCATTACTACTACCTTACTTGACCTCTCTCATTAGCGCTTCCCTTTCCTTTGCTACTTTTCCATCCTCTTTCAAGAAGGCTACTATCATCCCCATCATAAAGAAACCTTCCCTTGATCTTAATTCCCCTTGTAACTTTCATCCTGTCTCTCTCCTTCCGTTCCTCTTCTACTTATTTAAACAGGTGGTCTATATCCAGTATTCTGCCTCTCTTGACCCCAGCTCGTTACTCTTTCCATCCCAATCTGGCTTTCACCCTCAGCATTCTATGGAAATGGCCCAACTAAGTGTTTCCGACTCTTTTTGCCACCCGTCATTGCAAGCTTTCCTCTATCCTTATCCTTCGCGATCTATCTGCTGCATAGGACACTGTGTATCATCCTACTCTTCTATCTACTCTATCTTCATTTGGGTTTTCTGGTTCTTTCCTACAGTGGTTTTCCTCTTATCTTAGTGATCGCTCCTTTTCAGTTTCCTGGTCTGGTAGAACTACCCCTATCTACCTCCTCAGTCATTGTGTCCCTCAAAGCTCTGTGCTTGGCTCTATTCTCTTCTTCCTTTATACCAGCCCTCTATTCTCTCTCATTTCCTCTTTCGGTTGTCATCCTACTTCTATGGAGATGATTCCCAAATATCTGTTTCTTTACTTTGTTTATTGACTCCCTCCACTCTAACATCTCAGCCTGTCTTCTCACCATCCAATCTGGATGAATGATAATTTCCTTTCTCTTAATGCTACAGAAACTGAAAACCTTTTTTTCCCTTCTTTTGCTGTTCCCCCTTCCTCCTCCGTTCACCCCCCCTCTTCTCTTTCTTTTGGTCTTGCTGGTCACAACTTGTGGGTTGTTTTTGATTCTATCCTCTCCTTCACTCCTCATATCGCTGATATTTCCAAGTCATGCAGTTTCCAGCTCTTCAACATCCGTAAGGCCCATCCCTTCCTGTCCCTCCATGCAACAAAGTTACACATGTCTCCTCTAATCTTCTCTCGGCTTGACTACTGTTCTTCTCATCTTATTGGTCTCTATTCTTAGTTCATTGCCCGATCTGTGTTTATATCTTCAACTCTGCTATTAGTACTTTCTGTAAACTGTCCTTCGGGTCCTCCATCTCTTCTTCTCTTCACTCTCTATCTTGGCTTACTTTTGACAATCGCATACTGTTCCATTTTCTTACCATTATTTACAAAAGCACCATTGGTCTTGCTCCTCCTTATCTTTCTTCTCTACTTTCATTCTATATACCTCCAAGGCCTTGCTGTACTGCCAATCAGTTTCTACTCTCTAGTACTATGTGCCATCCAGTTTCCGTTCATTCTCTCTGCTGGCTCCCAAGCTTTGGAACTCTCTGCCCCCTGATGTTAGATCCTCTCAATCTTTATGTCTTTTCTGTAATCGACTTAATCTTCTTCCGCTTAACTCTTACTCTCAGTTCCGATCCTTTGCACTCTTACCGCCTGCGGATTTCCCGCCGGCGGTAATAGTGCGAAATTTCGGCAGATTTCCCCCCAGCTAAGAGCTGAGGAGGAAATCAGCCGAAGCCGTGATTTGGCAGACCCTTAAATGCGGCGTTAATAGCGCTACTGCCGCATTTAAGCGTTACCGCCAAACTCGTGATGAGGCCCATAGTGTCTACTCATGCTATCATTTACTTACTTTATTTATTTATTTTGCATACATACATAAAGGGAAACAAGCTCTTTTGGTCATAAAGTAGCGTACAAAAGGTAATATAGCAGATAAACGGGAGGCAGTGAGCCTCTTATAATGGGGAGTTCTAGTGGTATGATGACCGGCTTTGAGAAGTGGTATATTGGACAGATACTGGGAAAAATACAGTGGACAAACTTAGGACTAGTAAGTGTCAGCAGGTAAGCAGTTTGCATAAGCTGTGACCTTAAACTATTAAGTGCTAGTGTGGTGTGGAAAGGAGAAGGAAGAGTCCGGTTAGCGGTAAGTGAAGGTGTAACTAGTGAGGCCGAAGAGGTGAGTCAAGAGGATAGCTCAGAAGTAAGGAATTGATATGGGCCATGTTTCATATTGCAGAGGGGAGGGAGTTCCGAGTAAGCGGTGCAAGAAGAGTGAAAGAGCGGAAGCGAGAGGAAGCGCAGGGTGGGTGAAGTGACACAAGCGTGGTGGAGGAGAGAGAGCAAAGGCTGTGAGTGGATTGGTAGGGGATGATAGAAGAGGATAGATATGGCTGTGCCTTACATCGCCAACCGACAGGGCGGGGAACACAACTGCATCAGTCAGCTACACATACCACTAGAATAACACAGAGGAAACTACCACTCCTCATCGTGACTGCCAACTAGGCGGACAAACTACAATATCAAACACACAAGATAATCATGGATGTTGAGAGAAGAAATCCAAAGTTAAAGAGGTAAAAAGAAAAAAAGAAAAAAAAGAAATAAATAAACTTGCTAACCCAACTCTGAAAATCTCAACTTTCCACAGACAAATTCTCATACAGAAACTCAGACAACAATTTCTCTGCACAGCAATCCGCAAGCACTTCCCCACATTGCAACAACAAACAAACAACACATAACTCGCAGCAACATCACACTGGGAATTCGCACCGACCCATAAACAACACTTAAGCTCAGCAAACGGTGAAAAACGAGCTGAAGTTGCCAACAGGACATCAAAACTCCCACTCTCATGTTCCCACTACACCCTACTAACCCTCCACTCCCCTTCCTTTTTCAGATCCACCAGAGTGCCTGGGGACCACTCCGGACGGTGCAGGGTACAAATATCTTTAACATTAATATTAGCTAGATGGAGAAGTTGAATTTGGCCCTATGTTGCATAGTTAGGCAGACAGGTTACTGGTGATAGGAGAAAGTAGGGGTGAAGCAAGGGAGTTCAAACAGAGTTCCGGTTGCAAAGCTAATAATCTTGTAAAGGGGACAGAATGCATAGTTTGGAAGATCCAAGAGGATACTAGCACAGTAGTCCCGTTTAGAGAAGGGAAGAGTGGTTAGAAGATGTTTGTCTGTTTTGAAGGGAAGGGGTGAATAACTTTACTGATATTTAGGAGATTGAGGATGGCCACTGTTGCAGCTTTAGGGATGAAGGAAGAGAATGTTTGGGAAGGGTCGTAGATGACACCATGATGTCTAGCTGAATAGGAGTAGGAACGAGTGTCCGATGGGAACTGGATAGGTGGGAAAGGAGAAATAGGATTTAGCAGGAAAGAAAAGCACCTCGGTTTTGGAGGAACTCAACATAAGTGTGAAGCCATCTAGTATTTAATAGCAGAGAGACCATCAGAGATGTTGGTAGATAGGTCAGTGGAGAGTTCAGGAAGGGAGAAACAGATTTGGATGTCATCTGTGAAGAGTTGGTACGAGAACCCAAACGAGGATATAAGTGCCCTGAGAGCAGAAGTGTACAGTCTGAACAGGAGGGGACCCAAGACAGAGCCTGCATGGAGCAGATGAAGCAGTACAGAGACATCTTTCTATGTTTCAGTGCAGGCTGTGGCCTTAAACAATTTAAAGTACCACTTTTAGGGTAAAAAGGTGGTCCTGATCTCCAATTGACTTACTTTGGACGACACACATTTATGAGTGTCAGAAATTGAAAATGTCTTTAAATTGTTTGCTTACAGATATAATGGCTGACTTAAAAACAAGTGGCATCTCTCTGTGGTTATCGGTTCAGTGCCATTCAGTTTGGTGATTTTTCTAAGGTCATCATACACCCAGGGAGCTATGTCATGATAACTAATGATAGCCTTGGAAGAAATCTAAGATGACATTGAGAACAGCAATGTTTTGGGCTTATGTTTGAATGTAAATATGTTTTGGCAGGATCTAAGGTCCAAAGGCATTAGGTTCCAGAGGCCTGGGGCCAGCTCAGAAAATGAGCCGTCTCCATTTTGTCCCAATCTAAATTATTGAGCTGTTGTGCTCTAAGAGAGATAGGATTTAATATGCAAGCTAGGATTTAAGAAAAGAGGGCCAACTCCCATGATGGGCTCTAAGTACCGAGCAAAGTACCCACAAGGGTTGGATGGCCTTCACAAAAGCGTTCCTCTGCACTCTGCTCATTTATCAGGGCCACTGGACACCTGCATTCAGATATTCTTAGGTGATATGCCCCGAGGTGACGGGCACACCCTGTGGGTAATGGCCCGCCGTCCAAGGTAAGGGCCCGAGGGAAGCGAGGGTCCCTTAACAAGGGTGGTGGGCTGTTATCCACAGGGTGTACCCAGCCACCGAGGGGCATATCGCCATTGGCCCAGCCACCGAGGGGCATATCGCCATTAGAACCCATGTAGCATGCTACGTGGGTGCTAATATTTTTTTAATGGAAAGATTTTCTTTCCATGTACGGGAAACCTCACAGAGAGAAAATACTCTACCAACATGGCCACCATGGATTAGGAACTCAGGGCTCTGTATGGAGCCCCTCGTCCATTTCCATGGCAGCCAGAGTGGGGACTGGAGCAGCAGCGAAAAGGTAAGTGGGATTGGTTGGGGGGGGTTTAAAAAGCATGGTTGGGTGAGGGGAAGATGGTGGTCGGGTGAGCCAGCCATCAGGCGGCATACAACACAGGCTTTCGCTGGTAGTGTCAGCCCGCGTTCCTAAACACCTGATTGGCTTGCTCCCCCACCCAGGCTCGTAATGTACAGTAGCTCAGGGCTCTACCGTCAAGCCACCAGGCCAAAATAGTCTTTCAGTATCTTTATTGAGTGCCTGTGACCTGTCTCAGATACACTGCACAGTGACTTCCCATTTTGAGCAATTACTAGTCCTACATATTGATGCGATATGCCCCAAGGTGGCAGGCCCTGTCGGTAATGGCCGCCGCCCAAGTTAAGGGCCCGAGCGAAGTCTTCGTCTGTAGTAACTTGCGGGTGCTAAAGGCGGTATGAGGGAGGTGTGAGGGAGCAAGGTAGGTCAGGGCAAGGGGCACACAGCTGTGGGGTAGCTAGGCCTGCGCCCAAGGTTCTAATGTACGGTATAGGATTTTATAACCTAGTCTAAGACAATCTTCCTGGCTTTACATTGCATGAAGATATCTGCCTGTTAGCAAGAGAACAAAGAGAGAAGGCAGACAGTGCGTGCCCGGCGCATTTCCGATTAATGGAAATTTAGATTGATCACTTTTCTCATTGAAGAACAATTACAGAGCGGGCAATCGCGCAGACTCTCATTACGCTGTTCGTAGTTAAAGGTTGTCCGCACAAAGATGCATCTCTTTGCCACCTCAGCACCCTTCACCCTCTGCGCTTACCTCCCATCAAATCAGAAAATTAAACTCATTCACTTGGAAAAACCCACATGCCCCTTCCTAATAGCCAGCTGATCTTTCGACCCACTCACAAATAGTACCCTGCGTCCCTTTTGTCTCACTCGGGACCAATTTCACACTCCACATTCTGCTAGTTAACACTTCCCCAGACTTTCATTAACACTGAATTAAAATGTCCACTGGCAAATTGCAAAAGAGGTAGAAGGGGTGGAAAACATGCAGCACCCTAAATGGGTGGAACCTTCAAGGCAATTTACTGTGTGCACCAAAGGGTTGTGACTGCTTTAAAGGGTGAGTGGTGTCACCCTGCGTGATGCAGACACACTGGGGCAGGGAGTTTATGCAACTCACCAATACGATGAAAAGTATTGTTTTGATAAGCTAAAGCAAGGCACTTTTTTTTGTCTAAAAAAAGTATCAAAGTCTTTTTTTTAGCAAAGAAATCTACAATAATAACTCGTTTTTTATATAGAATATATTTACATATATTACTACCCAAATTGGTACACATTTATCGACCTTGGAAAGATGAAAGGATGAGTTGGCCTTGCCGGGATTCAAACCTGGGACCTGCAACCTGCAGATGCAACACAGATCACAGCAACAAGCGTTTAACTCATTGAGCCATCTTATGGGTACGTACATTAAGCAAGCCATGAGCTCATAATCAACATCGGACTTATCGCCTCGCTGTTCCGGAAGGAGCTCAAGACCATCCTCTTCAAGGAATGGTCCTCCCTAAAACCTAGGCCCACACACACTCCAGTCCCCACCCTACCTGAGACTGGCTGATCTGATCCCCACTGTTTCCTCCCCTTGTAGCTTGTAGATCCCTTGCTGGCAAATTGCCCAGATCCCCACTCCCCTGTTGTTAACTCCCCAATCCGTGTGATTCTGTCCTCCACTCACCTTGTTCTTCACCATATGATCGTAAAGCGCTCCATTGCTTCTCAAAGCTCGGCCCACGCTCAATAAATAGCCTAATAATAATGATAACTAGAACCGTTTGGCTTAATTCTCCAGTAGACACCTGCACAGGAACAAGTGCCACTACAATCGACAGTTATGAGAATTACAGCTAATAATGATAGCATAGAACTGAAGTGCCTCATTTTGAAGGGCTCCATCGTAAACATGTCATTGTATTAAGTGTTGCACTCCCCCCATTGTTTCTTCGGCACAACTTAGCAGTGTTTGAGGCGTCAATCTTTCAGGATTCCGGCTGCCGTCAAACTCCTGCTTCACAGGTGGCTCTGGCAATAGGCCACTGGATGGACCTCGACCAACTGAAATACAACCCAGACATAACAGGGATAATGCTCCTTGGCAACGTGCCCCACGAGGCCCGGTCAATCCCTTGGATGCGCTCTGTAGGACCAGGCCCTTCTTGCTCCCCCTTCAACCAGCAAGTGACGAAACACCTGGAAGCATAAATAGATGGTGATCACACCGTCAGATGCCTAATCAACTCAGTGGTTAAGACTTGCTTCTTCCACCCCAGATGAATCCTTCGCTGTCTGGTATTTCCCCGAAAGGTGCACGCAATTATACTCCTGGTCTTAATAATGAAAGGCTCCTTGAAGGCAGGGACATCATTTAGGGGTCACCAGCGGTCGCAACTGCCACCCCTGAGGTCTCCCTTGCTAGCCCATTAAAAATAAAAAAAATAAACAAATTCTTTTTTTTGTATTTTTCTTTTTTTTTAAATGCAAGCTCCTGGGCTCTGGCCATCACCATGGGGCTCTCTGCTTCTGGAGTCGCTGGCTTTCTTGTTCAGGCCTCTTAAAAAGAAAAAAGACAAAAAAAAAGAACAGGGTTTTCACAAGTCTAACATTTTCAGCAGTGACCCTAAATAAGAAAGAATAGGAAACCAAATAATGTTTCTTTCTGGAATTCTATACAATAATTGCTAGACTCATTAACAGTTTATTTTAGGCACACTTCAGGGGGAGTGTCCCCAATTTAGTCTGTGCTTAAACACCTCAACTCAGCCATTCATCCTTCTGAGGTCGATAAATGAGTACCAACACAGGTTGGGTGATATTGGGTGCATATTTTTTCTATATAAAGTGCTTAAGTGTAAGTGCTTTGTAATAACACATCATTATCATGTGGCCATGAACGTCTGCTTGCATTCACAGTAATTCGGTAATATTAGCCTATACACACTGATCTTAACGATACATATGGCGATCCATTCTTGTTTGAAATGTATATCACATTATAGTGACATCGTAACCATAATTTTTGTAGTGTACTTAGGAACAATGCTATGTGATGCCACTTCCTGTTTTGTCAAGGGGTGAAAGGTCGTGTTCCATCGCTTCCCATTATATCACTTCGGGGTGGCGTCAAATGACATCACTTCAAGGGTCAAGGTCAAGGGTCACGTGATGTCACTTCCGCTACCCCTGGCATTTTGGTGAAATGATGTCCCTGCTTGAAGGGTCTATCCCTTGGACCTCTCATGTACATTCTCTGCAATTCTCAAAAGGCATACAATCAAGCAGCTAGAGTGTAAGTCCACCTGCATCTCCACGACCCGAGAGCTGACATGAGCATCCTCAGGGACCGTCTAGCCCTGAGGAAAGCATTATGATCCTGGCTGTTTCTGTCCCGACTTTCCAGACACCATCACCTTGCATTCCTGCATCATGCAAGCAGTGCTAAATTCCTTGTTTCGCCCAACTGGTGCACCCACACACTTTTCCATCCGCCCCCAGCACTAAAAGACAGCACCATGTAGAAGAGGGGAGCAGGGATTTGGACTTTGGTCAAGATAGATCAGGACAGAATGGAGAGACTGAGTAGGCAGCGTGCCAGCAACATCAATACATGTCTGAGACAAGCAAGGTGGGAAAAGGTGGAGACCGAATTCACAAATGTCAAATGTCAGCCTGTCAGATAGCACAGCGAGTAGAGCGCTCACTTTGACATCCGTGCAGAGCCTGCTGATGCAGGTTCGAATCCCGGCAGGGCCAGACTCAACCTTTCATCCTTCCGAGGTTGATAAATAAGCACTAAACACTGTGGAAATAAGCAGGGCTCAGATTCCTGAGGGTTTGTAGCGCTATACAAATGCACAAACAAAGATGGAAACAATTAACGAGCAGATACCATGGCTTAGGGGTGGTAGACTGAAGGCATAGTAAATAAAGAGTAAATAAAAGCGCATTAAATGCCTTTGTCCTGCAAAGGATCTATACAAAGACAGATCAAGGAGGAAATGGATAAGGAACCTGAGCTCAGATTGATGTCTACAGGGGTGGGCTATGGACCAAATGGACATGGCGACCCAACTGGTATGCTCGCTCTCGGACAGTTGCCCGGCCCCTACCAGTGTCAGACCAGCCTGGGCGTCCACCTTCACAAGTCATTCACCAGCAAAGTGGAATATTTTGAGCTATTTATCCAGACATCTGCAGTTTGGGTCCTGTACAGATCGTTTACATGTGGCACGTTCACTTATAAAGGCAGGCACCGAGGAGCAGAACACCACATGGTGTGGTGGTCCGGACCACAAATTAAATTCTATTCTCTTTCACTGGATTGATTGAAGCCCTCCTTTCTTTACTTACATATAATTGGCTTCTCTCCCTAAAACCACAGTGACATATATAGGCAAAGGATTCATGTGAAACGCAAAGGCTTCGGATAATGATCCCCTCCTTCCTTTCAGGGCAACAGATTCTGAAGAATTGAACATTTTAATCTCTTATTCTGCCTTTCACCATGCTTATCCATTTTTAAAGTTCTGCCTAAACTAAATCGAGTTCACATGATATATTGAGACCATAATATCATTCTTTTCTAAAATATAATTACATTAGTCTTACTCGGACATCTTAAATGCTTTGTCTGTGGGATAAGTAAGAATCGGCCCATAGATACCAGTTAAGGGAGTGTTAGGCACTGCATGCATGTGTGTCCATGCCTGTGCATGCTAGGTTAGGTTTATCTTCGGAAGGTGATTGGCTCCAAAACAAATTTTGGCATCACTGGTGGATCTTTAGAAACCCACAAAACAGATCAAAATGGTGGTACTGGAAAATAATTAGTTTAGAGCTGCACCACCCCCATCCTCGCTCCCATCACTTGTCGGCATTCATAATGCTCCATCGCACCTGCCAATCACACAGTACAGCAACACGTCATGCTCTTCCCTGGACCTTTGCCTTTACGGAGATCCATCTTTTCTAGTTTTTATAATCTATGGGGTGAGCAAAGAGGAAGTTTGGGGGTGAAGGAATAATGATTTGCCACCCTTTTTTCCAGCAGAGTATCCCCTTCCAACATGCCAATAGCAAAGAGAAACAAAGTCCAGCATCAGGGAGGAGTCAAAGCGACATTCAAGGATGCTGGATGCCACCCAGGAGGAAATAGAGCCTGGGATGATGCAGCAGTCCCCAAACCATTAAGATGCCAAGCAACAAGGCCAACCTTAGCAACATGCATCAGCAATTATGCCATTATCAGTGCGGCAATTTCCATTCATTAGAGTACCCCGTCTCAGGCCTCCCTATAAACACAACCAGCCAGTGCGCACAACCATAACCTTAAACACCAGCCAATGTACACATAAAACACACAAACACACACAATCACACATCCAACAGTATAGACATTCACCTATAACAAACAACACAGCTACTGGACCTAACCCTTACAGATACACAAGTCAGTGCGCTCAACCACAGTCTTAAATACCAGCCAACACACGCCCAACATAACAGACATTCACATACAACAAACAACCCAGGCATTGGAACTCACTCTTACGGATACAACAAGCCAGTGCATGCAAACAACCCAGCTGCAACACAACACACACAGATGACAGTTTCTCCTAGTTCTAGACCTATCCTGTCCCTCTACCCCCACTAACCAACGCTGTCCTCTTTCTTGCAGAGCCATGTGAGCGCCTGTAGACTGCCCCTGCGTGGTAGGTGTGCGTGGTATAAGTCAACATAACATAACATATCATCTATGAGCAGGGCCGTAACATTGTTGGCCATCATTTAGCAATAATTCCACGTTCTGTGAGCTACACTGGCTGGTAATGGCCTGAGGCCCAAGTTACAGGCACGAGCGATGTGAGTGCTGTAACACCAGGCCCCAATGCTGTTACCGGGCTGGTGTGGCCTGCAGAATGCAGGATTATTGCTATTAGTACTCCGAGGCAAACCCTTGGGGTGCTAATAGCAATAAAAAAAATGTTTAAATGCACATGCTGCTTCACACGCAGCCGCGGCCGGGGAGAGTCAGGCAGGGATGCCCCTTTACCCAGGAGCCCCTCTTTGATTTCCATGGCACTGAAGCAGGAAGCCATGCAGCCCAGGCGGAGGGGCGCCTGAGATAAGGAGTGCTGGATTTGGGGAAGGGGAAGGTGATGAGAAGGGGCTGTTTTGGGGGTGGATGACAGGGGAGGGGGAAAACGACAGTGCCGAGGGAGGGCAGGTGCACAGAGCACTTGTGTTGCTCTGAACCTAGGTTTGCATCAGTAGATTCAGCCCAGGTTTGGAGCAACCTGATTGGCTCCTGCACCCACTGAGGGTGCTAATAAATATCACACCACGTATCAATTCTGCAACATCTTCCAAGTAATCATATTATTATTATTATTAGTAGTAGTAGTAGTAGTAGTAGTAGTAGTAGTAGTAGTAGTAGGGGATTTGTTGAGCGCTTTACAATCATAAGAGAAAGAACATGGTGAGGGATAGGATAGGTCCAGAGAAACAAGGTTGTGTGCTAATTTTCACTGGTAGCTCCAGTGGAGCTCAGGGCAACAGATAACACCCCTGTTTTGATAATACATGGTCACACCTATTCATTGTCTCAACAAGGATCCTGCTCTTATCAAAGTATTTTGAAAGAAGTCCACAAGCAAACTCGCAACAACTGGGACAAATTAAGTGGACAATTGAAGCCTTATTTTAAACTGGTGTTTTAATCCCAAAAATGTAAAATAGCTACTCAATATCATATGAAGAAAGAGTGAGATGTAACACTTTGCAGTATGCAGTCAATATACTCAATTAACCATGATGGTGACTTGTGGGGGGTCCTGACCCACGTTTAAGCTATCATGCCACAACAATTGGTGCTGTGGGCTTAGGAAATTCAATATGGCGGAAAACCCACATGTGCGCCGAAATCCAGGAAAGCTGCGCAGTTTGTGCGCACACCAAAATGGTTGCCTCACTTGCCACCCACCAGTGCGAGAATGAAAGGCCGGGTTGCCATGAGGGAAATGGGTTGCCAAAGGAAAAACAGTAGCGCCGGTTAGCTTCAAAGCGCTTTAAAACCACCATTGGACTACCCGCACAGTAGTCTGAAACCATTGGGAATGGCAATGCTGATTGCCAAATGCAACCTAGAAGTGTGGGGAATTCATTTCTTAAATCCCAAAAATGAGTGCAGTACCAGTACTCACCACTATCCAAAAGCCGGCGTTTTAAAACCACTCTGTGTTTCTGAAGGCAAGCCAAAATGCCTATTTCAAACCTTGCAACATGTGCAAAATATTTACTGAACACCAGCAGACATTTGGCAGAATGGAGTTTTGTGTGCCTACAAAATCTGAGAAATGAAGAGCACAAAACAATGTATAACAAGACTGGCTGAGCTGTGGATTGCAGCAGTTTAAGTTGCACTGGATTCAAAACCACCAAAATCGAAAATGTTTAGATTAAATGAGGGACCTATGTTTGGTGTCACATGCCTTTGTAATTGTTTAAATGTCATAGTTTTAAACTTAGAATCAGCATTCTAGCTGCATATGTAAAAATGTTTAGTTTATTTGAAGGCAGAAAAATGGGGAACAGAAATGACAGTTAGTTGAAAGTCTGGCTTAAGGAACTTGATTTTGCCTAGCAACTACCCCCATCAGGGGTGAAACTTGAGTCACAACTGTGTCCCAGGCAACCTTCCTTTTGCTGCCCACACTAAGGATATGCCATCTATCTGATAATTGAATTACCTGTGCTCTTCAGGAGAGTGAACAAAGCTCCCTTCACCCAGGCAGAGGGTTTATTGAGAGGATCATAAATGGCTTCCTCTTGAACAATGGGCCTTCCTGGACCCAAGCAAAGGGTTTATTACAGACGTCGTAAAAAGTGGCTTCCTCCTGAAGAAGCTGGGAGGGGCACTGCCTGTGAGAGCAAGCTGGCTTGGCAGAACTGGAGGAACCAGTATTTCTACCTTATGCTGAGAGAAAACCACACCCCTTTGGAGCCAGAACATAACTTTAAAAAGATGAATAACTCATAGAGCGGACATGTGAAAATTTTATAAATGATACCATAATTCTTGTGATTTTTCTGCCCACATTTTAAGAGGTTTTTCGACCCGGTGGCATGTTCAGGGGGGTTTTAGCGGAAAAATGGATATTACTCTAACTGTATGCATGTTAAAAATCTGAAACTTCTTCAGTTAATGTCCATACTCCCTGCACACATGTATGTAAAGTTGGGTCAATGTCAGAAATTGCAAAATCAGTTAAAAAGTGAAATATGTGCCATTTCTGAATGCAAGCTCCCAGGAAGAGCAGAGTTTGAACAGGGGATACCTCCTGTAATGCATGATGGGTGCATATGATTTTAAAACAATATGTACCTCTGCAAATATGTATTTGTTTCAAATCTAGATTTGTGTGTAAGTTGACAGGAGGAGTGGACTTTCTGCAGGCTGTAAAATGACATCACTCTGACTCACAGTTCATTCCCCAATCAAATGATAAATGGAAGTTTGACCAATTAGAAGCTGAGAGAGAGGTAGGGTCAGTGGTGCTAGAACACACCCACATTCTAAACACATAAAAGCAGACAGACAGGACAGATAGGGCTTCCAAATCCATCTGCAGCGGGACGCTCTGCCGGAAAAATCCATACTTACCTCCATCAAACCTCCTGAGAGCCAAACTAGAGACTTCAATCTATCCAGAGCAGGGAGACCCAAAGAACCGGTGCCTAGCAGAGACCAGACCAGAGAGAAAGCAGTGCTGTACCCAGAGAGACCCAGACCAGACCCCTGTGAGCAGTTCCAGAGGCCAGGCGCTGTGAGCAGAACCCGGAAAGACCTGACCAGACTGAAGTCCGTGGCCAAGTCGCCGTCCTGTTCAAAATCTCTTGTGAGTACTTAGCAAAACTCAGAACACATCTCTTAGTTTAAATTCATCTAATTCAATCTATTTAACCTAAGTAGAACTGCCTCCTAGCTGTCACCTGTCATTTCTAGTTGCAAGCTGCACTTGTCATTTTGAGCTTTTGAAATTTGCAAACCCAAAAACGACCTTTATTAAATCGCTCATATCTCCGCGACCGTTTGGGCTAGAGACTTGCAGTAACTTTCCTCTGATAGCTTAGAATCGTAGCTTTGAATCGCACCAAGAACCGCATTCCTACCCCTTATAGTTTTACCGCAATCGTGGAACACGCATCCGCGAATTTTACCGCGATTTGCAATTTCTTCACATGTAAAAAACTGCTGCTGCTGGCTTTCCATTTGCCAGAAATTCGTTTAACCTGTTAACTATCCCTGCATCATTGCTAGTGTGAGCCTGGACTAATATTAACTAGATACCACTCACCCTGAACCTCTAAAAGGGAATTAAAAGCGTTTCCAGCATATTTCTCATTCATTGCCAGCACATATCAAAGCAATTTGGGCCTGTGATTTCAAAACTCCTATCTGTTTTCTGTTGTCTAAGCGTGCTGGATTGAACTGATTACATTGATTGCATTTCTGAGAACCTTGTGTGTTTCCTCCCATTTCCTTGCATTGCATAAAGAGGGGGGGGAGTGAATAGCCAGAGAAAAGTGATTACATTGTTTGGTTGAAATCATATAGAGTATTTTCTGTACTGCATTCATTGAATATTGCATCCACCTGAGCTTACATAAAGCATCCTCTACCACATTATACTTTCGTTCCTATTTACCAGTGTGCTACCTTATCCATTTCAGGTCAACTCATTAGTCATTATAAAGAAGTGTGCTAGTGCCAGATTCTCCGTTGTTAATATTTACCATATCAGATTAAGTGTGATATTCAATTATTAATTTATTATAAGTGTGATATATATATTTTAATTTATCAAATAAACCTTTTAAACTTGCAAAACAGAACTACTTCTTGGCTCAGTGCGGTCAGGGGGATTCCAAGAGAGGGGTGTTATACAAGGGTAGTCATCCAGAACGCATGAACTGGACCTAAAGATATATCAATAAGGGTTTTCATTCAGTATTCTAGACTAGGCGTTAACTTGGCTGTAGTGCTGAATTGAATCCTCTTACAAAGTGGGGGCTCGAGCCGAGACGTTGGGTTAGATTTACCATTTGTGCAGATTAATACAGCGTGCCAGCTGACCAGATACATACATCCAGTCGGATCACCACGCTGTGTTACGCTGTGAAGCATTCCTCAAAAGGGACACTCCAAGAAAAGTTCTGTTCTGCAAAAATAAATTACTAACTTCTGTAAGTCAGGACAGAGACCAATCTCTAGAATGACGACCTTGGTAGATATGAAAATAGCCAGAGAGCACTTCTTACACAAACTATTTGTGAGAGGTGAATGGACTCACCAGGACCAAACAGTCTGGTTGCAGGCCATCATGCAACAGGTCACGGAAACAGGGTCAGACTTATGGAGAGATCAGGGTCCATTACATGTGGCCCTGAGTGAACTATATATGGCTCCTAAGGCCAAAGATGAACACGACAAGATTGTTAGGATAGCGGCATATTTATATTTATATATGGGAGACATGCAGGATAGATGTGCTGAAAGCCAAAATCTGGCAAATAGGCAACAGATGGCGTTAGAGAAGGTCCAATCCGACCTGGTCTCTTCTGAGCAGAGGCTGCAGAGGAGCCAGGAGGCAGAAAATGATAGTAGGCAATATATCATTAAAATAAAAGAGGATATGGGCATCCTACAACAGGAAAAGACAGACCAGGATACCAGATTTCTGGCCTTGCAGAAGGAACACCAAGAAGGTTTGGACTCCCTACTGCAAAGCCAGAAAAAGCTGGAGCAACAGCTAGACTTCAACAGGGTATGTGCTGAGCAGGTAGTCACCCTGCAAGGCCACCGAGATAGAGTGAAGGCAGAGAGCAACAAACTAATTCTGAAAGACCTGGATACCCAGGCGGAGTTTGATGAGGAGCGCCAGAAAGCTGGTGCCTTTCAACGGCAAAGGGACGACCTGGCGGCACAAATGCAGGCTCTTAGTCAGGAAAGAGACGCCATAGGCCAGGAAGTCTGCCATTTAAAAAGAAAAATGGAAGAAAATCACCTGGCCCACCAGGGACTGGGTGACCTCCAAAAAGAAAACCAGAACTTGCTAGAGCACACCAGGAGGGTGGAGGATGCTCTAGCAAGAAAGGAGCAGGCCAATAGGGACACAGCTCAGGAGGTAACCCTCCTGCAGCAAAGACTGGCCCAGTTCTCCAGGACCAACCAGGAAACACAGAGGGAAAATGAGGCCCTCTGTCAACACAATGATAGGCTCCAACAACAGGTAGCGATGCAGGAGAGACTGATAGAGTCGAGTAAGGCCTTAACAGAGGAACTGAAAGCACAAATGCAGGCTCTTGCATTGCAACAGGGAGAAGGGGCGGATAGAGATGAGGTCCGCTGGGAAAGAGAGACTCCTGACCATAACCGCAGGAGCCCTAACACCAGGGGCCTTCATCTCCCCCAGTCCCTGGACTCTACCACCCCCATGTCCCCTGGCGCACATGAGCACAGGGCCACAGGGATGGCAGATTACTATCCAGCTAAGAGTATGGGGCTCATAGGCCAGTACCACTCAGGAATGGAGGGGTGGGCATCCGGGTATGGGCACCCAAGTACAGTACAGTTCAATGGGGAACCCCAGGAGAGTAGGCCCATTAAGGGCATCCTGAAAACCTCTGCCCAGTTAGGTCAGTGGAGGGGGTACCCATCAAATCCTGGCAGCAAGGAGGAATCTGAAGACTCCTCTGAACTGCGCAGGACACAGGAGACCAGGTCCCCACATTCTGCCAGCCATTCCCAGGCTCGCAGAATCCGGGAAAACCTGGAAGAACAGACGGGAACCTCTGGGAGCAGTGCCTCTGAGTCCGAGGAAGAATGGACAAGGGTTACCCGAACCAAAAAGGCCAATAAGGCAAAAAGGGCCTTGCTTAAGGACCCCTTAAAGCAGATTAAGGCGATCAGGAGCGTCATCACGCCTTACCATAAGAACGCTAAGTATTCTGTTTGGGAGCACTTAGAGCTGTTTGAACAAATGATGGAGACTTTCCATTTGAAGGACAGCCAAAGCTGCATTCAATATGTAAAGTGGACCTTCTCCCCGGAATACTCCAGTTTCTTTGCAGGGCTGGAGGACCAAAATCATTTAAGATGGTCCGCCTATAAGGCGGCCATCCTGAAACATTTTTCTGTTCACAGAAATCCTCAAGAGGCTCGCAAGGCAGCCTACAATTTGCAATGTGGGGAGGATCAGGCCCCACAAGAATTTGTGCAGGAGTTAAAGCGTGCTTTTGCACAGACCACAAGAAGGGTGCGCACAGATAGTAGAGAGTTTGTCAATACATTTTTCCATGCCTTGCCCAAATATATAATGACCCAGCTCGTGAGAGATTTTCATGAGAAAAGATCTTTAGACTGGGTCATTGAACAGGCTACCCGGATCTATGAGGTGCAGAAGCCCATAGAAAATAAAAGCAATGCCCAGAAAAACCCCAAAGCCAACAGCACCCCTGCTGCTGCCAAGGTGGCAGAGGTAAAGGTCACCCCCGTTTTGGATTTGGAGATGGGGGGGCCTAAAAACCTACCTGCACCTAATAATGCTAGGCCCAGAAGGTCCTCGGGTCAGTCACAGACAGGGAGCCAAGGAGGCAGCCCCACAAATGGGGTCCCTCGCTCTCCTGATTATGTAAGTCCCCGTTACAAGGGAAATCGACCCATCCTGGGTTATGTGTGGACACCTCCAGCCCAAGGGGGGGGATCCAGACAAGCACCTAACCCAGGGAACTTCCCTCCAAACTTCCCACAGGAGGGCAGAAATTTACCAAACCCTGGGCAGAACTTTTTCCCCAGATATCCACCCGACTTCCAGCCCCAAAACCATCCATCCTTCTTTCCCCAATTCCCTGAGCCCAGACCACTGAATCTGGGAGAGGGGAGGCCAAGGGTGGAGGGGTACCCAAATCTTCCCAACCAGGGGTACTACCAAAGAAGGGACAGCTACCCTTCCCGGGATCAGCCCAGGGGAGAAAACAGGGCCCCGTATCAGCCTGAGCGGGTTTCCCAGTTAGAGCGCCAGGTTCAAAACATGGCGCGGGATCTGGGTCACATACTGAGGGCTCAGCAGAACCCTCAGATGGGCGTGCCGGCGCAGAACGCACCCAACTCTGGACCTGGTGCTCCAGAACAATGACGGGGGCAGCACCCCGATAACTCACCGGTTCCCAGGGAGGAGGCACAAAGGGAAGGGGGGTGTAAAGCCTTGGAGGAAGCTTCCTTCCTCACTTGTAAACAGCCCCTGGAAACCCAGGAACCGGAAACAAAATCTCTTGCCCCTGAAAGTCTGCCTCCTAAGGAGCAGAGGGGGGGGTAGGAGAAACAAAAGACCCAAACAGACTCAGTTTGAGGAGGAGGTACAGATCTTCCAATTTGAGGGAGAGGGATCCTCAGAGGATCCTGGGAAAAGGATCTTCTCCTTCAGAGAGGGGGGAACTCCTCCCAAAGAAAAATGGGTCCCTAGGGATGCAAATCCAGACTGGGGAGATGTGGAGACTGAGCTACCGCCGCCCACCATCTCATCCCAGAACCAACAGCAAGAAAATCCCCTGGTTCAAACCCATCCTGGGGACTGCCTCCAAAAAGGGGGGGGCGGCCCAGAACCGGAACCAGGGGAACCCACAATGGCTCTGATCTCCAGTTGCCAACTTTTTCTTTCAGATTCCCAAGGCTCTCCACAGAATTCTGCCCAAAATTCTTTTCTCGCGATGTCCAAAACCAGAAAATTAGCCCACCAGTTGTCCAAAAATGTGCATTATCTGTGCCCCCTTGAGGAGAAGGAGGGAAGATATTATGCCCCGGTACAAGTACAGGGGCAGGGTACAATCTCGGCACTGGTGGACACTGGATCTCAAGCTACCCTTCTGTCCAGAAGGGCCTTTGATGAACTGAATGCGGGAAGGGGAGAGAATTACCAAATTCCTCTCACCTCACTTCCTGGACAACTCCAGAACTTTGACGGGAAGGAAATTCCCGTTGAGGGGACTGCAGATTTGGACATTAAAATTGGGCGACATAAGTTGAAACACCCGGTCATAGTTGTGACCCCAGAGGGCACCCCTTGTTTACTAGGGAATGACCTCCTGAGAAGGTTGTCACCCCTAATAGATTGTGTAAACAAGGTCCTCTGGACCCAGACTAGCCGACCAATAAAATTAAAACAGAGTGTCAACCATGTTAGTTTAAACGGCACATGCCACATGGTTGAACAAAAATCTGACCAAGTAGAATTTCACTTCCAGAATAGCCAAATTCCAGACGTGACAGTAATAGCAGTAGGACAACAGACTGGTGATGGGGTGTCCTCTCTATTTCTGAAAATCAACCTTCCTTCCAGTCTAAAGTGGTATTCCACGCTGGAAGGAAACACTCTGAAATTCTATACTAATCCACAATCTGAAACTCCCACTCCTATAGTCCAGAAAGATGTGAAATCAGCTCAGAGCCTGGCTGATATTCAGCAAATTGGAGAGCAGTTGTTCATCCCTGTTCAGTTAAATGATGGGAAGGACTCTGTTCTCGCTCGAGTGTGTGTGAACAACGGTAAGAGCTTCATCAGCGAAGCCATGTTTCGCCAACTCCCAAAAGATCCAGCCATTCCCACCTTCAAACTGATAGACAAATGGGAAATGGACCTGGAAGCACCTGACTCCAAACATCTCCTGCCAAGCAGGTGTATGCTCAAAATCTCCATTGGCAACAAGAGCATAGTCCATAATTGTTGGGTCGTGCGAGACGTCCCTGCCGCCTTTTACTTAGGCAGTGACATTCTCAATCGCTTTGCCATTAGTTTGGACCTAATAAACTTCAAAGCTTGGTCCCGATTAGCGGATAATCCTATGGGCTTTGATGATCCAGAAAAAGCATTTAGGTCAGCTCAATTGCTACCTTATGCAGTTGAAATTCAGGTTAAAGAGGAAGTCACCATCCCAGAAAGGACCCGACAATTCTCCCTGGAAGTGAAAGTTAAAAGGGGACAAGAGTTGAAAAACCCTGATGCTTACATACATCTAAATGCTTCTCTCCAACAGCAAGGGTTGGGGGTAAACCCAACTCCATTAGTCAACATAGAACATGACACCATTCTAATAGAGGTGGATAACAGCGACTTAAAGAGTATTACTCTAGCCGCAGGCACCATTATTGGAATGGCGGTTGATGACCGACATTTCTCCATTGATCTTGTAAATGAACTGTTAGGACCAATCCCCAAGGACTGTGTTGACAGTGACAGTGAGGACAATACAACACCAGACAGGATTTTCACCCGGCATGGGGGGAACTTCCTGGTGTACACTTCCTGCCCTTATGGTAAGGAAGATGTGACGTGTGACTTCAGGAGGGATGAGGTGATTTTCCAAGTCCATGAGGGCTGCCTTTCCCACCTGAAGCCTCCGGTCCAAATCAGCACTCTGACCAGGGACTTCTCCACCCAGCTGGAGGAGGCCGCGGAGATAGCCAAACCAGAAGTCTTTCCAGGCTTCAGGCAGATGGTGGAAGAGAGAGTCAACCTAGCTGATGCCTGTGTGACGCTGGAACAAAAGCAAAAGTTGAAACAAGTTTTCTTGGATTTCCAAGATCTCTTTGCGGTAGACTCATATGACTGTGGTCGCACTGACATCCACACAACAACAATCCCCACGGACCCTGGCATGACTCCTGTGTTTGTGAAGCAATATCGCTTGCCTCTCGCATCAATGGAGTCCCTTACTGAAATAATTAAGAACCTTGAGTCCCGGGGAATAATCCGTCCAGTCCACAGCACCTTCAATAATCCGGTGCTGGGAATATTGAAGCCAAACGGCCAGTGGAGACTCTGCGCCGACCTCAGGGAGCTCAATAAACGGGTCCATACTTCCCGATGGCCTCTGCCCTACATTGACCAAGGGCTGGCCCAGATTCAGGGGTCACAGGTATTCACTGCAATAGACTTGACCAATGGATACTGGACCGTGCCTGTCAGCAGGGAGGACCAATACAAACTGGCTTTTACCTTTGGGGGCCAGCAGTACACATGGACCCGGACTCCCTTCGGATACCTCAACTCCGGTAATGAGTTCAACATTTTTCTACACAAGGCCATGCCCGACTTGGGTGCGAGGGGTAACCTGGCTTATGTAGATGATGTCCTCATCAAAAGTTCATCTGTGGAGGAACACATAGCAGAGATCCGTTATGTTCTGACACAGTTGAGGGCCGCCGGAGCAAAACTTTCCTTTCAGAAAGCACAGCGGTGTAGAACCCGTGTTAATTTCTTGGGGCATGAGATTACTCCTCAGGGTCTCTGTCCCCAGGAAAAGAAAGTAGAAGCACTTCAGAAACTGAAAGACCCCACAACTCTGCGGGAACTAAGGAGCCTCCTTGGACTGACTAATTACAGCAGAAAGTTCATTGAGGGCTACGCAGAGATCACCAGACCCCTGATTCATCTCCTGAAGGGGGGGGTCAAGTGGGAATGGGGTCCAGAACAAGCCGAGGCAGTAAAACAACTCAAAAGAAGCCTCTCACAAGCGCCTTGCCTAGCTTACCCTGTCAGAAACAAGGAGTTCTTCCTGGAGACGGGGTTCTCTAATACGTGCTTGACGGCAGTATTATATCAAAAGCATGACAAGGTCAATAAAGTAATCTCCTATGCGAGCAAAACTTTATCCTCTGTGGAGGAAAAATTCAACGATTGTGAGAAGGCACTCCTGGCAACGGTGTGGGCATTGAAGAATTACCGCCCGTTTATCCAGGGGGAACACATCATAGTGGAGACTCCACACCAGCCTCTGCAATATCTCCAAAGTGACAGAATCCGGGCCGGAAATGTGAGTAATTCCCGAATTACTTCCTGGATTCTGTCAATGCAAGGCTTTCCTGTGGAGGTCAGATATGGCCAAAACAAGAAGAGTCCCCTCGCGCAAGGTCTGGCTGACTTGCATGATTGTGCCAGAGAAAACTGTCTCGAGGACGAAAGTCTAAAAATAAAGGACAACATGGAGGCATACCTTAATTCCCCCCACAAAGTCTTTGAAGAAGACAAGTGTGAGGGAATGCCCACTGTCTATGTGGATGGATGCTCTTACCATGTTGACAACAACGGGGAGAAAGAACTGGTGGCCGGCGTAGGGAATGCATGGGTGAATGAGTCACCAGAACCCTCCGCTGGATACAAAATTGGTCCCCGAAGTAGTCAGGTGGCAGAATTGATGGCTGTGCATCAGGCCATCCTCACTGCTGTCCAGCATCAACTCCACGAACTGGTCATAATCACAGATTCGGATTATGTACGGAACGGGTTCGTGGAGCACCTGGTTAATTGGAAAACCAGAGGCATGTTATGTGCTAACAACAAACCCTTGAAACATGGGAAGTTGATCCAAAACATTGATGATTTGGTCACCTCGAATGAGATGACCATCTATTGGAAAAAGATCAAGGGTCATTCCAAAGTAGAGGGACCAGACAAAACTGGAAATGACTTAGCTGATCAGCTGGCCAAAACCGGAGCCATCCAAGGGGATCTAATTGAGATTGAGTCCCTGTTGGGGGAAATCCAGGTCACTGCCATCACTAGGTCCCAGACAAATGCTCACAACGACCTTTCAATTGCACAATGGAGTAAGGAGACCCCTGATGCTGATTTGATTACCGCTCAGAAGGGGGATCCCAGTATTGGTAAATTTTACCAGCACCTTGAGGACCCTGAGAACTTTCCCCTGACGGATACCGATTACATTGGGAAAGAGGACCTAAGAGTGTTGATGAAATGTCCAAAAATGTTCCGAATCCAAGACGGTTTGCTGGTAAGGAAATCCAAAGCTGGCCACGATCAGTGGGTGGTTCCTACCTCATTCCGAAGCCTGATGTTAAGTCACGCCCATGATGCGGCCACCGCCGGTCATAGGGGGTTTCACACAACATTGGAAATCTTAAGAGAGGTTGCATACTGGCCACACATGGGGCAGGACCTCGACCAGTACCTGAAGGGTTGTCTTGTGTGTGCACAATTTCAGCCATCATCCCTCACGCACCGGGCGCCTTTACAAAAGAGGGGAATGACACTCCCATGGTCAGATTTACAAATCGACTTTGTAGGCCCTGTGATTCGCTCGGCTAGGGGGAATAAGTACATGTTGACTGTGACATGCTTGTTTACCAAGTGGGTGGAATGTCTCCCAGCCCCAAATTGCAAGGCAGAAACTGCAGCTGCCTTGATGATTAACCACATCTTTTCCCGTTTTGGTCTACCTCAAAGGATTGAGTCAGACAGAGGTAGCCACTTCACCAGTGAAGTAATGACAAAGATGTGGGAGATACGGGGGGTCAAGAGAAAGCTGCATATTGCTTACAGACCAGCTTCTTCTGGGGCAGTAGAGAGATATAACCGGACAATTGTGAGCATATTAAAGAAGTTTGTGGCAGATTCTGGGCCAAGTTGGGATATCCGATTACCTCTGGTCCTAATGGCTATCAGATCTACCCCTTCATCTGCAACCAAAATGTCACCATTTGAGTTTATGACTGGGCGCAAGATTGTGCTTCCTCAGCATTTGCTCTACAGGACCCAAGAGCAGACACTGATAAATGCCTCCACTACTCATGAGTATGTAGAGAATTTAAGGAAACACCTCCAACATGCTTTTGCTTATGCTCAGCGGAATCTAGAAAGATCGGCTGATAGCATGAAGACCCATTATGACCTGAAAACTTCCAGGAAGGAGTATCAGGTGGGAGACCGGGTCTATCTATACAACTTCCAAAGGAACCAGGCCAAGCAGCGAAAATTTTTGCCTACATGGAAGGGACCCTTTGAGATCGTCGATAAGATCTCCCCTGTGGCCTACAAAATCCACATCCCCAAAGGTCCTTTGGCAGAGGGGGAAGACAAGTGGGTCCACATAAACCAGTTGAAATGTTGCCATCCCAGGCACACTCTGCAACAACTGGAGGAATCCTCTGGAATCCTAGCGGGTACTGTATCAGACTAATTCAGTTCCAATCATAAAACATACCGCATCTAGTCTCTAAAATATTGTGATTTACATGAAACTGTCTCTAGTGATACTGTTTTTTTTTCAAAATAAGAATGTAATGTTTCGTTATGATGAAATGCATATGCTGCCCCACTACCTCAACAGTGGTGGAAAAAAAAAAATCGTCTATGAGTAGATATTGCCGCTTTTGCTTTATCATCCTAGGAGAGATGAAACCATGAAGGATGACCAAGAAGGACGATCCGGAGACCGGGAACGGAGACACAATGGGCCCAGTGGACCGCCCAATATTCACATCAGGACCGGCGAGGAGAACCCATCGATCAGTACCGGATGGAGAAGAAGATGCTGAACTGTGCCATCTACAGAAGAGGAAGAAGATTATGCGGACAGACCTGTGCATGGGTCAAAACCCTTGTGCACGCGACTCCCCATCGTCTCAAAGTCAAGGGGCAGTCACGTGGGGGGGACTTGTTGGGGGTCCTGACCCACGTTTAAGCTATCATGCCACAACAATTGGTGCTGTGGGCTTAGGAAATTCAATATGGCGGAAAACCCACATGTGCGCCGAAATCCAGGAAAGCTGCGCAGTTTGTGCGCACACCAAAATGGTTGCCTCACTTGCCACCCACCAGTGCGAGAATGAAAGGCCGGGTTGCCATGAGGGAAATGGGTTGCCAAAGGAAAAACAGTAGCGCCGGTTAGCTTCAAAGCGCTTTAAAACCACCATTGGACTACCCGCACAGTAGTCTGAAACCATTGGGAATGGCAATGCTGATTGCCAAATGCAACCTAGAAGTGTGGGGAATTCATTTCTTAAATCCCAAAAATGAGTGCAGTACCAGTACTCACCACTATCCAAAAGCCGGCGTTTTAAAACCACTCTGTGTTTCTGAAGGCAAGCCAAAATGCCTATTTCAAACCTTGCAACATGTGCAAAATATTTACTGAACACCAGCAGACATTTGGCAGAATGGAGTTTTGTGTGCCTACAAAATCTGAGAAATGAAGAGCACAAAACAATGTATAACAAGACTGGCTGAGCTGTGGATTGCAGCAGTTTAAGTTGCACTGGATTCAAAACCACCAAAATCGAAAATGTTTAGATTAAATGAGGGACCTATGTTTGGTGTCACATGCCTTTGTAATTGTTTAAATGTCATAGTTTTAAACTTAGAATCAGCATTCTAGCTGCATATGTAAAAATGTTTAGTTTATTTGAAGGCAGAAAAATGGGGAACAGAAATGACAGTTAGTTGAAAGTCTGGCTTAAGGAACTTGATTTTGCCTAGCAACTACCCCCATCAGGGGTGAAACTTGAGTCACAACTGTGTCCCAGGCAACCTTCCTTTTGCTGCCCACACTAAGGATATGCCATCTATCTGATAATTGAATTACCTGTGCTCTTCAGGAGAGTGAACAAAGCTCCCTTCACCCAGGCAGAGGGTTTATTGAGAGGATCATAAATGGCTTCCTCTTGAACAATGGGCCTTCCTGGACCCAAGCAAAGGGTTTATTACAGACGTCGTAAAAAGTGGCTTCCTCCTGAAGAAGCTGGGAGGGGCACTGCCTGTGAGAGCAAGCTGGCTTGGCAGAACTGGAGGAACCAGTATTTCTACCTTATGCTGAGAGAAAACCACACCCCTTTGGAGCCAGAACATAACTTTAAAAAGATGAATAACTCATAGAGCGGACATGTGAAAATTTTATAAATGATACCATAATTCTTGTGATTTTTCTGCCCACATTTTAAGAGGTTTTTCGACCCGGTGGCATGTTCAGGGGGGTTTTAGCGGAAAAATGGATATTACTCTAACTGTATGCATGTTAAAAATCTGAAACTTCTTCAGTTAATGTCCATACTCCCTGCACACATGTATGTAAAGTTGGGCCAATGTCAGAAATTGCAAAATCAGTTAAAAAGTGAAATATGTGCCATTTCTGAATGCAAGCTCCCAGGAAGAGCAGAGTTTGAACAGGGGATACCTCCTGTAATGCATGATGGGTGCATATGATTTTAAAACAATATGTACCTCTGCAAATATGTATTTGTTTCAAATCTAGATTTGTGTGTAAGTTGACAGGAGGAGTGGACTTTCTGCAGGCTGTAAAATGACATCACTCTGACTCACAGTTCATTCCCCAATCAAATGATAAATGGAAGTTTGACCAATTAGAAGCTGAGAGAGAGGTAGGGTCAGTGGTGCTAGAACACACCCACATTCTAAACACATAAAAGCAGACAGACAGGACAGATAGGGCTTCCAAATCCATCTGCAGCGGGACACTCTGCCGGAAAAATCCATACTTACCTCCATCAAACCTCCTGAGAGCCAAACTAGAGACTTCAATCTATCCAGAGCAGGGAGACCCAAAGAACCGGTGCCTAGCAGAGACCAGACCAGAGAGAAAGCAGTGCTGTACCCAGAGAGACCCAGACCAGACCCCTGTGAGCAGTTCCAGAGGCCAGGCGCTGTGAGCAGAACCCGGAAAGACCTGACCAGACTGAAGTCCGTGGCCAAGTCGCCGTCCTGTTCAAAATCTCTTGTGAGTACTTAGCAAAACTCAGAACACATCTCTTAGTTTAAATTCATCTAATTCAATCTATTTAACCTAAGTAGAACTGCCTCCTAGCTGTCACCTGTCATTTCTAGTTGCAAGCTGCACTTGTCATTTTGAGCTTTTGAAATTTGCAAACCCAAAAACGACCTTTATTAAATCTCTCATATCTCCGCGACCGTTTGGGCTAGAGACTTGCAGTAACTTTCCTCTGATAGCTTAGAATCGTAGCTTTGAATCGCATCAAGAACCGCATTCCTACCCCTTATAGTTTTACCGCAATCGCGGAACACGCATCCGCGAATTTTACCGCGATTTGCAATTTCTTCACATGTAAAAAACTGCTGCTGCTGGCTTTCCATTTGCCAGAAATTCGTTTAACCTGTTAACTATCCCTGCATCATTGCTAGTGTGAGCCTGGACTAATATTAACTAGATACCACTCACCCTGAACCTCTAAAAGGGAATTAAAAGCGTTTCCAGCATATTTCTCATTCATTGCCAGCACATATCAAAGCAATTTGGGCCTGTGATTTCAAAACTCCTATCTGTTTTCTGTTGTCTAAGCGTGCTGGATTGAACTGATTACATTGATTGCATTTCTGAGAACTGTGTGTGTTTCCTCCCATTTCCTTGCATTGCATAAAGAGGGGGGGGAGTGAATAGCCAGAGAAAAGTGATTACATTGTTTGGTTGAAATCATATTGAGTATTTTCTGTACTGCATTCATTGAATATTGCATCCACCTGAGCTTACATAAAGCATCCTCTACCACATTATACTTTCGTTCCTATTTACCAGTGTGCTACCTTATCCATTTCAGGTCAACTCATTAGTCATTATAAAGAAGTGTGCTAGTGCCAGATTCTCCGTTGTTAATATTTACCATATCAGATTAAGTGTGATATTCAATTATTAATTTATTATAAAGTGTGATATATATATTTTAATTTATCAAATAAACCTTTTAAACTTGCAAAACAGAACTACTTCTTGGCTCAGTGGGGTCAGGGGGATTCCAAGAGAGGGGTGTTGTACAAGGGTAGTCATCCAGAACGCATGAACTGGACCTAAAGATATATCAATAAGGGTTTTCATTCAGTATTCTAGACTAGGCGTTAACTTGGCTGTAGTGCTGAATTGAATCCTCTTACATGACAGAACTCCATAATTACTCGAGAGTAGGCAAGGGGGCAAAGAAAAGACCTCACAATAGCCCAAAGGCAATGACGAATTAGAGGCACAAGAGAAACTGGAAATCCTGCATTCATCCAGATGTACAATGGACTACAATAAATGAAAAAGCAAACCTGTGTTTCTGTGCCCCTGCGTGGCTGCTTCGGGGAGCCCGTCCAGCGTGGCTTACATTTCCAGCTGCGTCATAGAGTTAGTTGTCTGTGTTTACCGGCGCGGCGTCCTGCACAGAGGCAGGCGCGTGCTGACATTATTCCCGCCGATAATGGCCTGCATCACAGGCACTTTACCTCAGACTGAGTACTTTTGCAGCCTCTCGGTGCGAAAAAAGGGACACCCCTGCCTTAAACATCAACCCATTTTCTGCATTCTCGGGGCATCCTTCTCTTTCAGTAGTCCAACCCCAAATATTCCCCACTTACTATCGAACATCTTCAAGATGTTGTTACCAAAGGGTATATTCTCGCGAGATTGCAAACATGGTACGTTTTTCAGCACCATGCCACTCTAAGGGATGTGAACCCCTCCCCCCACCGCACCCTGCGCCACCTGCTAATGCAATAGCGCCAAGTTCCTGACTTTGCAACTACATCAAGCTGGGAAGTCTACCATTTTTTTTCTACCTAATCCGATCCACAGATTTTTTTTTGCCTGCACCATTTAGCAGATAAAAAACAGCAGTTGTTTTGGCAACTAATAATAATTGCACGCATATATGTGCACGAAGTTAATAAAAATGCTGTGTTGCTGAGAACTCAAATACACATATCAGCTTTTGTGGAAAATGGATTACTACTGAAGTACATTTGGTGGAAAACAAAACATCCATAAGCATATTTGAGCAACTTAATTACTGCCAAAGTAGATTTATGTATTTATTTATTTATTTATAGATTTATATTACGCCTAAGCCCACATGCATCAAATCGCAGACAGAAACACAAGGGACATCAACGAAGAACACGACTAGAAAAAGTTGCAAGCCAGCGTCGGAAAAACAAAACAAAAAAATGCATAGCCGCATTTGTGGACGTTTAATCGCGCTCAGTGCACATGCTGTAGACCGCTTGCACTCCAACTGCCCATCTCTCTGGAAAAAAAGTCAAAGATACGTTTAAGGTTGCTCAGCAAATGTGATCTCATTAGTTCCAATAAATATAATGGGCTCTATTCATGGAATATTTGCCCTGTTCAAATTGAATTTGCACTGCTGAAAAGTGACTTTGCACTGGCGACATAAACCCTGATTCATGGAGCCCTGCAAAGTTGCCGTGGAAAGTCCGGGCAAAGTCAGCGCATAGTCATTTCTGCAGTACAAAATGACTTTGCTCTCTTCCATGAATCAGGGTTTGTGTCGGCAGTGCAAAGTCACTTTTCAGCAGTGCAAATTCACTTTGAACAGGGCAAATATTCCATGAATCGAGCCCACTTTGTGTGTTTTAGCGTGGAGAAATGTGAGCCTCACCCAGCAGGACTAAGGATGCGCACAGCTTCTTCCAGTCTCAGAGATGTAGTCCATCATCCCTCGCATGGCAGCATTCTTCAGACTTGCGAGTGATTGGTTTGTGTGAAATAGTTCCCGGAAGTAGCGGTTTTCTCTCTGCACTGACTTTCTCGGTTCAAAGGGTATACGTTAGTAGAATTTGATTTTAGGTAACAGTTGTTTTCGGAGGGAAAAAAGCAGTATCTTCAGAGTACAATTCATCACTGGAATATGGCACATGCACAATTAAATAACCTTCAAAACCTGTATATTTATTGCATCTGACAATTGTGAAGTAGTGGTGTGTCCAGACTCTTTTGACTGGGGTGGCCCAAGTGGTGAACTGACTTATGCAGGGGTGGCATGAAGTATGAGTGTGCGCAGGCATGCGCACTGACACACACACACACACACATGATAGTTTAGGATAATGTGGTGGCACCTGCGGTAGCTAATCAGATTCTAGGGGTACCAAGTGCCACCCAAGGCCACGACTATGCCGTGAAGTTCTCAAAGTTTGGCAGGAAAACTTCACGAAGAGTGTGAAGGTGAAGTCCTGCAATTACGCACAGGCTCAGCTACCATGCTCCCTGCGCATGGGCTGTTTCAGTTCTCTGTTATCATAGACCTTATCCCTAAGCATGCAATACATGTAATTGCTTGCACCAAGATGAGCCTGTTTCCCCCCACCGTGCATTCCCAAGCACTGCCATAGCCTTAGTTACACCACTGATGCGCCAGCCATTGATTGCCTGTCCTCAAGATCTGCCCCTGAACTGTTAACTTTTTCAAATGTCCAAAGCATATGGGCACAAGCCACTGCTTACACTGTGCATCTTGGTCAGACAGGTGTAATAACTTCTCTTTACTTGAGATATCCTAGCTGGGGATAAGCATACCTGGTATTTAGTATACTAAGCAAAACAAAGAGGTGATGGCTGGAAGATTTAGAATTAATTGTAAACCTCAGGCAATTGCTCTGGGCCAAACTCCAGACCATCGTTCTTTGCCTGCTAAGCCATTACAGGGAGGGAAATACCATATGGAAATCCAGCTTGGTGCCACCACCAAAGGGGCAGTCCAACCCCAACTGCTAGGTCACAGCCCTTCTGCACGAGACCACAAGTATCCACAGACATGTTTCTGCCTCATTGGGCTTCATCAGGGAGGATTAGATTGGGTCTCTAGGCCCAGCAAGCAGGCAAGCGAAGAACGATGGTCTAAAGGTTTGCCTAGAGCAATACCAGAGGTTAAGTTAATTCTAAACCTTCCAGCCATCGCCTCTTTTGTTTTCCTCAAGTCATCCTCAGTGGGACGGGTATGCCCAGATGTGGGCTCCATGCCTGCTGAGTTTGATCTTCCGAGTTTCTTGATTCAGGTGTTCTGCTGCGTGAGCCTATGCAATGTGTTGGGGAGAGTAACCCAAAAGTGTTCTGTCTCTGTGCCATCCTTGTTTGCAAGGTGGGTTATCTGGTCTTTCTTTGATGTATGTGAAGCTTATTTAAGTTATAAAAATTCTTAAGTGGTTCACCTTTTGGTTTGCATGCCTGATTGTCCTTTATTGTTTCCAATCGGTTTCGTGATCCAAGTCCAGGATTGCACTTAGTAGGCTTTGGGGCTTCGGTTTGATTCAGTGTTTTAGGGTGCTGTGCTTGTATGGCAGTCGAGGTCTTGTCAATAGCCAGATGTTTTGTGATTTTCTGGAGACCAGTTGGCCTTCCTCCATGAGCAGTTGCCTCGGGATTGAGTTACAGTTATTGATATAAATGAGAAGGAAGGTCCTCTGTGAACTTTGTGGTTGAAACTTGGCTTTGACACTCACACCACGATGCTGGATCGCAGTAATCTGGTTGGCTTGTAATCAATGAATTTCCTCTTGGTGGCTTATTGGTCCTCCCGCGCAAGTAGCGGTGGATGATGCAGATGGTTTTGAATTGTATCCCACAATTGACCCAGAACTAGTGACGCTTTTGGAGTATCAGGGTGGTGTGCTCTCATCATTGGAGTCTCTCAGGGAGTCTAACTGCAGCATTCAGGTCTCTTTGTAGGCGGTTTTTGATATGGCCCAGGCATCGGCTGTTTGTGTAATCCAGTCTGGATAGTACTTGTGTCATGACCGCTATGGTTCTGTGTGGTAAACTCCGGCATTGTATAGTGCGCTGGATAGTTCGGAGTGTAAAGAAACTTCTTCATATGGTTGCTTCAAACAGGGGTTTGAGGGTGGTGTTTATAGAGAGTTGGAGATGTTTTAACGTGTGTTGGCTTTGGCAGGTTTCCATGTCTAAGGGCAGGGGACTGATGTGGGGTTGGTTGCTGTGGTGCCAAAAACCATCATTTTAAGTCAGTTTCTCATCATTCATGAGTCAACGTGCGTGGAGCAGGTGCAATGGTGGTTAATTTAAGGTAGGTTGCCTGTGCGATTATAGATGATTCGAGTGTTGTCTGTATAGCTGTAGCATATGAGGCCTGAGCTATGAATGAATTCCAAGAGTGGTGGCAAATAGATGTTGCCTGAAGGTAGTTAAAGGCTATAACTTCGGGGTCCTCCTCAGGTGATGAGATAGGGGCCTAACCTGGGGGCCACGTGTGCTGTCTCTGTTCTGTCTGTGAGCAGCGGTGTGATCCAGAGTAGAGCAGTTTCCTTGAAGGCTGGAGGCATGTCGCCTTGTTCCATAGATGAACTGACGATTGATTGGAATATGGGTGCATGTCTGGGCTGCTGCTTTATGGTTTTTTATGATGTTGGCGGGCATTTGTCATCAGAAGAATCTGCTGACTTGCTGAAGTTGACTGTGGTTATGCAAATGGTGCTACAAGAAGGGGCAGACCTCCCACGCGGCTGGCATTGTGGCTTTTCTCAGTGCGGCTTCCCATACTGGACCTAGAATTGACGGTCCTTTCACATCCTAGTGGTCGTCGGTGTGTCTGCTTGTATCTCTAAAGTGTGCTGCAATGGGCATTGAGCTGTTGGGTTAGGGTCAGTGATGTTTTGCAGCTTGAAGAGTTTTGGAATTCTTTGATTTTTTTTGTTGTTGTCCATCTGACTGTATTTTTCTTACTATGCAGTGTGAAAAATGATATATTTTTCTTTTATCATTTTTCCTTGTATTTCTATTTTCAATGTTCTATGTATTGCCATTTGTAAAGTACCGAAAGCCACCCTTGCAATAGAGAGAAAGTTGCAGATAGTTAACAAGGATGATGTTACATAGTAAGTGATTTCAATCATGTGATTATGTAGGCAGGAACAATCTACTGAAAATATAGAAAGGTCTTAAGGTTTTTTCTAAAAGCCAACAGGTCTACAGTTGTTGCTGATATGACATTTGTTTGCTGCGCGTGAATTTGCCCCAGATATTATCGAGACCGCTGTTTTCTATATCAAGCTGATTTCACTTTGTGGACAAACCATTGGGCTTCTTTGGTGAGTTTTTGAAAGTCTTCTTTGGGGCAAGTACCTGAGAGCTTGTGATGTCCATGCAGGAAGGGTGTTCCTGTGTGGTTTCCCGAGGGTGCTGGGGTTTGGAGGATTCTAATTCCTCAAGGAGCAAGCCCAGTCTGATTTCCTCACAGGGCATGATCGATGTTGGAGAACCCTTGATGAATATTGGTAGTGATGCAGGGTCTCGGGAGGATAGCTCAGGGGCAACTTGCTCGTCTTGGAAGCAAGAGGACACGGAGCAACACAGGTTTGATCCCTGTGTCCGCGCTTAGAAACCTCTGGGTATTAAGCACGTTATAAATAACTAATCATATCATATCATAGCTTCGTTGAAAATAGCAAATGCGCTGATGTGGTGGCTGCCTCAAGATATGAGTGGGTGTGACACCGTGATCATGTTTATGTTACAGAAGACGCTATCTATGGTGTGTCTGGCGGCAGGTGTGTTTCCTCTTATTTCTTCCTTTGGGTGTAGGGCACCCAGATTTCCTGAAAGGCATTTTGTAGCTGAATACATTGTCAGTCTTGCCCCTGGCACACACCCACACACATATTAAGGTATGCATGCATTCTCTCAGACATCTTCACACACACACACACACACACACACACACACACACACACACACACACACACACACACACACACACACACACACACACACACACACACACACACACACACACACACACACACACACACACACACACACACACACACACACCACACACACACACACACACACACACACACACTCACAAGTATATCACGTGTCCTTACTTATATCCTAAAACTTAAAAGCCCCTGGCATACAGACATTGAGCATGGCAGGGGCTCTAAAGGTTTGAGCACTCTCTCTGAATCAGCTCGTGAAGAAGGGGTAATGGGGCACCTCCCTACCTCTCATTATGCTGCGCCACCCTTGGAATAAGCATTGGTAATGTCAACAGTTTGGACTTTTGTGTAGGCCTGCGAAAGGCACTTTCCAGGCCCTGCCATGGTGGTGTTAACTGGTCCTGGATGGTAGCAGATGCACAATGTTGCGAGCACCTGAGCATCTAATGGCAGCGCCTGGCAAATGCCTAAAACTTGTACACAAGCCACAACTGTTGGCTGTGCCAATGCTTGTTTTTAACAGGACTTCAATGAAGGACGCGCACAATGCTTATTAATCGAGTGGCTAAAGGCAGACCTGATTTAGCCATTTTTAATACACCAAAAGCGGGTTTACAGCTCCAATTATGTCATTAACTCTGAGAAAACTGCTTTGAAAAAAACACTGTCAGGCACTTGGAATGCAACGTTTGATGGTAAGGCTTGATGAGATCTCAGCAGTCTGTGTTTTTTGTGTGGAGGGGCAGGAAGTGTGTGGGAATAGCCATAGAGATTAGCATGGCCATGTTCAGTCAATGGGCAGGTTAGTAGCCAAATAACAGGTACAAGCTTTCCATCCCTCCTCATATGGCATTCCTCTTATCTGTACTCTAATGCAATAGTTTTGACTTATGTGTGGTGCATGCGCAGCCTAATAGCCCTAACTAAAAAGGAGCTTGTGCAAACTTGTGCAACAACTCGGTTTCCACCCGTAAATTGATGCATTAAGGTACCCGAGGCTTAAGATGTTTAATCACCAAATAAATCAGTCACTTCCTTGCTCCAAGCACCATTGCTACATTGATATGTAAGGATCCACATGGCACCACAACACAGTGCAGTCTCTGCCAAGACATAGCGGGAAGTTGGCAGCCAGAAACCTCTGGACTCCTAGACATCACTCAGAGAACTCCCACACCCTCATGGTCCGCGACACCCGTAAATTCATGCAACATAAAAGCTGCCTCCCATGATGGGGGGGAAGGCTGCGACTATGAGGAAGTGCAATCGCTTTAGTGTTAGTCTGTGTTTATCAAGTATGGAATGTTGAGATTCCATACATTGAGTGACATACAAGGAGGGCGCCCCACTATTAATCCTACAACATGGCATAGTTGCAATCGTCTCCAGGACCAGTCCTCAAGAACCAAATCCAGTCCATGTTTTCTGGAGATTCACACAAAATACATTTCAGGCAATGAGTATTAGGGGGAGTTACTAACATGGTCAGGGGTTATTCCGAAATCACTTAACGACCCAAGTTTCCTATCACAGAGTATTTCTGTTCATGTTATTTTGTTGAACCCTTTAGATATAGTCAGTGATGGGGCTGCTTGGCCTGACACTAGCTGAACAGATTGTCTGGCCCCTCCCCTCGTATATTTTCAGAAGAATTCGCAGCTGCGCGGTTTTTGGCTGTATTGATTCAGACAGGCCTGTGCATGGATTAATGGCCCTGAGAGTTTTTTCAAGATGCTTTTCTGCATTTCTACTTTATAGACATAAATAGGAACGCTGGATTTGAGAAGAGAAAACAGTGTTGGGCTATACGTGTGCTTGTGCCTCTTCTGAACAACTATGCTATGAACTGTGTTTGTTTGCATTTTGCAACAATTAGATTTTATTTGTATTGTGAAGTACATAATTGCAATCATTTTCGCTGTATGCTCTTTTTTGTGAGTATAAACATCTGAAAAAATGGAACTACCTAAAAGCAAATCTTCACAATCTAAAACCTTTCACTCTCTGCCACTGTGCCAAAGCTAAGTGAAAGGCAATGTGGCTGTGCAGCACTGGCCACGGTGGGATTTTTCAGCCACTGTGCCAAAGCTAGGCGAAAGGCAATTTGGCTGTGCAGCAATGGCCACGGCGGGATTTTTCTGCCACCGTGCCAAAGCTAGGTGAAAGGCAATGTGGCTGTGCAGCAATGGCCTCAGTGGGATTTTTCTGCCACTATGCCAAAGCTAGGTGAAAGGCAATGTGGCTGTGCAGCAATGGCCTCAGTGGGATTTTTCTGCCACTCTGCCAAAGCTAGGTGAAAGGCAATGTGGCTGTGCAGCACTGGCCACGGTGGGATTTTTCAGCCACTGTGCCAAAGCTAGGTGAAAGGCAATGTGGCTGTGCAGCACTGGCCACGGTGGGATTTTTCTGCCACTGTGCCAAAGCTAAGTGAAAGGCAATGTGGCTGTGCAGCACTGGCCACGGTGGGATTTTTCTGCCACTGTGCCAAAGCTAGGTGAAAGGCAATGTGGCTGTGCAGCACTGGCCACGGTGGGATTTTTCTGCCACTGTGCCAAAGCTAAGTGAAAGGCAATGTGGCTGTGCAGCACTGGCCACGGTGGGATTTTTCTGCCACTGTGCCAAAGCTAGGTGAAAGGCAATGTGGCTGTGCAGCAATGGCCTCAGTGGGATTTTTCTGCCAATGTGCCAAAGCTAGGTGAAAGGCAATGTGGCTCTGCAGCAATGGCCTCAGTCGGATGTTTCTGCCACTGTGCCAAAGCTAGGTGAAAGGCAATGTGGTTGAGCAACAATGGCTGCGGTGGGATTTTGATTTTTCACAGGATTAGGTAGATATGCAAACATGTGTCTGTGCTAACAAACATCAGACAGGTGAAGGCAGTAGGAGAAGCTTGTTGGAGCCTTGGTGTGAGCATCTCAAGATGGAATGCTGGTTAGATGTAAGGGAGGCATTCCCCATTCCTATGGTGATAGGACAATACATTGATCAGGCCATAACTTTGGGTGGTGGGTGACTGCAATGATATTCCCGCCAGGAGGTTATCACCACTAACACCCTTCAAAATGGACCCAGGTGCTAATGGACCAGTTAAGAAAATAAATCCTTCGACACAACGGAGCGCACTGTGTGTGCTGTGGCATAGGGGAGAAACAAACCCCAACTCAAAATGTCCACCATAGGACGTGTGAAAGCAAGCCCCTCTTCACTTTCCATGATGGCCAATTGACAAGCAATGCGGAAGCATGCTGTCAGTGGCTGGTGTTGTGGCAGCGGTCAATTGGGCGTTTTCAGTTGGTACGGGCTGGCAGGTGGGAGCTGGAGGGAAACGTGGCAAGTGCAGGCGAGGTGGGGCCACACGCATGCTGAGGGAGCCACTGGCGAGAGAACGTGACCATGTAGCCTTGAATACCACCTGCATTCCTGTGCACATGATGGGCTCAGCATGCTTCTTAGGGTGCTAGTACGCAATGTTGGAAAGCAACAGTCCTTCTAACTGAGCTGAAGGTGCTCTTTCCAATGTTACACTTTTCAATAAGAATGGAGTGGTCATCGTCCAATAGCCAATGGTAGAGGAACACCAAGAACTTCTGAGCCTCTTATAACAGATGTGGCGCCAGTGAATTATTTTAGGTTTTGCTGTCTAGTCAAGTTTTTAGTATATCCAGAAATGTCATTAGGGCCCATTCATGGCATTTTTTGCATGGTCCAAAGGGACTATGCCCTGCCGACATAACCCCTGATTCGTGGAACTTTGCAAAGTATACAAGTTTTCAGAAATGTGCCTTCATCAAGCATACAAGTTTGCAAACATGTTGTGACTTTGTCAAGCATACCAGTTTGCAGAAACGTTGTGCCTTCATCAAGCATACAAGTTTGCAGAAATGGTGTTCCTTCATCAAGTATACAAGCTTGCAAAGATGGTGTGTCTTCGTCAAGTATACAAGTTTGCAGAAATGGTGTTCCTTCATTAAGTATACAAGTTTGCAAAAATGGTGTGTCTTCGTCAAGTATACAAGTTTGCATAAATGTGCCTTAATGAAGTGTACACGTTTGCATAATTGTTGTGCCATTGTCAAGTATAACCGTTTGCATAAATGCTGTGCCTTCATCAAGTAATCAAGTTTGCAGAAGTGGTGTGTCTTCATCAAGTATACAGGTTTGCAGAAATGTGCCTTTATCAAGTCTACAAGTTTGCAGAAATGGTGTGCTTCATCAAGTATACCAGTTTGCATACATGGTGTGTCTGTCATCGTCAAGTATACAAGTTTGCATACATGGTGTGTCTTTGTCAAGTATACAAGCTTGCAGAAATGGTGTGCCTTCATCAAGTATACAAGTTTGCAGAAATGGTGTGTCTTCGTCAAGTATACAAGTTTGCAGAAATGGTGTGTCTTTGTCAAGTATACAAGTTTGCAGAAATGGTGTGTCTTCGTCAAGTATACAAGTTTGCAGAAATGGTGTGTCTTCGTCAAGTATACCAGTTTGCATACATGGTGTGTCTGTCTTCGCAAGTATACAAGTTTGCAGAAATGCTGTGTCTTTGTCAAGTATACATGTTTGCAGGATTGTGCCTTCGTCAAGTATACAAGTTTGCAGAAATGTGTCTTTGTCATTTATACAAGTCAGCAGATTAGAAGTTGTCCAAATGCCAAGTCCCCATTAACTCCCTCCTACCTCACCAGAAATTATATATTTAAAAAAAGAGTCACTGACTCAAGTATGGCTTTGCAACCTTTGATGCTGACTGGCCGGTTCAGAGAATGAAGTAAGGAGTACATATTTGATCGATGCTTGAGTGGAAATTGAATACTATGGCCAATGTCCTAGGGAGAAAATGAATGATACGTGAGAGTCACCACGTGGATATCCAAGAGGCCTGGCCAGTGCATCACTTTCTATAGTGCACAGCCCTTTAGAAATGTGTAGGTCACTTTTATGAGTAAGGTGAATTGTGCATTTCTCTCTTATTTGGGTTGCAGGATTATTTATGAATCTGCACTTTGCAGTCCACACACTCTGCACACACTGTGCCTCTGCTGCACACACATTTGTATGCTGCCCACTCACCCGTTGTCTCATATGTATTCCATCTTCTATGCTCTATGCAACCATCACACACAATATTTCCCCCGCACACTCAGTGGAGCCTACTCACTCGCTGCATGGTGCACACAACTGCATCTGTGGCACACAACTGCGTCTGTGGCACAAGATGAATGTGTTGAGCACATAGTTCTGTTGTTTTACACACACACAGACACACACACACACACGCATACACACACACAGTCTTCTATGCACACTGTGTGTCACACTGCGTATCGCACATACTCATTCTCCCATTCATACTGTGTCACCAGCACACTGTTTGCCCCATGCCCACTTTGTGGCCCAAGCTCACTCTTGGGGACCCATCCTCACACACACACACACACGCATAGCATTGGCCCCGATCCTGCCATTCTACAGCTTCCATTTAGGCGCAGACGAAACATGCTACGATCCCGTTAGAGAGGCAGTGACAATATTAAAGCCACCTCGCGAGGCACCTCTTTCGCCCCTCAAGTAAATAAAATCACACAAAAAAAATCTCACTTCCAAGTTCATACACTCAGAAAAGTAACCGCCTCCCTCAAGATGATCCAAAGAATATACATCACAAGATCTCGGGCCTTATTTAACTTGGAGGATTGACACGGTGCCTACTTATAAAAGTTAACAACACTTGAAATGTAACTCAGGCAGTGAGATTGGTCCAGTCCCTGAGACCCCAAGGTTCTGTATCTTCCGGGCTGAAAGCCATAAACCTGCTACCTGTTAATGGCATAATTGAATACAAAGCTGTCTGCACAGTGACCTGCCCCAAGCTTGCCACAGGACCTTAGAAACTTTCCCTCTTCCTGAAAAAATATCTTCCTGGAAGGAACCTCGCGTCAGGAGGAGAAAAAAACGTATTGTAGCCAAGTCTGAAAAAGATGCGCAGTCGCTCAGGCACGCAGTCGCTTCTTAACTTGATTAGCGACAAACCTGTTGAATATCATTCCAAAAGAACTCTGAATAAATAACATTACACAAAACTTAATAAAACCCTGAAATTAAACCGGTAATATCAGTGCTAGGAATTCCTGTATTCCCCTCCGCGGAGTCCTATCACGGAATGGAGAATGACAAACCTTTCGGACGCCTGAAATATACATGGAATACCTGGATATCATGTGGCGGAAACGGTAGGACAGTTTCCTGGTATTCGCCAGTATTATCGGCGGGATACAGAGAAACATATAATGACCCTCATTACCTTTAATTGAGGTTGATTAAATAACTATTAGGCTATTGGAACATTCAAATCCCATTGTGCACTAAAAGCTTGCAGGTGCCTCAAGTTTCTTTAGAAGGCCTGCTCCTAGCCTGTCCAATTGTCCTTCAAATTGGTTGTAGGCTTCCGAGGGATGACCTTTCTACTTTCTAGGATTGGTTGGAATGGCTACCCAGGATCCTGCTGCCTGCCTGCACCTGGCCCCTTCAGCTTTGTTCAGGCCAACACTGGGACTTTCGGAGGCCATGGTCCCTCACCCGACCAGGAAGCAGGGATAATTTGTTAAGTCAATGACTCTGCTATCCCAGAGAGCATAGAGGCTGAATGTGAGGAATTCGACCATCCACACGGTGGGTGTGCGCTCGCCTGGACTTTTTTAAAATTCTAAATGAATTATGGTAGATCAACCAAAAATGTGTGGGGCTAATCCGTACACATTTTCCTATGCTCCCCGCACGACATACACATAGACCGTGTATGGACACAGCCTACAGGAGCGGTCCCTCTGTCATATTTAGTTGGAATATGACAGCCAAGAGCACATCAAGGCATCTCAGAAAGGGGAAGGCAAAACCTTCCTCCTGCCATGGCGAGACTAACTAACTAACAAAGGCTCCATGGATCCGCCCTTTCCTTTGTTAGCTGCTGGTGGCAGCCTCGCACACTAATTGGAGTTAATTCCAACAGGCCCATGGGAGGCCTGCTCACAGGATTAACAAAGGACTGTAAAACCCCAACAACCTTTGATGGGCACTGTGTCAACCAGAAGCTAGCTCCCGCCTCCCAGTATCAAGGGCAGTGGACTATCATGTCTGGAACTATGTGGATTTACTGAGTTGCATACGGTCCACCTGTGGTCAATCTGGGAGTTCAAGCTGGTGAGTTATCTGCAGTCTGCAAGGTTCTAAGTAGAGACCGTCTAGTCGTAATGAGGTTCAAGCGTGCTTCCAATATCTCTGTTGGTTGTCTTATTTCTTATGAATCCATGGGTACGTGCTGGTCCGATCAGATTGTAAGCACGCTTTGGGGGACTGTATCTGAATCAGTAAATCCACATGCTTACCCATAAAGGCACGGACAATCACCCAAGAACAGACATCAATTCCCAGTCCTGATGTAGGGCCACCCAATATGGAGCACACAAATAAGGCTCTAAGCCGAAACACAGTCGTGTCAACTTTTTAAACTACACAGTACCCGTTATAGAGTGCGGGCACTCACTGCTTTTGGTGTAAAAACCTGTATAAGAAATGTTTTCTGGGGGAGATGATTTATCTATGTAAAACCCTTCTATGTACCAGGTGTTATGGTTTCAATTAAGTACCGTGTATGTTAAATGTTGGGAATGAACTAACTCATATTGGAATGTTAGAATGATGTATTATGAAGTCTTTGTGAAATCTTCATGAAACCAATACTCCAGGTCATTGCGGTTATGGGTTCATCCTGATCATTTGTTAATTGAAGTGTACAACCTTGACTGGACAGTCCCTTTTATCATTGGGTAATAATTGTATTTTCGCTGTGTGCAACTAACCAACAATACCCGACATTGGAGAGATAAGCCTGCTGTTCCGTCCAGGTTACCAAAATTGCACAAGGAGTTTTAGAATTTGCTTGTGTTTCCAATCTGTTCCTGATCTCTTCTGGTGTACTAGAGGTGTGGGGCTGATTGATGGTTTAGAAGCCGATATTCAACCCTGAAACACTGGTGCCCGGAAGTTGATGAATCACAATGAGCAATGGGGTAAATGCACTCGGGTTTATGGTGGTGGATGAGGGTTGGTGGGTATTGCCGACACAGTATTGGAGCACTCTGGGTCACGTATCCCCCTATGCTTCCTCTGATTTGCCGCAAGCCCGTAATTCGAGTGGGGGTGCTTAGTACCTGATGCCATCCACGGACTGTAATGAATTCATCATTAGAAATGGTTGTAAGACTTCTGCGACCACATTGGCAGGGAGGAGAAATCTGCAGAAAATTCCCAAACACTTCTGTTGTCTAGGTCCTCTACGCCACATTATCCTGAATCAGTCTCAGGCACTCGCCGACCCCCTGCAACTCGCTGCAGAGACTGTTTCTCCAGCATGCACCGCGCCTGTGGCTCAGTGATGGCGGCTTCCTTGAAAAATATAGTGTCGTCATCATTCATGCCTGCAGGCTGCCCCTGCTTTTTAGCTGCCCCGAAAAGATGCCGGTACAGTCTATAGGAATCTGGCCTCTATCCGCAGCATTAGAATACTGAGCCCTTTGAGAGGACCGGGGATGTCTTGCATGGCACAGTAAGCCGCGCGTGGAAACTCTGCTTTTGTGTCTCCTCACAGGGTTCCCGCAATTTGGCGGAAACCTGCGCAGAATGATTTCGATGCGGAAAAATCCACAGATACCTTCTTCCGCAGGTTTCTTCTACGTCAGTGCCCATCAGAATCCGCCCTGAGTAGTTTCCAGACCAACGAACTGCGGCTTGCCCATTGGAGCATATTTTGGGCTGCGCAAGTGGCTGGCCACAGTGGATGTTCATCTTCTGCTGTATATGGCTAGGAGATGAAGTCACAAGCTCTGCAGAGGCACTCAAATAGAGTTAAAAGGCTTCATTGAATAAGGCCACCACTCCAATTCAATTACGGATGGAAATCGGGAACGCAGAGGTTTGAAGGACGGCTGCCCTGGCAGTGTTTAGTGTTATCAAATGATGATGTCTCCCTGGGTTTCAGGCTCAGGCAGTTTGTAACCAAAAGACGCCAGCGGAGAACATCTAGTCTTATCTCCACGGCCATTTTAGGGAAGACGCTCAGGCAGCATCTGAGTATTGTCCGCGAGCTACGTTTCTGCCTTCAAGAGCCGTTCCTGAATTGTACGCAATGTCAATGTCCGATCTGGGGCTGAGCGGGAATTTTGATATTTGGAGTCCATTTGCTTCCATGCATTGCAATGTGCATTTAATTAGTGCATTTTTCCTGCTAAAGTGGATTCAGAATTGCAGAATATGTCTGTGTCTATGGCGTGGAATTCATTCCACCTTTGGAATTTAATAGTCGACCAAGTGCGTCATTCGCCGTCAATAAAAATATTGACGAGCACTTGGATTAAAAACCTTAGTAAATCCTAGGAGGTCCTGATTAATTACATTTTCATCTCACTGTGCTGATGACTGGGGCCACTCTAATGGCAAACCTTCTCTCTAATGCCCCTTTTCCCCTTATTGCTCTCCCCAGGAGCCATAATTCATTACTTAATTGCTCATGGTCCTTGCATTATGATGGCGGACATGGTTCTGAACATTTAAATCCAGTTCTTAGATTATTACTGCTTTTAGATGCACTATGTATTTTGTGGTATTTTAAGTCAGGAACATTGTAATTATTCGGAATTTGAGTGTTTTCTTTGTTTGTTTTTAACATTTTATCTAACATGAAAGTCTTAATCAGCCAACAGTGTAATAAAATCCATCTCTAAATCTTACCTATCTGTGTGGGATATATGTCCTTGGTGCAAGTGTTTTGCCTAGGGACCTTACATTGCTGTGGCTTGGCTAGAACACACCAGATCTTCTTTTGTCCCCAGACAGTAATCTCCCTTGCATTTGGTACTAACCGTTCTGGCGAGCCTGTTTAAAAGCAGTCTGGTGAGGGTGGAGCCCCTATTGGGAAAAATGACGCAACAACCGTCATCCGAGACAGGCTGTGTGCAATGATGCTGGTAGTGCCTGAGTGAGGTAGGCAACTTTTAGTTCAACAGTGACCATGAGCTATGGGTCCCCGCCGTAGGGATTCTTCAGACACAGGTGAGACTTGGACCTGTTGTCAGTCTTTCAACGTACCTCTTTGGGGATTGGAAGTAATGCGCTGCTTCTTCCCTGGGGAAGTATTGGCATCGTGACGGGACACACACCATGATGGCGCTGCCAAAGGACAAGGGCCTTGTTGCAACGTATGATGTCATATGACGTCCAAGATGGCGGCCGTCATCCAAGTCCACATCAGAGTCGGAAACAGACCCATAAGGGAAGTGGAGAGCGGGTAAGCAATGCGTCGCAACTCTGCCTTTCCTGGTTGCCATACGCTCTGTGTATTTCTTCCCTGTTTCCTTCGTGCCTCTTACTGGCTCCTGTCGTGTTGCCAGGCGCTCTTTTGTTCTGTTGCCTGGATCTCCGTAGCCCTGTTTGCATGGATTTCTGTAGCCCTATTTGCCTTGATCTCTTTTGCCCCATTTGCCTGGATCTGGTGTTCCTTGTTCCTGCTTGTACTCTCTGGCCTACGTGTTACTTACCGGATCCTGCAGACATCATCTTCCAATCTGACGTCATTCTTCCTGATCTTCCGACGAGGAGGTTTTTTTCTGCCAAGGTTTTCCTCCCCGACTTCAGCTGTGCTCCTGGGGCGGTCCCCCAGCCCTCTGTCTCTACTCTGAGTGAAGAGGTGGCTTCTCATGGAGACAGGCCTTATCTCTTCACTTCACCGTCTCGTGACAATTCTCAGGTAAGTCCTGTCGCTGAGACCTGTGGCCTCAGAAGCAGACTGCCACGTCGGTGTGTTTTTAACTAGGGACATGAGCCCCACGAGGCAGAAACACGGAAGCAGAAACACTCACGCCTCCTTCTAACTGTCCTTTGGCTTAGTCCCTCTTTACATTTTCAGAGCCTTGGAAATATGTTTTGGCAACTTTTCCCAACGAGAATGCCGATGACCGTACCCAAGTACTCCGGTGGGTCCATAAGGAAAGCACCATATGCCCATTTGACTCCAGCTTGCTAGGCATGTTTTGCTGAGTTGCCACATCGAGACCCAAGTGAGATGAATTCTATATGCTTCTCCGGGAACACGCTAGGTAAACTAGGCTGCGCCTAACTCTGGATGCCATCTACCTTAGCAATAATATAAGTCGTGGGCGTGATTCTAGCTTTCACGCCCTGTGTGTAACTACAGACGACTTCAAGAAAACAGTGGCTCCTGTTGTGCTTGATAGATGAGATCAAAGATCTAACGTTTTATGTGTTATATATTTTCTTATTGGCACCCCGGGAAGGGTGCTCAGCCAATCAGGTAACTGGAAATATGGGTGAGAACACACAGGTTAGCACCCACGTTTCTCCAGCCACCCGAGGCCCTTCCCTGGGTGCCTGCCATTTATTGGCCCCAGCCCATCCACCAAACACCCTCCTGTCCACTCCCACCACACCTTGTGTCCCAAAGTCACCCCCCAAGCCCCTTCCTTCTCCCCCATCCCTACTCACACCGCAATTAAATTCTTGTGCTCTTATCTCCACTGCTCGTTCTCCTTCCCTTTTCTATTTACTACGGCAGCGGGCAACTTGTTTTTTTGGTTCCATGTAATAATGTCCCTGCAAAAATGTCCAAAAATTGCAGTTTTTTGCTGGGACATTATTACATTTAACATGCAGGGGACACCCCTGTAACCTCCACACCCTTTTTTCACCAAAGAGAGCAGGTGACACCCCGGCAACCCCCAATCCCCTTGACCCCATATATATGGTCACCATACATAATGTTGCCACAACCTTTTCCTGGTGACATTATGTATGGCGACCATAAGTATGGGGACAATATTACCCAATACCGTTTTTTCCACTGGAGATTGGACTCGCACAATGTGCACAAGCCCGTCTCCAGTACAAAAATAACCCCCAATGATTTGCACCCCCAACAAACCCTTCCCTTCGCTCGGGCTTGCTAGGCTCTGGTTGCTGGGATGTTACTGCACCTGTACTCCGCCCTAAGTGTGGGTGATTGCTACAATATATGTCCAAGGCATTCATAAAACACAGGTCCAAGCAGAGCTCTAATGGCATTTGTGAGTACTTCGAAATTGGATTTTCCTATGCAATCCACAGAAAATGAAGTGTTCCTTGTGAAAATATGTTTCTATAAAACATCTTTTAAAATGTTTACCTTTTTATTAATATGTTAATGGAGAGTTTGTAATAAATGCATTGTTTATTTGTATACACCATACATAACACAGAACGTAAAGAGCAGCAAGAACACCTGTGTATAGGCGCGTTATAAATGTCATATCATATCATATCATAACACCCCTTTTAGATATGCACTACAGTTTCCTCCACAATGGAACCGGTTAATAGTGATTGAATCGAATGTCAAAGCATCGAATGCCTTAGTATCCAAAAAAAGCAATGAAAAAAAAAATCAAATGCATTTTTTTCTTACTTTTTTTTATGGGGGCCCCCCTAACCCTGTTTTTTTACCCCTTAAAATCTATTATAATTAAAATAAAACCTTTACCTTTAAAAAAAATGCATTAATTGCTTTTTGTTTCGATGCATTTTTTCCTATGCTTTTGTCATTCAATGCTTTGTATTCGAGGCAATGATTGGATACCATGGAACCCAGTGTGATTTGCTATAACTGAAAACATTTAAACTTCTTACATACACAATAAGTGATGATCATGGGGTTTTATTAATTGAGATGCAATACTTGAAGCCCCCTGTCCAAAACAGCTTGCAACTATGTAGTCTACGACAGAGGATGTGGCACTAGGCTATCCAGCACCAGATGGTCACAAAGGCAACCCACCTGGTGGACGCTCTCAATATATATGGGGACTCCCTCAGCAGATGCAAACACTCACTGCACGAGTGGGGACTCTTGGAACGGATCTGCGTGATTTTACCGAACCCAAAGGTTCGACTCCCTCAAATTATTGTAATTCTTTCTTTTCTTTTTTATTTCCGCAAATATATTTGTGGGGGGAGACCCCCCACAGCCCTCCCACCTTACCCCTATACATTTTCTATACACTTTAACCCCACCCACATATATGTATGTGGAAAATTGGGGTTTGGACTTTTGGGAGTCGAACTTTTGGTATTCGGTCCTTTTGTACAATACCTCTTGGAACTGGCTCTTGAGGGGGAACCATTGAGGATCCGCTCTCTAGCTTCATTGTGGAATAACTCGTCAAACATCAGTTCATGCGGCTTCCGGATCTATTTGCCACACAGGACAAGAAGAAGATCATACTGCACGCGAGGGACCGACTCACGGGGTAATGCCTTCTTTATTACTTAGGGCTAGCCTATGCTATATGGATTTCCTCCATGCCCGTACATTCCAAAGGAGTAGACAAGCGGGCATGCAGCGGGAATCACCACCTCATTCTCATTGCTACCATGCGGCTGAAAACAGTTTGGATCCTTAATCTTCTGGAGCCAGGGCACAACCACACAAAATGTCTTCTATAGAGCACTGACCATCGCCTGCAACATGGGAATTGATTGTTGATCCATTTCCTCGATCAATATCCTAAGCAGCCTGGTCGCAGAAGATTTAAGTTATGGCCGTCTAAACTGTCAGTGGACAATTCATCAATTGGAGAGCAGCTAAAGAGGAATACATCTGCTCCCAGTGTGCCAGCAAAGAGACTAGAGAGGCAATCAGTCTACAGAAAGGAATATTAATCGTGTTCTGTGGACAACCTTTTGTCCTTTATATCAGACTTGGACATCATATTGGCTTCATGCAGGACATCTCTATCAGCCGTAGGTGACTATCTGACTCAGCCACAAGTACCTTTACACTAGCCAACTTAGTGCTTACAATAAGATGAACCCACAGGCGTTCTTTCCAAGCCCTGGAACGCCTGTGGGACGATACACACAAAAAGAGTGCACACGATACACACAAAAAATAATACAAATACCACAGCACATAACTAGGATACAACACGCATAGACCATCACTACCACTCACATGCCCCTGTCTCCTTCATCTTCCCTATCTCGCTTCTCTCCTTTCCACCCTTCACCCACTCCTCTACCTCCTCTTCCATTCCCTAGCCTCCACTCCCTTCTCTCTTGCATTACTCTCCTCTTTTCCCTATCCCTTGTACCCTTCATGCACATGTCCATATTGCTACTCCCTTGTCCCCATTTTCCTCATCTTGCTACGTCTCCCCCTTTAGCTGCCCCTTTCTTTTCATCTCCTCCTTTCTTCCTTTAAGTCTTCTCTGCTCTTTTCTACTTCTCTCTCCTTTACCCCACACATTCCCTCTCTCTGTCACTGTCCCTCCCTCTTTTTCCTCCCACTTAATATGGCCTCCTCCTCACCTTTCCATTCTCAATTCTCTCACCCTTGCCTCCCTTCCCTCCACCTCTCCGCCCATTGACCCATACCAGCACACTCTGAGGAGATGAGAGAGGGGATACCAGGCATCCTACCTTTTTTGACTCACAGAAACCCACAGATGCACACTCATCAGCCCACCAAAGCCAGACTGATGGGGGACCAGGAGGGCTTACAGGCATCCCACCTTTGTCAAATACCCAACCATCAGAAACCCAAGAGTGGAAGGCACTGAGATTGCCCTTACATTTCTAGCAGCATCAGTGGACTGCGCCCTCGCCTAAGACCTCTTCTAGGCTCCTCAACTCACTAGGTTGTATACTAATTGGTTTTTTGACAATTGACCTCGAGAGAATTGACCTCGGGAGAATTGACCTAATTTAGAAGGTGAATTAGAACATATATGCCGCAGCCCCCACCCAATCCAAAACACCCCGCAACCCACCACCCAATCCCCTTATATTATTTATAATCCAAAACCAACCCAATACATATATAAAATAACTAAAATAATATAAAGGTCAGTTGTGCAGAAGGTCAATTAGGACCACTATAACTAGGTAAACTGTGCAAAAGGTCAATTGTAAAAGATCAATTTGGGTAATACCACTCAGTGACCACTCAGACATAGATGATGGCATAAAGGCATGGAATGGGTTGCACCGCTGGTTGCCCATCCCCCTTGGCCAGGCATACAATCTGACCCGTCTATATAACAGCATCAAATTCCTCCACAAACACTCCAGTCGCAGATCTGAAACCGCCAGAAAGGAATCCCACGGGCGCACAGACATCACCTCAACAAACCCTGGCTGAAAGGTTAGGGCAAAGGTTGTTAGACTTTCAATGCCCTGCTAGCAGGGGCGGCAAGAACGCAGGTACTCGGGCGGGGGGGGATCTGCCTCCCCGCCCCCACCCAGGAAAGCCATCTGCGCTAAAAGTCCCTATACTTTCAATGAGACTTCCTTTAAATCTCTCCACCGACCCAGCCTGGGAAAATCAAAAGCCAGCTCTCCTGTTGCTACCTGCTATCAAAATTGTTATAGAAAGCCGTTTTATTTGAGTGCTCGTAAAACATTTCTATAAGCCCTGAAAGAGTAGCTTCGGTTTGCTGCAAACATCATATACATGCTGTAATTTGAGTGGTAGAGTTTTAGCTTTAAGTCCTCTGGCTCCCACATCCCTTGGAACCACCATGGAGACCTCTTTCATTCTTGTACTCTTGACTTTGGAGAGTGAGGGCACAGACACTCAAAAGGCTGATTCACTTTTTGGGGACCCTTGTTTTGAAATTGCGCTCTTACTTTATGGGAAAAGATTGAGCAACGCGTTACTGGAAGGAATCGGGAAGGGCTTTTTTATACTTAGCTGTGACGTTTTATAATGTTCTCCCTCAAGGGTCCCCAAGTCCGGCCCTTGAGAGACCGAACCACAGCAGGATTTGAGGATAACCTCTGACAATGGAAACACATCCCGTTTACATTTAAGGCAATGAAAATAATGTTATGTGGCTGTCCAAAAAATATGGAGTGGATTTGATTCTCAGTGACCACATTTCGATACCCCTGCTGCATCTTTCAATGAAGCATCACCTCACTAACTCTTGAATCGGTGAGGCTTCTGTAGCGAGTTGCCGAGATGTTGTTTCTTAATACGCTGACCTTTCTCGGCGATAACTTCTACTACACAAGAAAAATCCTTTATATATTTGTGACATTTTTTATAATGTAACGGATACCTGTGAACATGTCTCTCTATGGTATAATCTTTCAAGCAATCCATGTCTTCGTTAGCAATGACGTTATCAATCATAAATATTTAATCAGTGAAAGATTATTGATACCTCTTTGTTTTGACTGCATTTTGTGAACAGCCTAATATGATCGGCATTGATCAGACAGAGTGGCTGCTTTAAGGGATGACTCATTGGTGTGGTCACTACACCACGTTGTCAAAACATGTTGCTGCCATTATGGACCTACAACTAACGGAGATCGTTCTACCACTGCATTCATTCAAATAGCCTATAATAGTCGAATGATAGGTCAATATCATGGATAATGACCTACCTCCAAGTTATGGTCTAGGAGAATCCAAGGGCCATAGGTTGGGGAAGGTCATTAGCTCAAACTACATTGACTCCTTCTGGGGTCTATATGGCTTTTAGAACGTAATGGAAATAGCAACACAGGTTTTGGAGTTGCAGTGTTGAAGGACAACATGGTAGTTAAATAGAGAGTAAAGTAAATAAACAAAATGTCACAGTAAATTAAATGTGGTTTTATTCTGTAATATTTAAATAGCAAACCTGTGTTCATAAAGAAATAATTTCAATTGTTAACATGTTTGAACTGGAGCAGTTTTAGCATGAACGCGCATTATGTTTAATGTAAACGTGAATGGTGTCTCTACCCGGAAGTGAAAGCATTGTTCCATGTTTTAGCTTTCACTTCACACTGTTGAATTGGATGTTGCCTGTCACAATGAACGTGCAGTGAAAACATTGTGTTTTGCCGGAAAATTGCATTGCTGTTTTTTTATGAAGCTATATGCATTCTGTTGTTTGCCTGTCTGCTACTGAAGTAGGAATGTTTGGAAAGCAGTCAATAATAGTAGTTATTTGACTTCGTTCTGCGCATTCTGATTGGCTGAGGGGCAGGGTTCAATAATGATTTTCATGTGCTAATAATGGTTTGAAAGAAATGTATGCAGCAGTTGTTTTTTTGAGTTTTAAATGATGAGCGAGGTAGCACTGGCATTTCATTAATAGACCTTCCCAATGGCCTAATGCCCAATTCTTCCCACATTCAAGGTGGCAATGGCAAGCAGACTTGTGCTTCTGCCTTAGCTTCTTTGTTTCGAAGACTGAATAAGGGATGGGCTCCCTCACAAGGGAAAGGGCAGAAATGGCTTTACCTGTCATTTGTTCCTTTCTGGTGGAAATCAGTGAATTGCTGCAGGAGCCACATTGGTTGGATTTTTTTGTGATAAGAGCATAGACCTAGAAAAGAATCTACAGACCAGGCAGTGGACGAAGACGCTCTCATGGTACTGTATGTTTATAGGACATGGGTTAAAAAAGATTTGATCCTTATAACCCTGGCCGGACACCAGAAGCATTGACAGGTTCTGAAAGCATGCTATGCTTTGAGGTAGAAAACTGAACATAAGCACATCTATGGTCGTGCCAAAAAAAAAGAGAATCACTGGCTTATCCCCTTGTTTCTTTACATTTTGAGTTGATAAAAAAACACGATTTTAAAAAATGGTTAGCTATCTGACAAAGCCAAACACAAACAAATATCTCAAGCAATCTCACTGTGTTGAAAACCTGTGTCCAAACATAGCAGGCAGCGCTCGGGGCCAGAGGAGGCGGAGCAACAATCCCAGAAAATGACCCCAAAAATGGCCCCTTCTTATTTGTACTAAGTTTAAGGCACCGGACTCAGGCCCACCCATACACAGCGGGTTGGCCTCCATGAAGACTGGAAGATGCATCTGTACAACAGATACGCCTTCCGAGTAGGATCTCTTTGATTCCCATTTTTGTGAACACATGGATCCTGCAAAAGTAAATCAGAGTAGCCATTTTGCAAAGGAATGTATCACATAGGACTGGGTAGAGTTAGGAAACATGGGGGATCCCACAAGTCAAATGAAAATGGAGGAAGCGATATCTCCCGAGTATTACCGTATAGAAAGGACTGCAACATGTCCAAGACACCACTGGGGAACCCTGTTCTCTGGGATCTGTGTCATATTTTCGAAAATAAAACACTGAATCACAAAATACTGATTTTTTTATTTTAAAATGTGTTTTTCATTCACCTCATTTCACCCCATATATATATCCCGGAGGATCCCCCACAACCGCCACCCCTCATACCCCTCCACTTTTTTTATTAACTTTACCCATCCCCCCACATGTATATGCAGTGGTATGGGCCATCCGTAATTCGGTACATTGGGATTCAGCCTTTTTTGCCGTGGAATTTATGGGGTGATGCTGTTCTCTGGAGGCCCGAGAGTAACTCACACAGTGTCCTAACATCCTCCTCAGACCGCGCAGCTCTAGTGAACTACCGGTCCAATAGCTCAGTTCAAATGGCTCCAAGAGATTTGATGAACAACATCACTCTGTCTGCAATTCCAGGAAGCCCTGATATTCCTAGGCCACTGCCAATTAGGCTCCAGTCCTACACATGGCACGGGAACCATTCTGGAGGCAGTCTGCAATGACATAGTTGCACAGGCCAAAGCAAACTTTAAAAACACACAGATCCGCCTAGATTCCGCTGCGACTTTCAACAGAGTGTCCGAACAGACACTGATCAACAGGCCCCAGCGCACCACTTGTGCCTACTGTCCCCCACCGGAGTGCTATACTTCCTGCGCAACCAGTGGGCCGCACTTGGTTGGGTTCGGGTCTGTTTTCTCAAAGACGGATAGCCCGGTCCCATGTTCCTGCTTATGACCGTACCCAGAAGTCGTCCTCTTTCCGCTTCAGTGCAGACGACTATCCAATCTACTATAATCTCATTGGAGCGCAGGACCTGTTATACACATTGTCAACGGTATTGCCACCCACCAGGATGAAGTAGTAAGAATTAGGCTTTAATGCAGTGGTAATAAAAAGAGGGCGTTCTGCTTTCCCCTTGACATATGTACAGCCAGTCAGCCACCATTGCAGAGTCTGCCAGGACTCTAGGAGTCCGTCTGTAGAGTAAGCGAAGTCTTTCCAACACAATTAAGCACAGTGAATGTAGGAACCATTTTCCAAGGCGAACAACTGAGGACGACTCTCCCATGAATAGTCCCACAAATACATGTCCCATTAGTGGGCACAGTGGTGAAAGCCAAGCTTGGTTAGGTCAACTATGCTGGTTCAAACGTTTTGGTTTAGACTTTTCCTTCATCACTTATCTAGGGTAAGGACGGGCTAAACACTTAGCATGTGGCTCCTGTCTTTGCAAGATTGCGTTCGTTCCCAGGACGGGCCAGGGAAAAATGTAATAAATAACATCTGAAAAATAGTCCCTAGATTCTCAGCAGATCTCTCTTAGCATCCTCTCCACCCTTGCCACCCAACCATCTCTTTCTTGTAGCTGCACCCCTCTCAAACAAAATTAGCAAATCCGACCAAGATGATCTGGTCCTTCACCAATTCGAAGTCCTTTGCTGTCATGTTGAACCAATCATTTAAGATAGAAGCAAACCCTGGCCTTCCTTCACTGACAGAAGCTGTAAGGCAAACTGTAACTTCAGACAGGGACCAAGGATGAGTTCTTCTTTCCTACTTCTTGTGAAGTCTTCAGATGATCTTCCAAAAGAGAGGCTCAGCCCTCTTTTAAAGCCAAATGGGCCACAGTGATCGGTGAAGGCTAAGCCTACCTTAAACCAATCCTGGGGTCCCCACCAACAATCTCCTGTATGCATGAAGTCCTCATTAGAGTACTTTATGACAGGAAAGGTAAAGTGGTGAAACCTTGTGACATTAAGTCCCACCCATCCCCCTGTCTGTTGTGGAGCCAAGAGTCTCTTTTGTTAATGGATCTCTCTGTGGTTCCTGATTAAAGAGGCAGGTCTCCCTTAAAGCTGCAGCAAGACCAGACTCTCTGGCTCCTGCAAACCACATTCCCATACCTTATGAATGAAGTCCCCCTGCAGAGTGAACTACTTTAAACGTGCAGTGCCAGAAATGAACCTCACTGTTATAGACATTGAGGGGGCGGCTGTTGGCTTCAAGTGACACATTTACATATGAAAGGCTGTTGGGGTTTCCTTTCTCCTTTGGCAACCTCTGCAACCTGGCCCCATGTGGGCCTGTTTGAATTACCCTCTAATTGGTATTCAAATCACTGCCACCTTCTGCAGGACCGAAAAATAGAGCACAGTGGATCCATTGAGCTTTGTTAGTTAATCAGGCTAGCTGTGGCAGGGGGAAGATTTGGTCCTCCCCATTCTGGAGAAGCATTGTGTACCCTTGACTGTCATATCCCAACTAAATATGACAGTGGGGACTGTGCCTGCAAGCTGTGTCCACCAAGAGTATTTATTTTGTTATTATTTATTGGTTATTTGTAATGCACACTATACAGCAACAATTGTGTTTCGAGGCGCATCAAGACAAGAAGGGGGGATAGGGAAGAGGAGAGAAGGTACACAATTAAAACAAAAACGTTCTTAAAAGGTCTTGAAGCATTCAGAACTTGCAAGTGCTAAGCATGACAGCAGGAGAGGGGAAAACAGGGGGAGGTGAAGGCAGGGTATGAGGGAGGAAGACAAACAAAGCATTCTGACAAGGTTGTGAGACGATTTGGAATCTGAAAGTGCTAACATGCAAAAAGGTGGAGAGAAGGAGAGGAGAGGGGGTGGGTGCAGGAGGGGATAGGAGAGAGAAACAAAACAAAACCACATAAAAAGTGCAGGGACAAGTATTCAGATTGCATTAGGAACCCAGAATGCAATCAAGCAGGTAAGAGTGAGTTCAGACTAGAAAAGCCTCGCCTCATGGAATGAGGAGCTACATTAGGCATGCAGGCAGTTAGAGGACTCAGAAGGTAAGTGACTAGAGATTGGAGAAACCTCGTCTGGGGCAAAAGGGGTGACAATAGGAGATCGATGACAGAGAAAAGGGATTAACTTAAAGCAGAGGACATAAGAGGGGCCAAGGAAGGAAGCAAGCAGTCAGTCTGCCAAAACTATAATTTGGCGGTGTGGGAAAAACAGAATGGAATGACTGCAATTGTTTTCTGGCACTGAATAGCCTGTAATGGGGCCCATTTTATCTCCTTTGACTCCTCTTCTTGCGCCCCAACAATGATGAGGTCTGTTCTGGTGTTCAGATATATAATAGGTCCTAGTGCAAGGAATAGGTGGGTGAGGGGTGCAGGCAGGGCATGGTGACTAGAAGATAAAAACAGTAAAATCAGTTTGGTTATAGAGTGTGGTGTAAAATGTTTGAGGTGGTGTATGGATACATTCACAGACAGCTTGAGTACCGAAGGATACGATGTAGGTACAGTCTGATACACTACGCTATCTGCAATGTGAGTGCAATGGGGTGTAACATGAGTGCTTTGGGTTGCAGTATGGCCCTGATTCATGGAATTATTTGCGTGTAAAATGGGGATTTGCATGCCATTTTGCCGCAAATCCCCATTCGTCAGACAGGGTATTTCGGGCAGAATTTCACGCAAATGCCTGTTTTGCACGCAAACAATTCCATGAATCAGTGTCTGTGGTCAGTAGGGTTTGTGTTCAGTAAGGTGCAGTACGTATCCAGCGCACGCAGTTCGAGTGCTGTGAGATGCTGAAAGAGGACCCATGCGTACAGTAGGGTGCACTTTTACTGCATCCCACTGCACACACAGCACACATCATTGCACGGACGCTCAGGCGACTACACCCCACTACCATCACACTGCATGTTCAGGTCTGAGACTCACAGAAGCTGACCAGTCAGCATACAAGCCAGGCAGGGCCTTTATCCAGGATTATGACAGTGGCTGGAAGGAATTTGCCAGCGGTTTTGGGGTGCAAATCCTGCTAATAGACCTCTCTTAAAAGGACAAAACAATAGGTTATTTTCTGGGTATGATAATAATAACAATACTCAAATTGTAGAGTATGAACTAGGGAGTATGTCTAAGGATACCAGGATTTTACTTCCAAACTATGATGTCTTTTAGAGCAATGATTTCATTATCTGGCAGCCATCAGCCAATTAAGCTCCTGAGCCGGGCCTAATTAGACAAAAGTACCATTACACAAGTCCCTGCAGAACCAGCTCAGCAGAATTAGGATTCCAGTTTCCAAGGCAATGGACTAAGTGATCCCTTTACTTTCTATAACATCCAGACAGGAAGTGTGCCCTTGAGCCATGTCTCCACTCTGGGAATTTGCATGGAGTTACTCTGAATGTCGACTCGCTCCACAACTCAACAAGAATGTGTTGGGCCTTCCCAGAACAAATGTGAACACATAACCTCCTTTATGTTTTTTGCTTAATTCCTCACAGTCTATATTTCTGCCATTTTGTTCAGCTGTACAAGTGCCTTAACATGTCTCATCCATCATCAGGTCCATGCTCTGCTCTGAGACTACATTCTTTTCCCTAATCCTGTAAGCTTGGGTTGTGGTGCATTCTCCTTTACTGGGACATGGACAGTACATCTACCTACAAGAAGAGTGAGTCCAGGCGTCTTCTTAATCCACCGGTCCATTTAATTGGTGACGAGGTGGTCTTGAGGTACCAAGGCATACCTGGTGAAGCGCTTCTGCGGAGGGGGCAGTAGGGGACAGACAATGATATCCATAAAGGTGCCAGCCGGAGGCAGGACCAGGAGGAATGGTCCTGATGAGCTTTACAGCCAGGCGGTGCCAGCACGACAGTCAGCAGGAGCTGACAGGTGACAGTGGACCAGGCAGGGTGGTCTGGCGAAACTTGCGGGCTGGGCGTTGCAGGCACGTCTGTTGGCAGAAGCCAACTGGTGGAGGGGGATTTGCAAGCCGGACTGTGCAGGTCTCCTCTGTGGAGATGACATTTACCAGCGGGGGCGATGCAAGCATCAAGTGGAAGGCACTGGTGGGAGCCAGTAGTGCCGGCAAGTGGGGTGTAGGATGTAGGCAGAGGTCAGCGAGTCGAGGAACAACTTGCTGGTCTGGAATCTGTAGTCGGGGGTAGGGCGATTGAAGGACAAACTCGGCAGGCGGAGCCGAGCCACAAACAGGCCCGTCAGTCATTGGCAGCGTTGCACACAACCGTTTGGGGTACGTGGTCCCACGGAACTCTTGATTTATCCATGGGAAATGGGAGACTGATGATGTATCCAGGTAGATTGTAGCTACAGCACCATGGAAGTGATTTACAGTGACCTTTACTGCAATACATGGATTGTGGACATAGTCTCTTTAAGTGATTCACAGTGACCATTACCGGCATGGATAGATTGTGGCTTCCACACAAGGAAGTGATTTAAAGTGACCATTACTGGCATTTATAGTTGTGGCCCCAGTTTCATGAAGTAATTTACAGTATCATTTACAGTATAATTCCTGACAGAGATAGATTGTGACTGTAGCACCATGAAAGTGATTTACCATGCAAAGCTGGCATATGTTGTGGACACAGGGATCATGAAAATGTTGTAAAAAGCTCCTGCATACTGTTGGTTACATAGTATTTGCCAGATTTTATATATGCTCTCTTGGAGAACCAATTGTATATTGTATGGCTTTTTTCCCCAATTTTTCAAAAATATTGTGCTGTAAAACGCACCATTTGAACACAATATTTTAAGAAATGTTGCTGGGGGAGAATATCTGAAACCCTGTGCATTAATGGGAGTTCCCTCTCTATGCTTTGTCACTTGTGCTAATTGGGATATGCTAATGCCCCTCCAGCAGGGGAGTTGCTAGGTCTGGAAAAGACCCGGGGCTACGCTGATGTTGGAACTGTTGGGACTGGGAGCTAGCTAGCCTTTTGGCTGTAGCTCCTGAGATTCTATCAGGGGTTACAACCAAAAGACCCGGGGCTACGCTGATGTTGGAACTGTTGGGACTGGGGGCTAGCTGGCCTTTTGGCTGTAGCTCCTGAGATTCTATCAGGGGCTACAACCAAAAGATCAGGGGCTATATACCCCTTATCCCCCCCCCTAGCAACTCCCCTGCCCTCCAGTAACAATATTCACCTGCCACCACTGACTTTGAATCCTTTACAATATCAGTGCCCAATCTTTCTTACTGGCATAGATAGATTGTGGCCGCAGCTTCATGAAAGTGACTTGCAATGCTGACATATGTTGTGGACACAGGCATGATAACAATGTTGTGAAATGCCCTTGCATGTCGTTGGTGACATGACATTTACAGTTTTTTTCATGTGTTGTCGTAGAGAACCAATTGTAAATTGTTTGGATTTGAACCACCTTTTTTTCTCAAAAATTATTCTGTAAAATGCACCTTTTGAACAAATTACATTAAAACTATTCTCGGGGGCGTACTCCTCCCTCAAAGCCTCCACATTGGTCAGGGCTCCCTGGCTACGCTCAGTCGCGTGTGCTGATTGGGTGTTGTTAATGCCTCTCCTCTGAAAATATTCACCTGACGTCACTGATCTTGAACCGTTTACAATGCCGTTGCCCCCCTGAGGAGCGCTGTGCCTTCTCCCGGAGCCTGGAAAGCTGCCTCTGCCACTGTGACAGCCAGTGTGTGGCCAGGGTCCTGAGCAGCATCCGTCCTGTCTCTGCCTGACTTCCTGCAGCCACGCGGCGGTAGCTCCGCCCTGTCTCTGCCTGACTTCCTGCAGCCACGCGGGGGTAGCTCGGCATTGGAAGCTGCCACAGGCTTCTGCTTGCACTGCGGAGTCTAATGTATCAAACAGTATAAATTGGATGATCTTAGAAATGACAGCCGTCTGAAATTAGGCCGAATTCTCTTTTTATTGGAAGAGCATTCTGCTTCTTAATCTTATCCGCAGACTTTTTAATAGCTTCGACTTCCACTGCAAATTGTGGGCCTTCTTCCGAGAGATTCAATTTAAATGCTGTCAGACAGAGCGGATTTCTCTTCGTCTGCTGGCACTGCTATCGTTCCCGAAGTGACTTCATTTTTCTATTTTTTTTTTAAACGAGCAAGGATCTTTTAAAGCTTTTACAGATGACTTATTTATTTCTTTTGAACTATTTTGTTGTTCGCTGTTTTCTGTGAAACATCAATTCTGGATTTTGCTGTCGCTCCTGCCTAGCCGCTTTTTTCTCACCCTCTTTGGCTCACTTTCTTTACTGATCCACCGAGGTTATGCGGCAAGCGCTCGTCGGAGCCAGCTGCATCTTGTAAATTCAAATCAAGGCAGGGCCGGCACATCATTCGCAGGGTGCTAAATTGTGTACTAACAAAATGACTTCTAATAGCAGCAATTATTACTGCACTCAGAAACCAGAAGGAATCTGGAATGAAGTGCTATATGTTGTTTTCATGCAGTATTTCTTTCACTTTCCTACTTATCTTTACATTTTTTTCTTCTTTCATTCTTGTCTTTGTCTGTTAATACTTGTAACCACTTGCAACATTTAATTAAATGCACTGCGGACTTGGAAAAAAAAGTAAAATATTGTTTTTAACGCGCTTAAGAATCTCCCTAAAGCAGGGTTATCCAACTCCAGCCTTCAAGGGCCAGAACCATGTCGGGTTTTCAGGATACCCCTCATTGATATTCATGAGATAAATTTGCATACAATGATTCTAAATGTATGCACATTTCTTCTCATGAATATTAATGAGGGATATCCTGAAAACCCATCAGGATTCTGGCCCTCGAGGTCTGGAGTTGGACAACCCTGCCCTAAAGGCTCTGATGAAACTCCATAACACGTGTTAGAAAAAAAAAGAAAAAACAATCAAGCAAATGCATGAAAGTGACTTACCACAACGTAGTTCACTTCGATGAAACAACGTAAAACTGTGAGGCTTCCTTGTAATGTCAGGGCCATGGAGTAAGCAAGGGCTGAGGTATGGTAGGAGATGTGCCATGGTGGAGTACCGAGGAAAGCAATGCTGGGTTCAAGGATCCATGAAGGTTTGCCGCATTTCTTTTTGCCGCATGGCAACTTCACCAATTTTGTTTTCGCCCAATTTGCCGTTTTCTTTTTACCGCAAACATTCGGGGAACCGCCTGCACCTTCCCATTATATACCTTACCCCAACTTACCATATATCTGTTTGTGGTAAAAATATCAGCAAAACAAAAATGCGGTAAAACCGAATTCGGCAAAGTTGCTATTTGCCAAAAGCGACCTAGATTCGGTTTGGTATATAGGGAACGCGCCATGTTGTAGTTCCATTCCATGATCGGCCAGGCTGGCATAGTCACTGCACTGTACTAATCTGGCCATTTAGAACTCTCATGCTCGTTCTATCCTCTCTTAATGTCACCATAATGCTTTACATTTCCTACATGTGTCTTGCGCACCCGTGTTCCTGACGTACCATTCCTTTCTCTTTGATTTTGTTTGTGAGTGTGTGTTTGTCAAACTTCCCCTCTCTTTTCCTTTATGTTAGTGAGTGTTTAAGAATTCTGAGGGTGCATTAGTGTGTCGCGTGACCTCTCCTTAGTTTGTATCTTTGTGACTTATTTGGTGTTTATGTCAATTTGTGTGTGAATGTAAGGTCCCAATTCGAGTTGTTGAATGTCGGTGTGTGTGTATATCTATGTCCATGTTCAATGCGAGACATAGTGACAGACAAGAGAGGGAGAGACACATAAACACAAACACACACACACCCTGACCAATAGGGTCTGTGTGTGCATGTGTGAGTTTTAGTTTGTGTGTTCTTTTCTCTTTGTGTGTGCACACGCGTACAGGAGTCTGCCCCATGACGCCATCTTTCTGTTTGTGAGGATTTCAGAGTGTCCCCTCTCTTTCCCGGATAGGCTCCCAGATCCTAACTGAGCACATCAAAACAGGAAGTGGGAATTCCATGTTTCAGGATTTGTCTTGCCAAACCCTGGCATTCCAGGGCACCGTGACCACCATCTGTCGGCCCTGCACCAAAAACAAAGCTCTCCTCTTCCTGCAAGACCAAGGGGCCGACAATAGCTCCAAGGACCCCTGTGGAAGTCATCTTGGATGCCCAGATTGGGCACAAAAGGATCATGTGACATATTTGCTTCTTTATTTCGTTTCTCCAGGATGAACACTCAGGCAAGGGCCAAAAGCTGCAATGGGTGATTCCAATGGGTGGCTTCCTGTTTGGGTCAAAAAGAGCCAGAGCGGGCCAGAATGCGCCTCTGGTCAGGCACACTGGTTTTCTCCAGAAGAGAAAGGGTAACTTACCAATGTATGTCCCTTGACCTCCGCTGTCTACCAGCAAGCCCCTGCATATCCTCACTCTCCTCTTGACCACCCTCGTCTTCCCCTTCAACTGGCGACTCAATGCATTCCTCCTGCATGGTTGCCCCACTACCCCATTGTCTGCTCACCTATCCTGATCCACCTTCCCACTCCTTAACACTTGGGTCACTCAACCTGCATCCACTCCAACCTCACATACCCCTCTTGTGTGCCCACAGGAACAGCCCCTTGCCCACAATAGTAGCAACTCACTCAATCTTATCTTCTTCTCCTCCTCACTAAATTCATCTATCCTCTCTGCTGACCGAAAATCCTCTAACCACTCTATTCTACATTACACTGCCTCCTGCCCTCCTATTGTCCCACTTGCCCTCCCTTCCTTCTGCTGAACAAAGCTTCAAACCTCTGGAGTCTAGGAGGCCCTACCTAGACCAAATGAGGACTTCCCTCTGGAAAGCACACTTTATTATCGCCTTGCTTCCTACAACAAATCCTTTTTTTTAGTCAATATTTCTCTAGGCAAGACCAACTATCAAACTAACTTCACCTCCTCTCTCCACTCTTCTCCTCGCCATCTACCCATTACCTTACCGGCAATGTTTGCCCCTCCTTAACTCTGTTCCTTCAAGATTTCTATTCTCAGTTTGCGACTTTAACCGCAACGTTCCTTCAAAAAATCTCTATGATATGGGCCACCTCATGAGTCATCCTCTCTCTTCCTCGACCTCCTGAATATCACAATTTCCTCACTATCACACGTCCTATCAACCAACCCAACGGAGCAGCCACCTTTCGGATGCAAACCCTTCCTCTGCTCCTGCGGACTCCTTTACAACACAAACCGAAGATGAACTGGCACCATGGATATACTCCAACTTCGCTCCTCTCTTCCACCTTTCACTTTCCTCTGAAAGAAACCCACCTCTGACACCAATAGCCCAGGCAGTTACCAACCTGCCTCTTTAGTTCATCAGTATTCTAAAGTTCTCATAAGCTCTTCAGCGGCATCACTGAGAACCTGCAGGCCAATGGACTCAGTGATCCCAGGCAATCTGGGTGTCTGCAGCAGAGCCTGCAAGGAGAAAGACAGCTCTTACCCACATCTCTAATGCCCTCACTATGGTTTACCACTGCCCTCTCTCATCTATCCTTATTCCCCTTGAGCTCTATAGCACATTTTACACAGCCTACCGTCCCTCCTACCTCCTGACTATATCACAAAATGGCTTTCAGAGCAGCTTCCTCACTTCAGCAGCCTCCTAGCTGGTGGATCACTTGTTGACAACTGGGACCTCACCCACAATATCCTCATTGTAGCGGTCTGTCCTTGGCCGCATCCTTTTCCGGATCTACATATCCGCTCTCGCCAAACATATCTCCCCCTTTGGATTATAATATCATCTATTTGCCTATGAAAACACATCTTTTTCCCCTTATCTTCCTTCACCCATGGCCGTCCTCTCACGTCACTAACTGCCCATATGCCACCAGTCACCAACGCAATCTTTCCCTTGACCTTCAATGCCACACACCTTTCCCCTCTTGTGTATCCTTTCCCCAACCTCCTTACCCTATCCCAGTCAGGCAACCTGGAGCTTCTCTTTGCCAGTGACCTAAAACCTCAACTCTTCAGCCACCCACTATTACGGCTGCCAGGCTTAGCCTTCTGAACATCCATACAATCTGTTCCCATCTCACTGTACACTCTACCAAAGCTCTCACCGCCACCCTGATCTTCAGCAGGCAGCATTACTGCTCCAGACTCCTCATGGGACCCCCATCTACTCCTTTGCTCCTCTCAACACGATATTGAGCTTTGCTATCCATTACCGCTACAATCCCCCGAAATCATCAGTCATGTCTATGCATCATCTTCACAGGAAGTGGCTATCGATGCACACCCCTTGGTTAAAACCCATCTTCATGTGTTTGGACCCACCCACTGCCCATCCTCCCACCTGACTGCATCTGGCTCCCTATACACAAAGCATTGCACTCTATGCTCACATACTCTCCTCAACAGGACCATGCTGTCTCCTGTTTTCTCTCCTTCACTGGATTAAGAACTTTACAGCAGACACTATCTTCATAGTTGGCCTTAAAGACCACCTACCTCCCATGAGGGAGCCCAGAGTCTTAGTGTGTCGGTACGAGTTTGACGGGGCTGGTAAAGCATGTGGTATCTGAAGATACGGCATGCTTTATTGCTTTTCTAAATTCCAAGTTTCAAGTACCGACACTCTTCTGGTTGCTTTTGTGTGGACGGAAATTCCTTCACACAAAAGCGTTACAGCATGAGCTAATGCCACACCTCCCCAATACAATCCTATGGACTCAAAAATGGGGGAAAACTGATTGAACTGCATGACTCTGAATCATGCAGACCATTCCTGGCACAGCATGCTAACTGCATGCACGAACCATAATTGCAGTAACACCAGCAAGCCAGTAATACCCCCCTTTAAGTGCTGCCGCTCTTCCACACCCAGTGATTGCAAATGCTATGTTATGTTACGTTACTTTGCATTTATGGAGCGCCTTATGTACCATTGGTATGATCTCACGGCGCTGGTAGGTTGAACGCCCATCAGCACACCTCTGTCAATACTATTACTATCTAATTGTGTGCTGTCTCCTATTTCTGTTTCCAGTTCCTTCCCCGCAGGCAGTAAGCATACAAGTACTTGTGGGCTTTAGTATGAGCAGAGACTTTTTCTTTTTATGTGTGTACCTCATTTGCCCTGTTTCTATGTAGTTTTTTGAATCAGTGGCAAATCCAGGTGTGGTCAGTGGCTGGCGGCTGCCCTCCATGCCTCCCCCCTATTATCCAGTGCACCCCCAGCCTCCCGCTGGTGCCCGATTATCTGCCCCTCCCCTCACCCCTCCGGCAACAAAAGCTGCCTCTGCCACTGATGTGCATTAGTTTACTGCCCCATTTATTGCTTGTGACTGTAGGTGTTTTTGTTTGTTTTGTTTGTTTGTGGTGTTAGAGACAGTAATAGAATGAAAGATTGAGACACACACACACACACACACATGCGCTGCCCAAGAAGGACATTTTCTATGTGTGTGCTTGCGTCTGCATTGGTCTGTCTTGTGTTGCTGCTTGTGTGTTTGTGGGTACGTGTGCAAGAGTGGCGTGTGTGTATTTGGATTCTTTTTTATTTTGTGTTTATTCATTTTCATAACAAAATCAATAATTATTGATCACATCCATAACACAAACCATGAAAGGATATAGAAAGTAGATTTGAAAACATAACAAGTAAGCGGTACTCATTAAAGAGAGAAGATAAGTGAGAAACAAAAATGGAGGCCAAGGGAGGAAAGTAGATACATATCCTCTCATGGTCATGCATTGCTAACATAGGAACATAATCATAAGCAGGGGCGTAGCCAGGATTGTCTAACAAGTGAGGCCTCAAGCTAATGTAGTTGGACCCACTGCAGTGACATTAGTATCTGTAAATGCCCACACAGTGCTCCTTAGTGGGAATTTACAGATTTTGGGTGCGCCTTGCCCCCTCATGCCCTACTCTGTCTACGCCTCTGATTATAAGTGATCATTTCCATCATAGGGAATTGTAAATATTGTATTGTATTGTTTATTTATTTATAGAGCGCGCCTGGCCGTTGAGCAACTGGGCGCTTGCAGAAAATAAATCTTGGGTTACAGGTACATGAGTACGTTACATTTCTTAAGTGACAGTATAATATATTACAAGCTCATATATCAAGCATTTCTTACTTACAGGAGAGATATGTTACATATATCAACATCTTTTTGTGTTGCAATATCGGATGACTTACAAGAGATAAGTAACAGTTACAAGTGTTTACAATAACTATACAGAGTATTTGGTACAGTTGGGGCCTTTACCGGTCGTTGGTTTTAAGCCAGAGTTTAGCGTTGGCTTTGAACACATGGAAGGAGGGTGTGGCTCTAAGTGCATCTGGGATGGAATTACAGAGCTGCGCTGCTAGGACCGGGAAGCTGGACCCACCAGTTCTTTTCAGTTTAAAGTTGGGAACTTTGATGCTATTTGAGAGGGCCTTTCTGATGGGACGTTCAGAGGTGTGCTTTGTGAATTTTTCTGTCAGGTATGCAGGAGCTTTGTTGTTCAGACAATTGTGTGTAATGTTCAGAGTTTTGAATTTGATACGGTCATTGATGGCCAACCAGTAGACAGTTCTTCTATGGGCAGATATGTGTTGTCCTTTGGGGATACCTACGGCTGTTCTGAGGGCATTATTCTGCAGGGTTTGGAGTTTGTTAATGTTGTGTTTACTGGTGCCTAGGTACAGTGCATTGCAGTAGTCTAATTTAGAGAGGATGAGGGCTTGTGCTATGGTGGTGCAGCTATCTGTGGAAAAGTATGGTTTGCAGGCGTGGATGAGTTTGCAGGTGTATTGATTGCATTACAGAGGAGTCAGGCCACCGTGCAGCTTGCATGGCACGCATCCTCGGCTATATCCACAGGCTCTGATTCACACTTTAGATATAAATACCGTATACAGGGACTCCACACAGCTCCAGGTCTAGATCGTTGTTGCAACAATTATAGTCAGCAGGTTCTATGCTATATACATTTATCATGACTGCCATCCAATCTGTGCATGTGGAGGGGCACGTCTGCATCCAACGCTTTGCTATGCTCGCCCTTGCCAACAAGAGGGCCAGGCGAATATATTTTCTAATAAATTCTTTTTCATCTATAAATATTTTATTTTATTTATTGTATTTGTTGGTAGTGCCCAGACCCGGAGGTATGCCCAATGAGCACCCCATTGGGGATAAAGGAACCTCTGCACCCACCATAGTACCCAGCTATCTGATGACATGCTGCCAGTACGGGGTGTGTTCCCAACACCTCCACACCATATGTAAAAAGTCAGCATTGAACTCCTTACATTGGGACAATGGACCATTTTCTAAGGATCAATTTTCTATATTTGGCAACGGCGCCCAATGTAGGCAGAGTATGCATTTAAACTCTATAATGAAAAGCCTGGGTCTGAGACAGTAATTCCTAGTAAATTTGACAGATATCAATCCATTTATCTTCATGAATCAGAAGCAAGGTCTACATTCCATCTGTTCTTGGCTAACCTCCCTGGGGGGGCGGGGCTTATTTTCTTGGACGTATGAATGCACTTTAGATATCGATTGATTGGTAAAGTGTGCCCACAGTACCAGTTACACAACCTCAGTGTTGATGGGAGTCTGGGAAACTCAGGCAATGTACCTTCAAACCCAACCTGTGTCGGTAATAGTACAGTTTCAACAGTGATTTGGTCACTGTTCGAGGAGGCTGAGCCGCAGCAGAAGGGAACTTCTCATCAACCAATAAATAGTGTCATATCAAAGTTCATTGCTTCTCCCAAAATACACATAATAGGGGTTCATGAGTCATCGCCAATCCCTTTACCTAGCCTCAAGGAAACTTGGTTAAGAACAAGTTGGAATTATTCAACATTTTGTCAATTCTTTCCACCACCTTCTCTGTGCATTGAACAGGGTTTAGATCCAAAGGAGGGCATTTCTATTTCCCTAGACATTGAGGAAGCTAGGTTGTTTTGGTGAGTAATATGTTGTTCAATCAATAGGTGTGGTGGTTTATCGAGTCCAGTACATGACAAATTGACTCTGTGAGAGCAGGTAGTAAAGGAAAATGTCTGTGACATCCAGACAGCCCAAGAATGTGGCTTATCCGGAAGGTCCCAAAGCCGCCTGGCAGGCCACTTTAATAAGCAGACTTTTTAATTGTCTAGAAAATATTGCATGGATAAATTAATGGGAATTGCCTGAAACAGTTGAACATTTGACGATGATGGCCCTACCCACCACTGTGTGTGGAAGCGAGCGCAGCCCAACTATTCACTTTGTATTCTAAACATTGTAAGGTCAGAATATACATAGCTTGGTATAAAACAGGAGTGCTGGAGCAGAGCGAATGTGAATCCACAAATATGTAACTGCTTTACGCTTCAAGGCACCATTTAAACTCAGTCTGTAAAGAAGACGACAAGGCTGGATTTAATAATGGATAGATTTTGGCTTGCCCCACTTAATTGACAACCCATAAACCTGCTTATGTCTTAGATTAGGTTTCCTGTCTCTTTTGTTAAACTCTACAGCCAGGCCCAATGTGGACCTGTTTGAAGTATACTCTATTAGTATGTTTATTATGTTAGTTTCTGCCACCACCTGCAGTGCTCACACAAAAGGACAGGGCGGATCCATGGAGCCTTTGATAGTTATTTAGGCTGGCCATGATAGGAGCAAGGTCATCCCCTCCCCCTTCTGAGATGACATGGTGTACTCTTGGCTGTCATATTCCAACTCAATATGACAGTGGGATGGCACCTGTAGGCTGTGTCCATCCAGAGTACACAGGTCTATGTGTATGTCGTGCAGTGAGCATTGGAAAATGTGTGTGGATTAGTCCCACACATTTTCCAGAGGTCCATCTACCATCATTCAATTTCTTTGAAAATTTCAAAAATGCTAAGTGAGCGCACACTTGCTGTGCGGATGGTCGAATTCCTCACACCATCAACCCGCTTTCACCATTTAAACATGGGTATCTTCAGCCATACGATTACCCCTCTGCCAAAACACACCACTAGTGGGTGGTAATACATCGACTTACTATTCCTCACTGGACATTTTGATCAGATTGATATGGATCTGAGCATAAACCATAACGATGCAAGTAGTGATTTTCTTCAGGCTTACACTCATACCATCACACATCTAGAGAAAGTCCTAGATAAACACATCCCATTAAGGGAATGCACAAATATGTAAAAGAAAGGGAATAATAGGATCAACTGTTAACCACACTCATTCAAAGAAGTAAAAGGAACACTAGAGTCGGAGAAATATGACCTCTCTGAAACAAAGCCAAACTCAAACTCTTGATCAGCTCATGTAAAGTGCAGTTCCTGCAGGCAAAACAATATACAGTCTACCTTCCGTTGGTTATTCCAAGAAGGAACTATACCGCATTATTCAGCATGAGCTACATGATCACACCACGACAACACATGTGATTATCCCCCCCATCTGTTTTGTGTGATAATATTGCCAAATACTTCAATGAGAAAAGGAAAACAATCTCTGAGAACATAATTGCCACTCATGGAATGGGCTCCAGGAAATTCCTTAAATCCTTGTTTTCATTAATTCTACCACTTTTCTTCAAGCTAGTTTAAACCAGAAAACTCTCAACCATTCCAAAACATTCATGACCTCTTGTAATCTTCAAGGAACTGCCCATGAGATTGACCACCTTACTTTCAGGCATTCTAAAGCTCACTGCAGTAATACCTCTGCCAAAAAACTCTCAGCTGACCCTTTTGGCTTTTCCAATTCCTGCTCTTTTTCTAGTCTACCTTACATGATGAATCTTGTTCAAAAAGTGGTTGGGCAACAGCTGCAACTCTTCATAGAGAATAATGATATCAATGTTATCTTAGAAGATCATAGACATTGAGTCGACCACAGCTGTTCAGTGGCAGAGGACCTGCTGGACCTGTCTGCTGTGTCCGACACAGTATCCCACAATACGCTGACTGCTGGAGTTTCTGTTGCAGGCATTGGAGGCACAGTCCTGAAATGGATCTGCTTCTTTCTGGCTGGCAGACTGGTAGTGCTTCCTACAGTCCAGTCTAAACACTGGTCTGTTGCCTGCTGTGTCCCTCAGGGCTCGGCACTATCCCCACTGTTATTTAACAATGCTATCAGTCCCAACTGAGACTCATTAAGACTTTCGCAGTAACAAAATTATGGAGATGATCTCAAATGCATCCTTAACTTTAGTACAGCATTTTTCCCTGACTTTAGTCCTGGTGCACAGAAAGCAAGTAAAACCTTCAAACTGACTAAAAGGTTTCTGCGCACTAAGACCATCACTTTATCTACCTTATTTTAGGGACAAGCTAGACATGGCAGCAAATAGCAAGGGCCAGTTGTTTACGGACCCGGAACTTGTCCTGCCATTTTTAGAATCCATATCCAGGTCAAACTCCCCTGGTGGGAAGTCGGGCCGCAAGCATCTTGAGACAGCTACCTGAGATTTTTCTTGTCAGCTATTTGACTGAAAACTGATCCCATGCCATTACTCGTTAGCTGCACTAGTTGCTGATGGCACGGTTATGTGTATCTTAAATCCACAAACCAATCTATCTCCAACGATGGCCAAAAGTCTAAGTCTTAGAAACAGCATGCTTACCTCCTCTAAAGGTCGTGGATTGTTGGTTATATGCAACACCGCGAAATAACTATTATTATCCAATGATACAAGGAGTGACCAGTCAAGGTTGTATAAACATATCTACTGTATTATCACAACAGATACATCTAATAACAGTACAAAATACAACCCTCCCTGTAAGGGAATGCAGACAACAGACAGTTTCTAAGAAGGAAAAGATGCTCTCTGGATACTGACAGGGGGGAGGTGATATGGTTAATAACCACAACAGTTTGTTGAGTCTTCTTTGCTTCAGCAGAAAGGACGGAAGTGGTCTTAAAATGTCACTAGGGGCCTTCTGGGAAGGACCAGGGGGGACAGAACCACAATGTACCTTTTGCTGTAGATGTTCTTGGTGCTCAACAGGGTCGAGTCGACGTGAGGGTGCTTTGAAGGCTTCTGCGAGAGAGTTTGGGATGGGAGTCAGCGGCGGGTATCAGGCGGCAAGACGATTCAGCAAGCGAAGCTGGACAAATGGCTGCAGGATGGCCTTCACAGCTACTCTGGGTCATGAATCGTTGTCTCAGTGCTGATCAGTGGTTCTGAAGCACTGGTAGAGACATCTCATGTTTCTTTCAGCAACTGCAGCTTGATGGCGGTAGCTCGAGGCTTGACAGCGGTCAGCGTTGCAGTCGGTAGTGGATCGTGTAACTCAACTGGCTTGACGGCAGTAGATGCTTGTCGTTGAACTTCTCCCAGCTTGTTCAATGGGCTTGTGTCGTCCTTTAAGGCAGACAGCCCGGAGCTCAGGAGTGTGTTGCAGGCAGCTGCCTTCTTCTCGGTTTTGGCTTCAGAGACCTTCTAGCACTCCCTATCCAGGAAGCTTGCCTAGCAGGGCACACTGTGTGCTGGCTGGGTACCAGTTCTAGAGTGGCTGAAGGGTCCTCTGAGTTCTTTACTCCCTCTGTTTCCTGGGAGAATTTAAGTGGAGAGGTCTTGCTTCCATCTTTGAGTTTTCGGGCCTTCCTTCACTGTTGAAAGCTCTAATGCATACTGTACCTTTAGCCAGGGTCCAAGGATGAGTTCTTCTTTCTTACTCCTTGTAAAGTCTTCAGATGACCTGCTTAAAGAGGGCATTTGGCTTTCTTTTAAATCCAAGTGGGCCACAGTGATTGGTGTAGGCTAAGGCTACCTTAGTGAACCAATCCTGGGGTCCCTACCAACAATTTTCTATATGCGTGTGGTCATAACCAGAGTGCTTTGCAACAAAAAAAGGTAAAGGTGTGAAAGAGGAACAAGGGATGTCCCAGTACTAATTTTGCTGAACCTTTTTCTCAACAGAAAGAGCTCTGTGCTCACTCCCTTGTGTTACTAAGTCCTACCCATCTTCCTGTCTGTTGTGATCAAAGAGTCTCTCTGGTTAATGGTCCTCCCTGTGTGGTTTCTGTTAAAGCAGCAGGTTTCCCTTGAAGCTGCGGAGAGACAAGACTTTCTGGCTTCTGCAAACCACATTCTCATACCTCATGAATGGGGTCCCCATAGCGGGATGACCTAATGCAACGATAGACCCAGACATGCCACTTCACTGTCATAGAAACTGATAGGTGGGTGCTGGCTTCAGGTTTACACAGTTACATATGAAAGGTTTCTGGGTTTCCTGTCTCCTTTCTTATCCTCTGCAGCCAGGCCCCATGGGTGCCTGTTTGAATTACCCTTTACCGGTATGATAATTGCTGCCACTAGGGACTAACAAAAGAGCAGGGCGGTTCCATGGAGCCTTTGTCAGTTAATCAGGGTGACCATGGCAGCGGGAGTTTGGCCTCCCGCTTCCTGCAATGACATTGTGCCCTCCTTGGCTGTCACTTTCTAACTAAATATGACAGGGGCGGACTGTCCAGCCCACAGTGCACAGGGATATGCCTTTGTTGTGGTGTGAGCATAGGAAAATGTGTGTGTATTAGCCCCATGCATTTTCCTGAGGCCGGTCTACCATCATTCCATGTATTTAAAATTTTCAAAAAAGCTCAGGCTAGCGAGCGCACACCCACCATGCGGATGGTCGAATTCCTCACAGGCGTAGAGGTTACTACAAGAAGTATCAAAACCAGGGTGGTGGCCCATGCCTGGACTCGGCTGCGAATATATGGGCTTTCCTTTGGCGGACACAGTCACACTGGCTGGGCGGCTCCTGTATCACTGATTAAATGCCTGTTGTGGATTACCTCCACCCATAAACAGTGATGACAGACTGAGTCTGTTTGAATGCAGCAACTAGAACACTAAAAACAAATTACATTTTACACAGATGATGTCCCTACTGCCCACATATTTACGGGCTACTCTATCTCGGCTGAAATTAAAACAGAATATTAAAAGAGGAACACTGTTCACTTGGATCGCACGGGTCACATACACGTGATGTCCAGAGTCTTTAGATGGAGAGAGAGAGCTGCACAGTTTAACTGCAGCGCGACTGCTGCATCTCAGATTAACTGCCCACTGTGGACCTACGCCCCCGCAGTAAACATAGAAGATGCACTAGGTATATTTGAATGCGGCAAGTAGAACAATAAAAACAAATGACATGTTCCTGATTCACAGGGCCATGACATTTCTACAGAAATAAAAAAAGAATGTTAAAAAAAAAAAACAAGACCATCACCCCTATGATGGCACGAGTGAAAGACAAATGAGGTTGGTAGTCTTTAGCGAGAGCAAGTTTGTCTCACCTGCTTACCTTTTATGTTTGTTAGCGTGTGTGCATCTCTCTGGATCCTGCCTCACAGGTCAGCCACAACGCATCGACGTGTGGTAGTTTCAGGCTTTCAAAAGCACAAGGGTAGCGGGAAACGATATGCACATTTTTGTGCGGGACCGTTTTAATTGGAGCCATTTTGTATCCCTCGAGCACTTATCTGATTACACAACTAATAACCAATAAGGAATGGAAAGAACGTTTGGAAATGTATCGAACTTGTCATGCTTCACAGCATTCTTAACTTCTGCTTTCCTGGACTGCATCTCCTAGCTCAACACAATGATGAGAAGGTGGCTTGCTTAATGAACATGTGCATTGCCAAAGCTTCCTGTTCTGCCTTGATTGTATGGCAAATCCTAAATAAAGCAATGCATGGGTTGGGACATCTTTAGGGTCCTCTGCACAGCAGAATGAAAAAAAAGGTAGCCAGAAACAAAGCTGAAACCCCAATTCACCACTAATTCTATAAAGTTATCTTTGTCCGAGTCACAGGGGGGCCCTAAGGTTGAAAAAGGTTGAAAGGCCCCGACATCATCCCTACATGCATCATTCTAGCCATCTTATCACCCTTTCTACGTTTTCATGAGTCATGCTGTATATAGCATTGCCTTTTTATCAACGAGTGCATTTGCCTACTAGGTCTGGTATTGTGTTTTGCGTGCATGCATGTGTCTGTCCTGTGTTGTAGCCCTTGAGTGTCCATCAGTCTGCCCCCTTCTATCCAGGTTCTATGCATGTGAGTGTTTTTGACTGTATGTGTGGTTGTTAGTTGCTTGTTACATGTACACTACCCATTTATCTGTAGGTGTGAAAGACCCTGAGAGCAGAAGGGGCAGATGGAAAGGCAGAAAGGGGTAGAAGTATCTGCACACTACTGCGGGCCTTACACACAGACAAAACGAAGCCTGAGAGTAAAAGAGAGAGAGAGAGAGACGGAGGGAGCCAATTCTAACAAAGAGACCAGAGTCCAGGGCCTGACAGTGAGAGAGGAACCAGAGCCTGAGAAGAGTCAGTGCCTGAAAGTGAGAGAGCAAACCAGAAATGAGAAACGTGTCAGGAAAGTGAGGGAGCAACCCAGGAGAGACAGGGCTCAGTGCCTAAAAGTGTGACAGTAACTGTGCCATGACCAGGCTCGGTCTGGCCTAAGGGGCAATAGGGCAATACCAGAAGTGCCAACACGTGATTCAACTATGGACCAGTATTTTGGGCCAGAATGGCCTTCCTTTTTTATCAGTATTTTATAAGTTAATACGCTCATTTTAATCAGTGTTACTAAGCAGATATGTTTTCAAATGCATTATTTGCAACATATTTGACCAAAAACACCCCCTTGGGTAGTCCTCAACTGGTCTGTTCTGGATAGTAATGAATTGTAATGTGTGATTCTGGAACACTTTCTAATTGGGGCCTGGGCTGATTGTAGGCCTCAGTCCGACACTTGGTATGACGGAGAGAACAGCCCAGGACCTGGGAGATCCCAAGGAATGGCACAGAGAGAGAGAACGTGTGCCATGACAGAGAGACAGATGGATCTCACCACAAGAGTGAGAGACATTCCAGTGTCTCAAAGCTGAAGAGGAGGATCCCCAAAATTTGAAAGAGGAACAGTGACATGACAGAGAGAGGAACCAATGAATGATAGTGAAAGGAACCGTGACATGGCACGGGGAGAGAGAGAGAGAAAGAGAGAGAGAGAGAGAGAGAGAAAGAGAGCGAATGAGAGAGAGAGCAGAGAGAGAGAGAAGAGATTGACAGTTTGCGAGAAAACAAAAATGAAAGGTAGAGAGGAATCATGGCATGAGAGAGGGACAGACAGTAAGGGGGAGGGAGAGAGAGAGAACAAAAGAGAGATGGAGGGAGAGAGAGAGGGAGGGAAAGAGAGAGAGAGCAGATATTGACAGCTTGGGAGGAAACAAGAATCAAAGGTAGAGAGGAATGTTGCCAGGTCTGTCAAAGATCAGGGGCTAAGCTAATGTCGGGACTGGCGCGACTCGGATCTGGCTAGCATTTTGGTTGTAGCACCAGAGCTTCTATCCGGGACTACAACCAAAAGACCCGAGAACGGGGGATGGATAGAGAATGAGAACGAAGTGGGGAGAGAGAGAGAGAAAGAAGGAGAGAGAGAGAGAGAACGGGGGAGGGATAGAGAGAGAGAAAATGAGAAGGAAGGGGGAGAGAGAGCGTGAGAGAACGAGTTAGAGAGAGAGGTGAGAACGAGGGGGAGAGAGAGAGAGGGAAGGAACGAGAACGAGGGGGGGCGAGAGAGAGAGAGAAAGAGAGAACTAGGAGAGAGAGAGAGAGCGATGGAGAGAGAGGGACCGCTGGAACAGCCTGTTTGAGTGGACACCGGAATCAAAGCGAGAGAGAACCACCGAGTTCTGATAAAAAGGAAGGACCATCCAGACCTGTTAGAGAGAGGGGTTGGTGAAGGGAGTGGAGCCTGGGAATGCTAGTGAGGGAGGCTACAGGCCCGACAGCGAGCCTACCTTAGTAAACGGGGCAATAGGTAATCTTCTCTGTGCATGCCACTCTGTCACTACTATGACTAGTATGTGTTTGCTCCTGTCTTGTGTCCTCGCTTCCGATCATGCAGCCTATCTCGCTCTGAGCCCCTGTGTACTTGCTGGGGCACCTGCTACCATGTCCTTTGGTACTGTGCTATTGAACACCTACAGTGCCTTGTCCCTTTCTGTTGCTAGTTTGCCATGTCTTTGACCTGGTCAGGGCGTGCGCCATTCTCTCCAGTCCAGTGTGATTACGCCAGACTGGTCCACTAGAAGTACTGGCCTTCCTCTCTTTTCCGCTGCCCCTCTGTCAGGGCGGTTGCTGTGTGCAGTGCTGGTCTCTGGTGCATGCTGATGCGTGAGGGTTTCCTTGTGCCTTGCCACCTGGCAGGCGGCTGTATTACCTGTTAGTCGGATTCTCCTATTGATTTTCACTTTGTATTCCCTTGTCTGCTCTGTGGGTTTTCTTCAATTACTTCTCGGTCCAGCTATTGGATTTCTTTCTAACCGGGGATTACGTTTCGCCACAGGTTGCCTCATCCTGTGGGCACCAAGACATTTTTCTCGTGTGTGTTTGTCGATGAAGATTCAACGCCTGGTTTTCGTTTTACTGAAGTTGGCAAATGTTTCATTCTGGCGATGGAATTCTTGCTGTCTTGGGCACTGCATTGCATAAAGTGCTGGGGATTGCTGGCACCAGGGAGAACCGGGCAGTGAATTGTGACTGTGCGGGTAGGTGCCACGGCAGGGGCAGGGGTGGACTGGGAACCAAAAGAGGCCCTGGAAATAATGTTTAAAGTGTGCCCAAATTACACATTTTCAGAAAACCCAACCCTTTTCCTATGAAAAAATGTGGAAATAAAATAGGTTACCATACAAAAGAGGCCAGGGTGCCCAGGCCTACCGGGGAATCCTCCAGAGTTCCCTGTAGGCCAGTCCATTCCTGCGCAGGGGAGAATTGGTGGAACAGGTGTGGCTGATGGACTTTTCCTTTCTCTCTGTGGGCCCTACGCAGGTCTTCCATTCACAGCCAAGAACATGCTGTGAGTTGCTAGTCGTATCTAGATAACAAGGGCAGATGGTGACCATGCGGCTCTTGGGCAGAGGCCACGTGGATGGGGATGAAATGTATCAACATACTGGAGGGACACACACACACACGCACATGCGCACACGCACACGCACGCGCGCGCACACTCCTCTCAAGAAATATCACAAGGCTCTGAGAATACATCCTTAGCTGTCTCCGTGCAGACTGGATATGCCCTATTCCACCAAAGAAATGTAGGTTTCTTTCAGGTTCATGCCCCTAAAATCCACCTTAATCCCTGGTTGGGGTACAGCTTCTCCTACCCAGTAGGCATATATAAAGACCCTTGTTGGGCTCAGTAGTCGTCCGTACCCAGTGGTCCGGCGTAGATCTGGTGTCTGGTCAACCAAACGGTTCAATATGTTATCCGTGGTGCACCTGCCCGGTTGCTTTACCCATCGGGTCTTCCCTTTGTTTCACGGTGCCCCTCGCCCTTTCTTTACCTCAAATGGGGGTCTTGCATTTACCTGCTACCCACCAAGTCAGCCCTCTTGTGAAGTGGCTCCCCCTTCACCAATCCTGTCAGGTCCTTGTCCCTCCCGCCCCGCCTCACTCACCGAATCCCTGTTTGGGTTCCTGAGCAGGCCACCTTCCTCTCCTCCTGAACTAACCCATCCCCCTCTGTGCCCCTTCTCAGCACCCTTCCCGCCGGCGCCATCCCACTCCCTTCTGGACTCATCACCACCCGTTTTCGACTTACAAGCCCAGGCTGACATATTAGGGCGTGGTAAAGACCCTACAGCCAAAGCCACAGAGCTGAACGTTTGCACTGTAAATGGCCGCGCAGGCGAGACATGGTGCACAACAAACACATTTGAAGGCTCAGGTGGAGTCTAACAAAACGTTTCCTCACCAAATAACCTCTAGTTCCCAAATGACACACCTGATGACCTTACATTTTGAACTGAAACGAAAGACCACCCAGATTTCCATGTAAAATTACTAAACCCTCACAAAAACAATGAAAATAGCACAAGATGGCCGCTTGCGTCTAGGTCCTTAGCGTGCCATTAAGAAGGTCATTCCAAAATGACCCCCAAAGTGTGTCGGTACTCGCAGGGTTGTTCAAGTCTGGGCCCCGAGTGCCGGAATCCTGACGGGTTTTCAGGATATCCCTCATTATAATATTCAGGAGGAAAAATGTGGATACATTTAGAATCATGGTATGCAAATTTATCTCATGAATTTTTATGCAGGGTATCCGGAAAACCCCGGCATGGTTCCAGCTCTCAGGGCCTGGCGTGGGACTCCCCTGCGGCTACAGAATCCTGTCTTGAACCCACGACTCCCAAAGTCTGTGGGTTCACCACTGACTACGGCAGGGGGCGCTATACAAATGCAAGATAACATAACTGAGCGACAGCAGCCTCCAGAGGACAAAGAGCCATACAGCAGCGTATTGCCCGCCGCATTCGCCGCAGCAGCGCCTGCCACACAAGCCATGGATTTGTAATTTGTTTTTGTGGTAAGTAGCCCAGGATCGCTGGACGTTGAACATGATGAATGCTCCCCGTGCACCGCCGGTCCTTGGCGAAACCGACAGCTCATCAACCCTTGATGGTCATTTCTAATTCAAAGATAGTGAAAGGCCCACTCTGCCCGCCCTCCCACACCTGAATAAGTCATGGTCAGGTCTGCCACCTAGACGTGTGGGCTTGCAGCTGGCCCGCTAAGTGACAGCGAATGCTATAGACTGTGACGGTGGCACGCGCCGATGCTGAAAATAACACAGTGGCAAACCTGCAGCGGGTCCCTCGGCGAGTGTGGGATGTTGTGTCCTGTAAGGCAACCACAATGCGAATCACTGACCAGCCTTGAAGGCGCAGGGTGCGAAGTAGGATCCCATCTGGAAACATCTGGCCTGCACTGTTGTAAAAGGTAGCAATAGGAAGCGCAACACAGAGCCTGAAAATAAGAGCTGTCTCCTCCACTGCTTTCTCCAGGGCAGGGATCTGCAGCATGCGCCTCTTCAGATGCTTTAGACTACAACTCCCATGATCACACACCGTTGGCTATGCTGGCTAGGGATGATGGGAATTGAAGTCCAACACATCTTGAGAGACGAAGGTTGCAGACCCCTGCTGTAGGGGACTGCTCAGTTTATTGTATGTTTCAACGGCGCAAGGAGTGTAATATTGCCACCCTGAGAGAATGGGTTTATGCAGAGGAAAAATAGGGAGAAAGGCCTACTTACATTTCTTTTGTGTTTTTTTTGCATCCACAATGTTTCCAGGGTGCAAGAATGATTGTATGCACATCTTAGATTTGCTTGAAGACCCCATGCGTATCTGCATATCTTGCTTTGTACGCGATTGCTAATTTGTCAGCTGCATGACTGGTGATGATGTGTGTCACTTGCCACAATATCCCATGTCTCAGGTTCAGAGAAGAAGCAGGGAAGTTCATGGGCCGGCGGGTGTCCCCACCTGCTGCCTGATCCCTAACCTGTGTAGATTATCCCATCACTCTGACCCTGCCTTTAGACCGTATCCCTCTGCTGGCCTTTTAAAATCCCAGTCTGCTGAAAACACTACCAATAGGACAAGCCTCCAAGAATCACTGTGCCCTCTGTCACCCCATATGTGTGAAGCGCCAAACCCTGGGCCTCATTGCAAGTTGGGTGGCGTAGGAAAGAAACTAGAGGTAATTCTGATTTTTGCCGATAGTGTAATTACCACTGTTTTGAGCACACTGCTGAACTACCGAATGGGTGGAATTACTGCGATGCAATTACTGCTCTTGGTAAATTTTCTGAAATTCCCATGTAGCCCTATAGATTCCAAAAATGGGGATTACCACCACTTGTAATCCCGTGGTAAACCCACAGGAGCAAGTTCCAGTTACGGTATCGAACCAAACTCGTAATGAGGCCCATTGTCTCTTGTTACACCGTTTGTTCAACTGTGATAAGCGGCAGGCTTTTGCACCAGCAAATGGACTATCAACAACCGGATCTACGAAAAAGACAATGGCTGAAGGGTCCGCTGGGTGCAGACTGCTAACATTCGGCAGTGGTTTAACGATGGACATAAACAAGTTACTTCCCTTTGGTGGAAGACTGGAATTCGGGAGGTCCACCGGTTAGTTGGACAGCCACGCCACACCTGGCGCAAAGCCGCAGACAAGTCAGAAAACTGCAATGGCTACCAGAACATTCTGCAGAGCAAGATGGAAAGTTCCCCTCTTAGTAGTTCACTATGCGGAGCTGCGCTGTCAATTGTGGCATAAAGAAACACAGCTGGAAAATCACTTTTGAATTTCAATATCCAATGCCTGCGTGGAGAGGGTAGGGGGTGCCACAGCTGATTGGGATCTGTCATTTGCAGACCCCAAGAGCGGGCACGCAGGATGATAAAGCTGCCTGCAGTTTAGGCTCGAGGTGACGAGCCTTGGAAGAAAGGCAGTGCTAGCTGGCAGAGAGGAGGAAAGAGAGTGCACAAGAAAGCAGAGTGCGCGGAAGAGAACTGTAGAAGCGAAGAGAGTGAGGGAGCTAGAGAGTGTCAAAGGAGGAATAGTGCTTACAGCTCTAAAGGGAGGATAGCGGGAAAAGAAGGCGGCACAGCCCTGGAGGTCAGAGGAGAGAGTAACAGGGGCAGAATAAGCACAGAGGTGGGCACAACCAAAGAAGAATACCAGTGAAGTAGAGGGGAGTAAGTAAAGGAGATGGAGAGACTCAGAGAAGAGCAGATCATGTAGTGAAGTGAGCAGAGGACAGAACGCCTTGACAATAATTAAATAGATAAGCGAGGAAGAGGACGGTGGGAATACAGAGAGGTGAAAAGTCTGGATCATCCATCGGAGAAGAAAAGAATATAGGAAGGGAGGTGAAGAGGGTCAGATCATTGTGGGGCACTGAGGAGGAAGAGGAGCAAAGAGGTAGGAGTCAGAATCAGTTCAGGAAGTTCAGAAGGGTAGTGGAGGGGGTCCTGTGAAGGAAGCACCTGTCTATCCTGTGCTGTCAATGAGTCTGGCAGAGATGCTCACAAGTATTCTGTGGCCCAGCCAGATCCGGTAGAATGGGACCCAAGTGTGGCAAGGCTTAAAGCAAGCTGGACCCCACAAGTCTATCAGGTGAAGACGTCCCTAGCGGAATCTCAGCATCCTGACTACAGCAACGGCTGCAGGCCAGCACAGCCACATCAAGAAAGAAGAGCCGGGATGAGATCGGGTGGAACGTGACCCAAGTGTGGCAAGACATAAAGCAAGCTGGACCCCACAAGTCTATCAGGTGAAGACGTCCCTAGCGGAATCTCAGCATCCTGACTACAGAAACAGCCACAGACCAGCACAGCCATGTCAAGAAAGAAGAACTTGGGTGAGATCTGGTGGAACATGACCCGAGTGTGGCAATGCTAAAAGCAAGCTGGACTCCACAAGTCTAGCAGGTGGAGAGGTCCAACTACAGGGATCTCAGCATCCTGACTACAGCAACGGCTGCAGGCCAGCACAGCCACGTCAAGAAAGAAGAACATGGGAAAGATCTGGTGGAACATGACCCGAGTGTGGCAATGCTAAAAGCAAGCTGGACTCCACAAGTCTAGCAGGTGGAGAGGTCCAACTACAGGGATCTCAGCATCCTGACTACAGCAACGGCTGCAGGCCAGCACAGCCACGTCAAGAAAGAAGAACATGGGAAAGATCTGGTGGAACATGACCCAAGTGTGGCAATGCTAAAAGCAAGCTGGACTCCACAAGTCTAGCAGGTGGAGAGGTCCAACTACAGGGATCTCAGCATCCTGACTACAGCAACGGCTGCAGGCCAGCACAGCCACGTCAAGAAAGAAGAACATGGGAAAGATCTGGTGGAACGTGACCCAAGTGTGGCAAGACATAAAGCAAGCTGGACCCCACACGTCTATCAGGTGAACAGGTCGACCCAGGGGGATCCCAGCATCCTGACTACAGCAACAGCCACAGAGCAGCACGGCCACGTCAAAACAGAAGAACTTGGGTGAGATCTGGTGGAACATGACCTGAGTGTGGCAATGCTTAAAGCAAGCTAGACTCCACAAGACTAGCAGGTGGAGAGGTCCAACTAGAGGGATCTCAGCATCCTGACTACAGCAACAGCGGCAGATCAGCACAACCACGTCAAGAAAGAAGAGCAGGGGTAGCTTAAAACCCATTAACTGTGAGTGACAACAAGGTGGCAAGGCCCCAGGGAAGTCGGGAGTGGCCTCATTGTGCTCAAGCAAGTTGGAATTGCTCCTTTTGAGTTTCTTTTCTACTCACTCATTTCTAAACAATGGGCCCATTTATGTAGTCAAACATTATTTGAGCCCTATTTCTTTAGTCCCAGGTTTTCTGTTAATCCCCCGACCATGTCACAAGCCATAACTGGCTCAATATGCTTAAAATAACGGATCCGTGTGATTACTGTGAGGAATTCGACCATCCGCACGGTGGTTGTGCACTCACCTGGATTTTTTGAAATTTTATATGAAATTAAATGATAGGATAGTTTATTTATAGTTTATTTATATAGCACCTATACACAATGTGTTTCAAAGCACTTCAAAGCAAGGGAGGGAATAAGGGAAAATACAACAACATTCTTACAGGCCATGAACAGTAAGGATGTGAAATTAACTATCGTACTCGGCCTGACGACATTTCAGATAGTGCAAGAGCTTAAGACATAGATAAGGAAGGGAGGGGGAGAGTGGGAAGGAAATGGAAACAGACAGGCGACTATTGTACTAGGCCTGACGACATTTCTGGTAGAGCCGGAGAAAAACAAAAGGTGAGGAACAGGGGTGCAGAAAGGGAGGGGAGGAACAAAACAAGCGACTATCGTACTAAGCCATACAATGTTTCAGATAGTGCTGGAGGTGTGGGGGAAAAGTAAGGAGATGGGGGCGCGACAGACAAGGTTGCTATCATACTAGCTCGAGGGACAATTCTGATAGAGTAAGTGCATAGAAGAAAGTAAGGGGAGGGGGGGTGGAGATAGGAAAAGGGAGAGGGGAGGGGAGGAGAGAACAGAGAGTAAGCAGTCAAAAAGAGTGGAGAAGCAAGAGTGGAGAGCGAATACAATTGCAGAAGTCAGTAGTAACACATAATGTTGCAAGCCAGGATACAAGATGAAGATGGGAACAACATGATTCAGGGCGACCATGAGTACAAGATGCAAAGGAAGTCCAGCATGAGAGTTGAGAAAGGGTGACGCACTGTGAATCAATGAAGTCCATAAAAGTAAAATCCAGCATTGGCCACAAGACGGTGACGGTGAAACCGGAATGTATCAGGACAGACTCCTGTGTGCGGGAAGGGGGGGCACAAGGGAACAACGCGGGGGGAACAGGTAGGGTGGGGATGGCCTTTGGGGACAGAGGGTGTAAACACATTTTGGTGCATGCTTACCTGCTGTCTGAGCAAGGGGTCAGGCCCTAGGTCCTCCTGGTGTGAACAAGTCCAAACATGAATTGCCCTTTTCTTTGACTGCCCTTCACTTTGGATGCCCCGGCGAGAGATGCCCTTGATATGAGAGTTAAGAGCAGGAAGGAAGAGCAGGGCTAAGAAGGTGGGTGGTGCTTAGGCCAGGTGACCTAGATCAACTTAAACCTGCTCCCCAGTTGCAAAGGAAAAGAGGCTGGAGGACTCCTTAAGTAGGGAAAAGAGCGGCAAGCAGGAAGGCACCAGGTGGGCGGGGCTTGCTAAGTGGTGAAAAAGAGCAGCAACCAGGAAGGCACCAGGTGGGCGGGGCTTAGGCCAGGTGACCTAGATCCACTTATACCTGCTCTCCAGCTGCAAAGGCAAAGAGGCTGGAGGACTCCTTAAGTAGGGAAAAGAGCGGCAAGCAGGAAGGCACCAGGTGGGCGGGGCTTGCTAAGTGGTGAAAAAGAGCGGCAACCAGGAAGGCATCAGGTGAGCAGGGCTTAGGCCAGGTGACCAAGATCCACTTACACCTGCTCCCCAGCTGCAAAGGAAAAGAGGCTGGAGGACTCCTTAAGTAGGGAAAAGAGCGGCAAGCAGGAAGGCACAAGGTGGGCGAGTCTTGCTAAGTGGTGAAAAAGAGCAGCAACTAGGAAGGCCCCAGGTGGGCGGGGCTTAGGCCAGGTGACCTAGATCCACTCACACCTGCTCCCCAGCTGCCTAGATCAACATCTTGGAAATGTGTGTGACTAATCTGCACCCATTTTCCTATGCTCACCGCACGACATACACATAGACCTGTGTACTCTGGGTGGACACAGCCTACAGGTGCAGTCCTCCCTGTCACATTTAGTTGGAATGTTACACCCAGGAGTACATCAAGGCATATCAAATGGGGAGGGCAAAACCTTCCTCCTGCCATGGCCAGCCTAATACAATATCAAAGGCTCCATGGATCGGCCCTGTCCTTTTGTGTAAGCACTGCAGAATGGTGGCAGCAATTAACATAATTAGCATACTAAAAGAGTATATTTCAAACAGGCCCACATGGGGCCTGGCTGCAGAGGCTAAGACAAAAGAGACAGGAAACCCCCAACAACCTTTGATATGCACTGTGTCAACCAGAAGCCAGCTCCTGCCTCCCAGTATCGAAATTGGGCTATTGTGTCTGGTACATGTGTTTACGGTAGGCAACCCCCATTGGGGGACCCCATTCAGAGGGTAGGAGTGTGTGATTTAATGAAGACAGAAAGTCTGGTCTCACTACACCATTAAGGGAAACCTGCCACTTTAATGAGGAACCACAGAGAGATCAATTAACCAGAGAAACTCTTCAATCCACAACAGACAGGAAGGTGGGTGGGACTTAGTAGTACATGTTTTGACACCTTTACCTTTCCTGTTGCAAATAAATCTGGTTATGACCTCACACATACAGGAATTTGTTGGTGGGGACCCAGGATTGGTTAATTAAGGTAGGCTTATCATACACCAATCACTGGGCCCCTTTGGCTTTAAAGGAGGGTCAAGCCCCTCCTTTGGCAGATCATCTGAAGACTTTGCAAGGAGTAACAAGAAGTACTCATTTGGACCCTGGCTTAAGGTACAGTCTGCCTTACCGCTTCTGCCAGTGAAGGAAGGCGTGGGTTTCCAAAGAGGGAAGCAAGATCCCTCCCCTAAATATCTCCCAGGGAATAGATGGAGATACTGAATCCAGAGGAGCCTCCAGCAGCTCCAGAACTGGTACCCAAGCAGAACACAGAGTGCTCTGCCTCGCTCGCTGAACTGCCTGCCGCACTGTCTTCCACCTTGGACTCTGTTGCAGAAGCTGAAAAGTGCCCTGAAACCGACTCTACACTGTCGATCACCAAGAACATCTACAAGCACAAGGAACATTGTGGTTCTGTCCCCCTGGTCCTTCTCCAAAGGCCTCTAGTGATATTTTATGACCCATTTCTCCCTTCTTGCTTAAACCAAGTATCCTTGAACTACTGCGATTAATTACTTTACAGACTATACTCCTCTCAGTATCCAGAGGGCATCCCTTTTCCTTCTTGAAACTGTCTGTCCTCTGCATTCCTTTACAGGGTGTGTTGTATTTTGTAGTGTGCTAGAACTGTCTGTTGAATAATAATAAAGTAGATATTTGTATACAACCTTGTATGTACAGTCCCTTTTATCATTGGGTAGTACTATATTTTCACTTTGTAGCAATTTACCAAGGATCCACGACCTTGTAGAGATAAGCCTGCCGTTCCGTCCACCTTATCAAAATTGGACAAGGGGGTTTAAAATTTGCTTGTGTTTCCAATCTGTTTGTATCCCTTCTGCTGTACCAGAGGTATGGGGCTGATTGATGGTTTAGAAACCGATATGTGCCCCGGAAGTGGATTCTTCACAATTACTGCACGCACCGATATTTCACAAATGAAAATGTCAAATACGAAAATGAAGGTGCGCAGTGCTCACATAGATCACACTCTACCGCATTCCCCTTACCCGCAACTCGTGTGCCTATATCTACCTCATGGCAGCTCACTTACCTTCATTCCTGTGCCTTTCCTTGACTGTCTCCATGCAACGTCAGTTTCCTCTCCCTAATGTGGGTTGAAGGGTTCTTTTTTTGGTCTTTTTCTAAATCTTGATTGTCTGCCGAAATCCATGTAATGGAAGCAGGGGACACCCCGCAACCTCTGAACAGATTATACCATTCAAGAGGAGCAGGGGACACCCCTGTAACCCCAGACGATACCAAAATGACCACTGGAGAGGTCATAAAAGGCCACAAAAATGGTTGAAGCATCGGGTAGTACACATGGTGCTAAGGAGCATGAGGGATTTCAATTTGCATTAGCCATTATTTATCAACACTCTCTGTATATGCTTCAGGCATTGCGTACTGTGAGGAGCATGCAAGGGTTCAGTAGATGCATGCCGTGGCCCTTTGGAAGGAACCCTCTGGGAGGGAGCCCTTCTCAAGGATCATCACATGCGGGCAGTGAATCCATGTAACAAATACAAAGTTTCAGATCCTGCGGCGGCTTCCACAGAAATAGCCAAACTGCCAGATGTGTACGAGGTCGACTACTTTCAAGGCATTCCACCGCTCGTTAGAATATGATACCATAGGTTCTCCAGCAGATTACACAAGGGAAGACCACCAAGGTAGAATGGACGCCCTGACACAGTTATAAAGTATGACCCCCATCAGGGAGGCTCGCACCCTATAATGTTGGGTATTGCAAGGGGATGTCCACTTAACACTACAACTGCCACCTGTCGCATACAAGCAAATGTTGGATGCACCAACCAGAAGATTCATAAAACATTGCTGATAGAAGATGCATTCAGGCATCTTAGAGTTCCTTTTCCGGGAAGGGGGAGCACCAGAATGGTTTTGTTACAGAACATGCCAGGATTTCTCTTCCAGGTTACCAATGGATATTGAAGCACCTCTTGCTTCAGGTTGCCCAAGGCACGGTGATCCGATGACGTGGAGACTATATAAATGAGAACTGGGATCTCGGTCTTCCAATGCAATTTGTATTACCTTCTCAGGAAAGGCCAGATCCTGTATAACATCATGTGCCTTGTGACACGGCCCCAAGCCATCAGGAGGGCAAAACCTCACCCTCTGAAGCGCCCTGAATTTTGTGGCATCCATTTAGCTATCTTCTAAAGGAGACTTCCTCTTCGCGTGAATGCCCCCCGGACCTGGAACTGCCTCTGCATGGCATCAGGTAATAATGTTCCCATACATAATGTTCCCATGCATAATGTCAGCGGGAAAAGCCATTGGAAACTTTATGTATGATGACATTATGTATGGGGATGGGGTGCAGGGGTGTCCCCCGCATGTTCAATGTAATAATGTCTCGGCAAAAAACTGCGACTTTTTTGTCAGGAAACATTTTTGTGGGGACAATATTACATGTAATCCACTGCATGCCCCTTGGCTCTGCCTGGATCTCAATGGGCCTCATTACGACCCCAGCGCTAAACCATGGTGCTTTTAGCACCATGGTCCATTCCGGGGTCCGCCATGGTGAATGGCGGAATTACCACCCCATTCCAAGGTTGGCGGGGCGGTAATTCCCCCTTCCTCCATGGCCCTTCCCCATCCCCATTTTTGGCCCATAGGGCTCAATGGGAATGGGGAAGGTGCTAAGTACGGTGCCGCAAATTGCGGCACCATACTTAGCACCAAGGTCCCTTTGCGGCACCCTACTTTAACGGCTGGTAAAACCAGCCTTTAAGGTCGGGTCCCGCAAAGGGACCTCGTAATTAGGCGCTAATAGGTTAACGGTGCCGCAGCCTTTTACGGCGCCGTTAACCCATTAGCGCCTGGGTTGTAATGAGGAGCCCAATGGCTACACATTGATCTGTTCTTGAAATGAGTTCTGAGCACTCGTGGAGCCACCCCAGGAAATTCCTCACCTCAGGAGCTCTTCATATGCCAGAGGAGCAACAGAATTGCTGAAGCCAAAAAGTCCTGAGCCGTGCTACCTTCCAAAGGATCCATTCAGTTTGGTCATCAGAGGTTCAGGGTACACGTTCTCACTATAGAAAGCAAAGTGTTAATATACCTTGACAGCCTACTTCCAAGTAAAGGCACCAACCTGTCTCACCTTGATCTAAAATAAAGTCTAGGCTGACATGCTATGGAAGAAACAATGAAAAGGAATTCAGTTTTTGACATTACAGTGCCAGGAATTTTAATTTGACCATCCATCCCCTTACCTTCTGCTAACAACAGCAGCCACCTTTATACACAGTCTAGCCTTGACTATACCACTCTTGGCAGTCGGTCACAGAATTCACATTCTGGGGTTTGACCTGGGATACAATGTACAGAGCTGCTCGGACCAATAAGCATCACACTTCCAGGAGTGCCCAAGCACACTCTTGAGACCCTCATGCATCCAACGTTACCATGTGTACTTACAGTTCTCCAAATCTGCCATGGAAACGCAACCCACTTTTCTAACCACCCTAGGACAGATGTGTGCCTCCTGCACTTTGCAGAACTATGGCCCACCTAACAGGACTGACACGCACCCATGCTATCCCAATCGATGTCTACTATCCCATCCTCTTACCTATCCCTAACTCTTTCTTCAGGCAGACTACGGTTGGACCACCCCTTGCTGTACTCCATGGACAAGACTCGGTGCTCTGATACTGCTATGGCGATGATTTGGCGCAGTATAAAAGCCTATTACCGTAACATACCATCTGAATGTGTGAATGTAAGGTGCTTCCTATAGTGCATGCCTAGATGGGAAGCATCTACGTCCTGAATGACGGAGGGGAGGCTGCGGTGGGAGCCAAACCATGCACTCACTCTAGCAGTCACAAAGAGGAGTCTCTGCAGTGTGAAAGTGAATGTCATTGTGTCGAGTTATTGACCGGGACGTACTGCGCACTGGCGCGAAGATGAATGCAGTCTTTCTCTGAGGGCTTACTAAGATCAATAAAAATAATGAAGGGAAAACCAAACTGAATGGAGGGGGTTTTGAGAGAGATGTGCCTGTCAGGGCAAAACTGTAGGCTGTGAATGTTGTCCGAAAATCCTAATTTGAGGAGACTCGACCGCCCCGCGAATGGCCATTGTACCAGCGTGTGACGGCTTGCATTTCCGAAGCTGATGTCTTCTCTGCTGCCAATAAGTATATCTGTGGAGAGCATTCTCAGGACGGACACCCATTCTGGACACCCTCCAGAGGAGGTAATGGACCTGGGCCTTAATAACCCAGAGTAGCACCGGGCACAGCTGGAAATCAAGGAAAGGGTGTGGGGCGGCTTCTGGGTGCAGGCTGTTCTGATTCGTAGAGGTCGTTCAAGGTGTTAACCCACGTCAATGGTTTTGCGAAGGCAGAGGACCTCGTTTGACCAATGACATTGGCCCGACGAGGTGATGAGTTAAACCTATTTAATCAAAATCCTTAGAATACTTGCAGCGTTGATGAATTCTCCAGAGCCAACCGTGCCCCGGCATGCTCTGTATGTTGGGACGTCTTTTATGTTCTTGATATGTTGTGCATCATGCTATTCAAAATAACATATCTCGGGTAATGTTTTATGTTATTTTATTTTGATTGTAATACACACACACACACACCAACACACAAACATACATGCAGGAACCCCACCCCGTTCTCCTTCCTTACCTTATACAACGTATGCCACCACTTCCGGGTCCTTTCCTCCCATATGCACGGAAAGCGCGCAAGCGGTTTCCAGGCAGGCCGCGCTTCCGCGAAGACAACCGCCAGGGAAATATTTTCTGCCAAAGTGGCCAGAACACAAAATGTGTGGAGTACAGCCTCCAGTGGTGGAATGCGTGTTTGAATGCTATGTGACCCGCACATAGTCTGCCATACGTATGGCTTGTCCTGCCAGCCTGTCAACCAGAGATACAGGTCAGTTCTATTTTGACCTTTACGGGTCTCCTTGGATGCCCAAAACATCTCAGCCAATACACTGATTCCACAGCGCATGCGTTCACTTTTTAGGTTTGCAGGGGGTTCGGGAGGGGGTTGGGGGCAAGTGCTCGGCAAGATGCTTTCCAATTGCACGCTTATAGTATCATTTGAAAGATTTGAATAAATCACCCTGACACTTTCCTGCAGCATAACGAAGAGAGCCGTAAAACATCTGAAAAATAAATTGGACTGGGATGGAAGAATATTTGTAGATGCAGTTTCCAGAATCTCGCATGAGAAGCACGTCACAAACTGAATCGCTGTGGCGGCTTGGCTCCGCTTGCCCGATTCATCGCAGAATACTGCGCACCCTATCGTCTCACCTTTCCTTTGCACCATCTGAAACACCCATTTTATCGGCTTTTGGGCTCAAGGTAGACTGGCCAGCTGTAGGGATTTCCGGGGTGTGTCTGGAAGCATATGGTCAGTGGACCCCAAAAGGTCCAGCTCTTGCTGCCCCATTCATGTTGCTCCTTGATTGGCCGCTGTCTCGTGGACACTCTTCCTCGGCTGGTGCTTCATATATGGGCCTCCTGCATTGTTGCCTCACATATATTGATCCTGCATCGACCGTGGCCTATAGGTCTCCTTGATTGATTGCTCACATGTGTGGCTTCTTGGTTGTGTGGACCTCTCACTAACTTGCTCGTCAATTTCTCTTTCTCTGTAAACCCCACACATCGGCCAGCCGCTAACACCTGTTACTATCCTGCCTTCGTTGGACACACCGAGAATGGGAGGTTTTTGCCACAGCAGATTAAATTGCAGCAGATTAAATTGCAGTAGATTAAATTGCAGCAAATTTCATCGAGTTTTTCTTAACGGATTTTGCCCTAAATATATGTGGAGGGTTGGGTTGGGCTAATAATTAATATAGGGAGACCAAAGGGTGGGAGGATGTGGGGGGTTGCCCCCCCCCCGCATATAATTGCAGCAAAATCAACCGTTCAAAAAAATAAATTCAAAGAGACTCTGCAAAATCCCACAGAACCGCGCACACCAAGATCAGCGGCCCTCTACCCGTCTCCCGCCTGCTTCTTTGTACCAGCACGCTTTATCCACCCTCACACTCATGACAGACCTCATCAGTAGGAAACCGAGCAGGATACCTGCATCTGAGGAGCCATTCTTCATACAGATGATCCATGTGCCCTCAACACAAGTCATCGAAAACATGTCGAGAGAGAGAGAGCAGTTTTTGCAATCTGCACTCGTCAACACTTCATGTTTCGCACCTTGCTGCTCCCTCTCCTCACATTAGGTTCCCCTCCTCTCTCTAGGGCCAAAGGCACTGCAGCGGGTTTGTGCCCTGTTGTGTGACAGGAAGCCCGGGTCCATTGGCACCGCGGTGGGAGCATGTGGTCTGCTTCCAAAACGAAGGCATCAGCTCATAGGAAAAGTAGCACCTCTTCTAAATTGCCACCAATCGGTGGTGACCTGGAGAAAAGAAGAAGGTGTGTGCTGGTGGATCGGTGGGGGCCTGGATCCTGGGGAATAGAAGAAGGTGTGCCCTAGAGGATGCGTGGTAGCCTAGATCCTGGAGAATAGAAGAGGTGTGTGCTGGTGGATGGGTGGTGGTCTAGAGCCTGGGGACTAGAAGAAGTCGTGCGCTGGTGGATCGGTGGTGGCTTGGAATATAGAAGCAGGTGTGTGCTGGTGGATCGACGGTGGCCTGGAGTATAGAAGCAGGTGTGTGCTGGTGGATCGGTCACGTCCTGGAATGTGGGGAATAGAAGAAGGTGTGCCCTGGAGGATGGGTGGTGGCTTGGAGCCTGGAGAATAGAAGAGTTTTGTGCTGGTGAATGGGTGGTGGCCTGGAGCTTGGGGACTAGAAGATGGTTTGTGCTTGTGGATTGGTGGTGACTTGGAGAATAGAAGAAGGCGTGTGCTGGTGGATCACTGGTGGCCTGGAGAATAGAATACGACCTGTACTGGTGGATCGGTGGTGGGTTGGAGAATGGAAGCAGGTGTGTGCTGGTGGATCTATGATGGCTTGGAACCAGAGAAAGATAAGAAGGTGTGCCCTGGTGGATGGGTGGTGGCCTGGGGAATAGAAGAGGTTTGTGCTGGTGGATGGGTAGTGGCCGGGAGCCTGGGGACTAGAAGACGTTTTGTGCTGCTTGATTTGTGGTGGCTAGGAGCCTGGAGATTAGAAGATGCGTGCTGGTAGATCGGTCGGGCCTCGAACCTGGAGAACAGTAGAAGGTGTGTGCTGGTGGATCTGTGGTTCCTTGGAGCCTGGAGATTAGAAGATGCGTGCTGGTGGATCCTCGGGCCTCTAACTTGGAGAACAGTAGAAGTTGTGTGCTGGTGGATCTGTTGTGGCTCGGAGCCTGGAGATTAGAAGATGCGTGCTGGTGGATCGTCAGGCCTCAAACTTGGAGAAAAGTAGAAGTTGTGTGTTGGTGGATCTGTGGTGGCTTGGAGCCTGGAGATTAGAAGATGCGTGCTGGTGGATCGGTCAGGCATCAAACCTGGAGAACAGTAGAAGGTGTGCCCTGGAGGATTAGTGGTGGCTTGGAGCCTGGAGAATAGAAGAGTTTTGTGCTGGTGGATGGGTGGTGGCCTGGAGCTTGGGGACTAGAAGATGGTTTGTGCTTGTGGATTGGTGGTGACTGGAGAATAGAAGAAGGCGTGTGCTGGTGGATCACTGGTGGCCTGGAGAATAGAATAAGGTGTGTACTGGTGGATCGGTGGTGGGTTGGAGAATGTAAGCAGGTGTGTGCTGGTGGATCTACGGTGGCTTGGAACCAGGGAAATATAAGAAGGTGTGCCCTGGTGGATGGGTGGTGGCCTGGAGAATAAAAGAGGTTTGTGCTGGTGGATGGGTAGTGGCCTGGAGCCTGGGGACTAGAAGACATTTTGTGCTGCTAGATTGGTGGTGGCCTGGAGCCTGGAGATTAGAAGATGTGTGCTGGTAGATAGGTCAGACCTCGAACCTGGAGAACAGTAGAACGTGTGTGCTGGTGGATCTGTGGTGGCTTGGAGCCTGGAGATTAGAAGATGCGTGCTGGTGGAGCGTCGGGCCACGAACTTGGAGAACAGTAGAAGGTAGGTGCTGGTGGATCTGTGGTGGCTCGGATGCTGGAGATTAGAAGATGCGTGCTGGTGGATCGGTCGGGCCTCGAACTTGGAGAACAGTAGAAGGTGTGTGCTGGTGGATCTGTGGTGGCTCAAAGCCTGGAGATTAGAAGATGCGTGCTGGTGGATCGGTCGGGCCTCAAACCTGGAGAACAGTAGAAGGTGTGTGCTGGTGGATCTGTGGTGGCTTGGAGCCTGGAGATTAGAAGATGCATGCTGGTGGAGCGTCGGGCCACGAACTTGGAGAACAGTAGAAGGTGTGTGCTGGTGGATCTGTGGTGGCTCGGAGGTGGAGATTAGAAGATGCTGGCTGGTGGAGCGTCAGGCCTCGAACTTAGAGAACAGTAGAAGGTGTGTGCGGGTGGATCTGTGGTGGCTCGAAGCCTGGAGATTAGAAGATGCGTGCTGGTGGATCAGTCGGGCCTCGAACCTGGAGAACAGTAGAAGGTGTGTGCTGGTGGATCTGTGGTGGCTCGGAGCCTGGAGATTAGAAGATGCGTGTTGGTGGATTGGTCGGGCCTCGAACCTGGAGAACAGTAGAAGGTGTGTGCTGGTGGATCTGTGGTGGCTCGGAGCCTGGAGATTAGAAGATGCGTGCTGGTGGATCAGTCGGGCCTCAAACCTGGAGAACAGTAGAAGGTGTGTGCTGGTGGATCTGGGGTGGCTTGGAGCCTGGAGATTAGAAGATGCGTGCTGGTGGACCGTCGGGCCTCGAACTTGAAGGACAGTAGAAGGTGTGTGCTGGTGGATCGACGGTGGCCTGGAGTATAGAAGCAGGTGTGTGCTGGTGGATCGGTCACGTCCTGGAATGTGGGGAATAGAAGAAGGTGTGCCCTGGAGGATGGGTGGTGGCTTGGAGCCTGGAGAATAGAAGAGTTTTGTGCTGGTGAATGGGTGGTGGCCTGGAGCTTGGGGACTAGAAGATGGTTTGTGCTTGTGGATTGGTGGTGACTTGGAGAATAGAAGAAGGCGTGTGCTGGTGGATCACTGGTGGCCTGGAGAATAGAATACGACCTGTACTGGTGGATCGGTGGTGGGTTGGAGAATGGAAGCAGGTGTGTGCTGGTGGATCTATGATGGCTTGGAACCAGAGAAAGATAAGAAGGTGTGCCCTGGTGGATGGGTGGTGGCCTGGGGAATAGAAGAGGTTTGTGCTGGTGGATGGGTAGTGGCCGGGAGCCTGGGGACTAGAAGACGTTTTGTGCTGCTTGATTTGTGGTGGCTAGGAGCCTGGAGATTAGAAGATGCGTGCTGGTAGATCGGTCGGGCCTCGAACCTGGAGAACAGTAGAAGGTGTGTGCTGGTGGATCTGTGGTTCCTTGGAGCCTGGAGATTAGAAGATGCGTGCTGGTGGATCCTCGGGCCTCGAACTTGGAGAACAGTAGAAGTTGTGTGCTGGTGGATCTGTTGTGGCTCGGAGCCTGGAGATTAGAAGATGCGTGCTGGTGGATCGTCAGGCCTCAAACTTGGAGAAAAGTAGAAGTTGTGTGTTGGTGGATCTGTGGTGGCTTGGAGCCTGGAGATTAGAAGATGCGTGCTGGTGGATCGGTCAGGCATCAAACCTGGAGAACAGTAGAAGGTGTGCCCTGGAGGATTAGTGGTGGCTTGGAGCCTGGAGAATAGAAGAGTTTTGTGCTGGTGGATGGGTGGTGGCCTGGAGCTTGGGGACTAGAAGATGGTGTGTGCTTGTGGATTGGTGGTGACTGGAGAATAGAAGAAGGCGTGTGCTGGTGGATCACTGGTGGCCTGGAGAATAGAATAAGGTGTGTACTGGTGGATCGGTGGTGGGTTGGAGAATGTAAGCAGGTGTGTGCTGGTGGATCTATGGTGGCTTGGAACCAGGGAAATATAAGAAGGTGTGCCCTGGTGGATGGGTGGTGGCCTGGAGAATAAAAGAGGTTTGTGCTGGTGGATGGGTAGTGGCCTGGAGCCTGGGGACTAGAAGACATTTTGTGCTGCTAGATTGGTGGTGGCCTGGAGCCTGGAGATTAGAAGATGTGTGCTGGTAGATAGGTCAGACCTCGAACCTGGAGAACAGTAGAACGTGTGTGCTGGTGGATCTGTGGTGGCTTGGAGCCTGGAGATTAGAAGATGCGTGCTGGTGGAGCGTCGGGCCACGAACTTGGAGAACAGTAGAAGGTAGGTGCTGGTGGATCTGTGGTGGCTCGGAGGCTGGAGATTAGAAGATGCGTGCTGGTGGATCGGTCGGGCCTCGAACTTGGAGAACAGTAGAAGGTGTGTGCTGGTGGATCTGTGGTGGCTCAAAGCCTGGAGATTAGAAGATGCGTGCTGGTGGATCGGTCGGGCCTCAAACCTGGAGAACAGTAGAAGGTGTGTGCTGGTGGATCTGTGGTGGCTTGGAGCCTGGAGATTAGAAGATGCATGCTGGTGGAGCGTCGGGCCACGAACTTGGAGAACAGTAGAAGGTGTGTGCTGGTGGATCTGTGGTGGCTCGGAGGCTGGAGATTAGAAGATGCTGGCTGGTGGAGCGTCAGGCCTCGAACTTAGAGAACAGTAGAAGGTGTGTGCGGGTGGATCTGTGGTGGCTCGAAGCCTGGAGATTAGAAGATGCGTGCTGGTGGATTGGTCGGGCCTCGAACCTGGAGAACAGTAGAAGGTGTGTGCTGGTGGATCTGTGGTGGCTCGGAGGCTGGAGATTAGAAGATGCTGGCTGGTGGAGCGTCAGGCCTCGAACTTAGAGAACAGTAGAAGGTGTGTGCGGGTGGATCTGTGGTGGCTCGAAGCCTGGAGATTAGAAGATGCGTGCTGGTGGATCGGTCGGGCCTCGAACCTGGAGAACAGTAGAAGGTGTGTGCTGGGGGATCTGTGGTGGCTCGGAGCCTGGAGATTAGAAAATGCGTGCTGGTGGACTGTCGGGCCTCGAACCTGGAGAACAGTAGAAGGTGTGTGCTGGTGGATCTGTGGTGGCTCGGAGCCTGGAGATTAGAAAATGCGTGTTGGTGGACTGTCGGGCCTCAAACCTGGAGAACAGTAGAAGGTGTGTGCTGGTGGATCTGGGGTGGCTTGGAGCCTGGAGATTAGAAGATGCGTGCTGGTGGACCGTCGGGAATCGAACTTGAAGGACAGTAGAAGGTGTGTGCTGGTGGATCTGTGGTGGCTTGGAGCCTGGAGATTAGAAGATGCGTGCTGGTGGATCGGTCGGGCCTCAAACCTGGAGAACAGTAGAAGGTGTGTGCTGGTGGATTTGGGGTGGCTTGGAGCCTGGAGATTAGAAGATGCGTGCTGGTGGACGGTCAGGCCTCAAATTTGGAGAACAGTAAAAGGTGTGTGCTGGTGGATCTGGGGTGGCTTGGAGCCTGGAGATTAGAAAATGCGTGCTGGTGGACTGTCGAGCCTCGAACTTGGAGAACAGTAGAAGGTGTGTACTGGTGGATCTGGGGTGGCTTGGAGCCTGGAGATTAGAAGATGCGTGTTGGTGGACTGTCGGGCCTCGAACCTGGAGAACAGTAGAAGGTGTGTGCTGGTGGATCTGGGGTGGCTTGGAGCCTGGAGATTAGAAGATGCGTGCTGGTGGACCGTCGGGCCTCGAACTTGAAGGACAGTAGAAGGTGTGTGCTGGTGGATCTGTGGTGGCTTGGAGCCTAGAGATTAGAAGATGCGTGCTGGTGGATCGGTCGGGCCTCAAACCTGGAGAACAGTAGAAGGTGTGTGCTGGTGGATTTGGGGTGGCTTGGAGCCTGCAGATTAGAAGATGCGTGCTGGTGGACGGTCAGGCCTCAAATTTGGAGAACAGTAAAAGGTGTGTGCTGGTGGATCTGGGGTGGCTTGGAGCCTGGAGATTAGAAAATGCGTGTTGGTGGACCGTCGGGCCTCAAACTTGGAGAACAGTAGAAGGTGTGTGCTGGTGGACCTGTGGTGGCTCGGAGCCTGGAGATTAGAAAATGCGTGCTGGTGGACTGTCGGGCCTCGAACCTGGAGAACAGTAGAAGGTGTGTGCTGGTGGATCTGGGGTGGCTTGGAGCCTGGAGATTAGAAGATGCGTGTTGGTGGACTGTCGGGCCTCGAACCTGGAGAACAGTAGAAGGTGTGAGCTGGCGGATCTGGGGTGGCTTGGATCTTGGAGATTAGAAGATGTGTGTTGGTGGACCGTCGGGCCACGAACTTGGAGAACAGTAGAACGTGTGTGCTGGTGGATCTGTGGTGGCTTGGAGCCTGGAGATTAGAAGATGGGTGCTGGTGGAGCGTCGGGCCACGAACTTGGAGAACAGTAGAAGGTAGGTGCTGGTGGATCTGTGGTGGCTCGGAGGCTGGAGATTAGAAGATGCGTGCTGGTGGATCGGTCGGGCCTCGAACTTGGAGAACAGTAGAAGGTGTGTGCTGGTGGATCTGTGGTGGCTCGGAGCCTGGAGATTAGAAGATGCATGCTGGTGGAGCGTCGGGCCACAAACTTGGAGAACAGTAGAAGGTGTGTGCTGGTGGATCTGTGGTGGCTCGGAGGCTGGAGATTAGAAGATGCGTGCTGGTGGACCGTCGGGCCTCGAACTTGAAGGACAGTAGAAGGTGTGTGCTGGTGGATCTGTGGTGGCTTGGAGCCTGGAGATTAGAAGATGCGTGCTGGTGGATCGGTCGGGCCTCAAACCTGGAGAACAGTAGAAGGTGTGTGCTGGTGGATTTGGGGTGGCTTGGAGCCTGGAGATTAGAAGATGCGTGCTGGTGGACGGTCAGGCCACGAACTTGGAGAACAGTAGAAGGTGTGTGCTGGTGGATCTATGGTGGCTCGGAGCCTGGAGATTAGAAAATGCGTGCTGGTGGACTGTCGGGCCTCGAACCTGGAGAACAGTAGAAGGTGTGTGCTGGTGGATCTGGGGTGGCTTGGAGCCTGGAGATTAGAAAATGCGTGTTGGTGGACTGTCGGGCCTCGAACCTGGAGAACAGTAGAAGGTGTGTGCTGGTGGATCTTGGGTGGCTTGGAGCACTATGAAATGTAACGAGAGCAATGTACATCTGGGGCTGGATTATCTAACATGTCCCCGGTGCTAAACATTTACCAAATGTTTCGATAATACGCAATGGAACAAAAAGAGTTTTGTCTATATTATTTAAAAACAGTTACACTTTGGCAAAATGAAACAGACTTTTTTCTACTATGTTTGCTACGTAATAGAAAAAGAAATGTGTTTACTACATTTCTTTCCATGTTACACAGATAACATATTAAATTAAACAGTTTGCTTGATTTTTTTCTAAGTGAAAAATATTTTTAGATACTATGGGTTGGGGCCAAGCCGGTTTGCTCCATTCTGCATGCCATAAGCAGCCAAACGAGTGGTAGATTCCTTTGCGCACATTTTTTCACAAGGTCTATGTTTTGATAATCAGTTACTACCCCAACTCTCATCTTATTTGTCTGTATACGGAGATGAAAGGACCCCTGAGTAGCTTTCCTCCGAGTTGCGAAATCCTAGGCCCCCTAGGGTCAGGGCTCGGTAGCTGCTCTGACGTAGAGGAAGCCATTTTGTTCATGGTATGATTGGAAGAGTGCTGATGGTTCTATGTAAAAATGTCTCCTGGGAAAAAAGCTCTGGGTAGGTGACTTTTGTTCCCTGCACCCCTAAAAGCCTTGCCCTGGATATTCCAGGACAGGTACACATTGCTATTCTAACTCTTGTCATAGAATATTTGGGGAAAATGCTGGATTTTCCAGGGAGTGCACATTTGGGGAAAAGTCGCCCTGTGTCGGCCTTTTCCCAGGCACCTTTAGCAGTGGATACCGGCTGATGCAGAATCTGTCAGGCGAGTCAATGGGTCTTCAGTGGTTTCATCTACACAATCAGGGCTCAAGTCGAGGGTACACACAGGTGGATGGAGTCCCCCCACATTTTTCAGAAGTCCTCCCACTTTTATCAGAGGTCATCTTGATATTATAATTTCTGGTGACACCACATTCAATTGGTATGTTAATGAGTCCGCCGCACTTGGTTTTTTTTAGGACTTGACCCCTGTAACACAGTATTATTGGTAAACAGTTTGGTTGAGATAAAACGATTGCTGTGACGTATTAGACATAGAGATCGATAAGGCGGAGAGGGTATTCAGGGGTGGCATGGTGGGAGGGAGTGGCAGGGGGTGTTTCAGGGGATTAATAGAAAGGGGAACAATATTAGACAGTCACAGTGAATTTGCCACGACCAAACCGCGTGCTATCATTATTATGGAGATGAAACAACGTAGAACCGTTATTATTATTATTATTATTATTATTATTAAGGATGCAGATGAAAACGTCCACGTTTCATTGGAGGGGGGACGGAGTCCCCCTCATTTTCCCCCCATTGCAGACTTTTTGCCAGTTCTGCATAGGGCCCCGATTCATTAATGTCACTAATTACAAATGGGGTAATCTCCATTAGGGTGAAGTAGCACCTCATGACTAGACACAAAGAACCATGTCTCAGACATGGCTAACTCATGCCTGTAGGAATATACTCAGGCAAATGTTGGTATTCACAAAGAAAACATTTATGAGCTCATGTGTGCATAGTGCACGGTGTGCATTAGCATCAAAGACAGATCATATACATTTTAACTTGTCACTTTCTACACACGTGCTGCCAATTTGACAGCAGTCAGTGCACTTTCCTTCACTCAGGTGCAAGTTATTTGTGATAATTGTCAGAATTGCCTGATGGGGCTTCAGGTGTCATGAGACAGCTCTATTTTCCTGCGGTCTTGGGAAAACTCATAGGAGAACACATTATCTCTGTCTTATTAAGATGGCGGCTTTGGTTTTTTGTCCTCTCATTGATCCTCTAGAACACATAGGTGGTTGGAACAGGACTGTGTGTGTGTGCAGGTTTCCATGACCACGGGAGCAGTATTCCCTCAGTCTTATGGAAACTCACCCTCACATTTCTGGTGGGGAGAATTTGAGACATCGGCATTGGTAGTATGCACTGTGAGGGTAAGATGGCCACTGGATTACAGCAGGTGATTCAGAAGGTCCTGAAAAGGCAGAACTCTTGGCATGCGCATTCGTGTGGTTTATGGTGTGTGTTTGTGTGCACATGCGAGCAGATCCAGCCTCTTTGTGCACAGCAGCTGCGCTGGTGGTGCCCACTTCTCAGGGCGTGGGCGAGACCAATCGGCAGGTGTTGGTTCGAAGATTGATTTTAAGGCACTCAACCTCACATACTGATGCTTTTGGCAGAAAACGACAGGTGTTCACTAATCTTCAATGATGCGACACCGGAGAACCAGTTATGGTGAAATCCATGGTCTTTCCACCGTGGTAGAGGGGGAACATCTTTGGCACAGATTGTTGGGTCTACCTCAAGAAGATGAGAATCATCGAACATTAAAAAGCGAGTCAACACTGTGGTCTTACGGAGGGCTTAATGTTATGCACAGAGTTGTCTTATGCCCCGCCCCCTTTGGCCTTCTAGTGAAATGCTATCTCCTAACCCGTCTGGTTCGCATGAAAGTAGAGAGGTTACCAAGTTGCGGGAAGTATTTCCGTTTATGACAGATAACCTATTGAGTATATTTCACGCCCATATCCATTGGTATCGTTTTGTTATTGGTCCTGCTGCTGCGACAAGAGAGCAGGTGACCAGTGGCGTAACACAAAATGTGGGGGCCCCCCTGCGAGCCATGCTGAGGGGGCCCCCCAACTCGGCAACAAATCACGGGTTGCGCCACACTCTGGGCCGGCCTAGACTGTCACGCTTGCACAATACGCATGAACGTGCTGCTGAAGGGGTATGCCGCACACTGCACTAGGAAAAAGATATAAATATGTGTTTTAATGCAATATACAGCACACTTTCTGAGATAAATTGGCTATAAAGCCAGAGTGTTTGCAATTGTTTTGTAGGGTAACACAATCCAATACATGCAAGTCACCAACAGTGCACAGGAACATTAATGCTTCCAACTGGCTGCACAATGTAGACCAGTGTAAACACGTAATAACATTATAGTACAGAATGCCAGGCCACATTTAGACATACCTAGACTGTTTTCAGCAAAATGCCAGTCAAAGCAATAACACTCATCAAGAAGAGAGCACACAATAAAGCATGTGTCTCCATGGCCTCGAACAACACGGCCAAACTCTTTAAAATCTGCAAGGAACTGGTCAATCCTGTTGTGGTCTATACCTCTTCTGTTCCCTCCCATGCCCTCTGTACAGCTCTGGCCTCTCATTTCTCTGCTAAATCTCAGGACATCCTGTCCTCTATGTCCTCTTCCTCTCTCGGCCCATTTTGGCCATCTCTTCTCTCCTCCTCCTTTTTCCTCTTTCTCTTTGACAACTCCTGACGAGGTTTCTAGACAAGTCCGATCTATGAAAGTGTCGTCCAAACAGGTGCTCCGCTGCTCCTCCAGAACCATCAAAGCCCATATTGACACCCTCACTCCAGCCTTGGCCGATTTCTGTAATCACTCTTTCGCCACTGCAATGTTCCCCTCTCCCTTTGAGCACTCCCTTGTGCACCCACTCCTCAAGAAGCAGTCTGCTGATCCTACCTGCTGGAAAACTATCGCTCAATCTCCACCTTTCCTGAGCAAACTCTTGGAAAAGCTTGCCATCTCCCAGCTTACTCTCCACACTGAATCTGTTGGTTGTCTCCATGACCATCAGTCTGGCTTCAGAGCTGCCAGAGGCATGGAAACTGCTCTCCTTAACACCTGTGCTGCTCTCTAACCTTGATTCCAGCATTCCTTCTATTCTCATCCTTCATCTTTCCTCTGCTTTCGACAGGGTCAACATCGCCACCCTGATCAATCGACTCTGTGAGAACCTGGGCATCACAGATCAGACCCTAGAGTGACTGACCTACTTCCACTTGGACCGCCACTCCGCTCCCAGGTCGATCGTGGTCCCATTCTCTCCGCCACCTCTCTCTACCTGTGGCATTCCCCAGGGCTCTATCCTCTCACGCTGGTTTTTCAACCTCTACTTGGCCACTTTGGCCTCCCTGATCTCTACCTTATCCTCTAACTTTCAGTGTTGTGCGGATGACTCAGCTTTCCTTCAGGCTCCCCTCATCCTCCTCTCCTCTCTTGCTCATTCCTGACTGTCTATCCACGATTCAGGATTGGTGCGCCTCCAACAATCTCTGCCTTAATGCCAGTAAGACAGAGATCCTTCTCATTGGGACCCTTGCCACTGTGTTTCCTCTCTCACTATAGCAGACCACCTTGGGCCCTCTTCCTTTGCCTTCCTGCGAGGCAAAAAACCTTGGTGTCATCTTCAACGCCACACTCTCTTTCTCTCCTAACATCTCGGACATCACCAAGAAGTCCCACTACCAGCTGCTCCTCCTCAAAGGGACTCTTCCCTTTCTCACTCTCCACCAGAAGCTCACTGTCTCTAAGCTGGACTACTGCAACAGCCACTTTCTCAATCTGTCTTCCTCTAGTCTCCGTCATCTGCAAATAATCCAGAACAGGACTGCAAGACTTAGCCTTGGCCTCAAGCCCTGGGATTGTATTTCTCCAGCCCTGAAATCTCTCCACTGGCTGCAAGTATCAAGTTCAAGAACCTTTGCATTGCCCACAAGGCTTTCTGGGGCCAGTGCCAACACTAAATCCAATGCTCTCTTCCAAAATACCTTCTTTCTCTAACCCTTCACTCAGCTACCTCCAACTCTCTAAGGCTTAGACATTTCTCCAGGCAGAGAGTGGGGGTAGACCTCTCTCCTCTGCTGGTGCCTCCAACTGGAATGGCCTCCCTGCCCCTCTCAAACTTGAGGCGGACAACCTGAAGTTTCGGAAGCAGCTAAAAGCTTTCCTCTTCTCTGCTGCTTTCGCTCTCTCTCCCCCCCAGCTGACCTACCTGACCTACCTGTCTGCTGTACTGACTGGCTGCTTGGCTACCCTCAGAGTCTCTCTGAGTCCAGGCTCTTTCTTGATTGGTCACCCTTGCACTGCCTCCGGGCCTACCATGCACTTAGGGGCTGTAACTGTAACCCTGCAGTCCATTGTTCTCCTTGCACAACCAATAGCTGCTCTGCCCTGGCTGCACTTACTGAGAGCAGTGCTGCCCTGTTTTCCCCTCCCCTCTCACTTGCACTTCCCTGCTCCCTTTTCCCTTACACTTCTCGTTCTCACAATGACACAAGGCCTAGTGAGATCGTTTGTCTTGTCCTCCCTCTATCATCCCTCCCTTGTGTACACTTGTGTACAGGCGCATTATTAAATGACTTGAATCACATCATATCATTTTATCACAGATGCCCAAAAAAATATACAATGCCGCAGTAAGAAATGGCTAGACTGGCAGCACCCAAATGCCAATCTAGCCAGGTAATTAAAGTTAGCAGGACTACTTTATCAGAAATGTCCAGTTAAAAGAAAGTCATACCAAACTGAGGAATGACTAGACTGGCTAAATCAAAATGCCTCTCTAGCCACTAATACCACATATCATGCCTGCTTAGCCTGGACATGGACAACCATTATGATTTATCACACAATCCTGCCCCCCCACACATCCACTCTCCCTCCCACCCACCACCCCAACCTCCACAATCAGCTCCTTGGCCCAGAATTACCTCTGCGTCCCTCTTCCTTGTCCCAGAGCTTTCGTATGAGGCTCCTTGCCTCATAGTTAAGTACTGGGATGAGGAACAGTGGGACTAGGAGTGATGAAGATTACAGGTAGCTAAATCAGGCATTACCTCCATGTACCTCTACCTCTTCCCAGTACTTTTGTATGAGGCAGAGTGCCTCAAACACACATACTGCCTCGTATATAAGTACTGGGACGAGGAAGAATAGGGCTAGGAGTAAGCAAGGCATTAAACACAAGTAGTAGCGCAACACCATTGAGTTGACTGGGCTTCAGCACTACCCCCCCTGACATTTTGGGCTTTATTGACTCAACTTGGCTAACCTTTAGAGCAGTTGCCAGACCGAACAGGACACAGATTTTAAACGGCACCTGGTTTTTGCTGTTAACAAGAACCCAGCAATTACCAACGTAAAGCATTTCACTGTTAGTACCTGCATTCAAATGCCACATTGTTTAGGCGATTGAAATCGTGATGTGGGTTTAGTACTTGCATGCCAGGGGAGTGATTGGAAGGGTAGAGAGGGAACAGGAGACTTATAGGAGAGAGTTAACTGCTTGTAACATTGAATCTGCACTAGAATAGTCTCATTAAAATGCGTAAATAATTTGGATGCCCCCACACAAATAAGTTTCCCCCTCCCCACCGCATGTGAAGTTAGCGCCTCTCCCAACATTTGAAGGGTTAGCCCCCCGAAATGAAGGTTTTCTTGTGCCCCTGTACACAAGCACACACACCATTCACCTTATACACAGCCAGTCATCCACACATTTAAGTGTGCACCCTTTCACCATACACTCACACAGGTAGCCACCTATGCATTTATGTGTGCACCCTTTCACCATGCAGGCAAACCCCCACAGCCACCCATACATTTAAGTGTGCACCATTTCACCATACACACACAGGCAGCCGGCTATACATTTGAGTGTGCACCCTTTCACCATAGACTCATACACGCACACCTCATGGAGTTGAGGGGGGGCCCTATTACTTAAAAAAGAAATTGGGGCTTATTACGGGTCCAGCGGTAACCGTGCCGGTGCTACCGGCGGGTTGCCGCCAGACCCATAAAAAATTACTATGGCCTGACTTCCCGGTGCCACCGTGCTATTTCAAGTCCGGCGGCTGGGAAATCAGGTGCCGGTAATTTCGTTAAACCCCAGACTCCACGGGAATGGGGACACAGAAGCACCTGCACCATTGTTAACGGTGCCGGTGCTTCCGTGACAGGTCTGCCTACCGTGGCTGCTGTGCCTGGCAGGGTCAGACCTGTCGGGCACGGCAGCCCCACCAGGCAGACCTGTAATATGCCGGTCCGGAAACAACAGTGCCTGTAAGCTTACCAGCACCGTTGTTTCCGGACCAGCATGGTCAGAATGAGCCCCATTGTTTCTTTTTTAAGTCACTATAACTTCATTAAGAAATTATTTCAGTTAAGGACCGAACCATAATCAAAATAATTTCTTTATGATGGCTGAGTGGCTTCAAAAACAAACAATTTCTTTTTGAAGGCATAGGGTTCCCCACCCCCCCACCCCATGACATGGAGGCCTCCAGCCTAGGGTCTTCCATGTCATGGGGTACGGGGGCCCTCAGACTTCAAAAAGAAAGTTTCTTTTTGTAGTCACTCTGCCTTCATAAAGAAATTATTTCTGTTACAGAAATGTTCTTTATGAATGCAGAGTGAATTTCAAAAGAAACTTTTTTTTTTAGAAAAAAATATTTTTTTTTTTTTTTTTTTTTTACTGGGGCCCCCTCCCAGCCATGTGCTGGTGGGGCCCCCCACACCGCGGGCCCCCCCGCACCGCGGGGGCTGCGGGGGCCCCTGTTACGCCAGTGCAGGTGACATCATGTGTCACGCTTTGTCAAGGCTTGATTTGCCGCTGCTTCTTTGGTGTGAACAGGGTTGAGACCGGGATTCCTGCAAGCACCGGATTACCCGTGAGACCGATGCCTTTACTGTGGGGGCGGGGGGACTTCTGTCTGGAAGTGACTACTGGGTATACTCTCTCCTTACAAGCTCTTATGCACGGGGTACTGGCTGAGTAGCTCCTCCTACCAGCACTACCACTGCCTGGATATCTGCATGTAGGCGAGAGGGCAGTGCAGCTAAAGCTTTGCAGTACTCAATGGTCTGCGGTGGGTTGCAGCGTGAGAGTTGAAGCAGCCACACAGATGCTTCGCCGCGAGCTACGAAGCAACACCAGGTACTCGCTATCATAATATTCCCCTTATGTGTTCTCAGACAAACAATTCATCTAGATTTTCTTATGTGGATCATAACAAAGTCTTATGCAAGCTTACAAAAATCCAATGTAAAGCCTATGAGATTCTGTAAGGAATCAATACGTATCAGGTGTCTGACATGTTTTGATAAAGGTTTTAGCATTGTTCCCAAAATCCCACTTGTTTCTCACAAATCCTTTAAAACTACTTTTAGGAATTGTATATGGCATTTCATGTTGCTTTGGGATTCTACAAGTAAGCCATACTGGTTGAAGTAGACATTGTTTTCCATATGCGTTCACTTTATTTGTGGGTGATTTTGCAGTCCCTGGCCAGCACATTCGAAACCTATACACCGGAAGGAAAAGGTTTTACCACGCTTCACTGGAGCAACAGCATTGGCAACCACGCTACTGAAAGCAAGCTATTCCCCTAATTAAACTTTGTCCATACTATCATAGTTTAGCATTTATATAGCACTACGAACCCTCAGACATTTGAGCCTTGCTTAATCCTACCCACAGAGTGTGGTGCTCATTTATCGACCACGGAAGGATGAAAGGCGGAGTTTGGCCCCGCCGGGATTCGAACCTGTGTCGGCAGGCTCTGCACAGATGTCAAAGGGGCGCTCTACTCGCTGTGCTATCGGCTGATCCGCTCTCTTGAAAGGTCTGCAGCACCCCAGAGCATCCCAGGTTATAGACTGACCATAAGAATGATATGGAGCTTTTTAAGTTACCCAAAAGTTCACCCATTCCACTAAATCTAAGAAAAATATCTAGACTACCCCACAATGATGACATTTGACACATGGGTTCGGACGTGGTTGAAATAATTGATCCTATCATTTGCCCATCATCGTGAGTATTGGAGAACATAGATTGGAGTGGGCATCTCAAAATAAGAACGCCACAGACATGGGTAAATTGCACATTGGATTTATTGCCCCAGTCTAAGCAAAATGTACCTTAGAATGTCCTCACCGAAGAAAGACAAGTTATGTTATGTTAAGCATTTATAGAGCGCATGTTCACCGTGAGGCATCATGGCGCTAGGACACTAAGTCAGCTATCCGCTCATCAGTTTAGAAAAGGAGCGTTTTTAAAAGGCAACAATACCGCAGATCAATTTCAATGCTGCGTAGCCCTGGGGGATGATCATTCCAGAGCATTCCTGCTACCATGGAAAATGCCCTGCCTCCCACCCTTGCTCTCTGCAAAATCGGGACAGCTACCAGATTGGCCATGGCAGAGTGCAGCTGGCGGGCTGGGATATAAGATCGAAACTCTGCATGCAGGAATTCAGCACCTTGACCATAGAAGGCCCTGTGTAGCAGGCACAGTGTCTTTAAATGGATCCTTTTGGCCACTGGGAGCCAGTGCAAGGAACAAAGCACTGGGCTGATGTGAACTCCTTAGGAAGACCCCATAGGCACCCCTGCTACCATGTTCTGTAGCCGTTGCAGCCTCAGAATGATGCCTATCGGCTGAGCCAGGTATAGAACATTACAATAATCAATGCGGCTGGTAATTAGGGATGCCACTACCTGATCTAACTGCAATCATCCAACGACTGTACCACAAATGTAATTGTGGTGCTGGATGGGTGCAGTGACGAATCCTCGGGTGTCATCCCTTCTCCCCTATAGGGAGCCCTTTCCCATGACGCCAGGGAAGTAAGGCCTCTACGCGATAGTCCCCCTGGGAGTGGTACTCAGCAGGAGGTTGTCACAGGGGGGTACCCCCCCATGGGACTAGTGACGACTATCAGGAGGAAAACGCAGTATCCTGTAACTCACCTAACCCTAACCCACATTTCTACCCACATCACAACTACTCTGTCTCAGGAATACCTATGTATCTCTGTAATATAGACAAGCAAACCTCCATGTCATTTACTGAGATGAGGGAGAGTCTAATGGAACTATTTACAAATACTGTTGTTATGACTAGGATGAAGAAGAGTCCACCCAACCAAAGCAGAGTCAGTTAGATCTTCTGAAGTTTCTACAGAATAGTACAGTGATGAGCAGAAGGAGCAGAGACATGAAGAGTGCTCCTCTTAACACTAGTGCGTAGCAGTCTAGTGTTTCACAAAATCCTATTGGCTCACATCAGTACAAAATACTGGAGGTAAAACCAGACAGAGAGAGAGACTCTCCCTGGAGGAATCACGAGCAGAAGATCCAAAGAGTTCCTGAATTCAGTGTTGGACTACAGGACGAAAAAAAGGCAGGAGGATGCTGGAGTCTGCCTCCAGTTAACGGTGGCTTGCTGGCGTACATGGTCAAGGAAAACAAAGCTTCAAGCAGAGGAAAGGGGGCTGCTAGTCTGCCACTGCACGCAGCTAGGCGAGCAAAGCAAAGGGGAACCTGCTGGAAGCCGCACACATGCCGCCCACCATCAGAACAGTGTCAGAGTGACCTTAACTAGTATCAGGATTAACAGGATGCATGAGAGGAATCTGATAAAGTTAAGAACAACCAAAAAACTGCCTCTGCGACCCGCACCCATTGGAGAGAGTCATCCAGGTCCCTCTTTGTGGTCCCAGTGCCTGGCAGGGAAGTGGACCAGGTCTGTACGACCAAGATTGGAAACAGTCACGGTCTGGGAACCATACCAAAAAGATAAGAGTCACATACACCCTCTTGCTCATCACAGTGTCTGGCAGGGTAGGGAACAAGACCTGTAGAATCTTGGATCTGAGAGAACTTTTTCTCATTAGAGAAAGGACTAAACCAAGTCTGCAGGTGAAATCAAGAGACTATAAAGAAAACTGTGAAAGTAATACATATGGAGACAGTACTTGGCAGGCGAAATCTGTGTTTGGGGCTAAGGGACCTGGAAGAAAAGAGAACCAGGTCTGCCAGCCAGGTTCAAGGACCCACCCAGGTTTGGAGAAGCATCCAAACTCCTCTTCTTTGTCACAGTGCCTGGTAGAGGGAAACCAGGACTGCCAACCAGCGTCAGGGACCCACCGCAGCTTGGAGGGGCATCCAAACTCCTCTTCTTCATTGCAATACCTGGTAGAAGGAAACCAAGTTTGCCAACCATGGTCATGGACCCTCCATGGCTTGGAGGAGCATCCAGGCCACCCTTCATCATCACAGTGCCTGGTAAAAGGAAACCATGACTGCCAACCAGGGTCAGGGACCCATCACAGCTTGGAGAAGTATCCGAGTCTCTCTACCTTGTCGCAGTGCCTGGTAGGAGGAAACAAAGTGTGCCAATCAGGATCTATGACCCCAAAGACAGAGAAGAAGCCCGGGAGGGGTCGGTTAAGAAAGGGCTGGAGAGTGGTGAGGTTGTTTCCCTTATTATTATTTGAAAACAAACCTAAGAAATTGCTTACTCTCACTGCCCAAAGACGTCCCCGGTAAATATAGTCTCAAACTCAATTAGTAAATGGGCTGTGCTCCAATCGCAAAACAAGGCAATCCTACAGTAGTGGCATTTTGCTCTGTCTGCCACGGCCGTTAGGGCGTCGTGACTTAGGGTCACAACAGGAGACATTCTTTAGGTATTGCTTGAAGAGTCATTTCTTCTATCAGTCAAAATATTTCTCTTCTTTAGCTCCTGAATTAAAAACATATTGGTAGTTAGTCCTAGCGAGGCTTGCCCCTACTATGGCCCTTCCCGTTGTTCTGGATATTCTACATAATAACTTACAGACATTTGATGCAGAATAAAAACAGGTCACTTTTATTTAAGAGTTAACTTAAGGGTGATCCTAGCATTGCCCATGTCCCTAAGGAACCTGGTCCTCAGCACATTCCCTGGATTGCCTTCCGTAATTTCTGGGATTCCCAATCGGTGAACCTTCACTTCGGTTTAACATTCCTTCCGGGTGAACTACATCACTTCTGGTTAAGTTCTTCTGGTTCAAAACTTGCATCTGATGGCCACCAGGAACAGTCCGTGAACTTCCATACCCATTTGTGAGCAATTTGACCCTCCGCACGGTGGATGTGCTCTTACCTGGGCTTTTTTCAAATTTTAAATGAAATTGAATGATGGTAGATCAACCCCTGGAAAATGTGTGGGGCTAATCCGCACACATTTTCCTATGCTCATCGCACAACATACACATAGAACAGTGTACTCTGGGTGGACACAGCCTACAGGCGCAGTCCTCCCTGTCATATTTAGTTGGGATCTGACAGGTGGAGTACATGATGCACCTCAAAAGGGGGAGGGCCAAAAATGTTCTCCTGCCATGGTCAGCATAATTAACTAACAAATTCTCCATTGATCCGCCCTTTCTCTTTGTCTATGTTCTGCTGCTGGTGACAGCCTTGGATACTGATCAACGTTTAATTCAAACAAGCCCACGTTGGGCCTGACTGCAGAGGCTAAACAAAGGAGACAGGAAACCCCAACAACTTCTGATATGCACTGTGTCAACCTGAAGCTAGCCCCCGCCTCTCAGTATCAATGAGAGTGAGCTGTCATGTCTGGTACATGTGTTTACAGTAGGCAACCCCCGCAGGGGGACACCATTCAGAGGGTAAGGAGTATGTGATTTGATAGAGACAGAAAGTCTGTTCTCCCACAACTTCAAGGGGGACCTACCTTTAATCAGGAACTACAGAGAGCTCAATTAATCGGAGAGACCCTTTGATCCACAACAGACAGGAATATGGGTGGGACTTAGTAGTACATGTTTTCACCCCTTTATCTTTCCTGTTCAAAGCACTCTGGTTACAACCTCACACATAACAGAAGATTGTTGATGGGGACCCAGGATTGGTTCATTAAGGTAGGCTTAGCCTACACCAATCACTGGGGCCCGTTTGGGTTTAAAAGAGTGTTGAGCCCCTCTTTTGTCAGATCATCTGAAGACTACAAGGAGTAGCAAGAACTCATTTGGACCCTGGCTGAATGTAGAGTATGCCTTACAGCTTCCACCAGTGAAGGCAGGGCAGGATTTCCAAAGAGGGAAGAAGATCCCTCACCTAAACATCTCCCAGGGAATATAGGAAAATAATGAATTCAGAGGACCCTCCAACAGCTCCAGGACCGGTACCCAGCCAGCACATAGCATGCCCTGCTAGGCTCTGCAGCACCTTTTTTAGGTGGGAAGTGCCAGAGAGTCTCCGAACCAAACTAATGACAAGGCCGTTGCCCGCAACACTCTCCTCAGCTTTAGGCCTTCTGTCTTAAAGGACGACACAAACTCAGTGAAGAAGCTAGTAGGAGTGCATTGACAAGCATCAACCAGCATTGTCTTTAAAGGACATATTCGAGCCAGTCGAGCCCCTCGAGCTGCACCACTGACTGTCACCCCACAGTTGCTAACATTGTCTGAGATGCCTCGTCCAGTACTTCAGACCTGCCAACCAACACTGAGACGATTCCTGACCCCAAGCCACCGTGTAGGCCAGCCTGCAACCGTCCATCCAGCCACACTCTCCAAACTGCATGCCGCTTGATACCCTCAGCTGTCTCCCGTCTTGAACTCTGTCGCAGAAGCTACAAAGAACCCTGAAACTGGCTCGAGCCTGTCGAGCACCAAAAACTTCTACAAGCACAAGGTACATTGTAGTTATGTCCCCATGGTCCTTCTCTGAAGGTTTCTAATGATATTTTATGACCCATTGCTCCCTATGTGCTGAAACCAAGTATTCTTGAACTAGTGCAATTAATTGCTTTACCAACTACCCTCCTGTCAATATCCAGAGTGCATCCCCTTTCCTTCTTGAAACTGTCTGTCCTCTGCATTCCTGAATAGGGTGGGTTGTTTTTTGTAGTGTGCTAGAACTATCTGTTGTGATAATAGTAAATTAGATATTTTTTATCCAACCTTGGCTTGACAGTCCCTTTTATCATTGGGTAATAATTGTATTTTTGCTGTGTTGCAACTAACCAATGATCCACAATCTTGCAGAGATAAGCCTGCCGTTCTGTCCACGTTACCAAAATTGGACAAAGATGTTTATCATTTGCTTGTGTTTCCAATATGTTTGTACCCCTTCTGGTTTACTATAGGTGTGCGGATGATTGATGGTTTAGAAACCTATATTCATCCCTTGACCACTGGTGCCATGGAAGTTGACTCGTCACACCTATATGGAGCGAACCCCAGGCCACTGTGCAGTTGTTTAGGAGCCCAACGCTCCTTAAGGGTGACAGTGCCCGTTGTACCCACCCTGGCTCCTGCAGCGGGTAGTGCTTGTGGCAAGCATCCGTAGTGTGATTCCTCCTCAGTTAGGATCACCCTGTAACTCTGCATCTGTGACAACAAAGAAAACAATAGTACACTTACACTACCTATTAGCTCTTCTATCCCCCTAATTATCTGGTGTGGGTGGGTGGGTGATCCATCCCGGCAGCCAAAAGAAGAGAATTCTCTTGCGCGACCAGGAGATTTAAAGGCCCCTTGGTGCCAGAAACTGCTCCCAGCTCTTTTGGTTCTGCCCCGTCCCGCCTCCCGTTATGAGGAGTGGAGGCGGAAGGGAACCCGAGGGCCAGAGTGGCAGCCCACTATGTCAGCTTCACCTCTGTCACCCCCTTTTGGGGTGGTGGTGCAGCTGCTGATGGGGTCTTGAAACCAAGGTTGCAAAATGACCTTTGGCAAAAATATCTTCCAACTACAGCTGAGAAGATATGTGAGATGTAGACTGGTCTCAAAGCCTGGCTTCTCCACTTAACTAACCAATATGTGTGCTCCTGGCCAATAATGTCCTCTAACTATGCCTTGTGTGCCACACTTATAAGGCTATCCAGTAAGTCAGCCTATACTGTCCTCTACTCCAAAAAAGCCTCATGCATGATATTGCTGCATATATAATAAAAAAAAACAATGGCCATTCACATATTGTATATCACAATGTTTGTCACTTGCCTTTCTCACAGCCGTTTCTCTTTATTTAACTATCCATGGACCCCCCCCGAGAGTTTATCATTGTGTATTATTTTTCTGTGATGTCACTACATATACAAAAAAGAACCCCCCCACACCTCGTCAATTTTTTTGGCTGAAAGGGCCCAACAAATCCCACAACCAGCCCAGTAGACCCCCTTCTTTTGCTGGTGGTACCTTTGTGGGACCAAACCTGATTTGTATATGGTCTTTCCCCTTTTCTAATGGATTGGTAGGTGAAGAAAGATGGCCTGGAAGGTTGCCCAGAGCAATGCCAGAGGTTAGGATTAAACACAAACCTTCCCGCCATCATCTCATTTGTTTTGCGTAAGTCACCCCGAGTGGGACTTGTATGCCCATGTGGGTCCCATGCCTGCTGGGCCTAGAGACCCAAGCTACTCCTCACTGATGCGGCCCAACAAGGCCGAAACATGTTTGGAATGATTGTGGTCTCTTGCATAAGGGATGCAACCAAGTAGTTCGGGCTGGACTGCCCCTTTTGGAGTGGGGCCAAGCCTGATTTGCATATGGTCTTTCCCCTTTTGTAATGGCTTTCCAGGTGAAGAAGGATGGCCTGGAGGGTTGCCCAGAGCAATGCCAGGGGTTAGGATTAATTCCAAACCTTCCAGCCACCACCTCTTTTGTTTTGCATAAGTCACCCCGAGTGGGACGGATATGCCCAGACGTGGGTCCCATGCCTGCTGAGCCTAGAGACCCAATCTACTCCACACTGAAGAGGCCCAACAAGGCCGAAACATGTTTGGGGATGTTTGTGGTCTCTTGCCGAAGGGATGTGACCAAGTAGTTCGGGCTGGACGGCCCCTTGTGGGGTGGGACCAAGCCTGATTTGCATATGGTCTTTCCCCTTTTTTAATGGCTTGGCAGGTGAAGAACGATGGCCTGTAGGGTTGCCCAGAGCAATGCCAGAGGTTAGGTTAAATTCCAACCCTTCCAGCCACCACCTCTTTTGTTTTCCGGGACCCCTGTACGGGCAGGGGATGTCACCTCAGTGAGAAAAGGCGCGCTGCTGCAGAACGCTGAAGTGCGCGGCAAGCAGCCACATGTGACCTGCTGCTGCCGCCTTCCAGAAGCTTCCCTACTGATGGCGAGGACACGGACACGCAGCACGCCCTCTGTAAGATTATGAGCGATAATGCGAAGGTGTGTGAAAAAACAAACCAGTATCCGCAAGAGGTGAAGAAATGCACATGCTCCCTTTCCTCCTGCCTTTTCTGTCCCACAAACCGAGGGCGCGCGTGATGCTGGCGCGGCGTTACGCTCTCCTCCTGCAAGGCCTACTGTGTACCGAGGCCTCACGCTGTGCGCACAAATCGAGTGAAAAGGGTGCTGCAAATGGAACTGCTTTTCAGCCAGGTGATGATAGCAAATGCGCTTCCGTGAGAAGCAGAACCAATTTGTGTTGAGGCGCCGGCGGATGCATAAAAGGCTTTCCAGCAGTGGAATCCATTTAGCATTTCGTAAAGAAATGTTTGTTCACTCAAAGCAGAAGTGACACAAACACGTCGTTTCAAAAATGCATGCGTTCTCGGGACCCAAGTCAGCCCTGCGTTGATTCGGAGAGGGCACCCCCTAATTATCTGACCGAAAAGCCTCCGTGGGCTGAAGCCGTGCTGAAGTCAGCACCATGGACAGCGGCCCTGCCTGTCAGAAGCGGTGCTCGGCTTACTATCCCCGGAAGTAGGGAGGGCAGGAGCATTCATTCTACTGCTGCTCTCCTGGAGAAGCTTGTTTTCGTTTAGGGCTGTGGTTTTCTAACTATGTGCTGGCCAGGGGCGCGATGGAACCTCCTTTTCGGGGGTGTGGTGGTAACGCTTCAAATGTTGGTAGAGGCCCTAACTTCAGAGGCGGTGGGGGAGGGCAAAAAATGGGGGGGTTATAACTTCTTTACACATTCTAATGACACTATGCTAGTGCAGTTTCAATGTTACAAGCAGTTAACTCTCTCCTTTAAGTCTGAAAGCACCCAGGTAAGGACTGCTGTAAGAATGAGTGGTTTCCAGTTCCCTCTATCACGCCTCTGGCATGCAAGCACTAAACCCACATCACGATTTCAATTGGCTAAAAAAATATGCATATCTATGCAGGTGCTAACAATGAGATGCTTTACATTAGTAATTGCTGGGCCTTTGTTAACAGCCAACCCCAGGCCCTGTTTAACATCTGAATCCTGTTCTGTCCGGCCATGTTCTCTGGGTCAGCCAGGTCAAGTCAACATAGCCCAAATTTTCAGTGGGTGGGGGCTTAAGCCTGGTCGGCTCAGTGATGTTGTGCCACTGGGCCTGGCCCCCCCCCTATGGTGGCGCAAATGATGTCCATGGGGGCCGCAAGGCACTTTCAAAAGGGAGTACAGTGACTGCTTTTAATAGAAAATATAATCAGATATGGCAGATCTGGGGGACATGGTAACAATGTTTTTACTCAAGGGGGTTTCGGCAACAACATTTTTACTCAGGGAGTGGGGGGATGAGGCTCAGTTTTAAAAAAGTTTGAATACCACTGGTGTATGGTGTGACCAGATTTCCCAAACCAAAATCCTGGAAATGTTTCCAAAGTTAATATAATATCAATAGATCACGAACATTAAAGGTAAAATATACATGACAGAATAGATGGCTGCGCCCACAGAATTATGAGGATAACATATTGTTTTTATTTCAGTAATATGTGGGGTACTTTAACCTGTTTTTGTTTTAGGAGGGACATTTGGGGTTGTTAGAGCTATTTTCACAGCACTGAATTGTGTTGCGACTTTTCACGGAGTTTTATTGTATTTTCTGCAGCGTGCTGAAGCGCACTGGCGCTAATGGTGAAATACTCAGGTGGTAACGCTGCCTTCTTTTAAATCAGCCATAATTTGATCCTCCTTCGATTGCTTCCCCTCTCTATCACATATCCTTATTAAAGTATGTCTTAAGCAGGGTTTAATAAAGTGCTGGAGTGGGTGGGAGCCTCATCATGCTTCTTCCATTCTGCTCCACTCCATCACCACTCCACAATGTCAATCATATGTCAGTTTCTGTTGTTGTTGAGCCATTTATCCTTCTGGCATCAACACAAGGTGCTTATGCAGTGGTGGAAATGGAAACATGGAAAGAAATTGGTGGGGGATCCCACAAGGGCAGAGGTTGGGGTGGTGCCTGAGGAGGCGGGGTTTAGGGGGGCGAGATCCGGCTACACATCGGGAGCCGGATTTCGGATCCGGCGAGAGCTGGCCCAATCGCCAGCACTGTGCTTATGTTTGCACAGTCTTCTCCATGCGTAGTGTGACACTATCCCGGCAGCTTTTACCTGACCTGTATACACATTTATCGAAAAGTGGGCAGATAAGGATTTAGTTTTATTGAAACGTGGACATTTCAGTGTTTTACAGAAGCTTCTTGGGACAGGGGCCGTGTGGCGCAAAAACTGGGACAGTCGCCCCAAAACCTGGACCTCTGGTCACGCTAGAGACTTTGTTTCTTTATGTGATCAAACTGTAAACATACATCAGATGCTGAGCTCATCTAAAGGACACATGGTTCTCGAGTAGTTTAATAGAGGCGTGAATTTGAGGTTAAAGTGTCCTAATATATATATATATATATATATATATATATATATATATATATATATATATATATATATATATGTATTTCGAAGGAATGCCAAGAGACTACATTTTTATGAGCATATCATGGAAGCGGTAAACGCCTCAGAAACAGTTCTTTCATGTTTTGCAAGAGTTGGAGAACCCAGAATCTACCCATTCACACATTACCCCCTCCCCAGTCGCCATGTAGTTCTATATTTCTTTTAACACATAAACAGGGAAATATAGACAGGCATTGAAGAAAGGTCAGAGGTACTATCACAACCCGTGGAGTAACAAGTCCCAGTGGTAAGGGTGAGTAGTGCTCGACCAATGCCAGGGTGCTTTACCCTTCTATCCTCTACACACGTATGACCTGATTCATTGAATTTGTAACACAATGCAAAGTGTCTTTGCACTGGTGCAAAGTGATTTTTCACTGCCAACAGACACCCTGATTCACAGAGTGGTGCAATGTGTATTTTTGCAGTGCAAAGACCCTTTGCACTGCAAAAGTACTCTTTGCACTGAGCTAAATGGGCCTAATTCATGGTGCAAAGAGTACGTTTACCACTTTGCACCAGTCTGTGAATCAGGGTGTTTGTTGGCAGTGTCAAGTCACTTTGCACTGTGCTAAAATTCCATTTAAAAGGCTCTTGATGTGCTCATTCCACACAAGCATTGTTTGGGGTCCCCTTGTAGACCCCCCTCCGAAACTCTTGAAATGGATTTAGGCTTTCCCTGTGCTTGCAAGTAGACTAGAGCAGTTAGCCCCCTCTCTCTTCCCTTTTGGCCAGTTGCATCAGCCTTTAGCAAATCAGTCATCAGGCATTTATTTAGGAAAAGCTAGGCGGATCCTACCATTTTAGCCAAGTAAAGAGCGATGTTCAATCTTCCTTACTGGGCTAAAATGCCGGAACGTGCAGTAAATGCACATTTGCAGCAGTTTCTGGAAGATAATGACATGTTCCCCAGGTCAGGCAGGACTTTCACTCTGTTCTTCCATAGAACTGGTGGTGATCTCCATCCTGTGTGACCTTACTCATCAGGTTGATGCCAGGGGAGGGGGTCAGTGCCATGATTGTATTACACCTGTCAGTGGCCCTTGTCATGGTTGGTCATAACATTCTAGTCAACCAGCTATGGACCATCAGCGCAGGTGACCTTGACCCGGCCTGCATTCAACCTTTACCCCCTTTCAGCTCCAGATTCAGACCAACTACAGATGGTAAACCTTCGGGATTTGCTTTGATTCCCACTTTCCCATAACATTTGTTTTCTTTTATTAAGTTATTGGGTCTTTTGGTGCCTGGTTCGTGAACTTTGCCGACCACACACAACAACTTGTAAAACGTAGTTTCCCACAGTAGTGCCAACCACGTCTCTTACAAATGTCAACAACTGGATTGTAGCCATTGACTCCTGAATGGCTAAAAATAGGTTGAAATGAAAGGGCTCCAAGACAGAGATTATGTTGGTGGGTCTAGGTACTAAGGCCTGGCCAGTAGAAATGTGGCCCGCAGCCCCGAGCCTGAGTCCTTCCCCAGTACTTACAGTAAAAGAACCTGGGGGTACTCATTGAACACTGCTTGTGTATGGCCCATCATCTCTCCTCCTTAGGGCCTATCCTCCTCTTTCACACCGTTCCTTAACACGTGCAGCCAATCCTGGCTCTTGAGTCATCTCGCATGGACTATGCAAACAGTGTCTCCCTTGGCCGGCCTATCTTTTTTATTGCATGCAGTGAGTGCAAAATACAGTGGCACAAATACTGCTGCGACGGGGCCGCAGGGAGCACTGCATTCCAGCCCTGCATTCACTGCATTGGTTACCAGTGTGCCGGTGTTTGCTTTTAAAATCCCTGATGATCGTGCATTGGGATTTATATGTCTTAATCCCACTCTTGAAAAGCAAACAATGTGCACCAGTACCCACTGCTCTATTCCCTAAGCTCCTGGAAAGGACGGTCTCATCCCAGTAAAATGCAAGTGAAAAGGGATTGGTGCCGAGGCTGTCTCAGTACAGGTCACAGTCCTATGGAACGCCGTGTCACCTTCACTGCGTGCAGTTCGTGATCATTTGGCCTTTCCTAAGTGGTTCATGTCATTGTTGTTAATGCTCCTTTGGAACTGCACCTCACTAAACGTAAGACTCCTATGTTCCGCTTTTATACTAGTTAGTGCAATGAAGCTTTCTCACCAACTGCATGCTCTATAAGAAATGGACTGGGTTGTATCATATAATTGTGTTATACTGGCTCATGTAATTTAATGTTATTATGTGCTAAAGCTTTATTTATGAACCAAATACCCAAATACATATATACGTATATATATATATAGGTCCAGGAAAGGCGGAAGGCACTCCAGGAAACAGTCTTGCTTGCAATAGTCACAGCAAAACACCGAGGCAGGAAACCAGGTAATGTCAGCCAAAAATCAATACTTTAATAATTCATAAAATGTCCAGGACGGGAGAAACAAACACGAAAAACGACGTGTTTCGCGGTAACAGACCGCTTGTTCACGTTTAGGGCAACAAACACAATTGAAGGACTCTTTATACAGTCATCAACTCTATGACTTCTGTGTAGAGAGTCGTGCACACTTTCTTTTTTGTCTCTTATAAAAGTGCGCCATCTTGGAATGGGTTAGAGTGTGTTAAAACTCATTGAGCTAACTAGCAAAGAAAAACAAAACATGCTTATTCAGACATGCTTGGCTGACCCTGGGCAAACGATTATTGTTATCAAAAACCGCTTTATGTGAGGTAAGTTCTAGTAAAAATAAATAAATAATTTCATGCAGTATCTAAAATAAAGTGCGTAGTGCACACATTCTTTTAAATTCCTCGATTCAAGTGTACTTAATTTAACCCGTGCAAATACCTGAACCAGTATTCACGAGCTGTGCAAAATTTGCAAAATACAACAAATGTTGTTAAAGTGCTATGTGCATTTGATAACCTGAAAATTCAATTTACAGTTTATAAAGTGCCTAGTGCATTTAGCAGCCTCACAACAGGATTCTATGTCGGAACATAATAAAGTGCTTAGTGCATCCTTAAAAACAGATATATTTTACACTTGAATCATTTGTTACTAGCATGAATTAAGAACAGTTTTACCAGATCATTATTAGGGCAATTGCCTACACATAATAAAACCTCACTTACAAAAAAGCCCCATATGATATAAATAACCCTAAAATCAATAATGGACCAATAGGAGTAAGAGACAGATTGAAAATAAAGAAAAATGTGCATGTAACTGTTGTTCCATTGTGTTGCATTGATACTTCAACAAAGAATATCCATTGGTTGCCCTTACAAGAAAAAGAAGTGAAAGAATAAAAACTAAAAGACTAGAGAGGTCAAGAATTCTTGTGAATCTCGGAATGGTAAAAAAGTAAATAGACCCTCTAATCATTGTGATTGTGAGAAAACATAACACCCATGTTTGAAACAGTCCAAAAAGCGAAAACAATCAAATATATTTACCATGTGGGTTGACGCAATCCTATAATGCAATATATTATAAAAAAGCAATATATTTTAAACAAAGAGAAAATTCTTGAATACGCATAATATTTGAGGTAACTGGAACCCAACTCAGCATGCCACAGTCTGGGATCGTCTTTGGCAAATCAATGTTTTGCTTAGATTACTCTTGAGCCCTATTAAGTTCCTACGAATGTGTATAATTCTTCATCTAGGTTGTGGCCCTGGGGTTTCTTTGTCTCATAGTCCAAGATGTATCTGGTTTCCATTTGTTGCAAGAGGAGTTCTCGGTTTCCCCCCCTTGCTGTTTTTTGGATAGCATGTATTCCAAAGTATCCAAAACTGTCGAGTTTTCCTCCGTGCTTTTCTTGGAAATGTAGGGCCATTGGGTATGTTGGATCAACATTTTTGATTGCTCTGCTATGTTGCAAAATTCTAAGTTTTAACTTGCCGATCGTGCTCCCTACATACCACTTATCGCACGGGAAGGAAAGGACATACACAACGTACTCTGTTTCGCAAGTGATTCTAGATTTTATGATCACATTATTGTTCAGAACAGGATGTTGGTATTGTTTGATATTTTTTGCAAATTTGCAAGCCTTACATTTGGTGCATCTTTGAAAGCCCTCTGGGTTGGTACTTAACCAGCTTAGAGTCACAGGTACTGTTCTAGGGCTCATATAACTCGATACCAAATTATCTTTCAAAGAGGCTGAACGACTATAAGTAATATTGATGTTAGGCCCCAAGGTACATCCCAGATGCTCGTCCTGCCTAAGTACATGCCAATGATTGTGTATTATTTGGCGAATGTTCTTAGAGGCTTTGCTGTATGTCAAAATGAGACGTGTCTCTTGTTCTTCTGTTTCATTTTCAATATGAACCTTGGGCATTAGCAAAATCTTGCGATCCTTTTGCCGTACTTTATGAAAGGCTCTCTCCAACACTTTTTTTGGGTAACCTCTTTGCTGGAATCTTTGTGCCATTAGTCTACACTCCTTATCATAAGTTTCCAATTGCGAGCAATTCCGTCTAATGCGGATGAATTCACCATAAGGAATGCTCCATTTTAATGACGTGGGGTGGTTGCTCTTAGCATGTAATGGTGTGTTGGAGCTAGTTGGTTTTCTATACAATTCGGTCACCAAACTGTCATTGTCCACATTGACAAGTATGTCCAAATAGACAATGGTGGTCTTGCTGTGGCTCTCGGTGAACTGAAGATTGTATTCATTTATATTAAGTAACTTCACAAACTCCAACCATTCGTCTGCGGGTCCGTCCCATATTACAAATAAGTCATCTATATAACGCAGCCACAGGACCACCTTATCTGTTAGGTGACTGTTGGAGGGGACCCACACTACAGATTCTTCCCATCATCCCATCATTAGATTTGCATATGAGGGAGCAAACGTAGTCCCCATGGCTGTACCTTGCAATTGGGTGTAGAACTTGTTGTCAAATAAGAAGCTGTTATTTGTTAAGCAAAGATTGATCATTTCTAAAATCATCTTACCATGTTCAAGATAATTCAATAATCTGGTGTTTAAGAAATGCTCACAGGACTTTACTCCATCTGTATGTCTGATCGAAGTGTACAGGGAGACAACATCTAATGTGGCTAGTAGATATGACTTTTCCCAAGGTATGCCGTCAATTTTATTTAGGAAATCCTTTGTGTCTTGTAAATATGACAGCAAGCTTGTGACAAATTTGATCAATGTTTCATCTACTAGTTTAGACACATTTACGAATAGTGCCCCACATAAAGTCACTATGGGTCTCCCCGGAGGTCTGGTTTTGCATTTATGAACTTTTGGCAAGAAGTAAATTGTGGGCATCATTGGAAATCTTGGATGCAAATAATTACACGTCTTCCTCCAAAAGACCTTTTTCCTTCCATTTCATCAGCAACTCAAGAAGTTGATTATTCATTTCTAATGATGGATCCTTGTCCAGCAGTTTATAACATTTCTGATCCCTCAGTTGTCTATTGGCCTCAGTAATGTAATCAGACCTATTCATAATGACAATACATATATATATATTTATTAATTACAGGGTCTGCGGTAGCGGCCCTGTAGTTATGGTTAAGGTTCTCAACCCATAGGAAGAGCACTTTTTGGACTGTTTATAACATATATATAAATATATATATATATATATATATATATATGTATATATATATATATATATATATATATATATATATATATATATATATATATGGCATTTTAAAATAACTTAACACATAACATTATCTTGTCTGAATACATGTACATGCCTATTTGGCATTAGAAACGTATGGAGGGACTGTAATCTCACTCTGTACAATGAGGGTTTATTGTGTTATTTGTAGCGAGTAGTAATGTGAAATTTCAACTGTAATAAGGAAATAAACTGACTAACCAGCTGCAGTACCTTATTATAAATTGAATGTTGTTGGCACCTCGGTCAAACAGCTTCATTTCAATGAACATAGTAAGCGCCAGTTTATGTCTGCATTTCCCCGGAAGTAGTCAGTACGCACTGGTCCTGCTTCCAGGTCGCCTCCCGTCTGCGCCCCTCTCCCTAATTCCCATCATACCCACTCTCTGTCCAGCCAAGGCCCCTTTCTCTCACCGGAAGTGGCGAGTGTGACTTCCCATGGGTTTTCCGCAGATCTGCTTCTATCCTCTCTGTTCTGCACCTTGTCACCCCTCCATCACTCATGTCCCTTCGGTATTTTTGACTGATCATCACCACTCTACCGCCATACAATTAGAAAGAGGCCTTCCTCCTCCACGTGGTTCTCAAGCCTTTATTTATGAGCCGCCATCTTCTAGTGGTGGCAGCGAACAGGTTTACCTGGTCCCATCCTAAACGGATTGGCGGTCAGTGTATAACAAGAGTAAACTGCACACAGGGGACCGCCATGCTGTTGGGACCCCTTCATGCCAGTCTACGTGTTTATAAAGCGGTTGTTAAATGAATGAGCAAAAGCAAGAAAAATCGCTGTTTATTATTTTAAGCTCTGTTTAGTAGCAAATATACGTGCCTCTTGCAGCTTAAGCATTTCAAGGGCATTTACCAATGGATTCCAATGGAATCTGTTGGCATTTACCAGTGCTAAATGATGGTGGATTCCATAGGAATCTATAGATTGTGCGCCTGAATGAAAATCTCCTGCAGGCATATAATGAATTGTAGAGATGTAGGAGGAAAGCATGGCGGAAAAGAGAATTCATCTTTGTGCCTCTTCTCCCCCTTCAAAGGAATTGAAAATGGGCCGAAGGAGTGCATTCAAGCATAAACACACTACGGCTCGCATTTGTGCCTTGATTTCCCCCATCCCATGTAAAATGACCCCATTGTGTCCTGATCGCAATCATGTTTCCTGGTGTCATAACATAGCATCAGGCCAGCTGTTAATAACCATATTCCGTACAATTGGGGACAATACTGATTCCTACTTGCTCTTACACCTCTCGACTGGCTTGAACCCATTAACCGGGGTTGCACGCAATTCCAAGCTGTTATTGCCCACACATGTGGGCAACATGGCGTCATTACAGCAACCTATTGCCATCACCATGTCCCCTACAAAGCTCCAGAAGCAAAGATCCAGCACCTGGTAGTCTTAACTAATCCGTAGTGAAGGAAGGGACTCTGGCCAATGTGATTGGTCATTTGTATAAAGGTTATGCTTGGGGCAAGATAGGGCAGTGGAACCAAGGAATAGGGGAAATAAAAGGGAGAAAGATAGCAAATGTGCTGCACAGGAAAAATAGGAGGGACAAAAAAGAAGAGAAAGTAAAGGAATGATAAAAAAGTAAACACTGCAGAGTATATATATTTTTTTTATTGTAATTTTTGTAAGTTTTTTTAGTTTATTTTTAGTTTATTCAAACTTTTATTACAAAATAGAACACAGAAACAAGAGACAGAAAACACAAGAAAACACTGTCCTTCCTATCCCTATAGTTATTCACTTCATTTCTTCCTTTGGTACAATCTTTTCTAAAAAATTAATCACCGCACAGGTTAGATGGACATTGTTGCTTGAGCATCATAAACCACCACTCCTCGATATTGTTATTTACGGGTGCATATTTTCCAAGGAACAGGGAACGTTCATATACTAGCTCCTCACAATCTGTTATTACATATTTCAAAGATTCTTCTGAGACTTGACAGAATCTACAGATGTTGTCCATTGTTTTGACATCATGTCTGGTCCAAAGCACATCTTTTGTGTGGTATAAATTTAACAATAGTCTCATGAATTTATTGCTTTAGATATTTAGGTAAGTGATCTAAGCTATTTGCCGCTAGTCCTAACTCTAATGAAGTCTTCAAAACAGCTCGATTTTCTGAGTTCTGTATCGAACTCCAATGACGTTTTTTTTGGCTAGTTGGGGAGTAGCCATCACTGTTTCCCACTTGATGTCGGCAGAGTCAACAATTAACATTATTTTGTTGACCCAACAGCTCATCAATCCTTCATGCAGTCTTTGCGTTGATGCTGACAGAATCCTATACGCCGGTGCTGGTTCATTCAAATGTATTTTCCTTACGGACACGATTGATCTCCATAGCATCGTCACATATAATGAATCAAGGCCGAGCTCATGTCTGATTGATTTTATTGAGACGTATACTGGGAGTCTGAGAACACGTCTCCAGAACTTGCCTTCTAATGTGTCCCAGCAGTGAAAGCTCAGATTCCACCCCGCTTCAGAACCAAAGCTGATCGCTGGGACAACTTTCTGTTTGTAAAATGTCAACACTGGAATTGTTGTGAATTTGCCGTATTCTGCGTGTATGCGGGCTCCCTGTAAGGCAATGTTGTCCATGCGTTTTATTGGATCTAACAACCATTCTGACTCTCTTATTGAATTTTTAAAGAGTATTCCTAAGTAGCTAATAGAAGAGACCTTTTCTATATTTTCGTGACCAATAGACCACTTAAATGCAGAATCCTTCTTAGTAAACACCTTGCCGATGGTCAGGATCTTTGTCTTTTTTCATTTATTGTTAGATCATTTGCTTCACAGTAAGTTTGAAGACTAATGAGGAGCCTCTGTGGCCCAATTTGTGTGAGGTCCATTAACACAATATCGTCAGCATAAATTGCCCAACTAATGTGTTGCCCATTCACCTTTGGCGGGAAGCATTTGACATCTCCCAATGCTGATGAAATATCTGCAATGTACAATTTGAACAATAAAGCTGCTAGTGGACAACCTTGTTTCACCCCATTATTGGTGGGTATTTTGTTTGTTAGCTCACCCTGAGCATTCATACGCACACACACTGTGGTGTTTGAATGTAGGGCTATCACTGGATTTAATAACGATGGTGGACATTTCCACCTGGACAGCTTTCCCCACAATTTGGCTCGATTAATTGAGTCAAATGCTTGACGCATGTCAATAAATGCCAAAAAGATCTTCCATTTTTTTTTCAGCATCTCCAATTTTAACAGGGTTAGTATCAGAAGGTTTACCTCAGTCCCCACACCTTTGGTAAAGCCTGTTTGTGTGCAGTCCATCAAACCTGCACCATTAGCCCATCTCATTAGTTTGCGTTGTGAGCAGGATGCAAAGATGTTTCCAATGGTATCAAGAAGAGCAATCGGGCGATAGTTTGCGGGGTCATCCCGATTTCCCTTCTTGAACACAGGTACAACAACCGCTGTTCGCCATGAGTCTGGTACTTCTTTAGTTGTTGCAATTAATTCAAATAGGTATGCGGTGAAATTGGACCATTGCTCTTTTTTTTCGTTCAGCATGATATTAGTTATGCCGTCAGGCCCTGCAGCCCTTGAATTTTTTAGATGTTGGATTACAGCTGCAATGTCTGCGGTATTCTCTATCACATCCCGGGTAACGGTGCTGTCTGTTGTCTGAGCACTACTACAAGAGGGTGCAGCACCAAATACTTTGAGGAAATGTTCTTCCCATTTCATCTTCGAGATGCTGTTCGACTGCATTACCTCTTGATGCAGAGTGCCTTGGTTTAAGATCTTCCAAATTTCTCTTGACTTTTGATTCAAAATTAGCTTTAGCATTTGTTCGCCTCTTTCCTGATCTCTCAAAAAGAAGAAAGACTTCAACCAATTTCTGTATCTCAACTTCCTCTTTTTAATTTCTGATTCTACGTTATGACTCTGTTGTTTCTTGAGGAGTCTTATATCTTTAGGTAGGATCTTTTTTTCGTTGCACACAGTACGGCTGAAGACATGTTTCTGTTCTTGAGACGATCTGGCTCCTGGTTTAATTATGTCACAGAATTTTGTCAACATAGGTGCGAAATTTATTTTACTTCTTGGAGACAGGCTTCCCATCCGAAGATTTTGTGAGAATTTATCTATTTTGGCAGCATTGATTTGTAGTCTGTTCCCACCGTGATTAACCTCAACGGCGATCTCATAAACTCTCTCAGGTGTGAATTTGTCGCACATCCAATGTAGATGCAACGGATCGTGGTCGCTGTTAGAATATACCATTGGGCAAAGTAAAAGAAAAGAGGGTGAAAATGCAAAAAGAAAATAGATTAACAAATGAGAAACGTAAAAGGAGGGACAACACGAGATGAGACAGAGAAAATAAATTGCAGAAAAAGAAAAGAACACATTCTAAAAAGTTATGAATGAAAATATAAATGTCAAATACTCCAGAAAAAGCTAAAAACCTTGCTCTTTATGGAACACTTACTGCCAAACGAGGACCACGGACTTACAGGAACACCCTGCGCCCACCCCCACTATGGTGTCCTTCCTTTATTGTGCAGGGCTCTGTTGCCTTCTATATAGGTTAGTGTTAGATAAATCACTTACATACTTTCAAACAATGCTAAAAAAACAAGAGGTAGAAAAATATATACAAATATAAATAGGGGCTAAAACCACACAAAATGAATTTGATGGATAAAATAAATTGACACCAAGGATTTGTGTGGGTTCTCTGACACCCAGGTATTCCATCAAATAAACACCCCACATACTCATAAATAGGTTATTGCAAGTCACCCCATAGTCCTGTGAAACTATAAAAGCACCCCGCCTGCAGCCTCATGCCTGTAGGGCCATTGGACCTTTTTAATGACATGCAATATCCTTGTTGCACAAGGTTTGGGGTACCTTATCCCATAATTCCAATTGATTTTGCGCCTCTCCCCAGGATGTGTGAATCCCTTTAGGCACCCCCCCCCAACATCTTTCATTGAACACAGGAGGGTCTGAATGCTGGCAAATGGCTTCATTGAAGGCGACCTACTTAGATACATTCTCCAGATTGGGTGCTTAGTTGCAGATACCGTTTTTTCGGTTACATGTCATTTCATCGTGGGATGTTTTTTCGCTGGGTTTTTTACCGCTAATATTTTAATGAAAAAAACCATAAAAAATGTTTTACATTATTTTTGGGGGGTCCTCCCCAACCCCTTTATGTTTTTACCTATTCCCAAACACCCACATCCCATATTTATATTTTTCTAACCCCTCAAAAAAGAAGTCCGATGGGTTTTTTCATTAAAAAAACCCAGCGAAAAAACATCCAGCGATGAAAGGAGGTTGTACCGTTTTTTCCAAGCCACCTTTATTCTTCTTACACATGGCAGTGGGTGTTTAAAAGATGTGTGCTTCGTGAACTATTGCCCTGACTTTACTGATGGGGATGGACTTCCCATTTTAGTCTCCACAAGTGATTTGTATGTATTGTTTGAATGTTTGTATAATGGTACAAGGAGCATAGCAATGAGGGCATGCCAGCGAACCTGGCAGTAATTATGCCTGACTCAAAGCCTTCCATCCATCACTTTTTGGTTATTACATATTTTATGCAGGGTCGCTGCGAGGATTTATGTCGCCTCGAGTGAAGTGACCTTTGGATGCTCGCTGCCTTGCACTGGGAGGGGGGGGTCAATGGGGCCAGATGCGGTGCTTCAAGGGCCTTTCAGGTTCCCGGTGAAGCTTTGGTGGCTGAAGTAACTTGCCTCGCTGTTGCACAGCCCCTGGTTGCATGATTCCTGCTTTCTGCACACCGAAGTGGAGTGACCTTCAACGCTTAGTGACGGTGCTTAGATTTATTTATTTATTTATTTGTGTTGCTTGTATAGCGCGGCAAGCCCTGAGGCATCTGTGCGCTTGCTTACATCGAAAAGGATCACAGTTGTTGCAGAGATTACAATAGTACACTCACATTTACATAAATTACATAGTTTGCACAAGTGGAGGTTTTTACCTATCTCCCCATATCACAGCAAACGTCTGATTGGTTGGGTGAGGTTGGTATATTGGACCCTGGAGACGTCAGTTAGATGTGCAATAGATCAGAGACATCCTGCAGTCTTCACACCACCCTCTGATGGTGTCCCGCATTCGCCCCTAAAGCTTTCAAGCATGCTTTTTTCCTCATGCCTGCCAGCTTGGTGCCTGGGACCCCTTGGCTCACGTGCTGTTCCTCCTGCAAACATGTACTGCCATATTACTTGCCTCGTGTGACCTTTTCCATGCACTCACATCTCCTGTCCCACATTGACACCTCACTTTGAGTTCCTTAAATGCTCTCTGTTGCCCCCCGCAGATCTCCAGAGACCATCCCTTCCTAATTATGTTCCTTATCCCGGATCCGTCTGATACCTCAACCACCCACTTCCCCCCTTGACACCCCCAGACCCTCAAACGTGCTCATCAGAGATGCTCCTTTGCCATTCCTGCCCACCCTGTGACCCAGTAATGAACCCCCAAATCTTCATCCCAACTCGTCCTGCTATCTTCCTTTCCTAATTATGACCCCGAAAAGCACATTCTGTCCCTCATCCCAGATCCCACTGGCAACTCTTGCTCCCTAGAGACACCTCCAGGCACGCAAACGCCCCATATTATCCTTTCCCACTTTTGCCCACCCTGAGAACCCGCTCTTGATCCCAGGTTTGCCTGCGTTGCCCTTCTGAGTTACAGCCCTTCTTACTCAGTGCTTGGAATCTTTGAAAGGCTCGGCTTCCTCCTGTTTGCGCTTCTCCTCATGGTTTCCCCAAATCTCGGGAGGATAGCTCAGGGGCAACGTGCCCGCCTTGGAAGCAAGACGGATAGCTCAGGGGCAATGTGCTCACCTTGGAAACAAGACGACATGGAGAACCACAGGTTCGATCCCCGGGTCCGTGCTTAGAAACCTCTGAGTAATAAGCAAGTTATAAATATCATATCATATTCAAGGAATATCAAGTTGTTTTTTAACTCATTGCATCCTTTGTACATTGAAATGATCTTATATTTTCCTATGAAACCCTTTGATGAACAGAATGCATCTCATTCTTTGTGCATCATTTAATCTGGGTGGAACTTTGCCTGTATTGCCTATAATCGCAGTTGCCTTCAGCCTCGGGTACAGTGTGTCACTGTGTGGCCTAGTAGAGTCACGTGGACTTGTTTGCCAATAGTGTTCTATTCGCACCCTGCCCCGCCGCCAGGTCTCAGAGACCCAGACCGCATATTCACTGGTTCCTAAAGAGATGAAGACATTGAACTTCAAGGCACTCTGGAAAGCTCCGCCCTTGGGAGAGCGGTTTATTCAGCGATGTGATTCAGCAAAATTGCCCTCATTGCGTGACCTCTCCCTGGGGAATAAAAGGCACAGCTTGTGTATGTCAGATCTGACACCCTTGAAATTAACAAAGACATTTCTTGAATTGTTGCAGGAAATTAACCAGCCCGGGCAGTGCCTTTTCTCAGAATGTCCTTTCATTGGACCCAAACAGCCCAGAACCGTGTTTCTGTGAGGAAAACTCTGTACTGATCCGGTGAACCTCTATAGTTGAGGGATTCTAATAGCCACTCTCTGCGTCATGTTTCAGCGCTTCCTGTCTTATTGATACACATCACAGGACACGTAACAGACTCTCCCATGAACACTTCACCAACAAAGCACTGCAACCTCTGCATTCAGGCTTCCACCGGATGCACTCCCACAGGAATCCTACACTCGTTTCTAAGTCATTCAGCTGCTTATGGCAGCGCCTACCACTATCAGCTGATATCACCATCGGCCATCCTCCATCTTTATGCCAATTGATATCTGCCACTCTTGGCAAGGTTGCCCTCAATATTCAGCCTTCAATCATATCTGTTCTGGCAGCACAGGGTCATCACACTTCCGGTGCTTCGCCTACCAATCACAGCGCTCCTATTCAGTGTCACGCTGCTTGTCTCACTATCTGTGAGCATCCCTCAGGGATGTGTCCTGGATCGCTCTGTTTACAAAGGTACCCATGTCAACATCCTGCTTTCATTTTTCAATTTCCTAATGTCATGACATTCTTCTTCGTAGCAGAATCCGCCTCATCTCCAACAACAACTGACCAATGTCCTCCCTTCTAGATGCTCCTGGGATGGCGATACGGTGCCTATGCCAACCACAACCAAAACTGGAAGGAACTACTTACCATCAACGTGGACACCCAAATGCACTCCCACCACAATCTCATTGCCTCCTGGCAACACAAACTCATCCATGTGTTCCTGGACCAGCTCTGCACTTTTCTATTGTCTGTCCAGTGTCTGCCTATATCTTTCTCAACAGCAGAAGGTCTGTTCCTACCTCACATTCCACTGGACAACAATCGTGCCCAGTGCTTTAGTCCTTAGCAGTCCTGACTACTGTAACAGCCGTTTCATTGGCCTTTGATGGAAAGAAGATCACTGTAGCCACCCGTAGCCTGTAGACCACCCTTTAGATGCTCTCCTATGTCCTCTGTCTGACGCCATGCCCGGTGGTACACAGTGCACTATTCCGCAAGATGTCTTTATCCTGTATTCAGATCAGTGAACAGACTCACACCCTATATTGGACTCAAACCATCTCTGAACCCAAAAGGCAGCCTCGCCACACAAAGCCAGCATGACATTACCACCCTAAAGCCGCCTGGCCCTGATCCACATCACTTGCACGCCCTCAATGGAAGTTTCATCTTCAACATGGCCATCTACAACCACCCTCACATACCAGAGTACCTACCAAAACTACACACAGAACTGGCAGCTGCAACTTGAGCATCCCCTGGTCTGCACTGCATAGAGTGTGTTGTGAGTTTTAGTCCACTTACCTTCCTACCTCCCTCACATTCTCCCCACCATAGTATATGATGTTTACTGGCAGTGCCTGTCGTTTGTAATCCATGGCCATTAACTTTTTTTGGCATATCGTGTTATTAATCATACGCAAAGGTGATACAATGTAGTATAAATATCAATGGTTAACATCAACATTACATTTTGTGCCAATCCTATACGATCCTCGGAATGATTTGTATTTGTATTTTATCATATTTTATATAGCGCTTTGTAACAAATCGCTTCACAAAGAACAATCAGCAGTACAATAAAATCAGCCTAAACAATTTTGTTCAAGATCAGCCAGTAATAATCAGACAGGTGACTGAAGGAAGTGACTTTTTAAGGAAGAACAAAATAGAGTAGGAGGTTATAGAGCAGAGAGATAGAGGAAGAAGAGTCCAGTGAAGAGGGGCAAGCAGTTGAAAAGATCGAAAGCGAGATTGTGCACAAGGGGCCGAGGAACAGTAAGTAGGAAGAGTCCAGCAGAGCGGGGAGGCCGAGGAGGAGAATAGAATGAGAGAAGATAAGCAAGGTAATCAGGAGCAAGACCATAGAGAGATTTGAATACTAGACAGAGGAAATTGAATTTGAGCTGAGAATGAAAGGAAAGCCATCCAAGAGAGTCAAGAGAAGAGGAGATTGAGTCACGATAGGGAAGTAAACAAAGTGAACGAATGACAGAATGATAGATTTATCTAAGAGGGTCTTGGCGAGAGCAAGGAAGACCAAAAAGTAGAACAGAGCAGTAGAACAGCAGGGAAAAGAATAGTGAAGAAACCAGGAGCTTAGTGGCATGAAAAGTAAGAAAAGGGCACATTTTACGAATATTGTAGAGGTGAAAACGACAGGCACGTGAGGTGAGTGAGAAATGATGGGTGAAAGAAAAATTAGAGTCAAGCAAATGATTGTGCATATCATTTGCCACAATGCCCCAGCAGAAGCACTCCCTCTGCCATGCCCTCCTCCATGTCTCAATCTTTTGATCTAGCGGCACTGGCACAGGTTTTTAGCACCACCGCGGATTGTTTGGCACCATATAAACAGTGGGGTCATCCCTCTGAACTTTTGACGAATGAGGACCCCAAGTCATTTCGACCTAAACTCAGAAAGGCCGAGCGGAAGTGAGGGAAAACTTATTGTCGATCTGATAGGATATTGTTGCGTTAAGTTACTTCTTCTTAGCGTAAAGCAATTAGAGAAGCCAAATTCAGGTACTACACTGGCAAAGTTGAATCAGCTCTTAACCTGCTTAGGGATTTATATGATCTCGTACATTCTCTATCCTCTGTATCTACTGTTCGGATGGGGATTAGCCCCTTGTAGTCTCTATGTGACTCTTGATCCAATTTTCTTAACAAGAAGATTATGGATATTCAGGACAAAATCGTCTAGAAACAATTGTTCCAGAAAGAGTTCCATACAATGCCCTGCTCCCTCCATCCCGTACTCCCACCACTCGATCATTGCAATGTCACGATTTCCCTTCTGTGTCTTCTGCTCTGAACTCCAACGATCTCGTAGCCATTGCCAATCATTTAATTTACTTCTGTTGGATGATCAAAGAGTCCTCGATGTCGACGACCTGCTGTTCCATGGCGTTGACTCTTTCATTCACCTTCCGCATGTCGGCACGCAGAAGGGAAACGTCCGTTCCCACCTCCTGAATATCGGTTTCCAGTGATGACCTAGACTTTGATTGCCATATGGCAGCCACAAGACATTCCATGGTGACTCCTTCAGTGGCCACGGCAGTTCCAGATGAATCGTTCCTGGCTGGGGATGAGTGCTTGCTCTGCCTACTCTTGGCGCTGACATATTGTTCCTCCTTCTATTGCCCCTTCATCGTGGATCTGACGTACAATGTTTGCTCCTTATGATATCGAGCTGCAATCATTCAGACCTCATCTGAATAGACCTGTCTTTAGCTGTGCAGGGCCAGTAACTATGAATGGCCAATCAATATAGTAAAGCCGGATCAGGTTGAGGTGCAAGATCCCACTTCTTCTTCGCCAGGAGGGCATCTGCAACCCCTCCAAATTGTGAAGGTCCTCCAGGCTGTCCCCCTCGGCACTGACAGGTGAAAGTAAAGACAGCAAGGACAGATGTGACCTCTATGCACTCAGCCACTGCCATGCACTCAATGAGTGTAACTCTGTTTGAATGGACGCCACCGTCCTTCCTTCATACTGCTCTTGGCATCCACAAAACTCTGTGGTTAACCTCGGGTAGTCACTGTGCTTGTCATTTTGCTCAAGCTGACAAGAGGAGGACAGAGAGCCTTCCCCGCTTCCAGAGCACATTGCCTTTCACCCTTGGGGCTCTCACCATCCGGACACTGCTATGGAGGGCCACCACTGCTCCCCACCGCACTCAGGTCCTGTCCATGCCACCATCCAGCTGGCACAACTATTTCAATGGCTGCCAGCCGCTCCCTAATATTTCTCTTGGCCTCAGTTCCACTGGTCGGTTTCTCAGGCAAGATGGCGCCCATCCTGAGCTCTGACACAGTATCGTATCCACTTTCAATTCCATGTCAGATTTAGTAGGATTTAGAGACGGCAAGCCGCAGAGCTCTCGGTGAGCGCATCTAGCCTGAACATGACTTTTTAATCAAAATGGTCACTAATTAAATCATTGCAAAATAAAAAATAAAACATTGTGTTGTATTGCCTTATGTTGTCCCTTGGACTTGCATAGCGGACACCGTGGACAAGACTTCAACTAGCTGCTGCAGGTAATGACACAACCAAGAGCACAACAATGGTTGACCCCGAACATAGCAAAAGCAGCTCCTCAAGCTCTTCAAGATCAATGAAAAGAAATCAGAGAGGATCCTTCCCCAATTTGTAGAGGGAAAGAGAACTACCAATCTAACCTTGTGGGTACTTAAAAAGGCCAGAAAAAAACAGTGTGCATTCATGTCAGGGTAGGGGGATTGGCACCAGGGAAACCGAAATAGTGGGTTCTTGGTGTGGATGAAGTAATGGGTTCTTGGTGTGGATGAAGAAATGGGTTAGTCCCGCTGAATTCATGAATTCTGGTGGAAAAAAGTTGGCTACGGTGGGGAAAGGAGAAGTGCATCGTGGGAGGTGATTGCCAGTCTAACAGTGTGTATTGACTACAGCTGTTCTCTGAGCCTTCCAATGCCCGTCCAGTCAGAAGACCCCTTGAAAAGATCTGTTTTCACCACCTTACGAAAGTGCGACATCTTGGTCACTCCTTCGGGTCTGGAAAAAGGCCGTCCCATAGCTTTAGTCTCTGAATTCCTAGCGTTTTGCTCATGCTTGTGTACTTTCACTTTTCTGGGCAGTTGGTTTGTGACATGAATAAGTGTAGACTTCTGATCTCAGCATGTCATGGTCCCACTTATAATGTGTGCGCAATTCAAAGTACGTTAAACTTGATCCTGAGGTCATGGCAAGATAGCAAAGCATCCTAAGGGCAGGCTTAATATGGATTGTGTTCTGCCAGGTTGAAGGCTAGTCTTGCTGCCTGAGTCTGCAAGCTTTGTAATCTTTCAGGCAGTAATGTTTGGGATGCTGGAGTAGACCACAATTCATAGTACAACTCAAGAACAATGCCAATCATGTATTGAGATGCATCCAGATGTTGGGCTTTCTGAAGGAAGAAGCTCAGCAATGAGTGAGCCCCACCCAGAGCTGTATGTAGGAATCATCTTTTCTAGGAATTTAGGGTTTAGTCCATGGAGGCACGTGCTTGACAAACAAAGTAGCTTGAAGTCAATAGTGGCCTGACGCGGGAAATGGATCCGAGGGCTGAGCGAGCCGTCTCATTTCTTAATGCCGTCGATCAATCGACTAGCTCCACTCTGCACCGATTGCAGGCATTAATTTGATATGCGCCAAAACCGACGTAGATGGAATTTACATAATGCAGTGTAGAAAAATTAAAGCACGGCACGGTTCAGTGTGAATAGAAAAGAGCATTCTTCCGTGAGAGCGAACAGAGGATTCCGATTGACGATCAAGAGAATCAGGTGGCTTCTTGCGGAGGTTCTTAGAAGACCTGTTGGAGTTGCAGCTTATGGTTGAATGCGATTTTAAAGCCACTCCTTGGCTTATCCTACATTAGTTTCCCTTCTTCTGCTCTCCAAAAATGAACATCCTCATGGTGTAGTGTCCTAAACGCTTTTAACCACATACGCCGTGTCCACCAGTCCCACGGGCCATGCTCCCAGATGTTAGAGTAGTTGATCTTATGATCTGATTCAACAACTAAAAAGGTCCTCTATTCGTGGGGAGCTGAATACCTGGGCCACAAAAGGTTTTACTCCCTTGAGTTAATTTTAGTTGTGCCTTACTGTCCACTTCCAGTGCGCCCACAAGTTACCTGGGGTGACATGATGGGGCTTGTGCCGGAAGTGGTGGTCACGAGCTCTTGTTCCCGGCGGCGGGAGAGATGCCTGGCTTAATAGAAAGACGCTCATGCCGCCCTTTTTTGCTACTTGAGACATTAGGCGTCATGGGGAGTTGCGCTGCCTGCGACTCCTGCTGCTCTGCAGCAGGTATTTTAGGAGAAAATAGTCCATGTGATTTATTTGAGATGTTATGTTTTTTCCTAATGTGTTATGGGTCACTGGAGGTTCCCATAGACCCACCGAAATGTAGTAGAAAAGCAAAAGAAGGATAGTGTTATAAGCAATTATCTTGAATACACATTGAGGTTCCTTCTAAAAATCCCATGGGGTTAGGGCTCCCGGGACGTGGGGATTGACACCCTGCTCGAATCTCAGAAGGACAAATAGCTGGTGTTCAATCTATTCAAACCTGTACATCCTTTCCATCTGCTGGGAGGGGTCCACTGGTGTTAGCCTAGTCTTCAGTAGGCAGGTGCCTGTGGCACGCTTTGTAGAACTGTGTTAGCTGGCACACATGCGTCAGACTCAGAGGGCCCCGTGCCCACCTGTGCAGACTCCTTACATCCTGTGAAGTAGTGCTATACCAATAACTAACTACAAATACATGGTGCCATCTGATCAACCCTGCCAATCACTCCAGAGGTTGTTACAGGGACACATTTAATATGTAAGAGGGCCAATATTACTAATTGTGCACCTCTGCTGGTCTGTGGGCATTTGGAGCGTTTCCCTTTGTGCAATGCCCGTTGTTTTTCAGAACTATATATCTTTTCCTGTAATTTATGATTTTTTTTCCTTGTTGAAAAAACCCGTCTGATCAGGGACGTCATTTTACCAAATTGCCAGGGGTAGCGGAAGTGACATCACACAGTCCTTGACCACTGTACAGAATTCCAGAAAGACACATTATTTGGTATTCCTATTCTTTCTTATTTAGGGTCAGTGCTGAAAGTGTTAGACTTGTGGCATTCCTGTTCTTATTTTTCTTATTTTTTTAAGGGGCCTGAACAAGAAAGCCAGCCACTCCAGAAGTAAAGAGCCACATGGTGCTGGCCACAGCCCAGGAGCTTGCATTACAAAAAAACAAAACAAAAAGACATTGGGCCTCATTACGACCCAGCCGTAAAAGGCTGCGGCGCCGGTAACCCCTTCACGCCTTACTACGAGGTTCCTTTGCGGCTCCCGACCTTAACGGCTGGTCTGGACCAGCCGTTAAAGTAGGGACCCGCAAAGGGACCTTGATGGCAATTACGGTACCACAATTTGCGGTACTGTAATTGCTGCCTTCCCCATTCCCATTGAGGCCTATGGGGCAAAAATGGGAATGGGGAAGGGCCATGGAGAAAGGGGGAATTACCGCCCCGCCAACCTTGGAATGGGGTGGTAATTCCCCTTTCTCCATGGCGGACTCCGGCATGGACCATGGTGCTAATAGCACCATGGTTTAGCGCCGGAGTCCTAATGAGGGCCATTTTCTTTATTTTTTTATTTTTTTAGAGGTCGCAAGGGAGACCTCAGAGGTCACAGTGGCGACCTCTGGTGACCCCTAAATGACGTCCCTGCATCTGATAAACAACCCAAAGGATTAGGCAGCAAACGTGCCCTTCCATAACGAGTCTCGTAATGAGCACAAATCGGATGGCTAGGCCTGGGTGCACTAGAAATGGAGTAATCTCAGGAAGTGGGGGATATCTGGCCATTTTATAGATGGAACCCATGACTCCACAGGGTTCATAGAGACCTAGGAGTTCAAGTAATGTTAATGCTTAGCATGTTTTATCCCAATTTAGTACTTACTGCCACAATGCGTGTCACATGTTTTAGCATCAATCTTACATGAAGGTGTGACGAATTAACTTCCGGGGCACCAGTGATCCAGGGATGAATATCGGTTTCTAAACCATCAATCAGCCCCACACCTCTAGCACACCAGAAGGGATCTGAACATATTGGAAACACAAGCAATTTATAAACCTCCTTATCCAATGGTGGTAACATGGAGGGAACGGCAGGCTTATCTCTGCAAGGTCATGGTCATGGATCGTTGTTAAGTTGTAAGACAGCGAAAATGCTATTATTACCCAATGATAAAAGGGACTTTCCAGTCAAGGTTGTATAAAAATATCGACTTTACTATAATCACACCAGACAGTTCTGGCACACTACAAAATACCACGCAACTTGTAAAGGAATGCAGAGGAGAGACAGTTTCAAGAAGGAAAAGGGATGCACTGTGGATACTGAGAGGAGGGTAGTTGGTAAAGTAATTAATTGCAATAGTTCAAGGATACTTGGTTTCAACACAGATGGAGCAATGGGTCGTAAAATGTCACTGGCGGCCTTCAGAGAAGGACCCGGGGGTCAGAACCATAATGTACCTTGTTCTTGTAGAAGTTCTTGGTGCTCGACAGGGTCAAGTTGGTTTCAGGGAGCTTTGCAGCTCCTGCAACAGAGTTCAAGACATGAGACAGCTGCGGGTATCAGGAGGCAGGCAGTTCGGGGAGCGAGGCTGGACGGACAGCTGCAGGCTGGCTTACATAGCGGCTTGGGTCAGGAATCGTCTGAGTGCTAGTTGGTGGGTCTGAAGCACTGGTAGAGACGTCTCGGAACTCGTTAGCAACTGTGGTGTGACACCAATCAGTGGTGCAGTCAGTTGCAGCTTGAGGTGCTCAACTGGCTCGAAAATCTCCTTTAAGGTGGATGCTGGTTGATGCTTGTCGAAAAACGTGCAATATGTAACTATTTTTGCATTTGAATATTTACACTGCTATTCTTTCAATGGTGTGGCTTGCATTTGGCTCTTAGAAGCAGGCCAGAACCCTCGGCTAAACTCTGGCATGGCTCTACCCATGTGCTCTCTGGCTCGCCCACCTGTAACACAGACCCTCAGGTGCCTTTCCCCACTTACAAGGGGAGGACTGGCATCCAAAAGAGGCCCTGGAAATAATGTTCAAAGTGGCCCCATATTACACAGTTTTAGTAAACTCAACCCTTTTCCTGTGAGAACATTTGGAAATAAAATGGTTTACCACACACAATCAGCCCCTGCTACGAACTATCCGTTCACCTTTTTTTCTTCAGAACTATGCGCCATAATGGTGTCAAAATGACAGAATTCTGCTATAGAATATCACTTTAAATCCATAGTACACCAGGAGCATTTTCTTCTTTAGGACATTCGAAGAGTTGAAGAATCCTGGTATATTGATAGCAATATACCATATGATTTAGCGTTTAGCAAGAGTGGTTGCTGAGTGGGCTGTCTTGCTGTCTCCCACGCTGATCCTGTGCCCTGTGTAAAGATCGACTTTGGATTGGACTCTGTTTGCTTCTGTGGAACTGGAACTTTGGTATAAATTGTTTCTAAAAGGGTCTACTAAGGAACTGATTGACTTTATCCAGCGAATAGTGGCTCATTTTCTTGATTTTTTCTGTTTTTCCATAGTACATTGTGTAACCAGTCCATGTCATTGACGATTATTGGGTCATTTCTCGACTTCCTGCCTGCCCCTTTCCCAGCAACCTCTTCAAAACCATCAACGCTGCGCGTTTAGCGCGCGCGTTTAGCAAGAGTGGTTGCTGAGTGGGCTGTCTTGCTGTCTCGCGTGCAAGCGTGCTGCGGCTGCTTTCTCGCTCTACCTAATTAGCTGCTCACCAACTTAATATGTCAACTACGGTCAGTAAAAAATTCAAATTAACGTCAGGCATGCCTGCAATTAATTCTGGGCAATTATTTAACTTAGAGATGGCAGCGAATAAAATTAATAATAGACTAAATCGCAAAAAGCATAATCTCCAGCGCTCAATGTCACTTTCATCTGATATTCGTTTGTATTATTCCCAAGACACCATGTCCAGCTTAGAGAGTGGGTCTAATGTGTGTTTGTCAACCAGTCCTCCGACACTTTTGACCCCAATACAATCACTATGTTCGGAGACTGGGTTAGAGACCGTGTTGGCTGAGGCCAGTGTGAGTGACACTTCTGGAACTTTGCCCATTACTAGCACATATATAAAACCTATTGGTGTTGATGAAGTCGAAAATATGAATGAAATCCCTAGTACATTGATTGTCGCGGATGTGCATGTAACTTCCAAACTTTCAAGCGAAGTGACAGACTTGACTCTTGTGACAGCCTGTATTCTGGATGATCCTCAGGGTGGTGGAGAGTCCCGGACCCAGGTTGATGTGTGCACGCAGCCAATGTTGGAGCCCATTTGCTGCACAGTAGCAGCCCAACATCGTTTGCGTGCTGCCCATGAGGAGCTTGTTCGAGCAGGGGAAATTGATGTGGAAGTCATGGAATTCATGAACACTTCGGGAGGACCGAGCTCTCCCTTAGCTGATGTTATGTATATTTGTTCAAATACTGGGGATTTAATTCAATTACAGCCAGATAATACAATGGGGTTAGAAAACCAGGTAAGCAATTCTAGAGGAGTGGTGAAGTCTACTGAAAATTGTTACCAAACCCCCCCAGACAATAATCAAATGTCTAACTCCAATTATATTGATGAATCGCCCTCTTTCATTGCTCCGACTCCTCGAAGGACAAGGTTTGAGGAACCCCATTGAGAGTCTGACTTTTTCATTAATAAGAACTGCTCCAAGCGGTTTTCTTTTCCGGAAGCCCCGGCGCTTAATAATACTCTTAGCGCCATGAATACTGCGTTGCTTGCATTAGCGAAACTTTACGAAGTACTAGATGGTAAGCTCAATCATCAAACCATCCTACTAGAGCAATGCAGTAACGGTATAGCGGTGCTTTCACAAAAACCGCCTGTTGAGCAAGTGACCTTGCGGTCCAATGTGGAGACTGTTCAAGGCTATTGGCCTGATTCATGTAGCACAATGAATGCTGATTGTATACAAGTGTGTGTGCTGGCTGAAACAGAAAATAACCAAAGTCTGTGTGAGGTAGATCCCATTGGTTGTAATCGACCAGCCTTGCAAATGGTTGCGGAATTTGATCCATCTATATCCAATAGAGATACAGTACAAAATAATCCCAGCAAATGTATTGATAGCATAGTTACCCATGACCCTGATGATCTGATCAAGGAGAAAGAGACCTTACCTACCACAGTATTGTCAAACAATACATTTTTTTCATCTAAACCTATTATGATGAATCTAATTAAAACATCGGCGGTAGTTACTGACCCGCTGCCCACTGCCTCCAGAAAACTATTTACGAAAGGCAGAGGTGCCAGATCCCAGGTTGCAGGCCGTAAGTTCATCAAAGCCCTCTCTAGACGTGAACAAACAGCAAAACTTGTAAAAGTCAATTTGGTAAAATCAGGCCCCATCGAAGCTATTCAAACCTTCATGCCTTACGGGCCCCTGGACGATTTGGTCACTATTTCAGCTGGTATGGGTGCCCAAGACTCGGCAGGGTGCATTAATTCTCCAAAAACATTAAATAATATTGACTCCAGTGATAATAACTCCGATGGTGTAGGATCATGTAATGTGGGACAAGTTGACACACAGACCAGGCCACCTACGGGTGGGAGTGATGGGCTTCTGAGTCAAGTGAATCTAGCGGCACTCAGAGAGGAAATTAGAACATCCATCAAATCATACATGTCAGACATACCCGGGGCCTCTACCGAACCTTTGAACAGTGTAAGTTCCATGTTAACCAAGGGTATTAATGCGGAGAAGGTGTCTGCTTTAGTGAAAAATCCAAAAACAATAATAACTAGTGAAACCCATTTACAAAATGGTGTGAATACAAAATTAGGCCCTTTTCTCCCATTGCAAGTCGACTCTACTGGCCGAAGCGAGCTTTTAGCCCTGCCCCGTCAATCAGTAGATGTATCGGGTGTTTCCTTGCCCCAACAACATGGCATATTGCAAATACATGAACAGATGTCGTGGCCTGAAGCTGCTATTCAAACCCAGGACATTCGAGATATTATAAAATCTTCGATTGCAGCTTATATTGGCGAAGCCAGCCAAAGTTACCAAGGGGCCGGAGGTACGCAATTATTGCGTTATCCTGACGTGAGCCAGTTATTAAAGAGTCCGGCACAGCTGGGCAATCGAGTAGCGCAAGGAAATTATATGCCATCAAGTCCTTGTTTCCAGACAAATGCTCAAGCCCACAATATGAATTTCAAGGATGGTAATAAATTACAAGTCAAGTCTAAGTCTAATTGCCTAGTGATTAGATGTCGAGAAGACCCTTATCCCAAATATGTATTAAATCGGGCTAGCATTTTGAACATATGCAGTGAAATCCCGTTCCTGACTGATATATCATCAACAGATATAACCTTGGTTGAATTTACTAATACAAATGACCTTTCTGAAGCAAGAATCCATCTTCAATCGACAATTGTAATGAATATATTGTGGCGATCTAAAACAGTCCTATATGAATTGGGTTTTAATTTGTTTCAAGACCCTTTTATATCAAATAATGTGATGGACAAAGCTCAAATTAGAACATATCAGTCTATCAAGAATAAAGAATCGAATCAGATTGTAAACTCTGCTCCACGAATGGTGGCATCCCAGGCCTTCCTTACTAGATCATAATATAATGCAGGTACAGGTAGCCTACTCTCGTGGAATACGAGAGGCCATAAGCATTTATTTGACCTTGCAAGTAGAGATTTAGCAATTTATGATCTGGTAGCCTTACAGGAAACCTGGCTTGTTGATTGCCCAATCTGGGCGCCTTTTAATATAATTATAACACCGGCCATACAACATCATAGAGGTCGACCCAGTGGTGGTCTATTGCTTGCAATCAAGAAAGCAACAGGCTTTGTAAGTGAAAAATTAGCCTCTCCATCCTCATATTTCCAAATTGTTAGACTCCATAGAGGTGGTGAGCTCTTGGTTATTGTCAACATTTATTGGGGCAGAGGTAATATGACCGCAGAATCTTTTTTTGGGTCACTAAATTCGATTCTCGATCGCCTGACTTTTGAAGGTAACATTTGCCAAACCATCATAGTATGGGATTTAAATCTCCATTTGTTATCACAAACTTGTACTGAACATACTGATGATGAATTAACCTGGACAAATATGATGCACGAGAGAGGATTTGTGATGCTGAATGGTGCCATCATAGGAGATATCCCTGCTGAGTATACATGGAGTAGAGGGTCACAACGGGCAATACTTGACTATGTTTTTGTCCACAAGACATTTTTAAATTGTGTACAATCTATGCAAGTGGTTGCAACCGACCATAGTGATCATAATAAGTTAACTATGCGATATTCAAGGTCATCATCTGTAATTTCGTCTATCGTTGAGACCTATCCCTATCCAAATTTTGTAAATAACAGCGGCACGCGAGTGAGATGGAATAGAAATCGACTAAAACAGTTTCATGCGGCCCTTCTTGTGTCTTCTGGGTCAACGGACTGTTATGTTACAGTAATGCATTTGTTTAAGCAGGTAAAACTGCCAGACCTGAGTGTTCGTTATAAACATTGTCATCCCTTTGACCCAATAGTACAGTCTAAGAAAGCTGAATTGCGAAGAGACCTACGTAATTTAAAATTTGTCCCTATAACCTATCGTTTGCTTTTTAGAACAAAATTAAAAGCATCCTATAGAACATGGCTAAAGGGTCAGAGAGCTGTGCGCTATCAGCAACATGGGGAAACCATGATGTCCCAGATTATTAAGAAGTCCACTAGTGGAATATGGGCTTGCCTAAATGAGGCTACGCATAGAACACAGGACGCTGTTCAAATAAATGCCATTCCAAATGCAATCTGGAAAACCTACTGTGAAAAGCTTTATGCATCGTCCTTTTCGAACTTACTCCCTAGGCTGGTCTTATTTCTTTACCATCACCACCAATGATATACTGATATGTATTAAAAACTTGAGTCGCTCGAGGGTGATAGGCCCGGATGGTCTCCATAATAGCACACTTAAAGATCACCCACAAGAATGGGCAATGATCCTCCATCAGATCTTTAGCAAAGTCATCTCGACAGGGGTCATTCCTAAATCGTGGCAGAAGTCCATCATTCTGCCCATATTTAAGAAAGGGGAGCGTGATGACCCAGCTGCCTACCGCCCCATAGCACTCTTGGATTGTCCTGGGAAGATTTTCGCCCGATTAATCCTGAATAGATTTAACATTTGGTTGGAAGTAAATAACTATCGAGACATCTTCCAAACAGGAATTTTGCCTGGAAATGGGACGACTATAAATGTTATTACCCTTACAAGTATTATTCAGAAGGCTTCCCATCAACACCAGCCACTCTATATAGCTTTTATAGATTTTTAAAATGGCGTTTGACGCTGTTCCTCGTGAACTCCTTTTCAAAAAACGTATGGATAAAAAATGTCCCTGGTCAATTGTCAAGTGGATAATTGACTTACATACAGATACCTCGATACAAATCAAACTTTCTAGTGAGGGACTACTGTCTGATCCAATTGAGACTGCATGTGGGTTGAAACAAGGTTGTTTGCTAGCTTCTGCTTTATTTACTTTTTTTTATCTCAGATATTGGTGTAGACCTTAGTAAAACTGTGGCAGATCCACCCAAAATTAATGGGGTTAATGTCACATACCTACTCTATGCTGATGACATGGTGTTATTCTCAAAGACTCCCAAAGGATTACGGGCACTTTTGTGTGCATTGGATACCTATACCAAAAAGAACTGTATTGCCTTTAATTTAAGTAAAACAAAGGTTATGCAGTTTGGCAAAAGCATGCAAAGGAAAGCCACCTACAGATGGCCTTTACAAAATGTCAACTTGTCTTCAGTTTCCTCTTACATCTATTTGGGGGTCTTCATAAGTAATTCACCAGATAAGAATGCGAATCATCAACATCTAAAACAGCGTCTAACGACGGCTATATCACAAAGCAGACTAATAAGGAGTAAATATTGTAAGTTTTCAATAGTACCATTATTGATTTATTACAGACAAAAATTCATTCCGGTAATTCTTTACGGCTCAGAGGCTGTCTTGGGAAAATCATACCAATACTGGGCCATTATGGAAGGATGCTATTGGAAGCATGCTCTCAACCTCCCATTGTCAGAACCCATTTGCATCCTGCGACACGAGCTAGGACTCCTGTCTTTATATGCCATCTATAAGTGGAGGCTATGCTCGTTGTATCGAAAATGCATATTAAGTGTTAATCATCCTGGGTTGTTAGGAATGATTGCTATTTATCTTTTAAGATCTGATGATCCATTTGAAGTGTCTTGGAGAAATCACGCAGAAAAAATCATTATTAATATCGGATTTTCAATGGCACTATTGCTAGGCAATCCAACTAAGGCAAAAAAACGGATATGGGAGGATGACTGGATAAAAACAAGATCTGCATGTCTCCTATACAAAAAGTTTAAGAAAAACCCATTTGCCTTAAAACGCTATGGGGAAACAGAAAGTTACTTAATGATGTTCCCACATTCCCGACAGCGGGATGATTATTTAAGATTTCGATTAAATATTTGGCCCATAAAAGAAATTCTGTGCCATCGCAGAATTACCAGAAAAGACGATGCTTTGTGTCGGTTTTGCCAATTAGCCATTGAAACAATGCAACACTTATGTGTGGAATGCCAAAGTTTGCAAGCAAAAAGAACTGTGCATTTTGAACATTTATTTACTGGGTACATGACCATGTCTCAAACACGTTGCTGGTTTCTCCTATTTAATAGTCAATTGAAAGTTGTTAGATATGCAATATTGAGTTTTTTGTATAGTTTGGGACTTAAAGGCAAAGTTAGTGTGCAAAGTCGCACTTAAGGAGTTCACTAATCAAGTTTTAGATACAGGATTTATCTTATTACTTGCTTTTCGATTGATCTTATTTTGTTTAAAATGATTAGGTATATATATGTATTTAATTAGTTTGTTGTTATTAACTATGTAAATTTGTATATGGACGTAATTTTTTGTTAATATTAATTTCATTTTTCATAATATGTTTTCTTTTAATTTTAAATACGTTATGTAAATTTTGTATGTTGAAAAATCAAGATTTGCTTGATTAAAACAACTTTTAAATAAAAAAAATAAAAAATAAAAAAAAATTATATACCATATGATTTAAGTGCACAGGTTCAATGATGCCGCTTTCTTTTCTTTTGACTGGAGAATGTTAGTTCATGAATGTTTCACCCTCATACCACATGGGGGGGGGGGTCTTGTAACCAGATACATGATAATCTTATCTCATATATACGTGGTCTATGGGCGTGTGGCGCGGTATAAAAATGTAATAATAATAATATCCATTGCAATCTCTGTTTAACATTTCATGACTTAACAATGCCAGTGACAAGTCTCTTTTTGTCACTATCCTCCCCTTCATCAATGGTCTCCTATGGAGGCCTTGTGAGCGTGAAATCCCAGGACTTTAGACAGTCTGCAGACAATGGCTGGAATCCAGCAGGGGCCTTGACGGAGGGTTCATAGCAACTACTGTGCTCTGTCTAGTGGCAAGGAGAGTGCAAAGATTGTTTTAAGACACATAGCATCCTGGGAAAAGTTAGCGTTTGCAAAGCAGAGAACCACAGAACACACCAAGATTGCGTTTACAAAACGAAGGCTGTGGCACAGACAAAGCACTGAACTGGTTTATGCTGGAAGTCTGCTTTTTTAAAGCAAACATGCAGGGACGTCATATCACCAAATTGCCAGGGGTAGCGGACGTGACATAACATGACCCTTGACCTCAGATGACATCACAAGAAGTGATGTAATTTTACCCCCCGACGTGACATGATGGAAAGTGAGGGAACACAACCTTTCACCCCTTGACAAAACAGGAAGTGGCATCACATAGCATTTTTCATAAGTATACTACGATAAATATGATTACGATATCACTGTAATGTGATATACATTTCATTCAAGAATTTATCACCATATGTATCGTTAATATCAGTGTGTATAGGCCCATATTACCAAATTACTGTGAATGCAAACAGACGTCCAAGGCCAAATGATAATGATGTGTTATTACATAGCACTTACGCTTAAGCGCTTTATATAGTACAAAATATGTGTACAATATCACCCAACCTGTGTTGGTACTCATTTATAGAACTCAGGAGGATTAAAGGCTGCGTTGGCCTTGCCAGGATTCGAAACCTGCAACCTGAAGTTCACACACACATCGCAGCAGAGAGCGCTGAATCCACTGAGCTATCTTACCAGCTATAGCTATCTTACAGTCTATGGTAAAATGAGCAATTACATGTCTGAATGTTCACAAAGTCAGGAAGCAAATTGCACTCTGTAGTGGATACCATTAAACTGGTAACTGAGATTTAACAGCAGGCCAGTTCATCTGCAGGGCTGATGCAAAGTTGGCCACATGTCAAGCCTGCATGGATCTACTTTTCAGGCTTCAAAGGTTGGCAAAATACATACCAATGGGAGGGTTCATAACTGGGTATTAAAGAATTTAGAGTAGTGCCTGGAAAGCAGCGCCCTCACACGGTATAGCGTACTCTGGACATTCGTTACCTGATACATGCAAACAAACATCCTGAACCGCACACCATGGAGATGGGAAAGATAGACACATTACAACAAAGCATTAATTGGGGCACCATGAAATCAAGGGCCACTTTATGTGCTATGGTCAAACATTTCTACACTGTACACAAGCTTTTACGCACAAGGATTTTGTCAAGTGATCGAGGACGCCGATATGGAATGTCTTGTGATGATTGTAACAGAGACAATGGCAGAAAAACAAATGCGATAACTGCAACTTGCAAAAACTAAAATACGTATAGCTTTTGTCTGCATTGTGAATTTGAGGTGTTTAGGAACAGACTAAATCCGACTAAATCAGAGACTCACCCCCTGAAGTGTGCCTAAAATAAACCTTAAATGAGTCTAGCAATTAGTGTGTAGAATTCCAGAAATACTATTTGTTATTCCTATTCTTTCTTATTTAGGGTCACTGCTCAGTGTTACACTTGTGGAACCCCTTGTTTTTTTTAAGGGGCCTGAACAAGAAAGCCAGCCTCTCCAGAAACAAAGACTCTGGCTACAGCCCAGGAGCTTCCATTAAACATTTTTTAAAAAAATAAATAATAAAAAAAAAAATTATATATATATATATATATATATATATATATATATATATATATATATATATATATATATATATATATCTGTTAAGATTTTTTAGGGGTAGCAAGGGAGACCACAGGGGTAGCAAGGGAGACCTCAGGGGTTGCAGTTTCGACCAATGGTGATCCCCAAATGGCGTCCCTCCAAACATGAGTGTTGTTCCCCTTTAAACCGTTTCAAATTTATAAAGCACCTGTATCCCATGCTAGATACATTGAGTTTATATCAATTCAAATACCCTGCTTTAGAGGCCTGATGTTGAGCGCAGGGCGTGATGATGGCTTGCACTCAACATCATTGTTCGATCAAATATAATGTATGCAATGATATCTTTGGCACATTACAAAACACACATTTTTTAGTCCATTTAATTTAAAAAAAACACAATAACAAGCAAATGTAAAAAAAAAATCAATATTTTTTAAGTAATATCATCTGATTTTAAAATTCAAGATCACTTTTTGTTTTAGAAAGTCCCCAAAACGAACCAAAAATACAGTGATAACCCCAAACTCTCTTCACTACCCCATCACTCTCCCAGCGCCCTTTCGTTCTTGCCACCGTCTGTTATTTCCCAATCTGAAAAGACCTTTCCTTGATGGCATTTTCAGGCCATGTGTGCTTTTCTATGTATGCATGCATGCATGTATGTTTGCACCTGCTGGGTTTTAGCAACAGTCAACTTGGCAACGAGGGGCTAAGGAAAGAGGATACACTGATATGGTCATGCACAGAAGCATCAACTATGGAGGATGTGCCTTTCAGGAGAGAGAAAGAGGTGGCACGGAGGTGGGGGATGGGTGTGCGGTATATGTAGTCTCAGGGGTGAAAGGCGATCCCGTTCTTCATTAATGTGTTGGTGGATCTTCAGCGGCGCTCCCATCGGAGCTCTGCACTTTGAACACAATCTGACTTCCTACCCGCTCTGTTGAGTCTCGGGGTCTCCATCAGGGATTCCCCCTTGCCTTCTTCTGCTGTCAGAGAGAAAGCTAAGTGTGTTATAATTTCTTCCCCTCAGAAGACCCCAAAGATGGGAGAATACTGAGGAATTCCTCCCACAGTTGTCTTGTCTTATTCTACACACATGTTTACCAGCTTTAGAAGGGAGCTCTGAATTGAATTAATCTATGTTTCTGTCCAGGATGCCACACTTATCAATGTATTCAATTGCTTTCATTTTCACTGCATTTTAGTTGAATACAAACAGAGGAAAATATCTGACCAGCAAAAATGCAGTTACTGTATTGGGGGTACACTGCTAAGATAAATAGGTTCGCATTTGTAATGCTAAAATCATGAATAGCGGCCTGGCAGGGTTAGATGGGTTGGCCCAAAACTGAAGTAAGAAGACTATTTCATGTGTGCTAACAATGAGGCATGCCAATATGATAACGGTTACAGTGGACAGCTGTAGGGGTTCCCTCCTATGACAGGAAAGGGAACAGAGACATTCGTTTTCTCACTCACCGGAATCCTTGCAAGCTATGGCTCCTGCTGCCAGCTCATTCTGTAGTTAGGAGGGTATCACCATGAATTGTGCGATTAAATCGAATACACGCAAACATCTAGAACGTTAAAGTCACAACATCCACGTGGGCTGGTGGCGACTGAGCCGCCATCTTTCTAGTGTTCTTTTTAGAATTGCTGGCGAAGGCTCTTGCTTTTGAGTAAGGATGTTGGGATATCTGTTATCACTTTCAGTGTATGTGAATGTCTGGAGCACTGTAATCCTAACATGCGTTAGGTGTGATGACATCTGTGCCACCCACATTTCCAACTACTCAAGCGTATGTTATGTTAATGGATAGCAATGTGTTATGTTCACATCACATGTGAAAACTGTTTAAGTGTGACATCTTAATGTCATCAACTAGATGCCAGCTAGGGATTACATGACCCCAGTTACTTTATTCAAGCTACCGTCCAGTCTGCATATGTATCCCATCTTCATAGAGGAGACAGGGTGATAAAGTTTATCCAGTTGCTTTGTAGGGGGGCGGGAAGCTTGTTAATTGTGATTGCGTAGCTTCACGCTACTAGGGAAGGCTAATGGCTGAACAGAGGATGTATTTACCTCTGCAAGTTTCATATTTATAGATCCTTTGATTATTAGTCTTGTATTGTGTGCCTAAAATGACTTTATAAAATGCTGTGCATTATCCTTGCACTTGTTTACAGGGTATGTTTGGGCCCAGCTACTAAATGGTGAAGCTAATGTCAGGAAGTGCAGTGAACACTGCTGTTTGGGTTTAATCTTTGTTTCAAAGTAGCACCAATCTTTGCCATTTGATGGCCTCGTTGAGCCTTTATTTTCAGTTCTAATGTGGAAAATCCATCTATGTTCCCTTTTTAAGAGAAGTGTCTCAATGTTTCCTCCATGTATAAGGATCTTCACTTCTCCAATTATGGTCCATGGATGTCATTTTCTGTATGTTTGGCCTGCTTATAATGTTCTACCATGGGGGCATTGAATCTCTGAATTCTAATGCAGGACTGGTGTGTGTATTGTTGTTTTCCGGCCATTCTTTGTGTCACACTCTATATTGCAAGTTGCAGGGGCAAGTGACTAAGTATATCACATTACACGAATTGGGTTTGTGCACTTTAAATACCATTTGATTTGTAGCTCTATGTCAATGTTCTTAGTTCTTGTGCTAAATCGACTATACAACCCCATACGGTGAGTGTCCAGGGGGCAGGGCCCATCTGCCAAACCGTTTCTTGGATGTCTGGTAATTGACTTGACGTGATTGTGTTAAGCAGGCCATCCTTTACATGTCTTGCTCTCTTAAAGGCAAATCTTGGTTGTGGGATGTTATTCTCTCCTACATTTAAGATTTCCACTTATAAAGAACCAGTTTTTAATTCGATTTTCCATCTAGATGTATGTCAGAAAACATGTGATTTGTTTGTTACATGACATGGATATTTTTGTTTCCACTGTGCTGTTTCTTGGTGGTACTGTGCTCTCTTGGAGGCTTTCCCTTAGGGCTGATGTCAAACACTCTGCTTGATGGTCCAACTCATCCAGTGGGAAACAGTTGCTCCTATAGTGTAGGAACAGTCCATGCCAGAAGTTCTCCTTCAGTGCTTTGTGGGTGGAAGGTCCCAAAATGGAACAAGCAAATTCCAAACTCTCCATTTTTACAGTATTTCCAAAACCATTTTCCCACATGCACGTTTTTAAACTCAAAAAATGAATGGAGATTTTAATTACCTTGTTAGTGAACTTTAAGAAATGCTTCTGTAGGCTTAGGTCCTAAAAAAACAAAAATAGATGCAAGTTGTCCAATGCAACTTTACCTAGCAACCCAACGTCATCTCTATACATCGTTCAGATTGTGATATGTGCTCTAAATGGATTTGTGGGGGTGGAGATCTTTTCCCCTTCAAGTTGGTTCACAAATAGATTGGCCAGGCTGGGAGAAAATGTAGCTTCCATGGTGGTGCTCCTTATTTCCTGATTAATTTTCCCCTGATGTGCCCAGAAATTATTAGCTATGGCAATCTCTGACATTGGAAGAATAAAGATGGCTGGGACATCTGGTTATTAGGTCTGTGTTAAAAGGACTTCCTCTGTAAGGGAAAGGTCTCCCTTTGTGGAATGTTCTATTTAGTGCCATGATATCCAAGGTCACTAATAGGTCATGTGATGTACCAATTACCATTGAATCGAAAAGATTCAAGACTGCGCGGTTGTCCTTGAGATATGATTTAATTTTGGATGCATGGTCCCTCAAGAAAAAGTGTACTTGGTGAGGAGGATAGCTCAGGGTCAACTCGTTTGTCTTGGAAGCAACACAGCTTAGTGCAACACAGGTTTGAATCACGATCCCGTGCTTAGAAACCAATCTCTGGTTTTAAGCGTGTTATAAAAGAATAATTATAATTATTGTGGAAAAAGTTCCAATAATAAATATATGACCCACACTATGGGTCTGCCAGGTGGAGGACTCAGCTCTTTAAGTACCTTGGGCAAGGTGTAGAAAATAGGTGGTCAGGGATGAGTGGGTTGTAAAAATGACACCACGCATTGTGAGGTATAGTAGTTGTTGAGTGCTTTCCCAGTTATGGAATTCATGAGTCCCCGAAGAACACTAGGGGATTCAAGCAGTTTTCCAACCATACTGTCGTAATCTGAGGTATTCATAATTACAGTTGTGCCACCTTTGAAACTTTAATTTCTATGGACTGGTCCATACTTAATTTCCTCGACGCTTTGCATCCTGTGCGTGAACGATCATTGAATACTTGGTATTGCCAAGCTTTAAACCTCTACATATCCTACCATGTAACCTTTTCAACTGAAGTGGCTTTCGGTGAAGTTGATTCAGGGTGCACAGCGTATGCAGAGACGCAATGTAGCACTGAAGTGCTGGTGTAAGTTTCTCCTTCCCCAAAATGTTGTCTTCATCTAACGCAGGGGTGCACAACTGATTTTGACAGAGGGCCGAAAGTACCTTACATGAGGGCTATAGTGGGCCGAAAAGCAAATGTGGGCGGGGCAGTAGGCGGGGCGTGGCAGGATGCTTTTTAATCCCCCAATTTGTACTAAACACATGGAAAAAGAATGTTTTTGAGGGGTAACGATTTAGTTATTGTATCTCGCCTGTTTAATTAACTTATATATATTTTATTGACCCTAGATACACTATGCCCCATGGCCCCCTGACCCCAACCAAACACTATGCCCCATGTCCCTCACACCCAAACAAACACTATGCCCCATGGCCCCCTCACCCCCAACCAAACATTATGCCCCATGGCCCCCTCACCCCCAACCAAACACTATGCCCCATGTCCCTCGCCCCCAACCAAACACTATGCCCCATGTCCCTCACCCCCAACCAAACACTATGCCCCATGGCCCCTAACCCCCAACCAAACACTATGCCCCATGTCCCTCACCCCCAACCAAACACTATGCCCCATGGCCCCCTCACCCCAACCAAACACTATGCCCCAATGCCCCCTCACCCCCAAATAAACACTATGCCCCATGTCCCTCACCCCCAACCAAACACTATGCCCCATGGCCCCCTCACCCCCAACCAAACACTATGCCCCATGGCCCCCTCACCCCCAACCAAACACTATGCCCCATGGCCCCCTCACCCCCAACCAAACACTATGCCCCATGTCCCTCACCCCCAACCAAACACTATGCCCCATGGCCCCCTCACCCCAACCAAACAATATGCCCCATGGCCCCCTCACCCTCAACCAAACACTGCCCCATGGCCCCCTCACCCCCAACCAAACACTATGCCCCATGGCCCCCTCGCCCCCAACCAAACACTATGCCCCATGGCCTCCTCACCCCCAACCAAACACTATGCCCCATGGCCCCCTCACCCCCAACCAAATCCCCCAACTCAGCACACACACAAACATGCACCAATACAGACCCGAACCCCCACCCCCCAACTCAGCACACACACAAACATGCACCCATACAAACCCGAACCCCCACCCCAGCACACAAACATGCACCCATACAGACCCGAACCCCCCACCCCCCAACTCAGCACACACGCAAACATGCACCCATACAGACCCGAACCCCCCACCCCCCAACTCAGCACACACACAAACATGCACCCATACAGACCCGAACCCCCCACCCCCCAAATCAGCACACACACAAACATGCACCCATACAGACCCGAACCCCCCACCCCCCAAATCAGCACACACACAAACATGCACCCATACAGACCCGAACCCCCCACCCCCCTAACTCCAAACCCCCAACCCCAACTCAGCACACACACAAGCATGCACCCATACAGACCCGAACCCCCCACCCCCCCAACTCAGCACACACACAAACATGCACCCATACAGACCCGAACCCCCCACCCCCCAAATCAGCAAACTCTCAAACAAGCACCCATACAGACCCGAACCCCCACCCCCCAACTCAGCACACAAAAAACATTCAAATCAAAACATTCATACACATCCGACACACATCCGACACCCCCCCACCCCCGCATTGCAACATACACACAAAATACATTCAAATACAAACATTCACACACCCCCCCACATCTCAACATACACACAAAATACATTCAAATACATTCATACACATCCGACACACCCCCCCACCCCCGAATCTCAACATACACACAAAATACATTCAAATACAAACATTCATACAGATCCGACACACACCCCCACCTCCGCATCTCAACATACACACAAAATACATTCAAACACAAACATTCATACACATCCGACACCCCCCCCACCCCCGCATCTCAACATACACACAAAATACATTCAAACACAAACATTCATACACATCCGACACACCCCCCGACCCCCGCATCTCAACATACACACAAAATACATTCAAATACAAACATTCATACACATCCGACACACCCCCCACCCCCGCATCTCAACATACACACAAAATACATTCAAATACAAACATTCATACACATCCGACACACACCCCCCCCCGCAACATACACACACAAACATAAAGCAAAACAAACCCGACACACAAACAGACCACTTACCGGACACGTGCTGGAAGGCAGGCAGGTAAGCTGGAACGCTGGAATCGCACTACGACTGGCGTGGTCCAAGGCTGAAATGCCTTCCGGCATCAAGCCTTATGGACCACGCCAGCCGTAGTGCTGGCCCTCCATTGGTGCAGCACACATGCATTACGTGGCTCGTAGGAGCGACGTGGTGCGTGTGTGTGCTGAGCCAATGAGGGCCAGTGTTTTCACCGGCCCGGAAGACAACAAAGACTTTCCTAATGGAGGGCGGCCGCGGGCCGCCCTCCATTAGGAAAGTCTTTGTGCCTCGCGGGCCGGTCAAAAGGGCATGGCGGGCCGCAACTGGCCTGCGGGCCGTATGTTGTGCACCCATGATCTAACGTCATGCATGAGGTTCGACAATTCTACTTTGGTTTGAAATCGGTCATGTGTTGATGGGAACACATGAAGGCCCTTTCTGGATACCGGAATCTCAGTGTTAGTTATAGTTTTGTCTTCTTCATGTATTACCAGTAGAGCGAGTGTTGTTCCTCCCTTTGCTCCACTAATTGTCATTACTCCCATCCCCTACCTAGAATTAGCACTTGCTCATTGTGCAACTGGCTTGTGTTAAAAAATGTCACGCCGGGTGAAGGAGCTATTTTTCCTGGCACGTCCACACATGGGCTTTTTGGGTTCAAATCTCAGACTAAGGCAGAGCAAAAAGGGGGATAATATCACAACCACCTGCTACATTGGGGTCCCTCATTAGCATGGAGGAGCCCCCGCACTGGTCCCCAAATTTTCAAACTCACTGTAAACATTGTACATTTTATGTAATTCTAACAGCAATAAGGTTGAATTTGGATTACAGAGAACGGTTTTACTAGTTTCCCCTGCTATCTCTTGCAACAAGTGCCTGGTTGTGTGAATATCTGGGGTGGAAATCACAGATACATACGTGTCTGGATTGCTGAACCAATTTTGGTCCATGAGCCTTCTTTATCAAGCTATAGGCCCCACACATTCTCAATCTCATGCACTTGACTAGATTGTATCTTCAAACAGGGGGCTCATTAAATCCTCACCTATAGATGAAAACTGGCCGGACCATCTCACAATCAATTTTAATTTGATTTAACTAATCAATGAGGCAGGAAATATAATAACAACTTATATAAGAACTATCATACCAGTGAGGCATCTAAAGAGAGAATGATTCACCTCACACATAAAACCTGATTTCCAAGACTTGAAATTATTTTCCGCTCCATGATTACAAATTGAAACTTACAACAGACTATTGATAGACATTACAAATCCTATTACCCCATTAAAAACAGTTTCAATTGTAGGAAAGCCAAACACAACAGAGATTCGGTCTGTGCTAATCACCAGTAGGAAGCCGCAGAGGAAATGGTCTAAAAATCCCTCTGTGGAGAGTAAACGAAACTTACCAAATGTAGGACTATCAAGTGCCATTTGTTAAAGCCAGGAAAGCCTCTTTTCTTCTGATGAAAATAAGGCAGCTGGAAACTCTGTTGAACAATTTTTTCAAACACGTTAACTGGTGGAAAACAAATCGCTTTCCAAGCCTTCTAAAGCTATCACTATTGGAGGGGTTCAACAAATTCACAGCATTTTGCTGACAACATTATTCAAATCAGATCCTCAATTTATGATTATACATCTTCATATGACTGCTCCCTAATGTCTAGCCAATAACCCCCCTTCTATTTCTACAAACTGACTTTCACAAGATTTCACCGGCTCAGCGTAGAGATATTGTCAACAAAATCATTCCCACCTCGGTAAGGAATGCAGTGAGGAATTTTTACATTATTAACATCGTTTGTCAATGATTCTTAGGAAAAGGGCTTCATTCTATTTGTCCTTACACAATCTTGGATCATCCTTCTTTTAAAGGAAACCACTCTTGACCCTGATGAACCATGCAATTACAGGGCTATATATCACACTGCATTTCTTCTTATAATCGTTTGAAGAAGTTGTCACACTGCAGCTCCAATCTTTTGTTGAAACCCGTGGCCTTCTTGGGTAGAGTGAGTGAGTCAGGCTTTCGATCTGGATGAGGCCCCCAAACTGCACTAGTAAAAGTTCCTGAAGTTATCCTATGGAACATTGATAACCATCAGCAATCTCACCTTATTATGGTGGATTCATCATCTGCATTCTAGAACCTTGTCCCTGGTCTTATTTTAAGTCGATTATGTTCTGTGGTGGGGATGTTATAAAAATCATTGCAATTAATTATTTTATCAGAGCGGAGTAGCTGTGTCAGTGTGTCACTATGGAGGCATCTAGGTCTGAGCCCACCTTGATGCACTTTGGAGTCCCACAGGGTTCTGTCTTGTCCCCATTGTTATTCATCATTTATGCTAAGCCTTTCCATGAGCTTTTAGTCCCTCATTATAGGTTTGCCGATATCCCACTGGTAATTCTGGCGGGAGACAGGCAAACCTGGCTCATCATCTCCACTTCTCGATATCCTGGTATTATCAGGATGTTATAGGGTGTGGAGGGCCGGTAAATTCCCATTCCCAGGTAGTCCCATAAGACTCCATGGGATGGTATTGCTGGAATAACCGGTACCTGTATAACCGGTGCCAGTGATTCCGGCAATTATTTGCCAGTAGTGGCCTGATATACCAGCAGGTCCGGCCTGCCGGGAGATCCGTGGCCCCCTCTGGGAAACTTGAAGTGTGCCAGTCCAGAATAAATGCAGTAGCCAGAATTACCAGGATTTTTTCAGGAACGGAACACTTGCAATGATGGTGAAATTTGTTTTTCACCATTATGCTGATGATTATGATTTAAGCTACCCGGTGACCTTTAGAATTGCGGTGAACACTTAGAGAACATTTTTAGAATTATTAAAGATTAGATGCAATTGAACAGGATGAGTTTAAATAGAAATAAAAAAGGAGATCACATTAATATAGACATGCAGCACTGGGAGGGCTGCACCCCTGGAGTAGCCTTCAACAACACTTGCCTATTTCGATCCCTCCCAAAGTGAAGATGCTGGGGGTTAGTGGTGTCGGACTGGGCCATAAAATTGTCTTGGGCACCAATGAGAAAGTCGCCCACAATTGCAAATAACTATTCATTCCTTTTGTGACACTGTTTGAATAGTAACCAAGGGGGAGCTTTTTGATAAAGTGTGATGGAAATTGTGCATTTATTCAGCAACACTGGTCAAAACTCCTAGCCGCAGAGTGAATTAACTCATAAAACTGGCCCAAATTGGCCAAAAAAAGTGGCTCACTTTGACCAGAAAAACTGGCCCACAGCAGCATTTTGTGTTTTTGGATCGGCCCAGGGCCTATTGCCCTATAGGCCAGTACGAGCCTGGCAGTAAGTAACACCGGCCACTGCATCAGACTGTTTAGAAGAATTGGGCTTTACTTTAATGATGAACACTTGGGCATCATCGCTTGACAAGCACACAGTTATGCTGATGCAGTTTTCATGGGTGCCCCCACATTTTCATTCAGGGGATCCAATCCATTCTGAAGAGTGTTGTAAACAATAGCAGCCGGAGCAGCAAACAGAGCTCATTGCACCCCAATTCTCTACAGGCTTCAGAAGCTCTCGGTTGAAGCCAGAACACAATATAAGGGGTCTACCTGGGCTTGCAAAAGCCTGTCTCATCTGACATTAGTATTTGGCTTCCAGGATCCATCTTTCGAAGCCTACTAGAGTGCTACGCTTCTCTTCGAGGACTGCCGTTAGTTCTCCTGCATTCACTTTAACCTCTGGTGCTGGTAACCACGATTTCTGCTCCAGAGGCAAACATCTGGAATTTGCTGCCAGAATTTCTGCCATCTGATCCTAGTTCTACAAATGAAAAAACAATGTTAAATATTTTTGTTACGCTCTTATTGATCACCTTGAACTAGTGGATTGCTTTTTGGCAACTTTTTGTCTGATTTTTGACAGTGGGCCTCATTACAAGTGTGCCGGTCCAGTAGGTCCGAGCCAGCACAGTCCGGTAACAACTGTGCCGGTAAGCGGACCGGCACCGTTGTTACCAGACATGCACACTCCGAGGCTGCGGGCGGCTGCCGTCCCGCCTGCCAGGTCTGACCTGACGGGCGGGACGTCACCTGCTCGCAGACTTTCACGGTAGTACCGGCACCGTTGTTAACGGTGCCGGTGCCACCATCATCCCCATTCCCTTTGAGCCCTATGGGACTGACATGGGAATGGGGATTAACGATTTTCCGGCACCCGACTTCCAGGAACACTGGGGTCGTAATCCCCCGGTGTTTCCGTGAAGCCAGGCACCCGAAAAAATCGCAACTCCGGCAGCAGCCTGCCGGTTTTACCGGCATGGCTACCGCCGGAGTTGTAATGAGGCCCACTGAGTGATTCTACGCCCTAGGGGTTTAGCACTGTAGAAAAATCATTACTAAAAATACTATAACATAAAGTAACATATTATTAGCATAACATAGGTTACTTTGTCTTTTTAGATTAATTATTTTCAGTAAACATTATTTCCACCGCCTCATGTTCGGTAGTCTTCAATTTTGAGGAGTTATTGTTTACGCTGAAGCATTTCTGCATACTATAGCCCGCACTGAAGATTTTGTCGACTAAATGGCTGAATTGTCCTACACTAAATATTTTCCCAAAAATATTTTAAAAAAAAGCCTGGTCTTTTTTTAAATCAAAAACCAAACGAGATTTTTTGTCGGGAAGAACCTGCATGTGCTTTGTGTGAACACAGGGGGCGATGAGGAGGACGCAGGACTTGGGCATGGACCAGCTTCCCCTCTGCTTTCCATCTCTGCGTTATTTCGGGTTTATTAATGGGATTGGCTTCTAAAAGTAGCCATATAATTGTATTCCTTTTCTTCCCCTACTAGCCCAGGACAATTACCATAATTGGAGCTCTTAACTTAATGAACATGCTCCGGAGAAGTCATAGCTTTTAGATTAATGATAGCAAGTGGCTTTCCTCTTTTTTTCCTTTTTTCTGGCTCCTGCTAAGAAGGCTGCCTAGAAACTGCAGGCCTTCGCGCCCACCCGGCTCACATCTGCACTTGGCTGCGGGTTCAGCGCTTGGTCACAGTCCTGGCTCCGGCAGCACTTTCCTTGTAAAGCGCATGAGCAGAGGTCTAATGCTTTTCTTCTGGCGCGGAAGGTGGTGTTTTTTGTGCTCCATGAGATTTTTTTCATCTGATGCTTGCGCTTCTCTGGAGCCGCATAGCAATCGCACCCAGTGACCATGAACTCAGGAGTAATGGATGTTTGGTATTAGTAGGTTCCAGGACCTAGAGGGTTCAGGCTTCCAACACTACCAGGATGGCACAGGATTTGGCCGCCATTTGATTGAGTTGTGTACCTGGTGAGCATTGCCTAGCATTTCGGTGCTGGACTGCCCCATGGCAGGACAAAGATTGATATGTTTTGGATATTTCTCCTCTGTGAAAGATAGTGAGCTAAAGACTCTGGGAAAAGCTCTCGTAACCAGGACTAATGCCTGGCAGAGAGACTCCCAGGACCCCCCTTGTTATTTGCATAATTTAAGTAACTTTGGGTCCCACCCTAAGTTACTAGGCGAATCCAGACGTGGACCCCTTGCTCACTATTCTTAGAGAGGCACAGCTCCACCCCACTGATGAATGTCTGGGTTTGCTGTTGGTACTCTGGTTCAGAGGAGAATTGCTTAGCATTTCGGTGCTGGATTTCGCCAGGGCAGGACAAAGACTGAGATGTTTTAGATATTTCTCCTCTATGAAAGATAGTGAGCTAAAGAATCTCGGTAAGGCTCTCGTAACCAGGACTAATGTCTGGCAGAGAAACTCCCAGGACCTCCCCTTGTTTTTTGTGTCATGAGTGTGATACACCAATGCACTAGTACTGCAATAACTGCACTATTATTTTCAGTCCAGCACGTCCTTTATGGATTCCAAAGGATTACGTGGACCACACTGAGTTTATTTGCAAGGCTAGCTCTTCTTAGGTCAGGAGTCTGCAGCCACTGGCTCTATCGAGGGTTTGGACTACAAATCCCAACATCCCTTGCCAGGATAGTCAATTGGGAGGGATCATGGGAGTGGTAGTCCAAAACATTGTATCTACCGACCCCTGCCCTAGATGAAGCAGAGCTAGGTCCTCTCTGTCCATGTCCTTGGAAGGGTACACTTAACTGTCTATCCTCCGCATTGTATCTGTGCACAGTGCCCTATTGCTTCACAGCTAGGCTCACACTATATAAAACCCAACACAGACATGCATTCATGAAGACTTATGCACCTTCCAAGTCTAAGGAATGGTGGCACTAGACTCAGGGTTGAGGACCCATGCTTATGGTGGGGAACTGTTTTGCATGGAGCTCCAGATTTCAGTTTGTCTAGACTACTCCACCCACATAGTCTTCTAGGGCACTGATGGAGATGCCTCTTTTTTCATTTCTCCAATATAAGCATAAAAGCATCTTGGATGAATTGCAATCAGGCTTCCGCCCCAAGCATGGAACTGACTCTGCTTTAGTGGTGGTATGAGATGATATCCCATGCACCACACCAGAGTAATGTCACAATTGGTAACCCTGACAGGAATGCACAGCTTGGTTCAAAAGATTTCTTGCAGTGAGACAGCAAGTGACTAAGTGGAGACAATTTACTTCTGTTCCTTTGTCAACCAATTGTGGGGTGCCCATGAGGAATTCGACCATCCTCACAGTGGGTGTGCGCTCACCAGGGTTTTTGTGAACTTTTATATGAAATTGAATGATGGTAGATCAACATCTGGAAAATGTATGGGGATAATCTGCACACATTTTTCTGTGCTCACCACACAACATACACATAGACTTGTGTACTCTGGGTGGACACAGCCTACAGGTGCAGTCCTCCCTGTCACATTTAGTTGGGATCTGACAGGTGGAGTACACAATGCATCTCAGAGGGGGGAGGGCCAAAACCTTCCTCCTGCCATGGCCAGCCTAATTTACTATGGATCTGCCCTGTCCTTTTGTGTAAGCACTGTAATAAGTGGCAGCAATTAACATAATTAACATACCAATAGAGTACATTTTCAACAGGCCTACATGGATCCTAGCTGCAGAGGCTAACAAAAGACAGGAAAATCCAAACAACCTTTGAAATGCACTGCGTCAACCTGGAGTCAACTCCTGCCTCTCCGTATTAAGGACAGAGACCTGTCTTGTCTGGGACTATGTTTTTACAGTAGTCATCCCTGTTGGGGCACCCCATTCAGATGGTATGAGTATGTGATTTGGCAGCAACCAAATGTCTGATCTTGCCAAAGCTTCATGGGAGACCTGTCGCTTTATTCAGGAACCACAGAGAGCTCAATTAACCAGAGTGACCCGTTGATCCACAACAGACAGGAAGATGGGTGGGACTTAGTATTACATGCTTTCACCCCTTTACCTTTTCTGTTGCAAAGCACTCTGGTTATGACCTCATGCATACATGAGATTGTTGGTGGGGACCCAGGATTGGTTCAATAGGATAGGCTTACCCTACACCAATCACTGTGGCCCATTTGGCTTTAAAAGAGGGCTGAGCCCCTTCTTTTGGGAAGATCATATAAAGACTTTGCAAGGAGTAAAAATAAGAACTCATTTGGATCCTGGCTGAAGGTACAATCTGCCTTAGAGCTTCAGCCAGTGAAGTAAGGCCATGATTTCCGAAGAGGGAAGCAAGATCCCTCCCCTAAACATCTCCCAGGGAACAGAGTTAAATACTGAATCCAGAGGACCCTCCAGCAGCTCCAGAACCGGTACCCAGCCAGCACACAGCGTGCTCTGCTTGGCTCTGAAAGGAAGCTTCCTAGGTGGGAAGTGCCAGAAAGTCTCTGAACCAAACCCAGGACAAGGCTGGTGCCTGCAACACTCTCCTCAGCTTTGGGCTGTCCGCCTTAACGGATGACACAAGCCCAGTGAAGAATCTACGAGGAGTGCATCGACAAGCATCAATCATCGTCTGCCTTAAAGCACATTTTTTAGCCAGTAAAGCCCCAAGAGCTACAACCGACAGCTCCGCTGACTGTTGTCATGCCGCAGTCGCTAACCTCGTCCAAGACACCTCGAGAAATGCTTCAGACCCTCCAACCAGCCCTGAGACAACGATTCCTGACCCTGAGCCGACCTGTAGGCCAGCCTGCAGCCACCCTCCAGCCTGGCTCACCGAACTGGTTGCCACCTGATACCCGCAACTGTCTCCCATCTTCAACTCCAGTGCAAGAGCTACAGAGTGCCATGAAACCGACTCAACCCTGTGGAGCATCAGGAACTTCTACAAGCAGATGGTACATTGTGGTTCTGTCCCCTTGTCCTTCTCCAAAGGCCCATAGTGACATTTTCGACCCATTGCTCCCTTTGTGCTGAAAACCAAGTATCATTGAACTATTGAGATTAATTACTTTACTGACTACCCTCATGTCAGTATCCAGAGTGCATCCCTTTTCCTTCTTGAAACTGTCTGTCCTCTTTACAGGGTGGGTTGTATTTTTTAGTGTGCTAGAACTGTCTGTTGAATAATAATAAAGTCAATATATTTATACAACCTTGACTGGACAGTGCCTCTCATCATTGGCTAATAATTGTATTTTCTCTCTGTTGCAACTAACCAGCGATCCACATCCTTGCAGAGATAAGCCTGCCATTTATAATTTGCTTGTTTTTCCAATCTGTTCGGATCCCTTCTGGTGTACTAGAGGTGTGGGGCTGATTGATGGTTTAGAAACCCATATTCAATATTATGTAAAGCCATTACTGCCAATTTTCAGTCCTTCAGTAAGGCATTCCATTCGTATGCAGAGTATACGCAGCTTCACGTGAAAGCAGCGGGTACCTCTGATGCCTTGGGGGACGGCCATGACTGCCTAAGAGCCGTACAACAATGGATGACTCTGAACAGATTACAAATGAATCTATCTAAAATTGAGGATGCGCTATTAGCCCCCCCCTTTACCTTTTGAAAGACTCACTGAGATTTCCGTTCCCTCTGATTCTCCTTTATGTTCCAACTTCCTATGTCAGCAAAGTCAGGAATCTTGGGTTTTTGTGGGATACCGACTTTCCCTCACGGCTTAGATTAACAAAGTAGTTAGAGCATATTTCTATCAGCTGCAACTTCTTAAAAAGATTTCAGTTCGTATCAGTAGAACTACATGATCATGTGTTGGGAGCACTTTCAACTCATACATGGATTACGCCAACAGTCTTCATGTTGCCATTGCCAACAATTTGTTACAGAAGATGCAAATGCATCCGTACATTTAATCTTCACACTTCCCAAGTTTGTCAAGGTCTCTCGGTATCACAGACAACTTCATTGGTTACCTTTTCAGCAAAGGATTAAGTTTAAATTGCTATGCCTAATGTATAGGTTTTTGCATGATCTTGCGCCGTCATATCTATGCACGAACAATTCCAAATATTGTCCGGAAAGATGATAGGTGATTTTCAGTTGCAGGCCCAAAACTGTGGAATCCGCTCCTGCAGGACTTGTACAACAATGATTGCCTTTTAATGTTTAAGAAGTGCCTAAGAACCTTTCTCTTCAGGGATAATTTCTGTTTCATTTGCACCCTAATAATTTGTGTTTCCTGCTCGCCGCTCTTTTCCCTACTTAAGGAGCCTTCCAGCCTCTTTTCCTTTGCAGCTGTTTAGCAGGTGTAAGTGGATCTAGCACCACCCACCTTCTTAGCCCTGGCTCTTCCTTCCTGCTCTTAACTCTTACATAAAGGGCGTCTCTCTCCCGGGTGTCCAAAGCGAAAGGCAGTTAAAGCAAAGGGCAATTCCTGTTTGGACCTCTTCGGACCAGGAGGATCCAGGACCCGAACCCCTGCTAGCTAAGACAGCAGGTAAGCATGCACCAACATGTGTTTACACCCTCTGTCCCCACAGGCCATCACCACCCTCTCTGGCCCACCGTTTTGTTCCCTTGTGCCCCCCCCTTCCCGCACACGGGAGTCTGTCCTGCTACATTCTGGTTTCACCATCACCGTCTTGTGGCTAATGCTGGATTTTACTTTTATGGACTTCATTGATTCATCGGTGCGTCACCCTTTCTCAACTCTCATGCTGGACTTCCTTTGCATCTTGTACTCATGGTGGCCCTGAATCATGCTGTTCCATCTTCATCTTGTATCCTGGCTTGCAACATTATGTGTTACTATTGACTTCTGCAGTTGTATTCACTCTCTCCTCTTGCTTCTCCACTCTTTTTGACTGCTTACTCTCTGCTCTCTCCTCCCCTCTCCCTTTTCCTATCTCCTCCCCTCCTCCCCTTACTTTCTTCTATGCACTTCCTGTATCAGCATTGTCCCTGGACCTAGTATGATAGCAACCTCGTCTGTCGCTCCCCTGTCCCCTTACTGTCCCCCCCTCCCTCGCAGCACTATCTGAAATGTTGTCAGGCCTAGTACGATAGCCGCTTGTTTTGTTCCTTCCCTCCCTTTCTGAACCCCTCTCCCTCACCTCTTGTTTTTCTCCGGCTCTACTAGAAATGTCGTCAGGCCTAGTACGGTAATCGCCTGTCTGTTTCCCTTTCCTTCCCACTCCCTTATCTATGTCTTAGCTCTTGCACTATCTGAAATGTCATCAGGCCGAGAACGATAGTTAATTTCACATCCATACTGTTCATGTCCGGTAAGAATGTCATTGTATTTTCCCTTGTTCCCTCCCTTGCCTTGAAGCGCTTTGAAACACATTGGGCCTCCTTACACAGACGGCGGTGGACCATAGGGCATAATGGGAATGGGGAAGGTGCTAATTACGGCACCGCAAATTGCGGTACCGTAATTAGCTCCCTGGTCCCTTTGCGGGTTGGTTTTTAACGCCTGCAAAAAGCAGTTAAATTCTCCAACCCGCAAAGGGACCTCGTAGTAAGGCGGGAAGGGTTTACCGGTACCAGTAAAATACCGGTATCGGTAAACCCTTACCGCCTACCGTGTAATGAGGCCCATTGTGTATAGGCGCTATATAAATAAACTATCATATCATATCATACCCAGATACAGGCTTCCTGTGAAGTCCTCTTGCAAGGTTTGCACAATATAAACCCTAATAATACATAAACGCACATACATGAAAGCACTTTTGTGATTTGCTGTCGACTCTTATTATCTTATTTTGTCATGTGTTGATGCCCTGCTTTATTCTATGTTTTCATTCAATTACATATGGTGATTTCTTTGTGTACCAGGAATGGCATACCCACCTATCCAAATTTCAAACATACAACAGCCGCAGGCATTCTGGATTCTACCACTTCATATTCTGAACTTCACGACAGCTTTAATGGCTGCCGGGTGGGGCTACTCAAGTTGTTAAAGTCGCAAAAACCAAATTAAAAGAAAGTGGTAAATGACATTTCTTGTACCGCTAATGACTGGGAAAATAACGTGCACGGTGGTCACCCCGCGATACATGTGCGGTGGTTTAAACATATGTGAAAGTTGTTTGAGTCCTAAATGCAACGTGCTTAAAAATGAAACAAGATGGCCGCCAAGGAGAATAGAGCAGGCACTGCTTCGGAAATGAAGGATTCTGCTTCCACTGTGGCCACGCAGAATGAGAGGAGCGAGCAACCAGCAGAAAAAAGTTGCTGGGAATGCTGCCCTGCAAGATCAGGTACTTACATTTTTTTTTAAAGAATTATAAAAACAGTAGGTGCATGGAGCGCCTCCGATGGCTTAGAATGCTTAGAATTCTGACTTTTATTGCCTTCCATCCGAACCATTGGATTGACTGAAACACGCCTTCCTGGTGAAAATTCCACTGAAGAATTGGTGCTGGAAGAGGCAGACGGTTTTAAACCCCCACCCTCCCCCCCCCCCCCACTGATGATGCATGTAGTCCTTCTGTCTATGACTACAAAACACCAGTTAAAGAAATACGAAGAGCGCTATAAATAGAGAAATCCACCCTTCCAGAAGAGAGAACCCGCCTTTGCTCGAAGGGTCACAGTGTGCATGTTTTTCTCAAATAAAAGAAAGTTATTTTGCACATTGGTTACTAGGGCCATTCCGTTCATAGGAAGCCTACTGACTAGGCCAAAAAAGGAATAGTGCGCAACCCGTGGGGGTCCTGGCACGGCCTGTTCACCATAGGCGTCAGCTGTCCCTTGTTATCTGCCAAGAGGAGGGATCACACTGCTTCCCCATTTGCACACAAAGCTCTGCTATTAGCCATGTTCCTTAGTAACTGAGATTTGGAAATGCAGCCTGGCAGCCCTTGTGGGATTTGAATTCAGTGCAACGGCAGCAAATGGCAATGAGATGCACTATTTTACGTAGATTCACATCCAGCACTTTAGTGACATGGTATTCTCCGGTAACGCACAACAAAAAGGGGCTCCTGTGTCACGCAAGCTCAGTGGAACACAAAACCTGACCATCAAGCTTCTCATAACTTGATTCTTCAGCTCTAAAGTGAACACATTCTTTCTACGCATTGCAGGCATCCCTTGTGGTACATTGCCTATCTCAGCATCCATTTCATCAAGATCAATTAGAAACATATTCAGCTCTCTGCACCATCACAAGAGAGACAGACACTGCATCTATCCCAGTTGTAATAGCAACAATGACCAGTGTCATCCTTGTCCCCCCAGTCGCTGAATTGACCAGAATAGGCGATCTTCTTTCTCCGTCCACGCTGCATAGAGGATCACCTCGCTTTCCAGAAGGCACCCAAGATCTGGCTCTTCCTTTCTGCATCTTGACTAACCTAGTCCACCTCCTGGGTGAACTGTCACCCCCTGGCAGGTATGTCGGGGCGCGGGTGAATCTCTTGAGGAGACAAGACAGTACCTAGCGCGCACAGAAAGGATTCCAGTCAAGCCGTATGATACTATCTGCATACCCTCATCACAACTTGATATGATTCTTGACTCGTGGGTATGAGTCTCAATGGAAAATAGCCATATCCCTTCCAGGGCGCGGCCTCCCTCCTGCATACATCTGCAACAATTCACTACTTGATTTCATTGCGCACATCACCTCTGCCATTAGAATGCAGATGAGTCCCACGAAGAAAATGTGGTCCAGTTGAACACACAATCATTCTCCTTGACGTGTCTACTCTCCTAACAGCCTATCACAGCACCTGTCTACTAGCCAGATCTCCAAGGGTCGCTAGCAGGGACTTAGCCACCCCTACCTCCCTTTGTGCTGGCTAAAATGCACACATGCATTCTAAAATCATCCTTTCAATTCTCATGGCTCAGACTTCGGTCCCCCAAGGGCATTCACCCACAGTGCTTTGAGGCCATACAAATGGCATTAGGGGCTATACAAATGCCATAAAACCTTACATAACCTAACATAAATGAATTCTACCTACCTGCCTGCCTGTAGCCATTCTATAAACAAATTAGCAATGCCACAAGAAGGTGCCAAATAGTTTCATTCATAAATATTTTTCTTTTTAATGGCTAGTTATTTTTTTATTTGTGTCTTTCATAGGGTGTATTGTCTTCCCCAGGAGGGTGTGTCAGTGTGCAAAAATGAGTGCAAATAGAAACGGTATTCAGTGATAATGTTGCCAGGGAAATGTCCGCCCGGGGGCGATATTTTCCTAAAAATGCACCCTCCAGAAAATTAAACACTTCCCCTAAATATTCTAGGATTGGAGGTAATAATATATAACTCTACCCTTCCTACAATATTTAGGGAAATAATTTTAGGGGTCGGGGAAAGAAAAGTTGACTACTTGATTACTTTTTACCTGCAACATTATCACATCGAACCATAGACATTGCAAACTCTGTACAGGAAACAACATACAGTAACCGTGCAGAAAAACAACAGGTGCTTGGCTGTTAGTTGGAACTTTTTGTCGATATATAGTACAGACAGCAACAAAAAATGAATGACAGCATTGCAACCGTATGAACACACTCTCAATGGCTTTGCCCAATTTGCCCCTGTAAAAAAAACCTTTGAGTGCTTCATGCAAAATGCGCCAGGATTCGCCCACCAAAGGACACACCTGCAGTGGTGTTGCCCCAACATGCCAGCAGTTATTCCTGTAATAAGACATGTGACTACTTTGCCCCAGCAGGCTAGAATATGCCTCTATAAGAACATAAGTATGATAGATTGCATAATCATTTGAAAAGCAAAAGGTTGATGGCAGGTAAAGTTTTGAATTAATCATAACCAATGACATTCTCCTGGGCAACCCTGCATAGCATTGTTTTTCAGACTGCTGTGCCATTACAGATGGTGAAAGACCATATGCAAAATAGGCCTGATGCCACCCCAAAAAGGAAGTCCAGTCCAAACTGCTTGGTCATATTCCCTCTGCACGAGACAACAAGCAGACCCATATATGTTTTTATTAAAACATTTCAAAAATGTACAAAACAGAAAGCATGAAAAATATGGCATTTTGAAACACTAAAAGCTTTTAACCTAACATTGCCTACCTTTACAAACAAGTGGCGGATGCAAGACAGACACGAATAATCATGTCTCACAAAATGGCATAATACCTGAGAACAACCATACATGATGATTAAAAGATATACCATTTCTGAAAACCATGACTGAACCTAATTTATAAAACCAGAAATGAGGACTAACACATGTAACTAACCATAGTTTTAAAAACGCAATCAAAAAAATATCTAAGAAAATGAAACCCCTTAAAACAAACATAACAGACTTCTAAAGGAATACAGGTAGTTGTAATTGGTTCCCAACCAATACCATCTAAAAAACCTTCACCCAAACATCGTTCACTTAATGCATAGCAGGAAGTAGCGCACAGACCCCACCTAGTCCTTCACCTTTGCATCCCGTATGTCCGCCTTATTCCTTCAACTTTACCTAATGTGAAGACATAACCCTGCCAAATTGCACAGTTCCGCCTGAGGTGTCCTGCTGCTTCTTCCTCTTCAAGGCATTCCTTGGACAAGTGGTCTGAGGACTAAAGAACTTGTGTACAGGGATCGCCATGCTGGTAAAATGTCATGTACCGCCTACCAGCAGAAATCCTGGTGGGCATTTAATAATACACATGGGTGGAGAACCATTTTGCAGACCCCAGAGCTTCATTCCAACATTGGACCTTTGAAGAACAAATGATAACACCAGTTTAAAATATTGCCACAGTTGCATACCTTGCCTTTAAAGATCATTATTAATTACAGTTTTGGAAAATATTGACTATACGATTTTTAAAAACAATAGTGGCACACTTATTTTCAGAGTAAGCATTTATAACTTCCTTAACACATCAAAGTAATATTTTATAAAACATGATGCCTTAATAGCAAACAGGAACATACACTGTCGATATTGTGTGGCACAAAAACAATTGTAAAACCAGGTTGAGATATGGAACTCATTTGCTGCCATCTTCTTTCTTCTAGTAAATAACTTCTCTTCGTTTGCTTGAGTTTGTCTCCCCCCAACAAATCCTCACAATCAATAATAGAAGAACCTTCCCTGGTATTACAAAATCAACATCAAGGTGAAGCAAAGATGGCAATGCGACAGATTTAGTTAATACAACGTTATGCATATAGGATCAATCACTTATTTTCCAATACCCACATTTTTTGTGAATTAGTTGCCACTTTTCCCTGTCAGATTCTAGAGCCATCCCCCAGTTCGTCAAATGTTCCTCCCAAAATGTTAATGCAGTCGGATACCATCTTGAATGTTGCATTTGGAATTCAAACCCAATTCAAAAATGGCCGACACTGCCTCTTCGTCTCTTTCAGTTTTGAACTAGTCACCCCTGCCAACCTCTTTAGCAGGTTTTAACACTTTCCCAACAAACTGAGAATTCATCTACACACACAACACATTCCCATCATCCATGAACAAAACACAATTACACACTCTTCCATGCCGCCAGGGACATGCACACCTGTCTAATTAACATCCTCTCTACTACTTTAACCACGACATACAGAAAGCAGAGCCATTAACGGGCACCCCTGGTGTATGCCAAACTTTGGTTTAACACTTTCACTCAACCCCACACTTACCAAGAATCTACTAGTTCTTTTTGAATACATGTTTTCAATCCAACTCACAAACAAACCTGGAAAATCTAAACCTTTTAACATTTGGAGCCAAAGACATATGATATCCCAGCATAAGCATTTTTTAAATCAAGGTTTATGACACAAAACTTTATATTCCTGTCCAATATATGCCCTATTGCCTCTCTTTTCAGACTCGAAATATGAGAAGTTGTTCTTCCTGGTTTGGCAGACACTTGATCAGGATGCATCACAGAAGGTGAAACCTCACTCATTCTAGTCACTAAACTCTCCACATACACTTCATAGTCAACATTGTGCAGTGTAAATTGCCTTCACTTACATACTTGTCCTGGGAGGATAGCTCAGCAGCAACGTGCTCGCCTTGGAAACAAGAGGACAGAAAGCAACACGGGTTCGATCCCCAGGTCCGCACTAAGAAACCTCTGGGTATTAAGTGTGTTATAAATATGCAACTAAGACATGTTCCAGTAACAGCGTCCTGATGCCTCCGAGCTGTGTGAGCGCTTTAAAAAAGCAAATAAAAAATACATCTGTATTGTCTCTTTTTCTATACAAAAACGGATGTCACACCTTCACGAAAAGCATCAGGAACCAACCCAACATCATCTCCTTAGAATTCTCCAAAAAAGGTCATATTGTTTCGCTTGCCAAAAAACAATATAAAATGCCTTTGGTGTTTCATTGTGACCGGGTGTCATGACATTTCTAAAAAGACTTTAGAGCCCTCATAAATTCTTCCTTTGTGAATGTGCACACCAAAACGATTTGCTGTTCCATAATAACATATTCTTACAGCCGCATAACGTTTCCCACATCTTCGTTTCGTCTTTTTTGTTTTATTATCATATGTTTCACCGAATGTATGGTCAATCAAACACATCGTCTTCGCATTAGAATGACCAATGCCAGGCCTACCTCTCACACCACTCATTGCTTTTTGTGTAGATATATTTTCTTTAAAAATACTTTATGAATCTTTCATTTTGACAATGTCGTCAGTTCCACATTTAAATGTGAGATGTTTACTCTGTTCCTCTGCCAGGTGTAACCATTTTTCTTTTATCATTTTGATATCTTTGATGACATAAAATCTGGCATTTGACAAATGATATTATCTCTGCAATTTCGTTTGTCAATGGATTTTTGTTCTTTACAGAAACGCGATATTTTCCATCAGCGTACCAAAAATATTAATGATTTCCTTAGTAAACATCCATCAGTCTAATTTGGTACCAAAAGAATGCTATGAGGTCTTGCCTCCTTCAAATTCTTTTTTAAATAATGGCTTCACTTCTTCATCTTGAAATAACAGTGGATTAGGTTTCCTTAGTCCTTTCCCATAAGGTATATTTTTAGTCACATCACCCTCAGTGAAGACTAAACAATGAGCTGTAAGAAATGCAGCTATTAAATCACACTTTGCGCATTCTAACTCAGGGGAAGTTTAAACATAATCAATTGTCGAGGTTGTGTGTTCCTTTATAGACTACACCATGCTCGAGGAACTTTTGCTCCACTACAACTGCTTGTCCCTCCAGCAATCCCTATAGCAGTTGCATATTGCTCGAAACCGGAGAAGGTCGACATATGCAGCTGCTCCCAAAAGCGAATCCATATACCTCTACTTATGCACTTTTCCATCTCCTCCAATACCCTCCCAGGTTCTCTTCCGCTGAGGGGGCTCTCTGATGTACTCACCTTTCCTATCCCCCATTGCTCTACCCAGAATTTGTCGCCCACTACCACTACGCTATGTGTTTAATAACTTGTAACCCCTTCCTTAAGTATGCGACAGCGCCTAGTTGCCTCTGGGCTCTGAGCGCTTTATAAATGCATAAGCAAATACATACATAAATAAATAAAATGTTGCACCACCCTCTACCAGCCCTGCCCCCTTTCACCTTTGTAGTTACCCACACTCTACACCCCCTAGTTATCGCCAGCCAACTCCCTGCCCTGCAACCCCGGGCCCCCTCCCCACGTTACAAGCAGACCCCCACCATGCATGACCACCATGCATTCCCCAAACTCAGCCCCTTGCCCGCCTTAAAAACACACCCCCTTCATGCATTCATTGAGCCCCTCCAGCCCGAGCCCCTTCCTCACATTGTAGATTGGGAGTCCAGCTCATCATTGAGTGGTCGATCACTTGGACAGGGCGACCTGTTGAAATGGTCTACCAGTCCAAACTGGTGACAACTTAATGACGAGCAGTTGTGGGGTCAAGCAATAGACCTGGTACCATTCTAGGCTTTCATGATACATCTACCAAATGCCATGCATAACCAGGAGTACTTGAATTTAAACTACTAAAACACTCTTTTAAGTCCAACTCTCCAAGTATTGCACTCGACCTAATTGATGACTTATCCATTCAGCCCATCCCCACTTTGTCTTTTTTTGTCGATATACACACATTACAATGCTTAGCTTATTTCAAACCTCTAGTGAGTAAGCTTTGCTAATTGTAACTCAGAAAACAATGAATGGCTATCATGTTTATCATGGGTTACATATACATTGAAACATCGACTCGGGAGGATAGCTCAGCGGCAATGTGCTCGCCTTGGAAGCAAGATGATGAATGACACGACACAAGCTCGATCCCCTGTCCGCGCTTACAAACCTCAGGGTATTAAGTGCGTTAGAAATAACCAATCATATCATTACATATAATTATTTTCCAAAAAACAAAAACTCATTTTGAAAAATCTGCCTTCCCCTAAAGAAGCACATCATGATACAATAATGTTCTGATTTTTCAATGATATAACCTCTCCACTGGTCTTATTCATAATCAACCCAGACCAAGATGAAACACCATCTCTCCATTTACCCTTTGCACATTGGCGAATCTACAAGCATGAAATCGCACATTCATGTGAACAAAACACATCCGCTGAAATGGTTTTCAGGTACTAAATCCCATTAAACTGGACTCTTCATACACCCAACATTACAAGACCCAATTTGCAGGGCCATCAACATGAACCACATGATGAAAGATAAGGATGTGTTATTTATATAGCGCCTTTATCCAAAGCGCTTTACAGAGCACATATTTACTTACAATATCACCCAACCGAAATTGGTACTCATTTATCGACCTCTGAAAGATGAAAGGCTGAGTTGGCCTTACCGGGATTTCGAGCCTGCACCCTGCAGATCACGCTCGGATCGCAACAGCGAGCGCTCAACCCACTGAGCTACCTTACCGGCTATGAGTTACACATTGTGAGGGTGGGGTTGGGGCGGAGGGGGAGCCCTAATCTGTACTGTAGCATCAAAACCAGTGTTAGAAAAAAAGGTCCAGTTCCACAGTCTAGTTGTCTAAAACTCCATACTAGCTTGAGCTTCAGTGCTCGGAGTTAAAGTGGAACCATTTCCAATCGTATTTTCCATCTCCTGGAGGTGCTCTGCCCTCTCTGCTCTCCCTAACTTTGCCCTGATTCATGCCCACTATAAGTACTTTTTTCTTTTCACATCTAGGTCTGGGTGTTTCAAAACCATCACTCTCTTTCTTTCTCTTCCCGAACATGCCTCCTAACAGTGTACCATCTTCAGCTTCAACATTCAAAAACTCTTCCTGAGCTGCTGCAAAGCCCAGATGGACTCACCCTCAGAAGGGGATTCACCCCCTCCACTCACCCTCACCGCCTTCAACCGCCTCCAATTCCTCGTTCAACAACACATGCATCCTGAGCTGGTACTTTGCCAACCATTCCATTCTTATCAACATTCACAAGGGCAGCCCCCACAACTTCTTCATTCATTTGCTTCTCAGAAACCTCGTCCTTAACCTCGTCCAATGTTTTTCGACATCTCTTTTTCATAGCAGAACAATCTTGTCAACACCTCTTTTTCATAGCAGAACATTCTTGTCAACACCTCTTTTTCATAGCAGAACATTCTTGTCAACGCCTCTTTTTCATAGCAGAACATTCTTGTTGACGCCTCTTTTTCATAGCAGAGCAATCTTGTCGACGCCTCTTTTTCATGGCAGAACAATCTTGTCAACGCCTCTTTTTCATAGCAGAACAATCTTGTTGACGCCTCTTTTTCATGGCAGAACAATCTTGTCGGCGCCTCTTTTTCATAGCAGAGCAATCTTGTCCACGTCTCTTTTTCATGGCAGAGCAATCTTGTCCACACCACTTTTTCATGGCAGAACAATCTTGTCGACGCCTCTTTTTCATGGCAGAGCAATCTTGTCGACGCCTCTTTTTCATAGCAGAGCAATCTTGTCGACGCCTCTTTTTCATGGCAGAGGAATGACGGAAGAACCTGGCCAATCTTTACGTAAATGAGTATATCATCCCTCACAAGTTGCATTTCATGAACAAACCACCCTTTTGCATTCAGCGACAACATGTCCTCCCTCTACACACCTGTGACACTTTTGACTGACCATTACAAAGGACACAATTAGCTCCCAAATAAAAGGAAGAGGAAAGATGGTTCAAGCAACCCTGACCCGTACACGATCTGAATGATCCAAGGACTAGTAAGATTGTTTGTTTTGTTACCCCCCTTTGTCTTCCCTCCATTGTCTTGTCACGCCTAGAAACACTTGTGTACCAGTGACTCATCATATCATTATGTCATATCATTGTTGTCCATTGCCAATTTCACAAACGCTCTCCAATTGCAATTCCAGACACCATCCATATCAGTCACGTAAACAATATGTTCAACTCTCCCCATAGTTCTAGTAGACCATGCTCTGAAGCCACCTCAATGTTAACTTTCAACACAACACAAGTCTCAATCAAGGATACAACTTGGAGGCAACACAATTAGACATGACCTTGCTTCTGCTTATTCACATTGAAATAAATGACTCCATGCAGTCAAACCAACAAACCGGATCTCCCAGGCATCTCCATTCGGCAAAGCAATCAAGCAGAAAAGACCACACACTTGGAGCAGCAGCCATCTCTGCAGCACTGTTTTACTAAATTCCAACTTCGAGATATCTCCAATATCTCTGCACCAGTAGCATAACTGTTTTGCCAAGAAAAATCCATGCAATATTATTACTTCGCACAAAAGTCTGATGAAGCCATCCGAGATACAACAAAGAATCCTTAAAAAAGAATGAATGGCAAAGAAAATAAAACACCAAAATCTTACCAAAAGAGCAAGTAGTTGTGCAACATGAAAGGAGCTCCATGCGGAAAGGACCAACAGCATCTCTCAAAGGATGAGCTCCCATGCCGACTAAGCAACTGCAACCAACTAACCGGCCACTGTGCCCCTGGTGATGGAATTGACTTGACAACGTCACCTAAGGGCACCCTGTGTATAAATGCAGTGATTTGATTTGGAAACCTAGCTGCCAATCAAAAAGGGAACCATCACACCCACACCTGGCATCCTTTGGAAAAATTACCAAGGGATTGCCTTCTCAATCTGCCCACACGTCAGTACCATTCATGCTTCCTGGTCAAGCCAAGCCTCCCGGGCAGAAGCAGAACATGATGGCTCTTCCCGGACCACCAGTGAAGCCATTACTCCCCAAGGAATCCATGCTTGATCTAGCCACAAGGCCAGGAAGTGATCAAGTTATCACACTCATGAATCTGTCTCATTCAATATCATAATATGTGAGATAACTACCTAAATGTAAAATGTATTACACTTTTGTAAACACGTATACTTTCTACGGTGGTGCACAGGTGATAGGCAACCACTGGTACCAGGTTACAATAAACCATAGTACAAAGAACGTTGCCTTTGGGATAATCCTAAGATCCTCTCCCGTGTACTCACCAAAATGGTGTCCTAATAAAGAACTCCTACAACATTCTATTCAGTTATTCTTATTAATTTAGAACAGATTTTAATCAAAACAATTGTTAAAATATTCACACTTTTTCAATACATGAATGTCACCATTTTTAGAAAAAAAAACACCAGTCAAGGATATAATGAACCATTTTCAAAGAACTTAATTCATCCATTTACTTCAAAATAACAATCAAACAACAATAAACTACAAGCATATTTCATTAGACAATTCTTGTAGCGTTTCGTAGAATATCAACTCATATTCTTCCTTCGGATATAGGTATCTAAGTGGCTTCTATGTGTTTCGAGTTAATAACTCTTCTTCAGGAGGATACCTCAAATTCTTTCATCTGAGGAGTATATATAGATTTGGTTAACTAAATTATTAAATTGTTCCTTATAATTCTTCTTAAAGAAATAAACAGGGAAAGCCCATACACAAATAAGGCTTAGTCCCACCCAAAAGATGCAGTGAAACCCAAAATGCGTGCTCACATCCCTTCTGCACCCCGAGCATGTTTTGGTGCCATCAGTGAGGTGGAGCTTGGATCTCTACACATAGCAGGCTTGTGACCCACATCAAGGCAGACCCGTCCCTCTCAAGTTGTCATTTGCAAAAGAAAAAGTTGATGGGTGAAAGATTTAGATTTTGTTCTATTCTAGCTACCCCTCCCCCTCTTCACTAAGTGAAGTGTCCTAGAAAGGCTGTGGTCTAAGGGGGAACCCCCGCCCTCACTTGCCACGGGCCCAACTTGGTTTTCTCATTTGTTTTTCACGGCAAGGGGTGATCCTGGGGAAACTAACCCTTAAGAGGCCCTTTAGCTCTCACCCTGTTATATTACTTTTCCTCTCCTTTGTATGAGTCATAGCTGTCCCTTCTCTCTGTCTCACTCTTAAAGCTTTCACTGCCCATTGTCACGCCCTCACTACCTCTCCCACGCATACTCTTTTGTCTGCCTCTCACGCCCCATTTCTTTTAACAAAGTCTTCCCTCATGTTCAATTTTAGCCTTTATTTTGCTTTCCCTCTATTTTCTTTTCTCATCTTTGGTCTCCACTGTTTTCCAATGTTCCCACCATTTCCTTCTGTTTGCCCTGTTCTGTCTCTCTTTACACTGTTTCATTCTCTCAGTGTAGCTCAGAGTGCTCCACACCCTCCCTCTGTGTTTCTAAGTATCTCACAGTGAAGGAAGCCTTCCATTTAGTCACTAATTACATTACAGAAGCACTGTTAAACAAAAAAAGAGTTTGCAACCAACTCCTATTCCTTTATTTATTTATTTATTTGCATTTTTAAAGCGCACAACTGCCCTCGGGCATCGTGCCTCTGTTACATGAAGTTTACTTGACATAGGTATAATATGAGGACAACAATGGGAGATTGGTTACAGACATTGCTCGTGTTCCAGGGTTACGTGGGAACAGTGACATAGGTACAAGTGTGAGGACATAGTAAAAGGTTGGTTACAGACATTATATGTATAGCCTCCTACCATTACACATTTATTTATTTATTTGTTAGGCGCCGAAAGCCCGCAGGTATCATGGTCTACAAGGGGGTGTAAAAGTAGTAGAATGCTTAGGACTATTTCAAGTTGACCTTACCAGTTCTGACTTCTAGGGCCACATCAGAATGCATTCTGGTATTTATAGTCTTGCCATTATAATCTGTAATGCAACTAAAAGTATGCCGATCCGTAGGAAGTGATTAGAGAACTATTTTCCAGCACATGTTAAGAAAAGCAGAGTTTGAATAAAGAAGCTGGGTGAGAAAACGGGGTGCTGGTGTGTCTACATTGCTCGCTTTCAACGATTCATAGTATGCAGTTATCTTTCTGAAATCTCGGGCTATATAAGAGATGCGCTTGTAAGGAAAAGGCGATGTGATCTTATGTTCGTTCTCTGCAAGCCTTCACTGAAGAAAGCTCTTATACACACAGTTATACATTCATTTGTCAAAATGAAAGATTTCAGTGCACCAACCAAGAGGACTTAACAACTGTGGGGTTCCTATCATGTGAGAAAGACCGTCCAAAAGTTAGACATAACGTTCGCATAAAACAATCGCTTTGAGGTCATGCACTGAAATTAGTGTTCCATACCTCAGATATTAATTTAAATTTCAAAGCAGCTTTAATCCGCTATATTCTTAACAACCTGTGTAAGACAAGGATGTACATAAAAACCTCACTTACTAAATCACGGACACCACTAGTCCGCATTTTGTAATTAAAACTTTAGGGTTTTTTTGTGGTCCGCTGCAAAACATGTATTGTATGCAGGGGACACCCCTGCAACTCCCGCAGACCATAATACCGAAATAGGGGAGAGGAGGACACCCCCGGAACCCCTGCTCTTCTAGTTCAGTATTTTGGTAGTAGGTATTTGGGCATTCAGTGTTTTATATACAATATTTTCGTCCAATCCCGTAAGACTATTCAAAGCAATTCATGCTATTAGGCCAAAGCAGTTTCATTTTGGCCCCGATGATGCTCCTTGGAAGGAAAGTAACATGTGCTGGTCTATTAGCATACATTGCTTTGAAACCTATTGAACAATTGAATGCAGAATACTGTTGTGGCGCCGCAGAGGAGAATACTGTCTATTAAGTGGGTTCATCCCACAGGGATAGAAATGCAAGCTGCATGTGTAAGTCTGAGCTGTGGCCATTACGTTTCTGCCTATCATCCTTAGGCAGGTGATTGAATATGTGCCATTTAGACATGTCAGAGCATAGTAACATTTATCGTTGACAATGTAATGAAAATAGCCTATAAAAGATCTGGTCCACAGGAACGGGCCAAAGAAAACTGATCAAATAAAATGCTGCCTTACTTTATGGGGAACCCTACCACAGGTACACGCAAGGGCCGTGCCGGCCCACTCTGTCCAGATATTCTAGGTACACCTCTGGTTTTGCTGTACCCCAGTGCGAGCACATGTTTCCATAACTTGTCTAATCACTGTCCATTTCTAACTAAGAAATTGAGGACACAAATGAGTTTATGATGCTCCATTGAGTAATTTGGCGGCTGTGACCTGATGTTTGCACTCAGCCTTGGCTAGTTACCCACCACCCAATTTTTGTCTTTTGAAAAGCAGAGTGCAAATGTGAAGGGCAAAAGGTGGCATGCACATGTGTATGCCGCCTATTGCCCTGCACTCTTGCATACCACCGGGCAAAGTGAGTAAATGTTGCCTGGCATGATTGCATGCCAGACAGCATTCACTTTTAATTGTGACTGGCGCTTGCCATGCTCTTGCGTCAAGCTGTGCTCACAATTACAATTAAACACTGCCTGACATGCTAGCAAGTTGGTTTCATTTTACTTGTGATACAAGGAAACGCTGCCCGGCATGTGAGCATGTTGGTCAAAATGTAATTGTAATTGTAAACGCTACCTGCTATGCGAGGATGGCAGGCAGCGTGTACAATGGATCGCTATGGGGTTTCCATGCTTTATATTGCTGTATAAAGCCGGCGGAGCCATAGGATCTCCAGCATTTACGGCGGCATGAAAATCCATGCTGGTGAAATTGCTCGAGCTTTTGTGTGGCAGATAGGACGGGAGGCGGTGGAAATGGGAATGCTCTGCCCCTCCTCTCCGCCATACAAATCCTGAAAAATGAACCATAACATGAATAAATGGCATAATAGCCTTACGCAAGGCTTTTACGTCATTCATTAACGTTAATTGCTCATCGAAAATTAGCTCCGAAGCATGCTTGTTCACCTAGCAGCTGCACCTGCTGCTGCACAGATGGGAAACACTGGGGCGCTGACCCCTTTAGCGCCCTCCTTCGTTTCTTGAATGAACTGCTGGCTACAGGGGGAGTCCCCCCACTTCGAGCTGCTCTCCCTGCTGTTTCCCTCCTGCGGATGCTGTTAAGTGGTTGTGGCGGTTGCAGTAAGAGGAACTCCACATCTGGGCACTGAGATGAGATTACCGGCCTGCTCAAATCCAGCGCAGGTAATGCGTTTAACTGCAGCTCTTAAAACAGCGACGTGCGCCTCCCCTGCTCCCGGAAATATGTAGGTCAAGGCGTATTTATAGAGTGACACAAAACCACGGGGCTTCCAGTTAGACAGGCCCGTTCTCAGCAGAGGATACAGTGTGGCTCCCGCCACCTATCCGCGCCGAACACCTGGAACACCTGGAGGGTGTGAGGAGAGCGAGGTGCGGCATAAGGGGCTCCATCAATGAGGCAAGGACAAGGAGGCACCAGGACAGTGACAGAACAAAGATTCAGCTGCACAGGATACTACGCCACCTACTGTTAGTATGTTGTAGTGCACCGTCCATACGTATGGATGTATGCGGGGAGGGTGTAACGTGCAAACCTAGGTAGGTATGTAGGGGGCAATGGAGCATAACTAAGACTGATGTATTTTCCCTATCATGTCATTATATCAGTGGTAAAAATATTGTTGGGGAAACAACGTTTTTTCTCCCACTATCCAGCACTTTCCCCACATATTCTAGGATTGGAGTCTGTTTATATAGTTCTGCTCGCCCTAGAATATGCCTGGAAGGATGATTAGATGTTATGTTATGTTTAAGGTTCTTGTACCATGCACTGTTGCCACCTGCGTGGCATCTTGGCGCTATGGCGGATCTGTAATGCAAGGAGGGTGGCAGGGTTTGTTAGCAGGACGGAGAAAAAGCAAACATGTAATCACTTAAAGCCGTCTCTTTAACAGCAGAAAAGTACATTTTTTAAAGTTAATTGCAAAACTTAAAATGGCACTTCAAAACAAGTATTTTTCTGACGATGAGAAGACACACAGGCCTTGGCACTAAAACAAACATACCACTGCGCTGTCCAAGGTAGCGTGCAAGTTAAATCGAGGGGGTGGTTGGGTACTTTAAAGGGGACATACTTTAAAGGGGACATGCATCCTGCAAGGGAGGACTGGTTATCAAGGAGGAAGTGGTTAGCGTTTGACAAGATGTTTGTTCAGGAGTAGTCTTTTCAGCCCTTCACTGGGGGGCACGAGTGTGATGATAATTTGGTAGCTGGTCTCAGATTCCAGGGGTGCAGCGGAAGGCCTGTTGCCTATTTCTTTCTTTTGTGCACTTCACAGGTTCCTACCTGGTGATGTCGTAACTTCTGCTGGCCTCAACTAAGTTTATTTTAATTTACAATACACATACTGGGCAGAATAAACCGCACCTGGACCCAAACAGCAATCCCAACATAGGGCAATCACCAGGAGGCCAAATGCTAAACAATATACACAAGTCTCTGGGGCTTCCCAGAAGAGAAAGAGGTGTCTGATTCTTTGGACTGTTAGCAGAAGATCCTTCCAAAAGTGAGGAGACTTTGCTGAGAAGGTGCAGTCACCCCTTGACTTAAAGGCAGACTTAGGAACACTCAAAAGAAGAGAGTGTTCAGATCGAAGAGGCCGAGAGGGTTTCTAAGAAGCAATCCTATTTTCCAAATACTTTGGTTTAAGAACATGCACAGATCTGAAGACCATGTACACAGAAAAGGCTTCCACTGGGATATTTATTTAAAGCTCAATTGAAGCTGAACATGATTTACACATTCTATCTGGGACATGTGGTCATTTTATCTGCAGACTTGATTGAATTATGACTCAAGACACAAAGGAATACATACTGAATTGTCACTGAATTTTTACTTAACATTCCTTAAAAAGAAAGATGAGCATTATCAAGACATAATGTATACATACACTTAGGATTATCAATGAATCATTCAAAGCAAAGAATACAGGAATTCACAGATGTTGAAAGTCAAAAAGGAACAACAAAATATGATCAGTAATTACTTTTTAGTCATCAAATTAATACGAGAAAATGTATTGGTGCTAATATCAATGGGAACTTATATCAATCATTCAAAATTACAAAGAAACCATTGATTTAAAAAAAAAAGATATAGGGACAAAGAAAAACATCTAAATAGTAAACAATAGTTTCTCAGCATAGTCTGTGAACAAATGAATGGTTTTACTCCACCCTAGTTTTGTGAGGGCCCTATTTATTAACTTGGACCGCTGACGATTTAAATACTCATTTGAAGACCAAGCACAACACTTTAAAAGAAACTCCGCTACTGGTTAAGAGTGCAATGATTGTCTAAGAGACGTGACAGATTTGCATTGGCCACTCTGAAAATATGGCAGACAAATGCATATTCGGTGCCAGCTGCAGACATTGCAGTCGGTAACTAAGGATGCCTGCAAATAGAGCATTGGCATGCCAGTGTTTTGAGTGGACCAGGACTCGCACTTCAGCTGCCCTCCATGGTGAGGTAATAGAGGGTCTGGTGAAGCGAGCAGAGCTTGAAGGGGAGTTTTATGATACCCTCTCCAGTTTGTGAGAGTGAGTGAGCCACTGAACCATGGTTGTCCAACTCCAGGCCTCGAGAGCTGGATCCAAGTTGGGTGTTCGGGATACCCTCATTAATATTCATGAGATACATTTACATACAATGAGTCAAAATGTATGCACATTTGTCCTCATGAATATTAATGAAGGCTATCCTGAAAACCCATCAGGATTCCTGCCCTGGAGGCCCTGAGTTGGACAACCCTGCACTAAACTGAGTAATTATATAGGAACGGAGAACAAGAATAGGTCCACAGCCCTCTGTAAAAGCAACAGTGATATCAAGTAGGTTAGCTGTAATGCAATCTGCAATAAGGGCAGAACTGGTGATCTTGGGTTTCAGACCCAGCTATATTAGGAAGTTAATTGTCAATATTGTCAAGTGCAGGGTGGCTGAGAAGAAGTGGAGGGCAACAGGTGCACGCTCTAATATACTGGCCTGCCGCCTGCTCCAAAGGCAGTACAGCCTCTTATGTCCTCACTAAGAATAGAGCACACATCCAAACCTGTATCTCTGCGGCATCTAACAACTCAGCCGAACTCTTTAACATCTGCAAGGAGCTGGCCAATCCTGCTGAAGTCTCTACCTCTCCTGTTCCCTCCCAGGCCATCTGCACAACCTTGGCTTCTCATTTCTTCACAAAAGCTCAGGACATCCTGTCCACCGTCTCTTCCTCTCCTTCCTCTTCCCCTATTCCTGGCCTTCCTGTGGCTGCCTCTCCTCCTCCGTTCTCTTCCTTTCCCCTGTTCACCCCTGATGATGTTTCTAGACAAGTCCGATCTATGAAAGTCTCGTAAAAACAGGTTCGCCCTGTTCATCTAAAACCATCAAGGACCATATCGACACCCTTGATACAGCCTTGGCTGATTTCTGCAATCATTCTTTCGCCACTGGAACTTTCTCCTCTGCCCTGAAGCACTCCCTTGTGAACCCCCTCCTAAAGAAGCCCTCTACAGTTCCTCGTCTCTGGCTAACTATCACCTGATCTCCATTACTCCTTTCCTAGGCAAACTCTTGGAAAAGCTGCCCATCTCCCAGCTTAACCTTCACACTGAATCGGTTGGCTGTCTCCATGACCATCAGTCTGACTTCAGAACGGCCAGAAGCATGGAAACTGCTCTCCTGAACATCCGTGAAGACCTGCTCTCAAACCTTGAGTCTATCCTTCCTTCTGTCCTCATTCTCTTCAAACTTTCTTCCGCTTTTGATATGGTCAACCATGCCAACCGGCTCAACTGACAAGGCCCTGGTCAGACTGACCTCCTTTCTCACTGTTCGACCCTCCCAGGTCCAACTGTGGTACTTCCTCTCTTCTATCTCTCTCTCTACCTGTGGTGTTCGCTGGGGGTCTAATCTTTCTCCCTGGCTGTTCAACCAATACCTAGCACCTATTGCACACCGCATAGCCACTCTCAGCTCCAACTCTCAGTGCTATGTGGATGACACTAAACTCTCCTTCAGGCTCCCCTCAGCCGCCTGTACTCCTTCTCTCATTCCAGACTGTCTGTCTGCAATTCAAAAATGGTGTGCCGCCAATGATCTCTGCCTTAATGCCAGTAAGACAGAGATTGTCCTCATTGGAACACCAGCTCCCTCCTTTACTCTCTCTCTCTCTGGGTGCCTGGGCACTCTTCCTGCTCCTAGTTGTGAGGCTAGGAACCTCAGGGTCATCTTCGACTCCACCCTCTCCTTCTCTCCTCACATCTCTGATGTCTCTAAGAAGTCAAACTACCAGCTGCACCTCCTCCAGGGTATTCTCCCTTTCTCCACTTTCTGCCAGAAACTCACTATCTCCAGAGCTCTGTTCCTTTTAAGGCTGGCTACGGAAATAGCCGTTTTCTAAATCTTCCTGCCTCTACTCTCCATCCTCTACAACTTATTCAGAACAGGACTGTGGGATTTGTCCTTGGCCTCAAGCCCAGAGATTGCTTCTCTCCAGCCCTGAAATCTCTTCATTGACTCCCAGTGGTGGCAAGGATCAAGTTCAAGACCCTCTGCATTGTCCACAAGACTTTCTTGGGCCTGGGACCGCACTACCCCCAACTCTCTGTTCCTAAACATCTTCCTTCTCGAGCTCTCCGCTCATGCTCCTCCAACTCTATGAGGGTCAGTTGGCTTCTCCAATCAGAGAGTTGGGGGTTGATCTATTTCTTCGGCTGGGACCTCCCTCTGGAACAGCCTTCCTACCACCCTGAAACTTGAGCAGAACCACCTCCGGTTCCAAAGCAACTCAAGACCTTCCTCTTTGCGTCCGCCTTCTTTCTTACTCTCCATTGCTGATTACCTGTCTGATCCACACACTGGTCACCTGGCCACTCTCTGAATTTGGGCTTAGGTCCCTGCCTGTCCAGTTGCAACCTGCACTGCCTCTTGCCTCCCCCAGCACTTGTGGTCTGCATCTGTAACCCTACAGTCCCCTTTCTTGCACTTATGAGCCAACTGTTCTGTTGCCACCTGTTGGCTGCACTCTATGACCCGCACTTCTCCATTCTGCCGACCCTCCTCAGCACTTCTCCCCATCCCCTTCCCTGCACTTGCACGATCTGAATCACCCAAGGCCTAGTAAGATTGTTATTTTGTCTTCCATCTGTTCCCCCCTTGTCTTGTCGCGCCTAGAAACACTTGTGTACAGGCCCGTCATAAATGCCATATCATATCATATCTTGTAGATGACCATTGCATCCATGCTCCCAATCGTCAATGGCTGCCAGTGAATTGATCCTTTTGGCCTAGTATGCTTTGTGTGGTTTATGTACGGATGGTCATGGAGGGCTAAGATTGGGAGTCAAGCCTTCCCAGGAGCAGTTCTGAAGATGCTTCCAATTCTATCTAACATCGCTAGAGACTGCCCATAGCTTCGACCGCGTATCTCGAATCAAAGGGCTTACGTTAGGCCCCTGGTTTCTCCTCAATGATTTCCTATTGCGTTTTTGTATTTTGTTTAAAGTCCTAGGCTGCACCTTTTATAGATGTTAATGTTAATGTTAATGTTAAAGGATATTTGTACCGCACACTATCACCACCGGAGTGGTCCCCTGGCGCTCTGGCGGCTCTGAAAGAGAAGGGGAGGTTGAGTTAGTGGGAATAAGCTGGAAAAGTGCAAGAGAGTAGTGAAGTGCTGATGGCAGCCTCAGCCCGGTGGGTCCGTCGGCTGGACTTGGGGTACCATACCTAGTGGTATGCTCTGGGATCCTTCCTAGGGCCCATGGCTGTCACGCAGCAGACATGATGCTGAGTCTCTGGTCTACGAGGACGTGTGCACAAGACCATGTTGAACAACCAGTGGTGGAAATGGAAAAAAATTGGTGGGGATCCCACCAGGGCCGGGGTGCGGGTGGAGTTTGGGGGGCACTGCCCGAAGATGCAGGCTTTAGGGGGGCGGATCTACTAGTTAACCTCCGATCAAAGGAAATGTCTAAAATAATAGTTTAAAACGGTAGAATTTCTTTCATGCTACTTCTTTTCCAAACTGTATATAGATTCCACTTTAAACCACTTCCATGGCACTGGTGATGAGTTACTACACTATGCAGATAATAGTTCTGACCAGTGATGCTGAGTAAATATTCTTTCAAATGCACAATTGAATCCATTTTATAAAAAAAAAAACTTCCCCTTGAGTACTATTCAAACATGGTAATTTCTGTTCGGCCTAAACAACCTTTTCTTTTACTTAAACCACGCCCAGCACAGCTCCTTCCGCTGCCCTCTGAAAGCAGTTGGGTGGCTGCATCGTATGGGAGGTTAATAGGGGTATTTATTTATGCAATGTGTGTCGGATACCTGTGTATTTATTAATTTATGCAATGTTTGTCGGATACAGGTATCCGACAAACATTGCATAAATAAATCAATATTTCTGGTCCATGTATTCGACAAACATTGCATAAATAAATAAATAAACTGGGTCGTGGCTGAGGACTGGGTCGTGGCTGAGGACTGTAACTTCGTCTTGTGCCCTCTTGCATGGGGTCACCAGAGGAAGTTACAGTTTGCTCATGAGCGCTGTTCTTTTGTTTTTTTTCCTTCTCCCCAGGGCAGAACAGGGGTTTCGGATGGCTTACTCTGGCCTGATCCCGAGATCCGGCTCCACATCTGGTGCCGGATCTCGGATCCGGCAAGAGCCGGCCGAGTGACCAGCGCTGTGAACACCCACTGGTGGGAAAAGACAATCAAGCTGGGGCCATTTCCAGTGTTCATACCCTTGTCAGGGGGAGCCATGTCCCTTTATTTTATTTTCTACTTTTGTAGGGTGCTTATTTTCATCGGCCGCTACTTCAGAGCGCTTTGCCCGGGTACTGCCACTGTAAGGATCCAGGCAAAACGATGAAGGCAATACTCGTGTAGTGCAGCAAAGGCACTGATCCATTCCTGTGTCCTTTTTGCTGATCACTGCCATGTTTACCTGGGGCAGATAATGGTGTTGCTTTGTCTAATACTTTCTAAAATGATGCTGTGGTAGCATTGCGTTCTAGATAACAAGTGGACTATATAGTATATATATGTAATTGGTTATTTATAATGTGCTTAATACCCAGAGGTTTCTAAGCGCGGACCCGGCGGTCGAACTTCTGTTACTCCGCATCATCTTGCTTCCAAGGCAAGTGCGTTGCCCCTGAGCTATCCTCACGAGAAAACGTGGTACTATTACCCAACTCAATGGCACTCATTTCATACATCTTGGATGAATGAAAAGCTGAGGCTCCTGTGCCAGGGCTCAACCCAGTTATCTGCAAGATGCCCATCACTTATGTGGCAGAACACCAGATTGCCCTGGGTAGCCAGCAGTGCCAACCTGCATGGTTCTGAGGACAGCCACGTTAGACCGAATTAGTGGTAGGACACTACGTCACTCTGAGAACACCTATGGCTGCCCTCCTCTGAGGCAAGAATGAACCTACCTCTGAGGCCAGCTATGCCAGTCTTGGCAGGTGGATGCACTCAGCATCGCTGTTAGGAGAGAGATCTGCCAGTCTTCCTTAAGGGCGGAACACCCCTTTCAGGCCAGCCAGAGCAGACCATATCTATGTTAAGACACTGCATCGCTCTGTGTGCAACCTTACTAGCGTTCCCCTGTGATGGGGGCCGCGGGGGGAGGGGCACCTTGTTCTGACAACACCTATGCCAGCCTCCATGCCTGGTAGCACACCAAACTGAGGCAGCCCTGCCACTCTTCCCTTACGACAGGGCACCACAACGCTCCGCAGAGACAGCCCTCATTTGTTGCGGGAAGAAACAACGCTCGGGGGACACCCATGCCATCCCATTTCTACGGAAGGACAACATATCACTCTGAAGGCTGGCAAGCCTGCCCACCCTTATGCCACAGCACTAAGTTACCCTGAGCACAGCTATACCCTATGTACGGTAAAGAACAACATCACTCTGAAAAGAGTAAGAGGCAGCCATGCCAGCAGCAACCTCTACTCTTTGGGATTGTGCTTCTCTTACTCGTAGCAGGCCGCCTGCCAGCTCTCCTCTGTGGGAGGGCACTTACCTCTCTCGGACAGGCTGCCAGTTCTTATCTATGGGAGGCTACTTACCTCTCTCGAAAGAGACAGCCTGCCAGCTCTCCTCTGTGGGAGGGCACTTACCTCCCTCGGACTGCCTGGGAGGGCACTTACCTCCCTCGGGCTGCCAGCTCTCCTCTGTGGAAGGGCACTTACCTCCCTTGGGCTGCCAGCTCTCCTTAGTGGGAGGGTACTTACCTCCCCCGGACTGCCAGCTCTCCTCTGTGGGAGGGTATTTACCTCCCCCGGACTGCCAACTCTATTCTGTGGGAGGGTACTTACCTTCCCTGGGCTGCCAACTCTCCTCTGTGGGAGGGCCCTTACCTCCCTCGGACTGCCAGCTCTCCTCTATGGGAGGGTACTTAACTACCTCGGACTGCCTGAGAGGGCACTTACCTCCCTCGGACTGCCAGCTCTCCTCTGTGGGAGTGTACTTACCTCCCCCGGGCTGCCAACTCTCCTCTGTGGGAGGGTACCAACCTCCCCGGACTGCCAGCTCTCCTCTGTTGGAGGGCACTTACCTCCCCCCGGACTGCCAGCTCTCCTCTATGAGAGGCTACTTACCTCTCTCGAAAGAGACCGCCTGTCATCTGTCCCCTGTGGGAGGGTGCCCACCGCCCTACGATGCAACACCAGTGCAGACCTTGCAATGGACAGACCAGCCTTTGCGATGAGGGGTCATTTGCTTACAGCGCGCCCCCTGCAGAATGCACCAACTCTTGGCGCTCTGAGCCTACTTTGGTGGTGATTTCATGGGATGTGAACATTGTTGACACACCTGTCTATGGGCAGGGAATCTCTCAGAGGGAGCGCGTGGAACGGGTGGGGGTATTAAGGCCTAAGTCTCACGCTAATGCCTGCCCCGCACGCACCATTCCGGAGACTACAGAGTTAATAGGACAGAGGTGGGAGCCCCACCGTAAAAGCGGACCGGCATCAGCCAGTAGGTGAATGGGATTGCTCTGATAAGCCAATATCGATCGGCGCTGTGAAATATGAATGAGAGAGGGTGGCGTCGCCTCCTGGGAGCGGGGCCGCTCCCCGCAGCGCATTACACATTCATGCGCACGGCATTCTGTAATATTTTATGAAGGTACACGCTGTGGGGCTGGGGGGCTGCGCTTCGGCGGTGCACTCTGGGGAAGCTGCCCTTTTAATAGCTATTTTGGGAAATGCTGGCCGCCCTGGGGTGCACCGAGGTTCCCACTTAGTCGTAAGCACTAAGCATTTAGGAAAGGGAGGCTGGTGCAGCCTGAGCTGAAGTGACAGTGCAATGTTTAGCACAAAGAAATCAGCTGCCCCTTTTCTGGGCAGAAAGGAGTGGCCTGGGGAAAGGTAAGGGGTGGCGCCTTGGGTGTCGATACATCGTCACATGGCACACCGGAAGAGCTCGCTATTTGTGCAAGCGAACATTGTCCCTCATTCCGAGGTTGCTGGTAGTCATGGCGCTATTTGCGCCATGACTGCCACCAATAACGGGTCTGGCACCGGTATAGTTCAATGGGTACTTACCGGTGTAGTCCGACCTTTGCGGGACCAGTAAGTCCCCATTGAAAATGCCATTCCCCATTCCCATTTGAGCCCCGTTAGGGCTCAATGGGAATGGGGAGGGCGCTAATAACGGGCTCGCGACTTGCACGCCTGTTATTAGCTCCCTGGTCCTTTAACGGGTTCCGTTCAGAACGGCTGGTCAGACCTGCCGTTCCTGGTGGGACCCGCTAAGGGACCTTGTAGTAGGACGGTAAGGGATTACCGGCACTGGTCTCCTTACTGGTGCCCGGTATCCCTTACCGCCCACCTTGGAATGACCCCCATTATCTAGATGGAGAGCCCTTATCACAAATTTGCATTTGCTTTTAGCTAGTTGCTAACACTGATTGCTAAATGCTGAAATACTTCCAGGTTAAAGTGTTTACTTCCGGCAATGATTACTTCCCAGTCAGTGTTGGATTTCTGCTCTTTATGGACCTGGTTGTGGGCCAGCACATTGGGTTTTCAGTGACATCCAACTGGTTCTTTCAGAAGCCTTGTCGCTCCCAAACAGCCACAGAATATAAATTATACAACATAACATAACAGGTGTATTTGTAGAGCACACGTTCTCCCCCAGAGGGGCATCTCGGTGCTATTGACAGATAACAGATACATATATGTGTTCCAACTTCTGTGTAAGCTTAAATGTCAGTTGTCCTGTTTCACAGAACTGTGAGGCCCTCTGGCTTAGCACGCTTTACAAACGAAAACCTAAATAAATAAATAAACTCAATGGTACTCATTTTTTAAACCTGGGAAAGATGAAGGGCTGAGTGGACCGGCTGGGATTTGTAGCTGTGACCATGAGGTTAACCGCAGGCCCCCGCAGTGGATGCATTAGTCCACTGAGCCACAGACGCGGAGACGGAGAGAAAAGATCAGACACTTTAAGATTGCCCTTGCGTGTTCCTTCCGAAAGGCTGATCACAAAGCAAAGTTACTTATAGCGTTTCAATTCTGTGTATAAAAGTCGGCAGCCGGGGGGCCACTAAACGTTGTCATAGGTTTGTCTGCTCTTTCTCTGTCCCTTGTGTTGCCTGATGCTCCTGGGCCCTTTAAACAGTGTTAGCATGACTATCTCCAACATGAAATTATCAACACTTATACCCAGGCGTGCGCTGAATTACAGGTGACGGTACTTGTTAATCTCCCTGATTATCAGCAAGAGGAACTGGGCCGAGGAAATCCCCCGCACTCAAGAACAGAGAAGTCCAACAATGTAACAAAGTTTAACTACTTTATTAGAGAGCTCTCATGCCGGGGTTCAGAAATGGACAATACAGCAATTCTCCATGACTTCTTCCAATGAGCTCAAGCTTGTCAGCCCTTTTTGTTACTGTATGATGTCACAAAATAATGATACAGCATGAAAACCTACCATGGAGCTTGATTGGTTAGTAAGATCAACTATGTATATGGTATATAGGGTATTCGTTCAGGGATTGGATAAGCATATCTGGTGGCTCCTCCTGCGACCACCTTCTAAATGTTGCGACTATGAGAGCTCAGGTTATTGTACTGCAACTGGGCTGTGCAACAAAGTGTGAGCTTAACGTGGAAGGTGAGAGAAGATTGGTCAGGGAGTATCTTCGCACCCCTGGCGCGCTGCAAAGTCACCTGCTAAATGCAACGAGTCAAGGTAGTCAGAACGACCCTGAAGGTGCTCCATGTTCCCTATAAGTTACCATGTCTAATCCTCTAGGCCTTCAGACAGAACCATTAAGCTTTGAACCTGGTATTTCCTTTGTATAACCCTGCTTTCGGTCAGTTGGGAACAACTGCCTCCATCTAGCACAAATGAATTGGCTTTGTTGCTCAGGTCTCGATCACGTGTGCCGGGACCACAAATGTGACTTTCTCCTCCCTCTATTTATGAGGGTTTTCAGCTTTTACTCATGCAGGTGTCCTATCTCGTCTGCTAATATGAAACTTGTCCCTTTAATCTTCCTTGGCAAGGCTGGGTACAGTAACAGCACTGGAAACATGGTTTGCAGTTCTCTGCGAATTCAGGATGTCTGCCCCTCTCTCTCTGTGTTCTCAAATCCTTTCAGATCTCCCTATCACTTCAATGCGCTTGTGGCCTCCATTTTGATTTACACGGCCGCCCATGTTAGTTGCGTTTAGAGTCAGCAAGCAGGTCATATGTATGTGTCTGCGACTTGCGGGTTTCTGCTCAGCAAAGTGTGTGTGCATCCTCTAGCCAAATGAGTAATAAACTTGTACTTCATGTCTGCCGGCTATTTAAACTAACGTGTTTGTGTAGTTTCGTGCAGGGGTGCATATGTGCTTCATGTATAACGCATCTATCTCATGGTTCAGTCATGACATCATTAGCTTCGGCACAGTCTCGATCAGTCGACCTACTCCATTGACTGCAAGGTCATGTCCTCAGGGACTTCATTAGGGTATGTTCTCAATGGCTGCCTAAGTGAGTAACGCTTCTCACACCTGCGGTACATCGACGATGAAAGAGATGGGGCCATAAACGTGTGCAGCGCTCATTTCTCTGTTTCCGTGATGAGAGTGGGGTGGGTGCTCTTTCCACTCAATAACACTAAATACTGTGACTCCCCAGTTGACGCTCACCACTGATGTGGTTGGCCTTTCCAGGTAATACAAACGTGCATATGTTGCATTGTTACACTTGAGAATTTATTGTAAAGGTTGATTCCCTAAGGAAATGAATACAACAAATTTGGGGAGGAAACCTGTTGAACATGTAGAAGGCTGCACAAGAAGAATGAAAACTGTAGTTACTTACATGCTGACAATTAGCTGTTGTCCAACTCTGGGCCTTGGGGGCCGGAATACTGACGGGTTTTCAGGATATCCCTCATTAATATTCATGAGGAAAAATTGGCATACATTTAGAATCATTGTATATACATTCATCTCATGAATATTAATGAGGGGTATCTGAAAACCTGGCATGGATCTGGCCCTCGAGGCCTGGAGTTGGACAACCTTTAGGTGATAGTAAGTGCTATTTTTGTACTTGGGGTACACTTCAAAAGATAAAGATGAAAAGTATTATTTTGCTAGGATAGGGTGCATATTTACATGTGCATTTTCGAATATGTGAAATATTCAGGTGTTTTGATCGAGGCTTCTCTGACGTTGCTAGCATAAGTACTCTAGTACTTGAAGGACTTGAGTCCCTGGGCTCCTCTCAGTAGTTGCAATGCTCCTTCTGTGTCTCCTTGCAGGGGACTAAGCCAGACTGAAGGGTACCTCAGAAACTGAGTCATTGTATAGCAGAGTAAACAATGATTCAGGAATGTGGGAAACAGGAGCAGGGATGACACAGACTAAGACCTCAGGTTGCAAGAGTCACTGCTTTGGAAGCTACTCTACTGGCCACTGTGTACACATCGTGAAGTCAGGTGTTGACCTCACTTTCCTTTCTGAGAAGCTAGGGCATGCAGTCCGCTTGGCTGTTTGTGTACCTAGGTACTTACTGTATGTTGAATGTCTACTCTTGGAGCTTTGCAGCCAACCTGGCTAGCCTGGCTATGGCAGACCTGGTATATCCTGGACTCAGCATGTGTACTAGGGGCGTGAGGCCGGTAGCAAGGTGAAACGTCTTAACCCATACATTTTTTCTGGAACACACCAGTATTTCTAGTTGTCTGATTTTGATGGTCGGTGGGTTTGTGTGAGAAGCCCCAGAGAGAGGGATGAGTTTCTTCATGAGGAGGCTACATGCCCCTGGCCGCTTTGTTTTCATTTGTCACTGCAGGCCCCTTCCTCCACACCTTCAGGCCCCCCCTTTCCGCTCCCTCTTCAGCCGCCCACAAAAGAGCTTGTGTAACCGTTGGCTCATTCACAGCTTGGTACTGTAACTTGTTCTGTTTCCCCCCATCTTCTGTGGTGAGGGGTGGACGCTGAGCGTGGATACACGGGCAGCAGCCAATTACCTCACTTGTTGGTTGGCGTTGGAAGTGGCCATTTACATCTTGTGCTAAATCTGTAACTTTAACCCTCTAGCTTGGTATGTTGTGTTCTAATGGGTAAAGCGCAAAGTCAATGGTCCAGATTCTCAAAACCTTTTCTTTGGTTCCAGACGAGGAGACATGCTACTGCATTTCCTCACTTGCGACAAAAAAATAAGCCCAAATCACAAAAGGCATCTGAATGAGCAGATCTTAAATGCACTTCTTCCCCTTTACACATTTGTCCAAATGAGGGGGTGTTTTACGGCATTTAAATGTGCAGCCCTAATTCACAAGTGTAAATAAGGGACGCAGGGGGAGGCACAAATCATGACATCGGGCCTCATTCTAAGTTCACCAGTCTGGAAAGAACAGTGCCAGTAAGATTACCAGCACCGTTGTTCCGGACCGGCAAACTAACGGTTTGCCTGCCGGAGCCCCTGTGCCCGACAGGTCTGACCCTGCCGTGCTCAGCAGTCATGGTCACAGAAGCACCAGCACTGTTAGCAACGATGCCGGTGCTTCCGTGTCCCCATTCCAACAAAATTGCCAGCAGCTGACTTCCTGGCTGCCGGACTCGGAATAGCCTGGTGGCACTGGGAAGTCAGGCGCCAGTAATGTTTTACGGGTCCGGCGGCAACCCGTCTATAGCACCGTAATGAGGCCCATAGTCGTTTCTGACCCTGTCGTGATTTTTTTTTAAAGTTTGACACCAGCGATTTAAACATCAGCTGTCACACTTACATTTCCATCCCCCAAACAGGGCTTTATTTTCCCTTGGCCATTTCATCAGGGTAAAATGCACTCCCAGAAACCACATGGTTGCTGGGAACCTGTCATACATTTGTGTTGGGAGCCTGTCATACATTAGTGTCGGGGAGCGAGCTCTTTGCGCCACTGTCCAGCCTCTCTGAAATGCTCAGGTCACCTTTGTGGATCAGGTGACCTGAGCATTTTGGCAAGAGAGCAAATGAAAGGAACGCATTCTCTGCGCTCCTTTCATTTGCGCTCGTATCTGAGAATCTGGCCCAATCAGTGCCCTTCTGCTGGAAAAGGCGTTGTCATTGGTCCTTTTTCCACAGTGTGCCAAGGGGTGGCCTGTGCCGCTTCAACATGGAGGAGCTAGATTTTTATTCCGCTCTGCTTACACATTTCTATAATGTCTTGGTGTATATAGCCTGTGACTTTTAGTCCAGAAACTGTGGGAGTTTGCCCAGTCTGGCATTCTGCCCGCACCTGTCTTGACGGAGATAATAACTCGCCTTTGTTTTGTAGAGGGTGCCACCATTTCTTTGTAATGTTCTAGTGCTGGAAGCAGCATGTGTTACGATTATCACAGGTTCGAATCCCGGCAGGTCCACTCCGCCCTTCACCCCTCTGAGGTCAATAAAATGAGTACCATTAATTTGGGTAACAATAAGCATCTGTTATCTGTCGATAGCACCAAGATACCCCCTGGGGGTGAACGTGTGCTCTACAAATACACCTGCTATACTACACTGAAGTGAGCGCGTAACCCGCTGAGCTATTTTACTGTTTTTAATGAAAGTCTGAAAATTTGGCAATAGTCCACACAACTTCCTATCTGTTTTGGACGGTGTGGACGAAGACATCAAAGGATCTGGACCTATAAGGGCTAATTTTCTAAGTCCCTGTGAATTGCACATGGAGACCACCTACATTTGCACTTATGCACAAACACGTGCCCTCCATTCAATGCCTTTCATCTGCACTGCAAAGTGCAAAAGTGGGGGTGAAATATGCAGGCGTAATCGCTTTTACACCGAGATTTTGCACTGCGTGGTGTAAAGTGAGTGAAGGACGCTTGCTATTTATGCAGCGCAGGCAGAATTTACAGTGGGTTTCTATGGAAACCGCCTGCTTTCAGCATGTGTTAAAAACAGATGGATTCCATAGGAAAACACAGCATGTATGTCAGCCTGAAAATGTCCTGCTGGGATAAATGCATGCCGATTTGTGGGGCTGGAGGAAGCGACTACTCCGTTCCGTCCCCCAGATCTGCCATACAAATGCTTGAAAACATTGAGTAAAAGCACGCGTGGAATGTGTATGCATGCCTTCTATGTGTTACACTAGTCTTTGATGAACATGACCCCTCATTGTGTTGAAATTCATCTAAAACAGAAAAATTGTGGGAATCTGGTTGGGGTTCCCTAAAAACACCTCGAGCGGAAAAAAATAGGTCGATCTAATGTGTCCGTCCCACGCTCTGATGAAGTTGGAGTGGATAGGGGGGCGAGAAAGTGTGGTTTCGGCCAGGGATGGACTGGCCTATAGGGATCTCTGGAGATTTCCTGGCAGGCCTCTGCACCCTGGGCCTCTTGTGTGTGGTAACCTATTTTATTTCCACATTTTCCCATAGGAAAAGGGTTGGGATTGCTGAAAATGTGAAAGTTGGGGTCCCTTTGAAGGTTATTTCCAGAGCCTCTTTTGGTTCCCAGTCCACCCCTGGTTCCAGCCCACGGAAGCTTGTCGGGATGATGATGGCAGGGGAGTAGCAGAGCCCACCACTGCCTCTTTGACGCGCACTGCACTTCACTGTGGCGCTTGGCAGGCGGGCTTCCACCGCCCCTCCATGACACACTGCGCTGGAAATGTTTGCAAAGCTCAGCGGGCTGCCAGCACTTGTGTTTTATGGGCAATAAATTAATAGAAGCCATTGCCAAAAATAGGCTGAGAGTAAGAGGAACAGAAATCGGATGAATGGATAAAGTTGCCTCTCCCCCTCCCTCCTAAAGGGCGATTTATGGGCCTTGCGGTTGGAGAGGCTGGATCTCATGCCATCTCGCGGGCTGATTTGGGGCTGAGGCGGAAGGTATTCTGGGCACTGTTTGCTCGCTTTCATCATGTCCAGTGGTTCGGTGGCAGTGCCCGCGGGCTGTGTTTGGCCAAACAGTTCTGCTTTCATTCCATTGGGTGCCCTCAGTTCATGGGAACCATGAGGCTTACTGAGGACTGTCCAGGAAAGACATTTTTAAATGGGCAGTGTTGTGGACACTGAATATGCAAATCAAAAGAGGTGATGGCTGGAAGGTTTGGAATTCATCATAACCACTGGCATTGCTCTGGGCAACCTTCCAGACCATCGTTCTTCGCCTGCCAAGCCATTACAGAAAGGGGAAAGACGATATGCAAATCAGACTTGGTCCCACCCCAAAAGGGGCAGTCCAGCCCCACCTGCTTGGTCACATCCCCACTGCACAAGAGCACCACCATCCCCATACATGTTAGCCCTCATTATCTGAGCAGCCCCTGGTGCTGTTCCTCTGCTACCTTGGACTGGCTGTAGTCAGGTGGAAGCCGCCAAGTGAGGTGGGGCGTTATACTCATGGAGATTGATGGCTTGGGAGTAAGGATGGTGTGGGCACTGCGCATCACAAGAACGTTTTAGTGTCTGGGAAAGTGTGGCACTGCCCTTCTGCTATTAGAGTGCAATGCAAAGCGCACATTTTAGAAGGGAAACATCTTGGGAATGGATTGTGCATGTGCATTGCCCAGTACCCCTCAAGCGCCATATCTGATCTGTGGGCGCTGGATACTTGGCAACCTTCCCCATTCAGGAGATGCTAGTCCAGTCCTGGTTTTACATTTGTATTTGAAATGTATTTTATTTAGTTTATATAGCGCTTTTCGCCATTTGCATTCTGGGACTTGTAGTGCTGTTTTTGTAATGTGGAAATCGAGGGCTACAAGTCCCAGAATGCAAAGTTTAAATTAGGACTGGACTAGCACCTGCTGGAAAATAAGGAATGTTGGCTTGTATGGTATTGGTGGGTGTTTCAGCAGAGGCTCTTAAAATTGGGCTAAGGACGCCTGGAAGGTAATTGGACATGTGTAGGCTGGCATGGATAATGGTTGCCAGACTGCAATTGCCCCCATTTGTCATAAGGCGTCTGCAAGGGTTATTTTAGCTTTTTTATGTTTTTACCTGAGCTATGAAACTCTGTAGCAAGCTCTGCATATTGTAATAATAAACCAGGACAGCTACATCAAAATTTCAGGATTAGGGCTTGTTAACATTAAACACATAAGAGATCCGTATTTTGTGTTTTTGAATGCACATGTGCTTTACATATGGAACAATATGCAGGGTAAATTAACTGAAATTATTGTGTTTACGCTTTTTTAATTTTCTTATGAGGCTGTGCTTTTGTAGACGCTCCCATCTCTTTACATGTTCCACAGCTGCCACGGGAGGGCGCACTGTAGAGCTGACGAGGACAGGCATTCCCGGCTGGGTGGCCAGGCGATGGTTTATCCTGGCACTGACTCGAGGTTGCCCCCTAGAGAGAAGGAGGATTTGGTGCATGATGCGATGGACACTGGACATTGAGGAAGATACTGAACGGCGCACAGAGAGAGAAAAGCGAGAGGTTTGGCAAAGATGTGAACTATTGAGTACAGTTATGACTGGGAAACTAGGATATGTGAGATCCAACGCTGGGTCAAGCTGTGTGTCCTGGGCACATTACCACAGCCACCCTGCCTCAGGGCCCTTCCCTAGAAATGTTGGTGTAGTTAGAAGGTTCACTGAGGCCTAGGTGAACATCTCGACGATTATAGTTGCAACACTTCACTGAGAAGTATGCGAAACGGATTGAAGCGTGGGCTGGTGGTGGACTAGGAAGCTGCAGAGAAACATGGCACGTTAGGGGACTAGGAAACTGCAGAGAAACGTGACCCAGTAGGGGACTAGGAAACTGCAGAGAAGCGTGACCCGGTAAGGGACTAGGAAGATGCAGAGAAACGTGACCCGGTAAGGGACTAGGAAGCTGCAGAGAAATGTGACCCGGTAAGGGACTAGGGGACTAGGAAGCTGTAGAGAAACGTGACCCGGTAAGGGACTAGGAAGCTGCAGAGAAACGTGACCCGGTAAGGGACTAGGAAGCTGCAGAGAAATGTGACCCGGTAAGGGACTAGGGGACTAGGAAGCTGCAGAGAAACGTGACCCGGTAGGGGACTAGGAAGCTGTAGAGAAACATGACCCGGTAAGGGACTAAGAAGCTGCAGAGAAACGTGACCCGGTAAGGGACTAGGAAGCTGCAGAGAAACGTGACCCGGTAAGGGACTAGGGGACTAGGAAGCTGCAGAGAAAGGTGACCAGGTAAGGGACTAGGGGACTAGGAAGCTGCAGAGAAACGTGACCCGGTAGGGGACTAGGAAGCTGCAGAGAAACGTGACCCGGTAAGGGACTAGGAAGCTGCAGAGAAACGTGACCCGGTAGGGGACTAGGAAGCTGCAGAGAAATGTGACCCGGTAAGGGACTAGGGGACTAGGAAGCTGTAGAGAAACGTGACCCGGTAAGGGACTAGGAAGCTGCAGAGAAACGTGACCCGGTAAGGGACTAGGAAGCTGCAGAGAAATGTGACCCGGTAAGGGACTAGGGGACTAGGAAGCTGCAGAGAAACGTGACCCGGTAGGGGACTAGGAAGCTGTAGAGAAACATGACCCGGTAAGGGACTAAGAAGCTGCAGAGAAACGTGACCCGGTAAGGGACTAGGAAGCTGCAGAGAAACGTGACCCGGTAAGGGACTAGGGGACTAGGAAGCTGCAGAGAAAGGTGACCAGGTAAGGGACTAGGGGACTAGGAAGCTGCAGAGAAACGTGACCCGGTAGGGGACTAGGAAGCTGCAGAGAAACGTGACCCGGTAAGGGACTAGGAAGCTGCAGAGAAACGTGACCCGGTAGGGGACTAGGAAGCTGCAGAGAAATGTGACCCAGTAAGGGACTAGGAAGCTGCAGAGAAACGTGACCCGGTAAGGGACTAGGAAGCTGCAGAGAAACGTGGCACTTTTGTAACTAGATTTAGGAAGCTGCATAGGAACGTGGCACGTTGGAGACTAGACTAGGAAGCTGCAGAGAAACATAGCACGCTGGAGACAAGGACTAGGAAGAAGCAGAGAAACGTGGCACGTTGGGGGACTTGGATGCAGCAGAGAAACGTAGCCCTGTGGTGTAACAGGAACCTGCATAGAAAGGTGGTACCATTCGCGGCTGTAGACTGGAACTGCTTGGTAAAGCTCTGGACAGTTTGCGGTGATGGCAATGGGTGTATGAGGTCATTGCCATGATGAAAATGAAGGGGATCTGTGGATGGATACGGAGCCGAAGGTATCCCAGATCAGAGGTCTTGGGAGACAGGCTGGTGCTGCTCCTCCTACAGCGAATAAGAAGGGGAAGGAGACCGGTGGTGATCAGTCCTGCTTGGAAGTACATAGAGTGGTCCTGTAAAGGAGTGAAGGGAGACAGGGTGACTGCTGACACTGAGATGCGCCTGATCTTCAGAGGAGACCTAGGACGCTTTTGAGTCACAGTGTTCAAGCGAGGTCCCCGTTGAGAGACGATATCGGGGTATGAATACCCTGTCAATGCTGAGGGTCGCAGGGAAAAAGGGAGATGTGGTTTCAGGGAATCAGTGAAGGGGTGAATATTCAGAGGTCTAAAGGGTGGAATTCTGCAGATGATTGAGTTGCTTGGTCACGAGTTGATGACAGGTGGCGCTCTATCTGTACATCTCCCAGCATGGAGACCATGTGGATATTTGCAGCTGGGGGCATGCCGACAGAGTTGGGCAAAAAGAGATGACTAAAGAACACCAATAATTATTAATATTCAATGGCAATTGTAAAAAAATTGTTAAATATACCCCAGGCACCCCCATGCTATTTCAGGCACAAGGAGGTAATGACGGTGCATGTTTTATTATTATGTAGAGGAGGTCCCAGATGCAGCCCGCACTCCAACCGTCCATTTTGAAGTACCTGGAACGTTAATGCGAAATATGTGACTTATGCTGAGCAAATAAACCAACAGAGAGCCACAGTGGGGCTCTGTCCAGTACCCATCAGAAGAACAGCACCTATTGAAGTACCGATACCAAGGAAACCATGGACAGTAAGGTGCCCATTGATAAAACCATATCAACAAATGAAACGAAATGGAGATCGTCTGAGTACAGTCCCTGAAGAAGTCAAAAAGGTCTTAATGGAAGACAAATGGTGACGTTGCAAGAACCTGGACTGACTCACATATAGAAGATATAACGACCTGAGAATGATAAAAAGAGACAAAACACCATGAATAAAGGACATCATGAACCCAAAGTGAAAGCGCAATGTCAAATGTAAGAAGCTTAAGCTATGAGCACGATGAAGATAGTCGACCAATTTACACATGTACTTATGCTTGATACCGCAAGAAAGCTAAGAAAATCCTGCGGCTTGCTATGCTTAGTAGAAAGATAGTGCGGCAAGCACCACCTATACATATCTAACTCAAAAGAAGCACGTTATCTAAGTATATTTCAACTTTGCACAAGAAGCAGAATCAACCAAAAGGTTACTAAAGGCCACACGAGAAGAGCTTCATATTTAGCAAAATCAAGAATAAAGCGGCAGAAACGAAACTCAGCAGAGGCAACCCCTGCTAGGCGAACCAGGTCGTATCTGTCAAGATGGATGAACAGTAGCTACAATTAATTGAAGCAAAGAACAGAATATACTACTCTGAAAGGTCAAGATAAGAAGACGAGGGCAGGTGGTGGATGAAACGAAAATCAAATACACAAATTGATGAAGAAGAGGCAAATGCACAGTGTTTGAATCACGTGACCAGCCGAGCGATAAAAAATAAGTCCTTCACACCTACGCATGGCAACAAGCCAGGAGAAGATATCAGAACTTTTCCAGACAGGAGATGCAGTCTCGAGGCCAACCACAGTGAAATAATTGACACATGGCCACTAAAGTGATGATTGATTGTAACAATAATTTGAGGAAGGCCTGGGGAACTAAGGGGCACTCTCCACTTGGCTGACCATTCTGCGTGCTGCTAAGCAAAGTGGAAAAGTACGAGTGGGGTTAGTGCCAACCCAATCACATTGGACCAAATAATCCAGGGTCCTTTGGTTAGTAGAACCGATGGGACGTCGTACTTTTAGTGACGTTTACAGTAGCCAGTTTGAAGGTAGGGCTTAGATGCCCCACCTGACAGTGTTTTCCCAATACCCTTACTCCGTTACCATATACAGATATAATACCTATAGTAAAGTTACCTTTTCCAAACCAATAGAATTGTATGCCAACTTTTAAGCGTTAAACGTCAGTGATGACGAGTTTTTAGTATAAAAGATGTGTTTTTTATGAAGTTCGTTGGAGTTGTGAGGCGGGGAGGAAGATCACACATCCGCTGATATTCATGAGACTCCCCGTTTTTTGTACTTGTCATTAAACGGACTCCCTTTGCCAAACCGTCGAGTTGTCATTATTGATTTGGTGTTGGAGTATTAATCTGCACCCCCATCCATCTCACGGTTGCTGCTATCTTGTCTTAAAGTACTTCTGAGCAAACCCCGACTCTACGGGCCAGATGGGGGTACCCTGTATGCTTGGATAGTCTCATAAACAGGAATGGGGAAGCACCACTGTGAGGGATGAGTTATGTTGGATCATTTGCTGTCATGAAGGCAGATACATAGTCCAGTTGTATCCAAGAGTGGACAATGGGCCATGCTCTGTTAATAAAAAGTTGGGGTTGGCCCCATCAGAAAACCCAACCCGGGGGTAAATGGGGGACAGTCCGGGAGAAGCTCGAGATGCACTGGGGTGGCCATGAGAGGGAAACACATTTTCTAGATAATGCTGAGGGAGATGATGTGCTTAGATCACATATGTTTTTTGGTTCAAGCATCCCTCTGAAAACGGACTCCAGTGGCAATAATCAGTCAGCAATTATACATCTCTGCCAGCCAAGAGCTTACTGCTGCTGGCAGGCAGCGAATTGCAGAGGAAGGCCGGAGCGGCAATAAACACTCTGTGGGTCTCGAAATTCAACTAGTGTCTGTCACTTACCATTCACACTATCATTTTGTGATTTGGAAATGACTAACACGTAGCAGGTCACACAGCTATCACTGATGGTACATTGGGCTACTGTCCCTGCTGAGCTTTCACAGAATGTCCTACTTTTCATTGTGTACAACCCCCGGTCTAGAATTCTTACTGGGGCCTGTTTCTTCTTTCATAGTCTCCTTGTTTTTAAAGTCTTCAGGTCTGCAGTGCTGGTCTGTCTCCCTTTTTACAGTCCTCTCACATTTGAAGTGCACTGCACTATAATGTGAGGGTTAGGCCTTGTCCTTGACTTCCAGACACTCTAGTAGCCCAGATATGATACATATGGCCTGTTGGATATGGTTCGGTGAACTGCCAGCTGGGAATTGCTAGGTCCCTTGTGAGAAAGATGGCGCTCCATCTCACAAGACTACTCTTCCATGTTCTGCCCTCTAACGGAGATGCCCAAAACGGGACCTGGCAAATACTCTTTCTAGCACTGTCGGATCTTAGTATCCAGGCACTGTTAGAGTCCCTGCTCTCACTTGTGTTGAACATTAATGCTAATGCACCCTTAGAATGTCAGTGCGTCGGTCACCTACTGGGTAACAAAGGCTGCCTTTGCCAGTATATTCCATGCTGCTCATGTACCAGTCTCAGTCCTTAGGTGACTGACTGTCATTATTTCACCCTCTGCAGCACCCTCCACTCCTCACACTAGTCCCCTGTTCTTACAGTGACCAGATTTTAAAAGTAAATAACCGAGACAGCGAAACTAACATAAAAGTAGGACTAACTCTTAAAAGTGGCTGTCAAGGCATAACACTTCAGTAGTGGTTGGAGGAGATGGAGGTTTTAGGGTTACTGGTGGAATAAAAACATATTATAATACATTTATCAGAAACTACCATTATCTTAATTCTTAAAACGCAGCATTTCTTCTGTGTGAGATTGTGCGTGCCTGCCTGACAGCTATGAAGAACTACTACCAAAAAACGGGACCATTGCAATTTCCAAGGGAAAAATAATCCTGAGAAAGGGGGACAAAGTACCCAATTCCGGGACCAGAGACGTTGCTAGGGGGGAATGAGGGGTTATAGCCCCGGGTATTTTGGTTAAGCCCCATATAGAAGCTCTGGTGCTACAACCAAAAGGCTAGGTAGCCTCGAGTCCCGCCAGTCCCGACATTATCTTAGCCCCTGATCTTTTCCAGATCTAGCAACACTCCTGTCCAGGACAGTCCCGGAAAAAAACGTGACGTCTGGTCAACCTACCTGTTCTACCTCTGTTCGCCATTCTACCTTCAGGCATCTGCCCATCCATCTCCAAACGTGTTCTTCCTCTCTCCCGGCTCTCTAGCGCATTTGCTCGCTACACTCTCCCTACCGACTCCAGCGCTCACTACCTGCTGAGGTGTGGCTACAACGCCTACCCGTCAACATTGTTTTTAGTGGTCGTCGGTGTCTCATCCAGTACAGGGTACGGATATCCATTATGGCGTACGGTGTTGCTGTACAATTTGTTAAGGGTCACCACCTCCAACAATGCTATTGATATGCTCATGACATTACCTCTGCAATGTGGAGCATTGCGACTTGGTACAGCCTTTCACCAACCAATCACAAAAAAGTTAAGGGAAAAGCCACGTTTCATTGAATCTAAGTGCCAGGCGTGTACCAAATCATGAAACCAACAGATGAAAGCCCACAGAGAAATCCAATGCATTCAAATACATAATGTAAAGGTATGTTTTAATTAATGATGCCTATAAAAAAATTAATCAAAATGGGTACATTTACAAGGTCAATACACTCAAAGCATTAGACAGATAAGAATGAAGAAACTCTCTCTATATTCTTAAAAGCATTGATTATCGTAATCAATCCAGTGTAAACAATATTACACAGACAAATGTAAACAATTTACATCCACGAAAATAACATACTTTTATTAATTTATTTATTTATTTAATGTGATTTCGTTTTAACATAAAACTTTACACATAAATGAAATAATATTAAAAGAGATAATGAACATAGAACAACAATACATTACATTACTCTTTGTTCCATAATCATTTTGGGCGTCATTTCATAAGTCCTTACATTCATTACATTAAAATAAGCAAAAAGTAAAATATATATCATCAAGAAAAATAACATACAAGTGCACACAGAAAAACAGACATGACCAGAAAATCATTTCAAGTGTATCTGATGGTCTACTATGATTGTAAATGCAAAAGTCCACCCTTGTTTTTTACAGTGCAGTCTTGATAAAGATTTTTTAATTGTGTTGAATTAATGAGCCAACTTAAGTTTCGGCTGCAATTAATGGCCTGCTCATTCTTCGACGCAGCCTTCTGCAGGGCTAAAAGGGTGGATGATATCAATCTTTTAGGTCATTTGAAGCATGCCTGCTTATTTTCAATGGTGCCTACACTGATGTATGCGGCTCAAGCAGTTCATCATGCTAATGTTAATGCTTCAGATATATCCATGACCCCAACGGGGCCGCAAGCATGCTAATCCCATGGTCTTTGGTCCTCCAGAACCTCTTCGCAGTCTGTTAGCAAACCGTGAGCATGATTCAAATGACCTACTAGGTTGATGTAATATACCCTGGTCAGCTATGCTTTTAGCCCTTAGGAAGAGCTGTAACGAGAGCTGTTATTATTATCCAAATTGGTGGCACTCCAAATTATCAACCTCGAAAAGGATAAAAGGAAGAGTCAGCCCTGCCAGGATTTGAAGTGGTGATGTTAAGGCTGGCGCCATATCGGAGGGAAGCATGATGTAATGCAGCCTGAGATATGCTTTGGTCTGTTCAGAGAGACGTGCATTTCCTTACCCAATGAGATGATACTACAGAGGAGAACTTTCTGGGAAAGTTCTAGAAGGCTGTCCCTTAAACGGCAGTGCCCAGTGCCTCACATGAACACATGGACAAACTATTTTGAATGTGTTTACAAAATACTAAGTAAATACAAGTAGGTGTGTGTACACTGTAGATCAGACAGTACTATCAAGACCTTAGCATTGCAAGAGTGAATTGGGTAAATTGCTCCATTCTGGTGGAACCCCGTCTGCTAGCCCCTGAACCATTGAAGAGAGACCGAAAGAGAGCCTACAGCGTGGAAGGGTCTACCACAAGATCATCAGTGCCCCCACTAGCTCACCCTGCGCGCTATGCCATCCACATGCATGAAGTGGCGTTCCCCTTGGACACTTCCCCAGTGCAGTCCAGCTGTGGCACAAGAGTTCCACTTTGAGTTATCAACGGCAGTAGTGTATGACCCACGTCCCTATCAGTATTCTGACTCACCAAGCCTTGAAAACTCCCAACAAGGAATGGGTCAGAATTTATTTGAAGAATATATATGCCGGGTCTGGGTACTGGGAAGATAGCTCAAGGGCAACGCGTTTGTCTTGGAAGCTAGACAGTGCAGAGCACCACAGGTTCGAATGCCAGTCCGTCTCGTATAGACTGGTCTCTGGTATTAAGCGCCTTATAAAAGATTAATTAATTAATGCTGCTCAGCCGCCACAAACTGTGTCTGATATCACCAGTTCAGTGTTCTCAGGATCAGATACGATGTGGAGAATTTTTTTTGCTACTATACGTGGAAGAATAACTTGGTTGTGTCCCACCTTGACCATTCCACTTACATGCACTTATCCGTGTACACACTGGAGAGGCCGGGGCGTCCCCAGGGATGCACGCGGTGAGATTAAGGCACGTGATGGCACATCCTCTGTAGCAGGAACATATGACCAACACTGTGACTCAATGTTTCCCTCAATCATTGAGTATGTGCATACCCACCCATGACGTAACAGGTGCCACCAAAGCATGAAGGCGCACACTGTTGGCGCAGGGCCTGCATTTAGTCTGGCCGCTGTACATAGGTTGAAAAGCCACCTTTACGCTAAGAAATGGAGATGAATAAACAGATAATTTATTAGCTCAGCCCCCTGGAGAACACACTGTAATCCTTGCAGTTGTTTTTGTCGCTATGACAATGTTATGCCTTTTGCACCCAGCCAAATGGTGTTAAGTTGGTTTAATATGCTTCTGCAAAAGGATGACTTTGCAAGCAGTTGACAGCATGTGCGTGCTGTGAAAGAAGTGCCATAAGCCTCATTATCCTTCTGCGGAATCATGGCAACGCAAATTCAGAGTGTTAATAGGTTGACGATGCGAGGGTAATCATAGCTTAAAAATATTGATCAGAGTTTGGTTCCATAGTGCACCTTTGAGGCAAAAATTATTTGGCAAATGGGACATGCTGGGTTTTCAGCATACTTGGACTGCACGCCCACGGTTTTATTTATAGTGTACACCAAACCCGGAGGTAACGGTGATAATTCAATATAGCCCAACAAATACTCAGGAAATTGTCCTGCCTAAGAATATACCCGCCATCTTGGATCTGGGTTTCACACTCCAAGAACCATTTACTCTAGACCCGGTCACCTAAATTACAGTTGGCGGTCTGCACTACCTGCAGTACGCTCCTCAAAGATGATGTCCCACAGTAGTTCATATGTCTGTCAAGTCGGACCAATTGTTCCTGAATCCTAATTTACCTCCCCACTGTGGCACTGTGAGATCTTACACAAGTAGATGGAAGTTTCTTTGCCTCCATTACCTGCCATAATGTATTGGTTTGTGTTTTAAAGGCTGTCTCTGCTGGTTGGAAGTAATATAGCAATCACCCCTGTGCCAGAGGGCGTACCAGGGCTGGTAACTCTCCGCCAGTCCGAGCTCAACGTGGGGGTGATTGTTATTCACACCATGGGGTTCCATCCGAGGTGAAAATAGCTTATTCCTTCATTATTATTGAGGCCCTTTTCTATTTCCATAGCTGGAGCCGAGGACGGGACAGACATTGTACCGGGAGCTTCTGCTCTGGTCCAGCAGGTAAGTGGGTGGCGAAGGAGGGGGAAGGTATGAAATGTCTTGGGGGTGAAAGTGAAAGGGGGAGCGGGAGGGGACAAGCAGGACAGGAGGCTTGGAAAAAAAGAAAATGATGGATCCTAAGCAAGGAGTTCTGGTAGCTGGACGGATACGAACCGGACACTGGCAGTTCTCGCCCGGGTTTCCAGCAACCTGACTGGCTGAGCACCCTTCCCTGTGTGCTAATATAGCTATTACCGCCACTTTGGGGGATTACTAGGCCGGGAACGTCCCACAAACACACACCATGGAAGGTCTGAGTGAAACAAGGGCCTCAGAGAAGGCTCAGAGGTGTTACCGACAGGGTACACCTCTAAGAGCGGAGGTGATAGGTATTCGCATCCAGGGCTCCATCAGGAGTGTACCAGACTGTCCATTTTTGGAATAATAACCTTCTATCGGAAAATAATTGATATGGCTATTTTCATCATGTGCTTTGATGAGTGCAATAAATGTAATGTTTTTATTGTGAGTAGGAAATATGTTGGAAGTTATCATTTGAAATAAACATTGTACAATTTTAAAAAGAGCCAGTTTAGAATGCTAGTAAAATAAATACATTCCTGTTTTTAATAACATGTTTTATTTGCATTTGGTTATATTCCATTCCAACCTTTTGCAAAAGAAGAAATATTACTACATAAAAGTAAAAAAAGGAAGAAAATTAAACATAATAATAAAAAGACATATAAAATCCATAAAAGTATCCCAAAATTAAATCACAAATATTCAATTGATGGGAATCACCCTACGCTGATCCGGACAAAATCTTGCATTCCTCGGCCAGGTCAAGCCCCTATTCTTGGTGACAGCAGCGGCGAGCTCACAGTACTAGAGTGGCCGATAGTGCTGCTTGGGAAGGAACTGCGTACTCCACAGCAGAAGGAGAGCAGAGTCTCCGGCCGCGGGACACCGTCCCTGGGAAAACTGTTGGATTCATTTCAGAAGAGAGCGGAGTCCCTGACACGAAGAGGAGGATCTCCTGGTGACCGCGGAGAACCATTGATCCTGCGAAGCAGGGGAGTGCTGGGGTAGGTGGCACCAACAGGGTGAGCCTGAGGAGGGGAGTGCACGAGTATTAATAGCAGTACTGCAGATTTAAAGCAGTTGGGGGCGAACGCTCACAGCCAAGACATACACCCATGGTGTGTGGGAGAGGAACCAACAGTGAAGTGCTGGATGTTCACACTGGCTAATTAAAGGTGCGTGCAAGGACCCAGTGGTAACTACTGGCGATCTTAACATTGGGCAGGCTCGTGTGGGTGTGTTCTCCCCTACAACCTGAGCACTGCCCGCAGAGATTAGATGAAAGGGCGACACTGAGGGCAACACTCTAGAGGGGAGACATGCAGTGGAGGAACGACTAACTGTTGAACCGCACTGGTACACTGGAGGCTTAGAAATGTTGCCCAAAAGGGTAACTCAGTCTGTACAACTAAGGCACGTGTGCTGGTGACCGGATAGTGGAGGACCTACTCCTTGGATCCCTGGATATGTGCTAAACAATAAGTGAAAGAGTCTCCTTCCTTAGTAATACTGGATGGTGGGTTTATACAAGTAGCAAAACCTCACAGGGAGCAGAGAGATCGTGGTAGAAACAGGATGCTGCTGGAGGTGACTCCTTGAAACAGCGAAAAGTAGTCGTTGAATACTTGGATGGCCATGACTCAGTGGTGCGCAACTGAAGTGCGGTCATCAGGAAGAACAGAGTGGTGAAAGGAGCCAACACAAAGGAAGACATAGGGCACAGCAACAGTGTCTACATTTGGAAATCGCTTGACAGCCCAGAGACACCTGAAAGGGAGACGAGATTTACAAAGGCAACTAGCAAGATGTCGAAAGCAGGCAAAGGGGGGGGGGACAACAATCAAAGCTGCAATTTGACACTCCCTCGCAAAACAAAAACCACAGGACAATGGATGATTCTCCAGATGGGAATGGTCAGCCCTCTACCCAGGACACCTCAGGAGCCTTCTGCGACATCAAAGACATGTTCAACCAACTACAAAACACTCTACACTCACTTGATGGGAAGATGGACACCCTAACCTTCAAGGTGGACCACATTCAGGTCTGACTTGGTAAGCATGGAGAGAGGCTGGACAAAGTGGAGGGACGGGTATCCACAGTGGAAGATGAATCATCATCTATATCCAGGGAACTGACTGAAGTGAAACAGGCCTTGAAAGAACTGGCTAATAAACAGGAGGATCTTGAATCCAGATCAAGGAGGAATAATTTAGGAATTGTGAGAGTTCCTGAAACAGTGGAGCAGAGATTCATGGAACCCTTGGTTGGGGAGATGTTGCGGGAAGCATTGGGAACTGAGGGCTTCTCAGCTGTGTTCATTGTGAAACGAGCGCACCGAATACCAAGCAGGAGGAGGCCGATACCAGGGGCCCGTCCACGTCCAATTATATCCCGAATGCTGAACTCTCCGGACAGAGATCTCTCTCTTCGCAAAGCCAGGAAATAAGGAACTGTAAGCTATAAGGGAGACACCATCAAACTCTTTCTGGATTTTTCGGACAAGATGCAATCGTCCCAGAGAACATTCACGGAGGTCAAGAAACAACTGTGGGCGAGAGACATAAGCTATGCCATGATGTCCCCTGCTAAACTGAGAATAGAACACAAGGGACAAGTGATCTTTTTTCACATGCCCGGATGAGGCCAACACTTTTCTTGAACAATTACCTCAGAACCCAAGGCAGAGGGGAAACAATGGGTAACACTACACTCACTGTGTTATGTCCTTACCTGTTATTAATGGGTGATAAAAAGTAGGATGTCTACATTAATGGCAACCGGGGCACGAGTGTTAACATAATGAGGGTGTGGTGGATGGCTGGGTACTGAGTTGGCCCTCATGTAGAAGCTTACGCTCGTTAACTGGGGGGAGGGAGGAGAGGGAGCGGGTTAAGAATTCTGACATGTTGGGGTTGTTGGTGGAGTAGGGGGGAGGAATGGGAAAGGGAATAAAGGATAAGGGGGGAATGAATGGCTCTGGGGATTGCTCTTGCTCAACCATGGAGTTATTCCAGATATCGGATGGGAAGATACAACAATACTAAACGTACATCAAGGTATTTGGATAATTGTATTACAAAGGGGCCAAAACAAGGCAACAGCACTTAAATGTATGACATGGAACATTAGATGCTTGAATTGCCCATCTAAAGCTCGCAAGGTTTTGCTATACATGCAACGCCATCAAGTTAATGTAGCGTTCCTTCGTGAAACACATCTGACACCATCAGGGAGGCAAGGCTTCGGCAAATATGGTGTTGTGATCGCTACTACTCCTCATATTCCTCTTATTTGAGAGGGTTCTGAATACTGGTGCAGAGTGCAGTTGGGTTTCACCTCACTGAAGTGATTGAAAAGCAGGAGGGGCAGGCAGTGCTGGTCATGGGCATTATACATGGCCAGGCAATAACCCTGATTACTTATTATGGCCCCAATCAGGACTCGGTAGAAATGTTAGATAGGCTATTGCAGCAACTAGACAAGTGAGCACCTGCGGTAATTATATGGGCAGGTGACTTGAATGTGGTGTTAGAACCAAACATTGACAGGAGCCTGGGCACTCAGAGACCACTGCTGCAATCAACCCATACATTACGAGACCTATGTTGGGCATGGGAGCTAAATGATATACGGCGGCCTAGGCATAAGGACAGGAGGGATATACATTTGACTCCACAGTACACCAATCGGCATCACGACTAGACTATTTTTTCATATCGAACATAATGGTGGGGTGAGTGAGGGAGGCCACAATATTGGAGCGTACATTATCAGATCAAGCACCTGTAGTGGCCACTCTATAAATGCCAAGGTGAGCATGTGGGAGACCCCCTTGGGAGTTTAAAAATGATGGACTACCTAACGTTGTGTTTCGAGAGGGAATAGCGCTCACCATTGATAAGTTCTTCGAAGGCAACTCATATGCAGTATTATGGGAGAACTTTAAATGTGTGATCCGAGGGGAGTGCATAGCAAAGGAATCTGGGATATTAAGACACATTTGGTGAGAATTAGCAAATGGTGAGGCACAGTTACAGCAGATGCAGGCAGACATGGGGCCTAGTCCTATACCGCTTAAACAGAAGGAGATGAAGGAGGAACTGGATAAATTTAGGGCATTGGCACAAAGGGAGGTAAAGTTCCTACTCGGGAAGGCGACTCTTCAACAGTACGTGGAGGGGCAACGTCTGGGCAGGCTACATGCCAGGGCCGCGAGAACTGACACACCGAAGACAAATATCTTCTCTATTAGAACCGAGCAGGGAGAAGTGAGGCATATGGATAAAGACATAGTTCGGGAGTGTGGCATCTTTTCCACCCATCTGTACTCCTCGAAGACACGAGTTCCACAATCTGAAATATATAGCTTTCTGGATCAGGCGGCACTTTACTGGTGCACTGATGACGAAAGGGAGTGACTGAACCGTCCCATAGCGCTGGAGGAAATCCATCTGGTAATCAAAGCGCTGTCATCCGGGAAAGCGCCAGGCCCTGACGGCTTCACAGCCACGTTTTATAAATATTGCACTGTGAAACTGGCCCCACATCTTTTGGAGATGTATAGACAGGCTCTAAAGGATGGAATACTACAGGCGACATGAGAGAGGTGGTGGTTACTGTGTTATTGAAACCTGAAATGGCCGCAGACGATTGTGCATATTTCCACCCCATATCGCTTATCAACCTAGATAATAAGATATTAGCTAAGGTGGTGATGGGGGAGATGTTTCTATCTCTTATCTCGTTACTTTATACACTTCCAGTAGCAATGGTCAGAGGAAATGGCCAGATGATGCTACAGATATTGTTGGAAAGGGGTACACGACAGAGGTGTTCCCTTTCACCATGGCTCTTTGCTTTGGTGATTGACCCTTTAGCCAAACTGTTGAGGGATAAACATATTCACAGGGGTATCCAGCTGTATGAGCATAAAGTGGTGATCTCCCTTTATGTAGATGACATGGTAATCTATGTCAAAAACCCACAGGACAACATGAAGCCAGTCATGAAAGATGTAAAACATTTCAGCAACTTCTCAGGACTAAAGATTAATGTAGCAAAATCAGTGCTCTTCCCACTTAATGAGTATATCGGCTGATGGGTACGGCTTTCAATGGCACATGGTACACACCAGGTATCTAGGTATAAAAGTCGCACGGTCCCCATAAGAACTATATGAGCGCAATTATGTGAAAGAATTGCAGGAGGCTCGGTCTGTGCTGAATAGGTGGATAGGGTTGCCTCTTAACTAATATGGAAGGATATCGCTAGTCAAGCTTTCTTTACAGATTTCTCAACGTACTGCTGGTGGTACCACGGGCATATTTCCGCAAGATACAGTCAGAGATCTTGCGATTTATCTGGGCTGGGAAGCAGGCATGTGTCCTGGGAACAATTGACAGCACCACTCAATAAAGGGGGACGACCGCTGCCCAACTTTGAGACATACTATGACGTGGCCCAAGCAGGATTCTTGATCAATTGGTTTGTGAGCAGTATGGACAGGAGGAATGTGGAGGTTGAAATGGCTCTTGCAGCACCATATAGGTCGCCTAGAACGGGGAACATGGTAGACTTAACCTGCAGGTCATGGTTCGAATAGATGGGTAGGCAAATGGAGAAGCCATCTACTTCCGATTCACATCCCGGGTGTCCCCTTGACGAGTGAACCAGGATATGTGCGCGGTATGAAAAACCTGGGCATATTGAACTTTCGGGACCTTTTCCGGAAGGACAGTTTATAACAGTGGAAGAGATACGTGATAGGGGGACATTCACGCCATTGGATCGGTTTCTGTATTTTAGGCTACAACAGACTCTTAGAGACATGCTCCCGACCTTTCCCGAGGAACCAGAGGTGGCGCCTATATTAGATGGGATGTTGGAACGGGTAGACCCCAAGAGAACTATATACACATTACATGGCATGGTGCAGAAGGTCTGGGTGAGATCGGCGGAGTCCTCGTGAAGGAAGTGAGAGACCTCACTGGGGGCATCTATTTCAGAAGAGAAGTGGAGATATTATTGTGCACAAACACGAAAGATTGCCCTTAACGGTAGATGTAAGCTGATTCATTTAAAGTACATCAGTTTTACTATACACCTGAGAGATTACATATGTTCTTCCCAGATACCTCAGATGCTTGTACATGATGAACCACTGCACCAGCAGACTTTATACATGTGAAATGGAGCTGCCCCCTGATATGGCGATTTTGGGAGCAGGTTTTTCAGACAATGAGTGAGATTATAGGGGAAAAGGTGGAGCAGGCTGTAGATATCACCCTGATGGGGGATACCAGAGGGATCTCACACTGAGTGAGAAGACTGGTGGGGTTGTTACTAATGTTGGATAAGAGGAGAGTAGCAATGGTGTGTGGTAGGGCACAGGGCCCCATGGCGGAACGATGGAAGGAGGACATTCTCTATTGCAACGAGATGGAAATGGAAGACGGAAGAATAGTACTTCCGAGTGTTAAACCCAAAGATTATGGGATCCCTATAAGCATTACCTAATTGCTCAAAAAGGAAGGGATCCAATCCAATCATGTCTGTGGGGTGGCCGGGGAAGAGACACCACATTCGACAACATGGAGGGTAAACATAGAGGTCAGGAAATAGAGGGGTACTGTTGATGCGAGGGGATGCAACTAAGTTACGATGAGAAATGGAACGTTTCGGACTTGATGGGAAGAAACATTATTAAGTAACCATATGAACAAAGTGGGTAAAACTATTGAATTGATGCGCTGTTTTTACCTTGAGATGTTCCTGTATGTGAAATGGGAAAAAAATGGGAAAAAATGGGAAAAAAAATATGATAACATAATGGGGGGAGGGGAGCTAATCCACTGAGCCACTGTAAGGTTGTATATTGTTGTTGTTTTTCTTGAAAATAATAAAATAATAAACAGAGTTTAAAAAAAAAAATATGCAATTGATAATCCAATCAAGTAAAATTTCCTTGATATTATTCTAAAATCATGTGTCATAAAACATTTCAAAACATTATCAAAATTATGTTGGTCGGTCATGATACCATTAAAAGTAAGAAATGTCTCCCTATAAAATATCCTCACTATGAGTTTCTAACTTTATAAAATTTAAGAAAACAACGACTGCCAACGCCACAGAAGAGGGAGAGCCATCCATGAGTCACAGCCTGAGATTCTCAGAGTCCACAGAAACCAATCTATATACATGTGCAACGCCGCCGGCTCGCAGGGGCCTTTGGCGGCTTTGGAACGTTTGGCGCTGGCTGCGCCATTAGATTGTTCCATTTTGGTTCCTCACTTCCTGGTTCACGGTCTAGTCTTTTGTCCGGTCTGTTTCATTTCTGTATTTAGACCCGCCCTCATTTCCGGATCGGCGCGCTGCAACTTTTGCTTTTGCTGTGCTTCGTTTCGCTTGTACCCTTTGCCTTGCTTTCTAGTTTACTTTGTTCCCTCTTTCTGCCCTTCTAGTTTTCCTCCGGTCCTAGAGTATTTTGCTACTCGTCTGCACCTGCTCTACTTTTCTGCCTTTGCCTCTTCCTGACTTTTTCTCTCCACCTTGTTTACTGTTCTGCCTTCCCTTCCTTCCCTCTTTTCTTCTGTCCTTGTTTACTTCTTTCTTTTTGCATACACGTTTCTTCGGGTTGCAGTTTCCGGTAATCCACTTTTTGCCTGCCTCCACGAGACTCCTTCTACGTTCTACTTGCCGAACAACCTCCTTCTGCTACATACTCCACTATGTCCAACTCACCTGAAGACTGCCTTCCGCTACTACGCCTCTGTGTTCTTCCCGTCCAGGACTTCCATGTCATTTGATCCGGGCCATCCATCAGCCGACCCGGGACTAATCAAGATAAACCTTCGATCCGCTGCAACCACTTACTCGGAGAGGATTTTTTTAAGCGGCTGTTTTTTTTCCTCTTCGCCTGGTCTCTGCGGGAGAGGGGTCCCAGCTTCCCTGTTTAGCAGGGAATCAGGGTGGCTTCTTACCGCAGAAGACCATTCCTCTTCACAAAAAAGAAGAAGTAAAAAAAGAAGTCACACAGGCGCGAAATCTCATCGGACGAGACAGGTGAGGAGAAAGGGGAGTTGGATACAGATATTGTTGACATACAACCTGCTACTGCTGAGCATGATAACATGTTTCTTAAAATATCAAATTCGAGGTAACTTCAAATGCTGAAAGGTTTCCAGAGCATTCCAATCTTTACAATATCTATAGAACACATGCTCCTTTGCAACAAGCCCTCTTCCTGCTAAAACCTGTCTAGTTTGGTGAATATTCTCGGGCCGATAGTTCAGGGGGAACGTGTTTGCCTTGGAAGTAAGATGCCACGGAGCAACACAGGTTAAATCCCCGGGTCTGAGCTCAGAAACCTCAGGGTATTAAGTGCATTATAAATAACCAATTATAATTATAATATCCAGTCTGAATCTCATATAGTCATTCCTCTCATGTATACTTGGATAGTGATTCAGATATGGTGGCAAAGTCCCCATTGTGGTATCCTCTAGGTTTAATTGTACCAATGAGGGATATTTATGCCTGGTTTCAAGGGTGTAGATCCAATTCCTTTGATACGTCTAATGTTTAATATGACAAGGGTGAGCTAATAGTTCTTTCTCAGACAATTCAAGACTATTTAATACCTTTGAACATATTACAATCAGGTTGTTGATACAGTGCACACTCCTATTTATCATAAAATGGTGAAAATCACAGTATAAGGAGTCTTTGGGAGGATCAAGTAGTTTAGGATACAATAAGAGCATCTGCCATTCCACACCAACCTTCAAAGATCTCAAACCAAGTTCATATTTTATAAAAAGAAATAGGAGTGCATTTCGGTAAGTGCAATACATTTCTCCATATCATAGATTCTCATAGTACAAGACAGTCCTGCGCCCAAAAATGCAAAACCTCCAGTCTGTAAAGGAGTTTAGGCACCACTTTACACTCATAAAATTTCACGGGAGCTTTAATTAAGAATTTGCCATATTTAATATTAATTCTGTGCATATGACTAATTAGTGCAACTTCCTTAGTCTGCAGAAATTCTCTTACATATGTTTTGTTTGGTTTGTCTAGAATTGGGAAACCCAGGTAAGCCAGGTTTCAACAGAACTCCAGGTTAGTTCTATCCAAAAACCAAACAAATTCAGTAGGCTTGCAAGATGATGCCAGTCGTATTATTATGGCTTTCTTCGGATTAATACTCAGAGCATGTGCATGTGGATATGTTGAGAACTACTTCCTCTGTAGGCCATTGGGGGTGCAATCAAATAAAATAAAAATCATTGGTATGGGCTGTACAGATGTATTTCATGTCCACCAGTTTCGGTGAGGCAAATGCATTCCTAAATAAAAAAGTCTTGTACATCAGAAACATATACGTTGAAGAAACAGGGAGCAAGTACACACCCCTGTCTCAACCCAGATGATGTCTTGATCTTCCTGCATTAACTGCCATTAATGTTTCACCGGACTTGAATATTAGAGTTACTGTGTATGGCAACTATTATATTTAATAATGCCTCCAGAATTCCCCACAAATGCAACTTGGATCAAAGCTTACTTCAGCAAACTGAATGAAATGCAGTGCTAAGATAAATGAATGCTTTGAAATTTGACTCATATTTCCCTGTCAAGGTTGCTTCCTGTAAAAATCTTATGAGGAGACCATTTAAAGTGTTGCCCGGTTCTTTGCGAAAACCTGTTTAGAATCTTCAAAGTCTACCAACAGTCTTCGCCCAATTTATCAAGGGAATCAGGATGATGGACGCAAATGTTTTGCTATCCACACCCATCAGCATGATAGGGTGGTAATTAGTTGGATCAGATCTAGGGCATCTTTTATGAATGGGCACCAGATAGTAGGTCGCTAATGGTTGTCACAACATGTTCAAAAAGATTTCTAACTATAAAAGCCCAACTGTCTAGATCCAACTTTTGGACATGGTTTTTAACGTGTTGGGACCCCATGCTCTATATCTGCTCTTCTTTTTTGTTCTCTATGCAATTTCATCTAATTCCACTACCAGGGACCAAGTTTTGGATTCCGATTGTACCATACCTTTGGAATTACTTAGATCAATTTCCTCTTCTGGTCTGGCATATGTCAAAAGAAAATGGTTTCCCATTCATTCTTAGCAATAGGATTTGATTGAATGAGTGTGCCGGGTTTACCTACCAAATTTATGAGGGACCAGAATATCCAACATCATTTATCCCTCCCTTTTGATTTTGAAGAACCCTATAATTTCTATCCAGTTGTTATATGATTGCTTTAACTTGCAAATTTCAAATTGTGCCTGGAGGGGGAATGTGCGTAACCTTTTTTTAATACTTGTTAGTTGACTTTTCAGCAATTCTGTCCTTTCCTTAATTTTAGGGTCAAGCCGGTGTAAGTGGTACCTCTTAGTTATTGTGATAATAAGCAAACCCCTGGGCGGTAAAAAAGTATGTTGATGATTCTCTCCAAGAAAGCTTGGAATTCATCTGCACTAAAGGTGTCTCTCTTTGACTCTTCATTGGTAAATTCTGAGATTATGGCAAGTTCCTTATTCAATTTTCACAGATTAGTTGGATTCCACTTGATCCAGTTACCCACAGGGTTTATTACCAAGTTCGATGGACCCTTCTGCTTTTCCTAAATATTACCCATTTTAAATTCTGCAGACAAGATCTTAGGATCACTGGACAATGCCGAGCCAATATTAAAACTTTTACACCATGAGAAAAGAGTGGCACCAGCCTACATATAATCCAGCACGGCCTCCTTACAACTATTAGACCGCGTAGGACACAACTTTTCAATGCCCTCAATATTCCCATTCATTCTGATCAGGCCAAGAGAGCCTAACACGGCCACCCATTGTTCCCCATTTCTGATTTTACGAGAGGGCCCAAAAGAAATGACAGGTGTAAAAAATAATCATCCAAAACGTCTGATGATGGACAGGAGGAATTCAAGTCTCCCACTATTAGGATTACTCCCCAAACTCTCTTTCCAACTTATTAAGAACTTGAGTAGAACCTCTAAAAATCTATTCATCCTCATGCTAGTTTATATTGACTGTCAAGACCGAAAGTAGATGATCATTTATTGGCAGTTTTAAATCAGTGGCTATCGCACCAGTCGGTATTTCATAATTACTACGCCATTCTATTTCCATGACTGATCTGACTGCAACCATCTCTGTGTATCCACGGGTGTTTCAGGATGCTACCCTTTGGAAGCTCCCTGGGCTAAAGACTGTTAGAAGTGTGATCAGGGATTTTGGATGATGAATTTAAGGCACCGGCAAGTCATGTCAATCACTACACTTCGTATTTGACTCAGGTTTGTGCAATACCATGCTATCATCTCTCTTTCCTGTTTCCTTATTATCAATGGGAATTTTCATATCAAATACATTTAAGTCTGCCTGAAAAAGTTTCACATTAATATGAGGTGAAGGATTTTCAGACTTTTAGTGTTGAGTATCATAGCCCATTGATCTTAATAGGGTGTCTTCTTTCAATATGACATCAAAGGCTATTTTGGAAAAAATGTCTAACGTGACTTTGTCAGTTCATGAGTCATCGATGAACTCAACCAACTCTATGTCCTTTGAAACAATTGCTCTCAAAGAAGGAATCTCAGCAAAGAGAGAAAGGACAGTGAATCTATTCAATGCAAGGTGCCTCCCTTCCTGAAAAATGCACTCCACCAGCAGACGGTGAGATCAAAGAGAGGGTGTGTTAGAATGAACTTCCTTCTTACCCCATCACCCTGGTTTGTGACCTTTTCCCAGATTTAAGTTGAATCCCACTGGTTTACAGAACCACAATGATTGATCCATTTGTTATAGACTGAGACACCATTAATAGGAGCTTATTGCAGAAGGAGTGTCAAATTCAAGAAATGGAGCCTCATTACAAGTAGGGCGCCGGTAATCCCTTTGCGCCCTACTACGAGTTCCCTTTGCGGGTCCTTCCTTAATGCCTGCTTTTAGCAAGCATTAAGGACGGGACCCGCAAAGGGACACCGGGGTCAATAACGGTACCGCAATTTGCGGTACCGTTATTGCCGCATTCCCCTTTCCCATTGAGCCCTATGGGGGCTCAAATGGGAATGGGGAATGGCCCTGGTGAATGGGGAATTTCCGGTCCCGCCGACCTCGGATTGGACCGGTAATTACTCCATTCACGGCCGGAGTTAGAACGATTTTGGAGGCAGCCATGCCGCAAATAGCGGCGTGGTTACCTCCAAACTCGGAATGAGGGCCATGGTGTCGCGTAGCACACTCCACTCTTCTTCTTCGAACCAGTAGGTTCTGTTGAGATCACTTGATCCTCATTAGCCGATGCTAATTGATCCAATGTGTCTTACTCATGAAATCTTCTTTCAACAACAAACACGATTTGAGACTCAATGTTGACACTGGCCTCTTTCATCTGTGCTTTTTTTGCAGGTCATTCCATTGTATTATTGGTTCTGGGTGGAAACAGTTTTTAAGCTCCTCAGAAATGTTCTAGAGGACTTATTGTTTTTCATGGGTGCCTTCATATTCTTTGTTTTCTAATTTTTCCCTTTGGTCGCATTTTGATAGTACTAAGTATTTCCACTCCAAAAGGAATTATATAGTGTCTTGGTTAGCTGGAAAAGGGATCATTGACTCCTTATTTCCCAGCACTGAGGTTTTAGGGTCATTCAAATGACCACAGATTTAATTGCCAGTGCCATTTTCTGCAATGCAGAGAATGCCAGTTTGGAGTTTGTATTAGAGCTCCCTTTTCATTCACCCACATTTATGGTAGGGCAAGGCGGAGGAACAGTGACCACTTTAGAGGAAGATGTATTTTCACCGCTCATGGTATCTGCATGTGAGCCGCTAACTGACAAACTCCTCCTCACATGTTTTGCCCCGTGCGGTTTAAAAATTGATCTCATATCTCTTGTTTCCTCTAGATTTTCCAGCTTTTCTTTCAATTCCTTCTAACACAACCGAATTTATTTTCACTTGGTCTTTTATGTTTTCACAAAGTGACACTAGTGATGACAGTACATGGTTTAAAGCAAATATGGCAGATTGGTTGGTGATTCTGAGACTGCAAGCATGTACCGGAGGATCAGGTAGGTGTAAAGCACGTGCAATTTCCATAAGTTCTTTATCATGTGCCTGGTTCCCAATCAGGTTCCGGCTGCGCCGTTCATACATGTGGTGTCCAAAAATAAAGAGGCTTTGCTACTCACGGTACCATGTTCACGTGCAAGCTCTCCACCCGCTGGCCACCCACAGACCAACAACCACCAACAGCACTCAATGAGCACTCTGTGGCGCTCTGCGCAGCACACAGTATTTAAAGAAACTGGTGCAACTGTAAAACAAACCCCTTGGGAAACGAAAATATCTTGTCCCAGTTCCGCACAGCAAAGATATGTCTAGCTGCCACCAGCACTCAGCGAGCACTCAGCAAGATATCCTCAAGATATTTGTTTTTTCCCTCTGGCTGCACTGTTTTCACCAACTGGTGGGGTTGCTCTAGCAAATGTGCACCTTGTAGCGACTCAAACCCACATAGCAAGTTCAATAGAGAGAGAGAGAAATAGATAGACAGAAAACCTTAGAGAGCAAGAAAAAGAGAAAGATTGCATATAGAAAGAGAGCAAGAGAGAAAGAGCGCACAAGAGAGTGAGAGGGCGAGAGTGAGAGAGAGAGAGAGAGAGAGAGAGAGATAGAGGGCTAGATTGGCGTACGCCAGGTCCAGCTAGTACATGCATATTTTGCATGTTCTCCAAGACACTCCATCCATTATTCCTCTGTTCAAGTTTGTTTGTGTTAGGCACAGAACAGAGTACCAGAAAAATGGTACTTGCTTAGATTTGTACGGTAATTGTTGTGCTAGCTGTGCTTTTGCCTCAGTGCTTTTGATTAACTGTAGTCTTGCAGCCACTCGATCCTGTGGTGCATTAATCTCTGTAATCGGTTGAATTATTTGTTGTCAACAGTAAACCATTGATTCAAGGTAGGTTATGAAACTTCCTGGGTATTACATATTGTTTTACACATTGTTCTAGCTTAGGCCTTTTCAATTTTGTGTTTTAATGAGAAGCCTTTTAATATAGTAATTCTGCATAGTTTTCTATGATATAGTTCATATATATGGCACTACATAATAGGATGTGCTTCGTGTAAATATTGCATCTATAAACAAAGCCCCGATATCCTCACTGCATTCATAAAGCTAGACCCTGCTCTCAGCGGTGGCAGGAGCGGTGGCAGCCATTTTGCTTAATAGCCCCCTTTTCTGTGGATTGCTTAATAATCTTCTAAAGGTCCCCAAACACCCATGGGGAGCATGTTCAATTATGCATGTGAGCTGAATGAGTCCAAAAGGCTAAATACCACAAGGGCTCAAGGCCAATTTAGACTGCTCCCTGCTGTGACTTTACCTGTGGCTGCACAGGAGCGGGGCGCGGAGGTGGGTGCAGGCGGCTTCCCCACAAAGCATGTCATACAAAATGTGTATTTTGAAAAAGATACAATTTTGGTGGTAGTAAAATGTGTTTCTAAGGTCTGTGCTGCTCCACAAATGCCGGCTCTGCCTCTTAAAGGTCAGCCACAGTGATATCTTGCACATTTGGCCTTTAGCTTTTCATATTTGAATGAGATATGTTGTACTTGAGTATTTATCACAATTGTATATGTGTATGCAACTGTCCCAGTCTTAAATCAATCAGATTGTTTCTTTTGTTACACAGAAGAAACTACTAATATTCTGTATCTTGTTTTTCTTTTGTGGTTGAGCTAGTGCCACATCTCAGTGGGTTCATTCTATTTGGTGTTTTAAATAGTGCTTCATGATGGACAGCTTCTAAACACTGTAATAATCATTGTTATTTGTACCCACTGGCGGTACTTGATTTGTCGACTGTGGCAGGGTGAAGGGCTACATCGGCAATGACTGGCGTTTTGAACCCTTGTGACACAGAATTATAGGGATTCCGATGTAGCTGGCTGCCCTGCTACAGCAATATCTCAAGTGTGATCGCTAGTGTACCGCCAGAAAATACCTGTGCTCATTCCTATGTACCCAAAATGCTCTTTTATGCAAAGCAGGCTGGAACCCTCATTGGTTCAATTCGTCCCCTACCCATTCACACAGTGATATTTTAAAAGAGTACGACAGAAGTGTACCAGACTGTCCATCTTGGAATGATAACCTTCTGTCTGAAAATAACGTATATTGTTATTTTGATAATAAGTTTTGCTTAGTTAAATAAATTGAATGCTCTTATTTAGACTAGAATATATACAGGAAGTTATCATTAGAAATAAATGTTATACAATTTTTAAAAGGGCCATTTTAGAATGTTATGTGAAGGCATCTCGGTGTAAGACACAGACAACTGATTCTGAATTAACAATAACACTTTATTTACTTAAAAATCAGGGTGGACAAACACCTATCTTGCCCTATATTATGGTGGGATTTCCCCACCAAACCAAATCTAAGGAAAGTCAAAGTCCAAATGTTCAACTTAGGAATCTGTCTCTGTCTGTGTCCAAATCCTATGATTGCCCTCACAACTAATCTTATTCAATGTGTCGGAATGTCAGCAACCAACAGAACAGTGTTAAACATAATGTTCAGAGCTCTGTCCAGCTCCCAGCTTTCTTTCAGCTCCCGTCCTCATGTATAAAGCAGAGCCAATAAAAGTGTCAGGAATGCAGTAAGTTCAAAATGATATAGAATTAACCAATACTCTGGGTTCCCTTCCCCAAGTATCAAAACATGGTTCCAAATACAGAATAGCTTGAACTTCAGGGTTCCCTTGCCCAAAATTCACTTTCACTCTATAAGGATATTTTCCAGCTTTCTTAAAGGACTGTGTCACACTTGCACCCTCTGGATATGGATGACCTTTGTCCAAAATTGTATTTGCTGTGTATTCCCTTGTTAAAGTTCATCTCCAACGTTCCGTTCACTCTGGAGTCCCATATATATTTGGCTCACTTGCATTGATGAAGTTCTGTTCACTTTAGGGTTCAATATGTATTGATTTCTTGGGTTCTAAGCTTTGTTTACTACTTACTTACTCCGCTACAAAGTATTCTCACTTTTTCAAAAGCTAATGAGGATTCCTCTCAGAGACCTTCAAAAATGTGGTTTAAAATGCATGTGACCACTCTGATACAAAGTAATCCTCTGCGTAATGTTCAAAGACTCGCCTACTGGGTTTCCTTTCATATAGAAACGTACTAGTTGCTTCTTTTGGCGTTACTGCAGTGCAGATCTCTCAGCCTCTGATTCTCTGCCTCCGGGCTCCACCTTCTGCCCCTCAGGCACTCCTGGGTCGGCTGCTGACCCCAGGAGAACGAGCTCTGTCAACTCCACAAAAAGGGGCAGCCTCCAGGTATGGCTCCTATTTCAGAGTTCCCGTGGTTCCAAGGAGCCCCAGCTCTCAACTGCACTCCTTTGAACCACTGGCGTGCCGTTCATCTACAGCTCCTCATTGCTTCTCTTGGCCTCTCTACTGCTGCTCCTCCATCAATGCCATGGGTTTTGGGTAGGGCCTTTTGTACACCTGCAGCCCTTTAGGAGGGTGCAGGTGTGAATGTACCATTTACCCCCTGTCTGACCATCATTAAGGGGACATGCCTGACCTCTATTACTCTCAGCAGGTCTCTTCCTCATCCCACTGCTGATAGTAGTACACATGAGGAAGTTAGGGGAATTGACTTATATTATCCAAGGAAGGTGGGGTAAGGGTTGGGTTGGTCATTGGTAGGAAAAGGGGGATACCATGTCTCACCTAAGGGCATCCCATTTTTAATCCCCATATACCCTCTACCCAGGGGATCCTCCCTCCCTTGTCCACACCCAGGGTCAGGATCCAAAAGTGATGGCCTTACCCTGGCCTCCTGCGTAGAGGACCCATGAGGAACAGGAGTGAGTATACCCTCAGGTTTCTTACAGTTAGTAAAATTAAATAATTTCATGTTTTTACTAGCTGCTTTTACAAACACAGCCGTCTTCCTATCAAAATACCATTTATTTTCTCTGGTCACTGCTAGCAGAGAAGACAAGAGTTCAATCGGTGCCCAGCTGAACTACCCTCTCACCCTTCTGAGTAGGTAGTTTTCTTGCAGGGACAGAAGATCATTGGGGTGAAGTATATGACCTTGCTGAGAATTCACATGATTTATTCACATATAAAAATGAATCGAATTAGTACATTCCTTTCTGTTAAAAAAGAATGTGATCCTTAACTTTTAAATATATCGGTCGAAATGACAATAATCACAAATCTATTTTCATCTCAAATCACAAGCTGGAGTTATACGGTGCTTAATTTGTTGCATAAAGATGCCTAGGCAACAAAGCCAACAGACTTCCAAGATTGCCCGAGCACACTCGCGACACCCTTGTGCATCGAACATAGCATTGTGTGCAAACTTACAACTCTCTGTTTCTGCCTTGAAACAGAAAAACATTTATCACAACTCTTTAGGAAGTATCTGCCTCCTCCCGTTTGTGGAACCATAGTCCACCTAACAGGTCTGTCATGCACCCAGGCTATCACAAAACATTCTGCCCCGGTCTTGGTAGCATCTATTTCCTGCTTCCCCATCCTCTTATGCCCCCCCCCGCTCATTTCTTTCCTCCAGCAGCCTTAGGTGTGGAAACTCCTGGTGGGGGCACAGTACGCCACTCCACAGACAAGCTGAGGTTCTCTGACACTACTACTGTGGTGAATTGGTGCAATATAAAAGTATGTTGGCATAGCTTGCCATGATAAGCTCTAAACCAGGGTTGCCCAAAACCAGGCCGTGAGAGGTGGGATCCTGACAGGTTTTGAAGATATCCCTCATTAATATTAATGAGGAGAATGTGCATACATTTAGAATCATTGTATGCAAATGTATCTCATGAATATTAATGAGGGGTATCCTGAAAACCCGACATGGATCCTGCCTGCGAGGCCTGGAGTTGGACAACCCTGCTGTAAACCATGGTGACACATTATTCTGCCTTCCAGATGTTTTAGGCCTCACCTCCCATCATTCATAGCCGGGATAGCGAGTGTTAAAGAATCATGAGCGTAGTAGTCCAAAACATTTCAGGGTTGTACAGGGCTTTAAGTGGGCCAGGCTAGCTGGGCAGAACCCTGTGCAGTCTCCAAATACCGTCCTTGTCCAGGGGCCCTGCCGGGGCTCTGCTTCTTCAGTCCTCCACTGGGAGCACATGACAGAACCTTAGCCTCAGCAGCAGAAAGACGTGTGTGTGCAGGGGAAGCGCATGTGTGCCTGTTAGAACAGGACAGCCATCATCTGTGCGTTTATGTGTTTGGGGGAGTGGGAAGTGATTGAAAATGCTCAGTCTACCACCCACAGAGCCAAGCCACGGATTGGGGAGTGCTAAGGTCTGGTGGGTAAGAGCTGCAGGTTGTCTTGCTTCCGCGCTGTCTGAGCTTAAAAAGGGACGCCTTCAGTCTCCGGGATCGCCGGTGCATCTTTCAGGAGGGGTTCGTTCTAATAACAAAAGAGGCGTCAGCACTGATACCAGGGGCCATTGATGGCCGTGTTGGCCATCTTCGAATTGTCTGCAACTTGAGTGCAGGCCGAGTGCATGCCCAGCAGACAGCAGGGGTCTACGGAGGAGGGGGCGTCCAAGATCCGGGTCATTTAGGCCCATATTACATTAGTCTAGTAGTGGCTGAAAACAGCTACAAAGCAATCTAGAACACGTGATATTTAGTTTGTGTGTTATTAAATATGGTTGTGTGCGCGTGTCTATAGGAATGACTGTGTGCATCTCTGTGTGCAGGTCTTTATTTTCCTGTGCTTGTGAACCCACTCAGGTGTATGGGTTTGAGTTTCTCTATTGCTAATTTAGGTAATACAACTATTCATCCTGTTCAGCGCCAGCTGGGCCAATCGCGCTGCAGCAAGCCCCTGTCCACCCTCATTAGAAGGCAGCGTGTGTACATTATGCATGTTAGTGTGTCGCAACTTGCCGCGCATTCCACATGTCACACTATGCACGAGTCTCCTGCCCCTCCTTTAGGTCACGCCCAGCACAATTTGGCCACACCCCTCTCCAGAGCCCCCCCTCGATTCCGTATCCCACTTAAAGCACTGGGGTTGTATATTGAGATGGCACACTGTAAATTAGCTAATGACGCGTCTAACATGCAGCTGGTAGGATCGCACAGTGAGTTAAGAATTTGCCTCTGCTGTCTTTGTGAAAGCAAGGTCACAGATTCAAACAGATTCAAGTCTTGGGGGCAACAGCTAGGTTTTCCATCTTCATGAATTTGATAAATGAAGGCCCTTTGAGCTGGGCAATAACGACACCAGGTATTTAAGATACAGTTCCTTTAATGGGGGTAGGTTATATAAATGGAAAATATTGCTAGGTCCGGGGCTGTTGCTAGGTCTGGAAAAGATCCAGGGCTACGCTCATGTGGGGACTGTCAGGGCTCGGGCTAGCTAGTCTTTTGGTTGTAGTCCCTCAGTTTCTATCCGAGGCTACAATCAAAAGACCCATGGTTATAGCCCCCTCAGCCACCCCAAGCAGCGCATCTGGCTATGTCTGAGTTGCCATCATATCATGATCAATAGGTGTGATTTAGACAATGCCAATCAATTGTATTCTGTTCATCCATCCTCAATGGGTAGTCTATGCCTCCATAGTATTCAAGTATTCAATTAGCAGTTGGTCACTCAGCACAGTCCAAAAGCATAGTAACAACATAACATACCATAACAACATAGTGTAACGTAGCATAGCATTAAAACATAAAATAACATGCCGCAACATAACATAGGACATTATTACATACCTATCCATAACCTAGCATAAAATAACAAAGCATAACATGACATTTCTGATCATTACGCTGCAGGTAAGTACTTTTCAAGAGCCCAAATATCTCTATCTTTTGCCATCATTAAGTAGCCTTATGGTATCCCACATTGTCTGAACCAAAGAGTTCACCGCTAAAGAACCAAGAAGAACTTCCTTTGTACAACTCAATGCAAAAGAAATTATTAAAACGTGCATTCTTTTCCAATGATGTTAGCTCAGGTGAGCCGCAAAGTAGTCCAAGCATGTGACAGTGGTTCTATGTCATTTCATCAAAGGATTTGTTTTCGATGGGTTTTGTACCAAATATTTTTCAATGAAAAAACCCATTGAATGTGATTTAATTTATTTGGGGGTTCCCTCCACCCCAAGCCCCCATCCCCTACTGTTTTTTTTTATCTATTCCTGACCCCCCACACCACTTATATGGACTTTCCCACCCTCTATATTTTTCGATGAGTTTTGGATATTGTACCATGACAGTCATGCTACTGAAAATGAAACAAACCAAAAAGACTGTGCCATGGGATGATGGCAACGCAGGAAGGTGTACGATCATTTTTCAGTGCTCTGTGCCTTACTTGGGGAGCAATATCCATTTCCATGGCAGGCCGGTCCCGCCCATGAGGCCAGTCCAGCGCCGAAAGGCCAACCATTCTTGATTCTCAGTAGAAGGGCTCTCCAATCTTTGCAAAGTTTGAACCACAAAATAGTTCATTTTGAATCCCCCCAGTCGATCTTTCAGTTACTGATAACTGTTGGAAGCATGTTGTAGTCATAGCTAGAAAGCGGTGTCCCTTGGGGCGGGGAGGTCCTGTCTGTAAGTCCATAGGTGTAGACAGCAGATCTTCTCTGACAGTGACCTTATCTAATTAATGTGGGGAATTCCTGGGTCCACACAAGGAAAAATATCACTATCAGTGTTGCCCCCTCGGTGGTGGGGCCTGGCTTTATTAACCATAGCCCAAGGACCCATTTATTAAATTGCTTATGTAGGCACATGCCCCATGACATTTCTTTGCAGATAAAGGCACCGGAATATCACACAGGAGGATCTGCATGGCATTAGCCAATTAAGTTGACAAGATGAATACCAATTGCAGTAGAGGTCATCTGGTATACTATCCTCTGAAGGAGATCCACTGTCATGGCTTGACCTATTTCTAGAACAAAACCTATACATCTGTTCTCTTCGGTAGCTCACAATTTTAAGTTAGCACACCCCACAGGCCGCTGGGACAGATTTGGCTTAGCACAATGCAATATTTATTTGAAAATCTAGGTATGTTTGCATTGGCTTTGCCCATTAGATGTGTCTTGTTTCCTAGGAAATCTGAGAAGTAGACTCCTAAGTAGCCAAACAATGTTGTCTTTTGCAATTCAGCTTCATCGGCAAATGGGACCAAAACCATTACATCGCCTCATTGTTTAACTATCTTAGTTTCCAATTTGGTCGGCTACATTTGGTCATTTAGACCAAATACACACATATATATGTATTCATGTGTATGTATATGTGTGTATGGGGGGGTCTACATGATCCCTGTGCTCCCCGTTTTATCGAATCTGAAAATGTTGAATCAGAAACCGGCCCTGCGCAGTGAGCACATGGATCACAATGTGTCGCCTCCCCCCCTACCCGCGACCCTCGACCCCTACTTAGCTTTGCTTCTCCCTACACACCTGCACTGCTGACTGTTCTTCCACTTGTCTGTCCGCCTGCAATGTAAGTCTCGTTCCCCTAAACCGGGTAGGGACTTCCGTCGCAGGGTCCTTTTTTCTTTCTTTACTTTATTTTTCATCCGCGCAGCATCCCTTCCATTGGATGCGGGGGACACACCCACAAACCCATTATACCGAACATGGGGAGAGGGGCACACCCCCCCCCAAACCCTTTTTGGTATAATGGGATTTGGCATTTTCATGCATGCCGAATGTGCATTATAAGCGCATTCGGCATTTTCTTTTTGAAATGTTCCTGCAATACGTGTATGGGGTAGGAGATGTCAGGAGATGGGGTGGTGTGGGGGAAAGAGGCATGGTCTAGTGAACGGGGAGCGGATCTGGGGGACCCTCCTAACCAAAAGAAAGTTGACCTAAGATTGACCAAAATTAGTCAAGCAAATGCAGACCATCAAAAGATAACCATTATTGAACCCCACCTATTTATCAATTCGGGTTTGCACAGGCCGGGGCAGGGAGACCATCCATAAGCACATCATCGTCAGCATAAAACAGTACAGAGAGACGTCTGTCACCAACCCCAAAATTATCAGATGAGCAGTCAGAAGTTAGATTCCATTCTGGCCGCCACCTTGCCCAGTGGAAGATTTTTTTTACAAAGGCAACGCCAAAACGGGTTGTCTCCATTATGTTAGCATGAAACTGTGAAAGAACCCTTTGATGTGCAATAGCTAGACCCAGAATAGCCAACGGACTATAGCACTGAAGGGTCGTCCTTACTGAATGCAGTGTTTATGTTCATAAAGTCAAGGGAAATGTTGTTTTTATGACAAAAGTTCTTCCTCTTAAATTCAGATCTGAATACCGGGTGCACTTGATTCTCCCCCTCCCTGCGACCCTCTGTGCACTTGCATGATCCGTACTCCGCGCCTGAAGATCGTCTGTCTGTTCTCCCTTGTCTTCACCCCTTAATTGCACTGTTACAACTACAGAATCGTAGTCAGCCCTATTTGCTGTCTCCCAAACTTTTAAATGTATTTTTCAGGCCCTTACCTGTGCAGACTATTATCGTCTCAGAATTTCAAGGGCTCTGAGCGACTGCTTGTTTTATCCCTATTTTCCCACCCTCCTTGAGTGCTTTGAAACATTTTCCTGTGTATAGGCGCTATATAAATAAACAATACCATACCATAATAAGATATTTTCCCCAACATCTTGGCAGAGCTTTCAGTAAGGCTTGCAGGCTGGTATGCACTTGGTTCAGACCTCTCTCTCTCCTTAAATATCAGAGGATTTTGCATGTGGGACCATGTGCCAGAGAGCGTCTGCAAAGCCAAAGTAACTTTCAACACTTGGACCAACAGAGAACCCTGTTAATTCAATTTTCCTTATATCAAACTATTGGGATTCCGTCAGACCGAGGGGTGTTAATTAAGGCCTGAGCTGTAATAACAACCATTAGTACGAAGGTCAAGATTTCATCTGCAATTCCTGTAAGTTGTTGGGCTAAAATTCACTACAGTGTGGTGCTGTCCCCTGCATTACCTCCAGGGTGATTTTACTACACATATATATTACTAGAATGCCAAACCCATTCACGTGTAGCGTGCTTTTCATAAACTCTAGTCACCTGAATCATTTGTCGAACAAGCTTTGTATCATTTCCTGGAGCGGTAGTTTCCAATCCTTAATGCAGAAATGACTCAGTCTCTCAAAATGTCTAGTATTTATTATATGTGTGTGAGATTTATGAGCTAACACTTCTCAAGGAGACTGGAATTTATATTGTATACAATATTTTAGTAGCTGTTCTTGGGGTTTTAGTATTTACTGTTGAACCACCCCTCTTTGCTGACTTCCTAACGAGAGGAGTTGGCCATTAGTAACTGAAGCCACCAATTCCTCAGAAGAGGCTATTGGTTTCTCCAGGTCAGCATCAGTAACCAAGCAAAAATGCATGTCATTCGGTCAGACCCTAGCTACCGCCAACTGGAATTATCAGCTCCTAGCGTAAACTTCTTCGCGTAATCGTCTGTATCACGCCTAAAGACTCAACTCTAACTGACGTACTTTGCGGGTTAAGAAGGAGGCAAACTCAAGTTGGAGTGGTTCATGGTCACTCTCTAGTTTGTCCATAATGTTATAGTCAGTTGTCTTAGACCAGTGAGTCAGTTCAACTAACAACTACCCTACTCAGTCTAGTCAACATCATCGCCGGGCAGCTGATAGTAAATCGTGCTTTAGGCTTTGATATACCTGCAGGTTTGCGTAGTGAAGTCACACCAAATGTCTTCTCTTATAATGTGAACTTGACTTTGTGGCTCATGCATCAGAACTTACGCTGCCGTTTTATTGGACCCAGTCAAAATGCAATGACTTGTGTTGGTTGTGTCTAATATTTCAGGGATTTGTTCCTCCGAGAGGCAGACTTGGTGTCATTTACTCTGGCACTGCCCTTGGGTCTCTATGTTTTGGAAGGAGGTTCTCGTTAGGGTTGGCACGGGCATAGGTATGGGTCTGGAAGGGCCACCTAGAACGGCTGCTTTTCATATCTTTGCTGTGTTGCGCGGGTTGTGCGCCGATTATCCCGCATTGCTGGGAAGGAAAGCAAAGTCGATGAGAATTCATCACTGTGGGTGCACGTTTCTTCAAGAATGGTCATGCTTATCATATATTGGCTTCAGTGTCCCCCTGGCACTGCCCATCCATGAAAGAGTGGAGGAGCTAGGTCTCCTGTGGGAAGGGGAATGACATCAGCATTCTGCCCTTTCTTTCTGAGTATTTCCCAGAGTACCTCAGTAGCCACTCTCTGATCTTGCAACCCTTGTGTATAATGCAGGAGGCAAGTAGTGGCGCCAATGTAATGGCGCTGAGAGGTTGTGAACAGTATCTTCCTTCAGCGAATGTGCTGCTTTCATTCCTAAACGCTCGGGAATGACAGGGAGGCAAACTACTCTGCCAGACAGAAGCATGTAGGACCTGTGTTACTGTAATGTAAGATGGAGCCTTCTGTAAACTTGTACGAGTATTTCTTTTGAGTGATAGGGTTGGTGCTTCCACCAAAGGTGGCGTACATTGCATAACAGGCTGCGCAGGTAGTCTCACTTCAGAACGACTGAACCTATCTGGATAGTGATAGTTTGGGTGTCGGTTAAGGTGTGCGGAATTCAAAAAGGGACAAATGCAGAAATGCCCTACGGAACTATACAATACTTTGGGCAATACGCCAGCAATTGCAGGATGACACCAGTCATACATGTACAGCTAGATGGTAGATCTGAGGTTTGTACAAAAGTAACATGATCACATCTTTTTGTACCTCTGGTCCAATTTCTGTACCATTAGTGCGTAAGGCTTGATGGGAAGGGTTGGCGAAACGTATTCGCGTGAGCCCCCCAGCATCATGCATTTGGAAACAAAGCTGTTGAGACATCTTCGGTGATATTTTGAAAGATTGATTAAACGGCTGCCCCCAGACATCAGCATGTAGCATCTGTGTCCCTCTGCCATCTCAGGAGCCCACATCACTGCTCTCATACCGTCCAATGACATCTCAATCGGTCTTCGTAAGCCCCTCTCATTTACACAAGGCATGAATCACCCCCCTTTTATTAGAAATAGACACGTGCACAGTCTTTACACCACCTCCTTTTACCCCACGGTGGGTGAACAGCATCATTTCTGCTTCAGCCAGACAATTGAACCGTCCTTTTTTTACTGGTGACTCTCATCAATCTCGAATGTTGCAGCACTCGCGGCTACTGTCACCGAACATGGACACCTACTCCTAGAGCATCGTTGAAGTTGTGGCTTAAAGGGGAAGTTTGCTCAAAAAATGTATTGTCCTGATCGTTCGGGCATATATTTCTAAGCATACTGTAATCGATCTTAAAGTGTTTTCATATGCATTTTACCATAGTTTTCCTCATTTTTACACATGCGAAAACAACGGGTTGGGCATGGCCATCTTGTGCTAATATTATCTGTTGATGCATCACCCTAAGTTCAAGTGCCCTAGCGGCAAGAATACAGATTGCCCACCCCTCAAACTAACATCACTAGTTCAAATTATATGTTCCACCTATTTTCATGACGTTCATGGCCAGCGTAGCCAAACGCGCCCCCTCATCACCTACACCATAACATTATTTAACACAGAATCAGGAAGATAAACACACACATCCTCTCACATCTCGTAACCTTTCTTTCTTGTGCCAAATAGGAGAGCAAAACATTATTTTTTTTTAAGAAAATATCAATAGTCTGCAATGTAACAAGTGTTTACATTTTTCAAAGAATGCTCAGAAGAGAATATTAAGTCCACGAAATGATTGATATGTTTGTGCCATACCAGTTATAGCTACCGAACATCGCATGCTTCGAATGTTGTTTATGACCTCATCATGATACGACGATTGCGATCAGGGATCGATCAGTCCCTGTACTCCAATTCTTGTGTGTCCTTATGTTACACCAGCAAAATGTTTTAATGACGCACATGGTGCTCCGTTCGTGAGAAGATATGGATTATTTGCAATTTCAAGCGCAATGCTTTCGCATCAGCACATTTTCATATCAGAAACGATGACAGGTTACTCCTTATTGCCGGTACCGTCAAAGGGCAGATTGGTCCCTGTCCGTCGTCCCACATAACAGTGATCAAATAAGCACCATTGATGATTATCCGCCAATGTTTGTTGAAGAATCCATCCAACGGTAGTTGGAAAATATGGCATATGCAGATCGTTTCTCAACTCGAGAAAAAAAAGCAAAACAAATTGTGCCAAGGATCAGGGAGAAAGGACTACACGTTGTCCCTCCTCCCTTTCCATGATAGCTAATCACGCATCAGCGAAGGACGGAGCAGCACAGGTAAGTGGAGTTGGCATAGGGAGGGGAGCAGATATGTGCAAAAGGGGTCAGCGGGTGGGGGAAGGCAGGGAAGGGGCAGGGGACAAGGGGGGTGCGCTTACCTTCATTCCCGATGAGGGAAAATGGTGGCCTTCTGCTCTGAGGAGGCTCGGAATGGGGTCTTTCCCTGTGTAATGCAGACCCATTTCGAAGCCTCATCATTGCCTAGGAGGCCGCCACTCCCCCTCACCAGGTACTAATCTACTATAAATACCTGCATTTATATGTGTGCATTCCATGTAGAACATTATCTGTACGTTCCTTAGGAAATCTCATTGAGAAAATAGGCATTCAATTACTTGTCCCTGTATAAAAGTACCTATGTTATTGTTATTGTCATTCCTTCTCACAAGCACATGCCCTTTCCAATTAAAGTCCTTGCAAGGAGTTATCTGCCCCATATCCCTTTTAAGGTGTTTGCAGATAAATAAATATCTGTTCTGTTCCCTAATATTCTCTGAAAAGAAGAATGTATACCCTGGGAGCCCCAAATGGCAAATTGTCCCATAGGGATTTTGAAGGAGCGCGTGACAAGCTTGTGCCTTTGAAATACCTTTGAATTTGAGCAGAGACTGACATGTGACCTACTCTAACCCAGTTGCTGTTCATAGGCTCCAGCGAGGCATAAATTAAGTGCTACTCACTGGGGTGACAAACAAACTCCTAATCCAAAATCCCCTTTCCTCCATACTGTATGGGCGCCCCTCGTGCGGGACGGGAACAGAACCTTTTTTCCATCAGAAAAAGACATTAAATTTAGTGGCACACTGGGGGAAAGCACCGGGAGCGCAGGGCTCCTTTAACCCCGCCCACCGCTGCCACACCTCTGTCCCCTTTTGACGCGTCAGCTGTATTACACTTTAACAACCTTACTGGTCTTATTATAGGGGGATGGATGGTGGGACATATGGAGGAAAGGGGACTGTGGACTAGGAGTTTGTTAGTCACTCCGGTGAGTAAGACTTAATGACTCCTAGGTCTGGTCCCCTTTCCTCCATCCTGTGCAGGCGATTACAACTGACACAACACCCTGGGGAGGAGAGCCTGACCCTCTAGGCAAATAGATTACGCAGCACCACTTGGATGAATGCTGCATCAGCCTTGGCACTGGTATCCACGCAGTAGTGCTTGCAAAAAGCCAAAGGAGTGGCCGATGTTGCCACCCTGCTGATCTCCTGCCAGGGAACGTGGTGCTGGAACGCAACTGCAATCCCCTTTAGATTTTACCGGATGCGCATGCATGCCCTGCGCCGGATCCTTAAGTTGTATGCCTCCTGGATCACTGCCGCCTTCCATTGAGCTATGCATGCCTTGGAGGCTTGCTGCCCAGGCCTAGAACCTCCAAATATTACAAACGGTGCATCCGTCTTGCGGATGCCCTTCGTTCTGCCCAGATAGAATTGATGGACTGCCGAGAGCCACACTTCCTGACTGATAGCCCATTCCCAGATCTCCAGGGTCAACGTGCACTGTTGAAGGGATCTGGTGCCCCCCTGTTTGTTGATATAGAACATGCAGATTGTGTTGTCTGTCTGGATGCACACTGACCTTCCTTTGATGGTCGGTAGAAAGGACCTGAGTGCCAACTGTATAGCCAGTTTGTGTGATTCTGCCGGTGGGTCGGGGTCCACAGGCCATGCACCGAATGCGTTCCCAGGGTGGCTCCCCACCCATGGAGTGAGGAATCTGTGGTAATGGTGTACTCTATGGGGGGTGGATGGAACTGTCTCCCCACCAGAAAGTTCTCTTCCTGTTGCCACCATCTGAGGTTGTGGTCCAGATGGTGTGGGATGGAGACCGGGGCCCCCCTGATGGCCCGATTCCTGATCCCAAGAATCTGCTAAATGCAACTGGAACCTCCTCATGCGGAGCCTGGTGTATGGGACCACCAGGAGACATGCTGCTAGTACACCCAGAAGGTGTTGATACCACCAGCCTATGGTTATTGACCTGCTGCTGAAATGGGACTCTGCCGATCGATTTGCTGCCACCTTGTCCCAGAGGGGAACACCTTTTGATGCTGTGTCCCACATCAGTCCCAGAAACAGAAACACTAGCATCTGTATAGGGTGAGGTGAGACTTCTGGTAGTTGATCGAAAATCCCAGTTCGAATAAGGTAGAGATGAGCCTGTCCACTGAGTCTCGAACCTACTCCGGAGAAGTACCCCTGACTAGCCAGTTGTTGAGGTACAGATAGACGTGCAGCCCCTCCGACCTGAGGAGAGCTGCCACCACATTTATGAGCCTCGTGAAGATTCTCTGAGCTGAGTTTAACCCAAAGGGCAGAACCTTGCACTGGAAATGCAGGCCCATGACCTGGAACCTGAGGAAGGCCTGGTGAGGCTGCACAATGGGAACATGGAGATACGCGTTCTTCAGGTCCAGGGAACACGTCCAGTCTCCCCCACACAGGGTCTCAGCAATGAGTGCTGGCATCACCATCTTGAACATCTGCAGGGGTAGGTAAAGATTCATGGAAGACAGATCCAACTCCACTTGCAGGCCCGCCTGGTTCTTCTTCTGGAAAGCGAAGATGAGGGAGTAAAAGCCCTGCCCCTGCTGGGGGGGTACCTGCTCTACCACTTTGCTCTCTAAAAGGGAATCATTGCTAGGAGTGATGGTGTGCCGATCTGTGGTAGGGGAACTCAGAGGGGGAGAAGGAAAATGTAGCTGGAAGCCCCAGTATACCACTTAGATGACCCATGCATCCACAAACTTTGCCCTCGAAGCATGATTGTGCAGGGCCAGCCTGCCCTCAGCCAGGGTTCTGTGGACCTGAAACAAATTGTCATTGTTTCTTCTGGTCAGAGGCTGATGAAGAGGAGGGGGACTGGAAGAACCCCTTATTTGATGCTTTGTAGTATCTTCTGCAGTACTGTTTGGGAGACCTGTCCCGCTGTCTGGCTTTAAGGTCCTGGAACCCACGGAATCCACCAAATGAACGCCCCCTGTCTGAACGTGACTGTGTCTGTGAGAAAGGTTTAGCTGCTGGTTTGGTAAGAATGGCCAGAGACTTTGCTGTCTGAGAGCTGCTCTTCTTCTTATCGAGCTCCTCATTAGTAGAGGAGTGGAAGATATCACCCTCCTCAAACAGAAGGTCGAGGATTCTATCTTGCACATTTGAGTTGCACCAGGTAGCTTTCAGGCAGGCCATGCACCTCATGTCTGTTGCCAGATAGATTGCTCTGTTACCTGTGTCGATGTGGTCTACAGACACGTGGTCCTGAGACACGAGTTTTGCCTCAGGTAGGCCTGCTTTGAATGAGCCTTGCTTGTCCTTAGGGATGTCAGGCATAAAGTCTGTGATTTCTCTCCAGAGGCGTTGATTAGCCGCAGTGAGGATGACTTCTACGTTAGCCTGCCTGAAGTGCAGCCCGGCATTTCAGTAGACCTTCTTGCTGTATGCTTCGAGAGTATTTTCTTCCTTGTTCAGGAGGGCTGCTGTCGCAATACTAGATGAGGAAGGCTGGGGCTTTGCATACATGGATGCTGCAGCGATAACTGATGACAGAGGCTGGGGGTGCGTAGAGAGCAGTATGCTGTCCCCCTCGGCTTGTCTGAACCTAGCATCCATCTTTTTGTTGGTGGGTTGCGTGGAGTGGGGCTTGAACCAGCCCTTTTTGGCCAAGACTTCCACATCCTTTTTTAAGGGGATGCCAGACCTCGCCTCCACACTGATACTCAGGACCTCCTGGTTCTGGGAGCTCCTTCTGGGGCTGAAGGATGCCCAGGTATTCTGACAGGCCTGCAATTCTGTCATAGAAGGCTTTTGCCGAGGATGCAGTGTCCTGCTCCTCCTCATCTGTGTCCTGATGGTCCTCTACCCCCTGTCCTAGGAGCAAATACTTTCATTTGTTGATCGCCGGGCTGACGGGCCTATTTTTCCATGCCTGCAAGGCTTCCTGCCTTTGCTGAATGGGAGTGGCAGCCATTTTGTCCACGCCTTGAGCACGTGGACCTGTAGCCAGCTTGTTCCCGGGCTCGGCCTGCATGTCGACTGCAATGGCTCTGTCCTGCTCTACACCTCCTGTGTAGACATGGTAGGCCTCTTGGATGGTAGTGCTGGCCATGTGTAAAGGTGCCCCATCGGGTTGGGACCTGGTATCAGGGAAATGCCCCTCAGGACATGTCCTGGTGATAGTAGAGCTCACAGGCCCCTTGGATGTGGGACCGGTGTGGTTCTTGGACCCCGTGGCCGTGAGGCCAGTAGCTGCGTGAGTCTTGGTGTTCCCTGAGCCGGTGCGAGGGCCAGACTGACCCCTACCGCCAGAGGGCTTCCCAGAAAGGAATCGCCTCTGCAGGATGCTTTGGAAAATAACGCACCTACCTTCTTTGTCTTCCTCTGGACGTAGTCCTTGATGTTCTCAGGAGGAGTCCTGCTGAACAAGTCCCTCCAATGCTCGAGTCAATGGTTAAGCAACCCAGGCATGAGGGAGTCACATGCAGAGCTTCCGTCCCAACTGTGGTCCTCACCAAGGCATCGGAGATAGAGTGCGTGGGGATCTGCTGTAGGGAACGAACCGCCACACGACGGGCACCTGCTAAAGTTTTTCAGGCCGACATGCGCCGGGGACAAACTAGGGCACCGGTGGACGGTGTCCCCAAATCTGTAACAGAAAAACAAAAGATAAGATTGCGGGGAAAGCGTGTGGAATTACGAGGCTAGGCCACATCCAGGAGCACTGGTGGAGCGGTCCGTTCCCGTCGATGAGAAAAAGGGGACTGAGGTGTGGCGCCGGGGGAGACAGGGTTAAAGGAGCCCACGCACCTGGGGCTGCGTGCCAGTAAATATAAAGGGGAAATGTGTTTTTATGGTGGAAAAAACGTTCCTTTTGATATGCAAATGAATATTCTTCCTTTGTGAAAGGTGTGAAAGGTACAGTGAGCTAAAACATGTGGCTGCAGACTCTAGGTGAGCACATTCCCACAGAACAGGTTATCATGCTGTGTTCTTACTTGCAGAGGGAGGTGTCCTGACCTCTTTGTGTATGTGAAAGGAACTTGGGGCTGGTCACCCTAAGTTACCTAGCGTTTTCCAGACATGGACCGCTTGGTCACTGTGCTCAGAGAGGCACAGCTCACCACACTGATGAGGCTCAACTAGGCTGAAACTCGTGTCTGGGGTTGCTTTTGGTACTCTTGTTCAAATGAGGACTGCCATAGCATTTTGGTGCTGGAATGCTCAAGTGAGCGGGACAAAGACTGATATGAAAATGGATATTCCTCCTTTTGTGAAAGATACAGTGAGCAAAACATGTGGAAGCGGACTCTAGGTGGGCACATTCCCACAGAACAGGTTATCATACCGTGGTCTTTCTTGCAGAGGGGCGCCTTGGCCACTTTTTGTAAGCAATGGGATTATCTTGAAACTTCCTCCCCCTATTTCTTTTCAGTTCACCTTCCCTTGTCCGTGTGGCTCTAGACCGGCATCGCTAGCAGGTGCTCTCCTGAAGATGTGTTCTGAGACTACCAATTTCACCTTTCTGCCCAGAAAGGCTTCTACTGGGAACATGCCTGTTGGGGAGTGCAGCATTGTTCAGTATGCCATGAGGAAAGATGGTAGTGCCCTCTCTATGGGGTGTACCCCTTTTCATGAGCTATCATGTAGGCTTTGTTTAAATACCTCATTCATCTTTTTCCACCCCAGTTGGCACAATATGAAGTGATGTACCTGTGGTCGACGCTATAAAAGTTGATAAATGCCTGACATGATTTGCTCTGGAATGGATGTTCGTTGTCAGACCAGACGCAGCAAACCGTTCTTCCAGTATCAGGATGACAACTTCAGACTATCTGGAGAATTGGTACAGGGTAACCTAAAAGAGTTTGTTCTGGAGTGTTCTCCTGAGGTCAGTGCTCATGGAATACCAAAGCAATTACTTTCTGAGGAGTGACCCGATTGGAGGCCATGGTCGCTGATGTTTGACAACATGTGCAGAGGGCTTGGACCTCGTCTACTTTCTTTTCAAAGTCTGGTAACCAGTCCTTTTCCTCAGTCTGGCTTTAGTTATTCTAGCCCCTTGGTTCCCTGTGTGGCCCAGGTGTATTACTTTGGTATCAGTTGAGGGGGAATTATAACATGTGCTCCTCTCAGCATTATCCCGTCTTCATCAATCAACAGTTTTCATCGCACCGTCTATAACCCCTGCAAGAATGACTGACGAACAAGGGCATTCTTCCAGTTGACCTGGTCAATTACCACTAGCATAGATTTGTGCCATTTTCATCCCACATGAATGTCCTCTAGGGACAATGATCTGGAGCAGTTGCTTGGGTAACCATGCACACTAGCTCTTCTGCTCCAGCATTAATGCTATAAACTTGGGTTGGTCTCACCAGTGAATGGCATGGCATGTAGTCAGTGGGGATGTCAGGGCATGCCCTGAATGGCAATGTGACTCTGTAATCTTGCAATTGTAAGAGCCAGTGCTCAAGGCTAATTAGTGGCCTTGGAGCTGAGACTACCATTATCAGTGTTAGAGGGGTGTGGTCAGTATCCACAGTGATAGGATGAGCAAATACCTATAGGTGAAAGAGGCCACAGCCCCACAGGACAGTCAATGCCTCATGCTCGATTTGTGAATATGACTGTTCTGTGGGCATGGGTACTCTGCTGGCATATTTAATCGGCCATTGGGTACCAGCCTGATCTACTAGTACCAGAATGAAGCCCAGGCCTTCCAAGCTCACATAGACCAGACTTTCCAAGCTCCTTGCATGATCAAAGAACACCATTGTGATATTGGTGAAAATGCTCTGTTTTGTGCCATCAAATACTGTTTGTTCCTTAGGGCCCAATGAACACAGGTGATCTTTCTTGGTAAACTGTGCAAGGGTGCAGAAGTAAGGTTCGGACACAGAGGTGGCATAGTTTTGATTTTAAACATTTAGTAACCAATAAAAGGGTTGGAAAAATGATCTCTCTGTCCTTTAAGCTAAGAGTGGTTCCCTGCTTGAAATAAATCTCAGGAAAATGTCAGGATGCCAAAGAATTAGTCATTGTCGTGTCCAAAAACCCTGCTTCTGACCCTAACACTAGTAACTTAAATCTAATGTTCAAGGACGCTATATTCAGAACTAAAGCGATGATGAAGGTTCTTGCTAACAGAAAGTTCCCAGTGTCTCGGGTTGTCAAAAAACAAAACAAGTGTTCCTTTTGCACAATGTAACATTCCAATGATCAGGGAGTAGCTCCTTTCCCATGGATTCATTCTTGTTCTACTTGACAAGTTGGAAGCTCGTCTCCTCCTGTGTGGTTTCCTTTACTTTGCAAAAATAACATAAAAGAAAGCACAGTATTGACTCAGCCGGGGAAATTGTCTCCATTTCCCAGGACTTTCCAAGCTTTAGAAAAAAAAACGATAAAGGTTTCCTGCTTTCCCCCGAACACCTCTTCTTTGTTCACTGAGGGTTTATGTCTGGTTCACTCTCCTGCCAAACACAGCCCAGGAAATTATAACGGATAGTCTCTGTTAATCTCTTCCTATTGTCTCCTTGGGTCCCAGACACCATACTTTCTTGAATGAACTTAACCTTATTCTTAGACCTTCATATGGGTGCGAGTCCCAGACTCTCAATGATGTATTATACCAGCCTGGTGTACTCTCCTGCCAATCATATGTTTTCTTTATGTATGTCTCTTTTGCTTTCAGGGTCTGATACCCTCTCATTCTCTGGTTGTCATCTGAGTGCAGGCCCCAGACACGCAATGTGGTATCACAATATCTTGGTTTACTCTCCTGCCAAGCATATATTTCTTTCTGGACTGGCTCTGTTTCTCTCAGGATCCCAGACCCTCTTATTCTCTGGCTCTCATATGGGTGCAGGTCCCAGACTCACAACAATGGTTCTTGCCTGCTTTGTTTACTCTCCTGCCAAGCATACTACTGTTTATTTCTCTCTGTTACTCTCAGGGTCCCAGACCCTCTAATCTCTTGCTCTGTAGTTGTTCCCTGATTCTTCCCAGACCTCTAGCCCCTCCCTGTCTGCCTGTGCACCTATTTATGTGGTTCACATCTTCCGAGCAGTGGTGCTCTGCTGTGAGGCTCAGGTAGCGTTCGGGGGCTTTCTCACGTTGGCGGCAGCTACCCCGGTTACTACTTCTTTCCAGTGCTGTGGTTTCTGTCTCCAGCCACGTTCGGTTATCTCCTCTCATGAGTCACTGCTTCCTTCTCAGGCTGTGGTTTTAGTCTCCAGCATCCCCCTGGACTTTGGGACACCCAAAGGCTTTCTTGGGCAGCGGTCGGTGTAGTTCCTTCATCCAGGACTACCTTCGTGCTCCCATTCGCCTTCATGCATGGCGACTCATGGTGCGTTTCCCTGGTCGCCGTGTCAGCGTCTCACGGGTTTCCTCCTCGGTGATGGTTCTCCCCTTGTTGGTTTCCCTCTGCTATTTTCTATTACCTCAGACCAATCAAGTGCCATACTCCTGTTCTCTGGAGTGATATTCATACTCCTGGTCATCTTCTTCTTCACCATGCTTGTATTGGAACTATATGGAAAGCAAATTGTGTTCTCTGGTGCCCTAGTCAGTTCTAACATACCAGGTTGTCTGACTTTAGAATGAAATATACTGGCACTGGTTGTAAAGAGGGAAGGAGAGTTTGGCTTTGGGAAAGAGGGATGGTGTAACAAAGCAGAGGCCACCATGGCCCCATGGGAAAGATCTCCCCCTAGGGGAGAAGGGACGACATCCGCAGGTTCATCACAACTGTCTCAGCAGTTCGGTCAGGGATGACATATCCAAGATACAATGCCCAAAAAAGTTGACCATGCAGAGGAAGGTCCCTGCCTCCAATCGGTACATGGAAGGGGGGGCCACCTTGAAATCATCTACCTTCTGATGGATGGTACTTCTCATTTTTCAATGTGAGGTCATTCTTTCTAAAATGGTGAAATACTGCCACCAGCATGACTTGATGCCCCTTTTTTGATGAGTGTATGAGCCGGCTGTCACTCAAATTAAGCACAAAGGGAAGTCCCACCACCACACCATACAGAGTTTATTTAAATACTTGAACGGCTGACAAGATCCAGAAGTTGAAGCATTTATGCCCAAATAGCCCACGTGAGGGGGGTATGTTGTAATGTATCTGGATCAGTGGTAGAAGTGCATCGGAAACAGTTCTGGAACTGTGGTCTTGGCATGAGAGAGGGTAGGCAGGAGCATAGTGCAACATGTCACAAGGTGTTGTGGCCCGGGCATTGCAATAGTCTAAGTGACTAATAGCTAAGGTTCCTATTACAACTTTGCACTAGCACAAAGACATGAATGGACAAATCCACTGTACAGAATGGTGAATATGGTGGTAAAAAGTAGAGGAATGGTAAACAGAAAAAAATAAAAGTACTGGAAAACAGCTCCCGACCGTTCCCGCTCACGTCGATCATTGATCTGGGTGCCTCATGAAGGACACCTTTGTGATATCCAGACTGAAAGCCTACTGTTGAAAAGATTGTGGATCTCTGCAGATCAGTAATGATATCATCTAGTGCGGGGGTAAATGTCATTTCTGCAGAATAGCTGTTAGGCTGCCTCACATCTACACATATCCGGACCGTGTCTGACTGCTCACGTTTAGTTGCAATGACAATCGGGGAGACCCACTGCATGGGGCTATTCACCTTTTCTATTATTCCTTCTGATTCCATTGTCTTCAGTTTTTCCACAAGTTTTTTTGTATGTAGAATGCAATCGTCTGATGTTGTAGTGCTACTGGTTACGCTGGCAGGTCTATGTCCAGGTGGACATTGTGTTCCTTGTGGCAACCAATGCTTTCTAAGAGGCTGCTGCCTTTTTTTAGGAGAGAGACAACGTCTCACTGGTATATGCTAAACATAAACAGGTTCATTTCATTAAAAATCTAAAGTGCATGCGGAGGATCGCCCGCATTGGTACTTATGTGCTGTGGGGTCCCCTGCAGGCAATTTTACAGGTCCACTGGATGGAGTGGACAAGGAAACAGCAAAAGCTTGTACTCTTTCCATGTTCCACTCTATCTCCTGGAAATGTAAACGTCATCTGCAAATACGCTTTGCAGGCAGCTTTTACTAATGGATTCTTACAGAATCCACCTGGTCTAGACCAGGTGAGAAAGGGAGGTGGATTCTGCAGGAATCCATTTGTTGTACGTTTTAATGAAAATCTCATGCAGTCGGACAACAATGCACATTCATGAGACGGAGGTGGACTGCGCGGAGAACTTATCTCTGCTCTGCGCCCCTTCTCTGTCTCGTCAGTGCTACAGAATGAGGCAGTGTGTTAAATGGAGGCATAATAGCAATGCCCCTCAATTTTATGCCTCCATTTAATGTGCAGCCACATTTAAAATGAGACTGAAAGTGCACCAACCCTCGTTTCTCTGCTGTGTCGCATTTTAGCAAGGTGTCCTTGACTTTCTGTGCCTCATTACGAGTCGGGCGGTAGGGGATACCGGAAACCGGTAAGGAGACCGGTGCCGGTAATCCCCTACCGCCCGATTCCGAGGTCCCCTAACGGGTACCGCTAGGGATGTGTGGTCGGACCACACGTCCCTTACGGGTCCCGTTAGGGGACCAGGCTGCTAATTACGGGCCTGCCATTAGCAGGCCCGTAAATAGCGCCTTCCCCATTCCCATTGAGCCCTATAGGGGCTCAAATCTGAATGAGGAATGTTTGTTGCAATGGGTACTTACCGGTCCCGCCTGGGTCGGACTAGACCGGTAAGTCCCGGTAAGTCCCCATTGCACCACACTGGACTTGGTCCCGTTATTGGTGGCAGTCATGGCGCAAATAGCACCATGACTACCACCAATCTCGGAATGAGGCCCACTGTGTCGCAAAGAAGGTGGGTATGCCCCACAAATTGCACAGAGGACATTTCGCTTGCACACGAGCTTGAAACTTCTTCTACGGGACATGTGGAGAGAGATCGGGAACAGGACAGTCCAGGTGGGGATCATGTGGGGTAAATGGAGAATTGCAAGTTAAGGTCATAGAGGGGTGGGGGAAGTGGATTGAGAAGTGGAGGGGTGGAGGGAGCAAAGAGAGCAGAACGGAAATAGGGGAGTGACAAGGTCCAGGCATGCATCCCAGCGACTGCCAGGTGAGTGGGGGGAAATTATAAATTTTGCAACTTTGATTGTGTGAGGATGCCCTTCAAACTCATCACACAGAACCAAAAGTGACCGGTGTAGATTCATGATCATAGTGTGGAACACCTCTTGCAGCCAGAGGGGAAGGGACTGTCCTTATGTGAAAATGCTCACCTTGGGTCATGCCAGCCTTGGCATGAGGCATCGGAACAGGAAGCTGAGCATTTTATTGACCAACCCCCCTTTGTCAATTAGAACTGAGACTGGTACTGATTGGATAGTTAAAGCACATCAGTTACTGCACATCAGGATTGTCTCTTTTTGCTTTTGTGGCTGATAGCTGAAATGAAGAGTATTTCTTCAATGTCATCATCATACATTGTTACGTCACTTGGGTCTTCTTTTGTAATGGTAACTACTCTTGTATGCAGTGCTTTAAGTGGGCTGGGGATAGCATGGGCCCCCGGTCCCACCACATCTCAGCGGGACACATTATCCACCAAGGCCGCAGCCGTGACGGGAAATGCCTCTGCCATTAAGTCAGGCAAGCTGACAGAAGTGCCAGCCAGCCACAGCATTACTGTGGCTGGCTGCCACTTCTGTCAGTCATTGTACATTCCTCTGGTGACCCCTCGCGTTAGGGGTCATCAGAGGAAGTTAGTGTCCTTTTGTTTTCCCACCCCCTCTGCAGATCACGGAGGCATCTTTGAGGTGTAGGTCACCCGGGAGCTACGGTACAACCACTGCTTATAGCACAGCTTGGGCAGATGAGAGGTACCAAACAGATGCAGACACTGTGCAGGTACTGGTCAATTTCCACACCCAACGTTGGGGGGCTTTTTTTATAAAACCACCAACGCTTGTTCCGTCATGACTGCGGTCATCCTAAGTGAGGGCCTCCTATGTCGTAACAAGTGTCTCATGTTATGTAGGACATGCTGTCTGAATGCCTGCATGATGAAGATCAAGGTTGGGAAGTTTAGTGTGGTAGAGAACTGTTAAATTAGTCTTCTTGCCTATAAATGAGCCAGACAGAGTGTTGGCTGCCGAATTTAGGAACTGGATGGTGTGTAAATGTATGCGCCGAATATGGTTGAGCGACCATGCTCACCGGGGGACCCCAAACCAATCAAGAGAGATTTGGAGGTTGAGGGATAGCCCCAACTGAGAATTCTTTTTAAATAATGGGTTAAACATGGTGCATTCATATCACAGCACCTTTTGTGAAATATTTAGTAAAATGCCACATAGTTTGCAATCGGTTTGTATGGTAGCACATGAAAAGAAACAGAATCAAGTCACCAACAGTGCACAGGACAATTTCTCAATGTATTGTCATGATGAATTTGTCCACACTATATGCCAGTGTTTAAAACATGTTCATGCTGGTGGTGCCCATACATGAGCCACCAATGTAGGCAAGCCTTGCAGCAAAGTAAAAAGTAACAAATGCCATGCCACAGTAAGAAAGTAAATGCACACTGACAACACCAATGTAGGCCAGGCTAGTCATATAATAACACTTATCATGTTTGCTTTTCCCTTGGCACCAAGTAATGAAATGCCTTGCTGCAGTAAGAAAGTATATGGAGATTGACAACAAAATTCTGGCCAATCTAGCCATGTAATAACATATATTACATTGGGTTACCCTTGTGTTACACTTGATGCCTGGTAAACATGCCATGCCATATTAAGAAAGCATATGGAGACTTCCAACACTAATGTTGCCCAATCTAGCCACCTAATAACACTCATTACGTGTGTTACCCTTGATGCCAAGTAAAAAATGCCATGCCACATTAAGAAAGAATATTCAGAATGACACTAGCAGTGCAAGTCCACATACTTGGCATCCAGGTTAAAGCAAATACGTGTTCATCATGTTTGCTTCACCCTGGATGCCAAGTATGCAGACTGGCATTACTAGTGCCATTCCAAATATACTTCCAATCTTGCAGTTCAATACAATGCAGAAGCATGCAATGTAAGAGCATTTCCATTTAACTTCACTCTGTAGCTCTTCTACTAAAATTAAATTGATTGATTTTGCCTTCCTCCTCGGGTGTTGCCAGTTGGTTTTGCGATGTGGTGACCAAAAACTGGACTCAGTTTCTAAATGTGATGTTACTAGTTTCATTTAATCCGGCAATAAAAGTGGTCCTGGGATTATGTTACTCATCTGAAATCTTGTAACAGCTGACCGAAATATTGTGTCACTGAGAAATATGCATCACTTTGCTCTACTGCACATCTATGTGCAATGTACGTATGCAAAAGCACACCTAAAGTGCAATGTCCTGGTTAAATAGCGCATCAAAGTCTCAACAGCTTCCCCTGTTCTCAGCATAGCACTTATTGTGGGCGATGCTACAATAGCGTTAGTCAGGTGTTCTACTGCGCCTTGAAGCCCGATCTGTGCTATTCAGTACTTTCAAAAACAGAGACCCTCAAAGCTCATATTATTTTTAGGGGTCCACACCTGACTTGGCAAAGGAAATCTCACAGATCAAAGGCAGGAGATAGGTACTATATTACATGAACATAGGGTTATATGTGTACAATTACAAGACACATAACATGTGTTCTCTCATACAGCATCGTTGCTAGATGACAGAATCTTCACATGGCACACGCTTCATTGACCTTCGAAGGATGAACAGCTAAGTCAGTCCTGCCGCAGGATTCGAAAATGTGTAGTGCATGCTTTTCCCATTTGAGAAAAAAAAAAAAAAAAAACATTTACTCATGAGTTATTGATCTGGATGCCTCGTCCTTTCATCTTTCACTGTAAACCGCAATGAAGTATATCACAAAAACACCAGAAACAAATTTCAACAACAAAAGTCTGTTAATTGTTCGGGTGGGGAGCAGCACCTCTACCCGGTGGTCGAAGTGTATGAAAAGAAGTAGTGGAACTATGGTCACTGCGGGCCTGCCCCCCCTTCCCACAAACCCCACCGCCACGCCCCCTGCCACGGGCAACACAAACCCCATACATGGGACCTGTCTTTCCTCCATTCCACCCCCACTACTGTGTAAGGGCTAAAAAAAACAGAGTGAAAGAAAATGCAAAATGCCTTTTAAACAACCCCCATTACCTTTAGTCATCGTCCACTACAGCGGGCAGCTTTACGTACCCTCCCTTTTCTAATCGCCCACCAATCGCACTTCTTCCGGGCGAATGCTGAAGGTTAGAGCCACCTCTCCCACTTACCCACCAACTGCATGTACAGCTGCCCATGCAGCTGTTTTCACGTTAAGTTGCTTAAATGCAAAAGAAACATTCTGATTACTGTGGCAGCAGGGCCATGATGGGGCTTGGGAGTGGGCTTTGGCCCAAGCAGGCCACTGAATAAATAATGCTATTGGAACAATAAGGGCAACCCAGCTATTCTACAATAGCTCAACATGATGTGAGGGTGAAACTGATCCAGCAGGTCTCAGGTTCGAATCCCCCAGTAAGCTGAACTCAACACAGATGCCTGCTGTTTAAAGGAATGCAGTGCAAGTTGTAGCTTCTCCCTACACTTTTATTTGAAAACGAAACCATTCTGGAACCGTTTCCTTTTAAAATAAAAGTATAGGAGCAATAAAACCTAATAAAACAACATAGAACAGCACCATTCCCAACCGCTCCTGCCCACTTCGACCACTGCCTCTACCTGCTGCTCCTGACCCACACCCAGACAATTATGCAACAGGTAGACATGGGTAATCCCGACCTCATACATTCATGACTTCTTACTCCCAGATGTCCTTAGGCTTTAAAGCAGTCAGTGTCCAGCCCTAATGACAGACTGTGCTCCGAAATGCATTGCCAATTATACTGGACACACTTTGGATGTACACTGCCTTGTATGATAAAATAAAAGCGACAGTGAGACATTTTTACAAAAGAATGATAAATTATCATTTGAACACGGCTTGAACGTTGTGGAAACAGTTGCAACTTTCTAATAGGGCGTAGCAAGAGCGTATCATTAGCGAAGAGACAAAGTATAGCGTGTTGATGTATTCTACATATTCTTGTGCCAAGGCTTTATTGGTACGCTCTGATTAACCTTCTTTGTGAATTTTGTTAAAACTGTTGTTTGAAATTAGAATTACTTTTCAGTCAAACCAATGAGTGGTGCCCACCCCGCTCTCCAGTTACCTAGGTTACGCCATAAAGCAGACATATGCAGAGAGCCTGGACAGCTACTTTTTAAAAGATTACCTTTTACCAAGTGTCCTCATGTCCTTTTCATTAGTACCCTGGAAGGGGGCGTTGGCCAATCAGGATGCTCGGAAGCAGGGCCGTATTATATGGTACAAGCCCGCATTCCGAGCAGCCTGGGTGCTGCTAGGCAGCGCCCCCTTCCATTCTCTGCCCCTCCCCCCTTAAAAAACGTGTAGTCTCCGACACGGGTGCTAAGAGTGTAATTTAAACAAAAAATGAGACGTATCCCGCTGCGCGGCCTGACACCGCACCATGCTTTTCCCAGTCTGTTTCATTGTTGATGACGTCACGGTCATCAACACTGTAAATGGACTTGGGGAAACAGTGGGGCTGTGCCTGGACATGCAGCAAGGTAAGTCTCTATTTTAAAAAAAATCAATCCCTTAACACCCGCGTAGAAAACTACATGGATATCCTAAGGACTCAGGCCGACTCTGTCGGTAATGGCACCACCGACTTGGTAGGCAGCCAGTACTGACAGGGTCGGCCTGCCGCCTCAGTATTAGCACCCATGGTGTGTGCGTGTGTCAGTTAGCTTGCTCAGAGCATGGGCTGACACCTCTGATCCAAGCCTGCGTCCTGGACGAGATGAGTGCTGCTCGCATGCGCCCACAGTGCTGGTCTCGCTGGCTGCCATGCACGTCTGCCCCTCACCTAGACCCATCGACCCTCACTTCTCCACCAGCCATCCCAACTTACCTGCCATAGTCGGCCCAGGACACCTCAGTCACAGTGGCTATTTCAAATATTGCCTGATGCAGACTCTACTCAAGCACTGTTCTCTGTCACCACAGTCACAGTGGATATGCCACACATTACCTGACACATACTCTCAAGCACTGTTCCCTGTCACCACAGTCACAGTGGATATGCCACACATTACCTGACACATACTCTCAGCACTGCTCCCTGTCGCCGCCAATGAAGGAGATGTTAAACAAAAACTACAAAGACTGAAATGTGCTCATCCCCTAAATGCTGCAGAAACTGCAAACGATTTTATTCACAAACACTCCATTTGACATTAGGTAAATATTCACTCTATTAATTTGTATTATTATTATTATTGTCTTCCTTTATCTAACTTTTAGAAACCGGTTTGCACACATTACTCACTGGCAGAATGTTTAAGAACCACACTGGACTTATGTTTCTTTGTCCTTGTGGTTTCCATCTTCCTACTGCCACTTCCTATGTGCCAATGCCATTATTGACCATATTTGTGTGTGATAACGCTTGTTAGTTCACTCTTTCGTCTGGTAATGGATCCCATGCAGGACGCCTCACCTCTGAGGATTCAGAGAAAAGCCAACATTGATTGCAGTTGTGGTCAGTACTGCCAAACTACAGGGTCTGAGACCTTCACAGTTGTAAGCGGATATTCTGAGGTAGTAGCTACCTGTACTTGCACAGTAGTTTTACATTACAGGCACTGTTCATTCAAAACAAATTGTAATTGCCAAATGTTGACCATTCCCTGCCAATGTTGTTTTCTTCACTGATATACAGATTGTCTCCAATAAATATTGGCATCTCACCCTTTCAATCTTCCTCGTCTTCTCTCTATGGCCTGAAACCCATTGATATTTACTATCACTGTATGGTCCATGCCCCTGCGGTATTCTGGCAGCTTTGCCGCGCTGTAGGTTGTTGGCGCACAGTTTCTTTGCACGCGGTGAGGACATTAACAGTTATGGGAATCTCTCTTGCAGTATACAGGGGCGTGTTATATCTAAGTAGTCGTTTACACTGCCTCTTCCCCACCACTTCAAAAAACTCTTAAAATATGGTTATTCGACAAATATGCATCACTTATTCTTGCTTTGCTCCACCTTGATTTTTACTGCAACTACTTACCTTTTACAAGCGATGTGATACCTCTGGGGATTGGGCACTTTATCAAATGTAATAAATAAAATAAATAAATATCTGTGTCCTCAAGACGCTGAGGCTTGTCCAGAGTGGGTATTGGGGCTACCACTCCAGGATCCAGACTAGAGTCTGTGTTGGGTGAAAGGAAATGGAAATGGGGGAACCGGTGAAGACGGGATGGACAGACAGCGCTCAGGGAGGGAACTTAGGAAGGGCAGCAAGCAACGAATCCTGGGTAGTGCCAGGATATCAAAAGTATAAATTTGGGCGAGAGGTTTTGAGGAAGTGATATGATGGAGTCAGTGAACCAAGAGTGAGTATGCGCAGTAAGCGCAAACAGACCACACATGTCTTCAAGATGAGACCAGTTACTGAAGGAACTCAGGGAACCTGTTCCCAGAGCCTTGACTTTATATTGATAAACATTTAGAGAGTCTTCCTGGTTTTATGAAACTCATTGCATTTAACGCTACTCATCTTCTCCACTTGGGCAGGATGAAAACTATCCTGCTACAGCGATCTTAACCTCACCCGCACTGCTCTGCCCGGCTCCCGCTGGAAAAATCCCTCTCTTCTCCTCTCTGCCATGCTCCATTTTCTTAAAATGAGATTTTCTGCCAGCCCAAGTCTGTACTGAGTGTGATTCAACCAAATCCGACACAATGAGGAGACCTTTGGAAACACAACCAGAATGTCCCCGCTTCAATTCGCTCATGTCACAAGGTCTTTCTTTAATTTGAAATACATTCCTGGTTTGAAGAGTGATTTTTCATTAGAGCGTGACAGGCTTTATTGAAAACAAAAATAGTAAAGTGTAAAGCAGCGCCAATAGGTCACATCAGCTCAGGCCTGAGATGAAGGGGTATAATTACACCTTCAGGGCATTACAAGTGGGGAGAAATCTAGAGTTCGGTTTTCGGGGCAGCCTTCACACAGACAGGACCAATGCCCAGTGGTAGGCCCAGGCAAATCTTTTCAGAAGGCGTCTGCAATTGCTGATCCGGCCTTTACAATTCAGGGGGCATGAAAATATAGCTGGTAAGATAGCTCAGCGCGGTTGAGTGTTTGCTGTTGTGATCAGCAGGTTGCAGGTTTGAAGCCCGACTTGCATCCTTCCGAGGTCGATAAATGAATACCAACTTCAGTTGGGTGATATTGGGGGTCATTATGAGTGAGCCAGTTCGGTAAAACAACACCAGAAAGAATGGTGGTACTATCGGCTCTGGCATTGTTACCGGACCAACTCCCTGTCAGTCTGCCGGTAGGGGCAGTGAACTACCAGCAGGCCCGACCTGCTGAGAGTTCAGGCCCCTACTGGCAGAAAAATCACTGAAGCACCAGCACCGTTAAGAGCGGTGCCGTTGTTTCAGTGGTTCACATTCCATGGAGTACTATAGGACATGGAATGGGAACTTACTGCCGTTGCCGGTGCCTGTAATATCCCGGTAACACCAGGATATCGGGCGCTGGTAACGTAAGAGAAGTTTGATGGTAACCCGCTGGTAGCACTGGCGGGTTACCGTGAATCTCCCAACGCGGCCCACTGTATGATGTGTTGTATCTAAAGCGCTTTGGCGAACTCCCACTTCCAAGCCAGGCTTGCTTCTCCTCCATCAGCAGCAGAAAGGAAGGTCCATTCACCTGCATGATCTCAGTGGTAAGAAGAGAAGGTAGTGTTTCTTCTATGTTTATTCCTGTGATCATACCGGTGACCGGGCCCTGCTTTCTACTGTTGTTGGAGAAGTAAGAGTGGCACAGGGTTCTGTAAAAAGATGCACTGCCCGGTGGTAAGCCTGGCCTTGCCCCACAGGACTATAAAAAAAATAAGTAAAAGCGAATCACTACAACAAAAGTTGGGAGAAGCTCAGGGGATCCGCCGAACCCTCAATATCGCGAAAACCTGTAATTCTGGATTCAAAAGAAAAGCATCGCAAGGCATACCCAGAAGGAACTCAGGCACTCATATGCCACTGGCATTAACGGATTTCAGTTCTGACAAAGGCCTTTTGTTTATTATGATGCTTTTACAGGGAAATTAGCTAAATGGAGAAGCCTATTAAGGTTTGATGGCACTTAATTAGGGTAGTCAAAACTCATTGACGCCGAAAGTCTGGAATCGGTAGTTTGCAACGTCTTTGCTGTGTTCCTCAGTCTTGACCAGGATGTGCTCTCCTTTCTAGCTTTTTCAGTGCATCTCCAAACCCATTTCCTTTTCTTCTACCGTTTTGGGATTGGGTGGCGAGCACTGCTCTGCATTCATTTATATTTGGTTGTTTGCAAAGGGCACACAAAGAGCTCCATTATCCTAGGGAAAGGGAGGTTCTGAAGCCTTCCTTGGGGGATCATGGGGGCTCTGGGTACTGCTGTGTGCTCATATCTTCATGCAGGCACAGCTCTTCGTGCTTGGCATTGGGTTTTTGGGACAGAGTTCAACAGGGTTCAATGGTCACAGAGATATCTGACCCCATATCATTCATTCAGTTAAATGCATGTGTTAGTGAGCAAGGATTGTGGGAGTGCACTCTGTGAGCGATGGTTTCTTGTGAGTGCTGACTGTCTGTAAGTGTCCTGAAGACCCTACCCTTCAAAGAACATCTGAATCACTCCTGAGACTCCCCCTTTGAAGCTCCCACCCTCCCCTGCCCCCAGTAAATACCCCAGCTCCTGTGCTACCCCTGCACCATTACTTGTATCCCCCTGGGTTTGTCCCCTAGAAACAGTGCTCAATTGCTCCCCAAACCATTACATACATCCTATGGCAATATGTCTAAATCATGAGCGTACCAGGATTAAGATGGTAGGAATAACCTACTGGGTAAAGCACAGTCAAAAAAGTGGCTTCACCCAAAGTGTGACATCTGTAAGGGAGAGAGTGCGGTGAGATGGGTGATATAAAGGGACATGCTCCCGGAAAGGAAGGGGATTATACACAATGCCAGGGAGGAAGGGAGATTAAGACACTCTAGTGCAGATGTGGAGAGACACAAGTGAGGAAAGAGGGATAGAGCCCCACAGTGCCACTCCACATGAAAGGGGGCAAGCAGAAAATTCACTGAGGATGTGCGCAAGATATACCACTAGCTATACAATCTTCATACATGGATCTGGGGATGGGGGTAGAGTCTTGGAGTGGTTCAGGTCTTTTCTCAGGATGGAGTTCAGTCTATGAAGATGGTAAACCCACAGGTATGACACCTTTCCTCTCTCTTTGTGATTTGTGGGGGACCCTATGGGTCCACTCTATTGTCTATATTGCTCATCTTTATTTGAAGCAGCGGGAAGAACTGGTGGCCAACTGCAGGGCCCTCTTGGTGAATATGAAGATGACGCTGAACTCTATCTCAGTGTGCCACCTGAGGATGCCACCTGCTGCCGGGGCAGTTGCCGCTCAGTGATTGGACCTTGAACAACAGCACCTAGTCTTTAATATATTCCTCCCGAGACTGTGTGATGAACTACTCTTTGGGTCAAAAAGGGGTAAGCACACTTATCCATACTGACAGGGGAATACATCACTTCCATCTTGGCAACCTTATATTTTTTGTATTGCATTGCTTTAAGACATGCAGAGTTAAACATAATGCATCTTTTGCCTCTTTAATTAGCCTTTCCTTCACGTTTGGTGGTGAGAGTTAGGATGTTGAATTCTGGACACAGTTCATTAGATGGCATTTCAAAACCTAGCATCTATCCTTATTCCAAAGGAGGGACATGCTCCGCATATCAGGATACCACCGTTTGGACATCACCTTTGCCCTCTACGTGGAAACCCATCTCGTGGCTGGTGGTTAAACTATGAGGTTAAGTGTTCCCATCTGAGATTTATCAAAGCCTGCCCCATACCTTCTTCCCACTGGCCACTAACACTTACGCCCAGGTGTTGCAGAAGGTCTCGAAGCCTGACCACCCTGAGCCAGAAAGCCATAACCGCCATCGATGATGGGGTTTTGGGGAAGCAACATCAGTGCAACCATCCTTTCCCTCTGCAAACCGCCTCAGGGTAACCTCCCCTCGGTAGAGCATCCTTTCACCCACCGAGGCAGTCATCATCACCAAAAGGCAATGGAAATGTTACTCTGTAAAAATGCAGGTGAACGTATTATGTACCACTTTGTTTCTGCTCCTTTCTCTGGGTGGTTTTCAATCCATCTTTATCATTCCGAAAGGGCTGCGCCCAGCCCTACAGATAAGGGGTGCATCAACCACTTTTACTCCCAAAAATGGCCAAATACTCCCAAAAAAGATAAAGTAGGGAGTACACATTCTGCTATCAAAAAATAGGAAACTGACACATAGAAGTTTGTTCTCTGCTTTCACACACAAAGCGCCATGGTTCTGTTTGGACCAATAGCGCCACAGGAAGAAACTACTATTGCTACTGCCTGATCCGAAGAGGTGACCATTTATCTTTTAATCTGTATGAATCGCTAGGTGCAACCAAAAATGCATTTCAAAAAATTTCTGTTTTATAATTAAAACATATTTTTAGTCACGACCATTAGGAAGGGGACTAACTTCTTTACTCCCTAAAATATCATTTTACTTCCAACTTTAAAAATTAGGGAGTAAAGTACTCTCTTCAAAATCTTATCTGGAGCACTGGCTTCCTCGTTAATTGTAAATAAATACCCCGGATGTGAACTAACGGAGTTCTGCCTTCTCTCTTACACTCATCCTTTCCTGCTCCTTATTCCACTTTAGTGCTCTGAAGCCACCTCAGGGTGATTTTAAATGCTATGGAATCAACCTGCATGCACACGTGTGACATTCTTTCTAGTAGGGATTCCCTCTGCGCGTCACTGTATATCCTTTGTTGTACCTTGAAACTAGCTAAAACTCCTAGCAACTTTAGAACATAAGCTGACTGATTCAAAGTATCCCTCACCTGCTCATTGCCCATCCAAGCATCATCTTGTAGCCCGTGGTCCAAATTGGGCATGGCTAGGCAGGGCTACATACTTATGCTCTGAGGGAAATATAGAACTAAAAGCACAGACGCCAGGGCGTATGGACAATTAATGTATTTCATGTGTTCTGCAGTGCTTGTGCTTTTACTTAAACAAAGACTTACCTGGACTGAACCATCCAGACTACCATGGGGCTGGATGGAATGTGGGGGGAAAAACAACAAAGGACACAAAGCCTCTGCCCAAGAGTGCGCTGGGCAAGGGAGAGTGAACATTCCAAGAAATACAGTTAAAAAAACAACAAACTGTTGGGGGAAAGAGGGTGATGACTGCAATGGTTCAATGTTGGAATGTCAGTTCTGGCATGGTGCAATGCTTGTATCTAAGTTGATAGAAACTTCTTTTCACCATGGATGTGACTGCAATTGGATTGTGAGTGATTTTTCCATGAGAAACTTGAGGTTTTTACTATCAAGGCCAGTTGAAGTCAGGCTATGATTTCTTCTGGCCAGGTAGTGTTTGGCGGGCGGGTCGTTTTGGAGCAGCAAATCACAAGTTCAGTTTTAGTTGGGTTGGTCTTTAGTCATTCGTCAGCATCCATGCATCTACCAGTCGCATGCAGTTGATGTTGAGCTGAGGCTTATGTACGATAGTAGATAACAATGGAGAGGTGAGGCCTGAGTTGCTGATGAGCTCCAGGGGCAGAAGCATGTGCTTATTGAAAGAAGGTCACTTGCTGGAGGTGCCCCACAAGTGATATTGTGGGATGCTGGTTAATTTGAAGTGGGCACATGTTGACAGTGTGTGTCCTGTTTGAGAAGAACCGTGCTATTGATCACAGTGTGGTTTTCTCCAGTACAATACCAATGAGCCTTTTGATGAAGATTATGTGGCTTGCAGTTTCAAAGGTTGTGGAGATATCCAGATGAACACATGCACTTGCCTTGTCACAGTCTGCATTATTCTAAAGTGTGTGGTAGATGGATGAAAGATTTGATTCCATTCCGCTCATCGGTCTGAATCAGTTGCATGTCTCCTTCAGGGCGCTGTTGGTTTCCAAGGTAGTCACAAAGTTGTTGGCAGATGAACTTCACTTGGATTTGTGCTGCTACAGGATTGTTGGAAATGACCTGGTAGTTGCCGAGTCTTTGGGAATCGCTATTTTAAAAATAAAATAAGCTTGACCATCCAATTTTGAAGTCTTGTGGAAGGGTCCTGTTCTAGTGATAAATTGAGGAGTGTTCAAAAGGCAGAGACAAGCCCAGGCTGTTGCGTTAGAACATTTCAGCTATTGTGCGGGCAAGGATATGCGGTTTGTCTTTGGGTTGTCCTGCTGGGTTGCTAGAGTTGATAGTAAACTCAGAAGTAAAAAAGAAATCACTGCTGAAAAACTACTCCCCCTCCTCCTACCAGATCTCACTGCTAGTGCCAACAACTCTGACCCTAATACATTAGTTGACACATTCAACATCTCCATGTCCAAAGCCATGGATATCATTGCCCCTATCAAAGTACGTAAAAGTAAACAAGAAGCACACCTTAATTCTTGCTTCACCCCCCACCTCAAAGAACGACGAATCCAAAAACGCAAACTCCAAGCTATCTGGAGGCACTCACCATCAGTAGAGAATAAAACCCTACTTACTAACTTTGCCAAAATTACAAGAAAGAAATAATCCAAACTAAAAAAATACATTTAATGAGAGAATCAGCAAAGCCAACTCTAATTCTAAAAAAACTATTCTCCATCCTCCGGGAAATGGAAAACCCAATAGCTCCCACGGATAATGTCCCCAAGGACAAACAATGGTGCGCCAGCATCCAGGATGCATTAGCAAACAAAATAATAACTCTACAATACAAAATTGCAAAGAAAAAGGCTACCCTGAGTCACAGAAACTCAGACTACCCCTCAGATACACACACCAAGTATAGATGTACCAAGTAGCTGCAAACCTTTTAGCTTCAACCACATATCCATACTGGAAACTGCAAAGGTTATCTTATCTCTGAAACCTCCGAACTGCCAGGGCGACAGTTGCCCAGTGCAAGTAATTAAAGACGCAGCTAGAGATTTAGCACCCTTCATCTCTAAGCTAATCAATGCCTCCTTTAGAACAAGCACTGTGCCCTCTAACCTCAAAGAATCCTGGGTACTGCCTCTCCTCAAAAAGCAGACTCTCGACACAGCTATCCCCACAAACTACAGGCCCATTGCCACGGCCCTGTTCCTTCTTAAAATTATTGACAGAGTAGCCTACCTCCAGATCCAAAACTACCTGGAGACGAACCAACTACTAGGATCAGGTCAATCTGGATTCAGACCACAACATGGTACTGAAACGGCCTTAATTGACCTTAAGACACAAATCGACGAGTTGAAGGATAAAGGTAAAACAGCTATGCTCCTCCTCGTCGACCTATCGGCGGCCTTCGACCTGGTTGACCATGCAGTTGTATGCAAGCATCTATCGTCTGCCGCCTATTTCTCAAGGGAAGCTATAGCCTGGGTACAATCCTTCCTAGCCAACTGTATGATGAGAGTGTTCTCCCCCTTAGCCTCAGCGGACCCAATACATATCACCTGTCGTGTTCTACAAGGTTCATGTGTCTCTCCCACAATGTACAACATCTTAACTAAACCACTCTCCGACAAACTTGACAGATTGGGGGTAATTTATACTAATTACGCGGACGACACGCAGATCCTCATACCACTATCTGGCAACTTTGTCACAGACTTACCTTCTCATTCAGGCATGGATGGCCTCCCACGGCCTCTGCCTGAATGACGACAAAACAGAGATACTGATCCTGGGCTCTGACTCCAACCTCAAAAAACTCAGTCCTAGCTACACGGCCTTTAATATAGATGGCAACATAATCAAGGTGGTAACCGAGGTAAAAACACTAGGTTTCTACCTTGATTCCACACTTTCTCTCAAAAAACAAGTCAACTCTCTGGCCTCATCCGCAGCCTACACCTGCAAATTAATCAGGGCCTGTAGACCCTACCCCTCCAAAACCAACTGTATCACGCTAGCTAACGCCCTAATAATGTCTAAATTAGATTATTGTAACGCCCTATATGGAGGCGCCAATAAAACCATCATAAACAAAATGCAAATACTGCAGAACAATGCTCTTAGAGCAGCCTTGGACATACCCCGCAGAGAGCACATATCTAATATCAGAAAAGAACACCACTGGCTAAAAATCAGTGACAGAATACTCCTCAAGATGCTCTCTATCACCCACAAAGGACTGAACAACACCGCGCCACCATATATCTCAGCTAAACTGACCAGAAAATCCACTAGCCACCACACCAGAGCTTCTAGCCATCTTCTACTAGAGACCCCCAGATGTAGACTCACAAAATCGGCCGGTGCTAGCTTCCCGGTTAGAGCTGCCTGTGCCTGGAACGCACTCCCCTCTGCACTAAGAGATGACCAGCCTTACTCTAGATTTAGGTGCAAAGTGAAAACTTGGCTCTGGTCTAAAGACACCTACTAAACTGTTCCCCGGCACTATACATTAGATCTCTGCATGTAAATAATTTGAAACCTGGACTACCTTGAAACTTGTACTATAGACTAGTGTGATCTGATTTACCCTGCTTGCATACTTGTACTGTAAATACTGCAATAACATGTAATGCATCCACTGCATGTAACCAAGCTTAAGGATTCTTGTTACTGCTGTGCCCGGCTACCCCAGGGTTTTGAGCGCATTATCAAATAATAAACTAAACTAAACTAATAGTGGTCTATGTCCGTGAGTTTCTGGGTGCAGAGAATAGGCCAAAGCCTCACAAAATCCTTATGGGTGCTTTATTACGCCATGGCTCCATTTTGAAGTTGGGTGGTAGTATGTTGTCCTTTTTGCCCAGATGTTCATGAATCTATAGGATATGGTTGTTTGAGTGTCCATTGATTGAATCACAGGGTTGTTTCCCAGTGTTGTTGCAGGCAGGTTATTCTTGTGCAGATTACATGCAATTTTAGTAGTGGGATTTTTTTTGTCTTTTATCATCTTTGATAAACAGCTCTGTCCCTTCCGATTTGCTCCAACCATCGGTTCACTTTTGGTGAGGTTGTTGATGTTAGCAGTATACCATCCAGTAGCATGCTTGTTTGGAAGCATTTGAAGGACTTGTGTGCGGGCAACTAGTCGAGCGTTTGTAATATCGATTCCGTCATCTGTGGATCCTTGGTAGCTTGGTATGGTTGAGTGAGATTTTCAGGCTGCCAGGGGGGTAGTCCAGCTTGATGTCTTTGCACGGCCCAATAGACACCAGTGGGGTCATGGGCACGTTTGGGTGAACTGCTGCTCGGGTGCATATGGCGAATGGAATAGGGAGATGGTCACCCCAAACTGGAAATGGGGGGTACCACTGTTGTTAGATTCATGTGGCAGACAATTCCTTCCTTCCTTCCTTTCACGCTCTGAAACACTTGTGTATGAGCGCAATAGAAATAAAATATCAATTTAATTCAATAGAAGGTTACCTACTGCATGAGCAGGTCCCCTAGCTCATTACCTGAGCTGGAGGAAGTCCCGGTTTGAGGAGAGGGTTTTGGTTGCAGTGTTTTCCTCCTCCAAGCATTGGTTACCATCTCTGAAGGATGGTGAGGTGATGACTGTTGTCTTTGGAGTTGGCTACTTCCTCCATAAAACTATCTGCAAATGAAGGGAAGCGGCCTATCCATGAAGTGAAAAGTAATCCTCGACATGCGCGAAATAGTGCTAATAATGTAATAGGAGGGGTTTACAGTCTGGGCTGGTATCTCCGGTCATATTTATGCATCAATAGAGTCTTTGGGCCTCATTACGAATGTGGCGGAAAGGCAACAACAGCAGCGGTAGTGCTACCAGCGCCGTTGTTACCATACTGCCACAGTACGATTTCTACTTGCGGGTGCTGCTCTGCACGCCTGGTTATACCCGTGAATGGGAAATTACCGGCCCATTCAACTCGTAATGGCCCGGTAATGGCCCATACATGGGTGCTGGTGCCGGTAGCGAGTTTGGCGGAAGCCGTGCTCTTATTAAGGGCACGGCTACCGCCAAACTCGTAATGAGGCCTTTTGTGTACAACAGAAATTCACCAATCTGACCATGACGTTCCGTGGGGTGGCCTTGTGAGTTACTTCATAGGGATAGCTGTTTTAGTGATGAACTGTATATCTGTTTTACCCTCAATGAGCAGCTTGTAGATGTGCGTCCTGCGATTGGATACAGAGCCAGCATTGATGAGGATGCAGCTCTGTGGTTACTCTCTGTCCTCTCTTTGATTCTAGGGCAGAGGCTGTCAAGATGTTTTGTAGTGAGGATGTTGATGATTGATGTCTTGGGTATGTTGCATAGGTTGAACAGAGGATAGCATAGGGGCAATGCACTTGTTTTGGAAGCAAGACCACACAGAGCAACAGAGGCTCGAATCCTGGATCCGTGCTTAGAAACCGAACTCAGGTATGGTATTAGGCGTGTCATAAAAAAAACATTAAATAAATAAAAAATGTATTTTTGCCATGCGAAGTAAGGGCAAGGTCATTTTGACCTACAAAAATGACTATGCGCTGACTTTGCCCGGACTTTGCCTGGCAAAAATACACTATTTATGGTTCCATGAATCAGGGTTTGTGTTGGCAGTGCAAAGTCACTTTTCAGCAGTGCAGATTCACTTTGAACCGGGCAAATATTGCATGAATTGGGCCCTATATCCTGATTCATATAGCTTCTTTGATTTCTGCAGTTGCACTTTTGTGACTTGTTGCTATACCGTCTCTGAGTAATTGATAAAATGATTGTTAACTGGAAAGCATCTCTTATGACTGAGACAGTGACCTCACTGCCCATTAGGCGTCCGCACTACTCTGAAATAATTTCTCTTTATAAGACTATCAGGGGATGCATTTGCCGCTGATACCCCTTCTCTGGAGGGTAATGAAAAACCAAGCACTAACCAAGCACTAAGCAGGACTCATTAATGCAATATACACCATCGGGGTCGCGTATTGATCACTCTGTGGCTAGAGTGCTGTTGGATACTAGTGTTGCTCCCGCGCTTGACTTGGCTGATTCTGCTGATTTCTGCCTCGTTCACCTCACACCCCTTGCTCTCGCACATGCTAGATTCACCGGATCTCATTGTGAACCGGTCTGGCAATAAAACACTTGCTGTAGGTTATCCGGCCTCTGGTTGCTCCCTCTTTACTCCTCCATTAGCCTCCTGTGTGCAATCCTCAGAAATGGCAGATATGTCTCATGATAAGAAGGTATTTGAGGGTGGATTCAGTCTGGATCCTTCCCTTGTATCCAGCCACCCCTCTATCCCGGACTACCCTAAGGTCTCTGGGCCCAGGTATGAGTTACTCCCTGCTGCTCAACTGTACCATCAGGAATGGATTGATTGCCTATATATAATTCCTTACATTCAGAGGCTTATTCAAGCGTTGTGAAAGGTTCCTCCCTAGAGGACCTGGCATTACCTAGCTCAGGTTCTCATCCTGTTGCACTTACGTTAAAAACGTCTCTTATCAACACATGGTCCCGCGCGCAGTGGAATTGGCTGACTATATAAGTGCAGAAGGGGTTGGTGTATTGGCTGTTACTGAAACATGGCTGCATGGGGCTGCCTCACATGCTGCCTCCCTCGCAATAGCAGAGGGATACAAACTTTAGGAAGAACCGTACTTCCTCTGAAGGGGCACTGGTTTCTCTTATGCATATTCTGACCACCTCGGTACTAGATAACTGTGAGCACCTTTTAATCAAACTGAGCCTAGACCATAACACTTCTGTGTGCCTTCTTATTTTGTATAGTCCACCACAGAAAATGCCTCCATTTAAGGAACAGTTTTTTGCTGTGTTTACTGATATTCTTGAACCCACTTCTCATTTGCTTATTCTCTGCGATTTTAATGTACGGGCCTCCAAATGATACTGGTCTATAATCAACCTCACTGGCGGTTTCTCTTAGGGCAATGGGCTTCATGCAGCAGGTGAACTCACCTGCCCATAAAAAGGGGAATATTTTGGTTTGGGTCCTTACGCATAACACTGCAAACTCCTCATTACTTAAGCGAGCTGGGATGCCATTACTGTGTCCGTGAGTGTCCCGGGCCATAGGTACAGGCCCCAGCGAAGAGAGAGTTTTAATGAAGCCCTGTGGCATTACCAGACACAGTAATGGTCCCCCCAGTGAGGGGTTTATTGTGATTATTACCCCGGTCCCTTGGACCAGGGTACTAATAGTGTGCATCGGTCGTTGGGAAACATCTTCGTTACCAAAAGAAAAAGAAAAAAAGATGGCCACCATGGAAAGCGTGAAGGGACTTCATGTAGTCCCTTTTCCCTTTTCTAGTCCCTTCTCCCTTTACATGGCAACCATTCACAGAGCTGCAGGACGCACCAGCGCCGTTGAGGGATCAGACTGCACAAGGTAAGTGGGGTGGGTGGGAGTAGGGAAACATGAGAAAATGGGGGTGTCGGTATAGGAACATGTGGCCCAGGGGAGCATGTACCTGAGCACTCTGCTCGGAAGATGGTGGCCTGTTCTTAGGAGGCTCAGAAGGGAGGCTTTACAATGAGGTAAAGGCGCCATTCTGAGTCTCCTCAATGGCTGTGATGCATAAGCCACGCCCCCGCCGGGAACTAATGGTTATTCCATGTCCTTGGTCTGATCATTACTTTGCATCTTTTTACTTACAAATCCTAAACTCCTGGATGCTAATCCCAGAATTCTCAATAGCAGAGGAACCTAAAAACTGTCACTCAGGATGCCTTTGCAGCTATTGTATATTCCAGCATAGATAACTTTGCTCCAACCTCTGATGTAAAAGAACGGGTTGATCACTTTCAGCATATCACAACCGGGGCTATTAATACTCTGGCACCTGAGAAGGTTAAGTTAATAAAAACGGAGGTAAATTAGAATACCTGGTTCTCCGATGAGATTATTAAGTGTAGGCAGGCTAAGAAGGCCTGTAAACGAACACCGCACAGCAATCAGAGTTCTGAAAATAAATCTTGGTATAACGCCATAGCTGCCCAATATAAACAAGTCATCTTGCTCGAAAAACAGTTGGACTATAAGTCTAGGTTTGAAAATGCTAAATCTAGCGCAAGGAACGTTTTTTCAATCTTTAAAGAATTTGAGGGAAAAAAGGCACTGACATCAGAGATTGTTAAAAATGACTCTTGGTGTCAAACCATACAAAATAAACTAATGGTTACAATTGTAAAGCATCAACAGTCTATTAAACAGAGACAATAACCGCTTGACTCCAACGCCGCCTCTGTTTAATCCGGCTTGTTTTCCCTCAGTGACGATTCTCCCTGTTTCTCTTTCAGGCACGTTTCTGAAACAGGTTTTTTCCATTGTCAAAAGCATGAAGCACCTTGACCCGCAAATGTTAGTCTGGATATGATATGATATGGCATTTATAACGCGCCTATACACAAGAGTTCCAAGACGCGACGAGTCAAGGGAGAGGGAACAGGGGAAGACAGACAATGATCCTACTAGGCCAGGTGTCATTCAGATCGCGCAAGTGCATGGGAAGGGGGAAGGGGGAAAGTGTAGTACATGGGATAATAGAATAAATAGCAATAGGTAAAAGTATGGCCAGCAGATGGCAAGTGCAAGGGTAAGTGCAGACAGAATGCTCCTCAGTACCTAAGTGCCAGACTAAAGGCTGCCCCTTGTAGAAGATGACTTTGTTCCAAAAGAGACAGCAAGCTTTCTCAGCCACCCTTCAAACTTCAGAAGTATGGGGGGCACCATGTTTGACATTCTGACTCCCTGTGTTTGGAATGGGTTGACGTCCCCATTAAGGGACATTCCTCGTTTAAAAAAAAAAAAAAGTGGTAAGCACGTATCTGTTTAACCAGAGGGACTACCTGTTGATTTATAGCTTGACTTTGTTCTTCTGGTTGGATTCCTCGGGTCTGCAGCCTTTGTTAAGCTTATTACTCTCTTTCATGTAGTTTGTATTTTGTGTTGTGTGTGTGCCCTGAGCGCTATGGGCGTGCAGCGCGTTAAAGAATTAAATAATAATAATCATCATATATAAGTTTATTCGGATAGAAACCATCAAACTAGCACATTACACACATCAAAAACATCAACAAACAACAAAATCCAAAAAATAATAACAAGTGCTTGGTGGGTGGTAATTGCAGACACTAGGTTTTGGCAGTGCAGATAGAGTGGCCTTATTATTCTTTGTATTTCTTTGCCGAGGACTTGCCCGCTCTGTTTGCGGGTTATCTTGTATCGGAAGTCAGGGTTTTATTTATTGACAGTTTGGTATTTTCTGGAGATCTCTCGTCCGCACACTGCACCGCCCAATGTTGCATTAGATTTCATGTATCTACGGTGACTCCCCTCACTCCGCCGACCCACTCTAATTCAGCTCATCATTAAAGGGCCCTTGGTGGGGCATCAGTGTGTATCCACCCTGATATCTCCCTCCTGCTGAGCTCCATTCCCTCGCTTTTCCCTTTTTACACCCCATTGTATCATTGGAACGTTGGCTGGCCACTGTGAACAATGGGTTAGAAGAGGGCCTTTACCACTTTTATAGTGCCTTCTATGGGCCTCATCAGGGGTTGGGTGGAGCGGTAAAAATGTGGCACTATTACTGCCACATTACTGCTCCACCCAAACCCGAGTTTGGGTGCAAAGTAGCAGATTGAAATCTAGGCACTTTCTGCTCATTTGAAGCGCTATTACTGTGGCGCTATTAGCGCCAGCGATAACAGTGCCGATACTGCCCCATAGAGTATTATGGATTCTTAACAAAATGGGGAGTGACAACCTCACCACAAATCGGGATCCGGCGATAATAGCGCCAGACTGGGTTGTGGTGATGCCATTTGCACTGATGATATCCCAGCAGATTTACTGTCGGTATAACGCCAAACTTCTGATGAGGCCCAATAGCTTTCTCAGCAAGCAGCATGGTCAGTATCCATCTTGGGACTGCTCACTTCGGGTTGCAACCAGTTTCTCCATCAGTTTTCTTTTGTTTTTATGCTGCCATGAATCTTCCATGATGAAATGTCATCACAGGCATGTGGATGGCGGTTGCGGTTGTGGCAGGCAATATTGTCCCTTGCCTCGTTATGGGTCCTTGGCTTTACCTCTGGCCCACATCAAGTGTGGGCTGATAACACCAATTACAGCCCTCTCGCCACAGCTCTCATGCCTCAGTGGGATCACATGGAATGTTCTATCCACTGATGAACAAATATTAAGGCCGATGCTTAGAAGAGCCCATGGAGCGTCCATCAAATGTGGCCAATCGTATGCAAGAAGACGATGGGTAACACTATCCATTATTGGCATTGGAGGTTTGTTGACCTCCAATCCTGGATACGGATTCCCAACCAAGACACAGCAGTGGGGACCCTTTGCTCTGCTTGCCTCTATGCTGCTGAACAGTAGCACTGCAATGCTATAACTATTTTGGGAGACTGTGCATATTTTACCCGCTTGACCTATTTACTGCCAGGATTGTTTTGCTGCACTGCTTCCTGGAAAGAAAATCTGCGTTTTATGCTAAAAATCCTTATGATCTATGGGCGTCTTATGCTGCGCTATGTCATATAATTTGTATACCGCGGCCATCACCAGTATAGTGGTCTTACACAGATGATCATCGTAATATATGGCCTTTGTACAGGTTTATCCACAAATGTGTTCAGGATTCCATGTGTAGTGCATTTCCGCTGGTGGCAAAAAGGGAAGATCGATTGGGTGTGCTTGCCAGGTCATCACCCTTTTTGAACCGTTTAACTTAGAAAAGGGGTACCCACATCAAGAGAGCTCGACCAAAATGCAAATACAAGCCTAGGTAGGAACATAAATACGGGACTTATCGCATGCAGGCTTCTTGTGTTTGGTATTTCATGTTGAATCTGCATATCACTGTGGGTGATGGGTTGTGCATTGTTGAGATGTCACCATGGCTGATTTTCATCTGCCCCTCGTGGTGATGGTTTATCTTCATAGCCCATGGGGCGAAGAAACCTGAAATGTCTTCATAAATGCATGCAAGACCCGCAAAGACAGCTAACAGCTTCTCTCTCTCTCTGTTCTTCTCTCCAGGTTGTCACAGTATTCGCCCTCAGCATTGGTGCACTTGTAATATACTTCATAGATTCCTCAAAGTAAGTACCACAATTGAGACCTGCTGTCTTTGTTTTAAGAAACATGCAATGTATTAACATGATGGCATTTATCCCCTTCATCTCAGAGTCGCGCCACCCATTGTGCGCGCAGCATTCAGTCCCCCTCAACTGTGTATACTTGTTATGGATGCAAGAACTGTACTCATAAGGAGACACGTCATGAATGTGATACTTTCAAGCTTCTCCGACTGGGCTTTCCAATTCGTCCCTGGTGCACTGTGTTGTGCTAAAAAAACACATGCTAGACCACATCGGTCTTTGCATGCGTCTGCTGCCTTACAGATGAAAGGTATTGTTTACTTTAATGGGTTTTCTCTGTGTTGGCAGGTGCAGGTTTTTCTAAAAACAAGGAAGAAAAATTCTTCGGTAGCTTCCTCTTTTGAGGTTTTTCTCCTGAAAGGTGGACCCATAGGATAGAGATTTGCACTAGGTCTGGTCGTTCTACAGCCCTGTAGAACGACCAGACCTAGTGCAAATCTCTATCCGCACAGGTCCATCTTGTTCCGAAAAAGGACCCCCACACCAAGCACCTAGGGGTCCACCTTTCATGAGAAAAACCTCAAGAGAGGAACCTACCAAAGAATTTTTCTTCCTTGTTTTTAGAAAGGGTATGGTGACCCCGGTCTTCAATCTGGGCCACTCCTGCATCAGATGCAGGAAGAGTCCTTACAAGGTATGTCCATTCTAACTGGGATTGTAGTGAAGGTGTGAATCCAAATGTGGAAATAGGCCAAGATAGGACTGGCCTTGTTGACACACAACATTTGAATCCATTTACATTTTCAGGGTATTCATAGTGAATATGGATGGGAAAAATTTACATATATTGAATTTCAGGAGATTGTTTGCATATTTGCTGATCATTCGGGAAAACCCATTTAGTGTCTACTTAGCCACAGGGAGATGAGCCAAGACTTAATGCGGGATCTGTGCCAACCCAAGAAAGGATGCAGAGTATATTAATAGCACAGAGAGAATGAGAAAGGCACGGCAATGCCAGATAACCGCAATGTATCGCCATTGTTGATGTTCGACAGGAGAATGCTCCAGGATAGACCCGACGAAAGCACTCATGGAAAAAGACTTACATCACAGTGATTCCTGGTGACAAACTACTTTTTTGTGATTAAAAGTGTATTGCAAACTCTTTTTCCATAATCCCCAATTACAAAACCAGGGGAAACACACAAGCATGAAGCAAAACAAGCCATGCAAGAGCATAGAGGGAGAGAGGAGGTGGCAGAAACCAGAAATAAATACTGTTTCTCACATTTTGTCAGCAGAATTCAATTCTTAAAGTATAATATTTCAAAAGCTGACTGTTTGCTTCACAATTCCAACCAGGAATAAATGTGAAAGATTATGAGCATTTTCCAATTTTTGAAGGGTATTGATGTTATGATGGTTGCCCAACTTAAGCCAAAAGGTTTTCCACCATGCGACAGTTTCCACAGATGTGTTGTATCAACAGGCAATGCTGCGGTCATGCATACATGTCACTGATTCCTGAAATGCAAGCCCCGGTCTGCTGAAAAACACAGTGAGAACATTGGCTAACTTTACACAGAGCGAAAATAAATGCTTTGAATGGCCATTTCTCATCGCTGATCTACAAGCATCCTCATCACTCGTCCTTACATGACACCTGTGGCCCAGAGCCCAATGAACCAGTAGGAGACCTTTCTGGTGCATAAACAATGAGCTAAATAGCTTGCAAAAAGTTCTCAGGGTGCCCATGAACCTCTTTTGCCTTACATCTAAATTTGAGGTTGATCACTTGTTTGTCTATTCTCTTCCATTTATGTATTTGTAGAGCACCTGCTAACCTATACTGGCAATTTACTGCAACAAAGAAGGTGTTCTGTTATGTTATGTTATGTTACTTGGCATTTGTATAGCGCCTTATGTATCATTGGTATGATCTCAGAGCGCTACTATGGATAATGACATTACGCTGGTTAATGATCGCAGAGCCAAGCATTGACTTCTTTGTGGAAATGTAATTGGACCACTTCGCTCCGATTTTATTTTTTTAGCCACCTCTTATTCGATTTATTGAATCTGGATCTTGGCCCAGTCAGGACCAAATAATGACTCCAATTGAATGCTGTGGCCCATCCAGACATTAATAGTAATCCCTAATACCACTCATCAGACTTTTCCACAAAGTCCAAGTATATTCTAATATAAACAATGAAGACTCAAAGAACAAGTTAATGTGTACGTCATCCAGCTATGTCAGTTTCCATGGAAACCAATTTTCAATGTACTTTATTTTGCTTTTCGTCCTTTTATCACTGTGGGCAGAGACATGGATTTCAAAGCATCTGCCCTCCAGATATCCCTCAATACTTTTATGAATTGAGATGCATGTAACAGGAGCCTGATTCTTGACTTGTACCCCTCCCCAGACCCCACCAAGGAGACTGCCTATTTTGTGCACAATCACAATTCAGTGTGGCTCACCAGACAAGAGACAGACAATAGGAAGATGAAAAAGAGGCGTGTAATCAGAAGAAGATTGCACGGACCGATAAAATGGAGAAAAAAAACAAACAATTACAAGTTAAAAAAGTGAAGTTTCAGTGTTGCATTTGGTAAATAGAATTCAGTTTCTCATATAGTTGTAAAGATGGAAAATGCGCTATTTACACAAGTTATTTGACTGCCCGGCCTGATCAATAGTCACGCATTCACAAAACGCATTAAGAGGAAGGGGGACAAAATATCTTGAGGATCATTTTCACTGTGAATTGAGCAACTCAAGAGGTCCACCTCAAAGAAAATGTCCAATATGGAGGGTCAATGCATACATTCGTTTTAAAAAATTAATTCGCATATTTTGCTAAGAACATTTTTCTTGGTCAGCAATTCAACCTATTTTATTAGCAATGTTATTATATCTAGTGCCACAGGAAGCAGTTGGCATTTAAAGGCGGAAAATAAACAATACACGCCATGTTTGGGTTCTTCTGAAGGCAGTATGTGGTACTAATAAATAAATAAAGGAAGGATTATTGGACAACTGGGATGAAGACATTGGCTGCTTGAAAGATCCCAATTTAGGGAAGGCCCACCAAGACACAGGACTAACAGTTAACAGTTTCAGACCACACTTGTGTGCAGTGGTGTACTCTAAAGTGTCCCTGTGTGCCCTTTGTGTGTTCCATGTTTGTTAACTATACAGGGAAGACGTTTAGTTTCGTAGAGCTCCAAATTCATAATGTTGAAGTAAAGCCAGGGCGCGGGTCTAAGTAGAGTGCAGTGTGTTGCATTAGGGGCAGGATATTGTCTATGTGGATATTGTGAAGGTGGGTCCTTTCCTGCCATCATTGACTGTTCTCAAAAGCTCACAAGTTGGAGCTTCTTCAGTCAGGTAATTCTAATTGTTATTGATTATTTATAATGCGCTTAATACCCAGAGGTTTCTAAGCGTGGACCCTGGGATCGAACCTCTGTTGCTCCACATCGTCTTGATTCCAAGACGAGCGTGTTGCCCCTGAGCTATCCTCCTGTGACCCGAGGTTTGTTGCTTTCTATTCGGGGAGCTTCAGATGTGTGATTCCATTGGAAAATGACAAACACAAACATGAAAGAATTAAACCAGGACTGAATTAGCTAGTCACACGTAATTAGGGAAAACGGTAGGGGTCAAAATATCCTCAATATATCCATAGATGCTTTTTTCAAATCCTTTTTCCTATAACTATATATGTAGCCATAAATAAACAATATTGTTGCACTATAAGAGCGAAAGCAGAGCTGGAGAGTAAATAGGCTGCATGGTTTTGCAGCAGGCAGGGATCGCGGCGCAGTAAGGCAAAGGATATTTGATTAGACTTCTTTGCCACTGGAAGTTTGAAGCAAGGGGTGAGAGGGCGTGTTGAGGAGTTTCAGATGCCTCGGTGGGTTTGGCCGCTGCTGCAGAGCTCTGTACACCGCCTATAGGGAACATGCTCCTCATCCTGGCCAACTCGCTCCCTAAGGTTAATACTCGTTAGGACACAGAATAATTGCTCAGTCGGATAGAACATTGGTTTGCGCACTTCCTGCAGTGCTTAATGTGTGGGGGTGTTTGCTAGGGCTCAGCCCTCCCACTTATTTCTGAGCCCTGGCACTTATTGTCTCAGACTCACTTTAATTATGAAGTGGTGATAGTCAGTGCCTCCAGCAACTACAATGAGCAGGTGCCAGCTTTAGTGTAACCCCAAATACGTCAACACTTTGGGGCGCAGCCATGGGTGGTGGCAGCAGTGGTGCCCACCCGCAGTGTGACAGGAGTGTTAGAAAGTATTTGAGCCCTGGCATTTATTTTTTTCCAAATTAAGCACTGACTTCCTGTAAAGGTCTTTGTAACTAACCATCATGTCACAGGTCTGTTTTGTATCAGAGGAAATGGCCTGTGAAACCAATTGGACACTTTCAAACATTGATACAATTTGCATTCCCGTTCCCTACACGATAAAGAAAGCACACAAGATAAGAATTGGGGAAAGTAACACACGTGGTCACAGAAAAAAATAATATATAAATATATACTTTCTCAGAACCGGATGTGACTGTGCGTGTCTTTCTTCTTCATACAAACCCTTGTATTGCCCTTCACCTAAAACACAACTGTAGATGATCCAAAGATTTTGCAATGACAATGGACACCGTACGTCAGTTTCCATTTCTTTAGTTTTTGTTTGTCATTAATAATGAAATGACTGTCTCAAAGAAAGCAACGGTGCCACCGAAGTGAAGGGGCGCATAACTGCTGATACATGCGCTCCTCTCTATGCACCAGCTGGGACCGAAGGAAGGGCACCACGGGGAAAGCGACGCCGGAAGGGAGCAGCTGGGACTAACATCTTCATGTTCGTCCGAGTGTGGAGGTAATTAGCAATCCTGTAACCCTGCGTCACAAGCTATGACGCAATCCTGCTTGATGCATGCTTTGAGGTCGTTACATAGGAAATCGAAATGGATACGAAGAAACATAAGAAAGAAAGATAGGCATGGACTAAAATCAGGAAGCAGACCATGCAGGCGCTATGAAGCACGGACTGGAAGGAATTCTGGAATTGGGCACACAGGAGTGAGAAGTGGAACAATGGTTAGCTTTCCTGTGGTGCAGGCGTCTGGAACATTTGGCTCTCCAGATGTTTTGTTCTACAGCTCCCTTCATCCCTCACCAGCATAGCCAATAGCCAGATTTCATGTGAATTGCAGTCGGAAACCTCTGGAGAGCCAGAGGTTGCAGACCCCTGCTTGCTCTAGTGGAAGGAACATCTGCATGAAGGATTTGGCTAGTTAAGAGTTGCGAAGACGTCTGATTGTTCAGCCCCAAACTATCTGGGGATTGAAGGAAACCCATATGGTTCCTGCAAGTAAAAGACCCCATGGTCTCATTTAAAAGAAGACTACTCACTACACTGCCATCAAGAGGAAGGGTGGAGATGGGTGCAACAGTTGCCCAATGAAAGCAGGCCTTTCACTGACAGAAACATGGAGCCGTGGGTGGATGCGTGAAAATGAAAAAAACAAGGGGGATCCTGGGAGTCCCTCTGCCAGACATTAGTCCTGGTTGCGAGAGCCTTACCCAGATTCTTTAGCTCACTATCTATCACAGAGGAGAACTAACCATAACATATCAGTCTTTGTCCTGCCCTGGGGCAGTCCAGCACTGAAATGCTGGGCAATTCTCCTCTGAACAAGAGTACCAACAGCAAGCCCAGACACGTGTTTTGGTCTGGTACGACCTCAGCAGTAGGGTGGTGCTGTGCCTCTCTAAGAATAGTGAGAAAGGGGTCCACGTCTGGATTCCCCTAGTAACTTAGGGTGAGACCCAAAGTTACTTAAATGATGCAAAAAACAAGGGAGGTCCTGGGAGTCTCTCTGCCAGTCATTAGTCCTGGTTGCGAGAGCCTTACCCAGAGTCTTTAGGTCACTATCTTTCACAGAGGAGAAATATGATAGGGTGAGTAGAGGATTCCCTGTGGGGGCAGTTTGCGGGATTTCAAGATTCTGTTCGGATTTGCAAGAATGGCTGATCTGGGCTAATTAATGCTAACAGAAGAAAGTATTGGCCTGTCTTGGGAGGTGCTTGTGCCTTTTGGGTGAAAGGATGGTAAGTGATCCACTGAGTGACCTTGGGAATGGTGCTACAGATAACTCAGTTAAAAGCAAAGCTTGTAATAAACATGTCTGATGGAATTAACATCAAGGACATTTCCACAGATTGCCTATGCATGCCCAGTCTGTGCTCATTGGCTGGAAGAACAGTCAGCTTTTATCTGTATAAAAGGTACCTACAGATAGTAGGACATTAGAGAAGGTTTGCCTAAATGTGGTATGAAGGGGATTGTTGTACAAGAGGAATTCAGGCATATTTTCGAGTGCCCACCCACCATCGCCGGGCATCGATGCAAGAGGGTGGCACTTTACTGCACAGAATGACCTCATCATAGAAAGGGAGATGGCACCTCAGTAATAGTGATGGTCATGCGTTGCGAGGTAACACACAGAATCTTCATGAGTGCCCCACAAATGGGCAATTTATACATCAACAGATAAATACACAGATGGTGTGTGCTAAATTTAGCATCGCGCAGGGATTGATTGGCGCTTTGAACACGGAACTTGCTCTAAAGTGGGCCAGGAATCACTCCACCCGGACAAATATTTATTTTATTGTACATTTATAACGTGCTTAATACCAGTGAGTGGTTAGTGGTTTCTAAGCATGGATCGGGATTCAAACCTGCGTTTAGTTAGTTAATTGTTTTTTTCATAACGTGCCTAATACGTATCTGAGTTTGGTTTCTAAGCACAGATCTGAGATTCGAACCTCTGTTGCTCTGCGTGGTCTTGCTTCCAAGACCAGCGCGTTGTCATGTGCTATCCTCCATTGCACCATGTTGTTTTGCTTCCAAGACAAACACGTTGTCCCCGAGGTATCCTTCCTCCCTGCAGAGTATATATCTGTGGTTTTGTACTGCTGGTTGATATTGAACAAGAACTTCTGATCAGTTTCATACTATACTTATCTCTTAAGTTCCAACCTTCTTTTAGATGTGTGTATATATAGTTGATATTTTTCAAAGAAATGTGACCATTTTTTGGTACTGCAAGCTTTTATCTGTTAATGCTCCTCTGGGAGTTTGCATCTGGTCCCTGAGATTAACGTGAGTTGATGCTGCAGGCCAGCGGGAGAGACAAGTAGTCGGGACAATGTTGGCCGCGTGTGGTAGCGTACACATGAGTAGATGAGGACCAACATGCTAGTGTGAGCAAAATGTTTGGGTCAAAGTGGGCTAGATTTGTGGTCAAAGTGGGGCAGCTTGATGAGTTACTTCTCTGTGCAAACATGTTTGACCAGTGTTACTGCACAGAAATTCTTTAAAAAGCACAAGTTGCAGCAAATTCCCCCTTGTGTAGTACAGTCTGTCACAAAATGAACGAATTACCATTTGCGAATATGGGCCACTTTTTCATTGATGTCCAAGCCAATGTTATGCCCCACTCTGACATGCCTGTAAACAACTTGCAGAAATGAACACTAGTTTCTGGGGTCACGTGAACTGCACAGTAGATGCTGGAGGCACGTGAACAAAAAGGCATTTCTTTCTTTCTTTCTTTCTTTCTTTCTTTCTCTCTTTCTTTCTTTCTTTCTTTCTTTCTTTCTTTCTTTCTTTCTTTTTTCTTTCTTTCTTTCTTTCTTTCTTTCTTTCTTTCTTTCTTTCTTTCTTTCTTTCTTTCTTTCTTTCTTTCTGCCTTTCCCTCTCTTCTTTGATATTATTTCATGTTTTCTTTGGCACTGAAAGACAGCACGAGAAAGGTAGATGGCATAGCAGGGAAAGGCTGCCCCAGGCTCTGGGAGAAGTTCTAAATCTGCAGTCAAAGCTACTCTTTCCCCGATGACCGAGCGATGGATGAATGGAGGCTTTTGTGCATCTGATATCAAACAACCTCTTCCAAAAATAAGTCAATACATTTCTGACAAATAAGAGCATTGAAACATACAGGTTGATATGATGCAAAATGTGCACCCACTCTAATTTATCAGCAACCAAAAAATATAGCACCACCAAAAACATGTTATGTGTTCCAGCCCCCAATTTTGTACATCACAGAACAGTTGTCCCGGGGTAGCCCACCAATGACGTGCCTCTCCTTTCTAGCTGTATACCTTAAACACGCCCACTTATAGAATCTCGTGCATGTCAAGCTTTGGTTCCGCTGCTTCCATTGAGCATCAATATTTATGTGCACTCTCAGAGTGTCAAGCTTCTGTTTTATGCCAATGGCTGCATCCTGTGGAGCCTTACATTACCATGCTGCAAACTGCTGTCTGTCAGCGCGCTCTGGTATCCGTGCAGTGCCGTTGCACAAAGATACATAGGCCCTCATTACGAGTTTGAGGCAGCCATGGAACTATTACCTCCATGGCTGCCTCCAAACCGGGCTCCTTTACCGGGTTCCTGCAATGGGGACTTACCGCGCCATTCCGACATTGGAGGACCCGGTAAATCCTCCTTGCAGGAACCATTCCCTATTCCCATTTGGGCCCCGATAGGGCTCAATGGGATTAGGGAGGGAGGTAACAACGGGCACATTACAAGTATCCCGTTGTTACCTTCCTCTTCCCCTCGCGGGACCCGGAAAAGACGTCTGGTTTTACCAGACGTCTGATCCGGGTCCCGCGAAGGGAACCCCGTAATCAGCCCTGACGGAATGAAGGGGGCTGGTCCTGTACCGACCCCTTTCATTCTGTCAGTGCAAGCCTCGTAATGAGGCCCATATTAGTGATCTCGTCTTTGTGTTGCAGTTTTGTGATTCAGTGTCATAGATGTGATAGCCCGACACCATCATTGGTTCTGGTTCTTGTGTGTTGAGGATAGCCAGGACTTTAAGTGGGGTAAGAAATTGAGGCGAGGGCCCTCGTTTGGGGGCGTGGCTTGCATGATGGGCATGGCCTGAAAAGTACACAAACCACAGTAAAGTATGGAAACAAATATATAAATGTATGTAAGCATGTATATATTTGCATGCGTACTTTACTATGGTTTGTGTACTTTGCAAGCCATCTTTTATAAATATAGACATATGTTGCATATTTCTATGTTTATAAAAGATAGCTTGCAAAGAACCCATTTAAATATGTATGTGCTTGCCTTACTATGGTTTGGGTACTTTGCAAGCCATCTTTTATAAGCATAAAAATATGCAACATATTTCTATATTTATAAAAGATGTCTTGCAAAGCACACAAACCATAGTGAGGTACGCATATTTGAATGCGTACCTTACTATGGTTTGTGCACTTTTCAAGACTTATTTTTATAAACACAGAAATACGTAACATATTTCTACGTTTATAAAGGATGGCTTGAAAAGTACACAATTCAATACATCTTTTATAAAGCTTTATAAAGCCTGAGGCGTCTTTGTCCGTCGCAAAGCTTTATAAAAGATGGCTTGAATTGTGTACTTTTCAAGACATCTTTTATAAATATAGAAATATGTAACGCAGTCCCCAGGTTTGCCCTCAGGTTTGCCGAGGGTCAAAGACGTCTCGGTGACCTGGGCAGTGTGAAACAAAAGGACAGTAGCTTCCAACATTGGCTACTACCTAAAAATATGAAGACTGTACAGCATTTCCTTGACATTTCGGTTTCATAGCAGGTGAATTGCAAGGCATTCTACATCACTAGCACCATTAACTTGGATAATTAAGGACCTATTAGTTTAATGGGTTGAATTTGAAGAGCTGTTGAAGGATGCCTTCTGTTCTAGACCAGTGTTTCATCAACTTTATTGTTCTAAATGTTACACCTGGGGCAGAAGTGGGGAGCACCGCCAGTGGAGCTGTGCTGGTCCAGATGGGCGAGGATGAAGCCAGCATTTAGTGTCACAATGCAAAAGGAATGCACTTACACTGCCATTGATCAGGAAAGTTGGCATAGTAAAGAAGCATGTTGTCACCTGAGACTGTATCTGAAAGACGGGGAGCATCCTTTTGCGGCAATTGCTAACCAATTTTTCCATATAATTGAAGCCTCCCACAAATAGGGAAATCAGAAAAAAGCAAGGAGAGTCTTGGTCTTTTCAAGATTCAAACCTGTGAATTTGTTCAATTTTGGAAGAAGGATTTGTGACTGGGCCCATTTTTTCAAAGTGCGGCTTACACCTGATATAATTCGAGACGGTTGTTGGTTTGATTGGCATTATGGATTAGTTTGGCCTGGCTAAAGGCATATCTTTAGTACAGGAAAAGTTTGGTTAAAAAAAACATGAACTTATCAATTTAAAATTGAATGAAATTCAATGCATGAAGATTGATAAATTGTCACTTAGCAAATTCAAGAAGAGTTTGTGAAGTGCCGGTGGGACACTTTGATAGCAGGAAGACAGTGGAGGGTAAAGAGATCGAGGGGCATCTTAGACTGTATGGGATCGAGGGAAACTCAAATGCAGGAAGCAAATTGACTTTTGTTGCTCCTGCACATCTCCAGACATCACAACGGAGTACAGCATTTGTGGTATTATGGATTGTTGTTTAAAACAGTTTAATTGAATTAAAATATCTGCCCCCTGCAACAAAACTGCTACAAATAAGTGTAATATAAGTGTATAATTTACATGGCACCCAGATTACTTTTAAATGGTTGAGGGTATGCCGCCTCATTTTAAATGCTTTTACTGCTCCATTTTCTGCTTCACCCTATTTTGCAGCAGTGGTGAGATAGAGGAGGGGCAATGAGCTGAGATAAGATCGCCACTGTGCAGACGTCCTCCGGCGCGTCATTGTGCCTTACTGTACAGCTGCAGAAGATTTTCATGCAGGCGTACAACAAAAGGATTCCTTTGAAGTCCATCTCGGATTTGCACCCAATCATGACCAGCCTCATTCTGTAGGAATCCTTTACTAGACACCACCTGCCAAGCATATTTTCCAGAAGCATTTACTTTCTCCATGAGATGAAGTGGAAATGGAAAAGAGTAAAAGTGAGTTCACTTGGCTTTTATTCTTTCCTTGTCCGCTCTGCCTCAGGGATTTAATATTGCATGTAGGAGACCTGTGACAAATCAACTTCCAGGGCACCAGTGGTCCAGGGATAAATATCGGTTTCTAAACCATCAATCAACCCCACACCTCTAGTACACCATAAAGGATCCAAACAGATTGTAATACAAGTAAATTATAAGACCTCCTTGTCCAATTTTTGGTAGCGTGGACGGAATGCCAGGCTTATCTCCTCAAGGTCGTGGATCGTTGGTTAGTTGCAACACGGCGAAAATACAATTATTACCCAATGATAAAAGGGACTGTCCAGTCAAGGTTGTATAAATATATCTACTTTATTATTACTAAAACAGACAGTTCTGGCACACTACAATTACAACCCACACTGTAAAGGAACACAGAGGACAGACAGTTTCACAAAGGAAAGGGATGCACTCTGGATACTGACACGAGGGTAGTTGGTAAAGCAATCAGTTTTACTGTTCAAGATTATTTGTTTTCAGCACCAAAGGGGCAAAGGGTCATAACTGTCTCTAGGAGCCTTCGGAAATTCAGCAAGCGAGGCTGGCCGAGTGTCTTCAGACTGTTCGGCATGGCGGCTCGGGGCCAAGAATCATTGTCTCTGGGCTGGTTGGTGGATCTGGAATGCTGGTCGAGGCGTCTCAGACGGCTCTGGTGACTGCGGCGTGACAACAGTCAGCGGTGCAGCCGGATGTGGTTCGAGGACTCGACTGTCTCGAAATTGTCAATCAAAAGATGGACGCTGGATGATGCTTGTGTGGCACTCCTCCTAGCTTCTTCACAGGGCTTGTGTCCTTTCAAGGCGAATGCCCACAGCTCAGGAGGGGGTTTGCAGAAAACACCCTTGTCCTTTGTCCATAGGCTGTCCAGCACTTCCCACCCAGGAAGCTTGCTGTCAGAACCTAGCAGGGCACGCTGTGTGCTGGATGGGTACTGGTTCTGGAGCTGCTAGATGGGTCCTCTAAGTACATTATCTCCCTCTGTTCCCTGGGAGATGTTTAGGGAAGGGATCTTGCTTCCCCCTTGGAACTCCTGTCCTTCCTTCACTGGCTGAAGATGTAAGTAAGGTAGACTGTGCCTTCAGCTCAGGTCCAAATGAGTCCTTCTGCTTACTCCTTGCAAAGTCTTCAGATGATCTGATCAGTGAGGAGCTCAGCCCTCTTTTTTAAAGCCAAACGAGGCCCAGGGATTGGTGTAGGCCAAGCCTAACTTAAGTGAGCCAACCCTGGGTCTCCACCAACAATCTTCAGTGATGCTTCAGGTCAGAACCAGGACAATTGGCAACAGACAGGGGAAGGATGACAAAATATACTTCTAAGTCCCACCCATCTTCCTGTCTTCCGTACATTAAAGTGTCGCCCAAATTAACTAAGCCCTATGTGCCGCTTGTTCACAACCTGGACTTCCTAGGGGGTTGCAGGCAGACTTTTGTCTCCTACAATTCACATACTTCCCTGCTCTGAAAGGAGTGGTTCGAGACAAGACATTCACTGCCCTTTCATACCAAGGAGGGGTGTTAGTACCAAGTTGACAGATTGCATTACAAAGAGGTGTTGGTGCCTGGTCTCCATTGTCACTTCCTGCAGCCAGGCCTTCCCGAGGCCTGCCAATTAACATTCTTCAGTATTCACTGCCACCAGCAAGGTATGACAATGGAGATGCAAATCCTTGGGGCCTTGAAATTCTAATCAGGCTGCCCACAGCCAAAGGCTTTTGATGTACCCATGGGTGTCAGGTATCAAGGGCTATGCCGACACAAAGTAAAAGGCTGCTCAATTTTACCAATCAGAGACAGAGTGCAGCCAAGTACTTACACTGTTCATATTCCTGGATCACATAGGAGCATCCAGCTGTTATTTGTTGTCGTTTTTCTAATTCTAAACGTGATAAATCACCTTTTTATGAATTTGGTGATTCCTAGTCTTTGAAAGGTGCAGCCAACCCTCAACGTTTATGTGTTGGAACCACATAGGTCTAGCACCGGCTCTGCGCATTTCAACCTGACCCAGATATGGTGCTGGGCACCTGAGCCCAGATATGAAACAAGCTATTTTGAGATCATCAATGATTTAGATTGATGCCTCGGAGGGTTGGTTAGAACATTTAATTGACCTCAGGGAGTTATGCATTGGAGACACTTTATTGAATTAACAATGTTCTTTCTTAAAGCACTTGGGGCATCTTAACCTTCCAGGTCTTTCTTCTATGCCCTTTGATAGCAACATCTGTGAGTTAGGCAAATTGATTCTGCCCAGGAAAAAATAACAATTGGCAATTTCTCTCAAAGCTATGGTTGCTCTACAAGAAAGTCTGTCCAGCCTTTTTGACAACCTGCGGCTCTAGAGATCGTGTTAGATGTTGATTTATTCAGAAAGGTTTTTAAATATAAAAATAATTGATTAATCGAGAAACGGGATGGCCTCTGGTCTCACGTTTCTCATCTCCCAAATCTGCTTGCATTCCACTTTGTTTTAGCATTCCTTATGGATTCTGATTTGCATATTGACACACATGTCTACTACACCCACTTCACAGCACCTTTGCTGATGAGGAAGCAGGCAATAACCTGGGTGTCTGCAGCTAAGGGCCAAAAGCAATGAAAGGCAACTCTCTGTTTGGGTGTGTTCGGCCGGAAAGACCTATGCCAGATCCCCACCTCAAGGCACGACTAATCGTCTTCTGGTAAACACCTCTATGCCTCTTTGCCAAGCTTGCACATCGCCTGACTTCTACTTCTACCCATCAAGACACAGTGGGCCTCATTACGACCCAGGAGGTAACCATGGCGCTATTAGCGCCATGGTTGCCACCGGAACCTTACCAATTCCGCCATGGTGAATGGAGCAATTACCGCCACATACCAAGGTTGGTGGGGCGTTAATTCCCCATTCACCAGGGTCCTTCCCCATTCCTATTTTTGCCCCCATAGGGCTCAATGGGAATGGGGAAGATGGTAATAACGGTACCACAAATTGCGGTACCGTTATTACCTTCAAAGTCCATTTGCGGGTCCTGTCCTTAATGGCTGGTAAAACCAGGCGTTAAGGGAGGACCCACAAAGGGGCCTCGGAATAGGGCGTTAAGGGATTACCGGCACCAGTGGCCTTACTGGTACCGGTAATCCCTTACCGCCCGGGTCGTAATGAGGCCCAGTGACTCTCTACCCAAAGTAGAGCTGTTATTACCTGGAAGAACCCAGGGACATTCTTATTTTGGACCTGCTAATTGTTGTTTATTCACCTATAACCCCATTTTAGCTCAACTCAGAACTTACACCCGCTCCTTCCTAGACAACCTTTCCCCAATCCCTTGCCACTTGCCCACCTAACCTCTCCCTCTTGAAGGTGCCTTTCCTACACTGTCTTCACTTGCCCATTTCTTTAACAATCCATCATGCAGCTTGACATTACTCCCTTTCTCCTTGTACTCACACTTTTCCTCCCCTTTCCGGATAGCCTTCAACCACAACTCAATTCAACTTCTGCCTCACTCTGCTCCCACCATCTCCCTTTGCACCTCATGCACCCACACCCCTCAAACCCAACGCTGCTGTTCTCTCAGGATATCCAACCCCATCCATCTTGCACCTACTGCACAACACTAGCTCCTCCCCTCCGCCTTCTATCACTCTTTCACTTGGCCTCTGGCATCCACACACTCTCTGCAACAAGTCTTCCTGCATTGACTCTTATTGCCACTTTGACTCTTATTGCCCACAGCTTTCACTTATTGCTAATATAGAAAGTGTGATAACACCTCATGGCTCCGCTACACTAGCGGATCTACACACTGACTCAACTACATTCTCCCACTCTCCCAGACCAGTGGGGAAAGGTGATGGAGTTGAGTTCCTCATCAATAGGTCCCTCACCACTGCTCTCCAGACCCTTCTCTTCTGAATATGCCACTATTTAACCCCTTTCTACTCGTCTCTCTCTTCTGGCTCTCTATCCGCCTCTGACCCTCTTAACCCCTTGTTTCCTGACCTGAACCTTCTCCTGGAATCACTTCCCACTGATATCCCACTGGAATTCTGGAGGACTTTAACTTTCCCAAGCTGTCCGCAACCACCCACTTTGAACTTAACTCCATCCTATCGGACCACTCGCTTGACGTTTTCTTTCTACATCACTCTCCATCTCTGACCTCTACATTGACCCCGCTCGCTCTGTTCACTCTGTTATTCACTTTAACATACCACTCACACCTCTTTCTACTCCGACACATCCCTCTTCAATAACTAAAAAAAAATGTACATAGGCCTCTCCTGCCCCTTACCTTGATGATATGAGGACCTCTCTCCTGTTTCGCCCCCCTGTTCGTGCTTCTTCCATGGGCCGTGCTTTTCCTGGCTTTCAATATGCTCTTATGACTCACTTTGACCAATTCTATCCTGCGCGGTCATTCCGACCCGCTTACTCATGCCCTCAGCCCTGCATCACTTCTGAGATCCAGATCCTCGAAGTAAGGATGCGTTGTGACATACAACACTGGCACGAAGTCATGGACGCCTGCACCTCACTTCCTACACGAATTCCCTTGCTGCTCTATAAAGATATATTGGCACTTGTCGAGCATAACTAACTGGGGAAGGGGAAGAGCTGCGGTCTTCATTAGGAAATGTGAAAAACAAGCATTGATGGTGATAATAGCAATAATCATTAGTCAGGGGAAAGTTGATCAAGAAAGTAGATTTCCTTAGAGCATTTTTCTGTTTTCAACTCCTGCAAATATTTCAGACTATTTTATTTTCTTGTTGGCAACACATAGAAGTCAAAAGTTGTTTATCAGTATTGTATCTTTTAATCATTATTTCTCTCTACTACTCTACATGAAGGTGGACCTCTTTTCTGCAGTCACATCAACAATACAGCACTTTGGGCACAGCTGATTTCGGCCTTTGATTGGAGTCAAAACCAATTCCATGCTAGTACAAAATCAAGAGCACTCAAATACTCTGTGCATTATATTGATTTACTTGAGACCAATTATATCAAAACATGGTGCACTTTGCTAATTACCAATTCACATAATTCAAACATTATGCAAATGTAACTCTATTGACTCTTTCAAGGCTCTGGGATTGAAGCATAACGTGGGCGGGATTCAATTGTTGCATTTCTCCATCCATGGAAAACTGGGTTCCCATGATGAGATTGTGCCCTCCCTTAACATCCCATGTGCATGGCACTGGTAGGGGCACAGGCTGTGAAGCGTCCTTCTTCCTCTCACAAGCTTCTTCCTCAGGACTCAGTGCTTGTGTTTGAGGGATGGCAAAATCTAGGACTCATTTTTCAAGTCCCAAAGGTGCAAAAGACAGGTGTCAAGCCTGTCATAACACCTTTGTTCACGCTGCGGGACATTTTTGTGTTTTTTTGAGGTGACAGGGGATGAACCTGGATTTATATTTCTGCCTCCCTTTTCCCCTTCCAGCTCCAAAAGCCATTTTAGTTTAATGCCTGCCTGGTATTTTCATGCTGGCGTAGAGCTAATGGATACCTGTGTAATCTGCCTGTTTTTTACACCAGCAAAAAGCAAGTGGATTCCATAGGAATCCATTGTAAATGCGGACTTCCATGTGTGAGGGGCCGGCCGCGTTTACTTAAGGGGGGCATTAAGGTGCTTCCAGCACCTTTTTTCATTCCACAGTGCAAAAGATGAAAATTACACGGTGGGGACCTGTTTTCACATAAGTGCAAAAATAAATGCAAACATAACCGATGCCCACCGGGCAAATTATCCAATTTTTTTAAATGGACCTCACTGTTATTCTGTTGCAACAAATTCATTTTGTAGTTGTGTTGCCTATGAGTGAAGTAAACATTGTTTTTATACTAATTTATATAACAACAAATAAACATTGCATTTCTCATACATAATGCCTCTTGCTGTATTAGGTAGGAATGGAGAGTGCCTACCCTTGATGTGCACCCTCTATATGTGTACTCTTACCCGAACTTGACTATATCTACCTGACATATAGGGCGTGACTATAGGTTTTTGCTGCATTTTCTTCTGAAAATATTGTCACCGGGTAGTTTCTGTATGTAGTAAGCATGCAGTAACGTTTTGGGTCTGCGTGATTACAAGTAATGCAGACCAGGAAGTTATTCCCAACTTGTTCCCTGTTGGACTCCATGGGGATTTTCTATTAGCAAATGAGGTCATGAGCGTATGTGGCAATGCTTTTATGTGGCAGTAATTACCACCACACAAAAACAGGTGGAGAAAGTCTGAATTTGGCAGAGTGGTGAAGCATCTGGTATTGCCACTTCCGGCAATCTCAAAATCAGGCTCATAGGGGCTCATTACAAGTATGGTGGTGTGGGAAACAAATTGGTGGTGATAGGATCCCCAACACTTTTCCCACACCACCATACTACGACTATGGCCCTGGAGTGGGAGATTTACCTTCAGCATTATGCTGGGGGTAAATCCTCCCAATTTGTGCTGAAAATCGGCAAAATCAGTGGATTTACCGCAGCAGTAATTCTGCTGGTGGTAATTCTGCCAAAAATGCCCCATAGAATCCAATGGACTCCACCACTGCCACTCGTAATCCAGCACTAAGTGGCGGTAACAGTTATTATGCTGGACGCTATTCCAGCAGATTTACCACCAGAATACCGCCACTAGTCTTTGGTTCCAAGGTGTCTTGTTCATTTTGGAAGAATTTGGCAATTGCAAGGTAGGATAAAGATGAACTCATGCTTGATTTTTTGGGGGGATCTAATAGCTGTCCAAGCGATTATTTAATAACCATTGAGGCTTTCTATGGACACATGGCCTTTCTCCTGTGGCAGTCGAAAAGGTTCATGTTTAGCTACATTAGTCCTGCTCCCTTCGATTGTGGGGTTCGCTCTTCCCATACCTCCAGAGTGTGTTCTAATAATGTTATGCTATGTTGCTATTCCCTTGTACTGCACCCTGTCACCAGCATAGTAGTTTCCGCATGGCACACTGTGTCACAACAGGGGTATCCAGACAAAAGTCAGTTGGAGGAAAGAAAATGAGTGAGGGGAGGTTAATGGGGTGGGAGAGTTGGACAAATGAGCCTATAGACACACAGAGAGGGATGCAGCGGCGGCAGAATGTTTTGTGATAGCATGGGTTTGTGTCAGTCCTGTTAGGTGGACCAGGGTTCTGTAAAAGGGGCGGATACGTCCTAAAGTGTTGTGATAATTGGGGTGTGTTTACAAGGAAGATTTGGATGGAGAAAGATGGGCGAAGGAACAGATCAAGCCATCCCAAATGAGTTTGTGACCCAGGGTTTTATCATTAAATGAGAATTGTAGATTCTGCCCTTCATTTTTCTTCAGGACCTCACCTTCAAGGCTCCTGTTTCTTCGTTACTATGGTGGCCTTCCTGTCCAATCACCTTTAGACATACAGGAGCTCATGTTCTGTAGTGGCGTAATGTGATTGAAAGGCATAAAAGGCTTTAACGCCTTTCAATCACGCCACGCCACAAATTCAATCATTTGTATGGCGCAGAGGAGGGGCGGAACGCAACATTCAGTTCCGACGCTCCCTTCCTCTCCACCTTACGGATGCTCCAGCATCTGCACCAGCATGCATTTTCATGCCGGCGCAGATGCTGAAGATCCCTGCGGGGGCCGCCTGCTTTATGCACCAGCATAACGGAGGCGGACCCCACAAGAATCCATTGGACATGTGTCTGAGCCTGTACAATTGAAATGAAACCCTCCCCGACATGCGAGCATGTCGGGGAGGGTTTCATTTCAATTGGGAGCGCCGCTTGCCAAGCAGGCATGGCTAGCGGCGCTCCCAATGAAAAGTAAAGGCTTGCTTGCCATGACAGCATGCCAGCATGCCAGGCAGCGTTTACTCCCTTTGCACTGCAGATTTAAAATGTAAAAGAGCAAAAAGTGGCGTACGCACTTGTACGGCACCTTTCGCCCTTTGAATTTGCACCTTGCAGTGCAAATGAGGAAACTTTGGCAGCTAGGAGCTGTTAACATTACAGTGTAAACGTAACAGCTCGCCGCTGTCAGATTGCGAATTTGACGAATCTGAGCCCCAAAGTCCACAGTGTTTGAAATCTCGCGTGTCCCTTTTCTCTTTCCTGCATGCGATTATAGAGGTCGCAGGATTTGCAGTTTGAATCCATCTCTCAGCAAGCTCACCATATGTATTACAAACCTAGGACCAATTGTCCTTTTTTTATTTTTGAACTTTTGCATTGCTATAGCGTGCGGGAATTGCAGCTTCAATGTGTGGTGAATGGTTAGCATCTACTTTACGTGTCTAAGACAGCAGAGACCTGACTCTTAACTATGGTACGCTTATGTTTCACAGGTGAGTCCCAATCTTGCCAAACTACTCTCAGTGGTCTGTGTGTTAGCACCCTCTGCTGCTTGGGGACTGTGTACTGTCATCGTTAACACATGTTATTGTTGTATGTAGTGTTAGAGTTTGTAATGTTCAGTGTTAATTCCCGAATAGCTAGTGATTGCACATATGGAAAATCTGTAAAAAACACATATGACCCGGCAAGAATTGCATTTTTAACTGGGGTTTATACAGGAGGTGTTAACTCAAGCGCCATAGCTGTCAAATCATCTTCATCGTTCAGACCATTTCTGCCTGACTCTGGCAGAGGTATCCAGTATTCTTCCCTCAGTTTAATATGTCTTAATCTAGACACACGAATCTGGTATTTTTTCATTGATTGTCTATTTAATAATAGTGTTTTTGTGCGATTTCATATTGAAATGTATGTGTTTAGTAGTTTCATGTGTTAAAATCACGGCAGATATTGCCGTTTACACAAAAAATCGCTGCAAAAAGGCTATGGTTTTACCACCCCCGCTCCTCTTAAATGGTATGATGTGGTACACCTTTACCAGGTCAAACCACAGCATTTTTGCCACAATTTTTTGTGAAGGTGACATTTTTGCCACGATTTTATTACTGCATACCGTTTAGTAGGTTCTAGGCGTAGCCTCTTCTTAGAATGCTGTTCTCTTTTTTGTGTTCACATTTTTCAGGTGGTTGTTCCTAGACATTTAAAGCTACAATGCCATACGAAGGTATACATCACATAGTTTGTGTAATTGTTCTTTTATAACGTGTTTCAAAGCACGAGACCGGGATTCAGACCTGTGTTGCTATGCATTGCCTTGGTTCCAAGACAAACGCATTGCCCCGGAGCCATCCTCCCGGCTTTATCTGCTTTCTCCATGTACAAAGAACTGAGATTTATCCATAAAGGCACATGATTCACAAGCTCTTAAGGCCTGGTTCTATTTGGTTACATCGCCAGTTATTTGTTCGATTATTTATGTGCCGACATTTCTTTTTTGAAAAACAACTAATTGAAGCATTTCTTTTTATATTTGGGGTAACTTTGCTGAAAATGTTGGAGGGGGGACCATGAAATCCAAATGAAAGGGGCCCCTGCCAAATGAGTGGGACAAAATGGTGTGCCACAAAAGTTGGGGGGGACAAACACCCTTGCCCCCGCCCCTCTACAATTATGCCCATGAGTGAACCACAGTTAAGAGGCATGTTGTCTGCTCCCTTCCTCTGACAGTGGTCTTGGACTGGTGACAGCACATATTCTTTTCCAACCATTGGAAATAACTCGTCCTGTCCGAAGAAGACCTAGCCATGGAAGATGCCCAGTTATTTCGACTTCATCGTGCCTACATTTATCAGATCCCCTGATCACCCACTTTGGCCACAAAGCTTGCAGTCTACGTACCCACACAGGAGGCCCAGCTATTGACTCCCCCGTTGGCCAAAGCTCTTGTTCAGCGGGTCCGGGAGCCTGGAGCTACGAGCACGGTTGGCGGCCTTGGAGCCGCCAACGCTCTGGTTCGATTTTTAAGAAGAATGGGCTTCAGTGAATGAAAGGATGCTCGGGTCCAAGTGCTCCGATCAATCATTTATATGAAACGAGGATTTATATTACAAATGGCACGCACACAAAATGCTTTTAAGCTAATTCAGTTAAAGCGCGCCAGTTAGTTAAGTGTTGAGTGGCTTCCAATGCTGACTCCACGTTTCTGTGCTGCTGGGGAGGCTTTGCAGTTACCGTAGGGATGTCACTGAGGGCTTGAAATTGGCCCAACTACATGAAATGGCAGGCCTGAGTGGTTTGGCTGATATGGAGAGTCTTTCACTTCCGGGTCGCTGGTCTGAACACAGCACAAGGCGTCTGTTGTTATTCAGGTATATGGCACCACATCACTAAAGCATCATGCCATCGTTCATCAGCGGGTGGGACACAGGGGCACTCTGGTATGGGTGTAAGGTAGAGCTGGATATTAAGAAGGGCCTGAAGTGTAGGGTGACCAGACGTCCCGGTTTTCCCTGGGACAGTCCCGGGAAAACACCCTCCCTCCCAGGGTCTGGGAGTTTTTTAATTTTATAAACCACATCCCGGGTTTGCAAGAGTGGGTGGCTATGGTGCCGGTTTTTGCTGGGACCCGATTTCAAAATCCCAAAATCGGGGCTTGCCACGACTCTTCCTGCGTGAATGGGGGCGTGAAATGCTTTTCACACCTCCATTTCCTCCCCCCTTCCCCTCCCTGGTGCTTTCCTCAAATGGAAGGCGTGTGCCTCTGAGCGCACTCCCTCCCCGCAACAGGTGACATAGAAATAGGACTACAGCTTTATTTGTACTTTAGTCCCACTTCTATGTCTAAGGCCTGTCCGTTTTTTTTTTTATCTGGTCACCCTACTGTAGTGCTGAAGAAGGTCTGCAACTACGCAATCTATGGCCGATCTTATCTTCTGTCCTTTTGACCCCCTCACTTCCTCCAGTTTAGATGCTCAGGTGGAAGTGAGACCCTAGGTATCACTGTGAGAAAAGTGGGAGATAAAGGTTTCTTTGGATGGGTGACATCTCTGGGTCGGGCGTTCTGAGTTCATACCAGCATACGGAGCACATGCTAAGCATAAGGAGAAGTGGTGAGCTCCAAGGTACCCTGCGCAAAACAGGGTGCAGATTTGACTTAATTATTGCATCAGATCTATCCCCTTATCCACCGTGCAGATGTTTGAAATTAGGGGGGATAGGCCACTGGTGGATTAGCCAGCGTGACTGTCTCATGGCTGGCCAACACCTATTTCATCTAGAGGTTGAAAGACGGTGACTGTGTCTGTGCCTTGACGAACCTGATCCATCAGCACAGGGGGAGGCGGGGCATTGACGCGGATTGGTCAGCTAGGAGATGCAGGTTCTGTTTGAACTCAATTGGCTGTCAACCAGCATGACTGCAACCCTTGAAAAATGTGTTGCACGTGGCTCCCTTCCTTCCTACTCTGTCCCCCGACGGATTCACAGTTCCACTACTTTTTTGGTACACTTCTATCACTGGCTCTAACTATGAAGCTTATTAAAGGCAAAACTGCCCCAAAGATCTTGGAATGCGTTTCAAAATCTGCAATAAATTACCATCGCATGACTTTCATACCACTTGCTTCTGTTGCCATAAGCAATTCCCATAAAAAAATATCACAGCCATTCCTTTCCATTTCATGGTTTTTATCGTGGGGTTTCGATGCAGAGTCATGGGTGCGGGTTATGTTACCACCATGGTGTTACCATGGTACATGACTCTGCCATTGCAATGTTGGTAAACAGGAGTGGTGCAGGTACACCAGATATATAGGGAGCGTGGTGTCGGGTGCTGGAGGACCAGCCAAAAGGTGCTGCCCCGGGACAGCACCACTGGGGTGTGCCCATGCTAAAAACAAAACCTGGCTCAGGCGGTGTCCATGTGAAAGCGCACTCAACTAAAGAGGATATCCCTGCACCAACGAGAGAATGGTATGGGCCGCTAATGGTTTGCCAGAAGGGCTGCCAGGGTGCATTTGAGCATGCAGTACAAATGGTAAGGTGGGCTGGGGCCTGGTGGTGGACGCTCAGGAGCGGGCCACTCAGCACAGCAGAAAGAGGAGGAGAACAGATGGGAGCAGGAATATTGTGAAGGCACTCTTATACTGTGTTAACCAGTGGCGACTCCTCCATATTGGGTGACGGGGTACCAACCCACCCATTGCCATTATGGAGGAGCAAAAGCCAGCACGGGGGAAAGCTCTCCTCGGCTGGCTTTAAGTGTCAAATATGAGAACGGTGGTTTCCCTTTGACAGTTCACTTGCCCAGCGGGCATGCCCCATGGGCCATACAAGGTCTGGGTAGTTTTTCTTTCCTATCATTGCACTGCCCACTGGGGATTCAGGCCGGGGAACTGTAGGCCTAAATGTGCCTAGGGGTACATAGGCCTCCCTGGACGGCATTCGGTAGACGTTCATGTCTCCTGCGCAAGCCCTCAGCAATCAGGAAGCTCTCTGATTCCGAGAGCTTCCTGGTTCCTGTTAGTGATGCGTGGGAGCTGCAGTGCCTCGGTGAAGATGGCCTCGGGCCAGGGCAGCAGGTAAGAAAGATGTGTATGTGGGTCTGTATGTATTTGCGTGAGTGAATGAGAGTGTCTGTTGAATGAGTGCACGTGTGTGTGCTGGAGACTGTGTGCTACTGCCTCTGATTGTTTTTGGGAAGAGAGAGGGCCCCTTCCTTCCCCGTGCGGAATCAACCTCTAATTGTGAGCGGGGGGGGGAGAGGCCACCCCTGCATTCCCCGAGCATAGTCAGCCTCGGATTATGTGTGGAAGGCAGGGAGGTCTGCACATTAAAGTAGGAGTAGTAAGCACATTAATGGGAGGTATTGTCTGAGGGGGGGGAGGGAGAAAGGAATAAGTGTGACAAATTACTTTTGTCTGCAGCGATATAAGGATGAGTAGTGGCCGAACTGCCTACAGTGATCCCAATCGTAAAGGTAAAACAGCCACAGCTAAGATATATACCTCCTTCACCTTTTGTGGTAACATGGGCCAAGCAAAGGCTATACTCTTAGAAGGGCTGTGAATGTGATCCAGTAGCAACCCAAACAACAAAGTCCACATTTCCAAATAAAAGAATGTCCAATCAAGTTTCTATAAAAAATATATACATACTAATTTAACACACCACCGGACAAATTACCATAAAATACATGATAAAAACCCACCCCTGCAAAGGAAACAAAATGGAATGGTGTAGCACTCTGGGTTTTGAGCAGGGACGAAAAACAGGTGAGAAATGCAATAGGAAGTCAAAACGATATGTCTTTCAGTGACAAAAGGGACTTAGCCAGGCTCTAGGGACCCAAATGGTGGTTCAACAGCATCAAATCAGGCTTCGCGCTCTACTGCGGTGCAAGTGAAACCAGGTGTGGGTGCAGCAAATAGTGCTGCATCAAGCGGTGAGCTGGCATCTAGTTGGCTCGAAGTGGGAGCTTGGTGCAGCTGAAGCCCTCCATTCAAGTTGTGCAGTTTGGTTGGTTGAACAGGGTTGGATTGAGGGTTCAGTTGGTTTGACACGTTGGTGACCTCGGGTTGGGGTCGACGAGTGATTTGATGCTCCCACGGCTCACGTCGAGATCCGGTGGTTTGATACTGTGACTTTGGTTATCTGATGCAAGGTTTGAAGAGTCAGCGGATCGAGTGGTATGCAGCAGTGAGCAGGTTGTATTAGCCAGACATGCGGTGTGCTCCACTTAGCATGCTGCGGCAGAGTGCTAGTTTGGTTGATGCAAACCAGTGGTTGTTCGAAGGCTCAATGAAGTGCCAAAGGCTGCACAAGTGTGTAGCTCTTGTTGGAGTGTTGTAAAGATGGTTTCAATGCAGTTCAATTCATTTCATGCAGTAGAATGAGGATCCTGGCCGATATGGCCCTCCAGATTCTTTGAGACCCACTTTGAGGGCACTATCAAAGGGTGTTTTTTTCAGGTTCTGCTCTCCAAGTCTAGTCAGGTTTGGGGAAGAGTGTCAGGTCATGGTCCTCAGTAAGAGTGACCTCCGAAGTGCCTTGGCAGTGGGAAGGGAACAGAGATTGCCTCAGATTTTGAATCATCCTTCAACTCAATGGCTGTGGGCTTTGGAATGGTCAACTCTCCCTAAGGAGGTCTACATGAATTCTTCCATTTGTCCTGGATGTTCCAAAAGTGAATCAAAGACGAAGTGTGAATCGCCCCTCTTTTATTGACAAACTTCCACAGGTGATTGGACAAAAGAAAGCCTGCTTTAAAGGGTCTCATCCCTTTCCTTGTGACAACTGGTCCTTTCCTCCTTTCATTATACCAAAAGTGTTTTATGCTAAAGGAAGTGGAGGGGACTGGTAGGAAAGAGGGGTACAAAGAGAAACAAGATGGTGGAACCCTTCCTATTTGTGCTGAGCATCCTCTGGCTACACTAACCCTGCTCCATTCTCAGGTCCTAAGACTCAAAAGTCCTTTGTTATGCAATAACATTGTGTGAGGTTAGTCCTTTTATGTAGCGTGTGCCCTTTGATTCCTGTTTCCAAGGACAGCTAGTGCTGAGGGGCTGTCTTGCTGAAGATAGGTATCATCCAACCTCACAAAGGATTAAAGAGAAGCAGCCCCCATGGATACAGTCCTGATGGGTGCACCAGAGACCATCAGTCTGTGGGGAAAACACACTACCTGTCTATGGTTGGGCAGGCTCACAGTTGACACATGAATGATACAGATTCATGTGTGGCTTAAATAATTATACTAAATACCAGCCTCCATTCCACTAGCTCTGGGATGGCTTATGTTTAAAGATTATAACTACATCAGGATGGTGATTTCTTATAGTTATGTACTTTGGAACATAGGTGTATATTTAAAATGCGGTCACTGCAGCTGTCAAAGGGCCACCTGTGACCTCTGAACCTGATCTCTGCTGAGAGCAGGCAGAGCAGGCACTGGAAATCAGGATACTGATGCAGCAGGGCACAGGTGTACGCTATGGCTTTGGCATGTAGTTTTTCTGAAAGTGTTGCCTGGTTACTTACATCCTTTTATATTTAATACAAATCCAAAAAGCTCTGGGCTTCTACATCCTTGCCAGGTGGCAATCCCTCATAGTAAGGCAAAATGGCCAGGACGTATAGAAAGTGAAACGGCCCGGCCTTGAATAAAGTGGTCCCTCGTCAAATTTAGAGAGTCTAAAAGAGGTATCTTTTGCTTCGCACTTCCCAGTCTTGACACCGGAGCGACTGTTCCTTCGGCACCACAATCCCATGTTGTTGATGCTCCTCGTGGGGGCTTTCCGTTCTTCTTCGTAGCTGTGCCATATGCCATTTGAGAAAGTATTTGCCCCCAGGTTTGTATAATGTCTGCGCGTACGTGTCTCGGGTGAGCGTCACGCGCCGCCGCAGGGGTGAGTAACAGAGCCTCAGGAAAGAATGTGACCGAAGCCCTTGCTTTCTAATTTAATGAGGGTGACATTCTCGCTCGGTGGGTTTACGGCCCTATATTCCTAGGCTGTGGAAACAATTAACCCAGCTGGCGCGGCAGCGTATAAAAGCGATTTGACGCCATTTGAAAAGCAATTTCTTATAACGCAGAGCAGTTATCACAACACGAGGCACTCCAGGTCTCCCGCCTTCCGTCTGGTTTGAGCGCATGCTCATTGCGAGCCTTGTATGCAGTGAGCACGAATGGAGGTACAGCTTTGCCAGCGAGGGGCCGTGTCCTCCCTCTGCTGCCCGGCTGGCCCCGGGAGACCGCCGGGTGCCTACGAGGTAGGGCAGGGAGTGCAGGGTTGAATTCTGTACTCCGTATGTATGTCCTCTGTGTCATTTGAGTCATTTTCACACAAAAAAGTCAGGAACGTGCAGGCTCCTTGGCATGCAGCGGACTTAAGCCGCCAGGCAGCACAGAAACCCTCCCCAGAAGTCACTCACACATGGCAGTCAGTAGGCAAGCACACCACGGTGCTGACAGTCATCCGTTCGTGACTCTGTGGGGGAAGTGACTAAGGGGCACGCTTAATCTACAGTTTTAGGAATATTTTAACTGGAAAGCATGCTGAAGCGTAGGGTAATGCTGTATTTCTGTGTACAAAGACTCGCCAACTAGCGTCAATAGGACGTAACTGATAAATTGCCTACGAATTGCCACTTGGCAGGAGACGACTTCTCGGCCAGATGACGTTGCCTGGACCCCATGGTTCACAGTGAACGTCAAGCAGTGGCGCATGCGACATTTAAAATGCGCTGCGTGTGGGCTCAGACGCTGTCTCGTGGATGTCAATGTCAATGACAACATTGGCCGCGCAGGCACGTGTCACTGCTGGGAAGGGGAGAGTTGATTTTTTGCACTAAACATATGACGTATCAGGAAAGCTTTCTCGGCACATAACATAAAGGCGGCCAATTAGCGAAGCGTTTTCAGTGTTACTCAAAACCAAAGAAGAATGTGTACGTGGGTTTAGACCTGGTATTAGAATGTCTCGTGGAATATTGCAGGCCTGAGAAACACGGTATATGATTCAGACTGGCAGCATGTTGTTTGTTCTCATCAAATTGTCTGTTTTCATCAAACAGAGTTAACAGAAAATTATTCCATAAAATTAGGTTATTTGCCCTACCTGGCAGTGAAAGGCCCAACTGTGCGACCAAGCAGTGATTTGATGGTTCTCTTGGAAGCTAATTTAAAGGTGCCTGCAATTGTTGTTGACACTAAGGGCCTCATTCATGGAATTATTTGCACGGTTAATAGGGACTTATTGCGCCACACCGCGTGTGAAAACCTGTTTGTCGTTTCATGGAATCTTGTTGGCGGCACTTTTTTGTACTTTGCGTGGACTTCGTGCAGGCTCTGCACAGCTCTTGCGAGCAGCCGAGTGCCTTGCGTGAGACTCCATGCAGGGGGTGGACGTGGCCTGTGCAGGGACTGGTGTAGGGGGCAGAGCAAGCAAAATGAGGAAGAACAAGGCAAAAAGTGGCCGTTTAGGCCGTCCATAGCACGCCAACGAATGCACACGACAAAGCGTATTCATGGATGTGACCACACAGACTCTAGCCTGCGAAATGCCCACGCAAAGCCCTCAATCTTTCTGCCACCCGAAAGCAGGCATACAGACTTGCATGAAGAATTTGCAACGCTGATATGAGGTCGCATGTCGGATTTAGAGGTACGTGCAGGCAGAAGGGGTTCCGATTGGACTTAAGGGGGCTCTTACACAGCGTAGCAGGATGCAGGAACAGTTTACGGGGGTTTAGATGAATCAGGCCCTACGTGTTCTGATTTACAATGTATTCCCCTTACGTTTCTGTGTAATTTTCTAATTTGCTTGGCTAATTAATATTTTAATTCTCATGAATACAATCAAGTGTCATCTGTTTCAAATGTATCAAATGTAATCGAAGAGTTGACCGGCACCTTAACGAATGTCCAAAAAAACATGGGAAAGATTTTGCGTTTGTTGTGGGTGATTTCAATATGCACCTTGAACCTTTAGATGGATATTCAGCCTTAACAGAAGAGGAGGAAGCTTGGAGTGTTAATATTTAATCACATCTTCCTCTACTAATCATAAAGCTAATAAAATAGTTTCTTTTGGGTACACCAAAGGCCTGGGAGGTTGTAATGGCCGCCTTGAAGGGAATTTACCAGCTTCCCCTACCCTTTTGGTAGGGTTTATATAGTTAAATGTTAAATGTTAAATGTTAAAGGTTTTTGTACCGCGCACCGTCACCAATGGATTTGTTCCCCTGGAGCTCTGGCCATTCTGCAAACGACAAGGTGGGATGGGTTAGTAAGGTGAAGAGGGAGTAGGATAGTGAGAGGAGTGGTGGTCTGCTGGTAGCTTCAACTCGGTATACACCGGGTGCTGAGCTTTGGTGCCAGTATTGGATCGGTGTCAGTCCACGTGTGCTGTTGGTGCGGCTTATGTGTTGTTGCAGTGTGGTGAAGTGTGTGCGGCTTGTTGTGTGATAGATGGTTGTGTGAGTTTTTTGAGTGAGATAAGTATGCAGAGGGTTTGAGCTTGTATTGGTTAGTGGGTTCCCTGACATTTAACATGCTAACATTCACAGTTCCGTATAAGTGTGCCACTTGCTAACCTTCACAATCCTATCTAGATGCGGCACTGGCTAATGTTCACAATTCTAAGTTTTGCACATGCTAACATTCAAGTTTCACCTAAGTGCGGGCATGCTAACATTCACAATCTTATCTAGATGCAACGCAGGCTAATGTTCACAATTCTATCTTTCTATGTGGCGCCAGTTTTACACAGTTGTTAACACGTTCACAGAGCGACTTGTACAATAAAATGTTGTGACACTACAGACTCCCTGAGCCATACGCAATGTGGATTTCATCGAGAACAGCAGTTTTTATAAATGTTTCTATGTGTGGCAGAAGGGTGACCGGTTGTGTGTCTTTTCTAGGTTGCAGTAGATCAACCTGTGCCTGGTAGCAAACAAACATCACCTGTGCCTGGATTGCACGAGCAAGATGCCCAGGGTGTGCCCGTGAAAGGATGCAGTGGTGTTCGTGACAGGACGAAAGAGGGTTTACTTGATTCCAAATGCTGACAGATGTAACAGAGGCAGGATGCAAGGGAAAATGGGACAGTATTAATGGGGGTATATTAGCAGCATACATATGAAGCAAGTGTGGGTGTTTCTCCTGCTAGGGGGATGCAGGATATGTACGTTAGCTGCTACTTTATATAGCAGCCTTTTCAGGATCATCGTCATCCAGTCCTATCTTTTTAGCCAACAGCTCTTTTTCATGCTGGGATTTGAAGTGCCACATATGTAATGAAAAAAAGAAAATGAACGTCCAACCATATCTTGCAGTGTTGGCTAACGTGAGCATGATGACGTGAGACTGGTAGCAACTACATGCCTCTGACAAATCTTTTATGTACCAAGATGTCAGATGGTGGGTGTGTGAGGTTGCAGGTGTACTTAAAAGCCCAGTTGCGGTTGGCTGTGCCAGGCTTGAAGGTATATGCGTGCACCAGTGGAGAGGTACCGTTGCAGAATGCCTTCTGTCGGGTGCTTCGTGGAAACTTACACGTACCTTGCCCTAGTAGCAAGCTGTGTGGACGTAGATGGTACCTGTACAAGGGTGCACCCCTGCCCCGAAAAACAAAAATTCCCAATGTCATTACCTGGTACAGCTCAGCAGCATCCCTACGACTGCTTTCTTACTCCACATGACTTGTTTCAGCACCAGTGACATTGAGGCCGCCATGATTGTCTTTCCCTGTACGACGAAGTGCAGGAACTTCTGATTCTTCTAGTGAATTGGGACGCGGAAGTAAGCGTCCACTAGATCCAGCGACAGCGGGAAGTCGGGAAGTCTCCTTCCTACAGTTGGCTAAGCACATGCTGCAACGTGACCATCCTGAATTGGGACTTGAGGTACTTGTGTACTCGTGTAGACGTCACAGGTCGACAAGGTACTTGTGTACTCGTGTAGACATCACAGGTCGACAATGGGCCTCCAGCCCTGGTTCTTTTTTGCCTTGGTAGCCACTTGGATTACATTCGACTGGATGTGACAGCCTGGCATTGGGCACAGGCGCTGTGAGTTATGGGACAAGTTGAAAGTGACCCTGATCCAGTTGCTTTTTCGATCCTGATTCCTATTACTGTTTTTAACTCTAGAAAAAGTTCTAAACAATGAAATGACTGCACTTTAATCACAGACAGGAGATGCGTTAAATGGTGCAAATTGGATTTAGCCTGTGAACTCACTTTAGTATATTGGGCTATAATTCCAGTCTTGGAATATGCTTCTGAGGAGCAAATATCACTGGTGAAAAGATAGAGGAGATCTACCAAGATTTGGCAAACATAGTGGCCCTATAGTGTTCTCTCTATCTCACTGGTACTGCTTTGCCCGCTCATCATACCCCCTACAGCATTTCTGCCTCCTTGCTCATTCATCCATGCTGCTCCCCCACCCGGGGTCCCAGCTAAGCCCTTGCCGAAGTCATGTCCCCCGTATTCTGTTTACCCCATGCATTGGCAACACCAGGAATTTGCGTCTGACGGCATGGACCTATACCACATATTCCCTGACCAGCCATAGTAACAGTTTCAAAGCTGAAATGTCTATAGAACTGCTGCTAAATGCCCTCAAACTATGTCCTATGCCCACATCCCCACGACACCATGCCATTGCACTCCTAGCCCATCCCCCAGTCCTCTCAGATATTTACCACCCACCAAACCCACATCCACGACCACCCCACCTGATGCACCTAGCCGTACTCCACCGAAGCTGGCCCTCACTATCGAACTCGACTTTCCCAACCCTACCATTAGGCCTGCCTCTCTGACCTCTGGTCTCGCGCTACCTCAATCCCACAACAACGCCACACTAATGCTCACCATTGTCCACCAAAGGAAAGTCACCCACCTGCCCTCCTCGCAAGGAATTCACATCTCACCATCGCCTCCTGTGCTGACCACCTTAAATGATCCAACCTGCAAGACCCTCCTCGCAAGGAATTAAAATCTCACGTGTGCCTCCTGCGCTGACCACATTACCTGATTCAACTTGCAAGGACAGGCCCTCCTCGCAAGGAATTCAAATCTCACCTACGCCGACCACCTTACCTGATTCAACTTGCAAGGCCAGGCCTTCCACACAAGGAATTCAAATCTCACCTGCGCCTCCTGCGCTAACCACCTTACCTGATTCAAATTGCAAGGCCAGGCCCTCCTCATTAGGAATTCAAATCTCACCTGCGCTGACCACCTTACCTGATCCAACTCGCAAGGTCGGGCCCTCATTAGCTCAAGCCTAGCCCACCAGTACTTTTCTCCCTCCCATAGACCCTAAACTGGACTCACATCCATTAGAGGAGCCCTAATTAATGCCAGAACTGTGGTTGCCCATGTTATGTACATTCCCGACCTAATACTGCCAATAACATGGACTTGCTAGCCATTTTGGAAACTTGGCTCCACGTAGCTTCAGGCCCTGCCGTCTCCCTTGCTCTTCCCCCAAACTACTCCATCTTCTGCAAAGATAGATTGGATGGGACAGGAGGTGGGGTTGCTATTATAGCCAAGGATTCCCTAACCATCAGAGACACCAATACCCACATCTTACAGTTCAGAGATTTACTGTCAGTCAAACTGAACCTCTCACACACAGCCACAGCCACCAATCACTTGAACTACTGACCCGCGGCCCCCTACTCTCATTTTCAAGATGACATCTCTTCTATCCTCTCTGGTAATTCCAAACCTACCTCTAAAATCATAATCCTTTGAGACCTAAACCTAGGCCTCTATGAACCCCCGAGTCTAACGCTCTCTCCGTGGCTAACACCCTGGACACCGCTGGATTCGCACAGCGTATCACACATCCTATCCACAATAAAGGCGATATCTTAGACTGGCTTGCCGACCTACACTGCGCATCACAATCCTCTCTAATGTATCCAGCCCCTGGTCTGTTCACAACATCTTCACCTTCCAAATACCTGTGCAGGCACAGCACACTAAGCCTCTGTGATGCTGGAAATGCATCGGAGGGACAGGGTCTCCGTATCCTTGTCCTTTACTGCCTTTTATTGTGTGTTCTGTCATGTTTTCCGTGCAGGAGTTCATGTGGGACTTCTGGCTGTGCAGCTCTCTCTTTTGGTTTGGTCAACAGACCCATGGGATACCCTTATGGCACCCATGGGTAGGAGTGCAACCCTGTGCCCCTAGTGTATGTTTTTGGGCTCCTGTGGGTGACCCACAGAGCAGGGTACGGGCTGGTGGCAGCTCCGTGCTGAAATGACTGGTGCCCTGAGCGTCCTCCATTTTGGGATGCCCAGGCCCTTTCATTGGAATCGGTAGATTCCTGATGGAGACAAAATGGCCCATATGGCTCTTGCCTTCCATCACCTGTTACCTTGATCTTCCCGAAGTCCCAGGAAGCCCTGCCTCTGTCCCTTCCCCCTGACTGGCTGTTGGGTGGAAGTTCCATATATGGTAGTGTGGGGAAGTGCCGACCAGACTGGCTGGAGCCTTCTCAACGACCGTATGTTGTGGGTACGCCTGCGGGTGAGACCTGGGTGAATGGAGTGTGTGACGAAAACGCATTCTGTGTTGTGGGTGTCTAGTATCTGGTGGTTGACACAATGACTGAGACAGCCCGGCCCGAAACCGGTATGAATGCAGTATGGGGCGTTGAATGGCTCGGTACATGTCCCAATACACATAACTTGTTGTGAGTGTCTGGAGAGAAGTGAATGGCCTGAATGCATTGTGTGCCTGATTGGCTGCCTGCCTGCCTGAATGCCCTTAGTCGTGATTGGATGCTTGAGTGTGACCCAGCGGAATGAATGGGAGATCAACAGTATATCTGGGGACCTCTCACTGCTAGGAATCATGTTCGTAAGCTGAAATCCACTACGACGAGTAACTGGAGTAACGGAAGCTTGACCTTTAAGCCCTGCTGGACGAGAAGAATTGCTGTTGCTCTGCTTCACAATCTGAAAGCTGCTGTGCCTCCAAGGACTGACCCAGAGAGGACCTCGTAAGGCGCCCTCTTCCCGAACTACGAGGGACCATCATGCACAGCTGATCTTTGCCCAAGCTCCCTGGTAGACAGACCTTCGACAGGCTGCCGACCCGAGACAGGGACTGCTGCGGAATCACAAAGTGAAGTGCCCGGACTGTTGTCCGCCACTGTCGATGCCCGCCGTCGCCGACTGGAGCCGCCGTGCTCCCGATGGCCTAAGAACTTCATTGATCCAAGGGTGCTCTCGTCCGCCTAGGAGCCTCCGCCGGTGGGTTACCCGCCACCCAAAGACCATAGAGACGCCGACGACTTGACGCCCTTGCTGGGCCACAGTTCTTCAAACTATTTGTGGTCCAGAACTATCGACACCGAGGTGCCCCGCACACCTCTTCCTCGCAGGACGTTTTTATGCTTCCCCGTCAACGAGCACCACTAGGAATGACACGGCCACTTCACTGTCGTAGCTCAACCTGTTCTCCGTCGGACGTTCGATGACCCGTGACTCCTGCCTTAAAGGGAGGGCACTCAAGAATGGCCGTCGATTCCCCGATGAGGAACGCTACAACGCCAAAGTACTTTGGGGTTGCAGAACTGTTGGAAAGTCTAGTGTGAACAATATATGGACTGGGCTTGTATCTTTGTTCTACAGGTTGCCCAGATGGGAGGATCTCCACACAGAACTGTGTCTAGTGGTACAGGGCCAGCATTCTGCCAATTGTTACACCATCTTGCTTTCCTTCCTCTCTCTACTGTTGGTTTCCTCTTTATTTTGATCTGTGTGTCATTCTGACTGGATGCACTTTAATGAGATCTGATAACGTTAGTGGTACCACTTTAGAACTGTATATATTTACTATTGTTGATTTTCAGAGTACAAAGTGAGTTATCCTGATATTGCATATACCTTTGAATATTAATTATATAAAGACTGTGTTTTAACCGATACAGTGTGTGGACATTCCTTTGTGGGTGCTTGGGGACTACACTGTACTTAAGAACCAGCCCGCATCACCTCCCGAGAAGCTAGGCCCTGATTGCTTGACCATAGCTAATAAATAGAGAATCTTGGCTGGGGTCCTCTGTGCCTCTCCTCTACATATAGAGAGCGTAAGTACAGACACCCCCCACCGGCGTCTTTACAGCCTCCCGCACTGCCCGCCAAACAAACTAGAAACTCTAGGAACAATACCCATGCAAGCATTCTACCCTTCTTAAAACCTGTCTTAGAGCAAGTCACACGCATATGTGACCCTACCATCCTGGTTGATAGATACAATCAAACCTTGACCACTGCCATCAATACAGTCATCCTATAGACCAATCAGAAAGCCAAACCCTGAGCCCATGTCAACACATTGTTCGCCCCAGACCTGAACATTCTCTGTACCGTGAAACGCAAAGCTGAAACCTCTTGGAGAAACAACCACAATCAACTAAATAAAAGCCAATTCATATACACAACTAAAGCTTACAAGCTCACCATCCCCGAAGCAAAACACTCCATATACAGTGCCAGAATTGTAAATGCTAACACAAGCACTAGAGAGCTCTTCAGCATATGCTGTGAACTTGAATCCCCAGCCCCACCCAATACCAACTGAACCAAAGACACTGTCTAATGCGCAAACATCCAACTTGCCTTAATGGGTAAGGTTTCTATGCTTCAAGGTAACCAAGGTGACCAGGAAACCAAAATCACCAAATCCAACATCCCTCTATTTCAGTTCAAACCTGTCTCAGAAATTGATGTCAGAACAATAATAAAGGGACTCAAACTGTCTAGATGTCAAGGAGACATCTGTCCTTCCCCAGTCATTCAAGACTGCGTAGAAAGTCTAACACCATTTATTTCCTCCCTCATCAATGTCTCCTTCTCCACAGGCATCGTGCCAGCTAACTTAAAAGATGCCTGGGTGCTACCACTCTTGAAATAACCCACAATAGAACCTGACATCCCTACAGACTACCGCCCTATTACCACTGTACCATTCCTATTGAAAATATTGGACAGAGCAGCATATCTGCAGATCCAACAACACCTGGAATCCAACAACCTTCTAGGCCTGTGACAACCTGGCTTCAGACCAGGCCACGGGACAGAAACAGCCCTACTGGACCTACAACATCAACTTGATTAATCTAAAGACAGCGGCAAGCTTGCCTTCCTCCTATTGCTTCATCGCTCTGATGCCTTTGATTTAGAGGATCATAAAATACTATGCCAGCACCTTCTCACCTCAGCCCAATTCTCTACCAAAGCCACATCCTGGATCTCCTCCTTTTTATCGAACAGAACAATGAGAGTCTTCTCCGCCACTGCCTCAGCCCCCCAACACCCCATCACATGTGGTGTTCCACAAGGCTCATGCTTGTCACCGACACTGTACAATATCTTCACAAAGCCACTTTGTGACCTATTCAACGCCTAGGGAATCTTATATACCAACTACGCCGATGACATGCAGCTACTCATACCCATGACCGACGATTTTGCCTCCGACTCTGTCTCATTGAAACAAGTGTACCAAACCATCCAAGTCTGGATGGCATCACACATGCTCTGCCTCAATGATGACAAAACGGAGATGCTCATAGTCGGCTCACAAACTCTACTAAATAGACCCGACCCAGGATACAAATTCTTTGATATTGACGGCATCACTATCCAAGTAGCCAGCAGTGTCAAAACCTCAGAGTTTACCTAGACTGTACCCTATCGCTATCAAGGCAAGTCAACGCCATCGCCTCATCAGCAACATACATCACAAAACCTATTCTCAGAAAGTTGCTTCACCATTGCAAGGACTCCGATAGGGTTAGGTTGGATTACTGCAACACCCTCATGGCAGGCACCTCATCCTGGAAGATAAACAAGCTACAAGTCATACAAAATAACGCATTACGAGCTGCCGTGAACATTGCAAAGAAATTGCATATTTAGCCAGCTAGAAGAAATGCTCATTGGCTACCCATCAAAGAGCGCATCTGATTCAAAACTCTAGCTATAACCTACAAATGTTTTTCAAACTCTGCTGCAAGATACCTCACTTTCAAATTCTCCAAAGCCTCAAACTCCAGACGTACTTGCTCAACCTACATCAATCAACTCAAAACCCCTAGATTCCACCTCCAAGAGCTGGGGGAGCGAGCTTCTCGGTCACCATCGCCAAGAGCTGGAACGATCTCCCTCCATCTTTGAGACTTGAACACTCCTACTGGTCATTCTGCAAGTAGCTGAAAACTCTGTTTTTCACCCAAGATACATAGCAACGCCCTTCCTCAAGTATCTATGACCAGTCTCCTCAAGCATGTATCTTATACCACCTAAGAGTGTCAATGACTCATTTTACATTTGAAACTGTCTTATTGATTTATCAATGCGCCTTAATGCCACCAGGCCTATTAGGCTATATAAATGGCAAAATAAATAAATAAATAAATTACACTCGATTGTCAGGGGAACGAGAAGGCTTCACCAACAATCTTGTAACACATGGTGTGACAAAGAATGCAGAGCTAGCAAACCAAAGTTACTGCAGGCTTTAAGAGGCTTTAAGGGACAATACATCCTGTGCCTAAGGTGCAGACTAGTGTAGAGAGTATAAATGGTTAATTGCTTAGACTCTCAGTTCCTTTCACAGGCCACTAACGACAACCACCATTTTGATCCGGCTATTCCAGTTTCTATCTGGCACTTCCACTGCAGTAAGCTGTATGGTCATGCAGCCTCTACAGCTACTGAAAGCCGACTGCAAGAGGGTTCTTTCATATGTAGTAACTAGATTTACATGGACGAAACTGAAGTTGCTCGAGCCTTTAAGTCCCATAGAAAGGGGGGAAAGCTCCAGGAGGGCTACATGATGCTCAAATGTTTTGGAGTTAGGCAAAACAGTCTGAATTTTTTTTTTTCAAAACATATTATTTTCATGTGTCTGGCATTGCATTAGCACAAACGGGCATGCAAATGACCAATATGGAGCTTAGGGTGGTCACTTTTGGTAATCCCATGTAATTTGCACAAGTAGTATATCAATGTACCATTTTCCGATGAAAGTTACAATCCGTGGTAGGCGTACATTTCAATTGGATAAACGTATGTCCAAATTTACATCCAAAAGTGGATTGCTGTTTTTTTAATTTTTTTATTGTTGTATTGTTAGTTTACATAAAACCTTATACAACATTTCACACACAAAAAAAAGTATATATTTCATTTTATAAAACCAGCATACAAAGATATAAAATGGAGACAATGCTAAAATGCCATACAATGGAAAAAGAAATGATTTCATCAAAATCAAAAACATTATCGTAAAATCCTAAAAATATCTCTCCCAGCCTAAACATTTTTTTTTTTTTATGTTTCTTGTTGTGTTCATTGCCGTTATTCCACTGTAAAGACATTAAACATTAAATTCTTTGTATTTTACCTCCAATTCCTCCGTTATATTTTGGAGCAATAAGTTCAATGCAAGAATTAAGGAAATATTTACACCCCACATACAGCGACTCCAAAACAAGTTGGTAGATATTTCAAAATCCCCATTGAATCTGTCTTTGAGATAGAGAGCTCGTTTAGACCGAAAATGGGTGCATGTTAAGACAAGGTGCTTAAGGGTTTCTAACATGTCACAGTCTCTCCGCAGAAACGACATGTAAGACTAAGTTGGTTTGAATTAAGCACCTTTCATTTATGTATCCAGTGATGTATTCTTTCTAAAGTCGGCATCTGATTGAGTCTAAACCGCATAAATATTACTCTCGCCCTATGGCAAGGGAATCTTTGTAAATAAAGGGGAATACATTCTCTTGCATGCCCGAAATTAGCATATCCCTTATAAGTTACATAGGACTCTACGCCATTTACTGTATCCACCCAATCTGCCCTAAATAAAAGTCTCTTGACTAGTCCAGGTCGTTGAACCAGGTCATCTAAGCAAAAACCTAGAGTATCTAACAGAGAATTCATTCTATCACTGAATCCCCTGATAGATTTGACTGACCCGGATTCGACGACCTTATTTAACAACTCATATAGGGTGTTAACGGGAGGATCATTCATTTTTCTAAATAAGGATAATTGTCTCCACAAATATCTAGCTTTGAGTGAGATGAGACATAGCTCATGACGAATAATGGCGTTACGGATTGCCATAGATAGGCCCAATACTTCTTTCCACATTTTCCCCTGGACCACATTCAAATATAAGCCCATGTCATGGGTACAGATGTCCAGACCATACAAAATAACCGGCTCACATTTCGCAAGATAAAAACGTCTTATTGGTAAGAGCGAAAATGTACATACCCTAACACTCAGAAATTTAATTTGAGTCTTTAATTAAGGCGCTTTTTCTACAAGCCTCAATTTCCACATCTTTAGGCTAGATTTATTAGAAAACGTATACCCTAGGTATGTTATAGCCTGGACCTGTTCCACCGGATCATCTCCCATCTTCCAGATGTACGATTTGACAATTCTCTTCTTAGAAACTACAATCGTTCGTGATTTCGATGCATTAGGGGAAAGATTATTCATCATTGCATACTGATAGAAAATATTCATCCTTCTACGAAGGCCACGTGGGATACGGTCAAAAAGAATAAAATCATCTGCAAAGGCCATCCACTCGATAGCCAAACTCCCCAACCTTACCGGAGCAATGGAAGGACCCTGCCACATGTCCTCCACATCGCTAACGTACAGGTTGAAGAGCGTGGGTGCAAGTGAGCAGCCCTGCTTGACCCCAACCTTAGTATCAATGGCATCGGAAAGAGAACCTTCTTGGGTTAAGGGCACCCTGACCGAGGTATTCCTATGTAACAGAGCCAAGAGTTGGACAATCTTACGTGGAAAATTAATTGCTAGCATTTTAGTCCACAATCTTGCTCTGATAACCCCGTTGAAAGCATTAGAAAGGTCCAAGGATGCCATAAAAACTTCACCCATGTTGGATTGATGGACTGAATCTCTTAAATGGGCCAAAATATTCGCATTCAGGTCTGTTCCTAAGCCTTCTCTAAAGCCAACCTGAAATTTGCTAAAGCAAGCATTCCTTCTAATCACTTTATTAAGGTCCCTCAAAAGTAAAATACCAAAGACCTTACCAGCTGCATCTAAAAGTGCTATTGGTCTATAATTCTGGGGGTTTAGAACGTCCCCTTTTTTTAATATAGGGACTATAATGCTTTGGGCCCAAGATTTGGGGATAATATGATGTTTGAAAATCTCATCAAATATGGGTTTGAGCAACTCTGCTCACATTTCAGGGGCCACCTTTATGACAAAAGGGGGAATACCATCCGGGCCCGGCGCTCTGGATGATTTGTGTTTATTAATAGCCCACCATAATATCCTCAATATCCCACAGACAATCACCCACCACTGGTGGACCTAAGTCCAAATCCTGTTCCCTAGAGAAGGCAGAAGGCAAAGCGAACTTTTCTTTATAGAAGGAGCACCACACCTCCGCTTGGATGGATCAATTAAGGCTGTCTTTTACAGGTATAAGTGTAGTATTGATAGTTGCCCAAAATGTTACATCTCTGCCCTTGCAGAGGTTATGCATCATCAATTGGTGCGCTTCAAGATATTGATCCATTCTCAAGGACTTAATCAAATGTTTGTGTTTCAGGATATTTTTTTTCTTTCTAAGCTGGAGTTCAGAAAAGGAAATGGGTAATTTCTTCAAGGCTTTAATTTCCCTATATTTAGTACGCTTAGAGCTTTGGATTCTAGAGTCACCTGCCCTCCCCCTTGGTTTCAACGCCTCTATATCACTAGTCCTACTAATTTTATAGACACATGACATTATAATATTATAGTAGGATCCCCCCAAATCGATGTCCTCCTCCCTATTAATTTGTTGCAACACTAGGGACAGGTTCTCCAAAACCAAAGTATTAAATTTCACAATCATTTTCTTATTCCATGCAATCCTTCTCCCATTGTTTTCAGCCTTTAGGCCCAGAAGCATAGGATTAATGTAGTTACCAGCATTGGGAATTGAAAGAGAAAAACATAAGGGAATGTGGTCACCCAACTCTACCTCTATAAGTGTCAGTTTTCCACAGGCTTGCTTCCAGCTATTCGATACATAGAAAAAGTCAATTCTGGAGCTATTACTTCCTCTTTTCCAGGTATATTTAGGTAAATTCCAATCCAAGGCATGATCTAAAAGACCCAAATCCCAATGATCAAGGTAGTTATCCCACCATATACCTCTTTTAAGATTGGGGTGAAGAGATCTAGGAATCACCCCTCTTTTGATTAGCATGGAGTGGATTGCTTGTGTATGGGCCCCAACGTTGTTTGTACTCTGATGTCACTACATTTGGAAGGAAGCCCCAGTTACAATGCAAGTACAACTGGTGTTGCTAAGTTTCTTGGACAGAGCTCAAGACCTTCCTCTTCAAAAAATGCCCCCTCCTTGACACCTAGGTGCACACGCCCTGCACTCCCCACCCTACCTGAGACTTGGTGAGCTGCTCCCCACTGTCTTCCCTCATGCTGCAAGTTGCCCACCCTCCCCTGTTCGCTCGCCACTCCTTTTTTCTCTGCTTCTCTCACTGTGTTATTCCCCCTATGATTGTAACGTGCTCTGTTACTCCCCCGGAGCTAGGCCTACGCTCAATATTACCCTAATAATAATGAGATTGTCTGCCGAGACACAGGATAAACCATGCCTGACTACCTCTGATACACTTCATCTCTCTCTACTATTAGCCTTGTGCCATCGATTTGTTTACTGCGGTCTGCATTACCATATCCCCAGTTCACTAATACATCCCCCACACCCTGTACAGTATACATCTAAAGTATATGAAGGTCAGCTTTAGAACTTAAAACATTATTTGGGAAGTTTTTTAACCCCCCAAAAGGAAATCACAGATACACTATGAAAAACAGAACTTGCTTGACACTTCAGACAGACAAACTGAACTACACAGTAGTTATATTACAGGAATACGTACTGCTGCTGTCATTTATTTAAACAAGAAGAGCGTCCTTTATTACAGAATTGACGTACATTGGATATGAAACGCAGGCAAGCCTTGAGTAGAGTGGCTTTACAATATACAAGGATTATCTGTATGAGAGAATACCACCAGGTGATATGTGGTATGCCAGGTGATAGGTGGTATGCCAGGTGATAGGTGGTATAGCGAAACAGACCAGGGACAGTGACGGTCGCCCGTGCTCTAAAAAACGTTCTTTTGAAAGTGTACAATTTGTTTGTTCACTTTTGGTCGACTCAACCAATTACATATACATACATATGTTTATGTGTATTTAGGTGTAGGGGAGTGAACCCCCGACCACTGGGATTGATAAGGCACTGGGTGTGGCCCTACACAGTCATGTGAAACCTGTTGTTTTTTTCCTATCTTTCTTCTTCTCTCTTCTTGTTTTTCTTTGCTTTGGGCGTTGAACTTAGTTGTATGTTAAATGTAAAATGACTATTGCACATCTGAAAGGCAGTGGAAAATGTGATTGTTTGTAACCAAATGTATGTTTATAAATGCCAACAGAAACATGTTAAAATAAATAAATTAGGTATAGGGAAGTGGGCTTGCAGTAGATAGAGGTAGTGGGACAGGATCATGCAGTGGGAAGAGGAGGACAAGGGAGACTCCCCTCCCCCCATAGCAACAAAATAAAATGCAGCAAATTTAGGTCGACCAAAAGTGCACAATCAAAGTGGATACTTTCAGAAGAAAGTATTTCAAAACATGTAGAACCACAGTGACTAGGAACATCTGTAAATGAGATATACGTTTAGGGCATAGGGCCAGAATTGATAGACACAATATGCATGTTTACATTTGTGAGTGACATTATATGGGGAGGTAACATGGGGGTCAGCTTGGGAGGGGTAGTGAGGGGGTGGGAGACACCCTTTCACTCGCGAGAAAGTGGCGCTTGAGTCGGGTCTTGAACACGTCCAATGATGGCTGGGCATTGATGGCCAGGGGGAGAGCATTCCAGTGGAGGGGGGCCAGGAAAGAGGAGGAGCAGAATCAGGAGGCGTGACAGAAGTGGGCGGGGTACGTAAAGGTTGTGGGGAGGGCAGGATGGCAGAGTTCGAGGAGGAGAGTAGAGAGGGCTGCTGTCAGCAAAGTAATGGGGAGCAGGCGTCTGAACTTAAAGACACACGGTCAGATTCTCAAAGGCTTCTTGGTGCAAGTGCCTAAACAGAAGCAGCCCAATTCACAAAGGGCGTCTGATGAGCGCATCTTAGAGGCCCTCGTTCAGATGCCTTTTTTTCCCCAATTGCCCATTTGCGTAACTAAGGGGATGTTTCTGCGCATTTGAAAGTGCATCCCGAATTCTCCAAAGGTTGAAGCACTTTTAAATGCTCAGAAATGAGGTCCATCCCTCTGCGCCTAGAGGCGCAAATCACAGGAGGGTAACTTTTAACACACTGATTTTTTCTTTACATGTTATAGCCCCGGGCCTGTCTGCGAAACGCAGTGTAGGTAATCTGATTAGGTTATTATTCATTAATTCATTCGTTCATTCATTCATTCGTGTCATTTGTATAGTGCCATTCACCATTATTATGGTACCCAAGCGCTATTTGGCTGAATGCCCTTGGAGGGACAAGAGCCCAAATTTGAGAGAATTGGGCAGTGTTATTATGCATGTCTGCATTTGGGCCATTACATTTAAGTGAGGGTGGCCAAGACCCTGCTAGTCACCCATGTCTGAATGGCGTGTGCATGGGCGCGGCAGAGGCAAACTATGAACTAAACAGGGTGGATTGTGTTTAAGGAGAAAGATAATTATGTGGGAAGCTACAGTTCCAATTTGTGTCAATAAAGGTAGCTTCATTCTTATGGCTGAGGTGTTGTGCAACAGTGTTTGTGTTGTATATGAGTGCAGGGTGTGTGTAATGAGCCTGTGCCTTCTGTTAAATTAAGACGAAGCAGGGTGCGAGGGGAGAAAATGGGTTATCTGTACAGATAACACTGTTTACATCCTGGGTTCTGTCTATGTACAAAGAGCAGTGCTGCGTATCACCTAGATTCAAAGGAAGAGCAGGGCCTGAAATGCATTGAAAGACGTCATATCAACAAAATGTGTCAAATGCCTACATTTAAAAAGAGAGCCGGGCCTACATTGCGTAGAAAGACATAAAATGAACAAAATGATGCCACATATTATGCCACAATATACGTGAATATTAAAAACCTAATCATAGTACCTGCACTGCAAGTGAGCCTTCCATAGTAGGGACCCGAAGTATAAAGGGTTAGCAACGTTTGCAAGCTAGCACTGTGCAAACTGCACGGGTTTGCACTCCTGCAGAACCTCAGATGCAAGCAAGAGAAGGGAGTTGTGCTTCAAAACCATTGTTGACGCACTGACAAACTGGCAGGCCCCTTGCAAGGAACATTTGTAGCCTAAAACGAGAGGAGTAAGGTTTGTCGAACTTTATTTTAAAAAAATTGGTACTTTGGGAGCCCACGCAGACAGCAAGTGACTCCGGCTAGCACAATGTATCTGTAGACCAAGTGTCCGATTTATAGAAAATGTGCATACACCCCGCAAAGTCCTCTGCACGTAACACCACTTTGCATGTACCTGTATGCAAAAACATGTTATGCGCAATCCGTATAATCATGGAAATCGAACCGCAAAGTAACCCTAGGCGCAAGAAGCGGTCGGAACGCCTACGATGCGCCCTCGTGCAAAGCAGATCTAGCCACACATACCAACCATTGTGCACTCTGCATTCCTGCCATCATGCACCCCATCAATACTGCAGGCCGTCCCCCCGCAATCAAGGCAGCAACTCAGTGACTCTGCATATGATCGCCCGTAACTGCATTCCGAAAAAATGCGTTACATGCCACGTGACTCAAGTCAGCCCCCGGTAAATCTGCGTGAGAACCCCCCTAAATGACAGCTGCACCCTGCTAATCTGCATACACGCACCCCTAACTTCAATCGGCACCTCAACTACGAGCGGGCACCTCTAAATTCCTGACTGTACCATAACTTTGTGCATTGTTTCCTATGCGTTTGGGAATTTGTGGGTCATTTCATGTGGCGGTATTATTGAAAGCATTGCATACTTCCTCACCCAATGGGATGTTGCACAGTGAGATCTATGAATACGCTTGTGTCTGTGCCTTGCTGGGCATGCGACACCTTTGCGTAGCCCGTCCCTCGACATGCCCACGTAAGTCCTTGTTCTTCCTCATTCCGCGTTGGGAATGGGGAATGTGCATGTCCTAGCCCCTATTTATTTCTCTGCGTAGGCCCGCCCCACACTTTGCGTGGAATCTCGCACAGGGCGCCCGACTGCACGCAAAGAGATGACGGACCTGAGCAGAGTCCCTGCAAGGTCCCAGAAATGCACACAATGTCCATTCCATGAGTCGACGGAAGGAGTTCTGCGCGCTAATCAGTGCGCAGTCACTTTTCAGCACGCAGAACATTATGTAAATCAGGCCCCAAGGGCCTATCCCCAGTGTGATCCACTACGTGTGCTCTGTCGGCATCATACACCAAGCAGTGGGGACACCGCCTGACTCCCCCAGAGGTCTGGTAGGACCCAATGTACAACCTCAAGATACAGCTTCCAAGTCTGCGCCTGGGACTGCTTAATTATCATTTTTCCTTTATTTTCGCCAAGTCTGTCCTGAAAATAAACAGCGCCCCGTCAGAACCCAGGAGTGTTCTGTTCTTCTCAAGTGCCGAGGAGGACCTCTCCAAGCCGTGTGGCGGGAAGCTCTCCTCACACCGCACTCAGACACTGTTGTTTAGAAACAGTTGCCTCCATTTCAAACAGAGTCTCAGGGAAGATTTTCCAAGACATACATGGAAAGGGAACATCATGTCGTGAAGTCTGCTGGGAGATGTATCGGTTCCTGCAGGATGGTCCAGATCACCGTTACTGTTTTGTCTAAGCGGTTCTGCCTTCTGGGTGGCTCCCTGGAAGAAGTAAGGACCACCAGAGTTACAGCATTCTGAAGCAGTGAAATGGAACATGACAGCTTAAGCAAAACACATGCCCGACCCCCCAGCAACTGGAGCAGGTGGCAAAGCGCCCATCAGTTTTCTTATTGTTGCGGGATTGGTTGGCGCTAGGGTCATACTGGTGTTGGGCCCGCTCAGTTGAAAGATCACAGAACGTGATGTCCGAGTTGTCTTCAGTTAGGCCGCAGCTGATGCGCCTTTTAGCAAATCAAAGCTCAAATTACGAACTGCTTCTGCTGACAGCAGCTCGCGTTCGACGTGCCTGTCAGCCACATCCTTCTGCAACCCACGTTCAGCACGCAGCCCAAGGCAGGGTCCTTTTTTCCTGCTTCTTCTGTGCTGCTCCTCTGCCGGCGGTGGAGAGAGAAAGGGGCATCTTTTTGGTTCCCACAGGGTATGTTTTCATCTTTGAAGAACTGTTGGCAGTCGCGGCACGTTGTGCTCACTGTGCAAAGAGTTCTTCAAGAGTGAACAACCCCTTCACTGATAGCACCCTAGAGATTATGTTGGGGCGCCAGTGGTGATAATGACAAGGACAGTGGGCTGGACCATCTGGTAACAGCACGGGGAGGTTATTAAAGGTCCCTGCCTCACTCAGGCCCATGAACTCAGGCTGGCGGCCGTTACTAGCCAGAACAGGCCAGCACCCGCTTGATCATCACTTGATGAATACAACACATCCTCAAAACATAAGCTATGCACACATACACCCACACCAGACACACACACAGAAACACACACACACCCACCAACACAAACCCACACAGACACGACACACAAACAAATAAACTACTCGCCATTTTAATGCTAATATTTTTTTTAAATCCACGTGCAATTTAATTTAATTGGTTTTATTTTTATAACGAACGTGCCTAATAACGTACCTGAGTTCGTTTTCTAAGCGCGGATGCGGGATTCGAACCTCTGTTGCTCTGTGTGGTCTTGCTTCCGAGCACTGCCCCTGGAATCACCATTTGTGAATTTGTGGGTTGATACACTGTGTTTTTGTGCCAGCTTAATGGACGTCTCTTGTGTTCTTCCAGTCACAGATAAGGAAGCTGTGTGTATTTTTCTTTTTGCTTAAAACGTGTCCGATCTCTTTGCAGAGGAAATTCTCATCCCGCTATAAGCATGTGGAAATCTTGGAGCAATGTTAAAAACATCTACACAATTTGTAGGAATGGCAAAGGGTTTGTGACGCTTTAATATGATACTAATTTTAGATGGAACACCTAAAATGTTGCTTGAATTTCAAATGTTTTCCCACGAAAATATAATTTGCAAATTCAGCCTGCTAACAAATATTTAGCTTCAAAATTCAGATTTAGCATGAAGCGCCTACTCACAATGAGATATATTTAGGCACTTGTACGAATGATATTGCCATTTCAGCAATGTCTTGGCACCTTTAAGTCATCATTTCATAAAATGTGATACTTTTTCTGTTAAATTGATATTAAAAAGCTTCTGTTTTCTCTGGCCAAAGACAACCATAGTTTGTGTTTTTAAGTGTTTAACACTTTTGACTCTATGAGCCTTTTATGATAGAAAATAAAATACATAACACTATAAACTATAAAAAAATACATAAATACAGCATACAAACTAAATAATACAAACAATCTAAAATACTGCAGATTAGCATAGGGGCTACCTATCTGGTCTTTTGGCCAACAGATGTACTTATCGTACAATAAATCCCTCATTTGAGAGATTGCTGCACCCTAATGCACATTTCACAATGCGTTGCCATTCTCTCGGCTCACACGCTTCACCCTGAATTACTAAACTACAGCCCAGGAGCTTCATTGCACAAAAATACGATCTGCCCATGCGATCTAAAAGGGGGCTGATTTATGAAAATAGATACAAATGGCGGTGCAGAGGGTAAGTCCTCACAGCCCCTCTGTCTTGCCAATAGCAAGGACTTATCTCAAGTCACGCTCTTAGCCCTGATCTTCCACGCTGCGTTTAGAGAAGTGGCCTCCGATCTTGCCACTCGCCAATCCCAATCTCCTGGGACAGAGGACACGGTATTTGGAGAGTAGGTCAGCCATTCCTTATCCAAGAGTTTGTGTGAATGCTGAGCCCTCTTTTGGCTGGAGGCCTGATTTGCAAAGCATTCTTCAATGGGATTGATCCATTTCAGACCATATTTGTTAATCAGGCCCTATGTCACAGACATGATAAAAGACGATGGGCCTGATTCATGGAAGTGTTTTATAATGGCTCAATCCCATAGGAAGACGTTCCATGAATCAGGCAGAATGTTGCACATTTTCCAAGTCAGCAAATCAGCTATGACACCAATTATCTGTACTCACGTGCCATCTTTTCACATGACTTGCCATGGGTAGTTTCCCACACCTTTCCAAGGCAAAAGGACACCTTTCATATAGCCTGGTCAGAGTTCTAAGGTAAGGTTCTTGAAAATAATCTGACTGGTAAATTTCAATCCACGGCAGATAAGCAATTTTCTCCAGTGAAATTTCAATAATCTCTTGTTCTTTTCCATCTGCCTTTTATTCAGAATAGTTAAGCTTGCTGGAGAAGATGCATGTCTTGTGCACTCGAACTTTCATTTATTTATTTATTGGTATTTAGTTCATAAAAGTAACTTTTACAAAATCAATACATTCACAAATGTATTCTGAAAATATTACAATTCAGACATCCATATATACCACCATACTTCATACTTACAAACAAGAGAGGAGAAGTCTAATAGAAATGGTGTCCAGGGAAAATGTCCCTGCAAAAGGCAGTCATGACAAATGGTCCCCGGCGGGAAAAGGCCGCAGTAACATATAAGGTCGCCGAGTCCCATTATACGTTCAAGGGGAGCGGAGGTTCCGGGGGTGTCCGCCGCTCCTCTTGAACGTATAATGAGTTTGGAGGCTGCAGGGGTGTCCCCCCACTTCCATTACATGGAATGAGGGGGACAATGGCGGGATTTGGCCCCTGCCTTTTCCCGGCGACATTTAACGCAGGACTGTCTTTTTTGCGGCGACCATTTCACATGCAACCATATAAATTCCGTGTCCAAGCTCAGCAAATCCTGCTTCAGTTCCCTTCTGAGCTTTGATGCATGGAGCATGCATGGAGAGGCTAATACATTTGGGGGGAAATTTGCACAAAAGGCTGTCACATTACGCCAGCTGAGGGTGCAACAATGTTCACTGATTGCCTAGTTTGTCTGCTTGCATTAAGGGCCCTCGTCGCAAGCTGGGACGGCAAATGGAGGGCGTCATCCATTCCCCTGCCCATTGGCTGGCCATCTCCCGCTGCCTTCTCTAAACGAGTCAACTCGTTATGTGCCATCCCATCCATGTCCCAAACCTACTAAGTAGTCCTCAACCAATGGGAGCTTGCATGGGTGTGCTTATGGGTAGAAAAGAGAGGCCAGATATATCCACTGTTAGATCTGTGGTTCACAATTGTCCTCTCGGAGCATAGGTGCATTATGGGATATGCAGTCCTGTGGGGAGACAGCCTGATTTCTGCACTAGAGTGTGCATGTGTCTTATGATATGTGTCTTTGGTGGGAAGAATTGCCTTGAATGTTCAGTCTTAAACGCCTGGACTATTGCAGCCTCTACTGGCCAAAGGTTTATCAGTAGTAGGTATCATTTGGCATGCCCAAACAAAATAAAATGGCATATCCCAAAATGCTCTAAACTGCTCTACTTTTGAAATCTGGAACTAGAATCTTTACTTTTAAGCACCCCCTCAATACCCCACATTGTTAATGTAAGAGAAGACCCCCAGAGTACGATCCACGGCTTTATTGCTTTGCATCACCCCAGTGTACTGTGTGTGTCTACGTCAAGACCCAAACTTTATAACAGCGCTCAGAGACGGTCTACCTGAAAACCTGGATCTGGCCTACACACTTTCAGCCCTACACGCCTCACAGTCCATGATGCTGGTCTCTTGGATGACCTGAGCCCAACAGTGAATTTTCAAACTTTTTTGACACTTTTATATTGGATATCATACAGCCCAAAGTGACTTCTCTGACAGTGCACTGTACTGGTCTACTGAAAGGCCGGGGACTGCGCTAAGGGCTGCGACAAGCATTTTACATCTTCACATTGTGAGCCCGGGTGAATGCTTTTGACTGGACCCTGAATCACCTGCATTTTCACTGCATTCGGGTGATTTGGGCTCGGCTGAATTTTGAGGGGATTTGGGTGTCAGATTTGGGGTAAACTTATGACAAGTCCTCCCGGATGAAATGCTGCTGTAAAGATTGGATTGAAGAAGCCAGACCCTTTCCTGCCTCTGCATGTGCAAAGCCAGGTATGAACTGAATGGAATTGCTCAGATCCTCAGAACCCTTCCTCCCAGGGATGCCACCAGAGAGCAAAGTGTCTAAATGACTAATGGCTTTCACCTGGCTTCAGGTATAGAAACCCAAATTAGTTCTTTGCAGCTGAAAAAAAAACATTGTAATCTTTAGAAAAACAATCCACAGAATGTTGTGCAGAGAATGTCACTTTGCAATTTTGAGATGTGCACAGGTCACCTTATTCACTGAGGAGGCCTTCAATTTTCCAGGGGTCTGCACTGCAGCACAAATGATGCGCTGGTCAGCGCCCTTGCATACATTAGTGTAGGGAGCCTGTATGGGGCTCCCCACATCCACAGGACTCTTACTATATATATATATATATATATATATATATATATATATATATATATATATATATATATATATATATATATAGTTTGTGTGTTTCCCGTGCACAGAGCTTGCTACATCTCAGACCTACCTGACTTAATCATATCCATTTAAGGACCATCAGAGTCCACTTGATGAAGACTTGACCTGTGAAGTCATTTACCTGCACTCATGGACTCTCCCTGTTATTAAATACATAAACTCAGTAGTCCTCATGGAAGAAAATTCAGTAGGATACAACTTCATGCACCCTCTAATTCATGACCGACTCGTCCCCAGCCCTAAAGGCTTTTTTAGAGGCGTGACATAATTCACTTTATTATAATATTATACACGTCAATAATACACAATGTGGCAACCTCTGAATGATGGAAAGCAGACCCAGGCATGCATCTGACATTCTACTAACTCTGCTGGTCTGACATGCAATGTTGCAATTCCCCAATTCAACTTTACTAATGTGCTCAACTTCAGAAGCCTGAAAGCCAAAGTTCTTCTTACCCAGATTCAAACCGGGGATCTGCAGGTTATACACAGATCTCAGCAATATGTGCATTGATCTACTGAGCTATCTCGCACGGTTTAATGTGCTGTCATACTTGGATAACATTCACAGATGCACAAGACTCCATTCCCTCTTGCTTTCCCCTCAATACTGCCTCACCCGGCCCTTCTGTTCCGCTATCCTTTCACTTCCTTCCTGAAGCCTTTTAAGTTATTTTGAGTAGGTTTTTTTCCCCCGCGAATCAGCCAGATCCTGCCACAACTTCTCCCGAACTTTCCTAAAGAGTTATAACTCTTAAAAGAGGTTCCGCCATATTCAAGCTGGAAGAAATATCTCCAGGAACCCTCAAACCTACCTGAATCTCACAAGAGATTGGTGGGAACCACGGATCACTTTAGCGAAGGTTCGCCCAGGCTTATCTCTGACTCTGCCATGCTGGCGACAATGCAGCCACACACCACAGCTCTCAAGTTTGCTGTCTTCTGACATGCTGGGATGAACCCTCCCACTCCAAAAGTTTCAGAACTTGGTGGAGGCGGCACCCGATTCCTTCACTACATCCAGCAGGAGAGAAGCGCGTCACAGTTCTCTCTCAGCTCCCGAGGAGCTCACTGAGGTGCTACTCTGCATTAGGGTGATTGTAGTCCTCTTCCAAGTCCATGGTGCCCTTTGATGTCTGACCTCTGCGGCTGAGTCGTCTTCTTGCTCTTGTGCAAGTGCTTGAGAGAGTTCTCTCTGGAGGCCGGGTTTGGTGACTTGTGGATTATAAAGTGGTTTTAAAAGCTGCTCTTGGATTCTTTTGCCTGAAGGCTGCCTCTTGAATTCTTAAAGCCTGGAAAGTGCTTTTTTTTAATTTATTTTTTTAATCACCAACCATTGCTACTCTTCTGTGCTCGGCCCTCAACAATTCCTGCCATGGGCGTAATTTTAGGTGTGCGGGGGTGTTTGTCCCCCCCAACTTTCATGGCACACCATTTTGTCCCCATTCATTTGGCTGGGGCACCTTTTCTTCAGATGTCATGTCCTCCCAACATTTTCAGCAAAGTTACTCCACTGATTCCTGCTGGCTTTCTGCCATAATCTGGATGATTATTCCTTGTGTGTTTGGATTCTGGTTAAAGTAAAAGCAGAAAACTAGAAATGAACCCCTCACATCCAATTTAGGACACTTTTAAGGAACAATTGTCACTTTTTTAAACATTTATCCCTGAAAGTGGTTCCCTTTCCCCGTGAGTTTGACACCAAATCATACAGGTCCATCAGGAAGCACTTGAAAACATGGCTGTTTACTTAGAGCGCCTCCTGACTAACTCTCTGCTTCACCTCACCCCTTTCTCGGCCTGTGTCCTGCAACTAGCGCCTGGATGCCAACGGTTTCAGTGCGCTGCTACAAATGACAAAATAAATAAATAAATTACAGGAGAAAACGTTAACAATTACTTTTTTTAAACATTTCACCTTCCCAAGTTCTTTTCAAATACCTTGCATTTTTTTAATCCGTTTTAATACGTTTCAATCCGGTCCATCTGCACGTACAAAGTTTGATTGGTACAAAATCAAAATGCGCGTGCAACTTGCGGCGCGGCATGTTGTGAGATGCTGCCGGTAAACAAACCACACAATACGCATTACCTCAATTAAAAAGCACATTAAAAAAGTTACAGTAAATTAGAAAATGCAGTGAAAACCAATAATGAAAGAAATGAGGTCCATTCCCCCATTGCTTCATGGCGCTCGTCCGTATTTCACAACGGGGATAACTTGTACCCCGGGGTGTATGGTCCGCTGCTGACAGATGTGGCAACGTGGCCCGCAGACCAATCGTTTTGAAGCCACTGGTGAACCACAGGCAGCGGGAAGGAGGGAGCCGTGACTTTTAGTTCTATAAAGGACACATCCACCAATGTGTTCTGACGGCTGACGTGACACTAAACCGTGAGAGCGACTGTCAGTCAAGCCGCCATTGCAACGACGTTTGCCCTGCGTATACAAATTGTTTGTGATATGACAAAAAATGTGTTTCTTTATTCTCCAGTGGATTCAAAATACTTGAAACGCGTATCTTCAAAGTGATCACTCACTCGCCCCGCTACCAATTCCTTTTTCGCAATTTCCCCAAACAAGATCAAATACTCTAATGATACAGTGAATATACAAGACCGCTTTTTTGATGGGCATGGCTCGTCATGCCAGGCCTCTTATCTCATTTCTGGGATTCATACGCCCTCTTGTGGTGATGATTTGTGCCGCTCTTGTCAGCCGCTTTACTAACACTTTGGAAATGCAATTGCTTTGGACAGACCTATCTTGATAAATGTTCTATATTGTGGGGAATTGCCTTTGAGTCTGAAATTTGAGCAAATTCGCCCTGACAGGTGTATTTCGCTCGCCAGAGCCTTTTCTGCTTGACGGAATCTGTGAGCAGCGTGCCGCGCCTGCAGGGGAGTTGCTAGGTCTGGAAAAGACCCGGGGCTAAGCTGATGTCGGTACTGTTGGGACTGGGGGCTAGCTAGTCTTTTGGCTGTAGCTCCTGAGATTCTATCTGGGGCTACAACCAAAAGATCAGGGGCTATAGCCCCCTTAGCCCCCCCCCCCTAGCAACGCTCCTGCGCGCCTGCATACCTACGAGAAAGGCTTGCCTCCGCGCTAGGCTGTCCAGGATTGTTCCGAACTGAGCTCTAGGAGCAAAGGACATGTCTTTCAGGGAAACGAATAGGACAATATTTATAAAAATATGGTACTCGCAACATTTGTGCATAATGAAGAAATCCGTGCCCTGTGCGATCTTTCTTCCTAAAATGAAGTCCTCATGGGCGCATTGGACGATTTAAGGCAGAAGGGGTTTCCAAAGTTATGTTGGCACTTCCAAAAACATAAGGGGACTGATTTACAAAAAGGTTTTATCATGGGAAAGTACCAGTGAAAACATTTTTGTAGATTGGACCCAAAACGATAAAAGGAAGCCACGCTACATTTCAACTAGTTTACAAAGTCTCAAAATCGGATGTATACTTTTTGGCCGTGGCACAATTGTTCGCGGCCGAATTGACCGTGGTCAATTTAGCCGCAGAGCCAATTTTGCCGTGGCCAAAACGGCCCTAATTTTAAAAAAAAACACCCACCACCACACAGCCCCCACCCACCCTCTACTTACCTTTTTGCTGTCCGTGCATGTTTTTACCCTGCAGCGTCAGATACGTCCCTCCTACGCAGGTCGGATCCGACACTGCAGGGTCCGCTTTTCATTTTTTTTGGTACCCCGCCACCAGACATCCCGAAGCGGGGGACAACCCTGCTACCCCCAAAGGCAATCACTACGAAACATGGGGATCGGGCGACATCCCCACTACCCCCGCTCCCCATATTTGGTAGTGATTACACAAATTGGTTGTTTCAAAATGACCAAATGGTACTGGCCGAATTCGCCCAGTTGTACCATACAGTCAATTTGAAACAACCAATTTGGGTGATACCTCAAAATCAGCTGCCATATTGCTTAGAGCTCTCCGCTAGCTCCCTGTTAAGGAGAGGATTGACTTTAAGATAGTCTGGGCCTAATTCATGCAATTTTTGGTGCAGAGCAAAGTCACTTTGCACTGGTGCAAAGTCACTTTGCACTGCCAACAGACACCCTGATTCACAGAGCAGTGCAACGTTTATTTTTGTAGTGTAAAGTCTCTTTTTACCGGGCCGCCCCTTTGGTTTTCAGGTGCCTTCACACCCTTGCTCCTACATACCTCACAGAGAAATGGACATGATATGAACGGAGACAATCACTCCAGTCTTCAGACAAGCTCCTTCCGGTAATTCCACGCTCTTGCTGTGTTTCTAGGGGAGACAAGCGGTTTGCCTTCCAGGGCCATAGGCTGTAAGAACTCTTATCCATTATCCATGGGAATATCGCAGTATGATGGAGTTGTTGCATTTCTCGAAATCCTTAAAAACATACCTGTTCAAATAAGCTAGCTGGACAAAGAACGTCGTCTTAGATTTGAGTTTGGTTGCGTTGGTTTGTATCTGAACCCTTCTTACTACCATCCGCGCCCAGACGCAGTTCGTTCTGCCAGGCCGCTCAATGCAAATACTTCAAATATCAAATATATATAATTCACAAAAAGGGCAGATGGGCAATTGCACTCGCAAATGTTTGCTCTGCGTGCACTTGGGAAGCTCTGCATGTTTGTTTTCTCCAAGGGGAGGTGGCTAAGAGCAGAGTTTGTGAAAGAGGAACATACCTACATTTGTATGCATCCCGACGCAAAGCGTGGTAATCCACAGGAAAAGAGAAAATAAATTAATACAAGTTGCCGCACTTTACACATGCCAGGAGGTCACATTTAGTAGCAGGGAAAATGCGCGGGAAGAGTGATGACTTTTCTTTACCACTATCGTCCATTAATTCTCACCCCCACAGTTTGACGACACTTTTAGCATTGCATGTACATTTGCCATATTTTCAAAGGACTTGGGCATGGCACATTGTTATTTTTTGCCGAATCCCAATACCTTTGTGGCGTGTGCACGACAGGAGTAAGTTGCGCACTGGTCACATGAGATTGTTTGTGGATCACCAGACTTGTTCAATGTGTGCACTGACGCACATTGAGCCGCCAAAAATGTGCTCATGTTCACAGAATGCTACGTGAGTCGGTCGTAGGGTTTGTATGTGATTGGATTGTGTGAGTGAGTGATGGATAGGGGCTCGATTTATAGAATTATCTGCGTGGAAAATTGAGATGTTGTGTGCCGAACTGTGTGCAAAATCCTGTTTGTCGATTAATGGAATGGACTACGTAGCACTTATTTGTACTTTGCATGGACTTCGCGCAGGAATGAGCACATCACTGCGAGAGGCCGAGTGCCTTGCGCGAGACACCACGCAGAGCATGGGCATGGCTTGCGCAGAGGAGAAGGCTAGGGGGCGAAACACGGAAAATGGATAAGAACAAGGTAAAAAGTGGGCGTTACAAGGGACGGGCCAAAGGCAGTCCATCACATGCCCACTATTGCGTGGAACGATACGTATTCATGGATCCGAGCGCCCAACCTGTCAGTGGGGAAATGGCCATGCCAAGCCCTCATAATATTCGCCGCTGAATGGCAGGCGTTCAGACACTTGCGCATAGGATTCACAGCGCAGGAGTGAGATCAGGTGTCGGATTTAAGGGTGCGTGTATGCAGCCGTGGTGTAGATCTGACTTAGGGGTGCACATATGCAGTGTAGCGGTGTGCAGGAATGGTTTACGGGGTTCACATACAGATTTTTAGCAGAGTTACAATATATCATACGCATGTTGTCATAATGCCGATAACAGTTATGAGGGACCCCGCACAGGTTCCTTGAGATGCAGGCCTGCTTGTGGGGGACCCCACGCATTATTTGAAGGGTGCGTTATTCCCACCTGGGAGAGCACACAAAGGTATCTGTTCTGGCTGTTTTTGCTTTGCATGGGGGTGTGTTGAGGGCGCTTTCCGGCCGCGACATGTTCATACGGTTACTTTGTGCAGACAATTCCATGAATACCTGAAGCGCATATTTTTATTCTGCGCACAGAATTGCACAGGGTCATTCTCGGCACGCAGCCTTTGCAGGATAGATGCATACTGTTCCATGAATCGGTCCCTAAATAAACAAATTACCACTTAGTTCTTACTCTGCCTCCGCACCTAAGCGCTCAGTCGTGAAAAGCAACCGGCAGTCACAGGAAGCAATGCAGAACTTTTGAAATGCAAAACACAACCATGGCGGTCCATACCATTGAGTCTTTGGGCCTTGCCCTCATAAGGAGTTTGGCGGCATTAGCACAGATAATAACCATGAAACTGAATGACAGTTCCCACCATTGGTAATGGTTATTCACTACTTGATTATGGGTTCCAGTTGCACCCCATTATGAAGTCTCAGAGGTCATCACTGGGAAGTTTAGGTGTTACCGGTTTGGGGTAATTCTGCCTGTACCCCCAGGCTCTGATTGGATTTCAGGGCAATATGGCAAAGCCCAACCCAAAAACACCAAATGCTAGTGTGGGCCAGTTGTTTGGTCAAAGTGGGCCAGTTTGATCAGCTACTTTACCATGCGGCAAGTAGTTTTGACCAGTGTTACTGAATGGCTATTCTTTAAAATACACATCACATTTTATCAAAAACCTCCCCCGTGGGTACTACTTAAATAGTCTGTCACAAAAGGAATGAATTGCCATTTGCAACTGTGGGCAACTTTTTCATTGGTGCCCGAGACAATGTTATGCTCCATTCTGACCCTGTGCACCACTACTGCCATTGTGAGCATGAGTGAATCTCCACTCACAGGCAGGTGGTTTACATGCCCTGTGGGTTTCAAAACCGATAAGCAGGCGCAGTGGCAAATAAGGCAATATGAGGATATACCACCAGTTGTACCACTAGCTCTCCATGCTCAGAATGACGTTCTTTGCTGGTCAAAGTTAATAGCTTCACATTTTTTATTACAACTTCATCATGAAAAAATGTCAACATATATTTAAACACAAAGCACAAGGCATGTTAAACATGCCATAACTGCTAACACAGAGGTAATTTGCTGGTGAGCTCAAAAGAAATTGAAACTATATGGATACGGCTGTGCGGGTAGTTAGTGCGCATTTGACAGGCTCCCCTACAGATAATAAATCCCTTAGATTTGGCACCATGTCTGTTATTGTGATGAGTGCTGTTACATTCTTGTGAAACAGGCACATTTTTGCAATGTTCCTCTTCTGGGCATAAGAAGGTGGTCACTATACTACCCTCATGTGAATGGTCTGGGGGAGCGGGTAAATCGCATTTGGAAGACTAAGGTTTCACCTTGGAAAGAGACATGCTGTAGATGATTTGGGCATGTGTCTCTTGCTGCCATTTCGCTACTGGTGGCTCTCTATTTGTCTCCTTGAAGTGTCATGCATGCTTGTGAAAGGTTGCTCCTTCTATGAAAACAACCCTGGGTGCTTACAAATCTATCACCAACTCCACTCGAAGAACATAGTTTGTCTGGGAGAGATTGAAGATTCCCATCCTTTGGCCAAGAGTATGTCAGAATACGATGTAGCCAAATACATTGCCCGGGTAATGAGCAATGTGGATGGGCTGGAGGGTGATATATGGCTTATGGGTCTGGAGTAAAAGGGATGCGACAATGATGACCAACGCAACTTGGGGGAAAAGCAATCAGCCAGAATTTGTTTGAGATTATGGACAAAGATCCATGTATGTTTCATTTTTAAGCAAGAAGGTGGAGCTTGTGAGTAGAAACGAGTCAGTAAAGAAATAACATAGTGCATAGAGGCAATCTTCGAAGAACCATGGTTCATCTTTTTGTCCAAAAAGGATTCAAGAGATTTAATTTCAAGAGAAGTTTACATACTTTCCATTCCCACAACATATTTTCTGCAAGACGGAAACAAAGTGGCGCATTTTCCTCATGCGAACGCGCCAAGAAACAGACCCAAACGACTAGTGGCTTGCAAGATGGCGTCTAAAACGCAGGCATGCAACAGAACACATAGATTAATGGCACGATGCAATATGCACATAGTTATGTCCACCCACTAAAACGTTTTCTTTTATGATGACGACACAAACGTTTGAGACAAAAGACTGGGGACTCATGAATTTTTAAGGAAAACTTTCAGTCAAAAGTGAAATTTGGCAAAACACAAGAGCAGCCGATCAAATGGCGCGTTTTAAAGGAAAGAGACGATGGGCCTGGTTTTCATAGCGGTTTTCAATGGGACTTTCTCATCTTAAAACATTCATGTAACTCAGGCCCAGTGTTTTCTGCCCAAAGATATCCCAACTATGACCTTAGTGATGAACCTGGCCTATTTTCCAATCACAAAGTAAGTGATCATGGCCTCGCTGCACCTCGCCTTAAAAAGGTCCTGCAGTGTAGAGAATACGCAGGCAGCGCCCGAGAGCGCCACCAGCAGCAGGGCACAAGGGCATCATGTTGTCTCCAAAAACGTAAAACCTGGCCACATTGCAAGAGAGAGTGGTGGCAAAAAGCCACCTCGCACGAGGCGACGCTGATCCTTGCACCGACACTGCTGCAGAAAAGACCACACAATTCTCTGCATTATTTGCAAAAAGGAGGTTGGTTCCGTCCAGAGAAATCAGTTGTCTGTGCTGTCAAGGTGTAGCACAAGCAATCAGTCTGGGCTCCAGCGGGGAATCCTGCCTCGAGCCCCGCCACTGCACTTGCTCTGCATGGAGCTGACGGCAAAGCTGACGGCGCGTCAGTTTCATGTTTCAATCAGGTTTCGCACTCAGCCCATGAATGGTAGCAGTGGAGCCTGCAGCAGAAGCCTGTCTCGGGGGAGCCGCACTGGTGATGCTTAGAAGGCAAGATTGTTTCTGAGAAGACAAATAATGCAAAATTTTACACTAAAGCAGGGGTGGACTGGGATGCAAAAGAGGCCTTGGAAATAATGTTCAAAGTGGCCCCATATTACACATTTTCAGCAAGCCCAACCCTTTCCCTATGAGAACATTTGGAAATACCACACAATCGAGGCCCAGGGAGCAGAGGCCTACCAGGAATTCTCCAGAGTACCCTATAGGCCAGTCCGCCTCTGCGCCAAAGTTTATATTGTCTCTAGTGCTGAACACAGAGCCAAAGTTAGATAAGGCTGACATTTACATAGGACACTTTTGGGGTTTCCTCAAAAGCCCCTTTCGGACCCCTTAAAACATCCCTAAGCTGCTCCCACCCCCACACTGCTCCCCATGGTCTTGCTGCCCCAGGCAGCACACCCAAACCAATGTTTTTTTTCTTCTATTTCCTGCACAAATTGAAAAAGAGAAAAGTAGAACACGCGCCTCTGCTGCACAGAGGTCTGCCGGGACCCAGTAGGACAGTGCGACAAGTTACAGGGCCCAGTAGGGTATGGCAGCAGCCTGCCCTCCCTTGCAGGGTCCTCATTTCCCCCCCCCCTGGGTGACATTCTACGCTGTTCAAATGCCAAAATAAATAAATAAACAAATTGAACTTTCACAGACAACTCTCTGAAAAGTTATAGAAGTTCACAGGAATTAAAATGCAATGAATCACCAAACTTGTTTGCCCAGCACTATTTAATTCCTACCATATTGGTGTGTAGCAGCAACTCCTGCTTTGCTGGCACAATCACTATTCCCGTGCCCATGGATTTAACATATCACCAAAATATTTTGATGTAAAAGACCCGGCTTCTATCTCAGTGCTGGAAATGGCAGGAAGGGGGAGGTGCCAGAGTGTTGTGGGAGGGTCTGAAAGAAGGCGCCTCAGCCTAGCGTGAGCTGCTCCTCATCTCAAGGAACCTAATCAAGTGAAGCTGGGGGTGGGGGAAGGGCTGCAGGATGGGTAGAGTCCTGGTGATCTGCATACAAACAAAGAGGGTGTTGGGAACATAAGACTGGCCGCCTCATTATATATTTGAACTACTTCTTTCATAGTGACCGAATCCTTAAAGTAATGCAAGCCTCTGCTTTCATTTGCCACAATACTCACCCTGGCAGAAAATGCCTGTACACCACAAGACACATCGCACTCCTTCAGACAGCCTCTCAATGCATGTGAGGTTTGGGCTATGTTCTCTTAAAGGTCCTGCACCAATTTCTTGACTGATACAACTCCCATCGGAGCTTTCTTGACTATCTTTCATCAACAGTTTTTCATTTCTTTCAACAACAAAAAAAATAGTCCCTGCGATCTGAAAAGAGAGTTTGACATGAAATAACTTCCCCCACCCCCCATCGGTAGTTCGTGATTCTGTATTTGAAGGTACGCAATGTTTCCAGAATGTTCTCCGATTAGCCGGCTCTGGTTGCCAAAGGCCCACACAGATCATCCATACCACCCTGCATTGCAGGCTGGTGCGCTGGCGTTTGGGCAGGAAGTGAGCTGGAAGCGCTTCCGGGCCAGCAGCTCAGTAGAGTAAAAAGAGAATGCGGAAGCATGGCCCGCTTGGAGGCTTAAAACCGCAAAACGGGCCAAGCGTGTCGGTGCTTCGGCTGCATCAACAAAACCATCATTTAAAAAACTGAATGCTGCTGTCTGTAAAGAGAAAGCAGAGGAAAAAGTTGTGTTCTCCACTGACTGAACATTGCAATTGCAATTTCTGCTGAGCATGGAGGGCGTAGGTGGTGCGCCGAAGAGCAGCATAGCATTCTTGCACGGATCTGGCAGAAGGCGCAGGAGTCCGAGGTGCAGAGCATCACGTAGCAGGCATCAGCAACACGCAGCAGCCACTATGCCCCCTACAGAGAGCACAAGTTCCATGTGGCCAGTCCAGCTGGCCCTTCCTAATATTAAAATATTAAAAAGAGTCACTCGTTGGACCCCATCATCGATAGCAATAGATAAAGCGTATAATAACCCAGTGCAATACGTAATGAACGATTTGAGTGAATGGAGAATAGCACAGGGGCAACACGCTGGTCATGGAAGAAAGACTACGCAGAGCGCCAGAGGTTAGAATCCCAGATCTGCGCTTAGAAACTGAACTCAGGTACGGTATTAGGCACGTTATAAAAGACAAATTAAATAAATTGAGAAGGTGTGGTCTGAGGAATTACTGCAACGCAGAAGACATTACTTTAGGTAAGTCTTTAGTCAAAGCGGACACACCAGAACTGGGATGCCCAATCGTCAACTCTTGAATGCCGTGTTCCAGTTTCACGAGCCCCGCAGAACTTCCAACATAGCACGTGAAACTGGAACGCGAGCGAATATAAACCAAACTCAGATCATTACGTATCTCCCTCCCCTAGAACAGAAAGTAAAACCCAACAGAATCAGGATAACAAAATTTAACAAATACCAAGTAACCAGAATAAATGAAATAGAAATATGAAATTTTCACTTAACAAAATCCTTCATCCAACTCGGTTTACGTGTCAGTCTCTTTGCAGCATTACTTTGGATCCCTTTAGAACATGTGCTTGAGGCATCACTTTCCCCTGCCTCACACCCTGAGCTTCCTCACAATCTTCACCCCTCACAGTCTCAGCTCTTGCCAACCTGCCCTGAGACCACACTTCACCTCCTTCCAAGATGACAACACTTCCACGCACCGCAGCAATCTTCTTTGGTCCAATGAATTTACTAACCACACACTTTTGTGAAGACCTGGGGTTCTTCACTAACACCCGATCTTCAACTTTCCACTCTCTACTCCTCACACACTCTCTCCTGTCAAATATTTATTGATTCTCTGCCCCTGTTCTATAAATCTCATAATATCCACTGCAACTGCCCCTGCCAATCCTAACCATCCGGGACAAAGCTTGGTTCCTGGCTCCCTACCCTTGAGTGACACAAAAGGAGACACCTTGGTGGTGGAATGAGGAGTAGTTGGATAACTCCACATCATGTGATTTAATACATCTCTCCAGGACTGACCCATACGCATTGCAAGCGGAATACTTCCCTTGATATACCAGTTGACCCTCTCAACCAATCCATTTGTCCTTGGATGATAAAGTGCTGTTCTAATGTGTTTAATCCCATATCCCTCTAAGGATTTCCTCATAAACTGGGAAACAAATTGCACACCATTGTCAGAAACTAATTCAGAAGGACAACCCTCCCTGAGAAAAACCCTTTCTAAGAAAGAAACCAAATCTTTAACCGTCACTTCCCTGGTTGCTTCCCACTCCACCCATTTGGAATGAAAATCAACAAGAACAAAAATGTATTTGAATCCGTCTCCTAAACCCGCCACGGGTCAAAAAATATCCACAGCCAGTTTCTGCCACGGTTGAACTGGCACAGAATTAGGAATCAAAGGTACTTCTCACACAACCTTATTTTTATCACTCAGTTGACGTGCATTACAATGTTTTACAAATTCTTCAGCCATTCTATCCATCCTGGGCCACCAGTAACTATGTCTTACTCTCCTCTTGGTAGCTCCCTCACCCAGATGACCTTGATGTGCCAACTCCAACAAACTTCTCCTCACTCCTTCTGGTGGAACAATGCAGCTCCCCCTTCTCAACCTGCTTCCCACCATACTTAACTCTTCTCTTATTTCCCACCAGGTCCCAATCCTCTTTTCAAGAACCTCCTTCTCAGTCCACTGCTTAATAAGTTTAAGATCTTGATCTGCAAGCTCTGCCTGTTCCCATTTCTAACGGTCCACACTTACTAGCTCAGCAACAACACACTCTTCACAATCCTGAGCTTGTGCTAGTTGACCCTGTTCCACAGGCAATCTTGACAGACAATCTGCCACCAAGTTCTTTTTCCACGGCAGATTGCTAACATCAAAATTGTACAACTGAAGACCGAGACCCCACCTTCTTATCCTTGGAGATCCCACAGCCCATCTGCCACTATCAAACAACTGTACCAAGGGTTTGTGGTCCGACCGCACGATAACTTCCCCACAGAAAGTATTTAAGATGATTGACAGCCCAGAACATGGCCAACGCTTCACGCTCTACTACTGAATAATTCTCCTCAGCTCCTCTGAGGGTCCTGAAGGTAAATGCTATAACTCTCTCAACCTTATTGGCATCATACTGTATTAGCGTGGCTCCTAAGCCTAACATACTGGCATCAACCACTAGTACAGTCCGGTCATTGGCATCAAATTTCCCAATGGAGGGAGCTCGTACAATTGCTTGTTTAATCTTTTTAAATGCTCCCTCACATTGCGTGGACCACAGAAACTTCACTCCTTTTTTTTTTTAATAATGCCCTTATAGGAGTAGAAATGCTAGCAAAATCATTCGCGAACTTGTGGTAATACTCTGCTACCCCAAGGAATGACCTAGCTTGATCCCTATCTGAAGGACATGGTGCTCGCTCAATGGCATCCACGAGACTCAATTTGGGTTTGATACCTTGACTCGATACAACATGACCTAGGTACTCAACACTATCTACCGACAGTTTACATTTGCTCCTCCTTAGTGTTAGTCCAGCCTCACCCAACCTTGACAGTACAACTCTCAACAGCTTGTCATGTTCCTCACTAGACTCTGCATATAGTATGATATCATCTTGGAAAATGTTCACATTCGGAACACCATCCACCCCCATCTCCATCACTCTCTGAAAAACCGCAGCTGCCGATGCAAAGCCGAACGGCATCCTGCAATATCTGAATGTCCCGTCAGTGGTGATGAAAGCAGTCAGATGTTGACACCCCTCTGAGAGTGGAACTTGTGATATGCTTGCGACAAGTCAATTACTGAAAAGTTATTAGCCTTGCTCAAAGTAGCCAGCTTTTCACTGATTATGGGTAGGGGATGACGGTCTACCAAAATGTTCTTATTAAGATCCTTCAAGTCCACACATAGGGCCTCATCACGAGTCTGGCAGTAACCCTTAAATGCGACAGTAGCGCTATTACTGCCGCATATAAGGGTATGCCAGATCATGGCCTTGGTGGATTTCCCCCCAGCTACGAGCTGGGGGGAAATCCGCAGCAATTCTGCTGATTTTCAGCAATATTACCACCGGCGGGAAATCCACCGACGGCAATAGCGTGACTTTTCCCCATTGGGCCCAATGGGGAATGAGGAATTCCCGAATGGGCTCAATGTGGAATGGGCCCTAACCGTTCTGCCAAACCCATGATCCGGAATTAATAGCGCCGGTGGGGTTTGGTGGTAGGGCTAATAGCACCGGCGGTAATAGCACCGGCGTTACCGCCCAACTCATGATGAGGCCCATAGTCTTATGTCCCCACTGGATTTTGTAGCTACAACAAATGGCAACAACCACTCTGATCTTTCCACTCTCTCTATGATGCCCCTCTGGAGTAAAGCTTTAATCTCCTCTTTTACTTTGTCTTTGAGGTTCAGTGGCACTAGTCTGACTTTATGTACTTTTGGGACAGCACTTTTCTTTAACTTGATTTCATGCTCATAGCCTCTCAATCTCCCTAGGTCCTCTGTAAACACATTTGGGAACTCCTTTTCCCACTGGTCTCTTACTTCTGCAATCGTGACCGGGGACTCAGCAATGGCTTGTATTCGTATCCCCAGCTTCCTCTGCTCGCTCCATCCTAACAGCGATGATCCTTCTCTGGTAATGAATATCTCAGCTTCGCAACTCCTTCCCTTAAACTTGATAGTAGCAGGACACTTTCCTAGTACGTCTATCTTGATGTTGCTGTATGCATAGGATTCAATGTCAGGTTGCTTCAGTTGGTCCATATTGCCATTTACACAGTTCTCGAACATCTGTCTAGACATTATTCTCCATGGGGAACAACTGTCCACTTTCATGGTGACTACTCTGCCATTTACCATAAAAACGTCAATAGGCCCTTTTTCTCCATTTGACACGTCTCCAATTTCCAGGACATGTTTAACTTGTTGAAACTCTACCACATGTTCTTCCTGTTCAGGACATCTAGCATTTGTCTCTATATTCTCTACTGAAGAATTTTCCCTGCAAACTCTGGCATATTGCCCCTTCTTTTTGCACTTAAGACAATTGGCATTTCGGGCAGGAAAAAACAGATTTGCAGAAACATGTCGATTACTGCCTCACTTAAAACACTTTAAACTTCTCCCAGTGTTAAACTTCTTGCCACTTCTGACTGCTGCAACTTCATTGACTTGTTTGTCTGGCTTCATACTCGCCATATACTTGGACGTTTCTTCCATTCCTTTTGCTACTTCCACTGCTTGTTCAAGAGATAAGCCCTTTGATAGCAGCTTTTCTTGCAGCCTACTGTTGTTTGTGCAGCATACAAGTTGATCACGAATGAGCGAATCTGCCAAAGGTCCAAATTCACACGAGTGGCTCAGGGTCCGTAGTGCGGCAATAAATGTTTCAACTGGTTCTTGAAGCTCTTGGCCCCTTGAAAAGAACTTATGCCTCTCGAAGGTGACGTTCTTCCTCGGCTCAAAGTGCAGTTGTAATTTCCTGATCGCTACTGCAAACTGATCTTCATCCCCTTGTCCTACCTCTGTAGGTTCTGACAAGCCATCAAAGACACTGCGTCCTTCAGTTCCCAAATTGTGCAATAGCACAGCCTCCTTCCTGTCTGGGGCAAACTTACCCCCCCCTATAGCAATCAAGTAAGTGTCAAATAACTTCTACCATCTGTCCCATCTGATGAGTGGTGTACCAGGTTCTGACAGGCAAGGTGGAGGGGGAGACATGCTGGAAGCTGCCATTATTGCTTGTTGAACAAAATATATTTGAAAGTTGAACTATTAGATTTATCCTGTGATAATTCAGGTTACTGCTGTAAAGGTGCACTCTGTCTGGAACTTCACTCTGTGTTTCTTTTGTTGTTCTCCCTATATTAAGTACACTGTCCTTCTTGATAAGATACTTCTCAGATGGAGCCTTTTTCCTTACTTTGGATGCAATCCAGGAAGGCTAAGTGTTCAAGAAAGAAGATAGTGCCCTCTTTTTATATGCATATAGGTAGCCGTCTGTGGGAGTGCCCCTCTACACAGCTTATTACAGTAGATCAGAGCAAGCTTTGGTGTAACTGGACCCGCCCACTGAATGCAGGGAACTGACAGGCACTTCTCTTACCCAGTGTCTGTCGGCTGCTGCAACGCCCAGGGGAAGGGTGGAGCGGCTTATGAGTCCACAGGCTGTGAAATGTTATACTTTGAAAACGGCCCCTTTTTGAGCCACTTCCCAAAACACGAAGCGACACGGATGCAGGACCTCCCTGCCAGCTGGGGATGCAGCTGGCCACTGCAACGACTTGGGGAGGCGCGGAGCAGCCTCCACTTCGTGACACGTCTTGTCGGCTCCATGCCGACGCAGGCTCCACGGTTGGAGCAGCAGTTATCAATGTGTGGTGTGACTGCCTGGGCACCTCGTCGCCAATGTGAGGAATTACCGCAATGCAGAAGGAATTACTTGAGGTAAGTCTTTATTCAAAGCGGGCCCACCAGAACTGGGATGCCCAACTGTCAACTCTTGAATGCCGCGTTCCAGTTTCACAAGCCCCGCAGAACTTCCAACGTAGCTCGTGAAACTGGAACACAAGCGTATATAAACAAAACTCAGATCATTACATGTGGCAAGAGCCTTGAGACTCAATGCCAAACATAGAAAACCGATTGGGATGCAGAGATTGATACATTATAATTTGAGGACAAACTAAGACTGGTCTATGGCGTAGTAGGGTTTTAGTCAGGTGCCATTTCATTCACCTTTTGATTGCAGTTGCTGGCGTAGTGGGATGGGATCTTAGTTCTTATTGCATCTATGTGGCTGAGAGAGCAAGCAAGTGAGTGAGTACGTGAGTGAATGAGTGAGTGACTGAGCGAGTGATTGAATACGCAAGTGAATGAGTGACTGAGTGAGGGAACAAATAAGTGAATACGCTTCAGACTGAGCAAGTGAGTCAGCGAACAAGAGCGTAAGTAACTAAGCGAGTGAAGGACCTGCGCCACTGACGGTACCGGTTTGCGGTTCTAAAGCACGATTCGAGGCGTTCTGGATGACCTTAACGACTGTGGCGTGACAACATTCAGTGGCGCAGGCGGTTGCAGCTCGAGTGGCTCGACTGGCTCAAAAATTAGCTTTAAGGCAGACACTGGTTGATGCTTGTCAATTCACTCTTCCTAGCCTCTACACTGGTCTCGTATCGTCCTTCAAGGTGGACGGCCCAAAGCTGAGCAGAGTGTTTCCTTGTCCTTAGTTTGATGAAACACTGAGCAAACAAGTGAGTGAATAAGAGAGTGAGTGAATCAGTAAACAAGTAAGTGAATGAATGAGCATGTTGTGAGTAAGTGAATAAGGGAGTGACTGAGCGAGTGATTGAGTGAATGAGTGAGAAAATGAGTGATGGAGCGAGTGAGTGAGAGCAGAAAGCTTCTTGGCAGGTGCCTTTTTTGAAGGCTGCTTGGACCTAAACAGATAAAGTATGTTTGGAGAGCAGTGTCTCCAGCTATGCCTTTGCTGTGAGTTGCTTCTCTTTAGCCACGAGGAGGCTTCACTGTCTGGGATCCCAGGAAGTTAATGTGCCTCCCGCGTGAGTAGATTAGCACATGCACATTGGACAGAACCCATGAATGCTGATGGTCACAGCATACAAGAAGCAAAATACTTGTCGCCTCTTGTGACCGCCTGCACAGAAATCGGACTATCTGGCAGAAGGAGAGCCTGGCTGAGTACACATGCATCAATGCCTAACCCATCTGTGTCGGTGTGTGCCTGACACCAAGATGTGCATTTGTCCCCACCACCCACATCTCAGCCTGCACTTCGAAAAGGCAGACGATGAACGGGGGTAAGTACCACGGAGAGCACACCCCAAAGCGCATCCCTTAGTGAATAACGGACGCAGACTCTGAGGCTATTTCTATATCCCCGGCACACCTACAAGAGGTAAGGTTTTGCGCGAGTACTGTACTGCGTGTACAAGAACATTTACACATGCTGGCTTCATTGTCGACTTGAGACTCATGCACAAAATATTCCTTTGCCCCGCTTGCGTGTGAATTTGACAGATGCGTGTGGGTGAAATATTAAGTACATTGGGCGAATATTACCAGAGAAGTGTGTGACCCCATCAAGTGGGCATTGTGTCATACGTGCCATATTCAACTGAATCCCCGTTCCACAGTGAGTCTGTGAAATGACACTAATGATTCTGAAGGCTTCTTTCCAAGCCAGGTTTAGGCAGATGGCCTTGGTTTATCGGACCTTAAGACAGGGCATGACAATCCCTGCAGACCAGCATCAAGACTAATACACTGAGCCCCGTGGGATCCAACCAGTCCACGTATCATTGCTGATCCATCCTCCCGGTAATGTGCATTTTGAGAATGTAGCCAGAAATAAGTTTGGAAGCATTCTGCGTCACATTCCACTGGCCCGCTGTAGCTGATTCTCTCACCTGGGAGCCTGCTCACATCTGATATATACGGAGTACATTCATTTGTTACCAAACACTCATTGCCCCCGTTCAGTAGATGTAGGTGCTGCAGATGTTAATTCTTTTTTCCTAACTCTTTATTCCTGCGATAATTTCACAGTAATAATTTCCAAGAACAGAAATTCCTGCGGTAGAGTAGCGGTTCAGCGATTCCCGTGATAACTGGCAAATTGCTCAGTGTTAAAAAGTCTCCCACGTCCTCACAGGCACTCAACATGTGTCCCCCTTCTTTTTTCCAGGTCCCCTCAATCCAATCAATTGTTTTTCCCCCCTCCCTAACCCTCTCCCTGTACCCCTATCTTTCATTGCTTCGTGTGATGGACATTTTTTTTATGAGCACATCTTGCAGCGTATCTGCTGTAATCTTGTGAGATTCATGCAGCCTTTTACTGATAAACCGAATATGTTCTACCTGTTACTGACTCCAAAACCCACCCCCAAATCCCCAACCTCACATGGTGTCTTCTTTGTCACTTCTGACCTCTTGCCTGATTTGATTGTTATTGCAATTGGTATTTGTATTTACACAGCGCCTGTGGCCAGGCCATTTAAGCACTGTTGTTCAAAACAATCAGTGTTCTCCTAGGAGTGACAACATAAACAGAAGAGTTTTGCGTGTCTTTCTGATGTTGTCAATGTTATTAGACCCTTCAAGGTCAATTTCAAAGTTTGATGGCATTCTTTTTCCTCCTCCAAATAGCATTTTGAGTTCTTTCATTTGAAGCTTCTCACAGGATTATCGCAGGAATCGCCTGCATCAAGCAACAAAAAAAGGTGGATTTTCATTTCTGAAAACTTCTCAGCCTCTTTGCCTCACAGCACCAAGGCGATATATAAAGGTTTCCGGGAACAGAGGGCACCCCATGTCTCTGTCAAATATTTTTAAAACTTCTGGATGGATTTACCCCAAACCAGTCAAGGAAATTGAGTCAATGCTTTGTGCCCATATTTGGTCCAATGTGCCCAGCGGTTTTCTCACTACGGCTGTTCAAAAGCTGCACTTCTCCTCTATTGGGAAATGAATAGCAGTATGCTGAAAACTGCATTTTTATGTTTTCTTAATAACTTTTTCATTTTTTAATGAATTGTTCCCAACATTTCCAGTTTGAGGGTTTTGGAGGGAGGTTTGACTTGACAATCTTTGTGTTTGGAAAATGTCATCCAAATCCATCAGCAAGTCAAAAGTTATTAGCCTCGTTCAGCCTCTCTGCTGCAAAGCACCAACACAGAAATAAAGATTTTAAGGAGCCGGGGGCACGCCCTTCTTTGTGAATAATTAAAAAGACTGAATGGATTTACCCCAAACCAGTCAGGGAAATTACGTCAATGCTTTGTGCCCAGGTTGTTTCTTATTTGTTCCAGATCTGCCCAAAGGTTTTTGCACCACGACTGTTCAAAAACTGCACTTTTTCCCTTTGGGAAAATGAATGGACTGAAAGGTATTGGCCCTCATTACGACCCTGGCGCTAAGGGGTCTGCGCCAGCGTTAGCTGCGCGGACCCCTTACCGCCAACTACGAGTTCCCGGAGCGCCATGGTCATTTTTCCGCCCGCTTTTTGCGGGCGGAAAAATCCATGGCGCTCTGGGACCTTGGTGTTAATTACGCCACCGTATTTTACGGTGGCGTAATTAACTCCTTCCCCACTCCCATTATACCCTATGGGGCCGAAATGGGAATGGGGAAGGGTAAATGGGTCAATGGGGACTTACCGCCCCGCCGACCTCGGAATGGGGCGGTAAGTCCGCCATCCGCCATGGCGTAAAGGGACTTTGCGCCATGGCCGGAAAGTCCGTCGATGGCGGAAAAAATCCGCCAGGGTCGTAATGAGGGCCATTGTGTTTTGTTTTATTTTTAACATTTTCCTTTTATAACGTATTGTTCCCAAAGTTTGCAGTTTGGAGGTGGAAGGGCGGGGTGCAGTGAAGGAGGGGAGGGGGCTTTGACAAACTTTTCGTTTTGAACATTTCATCCAAATCCATCCAGCAAGTCAAAAGTTATTAGCAATAGAATTACGGGGAAAATTGCTGATTTTTCATTTCTGAAAAGTCTTTCAGACTCTCTTGTGCAAAGCACCATGGGAGATATAGCTATTATATATATGTTTTTTCTTTCTTAATAGCTTTTTCATTTCTTAACAAATCTTTCCCAAAATAGCCAGTAAAACGGGCCCAGTGACAACCTTTGTGTTTGGAAAATATCAGCCAAATCTGTCCTGCAAGTGAGAAGTTATTAGCAATAGAATATTTGTATTTTCTATGGATCAAGCCACTCACCTTAACTATATGCATATATATAAATATATATTTATATATGTATATATATATTATTCTGCCACTTTGGAAAGCTTCATACACCAGTAGTACATGGATGGACACTCCATAACGTCCTGTTCTAGTCATCCTAAACCTCTTATACCTCAATCACAGTATGTACTGCATAAAAGGGGAACCCCCTTGTAGCACTCCTTTCAACCACTTTCTAGATGCTGCTCATTGCCACACTTGACACAGACACCCTCTTGGTTATGTGGCTTCTTTTATTAACACAACTTTTATTTATTCAAATATTATAAAATATTGAAAACACATCACATTTTTCGCTATGTTTATATGATCTGCAATTTTATACCACATTTTGACTCCTCCTCAATATCCTCTCGGCATGTTAATGTAGCGCAGGAGTGGGCGGAGCCTACAATGAGCCTTCAATGATTCCTTATGAGAATTCAGGACAAACATACAGGTCACTTAGTATTTAAGGGGAGCTCAAGGAACTCATAAGGACAAAGGTCACCTGTGCAATGTGAAGGGGCCTATATGTACTTGCTGTTTGATCTGAAGAATGCTGTCAGAAGCTCCCTAAGTCAGTTGAGTGTGGGGGCACGGCTAACCTCCCCAGAAAGGCTTAATTCACAAGGGAATCACAGTTGTCGCGGGGGATTTGGACTATGCCATGCGCTAATAACGTAAGCGAAATCCAAATCCAACGTTGTGTTATTATCATTTCACAGCTCTGAGGTCGTCCAATAGGGCAGACGGTGAGCACATGAACTCCCCCCCCCCCGCGACCCCCTGTACTTGCCCTGTGAAAGGAGGGCTCCCGTGGGAAGCTCAGACTTGTAATCGAAACCTGCCATGAAACCGACATGACGCGGTTGCAATAGTGAGCCCCGCGGGATTGCTGCACTCTCCGCTCATCCTCCTCGCCACTCAGCCTTCACTTTCCCACCAGCCTCTTAATTGCCAACGCTTAATACCGCAGGCCACCATTTGCATGGGCCGATGTGGCTGGAAGCCATCATAAGGGCCTGCTCAATTAATGGATGGCAATCTTCGTTATTAGAAACTATCGGAGGGAGCAGTGCGTAAGAAAGGGTGGGTCACGACAATGGCACCAGGAGTCTAGCTCATTAAAAGGCTGCTGTAGGCATACATGGTTTATGCTGATCTAGACAAGGTGCCATTTTGGCGCTCCAATTTCCCTATCATGGGGTAAGATTGGGTGTCTTTAGAAGCAAAATGGCTCCCCCCTCCGGCTGGTGCCCTATGCAGCTTCTTGGAATTGACTCATTGAAGCACTAGACCTGCATAGATGTACTCCTGGCCTTGTATACTTTATGTATTGGGCCATTTCAATCGACTCTTATCATCTTCAAGATACAGCTCCGGCCCACCCTATTTAAGTCTGAGTGCATTGAAGTCAGGGGGCTTTGAAGCGTTGGTATGACGTGGGTATTCATTGAACATAAGTAGGGCCTGTGACAAACCAGCCAAGGATTGAGTCTATTGACTTCCTCCAGGACAGGCTGCACCTGAAGGCCATTCGATGCAGAACCCAGCAGGAGGCACCCGAAGACATCTAATCGTTCCCCACTGGGCCTGTGGAAGCTATGCCATAAAAAGCTCGGTGGACCATGGAAAAAGCCTTGAACTTAACTCGCTTAACCACCGGAAACCAGTGCAGAGAGTTAAGGATCCCAGAGACTGAAGACAGACGGGCCGCACCAGCGGCCAATCTGGCGGCAGAGTTCTGGAGCACTTGCAACCGTTGGAGAAGAAACGCCAGCTGTGCCAGAAACCAAGCATTACAGTAATCAAGTGAGCCCAAAGTGAGAGAAGAAACTACCACCGGACGAAGAGAAGAAGGGAGATTTTGGAAGACGGTTAAATTGGAAAATAGGGTACGTACCGCTGCGCCGCCATACACATTTTTGTTAATTAAATGGTGTGTAAAAATCATGCGTTTAAGTCTTACTTTAGCTTTGTATGTACTGTTTCACACATGTACATGGAAGAAAATCACCCCCCTTCTATGTATTTTCTCACGAAAGTCTGATAAAGTCGCTCACTAATGCACTCCGCATTGCAAGGGAGGGGAGAGCGCCAAAATGACACAATGCCGGAGACGGCATCAAATCCTTCCCCCGGACTCGAGCCCCTCCGCTCACTCAACATTCCCATTACATGGCATATGATATGGCAGGCGGCTGCCTGACTTGTTCTTTGATGACAACAAGGCATATGCCATGTGTCGCCCCCTAACCACATGCGTGAGTGCAGTTATAGCAATCCATTAGTCACTCCTGCCTGTAACCTTATACCATTGAAGCCTGCACGCTTTTCAAGTTTTAATATGGCCTAGCATTATCTTGTCTGGCTTGAGTTTTATTTTTAATGGGTCCTATCATTCCTGCGTGTGCACAAATAATTGAAAACGATAAACAGCCAGACAATTCATATCCACACACGCAAGGTAACAGCATGGTGCACAATACAAATAGCAAATGCACATTTTATCTACACATTTCAGTTATCAAGCGCCATCTAAAAGTTGAGATTGGATAGTTGGATGGACTCAGGGGCTGTCCAGAGCAATTGCTAGTGGTTATTGAATCAAAGCTTTTCCCTTTATCACTTTTTAATGTTGTAATGTCACCTTTAGGCACAAGGGGCATGCCCGAAGGTGGTTCCTGGGCACACTGTGCCTAGGGTTGAGAGCCACACATCACTGATGACGTTCAGTGAGGCCAAAACATATCAGGGGTTGCTTGTGGTGCCAGGCAGAAGTGACAAAGAGTGGCCCTTTGTGATGGACTCCCCCTTTTCAGTGTTATAAACAGTGATTTGCATATAGCTTTTTCCCTTCTATAGTGGCACTGTGGGCAAAAATACGATGGAATGGAAGCTTCCAAGACACTTGACAGTGGGCGTGACTAATTTCAAACACTTTTTAACATTGCAAGGAAGGCATTGCTGGTCAGGTAACTAATACCCTAACATAGGGAGCATACAGAAGAATGGCTGTGACAAATCAACTTCCGCGGCACCAGTGGTCCAGGGATGAATATCTGTTTCTAAACCATCAATCAGCCCACACCTCTAGTACACCAGAAGGGAGCAAAACAGATTGGAAACACAAGCAAATTATAAACCTCCTTGTTCAATTTTGGTAACCTGGACGGAACGGCAGGCTTATCTCTGCAATGTCATGGATCGTTGGTTAGTTGCAACACAGCAAAAATATGATTATTACCCAATGATAAAAGAGACTATCCTGTCTGGGCAGTATAAAAATATCTACCTTATTATTATTCAACAAACAGTTCTAGCACACTACAAAATGCAACCCACCCTGTAAAGTAATGCAGAGGGCAGACCGTTTTAGGAAGGAAAAGGGATGTACTCTGGATACTGGCAGCAGGGTAGTCAGTGAAGTAATTAATCGCAATAGTTCAAGGATACTTGGTTTCAGCACAAAGGGAGCAATGGGTCGTAGAATGTCACTAGGGGCCTTCAGAGAAGGACTAGGAAGACAGAACCACCATGTCCCTTGTGCTTGTAGAAGTTCTTGGTGTTTGACAGGGTTGAGTCTGTTTCAGGGCGCTATGCAGCTTGTGGGACAGAGTTCAAGATGGGAAACAGCTGCAAGTATCAGGTAGTAGGCAGTTGGGCAAGCGAGGCTGGATGGAAAGCTGCAGGCTGGTCTACATGGCAGCTGTGGGTCAGGCGTCTCAGTGCTGGTTGGTGGGTCTGAAGCACTGGTTCAGGCGTTTCGGATAACGTTAGCGACTGCGACGTGACAACAGACCGTGGCGCAGTCGGTTGCAGCTCGAGTGGCTCGACTGATTCAAAAATGTGCTTTAAGGCAGATACTGGTTGATGATTGTCAATGCACGCCTCATAGCCTCTTCACTGGTCTTGTATCATCCTTCAAGGTGGATGGCCCAAAGATGAGCAGAGTGTTGCCTTGTCTGTAGTTTGGTTCAGAGACTCTCTGGCACTTCCCAACTAGGAAGCTTGCTGCAGAGTCTAGCAGGGCACGATGTGTGTTCGCTGGGTACCAGTTCTGGAGCTGCTGAAGGGTCTTCTGGGTTCAGTATCTCCATCTGTATCCAGTGAGATGTTTCCTCTTGGAGTTTGTGTCCTTCCTTCACTGGCAGAAGATGTACCTTTAGCCAGGGTCCAATGCAGAGTTTATCTTGTTACTCCTTGCAAAGTCTTCAGATGATCTCCCCAAAGAGGGGTCCAGCCCTCTTTGAAAGCCAAATGGTCCACAGTGATTGGTGTAGGCTAAGTCTACCTTAATAAACCAATCCTGGGTCCCCACCAACAATCTCCTGTATGCATGAGGTCATGAACACAGTGCTTTGCAACAGAAAAGGTAAAGGGGTGAAAACATTTAACACTAAGTCCCACCCACGTTTGTATTTTTTTGGAATGTGTATTGCACAGAGAACGGACCAAACCATACAATAGCGCTGATGGAAACATAATTCAAACAAAACATAGTTAGACCCAAGTATAGAATCGCCAGGATATGAAAAGAACCTTATCTAAACAAGAACGTTTTCAATGTTCTGCAGAATTGGTACAATGACCTGATGGTCCTCAACTCTAATGTTAAGGAGTTCCACAAATTTGGATCAAATACCGAGAATCCTCTAGCTCCCTGGGATTTGTATTCTGAATAGGGTATCGATAGAAGAAGAGCATCACTGGAACGCAGCTGTCTAATGGTCTGATATGAATGAATCTGGTCCCTCAAATATTGAGGGGCAGTACCATTAACACATTTAAAGATAAGGCAAGCTGCCTTGAATCTAATGCGATACTCGATCAGCAACCAGTGCAAATCACAGCGGAAGGATGACACATGGGAAGTTCTTCCCAACTTAAAGATCATCCTAACCTCTGCGTTTTGTGCTTTTTGGAATCTGGAACTTTGATTAGCTGGAATTCCTAACAGCTGACTGTTACAGTAGTCCAAATGAGCACTAGTCAAAGCACCAACCACGGTAGCATGACCTTCTGTAGGAATGTATGGGAGAGCTTGGCGTAGGAGTCTCAGAGCAAAATGCACTGCCTGGACCGTGGCTCCCACTTGACCTTCACTGCCAGGATCCTCTTGCCAAATACAGCCCAGATTCTTTACCCTAGATACAAATGTTAAGGTCTTTCCCAAAAGAGTTGGGTTGAGGCATTTCTTAGCTGCTGTCAGCAGATGTCTTGGACCGAACAAAATCAGTTTGGTCTTAGCTGCATTGAGCTGTATTTGGTTTTTAGACATCCATCTGATAGCTTCTTCCAGGCACTGTTCCAACCTATTAAATGCCTCGTCAAAGTTGACCACCCTGAGAATCTTCCTGTCTGTTGTGGATCAAAGGGTCTCTCTAGTTAACAGAGCTCTCTGTGGTTACTGATTAAAGCAGCAGGTCTCCCTTGAAGCTGCAGCGAGAACAGACTTTCTGTCTGCATCAATCCACATACTCATACTTTCTGAATGGGGTCACCCTGCGGGGGTTGCCCACTGTAAACACATAGTCCCAGGCATGGCAGGCCACTGCCCTTGATACTGAGAGGCAGGAGCTGGCTTCAGGTTGACACAGTGCATATCAAAGGTTGGTGGGGTTATCTTGTCTTTTGTTTAGCCTCTGCAGCCAGGCCCTGTGTGGGCCTGTTTGAAGTATTCTCTATTAGTATGTTAATGATCTTAATTGCTGCAAATATCTGCAGTGCTTACACAAAAGGACAGGGCGGATCCATGGACCCTTTCATAGTTTATTAGGCTGGCCATGGCAGGAGGAAGGTTCCCCCCATTCCTTTCTGGGATACATTGTGTACTCCACCTGTTACATCACAACTAAATATGACAGGGAGGACTGCACCTCTAGGCTGTGTCCACCCAGAGTACACACAGAGTGCACAGGTGTATGTCGTGCGGTGAGCATAGGGAAATGCCTGCGGACTAGCTCCACACATTTTCCAGTGGTTGACCTATAATCATTCAATTTCATATAAAATTTCAAAAAAAGCCCAGGTGAGCGCACACCCACCGTGTGGATGGTCTAATTCCTCACAATGGCTGTGTGTAATGTAGCTTTTCCTGTAAAGTGGTAAACAGCATCTTGGCATCGGTATATGGTACAGTCATGTCACTCCTGATGCATTGCATTGAAAAAAATGCAAATGTGCATCCCTGTTCAGATGTACTAGAGAAGGGCAATGCAGGTCTTTGTGGAAACGAGGCCTGTTTTTAATATCGTCGCGCAGTGAAAAGAGCACATTTCATAAATAAAAAAAAACCACAACATATTTGCAGGCTAAATCGCTAGAGAGAAACAGAAAGCACTAAATAAGCCGTGTAACAGATATTAGCATATGAATATTTTATAATTGAGGATATCCCCTAGAGGTGCACGCAATGTTTACCATGTCCCGCTTTTTAAACCACATTCCCCTCTAAAGTCTCACCTCCCCAATCTACTCATAACTTAACCGTCTGTTACAGAATAGTCATCTTACTTTTATATGTAAATTCCCTTGGGGGGGGAGGGGAGAAGATGACTGTTTCAGCGTTTCTCTTTGTCACGTGTTATGAAGCAATACCAGACCCCTGTATTCCCCATTTCTGGCCCCTACTAGAACTAGGGTCTGCTGTTACAATAACTTTGAGCAGGGACGGCGTCAGGACCTTTCAATGTTTTCATTTGAAATGTGCCCCGAGCCTCAGAAAGGGTCCCCATTTTGACAGTGTTATGGCACAGCAACCTCATCTTTGAATTAGGACATTAAATGCGTGCTTTGCAGCACGCAGGTTACTGGCTGCCATTGCTTGCTGGAGCCTTCAGGCCATCATCTCGGCCCCTCCTAGTATCCAGCATCGTTCTAGCCCCTCGTTGCCTTTTTACTCCAGGTTCATTTCCATCACCACTCTTTGCCAACAATGCGCTGCACAACTTTTCAGTGGGCATTCACTGTTTCAGCTCCCTGTGGCTGTCTTGTCGAATCAGCAGCTTTTAACACCTTGCCGCTTTCCTCTGTCTCCATTATAATTTAAGCACCCCAGGTTTCCTCAGACTATTTGTCCCAGCAGTAGCTAGGGTTCCCACAAACATCATGCGGAAGTGGGCCCCCAAGAGTCCTGACACATAGTCAGCCGACCCTGACCTTGAGTCACACAAATTGCGCTCCCACCGCTTTCATTGGCTTTCTTGAACGGAGGTAGGTGCTCATCAAAAACGGGGCCTCTGGCTCCCCTCAGGGGGTGAAGGATGCAAGCTCGTGTGGTTTGCATTCTTGTGAACTCGGCAGTGCACGTGGTGTTCCTGTGCACTCTGAAGTGCACGAAGGGAGCCTCAGCACCCTGGTGCCAATTGCGCCTGCAGGGAGGGGGCTGGGGTGGCACGTGCTACTCCTGAAATCTGATTGGCCACCCCAGGTGCCACCCCATTATCCTAAACCATGATCATTATGTGTGTGCGCGCGCTCATACTTCATGCCACCTGTGCTTAAGTCAGGGCCCCTCTTGGGCCACCCCAGTCAAAAGAGTCTGGACACGCCACTGCCTGGTGCATTCCTGACTTCGATTCCTGCAGGGCTGTACAAGTCCAGGCTACAAGAGCTAAATCCACACCACGTTTTCAGAGTATCCACTCACATTTGTTATTCACTGGGCCTGTGCTGCCGTGGGCCGGCCAAGGCTCTCCCAACGACTCCCTCTTGACTAATAACCGAAATGGATCCATAAATAAAATATTGAATGCATTTTCATGGTACATATCATAGGTCTTTTGACTCCTCGGGAGGAAACCGATTTGCGCAACATGTTCTCTCTTTCCTCACGTTGGCATTCATAAATGACGACAATGTACTTTTGGTGCAGCCGGGATCCCTGCCACACCGGGGATATCCCGTGGCTACTCTCCCCCGCACAGGACTAAAAGCCTGGACACATCGAAGGCCATTTTGCAAAAAGTGTTAGTGGCCTGCAGACAGCCTCCAGCATCAGCAATTATGCGCTTTTGGGTCTCCTGCATGCAGTTTCCAGTTCCACAAAGCAGAGTGCAAAAGCAAGGAGTACAACCAGGCCAAGCCGCCTTTACTGTTTGGTTTTAATGCTGTGCATAGATTGGAAGAGTGCCCCTGAAGCCAGGCCGGGGGCATATACGATGGCTTCCTATGGAATCCGCCTGTTTTGCTTAGATCGAATTGGATGCCCTAGGAATTCATACGTTGTATGGCTGCATGAAAATCTCATGCAGGCGTAAAATGAGTTGCACTGTGAATCCGGAGGAGGAAAGCATGGCGGAACCATTAACTCCGCCCCGCGCCCCTTCTGTGTTCTCAAAGGGATTCAAAATGGCTTCCAGCAGTAAGGCAAGGTGTAAACGAGCCAGGTGGAAATATGTTACAACTTCCTTTCCCGCCTTGGCTTACCATCCAGTCCATTATAATATTATGAAAGGACCCCCATTATCACACTCTTCCCAGACGCTGGAAGACTTTCCCTTGGGAAACGTTTCAAGAACTCAAAATAGTACTGTTTTAAAGCACTTATGAAATATTTAATCAGTCTAAATATATAAGATTTCATAGACAGGGACGTTATTGATTGTTACCCACCATGTTTTAGTTTGGCCTATTAGGTGACAACTGTTCCACCCATAAACTAGTACCTTGAAGTACAGGAAGGAGGGAGATGACATGCGAGGAGGGACATACAGCTTGTGGGTGTTCTTTGGTCATTTACCTACTCAATGATGGTGGATGGCCATGCTAATGCCTATGACCATCCCCACCCTTCTACCTGCCCTTCTCCAACCAAAACCCATACTCAAGGGATCTCTTTGAGGTGGCGATATCAAGCAGCAACATCAAACGCTGCCATGTCAGTATTATTTTTAAGCAGTCTTCTAAGAGTTAATGGCTTAATTGCAGCGGTTAGCAAGCTACTAGTGTAATAATAATAATGTCTTACACAAGTGTGGCTTCAGCAACTAGTTTTATATTGTTTCCGTGCACTAAAGTCCTGTTAAAAACTTACATTGGCAAAGCCAACAGTTGTGACTTGTGTACAGGTATTAAATAGGCATTTGTGTGAATGTTCTGGCTACCACAATTTGCTATCCTGGTGCTGATCTGTGTTGAATGGATTTTACTCATGGCATTGGCACCGTAATAAAATCTGTAAATACTAGCTGTACCTGGCGTAACACACATCGTTCTAGCATATCTTAAAGGTCAATATTGGTCAGTAAATCATAGGGTCACTTCAGTCCTCCTTCTTAAATATTGGAAATGACCGCCTATTGCTTCCAGGAAGGGGACGTAGGTCGCTGTGACTTATTAATGGTCATTGAAAAGGCTAAACATATCAAATGGAATGAGAGGAATAAACGATATAAGAACAGTATCTAAGCTGAATCGATCACACAGGTCTCTATGATCTGTCTTTGTAGATGAGTAATTGTCAACCTTGTTCCATTGCAGAGTCCCTGGGATGGCATAAGATTGCGGAGTAGCATAATTACAGCACCTACTTTCAGTTTTAGCTCGTGAGGAGGCCTTCGTCCTACGGCATTTTGCTTTTTAAAGACTGAAATGATGATAATTAACTGTTCATTGACACTAGAACCCCTGTGGCCTGTGTGAAGAGAAGTGGAGGTGGAAAGAAGGAACTTCCGGATGTTGCGACAGTGGAAGGTGAAGGTGATCGCTTAGAACCGTGGACATTCTGTTTGCTGAAATGGTAGCTGTTGTTGAAGTGGGTGCACGTTGCCATTTGGACAGCAGAGGGAAACCTAACACTGATAAATTGCATCAGCTGAATACAGAAACATACCTAAGCATTTTTCCTATATAGATACTTCCCTATGTGGGGTATACAAATGTTATCATCATTCTGTTTTGTCCCCAGTCCATGTTCCAATGCAGGACTTTAAGTGAGCCCAGAACTGCCAGGGATCTGGCCCCAGTGAAGCTTATAATTCCCAGGGGTCATGACCATGGGAAGATTACCCTCTCCCGTCACCAGCAGACTCCCTCTCCCCTTCTGAGAAGCTGTTGCCTCTCCCACAGCAGGGATGAGCCGTCAATGTTTGAAGGCATGGAAACACACAAGAAACACAAAAGAAGCAATTGGATACATTAATACCGCCAAGAAAACTTGTTTTGTGAAAACTTACCTTTTCACCCTTCTAAGAAAAGGAGTTCACCAATCTTCTTTTTTTCTTGTATTGGCGAGTGTTGGAATCTCTGGTTATAAGGTCTTAATGGCTGATGTTCCTTGTTCTTACACGGTGTCATGAAGTGGTGGTGGTTTTTGAAAGGGTTTAGCCAATTAATATGGTTTCCCTGTTACATCGGGTGCTAACCACACTTGATGTACCTATTTGATTATGATGATAGAGGGTGCTTAGTGCCCCTCTCTGCACTCCGCTTATTTATTTAGTGGATGTGTATAGACTCAGGTGACACAATTATGAACTTACTCCGGCTGAGTGTGTCCCTGTTTTCAATCATAGGTGAGCTTTTGATGTTGTCGACACATCTGTGCTTCTATATACCTTTCCTTGAAGGTTCCAGACCTACTTTCCCCTGATGAATTTCCGCCTAATGAACGATGTACGGAAAGAAACACGTTGGGTTGGGGAACATAAATATGTTGTATAAGGAATAATGCAACAAACAGCGAAATACTTTGATTTGACTATAAAACCTGTTTCTGTTTTGCTGCAGTTTTATATTGTTTTAAAAGCGATAGGACATTCACTTGTATTTTAGAGTGTCGTCTCTTTTTTAGACTGTGGTGTTAGTAGTATGTTACAGAATAGTGAACTGAGAATGTTTAGTTGTTTGTGTATGAGTCAGGTATGTTTGGAGTGTGTCTTCAGGGATTGTTATATGGTTATGTGTATGTACTGATGGAATCATAACCCATCCTAGCACTTTACAGGATTTGTGTTACGTACTGTAATCTTGTGATACATTGATGATTCTTAGAATTGTACCTGTGATTTTCGAAAATGTATGAATTAATAAAGATTTTATTATGAATTGTAATTGGGAGTGATGTGAATTTAATTGTTTCACACAACATGTCATGTGTCCTGGTATTCTAACCAACAATACCTTATAGTATGTTGTTGTGAGGTATCGGTTGTACAGAAGTGTGCGCATATCCTGAGCTTACCAATGGAAACACTGGTGTTGTGATCTTTTTTCGTTTAGGTATATATTTTGGTTCGGTCCAGGACAGATCACAACACAGAGATATACCTGGTATCCCGTTACTCTTGTTTTTTTTACTGGGGTCTGGGGTGACCAGACGTCCTGGTTTTGTTTGGACTCTCCTGGAATTGGACCCTCTCTCTCAACGTCCAGAGAGTTTAAAAAAAAAAAAAAAATCATGTCCCATGTTGTGGGGAAAGGGAGGTTAATTACTTCACCTGCAACAATTATAAACTGAATTTACATCATAACACTATCATAATTTTGTCACCACAGGATGGGCTCAAACCCTCAACCTTTAAGGTACCAGCAAAACGCATTACCTGATTATGCCACAGAGATGGGCTAGGAAACGAATGAACAGTAAGGCCTGTAATATCAATCAGAGCAAAAGCTCCTTTTTAATTAACATGCTAACATTCCCACCCAAAATGCACAATTTATATTATCTATTACGTATTAGCACCCGGCACGGGGGAGGCAGCCAATGAGGAGGCAAGGGACGCTGGCTGAATCTCCCGATGTAAGCCCATGTTCCAAGCTGAATGATGGTTGCTTCCCAGCCTAGCCGTCTCCCCCCCACCATCCCATCCCTTTTTTTTCTCCCCTGCCCAACTTACCTGATTGCAGAGGTGGCAAATGCTGCTGCTACTGCTTCCACTCCTGGTCAGTTGTGGCCGCCATGGAAATGGAAGAGGGGCTCTGTATGGATTTTTACCTGCAAGTTACATGGAACTGCGTAGCCAACACATAAACAACTGTTAGAAATTCTGACCTGCTGGATAGATGTGAACTCGGAAGAAAGCAGCTTAACTTTCTGGAATTCGTAATTGGCTTTGTAAACTGCAATTACCTATTTTGATTTTATGTCGTTTACACATTTCTGGAGACTGCCCCTGGGTGGTAGTGGTGCACGGTATAAGCCAGCATAACATAACATTTAATTTTTTTTTTTTTAATTGAACACCTGATTTGACAGCTACCTCCCTTCTCATATTGAAAAGGAAAGTGTGTCACTTTTTCCTTATTGAAAGGCTCCATCAAGATGAGCTGTGCAGTCCCCCACGGACCGACCTTAGCACTTGTTTTTATCTATGCATATCTTGTAGGCCTTTGGTAACAATATTTTGTCCTCTGGCATTTATTATCCTAAATAACAAAACCACATGAATCGCAGATACATTCACATCTGCAATCATCAGATCCCAATGCACAAAACATTCGTTTCACTGACTGCATGTGAGCCACTGGCCTCATGTGATCCATAAAAACCAGCGAAAAACATGATGTCCGACATTATAGGAAATTTCCAACCGAAGTATTACACAAGTGCTTGACGACCACATAAAGCATTTTCCCAACACATGCAAAAGTTGTGAAACAGGTGGGAGTCTTTGCAGACTCAGGGCCCGATTCTGAGGTGCATGCAAAAATAGAAAAGCGCTGTTCCATGGACAAGCAACACTTTTCACAAAAGCACCATATTCTGTTAAACAAAAAATGTGGCGGCCAGGCATCAAGTCCTTGGCTTTTGCATGTACCTGATTTACGGCCTGCTAAGGTCCCTAGTGACCATCAATAGTTCGGGGGCAGTCACTGTGAGGGAGGGCATTGCATAGCCATCCTTTTGCATGTTGTAAAAAATAATTTATACTAAGGCACCTGTGAGGTGTCGTTAACATTTTTACATACGTTTTTCCTTTGAAAGCTGTGCTTATCCTGGATGGCAACACCACTCTTCTAAACAAGACTTTAGGAAATGAGAAAAGGGGCAAATATTTTAGAAATCCTCATAGTGACACTGATGGCACATTGCTCACACAAGAAAAGATTTTCGGAGCTTTGCACATTTCCCCCCTAATCATTGGAGGGGAGAATGTCGGGTTTCCATGCCAGGTTTTGCCACAGCTCTGAATCGGGCCCTCAGACTTGTCGCTGACTCCACATGTGGTGAATGCAGTAAAGCTTTCTACTACTTAAGGTCCCTGAAACGCCGCTTCTCACATGAGGACATGGTATCATGGAATATTATCCCCACCAACAATGTCCCAATGTATATAGTCCTCGGGAAACGGCATAGGCAACATTATTGATGGGGTTAATATTAGGTGTAAATGGGAGCGGGGGTTCCGGGAGTGTCCCCTGCTCCCTTAAAACAAATATTGGGGTTGCCGGGGTGTCCCTCGCAGGTTCCATGGGGCAATATCAGTGCAAAAAAACGGGGCCCTTCTAGAATGGCGACATTTTTGGGCCAATATTAACACATGGAACCGAGGACATCTGTATGAAAATGTGTTCTAAATCGATTGTGCCAAGTGCATTCTCAAGTACGGAAAAGTGGTCTATCCTTCACTTGGGGTTATTCACAAAAGTGATTCTTCCTTTGCACGGGAGAATCTTCCCACCTGCACACATTGTGGTGTCGAGGCATGCCGCAGGAGCGGTTGCTGCACACCAGTGTACATCCCTAATTCAGGGAAGAGTTTTCTCTAGGGTGCCACAGCTCCTCTGGCTTTTTACTCTGTGTCTGGCTTCCCCTGTCTCAGGGCAGGCCATGTGAAACCTGCAACGTAGACAGTGGCCTGCCTGAGCCATGCCTGCATTTCTCAGCCCTTGATTGAAACCCTCATGCAAAGCATTGGCATTTCTATCATTCTTTGACATTTCTCATTTCTACCCCTAAACATTAGCACTTTTTTTGACAACCTTGTTGCACTGACTTTTGTGGCCTAACTGTTTTAGATACACAGTGGCCTCATGTACTATACCTGGCAGTGCTTCATCAGATAGTTTTTTAGATAGATATATATTTTTTTCTAGAATCTTTTTGATGTAAATTATGTATTTGTAGGCATTTTAGAAAATGTTATAGTGTGGATTAAATACAATTATTTTTACTGTGATTTTTGTACAAATTGAATAAAATATGTGAATTTGACTTTTGACCTGTCCATGTCTCTTATCGCCCATTCACCCTACTGAGTCTGTTAATGTTTTGAATTTCTGTACTTATCCGTGTGACCCCACTCCTCTTTTCTGGAATACAAACAAGTCACTGACTGCGATAGGTGCTTTGAGGCCCATCGCAGCCAGTTCACTCCCTACACCCAGGGTGCCAATGCATATGTGAGTGTCGGCCACGCGGCAAATATTTAGCCATGCTTGGAAGGGATTGCTTCGGATCCATTGAGCCTGCAGCCTGGCTTTCCTCATGGCCACAAGTTCCAACTGTAAATCAGGAAACTTGCATCAAGAGCGACCGAAACATTTTACCCTTTGAATTCTGCGCCTGCTGCATATTTCTGCGATGTATTTGCATTTGTATTTTATTTATTTATTTATATATTTGTATTCTATTTATTTATATAGTGCACCAGGCCCAAGGGCATCCGGGCGCATATCTTGGCATAGTAAGGAACAGCACAGTAATAGTTACAGTTAAGATAAACAAAACACAGTGTACAGGAAATACAAAATATTAAAATAACAGTGTAAGGTGAGCGCTATATATAGTAGCATTATACATAGTATACAATATGATGTGCAGCGATATCTACAGTTAGCATGAACATAAATACAGACGCTGAGCAGGCAGTGAACCGAAAATGTCCTAAAGTGGAATTAGGCTTGTCTAGTGGATAACCACAGTTTGGTTTTTTGTTTGAAGAGGATTGGAGAATGTTCGGATCTGATAGTTAATGGAATCAAATTCCATAATTTGGAAGCGAGGACTGGGAAGCTCGCTCCCCCCGCTTTCTGCAGTTTGTATCTAGGGATGGTCAGGCAATGTGCTTGAGCCGATCTGAGTAGCCGGGTAGACGAGTAGTGAGAGAAATGGGAGGCAAGGTAGGTGGGGGCTTGATTGTTCAGACATTTATGTGTGAGGGTAAGAGATTTCAGAGAAATTCTTTGTGTTACTGAGAGCCACTGTAGGCTTCTCCTTGTTTCAGAGATGTGTGAGGATCTGGCGATGTTGAGGGCAGCTCTAATGGCGTTATTTTGGGTAACCTGTAGTTTGTTGAGGTTACGTTGGTTGGTCCCTAGATATAAGGCATTACAGTAGTCCAGTTTGGACATAACCAATGTCTTGGCCAAGATAGTACAATTCTGTGTGGTTAGGAAGAGGCGGTATGCTGTGATAAGCTTACACGTGTAAGCAGATGCTGAGACAACTGCATTTGTTTGTCTATTAAGTGATAAAGTGGAGTCGAGGTAGATTCCTAGTGTTTTGGTGTCAGTGGAAACTTTGATAGAGTTACCATCAATGTTGAAGGTTTTGAAGGAAGGGTCGAGTCTATTCAATCGGTATTGGGAGCCCAGGATGAGGAGCTCTTATTGTCATCGTTAAGACAGAGCTCATGCTGGGCCATCGAAGCTTGGATGACTTAATAGATGTCGTTCAGGGCTTTAGAGTCCACTATGTAGTCACCTTTGATTGAAATGAGTATCTGGGTGTCATCAGCGTAGTTGGTGTAGGTGACACCCAGATAATCAAGAACATCAAACATAGGTTTAGTAAAAAACGTTACAGAACGTTGGTGAAACGCATGAACCTTGAGGCACCCCGCAGAGCACCGGTGTAGGCTCCGCTGAGGCGGTAGGCGAGAATACCCTCATCTGTCTGTTATCCAGGAAGGAACTGATCCATTTGGTGGCTTTTACAGAGAAGTGGGCCGCTGATTTCAAGTGGCGATAAAGGATTTGATGGTTGACCAGATCAAAAGCTGCCGATAAATCAAGGAGTAATAATAAGGCCATTTTACCATTGTCTTTTAGAGCCTCAATTTGAGTTTTAAGATATAGTGCTTTTAAGAAGATTGTTGTTTTCTAGATACTTCTGAATCTGTAAATACACTGCCCTGTCCAAGATTTTCAATAAGAATGGGACCGTGGTGATCAGCCTGTAATTGGTGGGAATACTAGGGTCCAGCGAAGGTTTTTTTAGCAGTGGGATGACCCATGCGTCCTTGAGGTTATCAGGAACAATGCCCGAGTGGAATGAGGAACTGATAAAGGCGGCGATGAAAGGGGCAAGTTCATGTGCAGATTCCTTGATGATGGCGGCAGGACAAGAGTCACCCTGACAGTTGGACAGTTTCAGTTTACTAATGATGCTGTCTACCTCAGTGATGGTAAGAGGAGCAAAGCTAAAAGGAGTATGCGTGAATATGGGGCTTTTGGGTTTATTAGTCATGAATTTAGTTTGAAAGGAGGTTTGAAGGCAGTTTTGCTTCGCATTGACACTGTAAAGTGGATATTTTGGTGAGGAGAGCTTTTTGAATATTATCGCACCATATGCTGCCCTTATTACGAATATCGGGGATGGAGGAGGGGGATTCTAATGCTTTAAGATTTTTAAATTGCTCCTTCGTATTGATTTTGCTTGTGAGATACGTTGGTTGTACGTCTCTTTTTTAGATTGTACAATTGCTTCCTTGTAGTTGAGTGTTGCTATGATGAGGTTGTCTTTATTAGCCTCGCAAGGATGGCTTTTCCAGAGTGCTTCAGCAATCCGTTCTTCTTTACGTAGTGTTCTAAGATGTGGAGTGTACCAGGAATTGAGATGGGCACGCTGTTTGGGTTTGCTAGTTTTGAGAGGTGCTATGGTGTTAATAGCTTTGAGCAAAGTTTGGTTGAAGATGTTCACTAAGACCGTTGGGTCATCATGTGAGAATGCACGATTATTAAGTATTGGCAAGATGAGAGGGAGAGGTTAGTCCGTGGTAATGTCCTTTTTGTTTCTTGTAGGGCCCACAGAGTGCAGACAGTGGTGCAGTAGTGAGTCAATGGTGCACACAGTCTGCTTTTGATCCTACCAAATGGCTCACAATTTGGTGCAGTATCTGATACATTTACTGGTTACCAGTGATATTCGCAATTACACATGTGTTGGTGTACTTTCACAGGAAGACATTTGAATCTGGGTCTAGTCCAGCAGCTTTCCGGTCCTAGCCCCACAGACCTTGAATTCCCTCCCAGTAGCATTGAGAAATGAACCTTCTCACCCAGATTCAAAAAATCCCTCAAGACGTGGCTATTCAACAAATACTAATACAAGATGTCATACCCTTAACTTATTGCTTCCAGCATTCCCTCCTACCTTCAGTCCTACCATTGCACACACCCACAACAGTCCTTCATGCCTGTTACCTCACTTGCATTAACTAGAGATGATGGTTAGTTCTTAGTTTTTATATACCATGTCCTATGTGTCACGTTGTGCTCCTTCCTCCTGTTGTAACCAGAGATATCAAGCCTTCTGTAACTACGCTGTGATACCTAAGTACTTTGGCATATAACAAATGCAATAAATAAATAAATAGCCCATTCCACATTCTGCAAGTCTGTCCCCGCTTTTCTCAATTAAAGAGCTACTGCTTCCTGAGAGCAGGCGGACGTTGCGGTCAGCATCAAGGGAGCCAACGTGGGGACACCCTCTATCTCTCAATGTTGGGCTCTCACCCCTTGACCACGAGCAGCCAGACCCCCCGCCACGACGCCCAGATCTGGCTATGTATCAGCCTTTCGGACTGCTTCTCCTGGTTCTCGGGCTGCCTGCTCCTTGACCACTGAGGAGAGACCCACAAGAGGAGGCCATAGAAGTGGACACAGCAAGCAGACACTGCGGCAACGGCATGGTATGACTCCGCCCCTGAGACTGCTGCTGCAGAGCACCGCCCCAACCACTTGCCTCCGATCCACACACCCCACAGATGTGTAGGTTTTCCTGACTGGCAGCTCGAAAAACCTGAGATTGGTGGTGGGGGGATGTATCACCCCAACAGATCACGGAGTATAGCACATGGGGCAACAAGCTGATCTTGGAAGCAAGACCACGCAGAGCCACAGAGGTTTGAATACCAGATCCACGCTTAGAAACCGAACTGAGGTATGGTATTAGGTGCGTTATAAAAAAAACAATTAAATAAATAAATGAGATACAGCGAATGACAGACAACCCTGTTTGTGGGAGCCTGCAAGGCCACCTCTTATGAGAGTGTGGGACAGTGGGCCACCTCTTGTTGGAGCATGGGAAGGCCACATCTTGCTTGAACGCTCCAGGCCACCTGCTATGGAAGTGTGGAAGGCCACCTCTTCTGTGAGAAAGGGAGTTTTGCCCCTTCTAAAAAGCAGGATACCACCGCCTATGGGAGAATGTGTGGCCACTCGTTGTGGGACCAGAGGCGGCAACCTATTGTGGGACCAAGAGAGGGCACCACTTTTGGGAGCACGGCACACCTCTTCTTGTGGCATCACAAGTACAGTACGCCACCATTTTGAGTTGTGGAAGGCTATTTGACTTATTTTGCTGCGCAGTCCACCCAACACCACGTCAGGGCGTTTTGGACTCCCACTTGTCCTGGGAGGATAGCTCAGTGGCAACGTACTCGTCTTGGTAACAAGACGACCCGGTTCGATCCCCGGGTCTGCAATTAGAAACCTCTCGGTATTAAACGCGTTATAAATATGCAACTAAAACATATTCTGGTAACAGCGCCACGATGCCCCCGGGCTGTGTGAGCTCTTTAAAACAAGCTACTGTAATTTATTTGTTGCGTGACATTATGAAACCTTCCCCCATTTAAACCTGTAGGTGTCAATAGTTTATTGTTGCGCAGAGAAATTGTCTGCTTTTAAACTGCACATATTCCAGTTCCTCTCCAGCGCCTAGAAGCACTGCCTCAAATGCATCTTATCGACTTTGAATAATGTTGACACCAAGGCTCAGACCTGGGTGCGATCCACCCACTAGACCACAACCCTCCAGATATCAGTTCTTCCACACGCCTAACATGTGCCAGTGGGTAGCAAGCGCCCCCCTGCCCCCGCTGCAGCCGTGTAAAACGCCATCTATCACCAGTGTATTATTCTATGCTGGAATGCTCAGTTAAGACGTGACTGAAGCAAAAATCAATGGCATTGATTAGAGGTTCTTTTAATCATATCATCCCTTGTACTCTGGCCCTCTTGGACCAGAAAATCGTTCCAGACCGGGCTAATGCGTAATTGGATTTCGCGAAGATTCAGAAAAAGTGGCGTGATCACGGCAGCGTCGCCTGCGGGTTAACTCTTTCTTTGACTACACTCATGCAACCGTCCTCCCAAGTGTGAGTCCTCGTGCTAAGTCAGAGGCTGGCTAGTGCTGCATGAAAGAGGACGAGATTAACAGAAGCCTACTCAGGATGGTCTAACAAGTGGGCCCTGAAGCCAATGTTGCTTGGCCCAACACAGTGACATTAACATCTATCAACGGTGACACAGTGCTGCTGAGTGGGCATTTACAGATTTTGGGTGGGCCTTGCCCGCTCAGGCCCTACCCTGTCAACGTCTCTGGTGAGATACAGGGCCTCTTTACAAGTTTTGCCATGTGGTATAAACAAAATGGCAGTAAATCCATTAAAACCTTTTGCTGGAGGTACCGTATTTGTCGCCGTTTTTACCACTTCAACTTTCAAGACTGGAGGTGAAGTGGAGGAGTTATAGACGTCTTATATCTGGAGGTAAGTCCTCCAGTAACATAGCTGGAGGTAAATCCTCTACTTTTCCTCCAAAAACTGGATAATTTACTGTGGGGAGAGGTGTGGAAAGTTTACCATTCACTGTAAATCAGCACAATGCCCAGACTCCTTTGGACTCCAAGAATATGGACTAACTCCACCATACCTGCAGTTCTAAATGGGGGTAAATCAGCCAGTCCTAGTGGTAATTATTGTATCGGAGCATGCCGCTAATTCTTCTGGAATTACTGCCAAACCCATAATGAGGCAGAGTTAGGAGGGTATCAGTAATAATGTCCCCATACAAAATGTCCCCAGGAAAAGCCATTGGTGATATTATGTATGGGGATGGGTTGCAGGGATGTCTGCTGCTCCCCCTGTCCAGGGGGATGTCGCCCGCATGTTCAATGTAATAATGCCTCTGCAAAAAACGGTGACTTTTTGGTCAGGATACATTTTTGCGGGGACATAATTACATGGAACTGTTAGGAGCTAGTAAGGAAGCATGTGCTCGGTACTCTGATATGCGCCCCGTGTAGCGCGCTTTGGGAAAACGGGGATCGTGAGTATGAACGTAGAGTTTCCTAATGACTGGGGAACATACTTTGGCACATGTGACATATGCACCACTCGGTAGAATACCCGTGTCATACTGTAGCTTTTATCAGGGTATTCTGGGGCTAGATGAGTACCTGGGGTAAAATGTACAGAGATGCCTGGGCAAAGAAGCCACAACACGTCCAGGATTGCACAAGCGCACTCTCGATCCCCTCCTGTATTCCACATTATTTGGTGTACTAACAAACACTTCTCCAAATCTGCCATGTAACACAACCCAATGATCACAGCATTAAGGGATGTACCCACCTTCTCCCTTTTGCAGGAATATGGATCACCTAAGAGGACTGAGATGGCCCCATGATATCACAAAGCATCCTTTTCTCCCGTGGTATCCCTCCTCCCTTTGTAGCTTCTACCTCCTGCTTTCCCATCGTCAGATCTTCTTTTGCTCACTTCCTTCCAGCAGAATAAGGCCAGGATACCCCTGGCCAGGCACAGTACACCCCTCCCCGAAGCACTCTTAAAGGTCTACCATGGTGATGTGGTGCAGTATTAAAGCATATTAACATAATGTACAGTGAACTGTTTTTCTTTGAAGCGAAGGGGAAAGGCTACCATTCTGCTATTCCTATGTAAATCCCAGGGCTCATATTTCCATGTGTAAAAAAACAGTGGTAGTTTGTGCATTTTTTAATTGGAGGGTTGTAAATATTTGCTACAAATATGCGAGAGAGCGATTGTGCATAGCACAGGAGCCCTAACCAACCAAAGGGGTTCAGGAGGGGGGTTCTCCCCCTGAGAAAATTGTTTGAGTAATGAGTTAAAATGCTGCATTGCAGAGCACAATTTCTGCGAAAAACTGCGTAAAAAGTGAGATTGTTTGCAATTGGGTTTGTTCAGCAATTCATGAAGAAATCTAATAGGTGCAAGTCACCAGCAGTGCACAGGAGTATTTCCCAACTCATTTTCATGATGCCTATCCCCTCAATATCTCCCAGTGTAAAAAAACATGTTCACACTGGCTGTGCCCATACATTTACATGCTGGCTGCAGTTCTATATGGCAGTATTCCCACATAAGACCATAACCGTGTTTGCTTGGTCCTTAATGCCAATATTGGTGCAATAAGAAAAAAAAACAAGCTGACTCTACCAATATATGCCAGTAAACGCACGTAACACCATACTCCTATTGGCTTTGCCATTAAAAATGCCATGTCACAATAAGAAAACTTGATCAAATTGGTTGCTCCGATTTAGGCCAGTCTAAACACGTAATAAGACTTATCATGTTTGCTTCTTCATAGATGCCTAGTAAAAAATGCCATGCCACAGTAAGATATTATAGCTAAACCTGTTGCACCAAAATGCCAGTCTTGCTCTGTAATAATAATAATAATAATTTGGCATTTGTATAGTGCTAAGAACCCATCCCCACTCCGAGCCTCCACAATACAGGAGGCTTCCATCGTCCCCCGCCGGGGACCCAGGTACCTTTTTTTTTCTTCATTTGTTTCCCCTTCCCCTCCCATCCGCCTTCTCAACCGCACTTACCTTCTTTTGTTTTCGGAGGGGACGTGCTGGAAACACTTCTGTTTTCAGCGCATCCGCTCCCGATGGCCGCCATGGAAAGGGTAAACGGACTCTGTTTTCCCTTTCCCGGCGGCCATTGTCTTTGTCGTTTTTATTTATTTATTTATTTTTAAATGCACCAGCGTTTCGGGACCAAAAAAAAGCTTTCAGTGCCCCGGTCACGCATTTTTTGCGGGCCGGTGTACTAATAGCTATATGCCCGAGCGGCGGGGGCATTACCGACTCTGGTAATGCCCGGGGCCTTCGTTAAGGCCCTCGCTTCGCTCGGGGCATATTGCTTAAATCTTGTTCTCCATTGAATCTATAAGACTTCAATTTATGAACCATAGAAACAATGGGACAGGAAGGAGGGGGCTGCATTGTTTTTTCTGCTGATATAAGAGCCTTGTAAACTAATCTTACTGTGTGTCTGTTCGGGGAACTGCAGAATCTCAGGCGATAATCGTGCAGGGTTGCAGAAAGGTTACAATTTAGGTCCCCCAGGAACCATGCAGGGAAAACATGTCATGCAGTCAGACCGCCCAGATTCTTAGTCATAACAGGTGCAATGATTGGTTGAAGGTGGGAGGAGGCTGGTGTACTTTTCATTCTGCGTAACTGTGGGCATATAGTACTTGGTGTTGTGTTATAACCACTTCAAAGCACTCTCTTAACTTTTAAGAAGCCAGTTACTGAAGTGTTCAGAGCTTGTGATTGGGCAAAGCTCCAATAAGCTAAACACCACACCTCTCAGCTCTATGTTTTGCAGGAACAGTGGGACCTCCTTTGGGAAAGGTCAGAGTTCAGTCATAGTTAAATGTCGGTTTCTCTAGTTTGGCAATGGGGAGGCCTGCACATTGCCGGAAAGACAATTCAACGTCTAGGATGTGTTGTCTGGGCGAATGGTTGCCTAACAAGGACGTGCAAGTCAGTTAACAGAGGCCTGCAAGATCTAAATACTAATGTCATAGAAACCAAATAAAAAAATGAAATCATGACTTTTCCCGGAGAGTGACATTGTTTGACATGGCAGCCGTCTTCCTTACGCTATGTCAAGCAGCGCATGCTCTTCACGTGTGTGTTTACGTTGCCGGAGCACAGCTAGAGCACACTGTAAGTAGGCAGAGGCTACTCGGGGTCAGCGTTCAGGTGTTTTCTTTTATGTTATGTTATGATATGTTAAAGGTACTTATATAGCACACCGTCACCAATGGAATTGGTCCCTAGGCGCTCTGGTGGATCTGTAAACGAGAAGGTGGGATGGGTTAGTAAGGTGAAGAGGGGGTAGGATAGTGAGAGGAGTGGTGTACTGTTGGCAGCTTCAAATACGTAGACACCGGGTGCTGAGCTTTGGTACGAATATAGGATCGGTGTCAGTCCGCGTGTGCTGTTGGTGCGGCTTATGTGTTGTTGCGGTGTGGTGAAGTGCGTGTAGCTTGTTGTGCGAGAGATGGTTGTGTGAGGTTTTTGTGAGGTAAGTATGCCGAGAGTTTGAGTTTATATTAGTTAATGCGTTAAGTTACATTTAACATGCTAACATTCACAGTTCTGTCTAAGTGTAGTAGTTGCTGATCTACATAATTCCGTCTAAGTGTGGCACTCGCTAATTTTCACAATGATTATCTAGATATGGGGCAGGATAGTGTTCTCAATTCTAAGTGTGGCAGATGCTAACATTCACAATCCTGTCTAGATATGGCACAGGCTGATGTTCTCGATTCTAAGTGTGGTGCAGGCTAATGTTCTCAATTCTAAGTGTGGCGCATGCTAACATTCACAATCCTGTCTAGATATGGCACAGGCTGATGTTCTCGATTCTAAGTGTGGTGCAGGCTAATGTTCTCAATTCTAAGTGTGGCGCATGCTAACATTCACAATCCTGTCTAGATATGGCACAGGCTGATGTTCTCGATTCTAAGTGTGGTGCAGGCTAATGTTCTCAATTCTAAGTGTGGCGCATGCTAACATTCACAATCCTGTCTAGATATGGCACAGGCTGATGTTCTCGATTCTAAGTGTGGTGCAGGCTAATGTTCTCAATTCTAAGTGTGGCGCATGCTAACATCCAAGTTCCATCTAGGTGTGGCATATTTTAGGCCAGGGAACTCTGCCATGGATGTGAAGTGGTAAATGGATCCATAAGGAAGGACCCAGAACAGAGAATGAACGTCTCCCTAGAGGTGTCTGAGAAAAGCAAGGGTTCAGACAGAAATGCATAACCTCAATGGGCAAAGACCAATATTGTACAATAGCGCTGAACGAGAAGCACCCAGAACAGAGAATGAACGTCTCCCTAGACGTGTCCTAGAAAAGCAAGGGTTCAGACAGAAATTCATAACCTCAATGGGCAAAGACCAATATTTTACAATAGTGTTGAACCCAATGTTACACACAAGTGATGAACACTGTATAGACAATGGAAAATGTATCAACAATAAATCGCAATCGATTGTAGTATTGGTCTTTGCCCATTGAGCTATGAATTTCTGTCTGAACCTTTGTTCCAATAATAATTAATGTATTCACACTGGTGTGACTTATTTTCGATTATTCCTTTAGGGGACCTTAAAATATGATTTAATCGTTAGTCGTCGGTCTCAATATGGTTGTCAGAATTCTATTTTGATATTCATTGTCCCAGCTTTTGTTCCGGTAGGGGCGATCCCCTAGTCATTACTAGAAAAGCAAGGGTCTGACAGCAGAGGATGGAAGTCACAAAGCAAGGAGCTAAGAGGCGGAGGTGTTGGGATCACATTGGGTCTTGGTGTGCACGAAGGCATAACAATTTGTGTTCTTAATTAGCGCCTCATGCCGGATTCCACCCACTTCTAAGCATTGTAATACATTGTTTTATTATTACTACCCAATTTAATGGTTCTCAACTTATTCACCTAGGAAGTGGAAAGGTCTGAGATGGTCTTGGAATGAAGGCTAGCCTCATATTTGAGTTGAGAACCTACATTTTGAGTTGTCGACCCAATCCTGGATGAAGTTTTGGTCCAAGGAAAGGATGTCAACTCCCCTGTTTGGCCTTGAGCGGGCATAGCGAAGATTTTGAATTGAGCCACGTTCCTGACCAGAAGCAACCAAACGAAAGCATGTGAGGGGACATTTGGTCCGCGCTGAGGGCAGCGGTCTGGACTCTAGCTAAATCATTACGGTGTAGTCTCAGCCTAGGAAGCAGGAAGAGGCCTAGAGGACGGGATTTCCAGAAAACATGGTGGGAAGAGGTGTTTTATTTGGAAGATGAGGCGTTCCTTATCTTCGAACTGTTACCGTCCTAGCACCCCTCACCGCCTCAGAACGCCGCAAATAACGAGATTCTCACCCAGGATAATTCCAGGGTGCAGAGGCCACCTCCAAAATGAAAACACAGACTCCAACCGGAGTCCCTCTTCCATTTCATTGTCAGCAGGTGGCCTTGCCGACGAATGGCTAGCGTAGCAAGCATGAGGCGGAAGATTGAAGGTACGTGCCGCAACCAGCACAGGTGAGTGTGAGCTTGGTAGGGTGGCAGGAGTGGACGTGGATGGGAATCCCGTCATGCGATGGCAGGGGATCAGGACCAATGAGAGAAAGAGGAGATGCATTAGAGGTGGTGCTGGCCATCAGGAGCTAGCGTGGGCCTTTACCAGGTATTAACGCCTGCGTTCTGCAGCTCCTGATTGACTCAGACCTTCCTGAAGGGTGCTAATAAAAGTGCCCTACTCTTCAGATTGCCCATTGTAGGAGTGAAAACTCCGCCTGGTAAACAAAGGCAAATGTATCATAATTTGGGGTGCTTTAACAGGAAGAGCATTCTCCTCTTGTTAGCATGTAAATCCCATGGCGCTCGCCCTATGGGCTGGGGCAAGGTGCAATGACAATACCACTGAGAAAAGTGAATCCGTGCCAAGGAGAGACCTTTCCCTTCCTTCTTCTGGAGCATGTCAAGTTCAGAGGGCTTCTAAAGGCGGGGGCATGAACTCCCTGACTGGTGGACCACACGCTTTTATTCTGTAGGATGTATTTGGTGTCCTGTAGGCTCTGGAAAGGGGGCGTGGTGAAATTGGGCTGGGCATAGCTTAAAGGAGGGGCAGTTGGCTTAGGCCAGGGCTACCTGCCCCAAACAAGCAATACATCATGAGGCCTGGCAAACGTGCTTTGGGCCACCTAGCATGGCCACAAGTGGTCTTGTTTTCAGCCAGCTTACATACTTTAAATACAACTCCCCCATGTTCAGTTTTCAAATAACTGGTTTCCAAATAAACTGCTATCTGTAAATAAATTCATTTCTGACTTGGGATATAAACCATTCAAACATCAGGTTTATCATCTTCGTTTTGTAAATAAAGGACCCAGGCCCATTGTGTTTAACAGGGGAGTTGCTAGATCTGGAAAAGACCCGGGGCTAAACTGATGTCGGAACTGTTGGGACTGGGGGCTAGCTAGTCTTTTGGCTGTAGCTCCTGAGATTCTATCCGGGGCTACAACCAAAAGATCAGGGGCTATAGTCCCCTTAGCCCCCCCTAGCAACGCCCCTGGTGTTTAATATCTCTTAAGTGTCATTTGAGGGTTTCAGCTCCCCTGCTGTTTGTCCCGTGATAATCTGTAGCTATCAACCTCCTGGGAGCAAAGGCTAATAGTATTCACTATTCGCTAGGGAGTCACCAGGCTCCTCAAACTAAAGGCAGTGCGTGACTTTACATGGGATTATGTTGGCCAAAGACAGACCTCAAGCTGTTAATTTATCTCTGACATCTTCGACTGGCCCAGAAATCACCTAGGAGAGCTGTCGTGGGAAAGGAGAGGAGTACATGTAGCACCAATGTAAACTACTTAGTGCTTTGCATAAAATCAAAGTGCATTTTGGGAACATAAGAACAGACACCAGTTGTTATTTCTGACATATCTGTTACAGCCATTTAAACTTGTGACCTTTGGAGTACATTGTGCACATTGGGTCTGCCTCTTATTTCACTTATGATAACCTCCTACCAATAAAGTGATGGGTAAGCACGAGTCATATACACTATTTTGGAGAGCAGTACTCTTCAGAAGTCAGATTCTGGATCTCCTGCTTTGGAAGGCCGACAGTTTCCTTGTTTCTTTCAGAGTGCACACATTCACAGGCTCAGGGTTACAATCACACCAAGTCCTATTAATGGGGGGCTGAGGGAGCCCCAACTAGCTACAGCCCATTTAGAGCCTTGCTGTGGTAACAAAGATATACTTTCACTAGTTGGAAGTAGGGTGGCCAACTGTCATGGGCTTTGGCTCATGTACCCCACGCAGCATGTCTGTTACAGGGGAAAATGTGTTCTCTGCAGTCGGATCACTGTCCAAGGAGTTCACACGTATTTTGCCATATGGTCCAACGCAGCTTAATGTGTGATTTTGTTTGGACACCAACGTATTACTTAAATAAGAGAGATTAGAGGTTGATGGCCCAAACACAGAAGTGCGTGGTCCCTTGGCAAGGAATATTGTCCCCTTAAAGGGACACATGGAGGGTGATAATTAACGGAAGAGGAGCAGAGCATTGCAGAGAAATACAGGCTCAATAGATTGACCTTTTTTTCACTACCAATGCACTTTTAAAACCCAGTACATTTGTTTGGGCTTGCATTACTTTGCATTATGCTACTGTTATCTTCCATTCAGAATGGAGAAAATAAAGCTTTAATCATAATGTTTTTGCTTGACATGTTTTTATAACAATTTATATAATGTCAGTTTTGTTTCTTATGTGATTTGTGTGCTTAATAAGGGGTCGCTTTTAATTGAATTACTCTTTAAACTCTTGAAACCCAAACCTCAGCTCCTATTTATGCAAACTATTGCTGGTAAGATATGTGTTTAAGTGCTTACATCTTAGACCTGGCCCAATTCCTGGTTTAACCATTTAAGCACGGCATGTGATCCTGGACAAATAATGTAATCTTAATGTGCCTTATCTGCCAAAATTGTCCATAGAAGTGAACCAATTTGCAGCATCCTATTGAAAAAAAAATCCTCTCTCATAGTTTATTAAACTACAGAGTTGTTACATATTAATAATTATGATCATGAATGTACTGCACACCACATTATTTGTGTCTTTGCTTACAAAGGGAGACTTCTTTTAATGTCCCTACCAATGATGCCCAAACCTATGAAATACTGATGGCACGCCTTGAAATGCTTTTCTTCCAAGATATCACTTTTCATGATGTCTGTACATGTGCAAATTAAGGGGTCTGGATGTCTTTTGGTGCACAGGGCCTTGGAAGCCTCAAACAGGCCATGTAGAGAAATCTAAGCGGTTACCCAGAGTTCGAAATTGAGAGGAGCTGGGAGCTATTTAGCTCCCGCTTCTAGCATGATAAAAGGGACTTTCCAGTCAAGGTTGTATAAAAATATCGACATTATTATTATTAAAACAGACAGTTCGAGCACACTACAAAATACAACCCACCCTGTAAAGGAACACAGCGGACAGACTGTTTCACGAAGGAAAGGGAGGGTAGTCTGTAAAACAATAATTCTTAACTGTTCAAGGTTATTTGGTTTCAGCACCAAGGGAGGAAGGGGTCATAAATGTCACGAGGGGCCTTCAGAGAAGGACCAGAGAGACAGAACCACAATGCACCTGGTGCTTGAGATGATCTTTATGCTTGACAGCGCTGAGTCGGTTCCAGGGTGCTTTGCAGCTCCTGCAACAGAGTTCAAGATGGGAGACAGCTGTGGGTATCAGGCGCAGGCAATTCGGCAAGTGAGTCTGGACAGCTGCCTGGAAGCTGGCCTACATGGCGGCTTGTGGGTCAAGAATTGCTGTCTATGTGCGTTTGGTGGATCTAGAATGCTGGTCGATGTGTCTTAGAAGGCTTTAGTAACTGAAGCGTAATAACAGTAAGTGAAGCAGCCAATCGAGGTTCGAGGGCTCGACTGTCTCTAAAATGTCCTTCAAAGATGGACGCTTTTTGATACTTGTTGTGGCGCTCCTCCTAGCTTCTTCAAAGGGCTCAGGTCATCCTTTAAGGCAGTCGGCCCAAAGCTGAGGAGAGCATTTGCAAGTAACGGCCTTGTCCTTTGTTCGGAGACTCTCTAGCACTTCCCACCTAGGAAGCTTGCTAGTAGAATGTAGAAGGGCACACTGTGTGCTAGCTGGGTACCAGTGCTGGACCTGCTAGATGGGTCCTCTGAGTCCGGTATCTCCCTCTGTTCCCTGGGAGATGTTTAGGGTAGGGGTCTTGCTTCCCTCTTGGAAATCCGGGCCTTCCTTCTCTGGCGGAAGCTGTAGGCAGACCGTACCTTCAGCCACGGTCCAAATGTGTCCTTTTTCTATCTCTTTTCAAAGTCGTTGAATGATCTGCTAAGTGAGGACTCAGCCCTCCTTTTAAAGTCAAATGGGCCCCAGTGATTGGTGCAGACTAAGCCTTTCTTAATGAACCAATCTGGGTCCCCACCAACAATCTTCTGTTATGCGTGAGATCATAACCTGATTGCTTTGCAATATGAAATGTAAGGGGTGACAACATTTACTACTAAGTCCCACCCACATTCCTGTCTGTTGTGGATCAGAGTGTCTCTCTCGTTAATTAAGCTTGCTATGACTCCTGATCAAAGCGCAGGTGTCCCTTGAAGTTTGTGGCAAGAACAGACTTTCTGTCTCCATCAAATCACATACTTCTTTCCTCTGAAAGGGGGTTCCCTGCAGGGGTTGCCTACTGTAAACAGTTGCGCCAGACATGACATTCACTGCCCTTCATACAGAGGGGTGGGAACTAGCTTCAAGCTGACACATTGCATATCAAAGAGGTGTTGGTGTTTCCTGTCCCTTGTGTTAGTTCTGTGACCAGGTATCTTCACAGGCCTGTTTTCATTTAATTTTCATCAGTATGCGTTGCCACCACACAGAACTTTGACAATAGAACAGGGTAGATCCATGGAGCCTTTGATATTTTAATTAGCCTGGCCATGGCCAGAGGCAGGTGTTTCCTTCCCTCTTCAGAGATGCTTTGATGTACCTGTGACTGTCCCATTCCAGCTAAATGTAAGAGGGAGAATTGCGCCTGAAGGCTGTGTCCCCCCGGAGAACACATTACTATGGGACTCATTAGGAGGTTGGCGGTAACCCAGTAACACTGAATCCAGCGCCTGACTTCACGGTGCCACCGGGACAATACAAGTCTCATGGGGCACGTGAGGTCAGGCGCCGGATTTTATAAGTCCCCAATCCCATGAAGTGCCATAGGACTCCATGGGATTGGGGAGACAGAAGCACTGGCACCATTGCTAATGCTGTCGGTCCTTCCATGATGACTCTGCCTACCAGGGCCGATGCGTCTGACAGGGTCAGACCTGTCGGGCGCAGCAGCCCCAGCAGGCAGATTCGTAGTGTGGCGGTCTGGAAACAGGGTGCTGGTAAGCTTAACGGCACCCTGTTTCCAGACCGCCCACTTGTAATGAGGCAGTATGTGTATGTTGTGCAGCGAGCATAGGAAGATGTCTGCGGATTAGCCTCACCTATTTTCTGAAGTTGATCTGCCATCATTCAATTTAATTACAAAACTTCACAAAAGCCCTGGTGAGCGCACACTCCATGTGCGGATGGTCGAATTCCTCACAGATATCCTCCCTCTGCCTTGGTCTGGCACTGTGCTGGGACGGATGTCCGTGGAGGAATGGAGAGTGCTCCTGAGAAGCATCTAAAGGGCCGCCCTCTGTGCATGGAGTGAGCCAGCATCAGGGGCCCCAACAAGTTCCCACACGTGTGAGAACGGAGGTACATTTAAACAAATCTTTGCATACCTCCACATAGACAGGAAAAAACATGTGGTGGAGGTGGCCCTTATACTATCCCCAGAGGAGGGGCACTGCTAGGGTGGCCAACTGTGCTGCATTTCGCGGGATTGTCCAGCAATTATGGACTCTGTCCCGCAGTTTGCAGAGTGGCTGTGCGGGACGCAGGTTGTCCCGACTTGCGCCGGGCGTACCTGCGTCCAGCACAGCCACTATGCAAACTGAAGTGGGCATCTACACAGCAAGGCGCAGCCGCCTGCTGCTTTCCTGCTCCGGGCGGCACCGCAGCCCTGGCGCCTTTTGAGCCTGCAGGTCGAGCTGTTACGATCTGACACCTGGCTTCATTCAAATGCTAATGCTTTGTTCCTGGGGTCGTGATGGTCATGTTCGCAGTTATAAAACGTGACCATCACCTCCCAAGGAGGACAAACCATTTGCATTTCAATTAAGTCAGGAATTAAGAGCCATTAACGCTTTTAAATTACAAAACGGGGCGGGCCAAACGTGAATGACGTTGTGACATCATCACCGCCTTTTGGGCAAGTGTCCCGCAAAAGACTATCAAAGAGTTGGCCAACCTAGACACTCGTCCTTAAAATGTTCAACTGGGGATTCATGTTTTGCGTGGCAGAAGCCTTATATTATAGGACTGTGACGAGGAAGAGGGACGAGGAGGTTACACTTTCGCTTGCTCCCACTCGCATAGCTCTGGCACTCATAGTTGACCTACAAAATTGCGCCTATTTCGATTCCCTCTGAGGTTATATTGAACTCAGAATAAATGTGCGCAGTGTGTGACTTCCAAGGGGCGGAAGAGACCATCACAACAAAGGTCGGCCCCTCAGAGAGCCGCTTGAAAAGCACGTTGGTTGTTCGCCGTTCTTGGCTTTTGAACTGCGGGCGAGGTAATTAAAAGCCCGTTTTTTGCTTGACGAGTGTTTAATCGCGGCATTGATGTGTGAGCACTCGGCGAGGTACAGCAATGAAATCCCCCTCAGTGAGCGGATCAGGTTGTGTGGAGATCAATAGCCGAGCTGCTGCTGCTGACGGGGCTGTCATTTCCAAGGGAGAGGTGTGCATTCCTCATAGAGGCCTGGTGCATGCTTGCCAGACTCCACCGTGTGCGCCTGCGCTGTTATATGAAAGGTTCAACACGTCAGGTTAGCTATTTACCTATTTACATAATAAAAGCAGTCAGTGTATGTAATGCTCTATTCTCCCCACACACGTTGATGTTGATTGAGGGCAGGGCTTTAAGTGTGCCGGGGCTAGCCATGGCAGAATGCCCGGCAGGCTCAGAAATATGGTTCTGAGATGGGGCCCTGCCGGGGCTCCCTCTTGTTCACTGGTAGCCCAGGCCGCTAGAGCTGGAGGTGTTTTTATAAAGCCTGGAGCTCTCACTCGTGTACGAGGGCTTCAGGCGTTTAGAAAAAAAGTGCCTTTTTCCATAATGGTGGTGGCGACACCAGAGACGCATGTGTGGTTGCGCCACCATTATGAAGAAAGGGTGAGTTTGCTGGAAACTGAGGCCTTTTTTTCTAAAGCCTAAGCTCCTGCTCATTCACAGGAGCTTCAGGCTTCAGGAAAAAAGGCCTCACCTTTTCAGCTTTAAGTGTGGTGTTGTCCCTCGCAAGGCATTTCTTTAGCTTAGAGATGCAGTGATTTCTTAGCTAATGTAATGCCTGGCGAAGGACATTAATGCTGAAAGGGTGAGGCGATGTCCCCTGCTCGGCATCCCTTTTGTTAATAGATGCAGAGATCAGCACCATTTCCCCCTGTGAGGATGATGCTGATTTCTGCAAAGGGCTGCCTGGCGGGTTGGGGGGACGTCTGTAACCCATTAAGCCGGGGACCATTCAGGGGGCGTGGCCTAACGACAGGCAGGTGAATCCCCTTAGGCCACGCCCCTTGATGAGCCCTGGCTCGTTTTCTTTGGCCACTTAAAGCACTGATTGAGGGCCTGCAACAGCTTTATCTGCAACAGCTTCATCTTGCACGATCTGCAAATCTTGGCCATCTGAGGTGGTCCTTTTGTAGCCCACCGTGGGCAAAACCATTTCACTTCATTAAAAGGTATTTATATCGCGCACCATCACCAACGGGGTTGGTCCCCAGGCGCTCTGGCGGATCTGTAAACAAGAAGGGGCGGGGTTTGGTTAGTCAGGGGAAGAGGGAGTAGGAGAGTGAGAGAGGCGGTGTGCTGTTGGCGGCTTCAGCTCGGTATACACTGTGCACTGCGCTTTGGTGTAAGTATTGGACCGGGGCGAGACCATGTGTGAAAAACGTTTGTGTTCCATTACACATTACACATGCAGCTAAGCTAGACCTAGTTGCATTTCGCCAAATTAATAGCACTGGTGCAAACATTAGATAATCTGGCTCTTGTGCAAACATTAGATACTCTGGTAGCCTCATTTTAAATGGGCAGCGCGTGAAGTGAAGACATACAAGCGAGGCGTGTTGCTTTTATGCCTCAATTTAACATCAAGGCCCATTTTGGGGCAGTGACGAGATGGAGGAGGGAGACAGAGTGGCATGGGCGGTGCCAGGCTAGGGTCCTGGAGGGCTAAAGCCAGGGATGTCATTTCACCAAAATGCTTGGGGTAGCGGAAGTGACATCACACACATTGATCTCTGATGACATCACAGTAAGTGATGTCACTTGACCCCACCCCGAAGTGACATCATGGGAAGTGATGGAACACAGCCTCTCACCCCTTGACAAAACAGGAAGTGGCATCACATAGCATTGTGTCTAAGTACACTTTGAAAAATATGGTTACAATATCACTGTAAAGTGATGTACATTTATACAAGAATGGATCGCCATATGCATAGTTAAGGTCAGTGTTTATAGGCCCATATTACCAAATTACTGTGAACGCAAGCAGGCGTCCAAGGCCAAACGATAATGATATGTTATTATGTACCACTCACGCTTAAGCGCTTCACATAGATCAAATATACATACAATATCATCCAACCTGTGTTGGTACTCATTTATCAACCTCAGCAGGATGAAAGGCTGAGTTAACCTTGCCGGGAGTCTAACCTGCTACCTGCAGATCACACACACATTGCAGCAGCGAGCGCTCAACCCACTGAGCTATCTTACCAGTTATAGCTATCAGAAAAACAGCCACTCCAGAAGCAAAGCGCCACATGCTGCTGGCCACAGCCCAGGAGCCTCAGTTTAATAAAAACATTTTTTTTAAAGTACAGTTAAAACAATCTTTTTTTTTAGGGTTAGCAAGGAAGACCACAGTGGTAGCAAGCGAGACCTCAGGGGTCACAGGTGCGACCCCTGGCGACCCCTATATTACATCCCTGGCTAAAGCCCTCCCACTTTCAAGCAGCTGGCATTACTCTGTTGTGACGCCCAGCCCAGGGCTCAGATGGCAAGACCCTGTCAAATTCCTCCCTTCGGACATCAGTGAGTTACTTACTTTTACTTTAAAGGTAAGTAAATGCACCGCTCTAGGAGGTGAGAAAACAGTCATTAACGTGCGGCAGCGGCAAACGTGCAGAGGACAGAAGCCTGCCCAGGTGATCCCAATTAACCGCTTACATTTTTAGGCTGGCTCTGCCCCTGGTATCAAACTATTATGAGAACCAAGACCTATTGCTGCATGTTTGTTTTGATTGACTTCGAACATTTCTCTGCTGTACCAGTTACGCGTGTGGTCTCTGGGCGCTATGGCTCGCACGTTGTGCATAAAATCTTAATACGAAGGTGCTGTGTTGACAGCAGTGTTTTGAGTTCTCTACTGATTAAACCTGTGTGGACGTGATGGGATGCAACCGCCTCGCCAAGCCTCGTTATAGAGCGCATGTCAAGTCGTGCAGTTTCTAACATAAGCCATCACATCTTTAGGAAAGCCTTTTTTGTGTGATTTACTATTAATTAGCATTTTAAAAACGTGAGATCTAGAATTCCGACTGCGCAATACGTCTATTGGCCCTACTCAGTACCAGCTTTCAAAACTGCCATCCAGCCCCTAAAAATGTTGAGGCTGCCTCCGCCCCTGCAGAGCGGAGATAAGATCTTAACTGTGCAGTCCTTCTCTGTCCGCTTGCATGAGATTTTCATACAGACATGCAATAAATGGATTCCTATGGAATCCGCCTCCGTTTTACACCATGCTGATTCCATAGGAATCCATTAGTAGATTCTGCTGCAAAGCGCCTGTGCAGTCATCATTTACTTTTCCACGAGACAGTCTGGACAATGGAAGAGTACAAGCGAGCTTGCCTCTCTTTTTCTCTTCCCCTATCCATTCCTGTCAGTGGTCCTTTAAAATTGCACACATGGGACCGAGCAGCATGTAAGTGCTAACGTTGGTGGTCCCCTGCTCGCAAATTAGATTTCTTCTATAAAAGGATCCACAATATGTGCAGTGGCATACTTCATGGCTGGCATTTATTAAATGCATAACTTAGGCATCTGCAGCAGTTGCTGTGACGCTGCAAGCACACACCTGTGAGTGATCACTAACGCTCAATATTGTGTCACAATAATGAATACTCTCATTAATTACCTAACACATCATAACGTTGTGGTGTAGGCTAATCAGGAAAGAACATAACTCGGTGTGCTGCAGAAAATTGTGGAAAACTTTTCTTGTGCTGTTTGTGTTTCAGTTTCTGCATTATCCATAAGATACACATATTCTGGCGTCAGAATCGACACATTTTTACACATTTTTTGTTTTATGAAAAAGTTTCGAACATTTTAAAATAATAAAATCCACAGCACATGGCGAAAGAAACCAGAGTAATAACAGAAGCTAACATTTTCTTCATGTTTCAAGGCCTCATTTTTTAAAAACTTTGCTTGACCTAATTACCAAACGTACCCATCCAAAAGTGTGGTCGGGCACTGTTTATAGGATCGATATGTAAATCTAACATTTTTTTTAAATAAAAATAAGTGTCAAAACCCTTTTAGGTGCCACATGCATGGATCACCTTAAGTCATCACCACGCACCCAATATCCCTGCACATGCCCCCTGAGCGCCCCATTACCATGAAAATATAGCCATCAGGGATGTACTGGGGACCCAAAGTGGCCCTGAAAATGTTTTTCAAAACAGCCTCATATTGCACCAGACAAAGTAAACCCAACCCCTCCAGGGCGGGGGGAGGGGGAGTGCTGCCACAAGAACATTTGGAAAGAATGGCTCCACATAGAGAGTTAAAAAAAAGATTTTGTTTAAATCCCCTAACCACACCCCCCATCACCCCCTACCCCCTATAAGGAGAACTCAACATAAGCGTACACATCCGGTTATCCGTTTCGGGAACACACATATGATACATAGAATATATGCAATACTTTTTTTATTTTTTTATTTATTTGCCTTTATCAATTCTATGATTTTTCAAAGGTTTTGGTGGTGTTCATCCAATATTTCTTTCTTTCTTTCTTTCTTTCTTTCTTTCTTTCTTTCTTTCTTTCTTTCTTTCTTTCTTTCTTTCTTTCTTTCTTTCTTTCTTTCTTTCTTTCTTTCTTTCTTTCTTTCTTTCTTCAGTTTCTCTGTTTTAGTTTCTCTGTGTTAAGTCCATTGCTGTAGACATTGCGCCTGTTTAGTAAGCCAAACTCACTGTGGGTTGGTCCATCGCTTATTTAGCGCATTCGTCCAAGGCGGCCCTTAGGATTTTTGCCGTCACTAGGGACCATGAAGTCTTTGAACCACTCATTAGACGTCTCCACCACACTTCTTCTTCAAACAGGCAGAGTGGTTTGATTAAAGGTCCAAGGAACGCTCTTCTCCATTTAATAGTCTTTGTGCAGTTTAGCAGAAGATGCTTCAGTGACTCCTTTTCTGATGTAATTTTGCACAGGCGACAATGGTTTGTCGTAGAAAGCCCCCTGACGGCCCGAACTTCGTTAGTTGGCAATAAGTTCAGCCTTGCTCTTAGGAAAGTTAGGCACAGCACTCAGTCCGGAAACCTTTTTACGATTTCAGTCGTGGAATGCAGTTTTTTCGAATGAGGAGGTAGATGCAATACTTTTAGATTTTTTGGGCATAACGGATATCGATAATCACTGCGGAGATAGGACATCGCCATCCCCCAATCATGATGGAACTTAACATTCGCCCCCTGGATACTAAAAGTCAAGACGTATGTGATTTTATATTAGCAGCTATCCTAGTTGTGACCAGGAACTGGAAAAATAAAGCACCCCCCACGCAACAGGAATGGTTAGCAAATAGTGAATTTTAAATCACATTTCCTCTATCTATGGATTAATAACTACGTAAACATAAAAAACGGACAAAGAACCTTTCTTAGGAATGAGGAATAACACGCTGCAAGCTTTATAACAAATACTTTGCTTCAACGGAATGTGGGTGATGAGAGATGTACAGAGGGGAATTGAGTGCAGGGGTCAAAGGAGCAGAAAACCAGGCTACCCACACCAATGCATGCCACACGTATTCATTTAATTGTTTGCGCAAATTAACCATATTCGCAAGTAACGGCTGAACCCCTCCGACGCGCCCACAAACAAAGCAGGAAACTGCCAAATCAGCTACCTTTGCATGCTCCCCCGGTCGCGAAAACACGCATCCTTCAAATAGTGCATGGGGGCCCCCGTAAGCAGTAATGCCGACTCAGGGAGCCTGCACAGAGTCCCCCATAACTGTATCCGGCCCCGTGAAAAACATGCATATGAAAAGTTTTAACTTGGCAATAACTCAGGAAAAGTGCATGCGAACCCACGTAAAATGTTCCTGCAGCCCGCTACACAGTTTACGTGCACCCCTATGTTACATCGGAACCCCGATTGAGTACACGCACCCCGAAATCCAACATGCAATCACACCTGCATGGTGAAAATCCTATGCACAATTGTACTTGCGCCAGCCTTCGGGTGGCGAATCCTATGAAGGACTTGCGTGGGCATTTCCCAGCCGAGACCTGCAGGCCGTCCCTTGGCACATCCACTTCTTCGCAAGTAAGTCCCCAATTCTGGTGTTCTGCCCCCTTTTCAGCCCTTTGTGCAGGCCATGCACACCCTCTGCTCGGAATCTCGCACACGGCCCTCGTTGGCTCACACGGGCGTGTCAGGCCAGTGCGAAATCCATGCAAGTCCAGGAAAAGTGCAGCATATTCGATTCAATTAATTGACAGAGTTACGCACAGAGATTGGGCACAGATTGCCCGCAGTAGTCTACTTTTTGCTCAATAAATTCCCTGAATCAGCCCCACATAGTTTAGCTCAGTGGCAAAGCGCTTGTCTTGGAAGCAAGATGACACAAACCAACATAGGTTTGAATCCCGGGTACGCGCTTATAAACCTTTTCGGTATTACCCGCGTTATAAAAAAACAATTATAATTACATGTCTATTAGCCTCCCTTAACTTATGAAGACTATCAATGTTGCCAAATATAGGCTCGTCTGAGCCGCCAACAGCTATTTCCTTGTCTAAATGTTGGATTAAGACACATTATTTTTGTTAAAAAACTCATTTTTATTGATTAGCGAAGTTTATTGTGAACATATAACATTTATTTGTTGAGTAGAAGACACCATTGGAATTTTGCTTTTGAATCAATTATAATAAACACTTTACACGTTTTAAGCACTAAATGATTTAATCTTGATGTAATTCTTGGAATGACATTGAGGTTTAGCCCGTCAAGAGAGCCTGGGCATCTCCTCGTTATTCGATGAGCTCTCCTTAAGAATTTTGACTTGACATCTAACCAATTCTTCAAATTTCTACAGTTGAGAGACTTTATTTCCGAAGTTGTGGGCTGTGAAGCACTCCCTGGTAGCACTGAGTTCTTTTCTATACTTGCAGTCACAATTTTGTTTTTTTTTTTTAGAATCTTCATTTTTTAACCCCATTCTGATGACAATACCGAAATTTTGTATGAATGGTTGCATTGGAAAAGAAAGGAAAAGTCTGAAAAATGGGGTAAGGTGAAAAGAGAGGATAAGTGGGGTGGAACTCCTGTAAACATTTTTTTTTTAAAACTCCTACTTCTTTAGCTCATTTTTTAGGGAGTCATAAAATGTGAAATTTTGCATTGTGACAGTACAGCCTTTTAGAAAAAGTCTTTCAGGCAGCAGGAGCACTATCTGAATGATATTGGCGCGATCTGAACGACACCTGGCCTAGTAGGATCGCTGTCTGTCTTCCCTCTGTTCCCCCTCCCTTGCCTCGTCGCGCCTTGAAACACCTGTGTATAGGCGCGTTATAAATGCCATATCATATCATATCATATATCTATTCTATTAGCTTGTTGCCCTCTGAATATTTAGAAGATGATGCAGATATTGGTAGGTGGCAGACCTTTATGTTTAAGGGAGAAGTGAAGGTATAGGTAAGTCCGTGGCTGCGCACTACTTGGCAAGAAATGAGGAATGCCGCGCAAAGGTTCTACCAGTCTCTTTTTTGGTGGGGAGGAAAGACAGCTTGAAAGCAAGACCACACAGTGCTGGGGTGTTGCTAGGTCTGGAAAAGATCAGGGACTAAGATAATGCAGGGACTGGTGGGATTCGGGGCTAGCTATAGCCTTTTGGTTGTAGTCCCTGAGCTTCTATCTGGGGCTACATCCAAAAGACCCGGGGCTATATCCCCCTAAGCCCCCCCCAGCAACGCCTCTGACACAGAGCAACATAGGTTCAAATCCTGCTCCTGTGCTTAGAAACCACTCGCTGGTAATAAGTGTGTTATAAATGAACAATAAATAAAAGAAATACTACTATGCTCCTGTACTTCGGTACTTCCTCAACTGAGGGTGGAATTGCTCCTTGTGTTGGGATATGGGGACCAAACTTGTGCATATGATTGTGGAATGTCGCGCCCACCCTGCGGGTGTACTGGATTCAAATCTTGGTGAAGTTGTCTCTGTTAGTTGCGTCAACCCTTCACACTTCATTGGAAGGGATTGTGTGTTTGGAATGACACAAGTTGGCTCCAGATGAAGGGTATGGATTCTTATTTAAAGAATGTGTGATCTGTGATTAGCAATACTTCCATTAGAGGTCGGCTGGTTTTCAAAGTGTATTCAGATTTTCTTTATGTGCAAAATAATTCTCATACCCCAAGGTAAGTCTAAGCACTTGGAGAGCCAATAGTGGCTCGTTTTATACCCATGTAGCATAAGTACAACACGCCTTTCGTAGTTTTGGTAAAAAAACGAATTCTACCCATGACCTTGTGGGCCACAGCCTTCTTGTTTGTTGATACATATACGTGATACTGGGATGTCATAATATGATTAATATTTTGCGGACAACCAAAGGGCTGAAAAAGTGGGGGGCCACTGGGGCCTCCCAATCTGTAAAGGTTCAAAAACGCAGGGGCAAACAAAGGGAGGTATACCAGTTGCCCCAAAAGAGGGAATGGTAGGCTGAAAAACATCAGGTGAGATGATCGTGGTTAGTGTATGCATTTTGTAAACATGTATTGTGCACTTTTGATATCTAGTTTTCTTATATGAACTGATGTACATTGATAAAATAGAAGAAAGCTCTTCATGTGGCGACGGCTGAGGCAGTCGTGAGTTGGCTGTAACGAGCATGCCTCTCAAATGCCAGGCTTGATTGTGACAGGCAAGGGGATACTGCATGTACTTGACGCTGCCATCAAAGAGCGCGCGACTCTACATTTGCGCGGCGCGCCTCAATCACAGTGCATTCGCTTCATGACTCTCCCTGTCTCTCATTCTCTCCGATAGCCCCATTGAATCCTGTCAGAATTTCTACAAAGACTTCACGCTACAGATAGACATGGCTTTCAACATTTTCTTTCTGCTCTACTTCGGCTTGCGGGTAAGTACTGCAGTACTTGGCAATGTTACTTGAAAAGGGCCTGGTTGCGATTTGTTGTTGGGAGTGAAGGGATTCTGATGGCAACACAAGGATGTGACCAAGCCTGGTGGATAGTCAGTTCCTTGAGGGTAACTGCTCACCCGTAGAATATGCAAGTGGCTGGGGGGAAAGAGGGGCCCGATCTCTGCATTTTATTTGCTGTGACTGAACACATGTCCACACCCTTTGCCAGCTATGTCTGTGCTTCCATGTTATGGTATCCTCCCTCATGGTTGCGAGATGAAAATGCAGAATTTATTTTTGAAACACCATATTAAAAATCAAGCCCTTTCCATTCAAGTTCTGGTCACTAATGCTGGTTTCAGGTCCTAGGAACCTTTCATACTTTTCCAGAGAGTCATCCGAGAAAGTTTGAGGTCACCGAGGGGAATACCGGAGGGCTTGGAGAGGCAAACACCACAGGACCCGGTAACATGCTTTTGCACTGGAAATCGAAAAAGGTTCTGAACCATTCTTAGGGCCAGGAGCCATGGGGAGGTGTGACAGAGCAGCAGTGAGGTGTGAGAGAGCAGCAATCCATTGAGAGGATGTGTGGGGGAAAGACTCTGGTTCAACCCCACAAAAGTGACACACGGATATTCTTTGCCTCTGAACCTTTTGATCAATTACTGTTTTGGTCATTGACTGATGAATATTTGCGGGTCAATTCTAGGGAAGTTCACGGAGCCTTAGTGTTCACTGAGCAGCAGCGGGAGACTTAGAATTGGAAAATCAAGGTTGGTACCACAGCAATATTAAACATCTGCCTAGGGGGGCCATGAGCAGAGGCACTCAATTGCCACAATCAATACCACCAAGTGCCTATTATCTGTGGGGATATGGGAAGTAAAGTGTCAATTTGTCTAGGACATCAACAATCTTGGCACCTGGTCCTGGGGCCATTCATATATTATCTCCCTCACTTCTGAAAGGAAGGAACACATGAACCGAGAGAAGAGGGACCAATTGTATTTGCCAAAAAAAATTAGGAAAGTGATTTCCTTCCATAGGATCAAAATGAGCAAAGCAGACCATTTTAAACTTATGTGTGAAATGAATGCGCCTTGAGTTATCCTTTTCCCTTTTTGACTTCATCTGTTTTCCTATCAATGCCTGAAACACCGGGTACAATCGCAAAATCGGGGCTGAAGGTAAACAGTAGTGTGTCTGCTTGTAATACATTTGGGGGCCTTCTACTGGAGAGGTAGACATGAGCCAAGAAAAGAGAAAGGACAGTCCAAATCGCATCCCTGTATACTTGAAATGTTTGTTTAGTCATTTAAGCATTGCTCCTATTTTCCTGATTTCCCAAATTTCTTGGAATCTTGCCTGTGCAACCAGTGACAGGAAACCTCACTTTTACAAAACGATCAGAACCAAATATCCTAGATGGCGGTGGTGGCAGTAGGGGACTGGCAAGCGGGCGCGGAGGTTTAGTTTCCTACACTCCCCATCCTTTCAGCAATAGCATCTATGCCGCTCTGGCTGAGTTGGACTTCCCAGTGGACGAACCTTCGTAAGATGCTCATCGCGTTGCCACTGTTAGATGGAACTGCACAGAAACTTCCTAAAACATATAAATATGTATGCATTTTTGGGGAAATATTTCTGAAGTTCCATCCAAGGAGTCCAAACTTTGCATTTCCCATTCAAAGACCCATGGGTAATTTTGACTCACAGCTACAGCAAAAACCACCCGATTGATTTGCACGAAACTTGTGCAGGAAGCTGGCACCTGGGCACATGTGCATGCTTTCCTTAGTTACAATCTACCCAGCCGTTTTCTGACTAACAAACACCAGAAAAAGTGATCCCAAAAACATATGGTTATGTTGTGTTTTGGGTCCAAAACAAGGGCCCAATCGGTACTTTATCTGGGATGAGTTCACTGTGGACCAATAGAAAGGTTCTGCCCATTTCTACAGTTCAGCCATTCGCATACGGGTCTTTTATGCACAACACACGCACTCAGAAAGAAGAAGCAAGGACATTTAAAAGGACAGAATGCAGAGGATGTCTTACCCAAATGTGAGGTTGCAGAAAATGAAAGAGAGAGCGACAAAGAGAGAGCGAGAGAGAGAAAGAGAGAGAGAGAGGGAGAGAGAGAGAGAGAGAGAGAGAGAGAAGGGTTTGGAAAGGAGCATCTAAATATTGGCGAATGCTCTGATTACTTATCGATAATCTCCATCACTCCCAGTCCTACTCCTCCTCGTCACAGTATTACCTCATGAGGCCCCTGCCTCCAACACAGGACCTTCTTTTATTACTAGTATCCCTTATAACTCCTCCCCTCTAACCATGTCACCCAGTTTACATAACCAAACCGGAGCATGGGACCTTCCCCACAGGGAGGGAGAGGAGGGTCGTAAGTACTGTGACGAGTAAGAGTGAGACTAGGAGTAATGAAGATTACTGGTAAGTAATCAGAGGATTACCTCCACGTCCACTCTTCCTCATGCCAGTAATTACCTCACAAGGTATACCATAGCAGCAACGGGGAAAAGGTCCCAATGAGACACAGCCAAAAACAGTGCAGAAAAACACACCATTAATAACTCTAAATTCACATGCCCACTGACAAAACCACAACCCCGAAGGAACCAGCCCCCGAGTGGGAGACATTCAACCAATAGTGGTTGATGAAAGTGCTTTGATCTGCCCAGGTGGCAGCGCTACAAATAGAAACCCCCCTTGCATCGGCCCAGGAAGCTGCTAAACCCCTGGTGGACCGCCCCTGAATGTGCGCAGGAACAGGCAGGCCAGGAGCCACATAGGCCATGGAGACCACAACATGGATCCACTGGCTATTGGAAACCACTGAGGCCTTGAGGCCAGCACCAGTCTGGCCAAAAGTAACCAGTAGACTATCAGATTGGCAGAGAGGGGCAGTCCTAGCCAAATACCCCAACAATGCCTGCCGCACATCAATGGTATGCCAGGCCGCCTCCTCTGGCGTTTGCGGATCCTGAAAAAAAGGCAGGGAGAACCAGATCCTGAGAGGTGTGAAACCGAGACACAACTTTAGGGAGGAATTTCGGATCACACCTCAACACCACAGTGTCTGTTAGCACCCTCAGGAAAGGGGGGTGTCATAATAGAGTGCCAATCTCCCCAAGCCTACGGGCAGAAGTGATGGTGATAAGAAAAGCAGTCTTCAGAGTAAGATGTTTAATGTCAAACTCCGAAATGGGCTCAAAAGGAGGCCCTTGAAGGAACCTCAAGACAAGAGGGAGATCCCAATGGGGAAGCCCTTTATAAGTACAAGGACGGGAAGAAAAAGACCCTGAAGCAACTTCCCCACTAACACCTCCCCATCTAGGTGACCATCAGAGTCCTCAAAGAGGAATTTTATGGAGGCCCATTGGGAGCGAAGCATCGAAACCGCCAGGCCTTTGTCAAACCCCTCCTGGAGGAATTGGAGAATGGTGGGCAGACCAGAACTCAGGGGAGGGATCCCAGACCACCCACACCAGTCCCGGAAATGGTCCCAATGACTGCCTTATGCCTTCAGAGTAGAGGGTCAATGAGCATTCATGATAGACTCTAACACATACACGAAAACCCCTGAGACATCAACCTAGACTGTGAAATAGCCACACTGCCCATTGAATCTGTCAGACTCCAAACCCCAGACCCCCTTGCAGGGGACATGGCCACTTCGGAACCAGCCAAGGCTCCTGGGACTGAAGCTCCAACAGAGAGTGGAACCAACTCTGGTGGGGCCAGAAAGGATCAACCAACAACACAGTCGACCTAGGCACTCTGATGCGCTAAACCACCGGGAAGAAGGGGAAGAGGCGGTAATGCATAAAGGAGAACCTGAGGCCACTGCACCGAGTGGGTGTCCACCCCCAAACCCCTCAGCCTGAAACCATGCGCAGGAAAGGGGAACCCTTGCCAAGGCCAGAGAAGAAAACAGATCTGGAACGAGAGCCCCTAATCTGACACATATCTCTGCAAAACCCTGGTCCAATACAACCAGTTCCGCAGAGGAGGGAAACCGGCCTCTGAGAAGATCCGCTCGAACATTGGCCACCCCCCTGACATGTGAGGCCACCAGGAACACCAGATGAGATTCTCCCCATTAACCTATCTGAGCAGCCAGAGCATTCAAGGAGTGGCCGGAACCCCCCCTGGCGGTTGACATATGCCAAGGCCGTTGTATTGTCCGTCCGGATCAAAACTGCCCGGCCCTCCAGAAACTCTGCTCTCTCCAATTAGAGGACCGATGGCTCTCCCCCGGATCCCACAACCCCTGGGCCGAGAGAATCCCCAAGGTTGCCCCAAACCTCTTCCGCTGGCGTCTGGAGTAAGAGTGGTCACAGGAGGAAGGACCAGGGAAACCCCCACCCGGAGATTCGGAACCCCTAACCACCACAGCAGGGAAACCCTCAGAGCCAGGGACACCAGGATCAAGGCCTCATAAGCCTGAGATGTCGGTTGCCAGTCGGATAAGATACCAGAGGACGCAAATGGGGATCTGCCCAAGGAACCAGAAACATGCAAGATGCCATGTGCCCCTGCAACTTGAGAAATAGGCGAGCCGAGACATACTGCCTCATGAAAATCCTGCCCAGAAGAGCCAGCAAGCGATGGAATCTCTCCTGGGACAGAAATACCCTCCCGATCCTGATGCAAATCTGAGCCCCAATGAAAACTAGATGCTGAGAGTGCTCCAGCTGAGACTTCTGCCAGTTTATCAGAAACCCCCAATCCCACAATTCCTGGCAGACCAACTGCAGCTGAGTCAGGACTGTCCACCGGCGGGCTGCCTTGACCAACCAATCTTCCAGGTAGGGAAAAATCTGAATACCCCTCAGGTGCAAATGCGCCACCAGTGGAGCCACCAGCTTGGTGAACACTCTGGGGGCTGAACGCAACCCAAACTGCAGCACTCAGAACTGAAAGTTTTGGGACCCCACTGCAAACTTCATGTGACAGGGGTGGAGAGCCACATGGTAATATAAATCCTGGAGATCCAGAGATGCCATCCAGGCCCCCTGTACAACATCAAGAGAATGGGGGTCATTATGATCTGGCGTTAAGGAGACCGGTGCTGGTAATTCCTTACCGCCATATTCCAAGGTCCCTTTGTGGGGACCGTAAGGAACATGTGGTCTGACCACACGTCCCTTACGGGTCCCGCTAAGGGACCAGGGTGCTAATAACGGGCTCGCGGGGGGCTCAATGGGGACTTACCGGTCCCTCCAGGGTCGGACTACACCGGTAAATCCCCATTGAACAACACCGGTGCCGGACCCGTTATTGGTGGCAGTCAATGTGCAAATAGCGCCATGACTACCACCAATCTCGGAATGAGGCCCGATGTTCTGCAAAGTGTCCATCTTGAAGCGTTCCTACCGGACAAAGCAGTTCAGTGCCTTGTGGTCCGAAATCAAGCAATACTTCCCTGAAGGTTTGGGGACCAGGAACACAAGCGAGTAGAAACCCTGTCCTTCGAAACAGGAAAGGGACGGGCATGACAGCCCCCTTCAGCAACAATTTGGATAGAGCGGTTTCTATGGCCAACCTCTTGGTTCGTGACCTGGGAACCACAGTCCGAACCATGCCAGCCTGGACAGAAGGAGACAGGAAGTTCACTAGATAACCTCTCCGGATGGTGTCCAGAACCCAGGAATCCGAGCACCACCTGTCCCATACTGTAAAAAACTGACAGAGATGCCCGCCCACCGGCCTGTCCAAACCGTCAGGATTTCTGTACTGGACCAGGACGTGAAGAGCATGGAGGACCCTCCCTTGATCTTCAAAAAGATCGAGAGGAAAGGCCAGGAAAGGACCTTCCGGTCACAGAGGTAGACTTCTTGGTCATTGAGGAAGGCTTGCACTGCAACTTGTCTGCGTGCTTGTCATCCCTAAACACTTTATGCACTTTATCTTCAAGAGAGTCACCAAAAGGTTTCGACCCATCAAAAGGAATTTTTAGGACAGCCACCTTCTGAAAACCTTCCGTTTTCCAATCCCGCAGATGCACGGATGAACATGCCACCGTGCCGATACACCAGCCCCCATGGCCATGGCCAAGCCACACACCCCATCAAAAGCCAGATCGGACAAACGTTCAACTTGTCCCTGCATCTCGGATAATAACGGAGCACAATCAGAACTGCCACCCACAGCCTTTTTCAATTTTCTAAAACCACTGAATACAGTCTCTGCTGTGTAGGAACTATAAATATTTGCCCTGAGTGCAAGATGTGCCCCAGCATGAACCTTTTTCAGGCTGGAATTAACCCTATGGTCCACCGGATCCTGGATAGCTGCCTCCTCGGCTGACATAGAGCGCTGACTCACCAGGCTGGAGAGGGTATCATCCAGCTCAACTGGATCTGACAGCAAAGTCTCACCCCCTTTCAACAGGTAGAGTTTGGCCATAAAGCGGGGCATCATAATATTTTCTGTATCACGCTATTCCTGAAGGATTTTATCCTGGATATCCAAAACCGACGGAAACCCCATCCTTGGGATATGCCTATACTGGCAAATAGTAGGGTCAGCCCCCTCCACCTGATGCAGGGGCTCTGAGAACCCCATGCAGTCCCAAACGTGAGCAAGCACCTCCTCCACTCCTTCCCTGTCCAGATATTTCCCTTCTGCATCAGCCGATGAGGAACAGGAAGAAGCCGAGGCGTCAGAGCCAGAAGATGAGGATGAAGAGGAGGACAGACGCCGTCGCTTTTGGCCATGCGCGTGGCAGTGTTTCCCTCCGGCATGATGCTTTAGCAGGCTCTTCAATTCCTTCCTGGTCAAGGTAAAACGTTTTGACTTCTTCTTCCTCCTCCTGTGTGGTTCAGGGGAAGAGGAAGATGACAGAATAAGGTGCATGAGCTTTTCAGAATGTTTACCCATGGTGTGCAAAGACAAAAACAGCACACACCCTTGTCAACTACATGTTCAAAACTGTAGGCCAGGAGAACTCCCACCAATGGCAAAGTTTAAACAATCTATCATCATGGGCCCCGTTCCATAACCCATTGAGAGCATAGCATGCACTGCCAGAGGCAGAGCCCACCCACCCCCGTAGAGGAACGTTATAAGTACAAGGACGTCGGGAAACAACTTCAGAAGGAGCCGGTGTAGCCGCGAATCAAAGCTCGGTCCCACCGGCAAGAGAAGAACATTTTAAAAATGCAGAGAACCCCATGTGCTTGTTGTTACTGGTGGACCCATGTTCTACCTGTTGAGCTATTGGGACCCCCCCACCTCCTTACCGTACCCCGGACCCTACTTGACCTGGGTCGTAATGCCCACGCTCCGGTCCGGAGCCCAGCAAAGAACCAAGCGAGGCAATCCTGCTCAACTGGGACCCCAAGCCCTGCAGGGGGCCCAGAAGCAGCGTCACACCTGAGGGAGCCAAAGGCCCCGCCACACAGCCCCACCAGGGGGCCAGCCATCGTTGTTCCCCGGAGCCCCGCACCGGGAGTAGTCCAACCTGTTGGAGGCAGGAAAAATTAAACTGGGTGACGTGGTTGGTAGGCAGGGGTTATAGGGAATAATAGAAATAAAAGAAGGCCATGTGTCGGAGGCAGGGGCCTTATGAGGTAAGTACTGGGACGAGGAAGAGTGGACGTAGAGGTAATGGGGAAGAGAACTGGCTGGAAAGCGTATTTGAAATGGGGGAGTAACCTTGGGTTGTAAGAGGAAATGGAAGATTGACAGGGAAAGCAATGAAACGGTAGATCGTACTTTGTGGTGCAATAAGGGAACGGATGAAGCAAAGGGATTTGGATGAAAAGATGAGTCATGCAAAATGATATAATGCTTGGGGAAGGGATTGGATAGAAAGGTAAATGGAGTAAAAAGATAAAAGGTGTGTTCTAAAGGGGGGGTTGGATGGAAAGATGAATATTATAGGGTCGTGATAGGGTCGTGATAGCGACGCCACGGTTGTCGTTGAGTTGACTCCACATAGCATGAGTGTTTTTACAGATGTTAAGTACCAATCTTCATGAAACCTTTCCAAAAATAGAATACAGCCAACTAACAGTTTTTTTGAAAACTTTCATGAACGTCTGCCAAAACGTTTGTTTCCCATTCATTTCTCCTCCGATGCAAAGGTCTTCCTGAACTGCTTGACAGATGTGCGCCAGTTGTTCACGAGGAGCAGGCTTCTGGGGCAGAGGCATAGTTTCGGAGGTTTGGTGCAAATCTGTACAGCAGCTTGTTTTAACTATGGCCAAAAATAGGCCGAACATAGTTATTCAGATGCTGATTGGGCAATTTCACTTAAGGGCCAGCAATAGGTCTCGGGTGGGCTAGCTGGAAAACTGTGAAACCTATGCTTTTGACCCTGGGAAGTTTCTCCAACTGGCCACCATCATTGCCACAGACTGTTTGCGGGGTCATTTGGACTCTCTAGGGTGTGTAGAGGGTCCCAGAGTGTCAACGAATGAAAACAAATGCATTTTATCCTGTTGTATTCACTATATTCCACCATTTTCCACCCCCTGTGGACTGGGTGGTCCCCCAAAGTGTTTAAACCCTGCTCACGCTCAGTACAACCTGAGCTGCAGAAAAGACACACAAGGCCAGTGGTAGCCATAGACTTGACCTGGTAAACTGGCCACTGGGTATGTGGAATTGCCACTCTGGGTTTCTTATCAGGTCTTTGGGGTGAGTGCTAACCAGCAGACACATGAGGGCCCCAGCAAGGTCCTGGATATGGATGAAGGCCATGCCAACTTTGGGGGCCTTATAGGTGCAAGGGCAAGAGACATGGGCAATGCCCATTGGCATTTTTGGGTAGTTTGGTGGTGGTCAGGGTATAACTAAAGGGCATGTCCTTGGAAAGGTGACCACTCAACATGTATTGCTCAGGGCATTGTCTTGGGCCATTCCCTGGGCGCCCCCAAGTGCTTACCCTTGCCCCTTACTCTTACCCAATCGCCATTGAGTCCACTGGGTACTTTGTCCTACCCGGCTTGGACCCATTTCGAACGGTGTCCAGTCATAATATCGAATACAAAATTTCGAATGTCAAAAATGTCGAATCAAAAATGTCGAAAAAAAAAATGTCGAATTATTTTTTTTTCAATATTTTTTTTTTGGGCTCTAGTTTATATTAAAAAAATAGGTAAAAACAAAAAAAAAACGTCATAAATTCGACATTATTTTTTTCGACATTTTTTTTCGACTTTTTGACTTTCGAAATTTTTGATTTCGAAATTATGTCTATAAACCATTTCGAACACTGTGTGACCGGTGGCCATGCCATGTCACAGGCTTCACAAAGACCACACATTGTGACCCTCTGCAGCCTTCACCGTACCAAGTGGTTGGTTAGGCTGGGGAAATATCTCTGGCATATAGTTATGCCCAGTGGAAAGTCTATCTACAACCTCACTTAGTGGACAGTTTGCCTAGGAAATGGCCTTCAGCAATGCCCTATGCCCCTCCTTAATACTCCAAGTGTCCACAGCCCAGGGCCAAGTGGGCACTTTTCATGTGAAGTGGTCTTTGGCCATGTCCTGGACCCTGCCAAGTCACCTACCATGGACCCTGGTTGTGGCACTGACTGGCCAAGTCCCAATCACCTCCAATATACCGTATCTGACCAGTGGGCATGGTCTTTAGTGCAGCCTATGGGCATGGTCTTCATTAATGCCCAGTGCCACTTTTCCCGGGGCATGTGAGCCATGCCAGCGGTACCTCAAAGCCACCTGATGTGACCACCGGGCATGGGCTGTGTTCATGATCTGTGGCCACTGCTTCTGGCCATTCCTCTGCCACCCCGAGGCCTGGCATGTGCCATTTAGCCATGCCATGGACACTTGAAGACACGCAAAGTGTCTACTGGGCTTGGCTCTGGTCATACTCAGTGGCAACCTGCGTAGCACCCATCATTGGGCTTCACCGCTGCCATTCAGTGTGAGGTGAATGAACAATTTAGTTGTGGATACTATGGAGAAGCATGTGCTGCTGCGCCACCCTACCCTCTTCTAGATGGCTGGACAAGATGACAGTAAAAGGAGGGCATAGTGACTGGGTCAGTGCACACAAAAGACATTAGTGGCTCAGCTGGCTGGGATACCCAATAAGTTGAGGCTTAACCTCCAGTTTGTGAGCACAGTACTAGGACTTTGACAGTGGCCCCACTAGTCAGTAGAACCAAAAATACTGAGGATGAATAAAAAGCGATTTACTTTTGCAATATGCTCAACCACCATGGTCAGAGTTAATGTCCTTTGCCCATGTCGTTCAATCCGCATGACTGTAGATGACTTGTACACACATCTTCATCATCTGAGCAATCTGGTGAGTGGTCTTGCGAGCGATGGGCCTGTTATTTTATTCACTCCCACCATAGTCTTAGGCAATACGATGCTCATTCCTTTTTATGAAAGTACCTCTCTCACGTATGTCATTGTGGCATCTCCTGTGGTCTGAGACAGCACCCTGATTAGTGCTAAAAACCCATGGGGCAGCTTAGACTTTACACAACTAATTTAACAAGGTGCAGGGAGCTACATTGACTGCTTGCCAAGCCAGAATTGCAGCTGCTCATTGTCACTGCCCAGTTGGCATGTGTTGCAAGCATAAACTTCAACCATCTGGCCTGAAGAGGGCCCACTGAATTCTCATAAAGAAAGCCAAACTGGGGGAGGAGTCTGCCCTACATCCTCCTGTTTTTCCACTCTCAAAAAGGTTGCCTTGGCCCCACCTGAACTTCTATCAGTAGTTGTGGAGAATGAGTGTGCAGTGTCTGATAACCACATAGCAGTGGTGCAGTCCTGCACTGGGTTGTAGATCCCTGTCCTCTGGCTCTCTTCTTGTGCCACCCAGACTTTTAAATATCTCTTTACTGTCTCCATACACACATTTAGCACGGCCTCTTGTGAATGACACACCCCAGTATTTTGCTCATCCTCAAGCACGTGCTGTTTGAAATTTTAATGATATGATATGGCATTTATAACGCGCCTATACACAAGTGTTCCACCGTGACACTAAACTGTGGGTCAATAAAAGATGCCAGGAGATACTTGTCATTCCTCCCAACAATGTGTGGATCCTGGCGGAAGATTGAGAGTGAATTTGTTGCCAGTGGCCCTGCTTCTGCATCATAAAACGGCTCATGTTCATGTATTATGTTGCAAAGTCCTAACGCCAACAGATGCACCATTGGCAGCACCTCACTGAGTGATGCACCATACAGTTCAACCCACTGAGTGGCCTCTTCCAATGCCTGCAGTAAATGACAAACCCTGTCCAACCTTTGCCGCTGTGTAGGTGTTAAGTAGACAACTCTCTATGGCAGCTGCCTATGGCTATCGCAGTAGTCGGTCACTTTCAGACTCCAGAATATGAAGTGTTCAATTCCACCAAATTGCCATCGCAGTTTTAGCTGATTTTAATTGAGCTCCCAAAATGATCCATACCTAAAATTGCACCTATTGGTTAGTGCTGTTTTTTTAATATGGTCACCGTATGATGGAGGACCTGGAAGAAGATGGTTGGTTTTGCCTATTCCCAAGGAAGCTATAATGTTAGATCTATTGTTAGCTGCCACAAAGCCCACGTGCAAACCCATTGGCCAGTGTGCGGTGACCTTCTTTGCTTTCTCACAGGGATCCAGTCCCCTGTGGGACCTGCTGTCAAGTGCTTCCATACACAATGTGGCCTGCTGGTGAATGACATTTAGCATTTGCTGTTCTGGAATTGCTGACAAAAGGTACGGGGAAGGTGACCAAGTGTTTCTGATGGCCTTTGCTTCGCCAACTGGTTCACGTGTCCATTGTCAATTGGACTCCCCCCACCCACTCAGTGGCCCTGCGCCATTTCCAATGCTTCCAAAACACACATAAAGACACATGGTACTGAAGTTCGTGTGAAGTAGTGCCGACCAGCGGGAATCAACAAGGCTGTGTAGTAATCCAAATCTCTGGTTTTATACAAAGGAATAAGGTAACAAATATTTTGCCAACATTACACCAAGGTTGTCATTAAATAGACAGACATTTTCTGTCTTTTGTGATATTTTGTGGCTCGCTCTAAAGTGTCGGCAACAGTGGACTGGAACATTGTAGGGGAAATAAGTTGCCTGTATGCCTTGGGATCTGCAGGCAAAGATGGTGTTCCAACAGGGCTGGTGAAAATCTGTAGATTAGTACAATTCCCTGGTGTAGTGGTTTAAGTCCTGCAGTAGATTCAGACGTGTTAATGTAATTCACCATTTCATTCAATAAATGAATGTGGGGCTCTCAGTGATTTGGCCTTCCCCCATGCCTAATAAATGCATGTGGGCTTCCTAGTGCTTTGGCCTTCACTTACACTCATGGGGTTATCATTGATTTGGCCTTGTCTTACACCTACTAGGTGCAAGTAGGGTTCTCAGTGCTTTAGCTTCTCCTTCACCTACAAAATACACATGGGTTTCTTAGTGATTTGGCCTTCTCCTCCGAAGTACATGTGGAGTTCTCAGGGCTTTGACCCTCTCATCCACCTCTTATGCACCTGGCGCTTTGGCCATCTCTAACACCTGTTAAGTACATGTGTAGCTATTACTGCTTTGTCCTTCTCCTCCCCTAAAAAATGCACCGCAGTGTCCCAGTGCTTTGGTCTTCTTCTCATACTCGTAGGAAATTCATGCGTGGCTCTCAGTAATTTTGCCCCTTCACCTACATAGTGCATGTGGGTTGTATTGCCTTTCCACCCACAGTTCCCTTACTCTAGCTCAGCCCTATTATCAATTTGAGTCCACTGTAACCTACACTATCCTAGCTACAGTCTGCTTCCCTAATAAGTTTGCCACTCCTGCATCTTCAAATTCCAATAATTGACTGTTCCAATGTTCAACTTGGCTGTTTTTATATAGATGCAAGGTCAAACCCAGTAGAATCTCCTATCTCAAACCTCGGAAAAACCCATAAAGTTTGACCTGGTTGAATCCCTGCAAATTCAGGCAATGAGTACACAATGCGTGGTAGTCTCTTCGTGAATGATGTATTTGAGAGAGTTCCCTGTGCTTTGGCTTTCTCCTACTTCTAGTAGGTACCTGTGGGGTTGTCAGAGGGTTGGCCTTCTTCTTCACCTATGAAATGCACATGGGGTTCTCAGTTCCCTGGCCTTCACCGACATTTAGTAAATGCATGTGGGTTCTTACTGCTTTGACCTTTTCCTACTGAATGCACGCGGAGTTCACAGTGCCCTGGCATTCAGCTACATCTAGTAAATACATGTGGGCTCTTCCTGCTTTTATGTTCTCCTACTGAATGTACATGGGGTTCTCAGTGTACTGGCCTTCACCTATATCTAATAAATGCAGATGGGTTCCTACTACTTTGGCCTTCTCCTACATCTAGTAAATAGATGTGAGTTCTTACTGCTTTTGCCTTCTCCTACTGAATGCACGTGGGGTTTTCAGTGCCCTGGCCTTCACCTACATCTAGTAAATGCATGTGAGTTCTTACTGCTTTGGCCTTCTCCTGCTGAATGCACGTGGGGTTCTCAGTGCCCTGGCCGTCACCTACATCTAGTAAATGCTTGTGGTTCTTACTGCTTTGACATTCTCCTACTGAATGCATGCAAGGTTCTCTGTACTTTGGCTTTCTCCTTCACCTACATCTAGTAAATGCGTGTGAGTTCTTACTGCTTTGGCCTTCTCCTACTGAATGCTTGTGGGGTTCTCAGTGCCCTGGCCGTCACCTACATCCAGTAAATGCATGTGGGTTCTTACTGCTTTGGCCTTCTCCTACTGAATGCATGCAAGGTTCTCCGTACTTTGGCTTTCTCCTTAACCTATAGAACACACATGTATTCTTAGCACTGTTGCCTTCTCCTACTGAATGCACGTGTGGTTTTCCATACCTTGGCTTTCTCCTTTACCTATAGAACACAAATGGTTTCTTAGTGCTTTGGCCTTCTACATCTAGCAAAACACTGGGTTAACTTAGCAGAACCAAGTGACGGCCAATTCAAAACAGCTTCTTCTTAATGTTGATAGATGGCCCAACTCAATAAACTTAAATTCCAAAATGTTCTACACTTGGTCTATGGTACACCCCTGACTTGGCAAAGCAGTATTTATATACCACCCCAATGCCGCACCTGCATGATCCTAATACTCCAGTAATGTAGAATAGCTCACAATATCATCTAGCTATACAATACTACATAAATCTTGAAGGCCTGTAAAAAAATGAATTCCATAAAATCTCAGAAAAATAATCTGAGCACGACATTACCCGCGGGGCAGTACTCGATACACACGGTGGGCAAATGACTTCCTAAAGGTATGTTTCCACTTCCCTCTTGGCCTTACCTACAGAAAGTGATAAACCTCTATCAAGTCCAATTTTGCACCAAAAGAAAAATAAATAAGCAGCAGTAACTACAGGTTAAGGGTAACAATCCCTTTTTATAAACCTTGCAGGTGTGAAGTTCAACCCTTTCCTTAGCCACAAGAAATATTGAAACCCAGTGCCTTTCTTTTTGGATCTTCATTAAAGTGTCAACAGGAAGGTTGCTAGGAAGACTGCCTGAACGGAAGATAGCACATGGGCAACGCGCTGGTCTTGGATACAAGTCCACACAGAGCAAGCAACCGAGGTTCGAATACCGAATCCGCGCTTTAGGCGCGACATAAAAAAATCAAATAAATAAATAAAAAATCACGACATGTGGTGAAGTGAAGGTTTATGAAAACCAGCCAACAGAGTAGTTGCAGGGTTTTTGTTAAGCTAGCTAGTTCTTCTGCTCAGAGCGGTAGTCTGACTGAGCAGTCTAGTCTTGCCTCACTCCATTACGGGAGAAGGAGAAGGGTGGCCATGAAATACACACACACAATGGGTCGCAAAGAATATCACAATATACTCTTATTTAAAGCGCTGTTGAAAATATCAGTGCAATACAAATATGTACTTTATGCAAACGGTAAAGTATGTCTAAAAATCCCAACCCACAATTTAAACAAATGTGCATGTTCAGCACAATTTTGCAGTTAAGTAAACTAAGCACTTACAGTTTAGATCATTTTAAAAGTTTGCCCATAGACCTTAAAGGGGCATCTCAGTGGGCAGCTCACAGTTATAGTGAAATCCAGGTAACTGTTTCCAGAGGGGAGCAGCAGAGGAGGCAAACACCAGGCTGAAAAAGATGGGGGACTGCAAAGGAGGGGATTTGGTCCCAGGTTCGACAACTAGCGACCCCTCTGAAGGAAGGATACTCTGCTGATCCACAGGGTTGGAAGCAGTCACAGCTGGTGTAGTGGTACCCGGGAAGAACGGAGCACTAGGTACTGGAGACAGACTCCAGTGAAGAATTTAAGCCCCAAGGACTCCAAAGATGTGGAAATATCTACTGGGCGCTGAAGAAACAGTCCACCGTTCGAGAGTGCATAGATACATGTAGACATCAGGCTTTCTCCAGGTTGCGCTTCCGGGCGCGGACTCCAGAAGAAAGGGTCCAGAAACGCAGGGGATGTCACAGGCTCACCGATCCTAGGCACTCAGGTTTTGCTGCAAGGCCCTTTCCCAAAGCCACCCTGACAGCTTTTCATGACACATAGAAGAAGCAGGATGTCCTCTGGAAAAGATCTAAGGTCTAAAAATCCTATTGGCAGCAAAAAACTATGGAAGGCCTCTAGTGGAGCAAGAGTTGAGGAGACTAGGAGCTTGCCACCATTGATGTGACATCATATGTCGAGGAGAGTGTAACACACATCCCTGCACTATACTCTTAATGCGCAATCTCTGGCCAATGGTGGGAGGAGAGAACATGTAAAAAACTGCAGCTATCCAAGAACCGGCAAATGGTAAAGCAACTTGCAGCTTGAAATGCGAACACAAGTCACCATATGTCTTGTGACAGGCAACAACTGTTTGCTCACTGAAGACAGGCAACAACTGTTTGCTCACTGCCTAATAATGTGCAATCTAACATGGGATACAACTGCCATATCACCCCCAACTAAGCTTAGCACTGAACTCACCCCCTTGTCACAATGATGGACCTGAAAGCCACCAGTGGCCTGATGGAGCACCTCAATCAGAGCACCACACTGACAATGATGCCCTCTGAGGAGAAACTGGCTCCAGCACCCTAAAATGTCATGGAGACAGCGCTATCCGAGGTGTCCCGTGGGCCCTGATGCTGCAGCACGAGAGTGAATGGTTTCTGGGTGTTCTTGCTCCTCATGCCTTCATTAGTTGGACTCTCCTTTGTCTGCTGCAGTCATTTCCATGAGGGCTAACTTAACCTTGAATGCAGAAAGTGTGTACATGTCCCATTCTTAGTACTGGGAACCCATAGCCAAGAGCGTTAAATGCACGCGCTCAGCAGTTGAAGGGTTAAGGCATCTACACCATGCCACATTTAAGCCAGATGTTGCCATTTCATTACAGTCTTTTACCATCAGTAGTAATTCTTATGTCCCTATCAGGGTTTTCCAAGTTCCGGGCCTTGGGGGCTGAAATCCTGACGGGTTTTCAGGATATGATATGATAGGTTATTTATAACGTGCTTAATACCCAGAGGTTTCTAAGCACGGACCCAGGGATCGAACCTGTGTTGCTCCGTGTCATCTTGCTTCCAAGGCGAGCATGTTGCCCCTGAGCTATCCTCCCGAGACGATAGCCCTCATTAATACTAATGAGAGTAAATTTGCATGCATTTAGAATCATTGTATGCAAATTTATCTCATGAATATTAATATGGGGTATCCTGAAAATCTGACATGTTTCCGGCCCTCGAGGACTGGAGTTGGACAACCCTGCATCAAGCTCATCACCCTAACCCAAACCATGATCTCGCTTCAAAAACAAGGGATGCCAAAGGAAGGGGTCGCTGTTCATTGTGCTCCCTACACAGACCCATTCTTTCAGTTTGTGGGAGGTTTCTGAGGCTTGTTATGGAAGTCATGCATTGTGAATGCAACGCTGCGCTTTCACGCTACATTGTACCCCCCCCTCCCTTAGAGTATGCTGAGATTAGATTTCTGGCTTCGGCACATAATCGGCGATACACTGATATGATATATTTTATTTATAGCGCGTCTATACCCAAGTGTTTCAAGGCGCGAAACCACTTGTACCTTTTCTTAGACAACCAATGGCTAGTGCTCCAGCTAGTTCTTATTTTGGGATGCGGTGTACAGGCAAGAGCCCAGCATCTGTTGACACCAAGGCTTCAGTTAAAAAACATTCCTATTGCAAAAGATCTATTCTTTCAATGCATTCTTGCACCAAAATGCAGAGAAAGAACCGTTTTTTTCTGAAAGCAAGCTTTGCCCTAGTGCCAATAACATGCATAATTGCACGTGACATGGTGCAAAGGATTTCTAAGATGGCCCCAAAGGGTTTTGCACTAGGGCAAACTTTGCCCTAGTGCTAATGCCATGCAAAGTTGCACCTTGACTGGTGCGAGGTGTCTGTAATCTGGCCCGAGGAGGACTTTCTTGGCTTTGGGAGCACTTTTTGGTTTTACTCTGGATCCCAAGCACAGTGCAGTGGATCTAACATGGCTTCTGGCCCACGGCATGCTCCTGTTAGAGCGAGAAACCAGAGTTTGCAGCAATTGTGGAGTCCTGGAAGGCGCTTGGGGTTTCATAGACATCATCACTGCAAACTTTTAATGTTAGAAGCAGTCAGATTCTCGTTTACGCAGAGCGCCTTGAAGTGAATTGCACAATTTTCACAAAATAAAACTTAATGACGTCATAATAAGAGCATGCATTTATATAGTATTTTCCCCGCTTCTAAGCAACATCACAAGTGTTTTTACCCAATTTAACGGCATTCAATGCATCATGCAGAAAAGGATGAAGGCCAGCGTCAGCCCTGCTGGGATTCGAACCTGCGGCTGCTGAGACAAACACCAAACTCCTTCAACACCTGTGCGCTGGCCTCAGAAGAAGACTGATCTGAGGCAAAAACACAAGGCATCTGAGGGATGGGCTGCTGCGTTGCTCTTTGCGAGTAGATGCAGCCGGTGCAGTCCCTACGGGGGAAGGGGCAGAATCAAGCTGAGGAGAAATCCTTAGATATATTTGCCAGGGCTCCCGGTCCTACCACAATTTTGGCGGGACGCATTAACCCTGTAGCTGGCTGGCACTTCTGTCAGTCACTGTAACTGTCACTGCAACTTCCTCTGGTGACCCCTCACACGAGGGGGTCACCAGAGGAAGTTACCGTCCCATTGTTTCACCAGGTTGCCCAGGTCGCCGAGGCATCTTTATCCCTCAGCGAACCTGGGATTTCATTAACTATTTCGTGTTTTATAAAAGATGACTTGAAAAGTACTCAATTCAAGCCATCTTTTATAAAGCTTTGCTGACGCACAAAGACGCCTCAGGCTTTGTCCGTCATCAAAGCTTTATAAAAGATGGCTTGAATTGTGCACTTTTCAAGCCATCTTTTATAAACATAGAGCTGTTTAAAAAAGATGGCTTGAAAAGTATGCAAACCTTAAGGTTCGCACACAAATATATAAAAGTTATATATTTGTGTGCTTACCTTACTATGGTTTGTGTACTTTTTAAGCCATCTTGAAGTACACAAAACATAGTAAGGCACGCAAATAAATATATACATGTAAGCATTTATATATTTATGTCCGTACCTTACTATGGTTTGTGTACTTTTCAAGCCATCTTTTATAAACAGATATTTATAAAAGATGGCTTGCATAGTACACAAACTATAGTAAGGTCTGCACACAAATATATACATTCTTAAATGCATTTATATATTTGTTTGCGTACCGTACCTTACTATGATTTGTGTACTTTTTAGGCCACGACAATCCCATAAGCCACGCCCCCAAATGAGGGGCCCCCCTCGAGTTCTTAACCCACTTAAAGCCCTGTGTGGATGCCCTGCAAACTGCACTTACTTTACTTGCTCCTTTACACAGGCGATGAAGCTATAGGTAGTGGCCATGCCATCTGGTAATGAAGGGCGTGCCATCCTCGGGTAACGAACCAGGCCAGGACCAACGTCTAAGGTTAGGGAGTGTTCGTGCTTTATTGCCATTATTATGCTGGGGTGACATCCTTTGTGCTGCAGACCACTATTTTCGGAGTAAAATTCTGTTTGGGATGTCATCCCTAATCTGCAATAACAAATGCAAATGCTAATTTTCGAATGCTTGTTTGGAAATGAGCATGTGTGTCTCGCAGTTGTCCACTAGAGGTCACTGTGTATCTACAATGTCCCGGTTTGGAATCATTATTTCCATTGATTGTACTTTCAGGCTGACATCCCGACCCCTCCTCCATGACCTGCCATACATTTAGGAGTCTCCTTTATCTAAAGTGTCATTATTGCCCCCTTTGTGTCTCAAACAAAACGTGCATGCATATTGCACAGACAGTGAGGGCGCATTCGCACAGCAGCTCTTCTGTCTTCAAGGAAAACGACCTCTCTTCGGCCAACAGTTTCTCACCAGGGGGCCCCCGTGGGGAATTATGATAAAGTCATGTAAGGTGTGTATGTATGCATACATGCACACACGTGGCACTTACGTGACAAAAGCGATAACCGAACACCTTAAAATCACGTAAAACCATCCATGATGTGTGTTCTTTCTTATTAATGCCAACGTTGTTGTGGGGGCTGCGGGTGCAGTGGCTGAGTGCAAGTGACTAAACTGTTGTTTCTCTTTCTTTCCCCATGTGCTCGCCCAGTTTATTGCTGCTAACGACAAGCTCTGGTTCTGGTTGGAAGTGAACTCTGTGGTGGATTTCTTCACTGTGCCCCCCGTGTTCGTCTCAGTGTACTTAAACAGAAGTTGGCTGGGTAAGTAAAGACCTCTTCCGTGATTGGCCTAATCGGGATAAATGTGTGTTAGGGTGTCCTATTGGGAAGCCTTCCCCTCTGAAGGGCTCTACCATTGGCCAATGTAAGGTGTATTGTCATTGGTGGGTGTGACCACAGCTTCCCGCAGCTCTAAATGTTAATGTTGAAGGATATTTATAGCACGCACTATCACCAACGGAGGGCCCCCCTGGCTGAAAACATGTAGCTTCTATTAAGTGAGGATGGAAATAGAATCGGGCTCCTTGCCATGTAACAGCCCCTACAGACGCTTCAAGTAACCTTTGTAAGAATACAAATAAGACAGAAAGAGGACAGGAGTGTATACAGTGCACAGCATTGCCGAGGCTGTCATCCCAATTTTATAAAAGCCATCTAAAAGCAATCATGCCAATATGTTTAAATGGGGGCAGCAGTTATATCACATTGTTAAGTTTAGCCCCACAATGTTCTCGGGCAATGTAAAACAAGCATGCCAGCGTTTTGAACTGGGCACAACCAGCACGGCATTGCTGAGACTGCCATTTCCATTGCACGGGTCAGGAAACTAGCATGAAGATGTCTTTAACTAGGGCAACACTGTTTTGAAACTGGCATCACCCTTTCTGCGAGCAATGTAGAGCCCAGTATGCCAATGTGTTTACCTGGGGCAAAACTTGCATTCCAGTATTGTAGAGATTGGGATCCAAATGATCTGGGGCAAGGTAGAAACCAGCATGGCACCATGTTTCATTGGGTAGCAATGGCAAGACTCGTATAGCAATAGTGTTGAGCCTGGCATCATAGTGTAGAAACCATCACACCAATGTTTTAACCAAGGCAACAATGGCATGGCAATCACATCAGCTGCGCACATAATCAGTGCACCCAAGCACACTATGTTACCCTACTCTCTCGACTGACCTGGGCTAGGGCGTTCAAACTACAAGCGCTTTGAGGTCATACCAATGATATATAGAGCGCTATATAGATGACAAATAACATAACATAACATGTCCCTACAAGTTTCCTGAGCTGTTACATGCACAAGCTTGACAATGTGTGTCATAGTTTCTTGGGGCAATGTAGAAACCAGATGTAAGGAGAAAAGCATGCCACGGCTGATACTTTACTTTCATGACACAGACAATATGTGATATACAAGTGCAAGATAACCTATTGGGACAGTCTGAAATTGTCATGGCAATATGGCAATAGGCATTGGCAATGTGTACACTGACAGGATAGCCCTTTAACTGCACTGTGGCATATCAGAGAGTACAGTGGTGCCTTTGAGAGTCACTGCTGGTACATTGAGGTTCCTATTATCAGCAGCACGGGGGGTTATTTAAGCATCATGTTGATATTATTGACATCACCCTTGATTATTTTATCCACACTGAGATATCATTTGGATGCAACACGACACGTCGTGGATACGCCCTGGAAATTAATTCTAGTTGGATTTTATGTTCTAGCAATTCTGATGGCATCATACTGACCTGCTCAGAAACAGCAAAGTGCCTTAACCTTTTCACTACCCACCCCACTAGGCACTGGATGCTGGGGCTTGAGCTGGGGACAAAAGGCACAGGTATTGCTAGCTCTCACAATGTAGGAAGTGTAAATACATCATGGAAAAACTGTACCCCTTTTTCGGGGTGGGGACAAAAGGCAGAAGGCCTGCTAGCTCCCACAATTTAGAAAGTGTAAATACATCATGGAAAATGTGTACCCCTTTTTCGGGCTGTTGTGTATTTGGAATATTTTATGGGGTGCCCTGTATAAATGCCAGCAAATCTGTTTATATACGAATTGATCGTATTATAATTGACCGATTCACAATTGACCTTCTGTAAAATTGACCGAATTTAAAAGGTCAATAAGTATATATATGCGGGGGGAACCCCCTGCAACCCTGACCCAATCAAAACCCCCCTGCAACCCACCACCAAATCCCCTTAAATTATTATAAACCCAAACCAACCCACTATATATATAATAACTAAACGGTGAATTGTACAGACGTTCAATGAGGACCACTGGAATTCGGTCAATTGTGTCAAAAGGTCAATTATCGGTCAATTGGGGTAATACCGCAAATCCTACAGCTTTATCCACGTTCCTAACAAAATGTATTGTGCAATAAAATGCACCACCTTGATTCCTGATTTCAAAGAAATGCCTGCGAGGAGCACCCGTACCCAAGCCTCCTCTGGGTGGTTCACGCATTCTCACTAGGCTAACTTGAATGCATGCCACCAGTTTAAACATTCCCTACACGCCACAGTGATGCACTGCTTTCTCTAAAGTCAAACAAAGCCATGCAGCTGGCTCCCACGTGGGACGAAAGTGCAGGATGAGTCTATATCTTTCATGACTGATTGAAGGATGCCAATTGGGTGAGGTCCTCTGAGCAGGTGAGTGAGGACAGTTTTGTAGTGACGATCAGAGTGCTTAACCATCTGACGTGTTGTGCAGATTCCGGGTTCAAAGGATACGTTGCCCTCATTTATCCTTGCCCACCAGGCTAGGCAAAGAGGACGCCAAGTTACATTCACAACTTTAATACAATTGATGAGCATTCAAGTATTTGCCAGCATGCCTCTTGTTCACTCTGGTGCTAAAATTCTCTGGCGAAAAGATCAGTAAAAATGAGGCAATATAAGGAATCTGTCTACGTGGCCGAGACTTTAATAAAGCAATATGCCCCAAGCGGCGGGAGGCATTACCAGAGTCAGTAATGTCCCCGCCGCGAGGGGCATATAGCTATTAGTACCCCGGCCCGCAAAAACTGCGTGACCGGGGCACTGAAAGCTTTTTTTTTGTCCCAAAACACTGCAGCGTTTCGAGATTAAAAAAAAAGACTAAGAAAATGGCCTCCGGGAAAGGGAAAACTGAGTCCGTTTTCCCATTTCATGGCGGCCATCGGGAGCGGACGTACTGGAAACAGAAGCGTTTCCAGCGCGTCCGCTCCTGAAAAAAAACAAAGGTAAGTGCAGTTGGGAGGGCAGAAGGGAGGTGAAGGGGGAAAAAAAATAATAATAAATAAAAAATAACGTACCTGGGTCCCCGGTGGGGGACGATGGAAGCTTCCAGCCATGTGGAGGCTCGGAGCGGGGATGGTCCCGCTCCGAGTCTCCACATGGCAGGAGGCTGCCATCATCCCCCACAAGGGACCAAGGTAGAAGGTAAGTGGGGTGGCGATGGCAGGGAGGTGGGAGGAGGGAGGAAAGGGGAGGAAAAAAAAGAGCCTTATCTCAGTCCCCGGCAGGGGGCGAAGGTAGCCTCTCAGCCGTGGGAGGCTCGGAGCGGGGATGGCCCCCCTTCGAGCACCCTCATTGGCTGAGGGGCTGACACGCCCCCCGCCGGGTACAAAGGCTGTGAAATTCCAACAGAGGGATTCCCGGCCTGGTAATGACTCGGCGAGGGCCAATCAAAATGGCTCTTTCATTCTGATTGCGCCCTCGCTGGGTACTAATATGCGTTATGCCGATGACAGACTAACGCTTGCATCTCACCACGAGGAGACGATTCAGCCCCTACAGGGATGCAGAGCAGTAGGGTTGCATGTCCGAGCATAATATTAAAATGTAACCAGGCAACGGAAGAGGTATTGCAGTTGCCAAGATACTTTTTTCCCAGCCCATCTAGATAAATAGCCAATGAAATGATCCGTGGAGGATTCAGACATCTGGGCACAGTGTTCTGCAGAGTTGAATCAGACATCCTCAGGGCAAATTTTGAAGGGGCACAGATGGATCTGTTGACCGACATGGGGAGGTGGGCTAAGCTGACCCCTCCCATCTTGGGCAAGGTAAAGTGCATCATAATGAATGCCCTGGCACAGGTGCTCTGCCAGCCTAGATCTCTGCCTATTTCTGTACTGGAAGACTCGTAATGACCAGCAAAAGAAACTCCTGAGAGGCCCCGGGTAAGTGCCTGGCCCCGGGTAAGTGCCCGGTCATATCACTTCTAAGAATACTAAGGCCACCGGAAGAGGGTGGATTTAAGCGACTCAGCATTCGCTTGGGAAACAGCCTGAAGACTTAAGGAAGTGGATGCTCACACGTTTCACTGGATGATGGCTCCTTTGGAGACCCATGGACCAGGTACATTCCTGTAAATTCAATGGGATCAACCCCAACTGGCTTTATTCAAAGAGTACCAAGAACCCACTCAGGTCTGTTGTGGGGCAAGGACTTCTGTAAGAGGAGTCTGTCAAGTGCCAGTGTTCCGCTTCCCATCTTTTAAATCCTTTCTCTGAAGGTCTCAAAGAGGCGAGTTAAATTACTTTCCTTATGATGGCGGTATTTTATTTACACCTCACTTCACCTGCTTTTAATCCCTCGCTATTTTCTAAGCCACTTCCCTGCCCTCTGGAAAGGATGCTCCACAAACTGAAAGATGTGCTGTCCGCCTCCATCACGGTAGATCCCCTGCGCGGGGACGCTCCAGACACAGCTTGTGATGATGCTTTTAGATAAAAGGCACTGGTGAGGCTGTCATGGCAGCATCCGTAGCCACCAGGAGTGCACACTTACACTGCCACAAAACAAAAAAAAACAAAGGTAAAAGTGGCACGCAGGGATGTCCATTATCAGTGCTGTGTTATAGCGCTTTCTGACAAATCCATCAAGCGTGGTGACAACATCTGCCTACAACTCGTGCATCCTGCCCTTTCCTGCGCACGCGCCTTGAAAGCAAGATGACGTGGAGCAACACAGATTCGATCCCCGGGTCTGTGCTTATAATGTATTGGGTATTAAGGGTATTAAACGATTAACCAATTACAATTAATACTTAATTCCTATCTTCTTTACCAATATTCTTCTCCGCATATTTCTGGGACCTAGATCAGGGGCAACACGCTCGCCTTGGATGTACGTAAGAACACACAAAGCACCACAGGTTCGATCCTCGGCTTCGCACTTAGAAACCCAGGGGTATTAAGCACATTTACAATTAAGACTTAATTCCTATATTCGTCTCCTCATATTTCTGCGACCTCTCTTGACTTCATCATTTTCTTCTAATTCTCCTATCACTGACTTCTCAACTGGTGTTTCGCTTTCCTTTTTCTCTGTCCTTCCCTCGTGACTGGCTTCTTCCCTTTCTACTTCTACTTTTTCACCTCAATGTTTCTGGCTTTATTTTCTCCTTTTCAGCTATTCCCCCTTCCCCTGCCGAATGCTCACTCATTTTAGACCGTGGGCAGCTCTGCAGCAAACACACTATTCATCTGAGCTATCTTACTGGGCGTCTAAGCAGTAACTCGCAAATCCCTGCAGCAGGCACGTTGACACGAAGAGCTAACTTCCTGGAAGTGGAATGTGTAAGAGCTGAGCTATCTTACCAGCTTACCTTAGGGGATTTTCATAGAGTGCACAATCCTTCATGTTTTGCTAGGACTGGAGGGGCTACTGTTTATCAGGTCTCTAGGCAGTAATTTACGGAAGCAGAGGAGAGAAATAGAATGTGTGGAGCACCTGGGAACGGAGGCGGTTCCGGACATTATTGATCTCCATAACACCATTGATTATATCCCCACCCCCTGTTAGGCAGAATTGCATGCAGTACCCTCTGGGACCACCACATACAATTAGGACTACAGGTGTAAGCAAAACCAACCTTTGGTATACGTCTGTACTACACAATTTTTGGTAGCAAGCTGAGCAGCCAGGCTTATCTCAAGAGGGAATGTGAGCAGTGAAAGATGTTACACAGAGGTCTTACATTTACAGTGGTTCAGGTAGACACACTCAAGGTTTCTTGGTAAAACACTTATTAATTTATTACACAATCATTTAGAAAACATTTAATTAGAAGGAGGCAACTTAATATTATATACCAATACACTTCAATACAAAACTCTAAGATTTTGAGACAGTTTGAGCTCCCCTGAAATAGGAGTCAAATGGCAGTTCAGTTACTTAGAAGTGAGCAAAAAGGCATAATGTAGGTAAAATAGATCACATATACTTGTTAGTGCAAATAGTTTCAGTTCACCAGAAGAGTTCAATTCAAGTCAATAGGCCTAGGCCAAAGTCAATGGGTTAGTGTTCTGGATAGGAAAGAGCAGTTCTGGTATCAAACTGTAAAGTCTTTGCAAAAGTTCTCAGAAGTAGTTTAGGCGAAAAAGAATCATATGTTGGGTAGACCTGTAAGTTGGGAAAGTTTCACAAACATTCACTGTGAGCTTTGCGTCCTCTCAATTGGGTTGGCACAGTACCTTAGTATGAAGAAACAAATGCAGCTGAAGTTGTTGGCTCCTGACAGTTCCTGTAGATCTCACTGTTCCTGAGCCGCAGCCGTGGGGACAAGAGGGAGGAAGTCGGGGGACTCCTGCACTGCACGGGATCGTCGGAAAATTCAAACAAAATTGAGTCACTTCAGTTCGAGTAGCTGTTCTTCAAGCACACAAGCTGGTGTCCTTCCCCCTAGTTAATCCTAACCAGCTTCGAGAATGGTATCCAGGTGGCTTACGAGTTGATTGGTCCCGCCAACTCAAAGGAAGAAGTCGTCCTGGAAGGGGCTTCTCTGTCGAGATGAACTTAGCAATTCGGACCTGCAGCAGGGCTTCACTGGGCAAACCAACGGTCCAGGAGTTGCAGCAGCCATCCTCTTCCAGTGCGTCTTCGGTTCTTTTGTTCCAGTGGTCGACTCTGCTTTCCAGTCCAGGAGACTCGCCTTTTAAACAGTTTTCTCCCATTCATTCCAGCCTAGCTGCCACTCACCTGGCAGGCTGGCTGTCCTTGCCAGACAGTCAGCCAGCCAATCACGGCAGAGTGCATTTTGGTCTCCTAGGAGACTAAGCACAGGGAGTTTTGGGCAGCTCACTCACTTCCTGCCCACCCCAGACAATCAGATGCCAGAGGCGGTCTTCAGTCCTGAAGCCCGCCAAAGGCATGGAATCAAAGGGACCAAACCAGGTTTGGCACGCAGGGACAAACACTAGGAGGACCTTTCCAAAAGAAATGGTGAAAAAAGAAGACCGGGTCCCGTTTAAACAAAGGGGCTTAAGGCGCCATCTTGAAAAACATGGCTCCCGTGATTTTTAGCTACCGGTGTTCGCAGTCAGGAAAAATCATGGTAAGATGTTCTAAAACCACTGCCACCAGCCATTTCGATAGAAAAGGGTAGCATTTGACTGCTTCATGAGTTTCTAGACACAGGGGATACTAGGTAACCCCCCAGCACTCTATAGGAAGATAGTGTATGCTGGGTCTAGCAATTTAAAAAGACTAGTTACGTCAGTTTAACTTTACATTCTCTGGGAAACAATAGTTTATTCCAGAGAAGATATTTAAACCTTAGGCAAGTCTAAAAATACATCCCTGTGTCAGTGCACTGAGGGTGCTGTGTAACACACATGAAAAGATGCCTATGGAGTTTTCTTTAGTAAAACACACATCAAAATACATGAAAGAGTGGGAAAAAGGTTCACACTCTTATCAGGTAAAAAAAAAAAATCAAGTCCTCAAAATCCAGCAAAGTTGCTGGGGGTCTCTAAGGTGAAGGGAATTAGCAAATTTTTGAGAATTCTCCCTAACACCCCTCCCTGCATAGCGAAAGGCTGACATATGATCCTTAGGGAATGGCATTTGTGAGATGTTTATAAACTTCACAGATGTTGTAATCGTGATATCAAAGAAGGAAACAAAGCTGGAGACTAGCAGCGCCTATGGTGCCTGTTCTGATCAAGTAGAGTCGCAGTCAACATCTGAAGTCCCCTCATCGCCATCTTTGTGGATGTCACTTTCACTCACTATCAAATGCTTCATGAGGCACACACTCGATGAGTCGTTTCCAGAAGTTCTTCCAGAGAGAGTAACTCTGCGCCAGCCTTGATGTAGATCAGCCACGGGGCGCTGGGTTTTCGCTGCCCTGGAGGCGGTCTTGCAGTAGAACCATCTCATGACCATGCTATGTTGCTGAAATGCAACTCAATGACCAATGATGGACAAAAGTGCCTGTAAGGGTGACTGATGAGTGTTTGCGGCTTACTGTTTCTATACATGGGTGTCACCAAATGGAAACTCACAAGCGTTTCTTTGGGCTGGCGAAAGGGGGTGGCTTTGAGGGTGGAGAATCATGGCCCCCGGTCAGTGCTACGACTCATTATGCAAGTTCTGTTCCTGTTTATCTATTTTATTTGCTTTGCATTTCAAATATAATGAAGGAAACAGGGTGCTAAATAGGGATTTACCTTGTCTTTGTTGTCAGCAAAGCATTTTCAATTAAGAACAATTAATAGTAGATGACTGCAGGTGCAAACATAAGTGAGTAATGGGAGAGATGAATAAGAGGCGCCATGCCTGGATAACAATGACTACAAGCAGGTGATATTATCGCACATTTTTCTTTTACTGTGTGATTTTAAGTCTCCATAGTAGAAGCCAGAGATGTGTTTAGGCTGCTATGAACACATATCTGCAGCAATATCAGTTGTGAAGATGTGGTCAAGTGCCCACGTTTCAGACTAGATTAAAATCTCAGCTTCTTTTGCAAAGTGTATGATCCTGGGCAAATCATATGCTCTCATTGTGCTTTAGCTGCCAAAGTTAGATAGTGATTCAGCTTGCAGTATGTACAATTAAAAAAAAAGTCATCCCAATGGTTTACGTGGTTATAGTTGTGGATGGAGCCACACAGGAAGCCTTGAGGATGGCGAGCATGCTTACACTGTTGCAAAATATTCACAATACAAAGACATATTTCTTGTTTCCAAATGTGTAGACTGCCCTGAGTGTCTTGTATAGCGGTGCTCTTGCTGATTACTGAGAGGAGTTTCTGTACATTGAACCTGTGCTCCTCAATTGCAGAGGAGAATCTAATGGCTGTAGACATTGTTTCAATTGAGAGCCAAATATGCGGCTGCAGTACAATCTCTGGCAGCAGAAACACCTGGTACCTTGTGCTTTAGACCATGTGCATATACATGAGATAATTAAAATACATTATCTTCGCAATATTGACCACTTTGCAGTACAACGTAATAGATTCAAGTACTTTAAAAAAGATTTTAAATGTATTTATTTTATTATGATATTGCTTGCAAGGCAACCGTACACACATTTTTAATAATAACAACTATGAATAACCAATGATGAGCGAACAAATATCAATAACCAAGAAATAATAAAGAAATTAATAAAACAATAGCTTTTCTTTATATTGCAATGATTTTATAATATGCAGAGGGATTTCCTCGCAGGCTTGCAATACTGGAGGCATGTTCTAGGGCTTAGCCCAGATTGCTGTACTGCCTAGCAACAGCCCTGTAAACACTCATCACAGAGCACCTCTTTCACCATATTGTGCACCATAGATACATATATAGACTTTGAAAAGTTTCCCCACTCTGACCCTTCAGGGGGTTCTGGAATTACCTGTATCACTTGAAAACTCACTTACTTGCAATGTCACAGATAAACTAAATGGATGGAATGTTTGCTGGCTAGCACATACAATTCTCTTCCTTTTTATACGTCAAGTATTCCCTGCAGAGGCAGGGTTCCTACCCCGTGGCACCATGGGCATTGTGGCAGCAGTGGTATGGGCCGGCAGACAGATAGGCCGAGTGAAAACAGAGGACAGTGCATGCTGGCAGGAAATAACAGATTACCTGTTACAAACTGTAGTATTACGCTCTTCCAATTTCTATCGTGGTCATGTGTAGTGCAGCTTGTGTCATTCTAGCAGTCTCTTGCACTTAAAGCATCACGTTAAGAGAACGACTAACTCTATTTGTGGCAAAGTTGTGAGCCACAAGCATGACAGCTGACAGTGTGCTCTGAGGGTGATCAGTTCAGCAGCAGATACGTGATTAATTGAACATGTTGATTTTGGGGGATAGCTCAGGGCCGATGCGCTTGTCCTGGAACCAACTCAGTGCCATTGAACAAGGGTTTGATTCCCCCATCCAGCGCTTAGACGCTGGCGGAGTCTGGCATGAGGTGCTGCATAAATCCCCAATAATTAATAAATAAAAAAATGAGGATACAATATTTAGCAGTCTTGGCAGGGGAGCCAGCCAATCAGGAGGCAAGGACCCAGGAGAGCCGACTTATGAATTTCCAAGGGGTGCGGGGGGCCCAAATACAGGAAGTGACATCACTGGCAGCTATAGGACTGCAAATTTGCATGTAGTCGCCAACTTGGTACAACGGCGCGCAGGGGGGGTGGAGACGCGCACAGTGCAGAACAGTGGAAACATTGGCTAGCATGTACTGCATATACTAAAGTCAAGTAAGAAGGAGATGTAAGGCTTCGAGTTGCATTCCAGTAGGCCATCACTGCCCCTACTCCACCCCTCTATAATCATCCAGGTTGTAGTAGCCCTCAAAAGGCAGAGCAACACAACTAGGATGGGAGAACGAAATGCCGTCCCATCCTGTGAGTGTGTCAAACATCAGAGCAAAGACTGTGCGTGTGCCTCCTACCGTGGAGCACAATATCACTAATTTGGTGCAAATCTCGCAAGTGGGAACATGGGAATCTCCTGCGTGTGTGTGGGCTGCAGACCCCGGATCACATGCTCACTTCTTCAGTGTGAAACTCTGCCCAAGGCTCTTTGGGCAAGCATTCAGGATGGGTCTCACACCTTTAAACAGTGTGATATATTGAGTGGGCACCTGACTCCTTGGAGCAAAGTATACCCGTTGCTAGTAATCTCACAACTGAACGTACAGTTTCACTCTTGGTCATCTCAGTGACCCCATGTATATTAATGGAGTCAGTCTCCCATCTAGGAAGACAATTATATTTCTGTTAAAACACTCTGAATTGTCACTCCAGTTTTCTCGATCTATAGATCCATACCATATTCATTCAATGTGTGTGCAGGGGTGATAACTTGTGTCTGAGAGAGCTCATTCTTTCATTCAGGAGAGATAAAGGGGTAACAACCCCCGTATGTGAGATCAGGCTTATTTTGCACCACAGCCCCTCCAGAAGGAGTGAGCAGGTTTTAAAACCCTGCTGATTCTGCTATCCGACAGGCTCGAGCCTTCTATCCCTTGCCCCATCACGGCTCCCAACATCCTGAGCGGCAGCTTATGGACAGCAGGCAGCTCCAGACATGCCTGTTGCCAATCGAATGTAGACAGATCTACTATTTAGACACTGGGAGAGAGCCATGAATCCACATTGGTGGTGCAGAAGCACTCAACATACAGAACACAATGGTATAGTGTTGCAGTCGTGCTGAGAAATGACAATTCTGAGCACGTGAGCAGTAGGCTGGATCAGTGCTGCCCCATAAAAGGTGTAGAAGCCTCTGTGAGATGTGGCAGTACTGTCCCAACGGTGAGAAGTGTAGCATTTTCACATTAACTATGCTTAAGAACTTTGGGTTGTTGAATAGTGCTGCTACATTCTGAGTAATTCCATCCCTTTAAATATATGAGCTCTTGTATAACCACGACAGTGTTGACTTATTCTGATGATGACAGACTTGCTCAATAGTTCTGGTTCTGTATCATTAAATGTACTTCAGATCTTTAGAGTATCGGAAGGATAGGTCAGGGGCAACGTGCTTGCTTTGGAAGCAAGACGACACAGAGCAACACAGGTTCGATCCCTCAGTCCGCGCAACACAGGTTCGCTCCCTCGGTCCGCGCTTAGAAACCTCTGGGTAGTACATGCATTATAAATAACCAATTAAAATAAAAAGAAATACATCTGTAAAGAAGTGCTGGGGCCTTGTCAATAAGAGTGTAGCAGCTCAACTGAGAAGTGCTGATGTTGTCCCATCAAAAGTATAGCAGCCCCACTAAGATGAACTAGCATTGCCTCAACAAAAGCATAGTATTATATCTGAGAAGATTCAACAATTATAGAAGCCCTGTTACAGCCGTACTATCCCATCAAGAGTATAGCGAGCTAACTGAGGAGTACCAGCATTGCCCCATTTCAACTATGGCAGCTCTTCTAGAAAGTGCTGGCTCATACGCCTCTGCTCCCCGCCCATAGCATTCACCCTCACCACGTGCACACTCAGAGATATGCAAGCAGTCTCATTTGCCCTCTCCATGCCCCTGCTCCCTCCCTTGCTTTGCATTTGTACCTCCATTTCTAAAAATCCTTCTGGGTTGGGTGTACCTCTATATCTGTTCACCCCTCTTGCCAAGAGGGGTGCACAGATGTACAAATACACCAAACCCAAAACGATTTTTGGAAATTGAGGGACAGACTTGCTTTTGCATCTGTGCCTACATTTCTAAAAATCCTTCTGGGTTGGGTGTACGTAAGAAGTGGGTGAGATGGTTTTGTAATATAACATTAACACTATTTCCCAAAATAGTCGTACAGTTGCAGCCTCGCAGGTGTAGACACAAGGACGATTATTACTTGATCAGGCAGTGACGGGCTCCCTCACTCGTGCTCACCTACTGATCTGAAGTCGGAAGTGCTGGGTGGTTGCGCGGCAACGGCTTTGCTGAGAACTCTCAGGCTGCCATCCCTTCTCTTGACTCTGGTCTTTGCTCTACCTTACACAGACAGCATCCTGCCCAGTCTGTCCTTTCTCCCCGTAACCCTGTGCAGCCTTGCCTTACTTCTGAACTTCTTTCCTTTCGGGCCTGGCTCCGCCCATAACTTGCTGTCCTCCTCTCAATCTTTCTAGGATTCCTCTATCTGACCTGCTGAAAAACAGCATTCACTCTGTCTCTCACCCGCGACCAGTGCCGGATTATCCATTTGGCCAAGCAGGCACCGGCCTGTGGGACCCACTCCTTTCAGGGGCCCTGGGAAGGCAGAGGCCTTGATACGCTGCTGCGCTGCGCAACGGCCTGCGCCGCGTTAGCATTCTTATCATTTGCGAGGGGTGGGCCTGAAATTTCGACTGCCTAGGGGCCTCCACAGGATTTAATTCGGCGCTGCCCCACACCCTCGCAGCACTATTTCAACTTCTAAGTCTCATTCTGCCCCTCCCCCATCGCATCCCTCTTCCTCCTCCATTCTCCTCCTGACTTTGCCAATTTTTTTTCCACTAAGGTTCCCCATGTACGCTCTTCTCCTTCTTCCTTTCCTGCTCCTTCCAATCTTCCACTTATACCATACTCATCTATTTCTTTTTCTTTATTCCTCTCCCTCACCGCTTCCTGAATCTGCCGCTGCTTTCTTTCTTTCCCGTGCTCGTCCCACTGCCTCACCTCTCGTCCCTATACCCTCTTTCTCCTGCTACTTCCATTCTTGATGTCTTTTTACAATTTCTGTCTTTTTAATTCTGTTTCCCACCAAATTTAAACATGTTATTCTTCTCCCCATTCTAAAAAATCCTTCCCTCATCTTCCTTTCCTTTTCCTCCTTCTCCGACTCTCGCCATTCTGCTCTCACTGCACGTTTCCTTGCTATCCAATCATGGGTTCAGTCTCTATTTTTTACCTTAATGCTTCACAAACTGAGATTCTGTTCTTGCCTGTTTCAACTGCTCCTCCTCACTTCCTTTCTTTTCCTCTTCCTGTTATCGCTCCTGCCCCTCTGCTTGTAATCTGGAGTTATTTTTTTATTGTACTTTTTCTTTTTTCTTTTTCTCTTCATATTTCCAACATCACACATCCTTGTCGCTTCCAACTTTGCAACGTTCACAATGCTTGTTATTTTCTCTCCTTTCCTGCTACTAAGTTGCCCTTTTGCCTCCCTTATCCCGATTATTGCTTTGCTCCTCTTCTGCTTGCCAGCTTGCTGCCTTGTGCTCTATCTCTAACTCCACCATGTGCCCTCTATTTGGTCTTTTCTTTTACGTTTCAATCTCTTCTGTCACTTTCTTGACTCGTGTCTTTTTCTTAGGGTGACCAGACGTCCCGGTTTTGCCGGGACCGTCCCGGTATTTGCCCCACTCCCCCATCCCAGTGCATCAACACTTTTTAAAGTTTCAAAACACTGTCCCGAGATTCGGGGGTCACGTGGATACTGTCCCGTTTTTTTTTTGAGAAAGGGATAAGAAGATCCCAACATCGGCCCGGAAACTCCTATCCCCATTCACTTTCAACCCCCTCCTCCATACCTTTCTCCCTTCTTCTAGGTCTTCTCTCTGCCTCTTTGCCTCCCATTGGCCGGGACAGGCCACTGATATAGAAGTAGGACTATCCCATTTTCCGGGCTAGGCCACTGATATAAAAGTAGGACTACAGTTTAATTAGCATCCCATTTATATTTTAGTTCTTCTTTTGTGTTTATTGGCCCTGAAACTGTAGTCCTACTTCTATGTCAGTGTCTGTCCCGGTTTTTTATTTTGGAAATCTGGTCACCCTACTTTTTTTTTTTCATTTTATCTCTATGGCTTTGCTCTTCCCTATTTGTTATCGCTAGTCTCAGTCTACCGACCTCCTAGTTCTTTACGTTCTCAGTCTGAATATCTCCTTGTTGTTCAGCTTTTGCTCATTTTCACTTCTTGCACCTAAGCACTGTAATTGCTAACCTGTCTATTCAACCCTCCACTTCTCTCTCTGTATTTCACCCTCATCTTCTGCTTCCTTCATTACAATCTTCTTTTATTATATGAAGTGATTATTGTAACCTTGCCTTCCTTTCTTACTTGTACTGTTATACTTTTGTTTTGTGCAGCACTTTGGCAAAGGAGCTGTATAAGTCAATAATGGTACAATTACAAATATAACTACTATGGTCCCACAATCTTGCTTCAGTTCATCAGCACTTTCTTTGGTGGATGGAGTAGCAAATAGTTCTCAATTATTTAGACTTTAGGAAAGACACCTCCATTTCCACTACCGGAGGCACCCACATAATCAGATTTCACTTTGTATGTCTCTGGCTTTGTAAGACTTTGTAAGACTACTTATGATGGGCAGCAATCCTGTAACCCTGAATCAAGCCTTCTTACGTTCCTCTTATAGTGCCTCGATGCCAGTGGGCTGCAGTGCGCTCTACAAATCCAAATAAATAAATAAATAAGCCCACAAAATGTCTTGGGTGAGAGGAGCCTGTTTGTGCACATGAAACCTCAGCGCTCATATGAGCTTTAACGGCCCATTGACACAGGAAACAATATAATCAGTTCCTCGCACCCCCCCTTGGGCCCAGTCACGCTTTCGTGCTTTCACTTTGCTCGCTCCATGTCACTGGAACGCTCTTCCTCTATCCCTTCATTCTATTACATCCCATTCTTTATTTCGTACCACTCTTGAGAATCGTCTCCTTCATCTAGAAGAACAACTATGAATACTTTCTCTTCGTTTTTAATATTGCATTTTATTATACTGTAAAGTGTGTCCTTTTTTGTTCAGGGCTTTGGCGTAAAGTGCTACATAAATTACAAATAAAATACAACAAAACAAATTACTCGTTCGTGACACCCCATTTACAGAGGTTCTCCAGATGTTTTGTACTATGACTCCCATGAAGCCTCACCATTGAGTACATCCCCTTGGGCTGGTGGGTGTTGTAGTCCACAACGTCTGGAGAGCCAAATGTTGCAGACCCCAGCACTAAGCAAACCTTTAGGGCAAGAGTACTACCCAAAACAAGTCTTAAAGGCCATATATTAAGGATACTCCAAGTTAGGCCGTCGGCCGTACCATTGAAGGGCCCTCAAGCCTGAAAGTGCCCAGCGCCTATAGATATTCTCTTTCCTTCTCCAACACCATGCCAGGCCTAGAACATGCAGCACCACTTCACAAAGAGTCCCATCATGGCTGCAAACAGCGGTAGATGCAAACTGAGCATGTGACTATGAGCAAACGGTGATTTACAATGAAACACACATGCAGCTCAAGCAATCTAGGCCTGTCGCTGTTTTTCACACGCAAATGGACCTGATTCATAAACATTCATGCACCTGATTCATAAACATTCATGCACAAGTGCAAGTAAGTAAACCGAACCATGAAAGGTAAACACATAGGCCCTTATTCACAGGGCGTTTTCCAATGGGGATTTGCCATTATAAAACGCTTCTGTGAATTAGGCCCAATCTGTTAACAGGTCTTTATGAAGGTGGGGTCAAGCTAGGGGCAAGGGAGCCACTTTCTGTGGAAATGTTTTTAAAAAGTACTAGTTTGGTCCTGCTGACTTGCCTGGCACCAATTTGGAACATTTGCAGGTTCATACGGGTGCAAGTGACATTTTTGTAGAAATCGGGTTACGCCCTTTGCTTCTCCAACGGGAGTGTGTCTGGAGGGTGCACCCCCACCCCCACGCCCAACCCATTAAATTGCACATAGCATTATTTCAGGGCACCATGTCAGAGATTACCTTTTTCACCATTGTGTGAACCTGGCACAATTGTAGATTTGTTTTCCTTTGTGAATTGGGGCCTGAGGGTCTGCTATGATACCTCTTTCCGACAATCAAGAGGTCAGGGAAGCGACAGTCTCTTCGTCCGGACAGGTTCAAATATGAGAGATCTTGGTAAATCTGCACTGAGTCCCCTTCAAACTGGAGATTCCGCTGCCATTTGGCTCTCTCCCACACTGCTGCCTTGACCACATAGCGTAGGAGCTTTACCACCACAGACCTTGGGCCCTTTCCACGCACCATGCCCCCTCTGTGGGCTCTCTCCAACTCCACTTCCTCCCCTCCCTGGTCAAGGAACAGAGCGTTTACAAAGGCCTTCACCTTTCTCTGCATGCCACTCGGGGACTCTCCCTTGAGTTCCTTCATTCCAAAAATCCGGAGGATATTTCTTCACTCCCTGTTCTCCAGGTCATACAATTGTAGCTGCACTCCCTCTTCCCTGGACTCCAGGTCCGTTATTCTCGCCCCTCAGTGCCTTGATTTCGTGCAAAAAGTCCCTGACATCGTCCCTTGTGGAGGGGATAGGATTGCTGCCTGTTTTACAGGTTGCTCGGTCCCCTGCATTCCCGCCATATCTTCAACCCTCCTGTACTGTTGCAGGGACTGTATCCCCACCGACTGATTCAGCTCCAGGATTTGCACACCTTCGCGTCACCACTGGCCAGTCCAGACTTCTATCCAGCCAAACTCTCTTCCTCCACCGTTCCCACTGCATGGCTGACTACCACCTCCAAGCCAGATTCCCCATCCGGCTTCCACAGGCCACCCCTCACCAAACACACCTCTGCCACCTCAGTAAAGTCCTCATGGACCCCCTGCGTGCCACCTGCACCAGGGACTACAAGCTGGGAAGATGGTCACCTGGCCCCACTCAGTAGGCACTGCAGGCATGCTGTCACCGCCAACACTGGAAAGGGCCTCACCTCCTCTACACCTCTGCTCACTGCCTATGCAGAAGGGCCCATGCAGCATACTCACAATCTTCAAGGTGCGGCCGGGCCTGCCACCAACACCAGAGCGCACTCCCGCACCCTCTGTGCTTCCCTGAAGCTGTCTCAGCACGGGGCCGATGTTCCAGACCTTCCAGTCATCATTCGGCAACTCCACAGGGATGCCTTTGCTCCGCCAATCACCCACACAACTCCAGTGCTCAAGGGAGCTCTGCTGAGTCCCCTGCAGCCTCTTGCTGTTCGCCTTAGCTGGCGGCTGACACCTCTCTGCTATGAGACACAGTGGTCTGCCAAAGCAGACTCGGGATCAGCGGGCACCTCTCGCTCGCCACCTCCGCTCTCCATCTCTACCGGTCCGGTGAGTCCCGTCCTGTCTGACGCCGCAGGCCCTTTATCACCACCGGTGCCGCCATGCAGCAAGGTGCGCACCTCCCTCCGGGTGTTTTCTGTGGAACGCACAGCACCCGTCACCCCAGCTGCCGTCACCTCCAGGCTGTACCAGGAGTCGCCAGTCACTCAACACAATGTAGTCTGGGTCGGGCACAAGAAATTCTCACTACCTCAGAGTGGGGGATATCGGAGCTTGTCCTCTACACAATCATCTTGGTCCACGCCCCCTGGTGGTCTCCCATAGGACACTTTTGGGGATTTTCCTATAGTGAGTAGATCCTGTGAACATGAGCTGTGAAGGTGTGATGGGCAGTAGTGTTGAGCAAGATAGGTTAAGTGCTCTGGTGAAGCCCCACTCAGTGTTTTTCACAATATTGTGAGAAATCTAAACTGAATCATCTCTTCAATCCTTAACCACCCCAATTCCGTATAGTAATGGGAGCTATGGCCCGATTACCTTAAGCCATAGACTGTTCTCACAGCACGCTTTTGTACAGCTTAAAGTTTTAATTATCATTTTTTGAAATGCGTAAATAGGCTGAGAGGCAACAGTACAACCTAGAAAATACCACTGCCTGAATAAGAATCTTAAGTTGATCCTTGTCTAAAATGTTGATGAACCGATTGATTGTTGTAAAGATGAAAATGTGTGTTTTTAACTGCTGCATCAGTTTGTGGTGAGGATTTAAGTTGATTATCGAAAAGTACAACCATGTTCTGGGCCACTGTCACTGGGACTGGAGCATGCCCAAGGCTAGAAGAACAGGGGAATGGAAGAGCTGGTTCAGTCAAGCAGCCTACGAGGATAATTCTCCTTTTACCTCCATTTAGACATAAGCAACTATCTTGCATCCAGCGCCGGACTTCACTCAGACACTCCCTCACAATCTGTCTCTATGTGTTGCTCCTTGAAGCTCTATCAGTATCTGACTATTATCTGCAGGCAGTTGACTCTGCAGGCCCCACTTCTCTATAACCTGCAACAGTGGCACATATAAGAGAAGGGGGTAAAGGCAGACCCCTGTGGTACTCTGCATGCCAAGGGACTACTAGGTGAGATAACATTCAACAGTTTTACTTTCTGCGTTCTATCTGGCTGGAATGATTCCAGCCATGCCAGAGCAGATCCAGTGATATTCGACACTGTCTCCAGGCGCTGAACCAGGATCACATGGTCGATAGTGTCGAACGCCGCTGATAGATCTGAAAGAATCGGGGCGGCTTCTCTTTCCTGGTCACGGAAGATCCAAATGTTTCTCCCGCATGAGGAGTACGGTTGTCGATGTGCTATGTAGTGGCCAAAAACCAGATTGAGAAACAGCCAAGTACCCACCCCTTTAAAAAAGGTCCTTATAGTTTATAAGTCACCTTTCATTCCAATATTTTCCTAAGGAAGGGGAGGTTCGAAATGGGTCTGAAATGAACTGGTTTAGCTGGATCCAAATGTGCCTTTTTTAATAAAGGGTTACCTGTGCAGCTTTTAGTTGAGCTGTCATAGTGCCTCTCTGAAGTGGGGCATATACTAGACTAGCTAAATCTTCAGATAACAAACCGAGATGCTCTTTGATGAACCCACGAGGGATAGTGTCTCGTCAGGAGCCTGTTGCTTTCATCCCCTGAACTTGTTTAAACATGTCTGAGCCAGATACCAGATGGAAGGTTTTGAAAGCGTGGAAACCAGAATTGTCAGTTAGTGTTTTTTATGCACCCCTGCAAATGCCAGGGATTTTACCTGGCCCTGCCAGGCCATCTGCCAGATGCCAAGGATTGGATGTGTAAAGAAGGTACATGTGGGGAAACAGTGGTCGAAGTGTATGAAAAGAAGCGGTGGAACTATGCTATCCACAAACTCCATGGCTACGCCCCCTCCCACTCATAATACAAACCCCAAAACAAATGTGCCTGCTCTTTAAGGGAACGTTCAGTGCACTGAAGTGAAAGTTTCAACTTCTCCCTACACTTTTATTTGAAAACGAAACCATGTACTGTACCTTGATATGCAACGCACTGTAAACTAAGCAACTGTATTAATCCACTGTACTTGGCCGCTCTCCTGTAACCCTGAAGCAAGCCTGCATACATATCCTTTACAGCTCCTCTATGCCCGTGGGCTATAGTGCGCTATACAAACACTAAAATTAAAATTAAAAATAAAATAAATTACTGAACTGTTTCTTTTTTAAAATACAAGTATATGAACAGTTTTGTTTGTTTGTTTGTTTATTTTATTCACTTACAATGCTCACCAAACCCGAAGGTAACCGAGCGCAACAGTAAAACCTAATTTACAAAAAGTAGAGGAGCACCGCTCCCACCCACTTCGACCACTGGGGGAAATCGGAATGGATGAGAGGGGATGGGGGCGAGGAGGTCAAAACCGCCCTGCAAGAGGCAAACCAGCATGGCCACCCCCTGAGAGTGCAATCACTGATGAGAGTTGTGCAAGATGTGGGATCGGTAGTTTGTCATTCGATCATGTTTGTGTGACCACACCTGCCTGAGCAGAGTCAAAGGGCAGAACCTTGGCCCCATCTCACTGCCCCACACTGATTGCCCCAGTGTGCTGTCAAAGACAACTGTGTCACCTTTATTTTTGTATCTGGGATAAGATAGCATCTCTGAATTGTGTCAGGAACTCGGTAGAGTAGGGGGTTTGGGTCAATTTGCCCTAAAACATTTGATCAAATTTATTTGACCTTTTGTTCGGTCTACAATGTGGGATGAGACACCCTGCAATACCCCACCTCGAACCCCCACTTCCCCTCAACCTAATCTATACCTTTACCCATCCCCATATATATATTTAATTACATTTTTACCAAAAAACAGTCAAAATAATTTTATCCAATTTTTAGGTCAAATGTTTTTAGGTCAATTATGCTAATACCGAGTAGGACCATTAATGGCGACCTGATCTGCTTCAGAGTGTTATTCTGAGGGCCGTCAGCAGTTCTGTGTCTTTAGATTGGTATGTCTTAGCATTGGCTTAGGGTCATTGGTGCTAGCATACTGTTTAATTTTTTTCAGGAGAGAAACTGGGGGAATCCCTTTGCACACACACCTACATTTTGTTTTCCTGCATCCCTTATACTTTGTTCAATTTTATTTTCTTGTTCCCTGAAAAAATAACGATGCTCTTCCAACAGCACTTTTACATCGCTGCAAAGACATAATCATTATGGGTTTGCCGTATCCCGCCGGTAATTCCGGCGGGATACCGGCAAACGAACCTACCGTTACCAGTGCCTGATATCCCGGCATTACTTGGATATTCCAGTGACCAGCAACGGCGGTCATTACCCATTCCATGGAGTCCTATAGGACTGCATGGGGGAATTGCCAGAATTACCGGTGCCAGTAATTCCGTCTGTTTATTGCCAGCCGGGGCCCGATTTACCTCCAGCACTTGGCTGGGGGTAAATCAGGTAACCCCCACCGGCAAACCTGTAGTTTAGCGGTGCAGTAAAAGTGGCAGTCACGGAATTCCCGCCATGGTTACCGGCACTGCCAAACCTGTAATGACCCCCAATGCCTTAGCAGCGACGTAGAACCATGTCACGGTATCAGCACGATAGGACTTTCTCTGACTATATATCAGGAGATTACTGACCTCCTTTTTCCCACAACTCAAGCTTATAATTTCAGAGTTATTCCAGGGCTTCACAGACCGACCGCAAATTAAATAACGTCTTCAATGATTGTCCAGCAAGGTGAACCTCACATCAGACCTGCGCATGTGCACTGAGCACTGCATTAAGTGGCATGTCTGCAGAGCGGTTAAACGACGCTGGCCCCTTTTATGCTGTGACAGCAGATCACTATAAGTGTCTCACCGTGGATCATAAAACAAGCCCCCGTAAATCCAGACCATATTGATCCCAGAATGAGATTTATTGGCCCTGCGGAGCAATACTGATATAAACTGTGTAACCGGTAATCCAAAGCTGCCGCAGTCATGCCGGTCAATGCCGGAATCAAAAAGCTGCTCGAAGATAGAACAAAGCCTTCACCTTGCTTCTTCAGGGCTAACTAAATAAAGGCGATTCGGCATTGTCATTTTTCAATATCAAATGAATATTCCATAACTCCACCAGGGCTTAAATGTCTCTCTCTCTCTCTCTCTCTCTCTCTCTCTCTCTCTCTCTCTCTCTATCTCTCTCTCTCTCTCTGTCTCTCTCTCTCTCTCTCTTTCTCTTTCTCTCTCTGTCTCTCCCTCTCCCTCCCTCTCTCACTGTCTATTCCTCTCTTTCCCTCTCTCTCTCTCCCTCCCCTTCTCTCTCTCTCTCTCTCTCTCTCTCTCTCTCTTTCTCTTTCTCTTTCTCTCTCTGTCTCTCCCTCTCCCTCCCTCTCTCACTGTCTATTCCTCTCTCGCTCTCTCTCTCTCTCTCTTTCTCTCTTGCTCTCTCTCTCTCTCTTGCTCTCGCTCGCTCTCTCTCTCTCTCTCCCTCTCTCTCTCTCTTTCTCTTTCTCTCTCTGTCTCTCCCTCTCCCTCCCTCTCTCACTGTCTATTCCTCTCTCGCTCTCTCTCTCTCTCTCTTTCTCTCTTGCTCTCTCTCTCTCTCTCTTGCTCTCGCTCGCTCTCTCTCTCTTTCTCTTTCTCTTTCTCTCTCTGTCTCTCCCTCTCCCTCCCTCTCTCACTGTCTATTCCTCTCTCGCTCTCTCTCTCTCTTTCTCTCTTGCTCTCTCTCTCTCTCTCTTGCTCTCGCTCGCTCTCTCTCTCTCTCTCCCTCTCTCTCTCTCTTTCTCTTTCTCTCTCTGTCTCTCCCTCTCCCTCCCTCTCTCACTGTCTATTCCTCTCTCGCTCTCTCTCTCTCTCTCTCTTTCTCTCTTGCTCTCTCTCTCTCTCTCTTGCTCTCGCTCGCTCTCTCTCTCTCTTTCTCTCTCTGTACCCAGAGGTGGACTGGCAACTAAAAGAAGCCCTGGAAATAAGGTTTAAAGTGGCCTCATATTACATATTTTCAGGAAGCCCAAACCTTTTCCTATGAGAAAATATGGAAATACCACACAAAAGAGGCGCAGGGTGCAGAGGCCTACCGGGCCAGCCCACCCCTGTCTGTACCAATATTTATAGTAGTAGTATAATAGGACCCAGAAGCCAGGCTGCCACCACGTGACCCACACCCTGCCCTATTGTTAGCCCTTAATTGATAACGTGCAATGGGTGGTCTTGCCAATGCCCAATCTATACTGTACTGTTTGGGCCTCCCCTGGTTGTTTAAGACCCCGCGGCCCCCCACACACAAAACTTTACTGGTGAAACAGATTTGGCTTTTCCATGTAGGTCTTGGTCAGAAAGCAAAGCGGTGATGGAAATGGGTGCAGCCAAGCAAGGAAGAGCTGAAAGGTCATGCTAGTGCTACCTTGCTGCCTTATAACTCACACATGATTAGTAAGGGCACTGGCTACCAGTAGACGAAGTGTGATGTCGGGCGGAGAGTCAGCAAAAAAGTCACACGGTTTGACACCACATTCTTCTCAATAATATAAGGCGAACCACTTGTGTGACATAGGAGCTCGCGGGTGTTAAGCAGTGTTGGATTGGCTGCTCGGCCTTTCGGCCTGTGGCCGGGCCGAAATCGTCCCTGGGGAGTGGGGGCCGCTTTCTGGCCATGCCTGAACCGGTTTTGAAAATAAAAAGAGATTTTTTCCCCCCCCATTTTTAATTTTTTTTTCTCAAAAAAGCCTTTCATCCATCTTAGGTTGATAAATGAGTACCAACACAGATTGCGCGATATTGTATGCATATTTGTTCTATAAAAAAGAGCTTAAGCGTAAGTGCTATACAATAATTTATCATTTGGCCTTGCACTTCTGCTTGGATTCACAGTAATTTAGTGTACTTAGGAACAATGCTATTTGATGCCCCTTCCTGTTTTGTCAAGGGGTGAAAGGTCGTGTTTCATCGCTTCCCGGGATGTCACTTTGGGGTGGGGGTCAAATGACATCACTTCCGGTGATGTCATCAGAGGTAAAGGGTCGTGAGGCGAGGGGTGGGTCACTTTTTTGAGGCGAGGGGTGGATCACTTTTTTTTGGGTGGCCGGGCCTATTTCTTGTCCCAGTCCGACCCTGGTGTTAAGTGTTGACATAGCGGTGCTTGTGTCTTGGGTTTCCCTTTTGAGTGTTCCTGTGTCTGTTTTTTCATCATTCCCATGTCCACTCTCTACACTGATGTGGAGGTGGAGGCTTGGCCAGTGGGCGGAAAGGAGACATCAGCATATGGGTTGCCAAGTGAGCCTGGAGGACTATTGTGGTTAGATCGGAGTCATTGGGAGATCCGCATTCCATGTTCCAAGGGAGGACTCCCATCAAAACCTTCGGGAAATATTTCACCAATGATCAATGCATTGAAAGGAGTGTGGTCATGGGAATGCCACGGTCCGGGTGCATGATACCTTAAACACTCAAGGTGACATGCATGGTAGTGGACAACAAGATGCAGAACCAAGCAATACTCTTATTCCCAGGAAGGGGGATGATATAGTGATGTTGTGCACATACAACACATCATATTGCGGATAGAAGTGTGGCGGGATGAGCTATGTGCAAGTGCACACAGGAGAGGACATATTGTACTGTATTGTATTGTAGTTGACATTTATATAGTGTCTTTTACCATTACTATAGTCTCAATGCGCTAGTTGTGGGAACAATGTTGGCGACCAAAGTCCAAAATGTGGGAAAATCACGGAGTAGGTTTAGAATGTGTGTGCGCATTTGGCTACTATAAGGCTTAGGAGGGCTGGCCGGGCTCCGATAAAAAGCATCCCACGAGGTAAGGCATGTGAATGGGTGCTGAGAGTGGTCAGGAGAAAGAGTGATTGCAAGAGACTTGTTATGTGTCCAGCTGGCCCGAATTAGTCACAGGTATTTGGTGCATACTGATGGCAGAGGTGTTGGTGTGTGAAGGTGGAAGAAGTATGTGACCAGTGAGACAGAATTTGTCATAGTCCTTGCTGTATTCTGATGTGTGTGGTAGCCATGCCTGTGGTCGGTGTCCACCGGAGTGGTGCATTTATTCGTACCTAGAAACTCGGATAGAGATTTGTTGTAGATACACCTGTTTGTTCAGGTCATGTCATCCTCTGTCGATTCTTGAGGTTGTTTGGAAGAACTGGGCAATTCACCAAACTCTCGGACCACACAGGGAAACCAACAGCCACTTCTCAGCACACCCGGATCAACAGAAACACCATCTTCCAACAAAAATGGGATGCTGTGGAAGTCCTAATTGGCTGTCCGTGTCCATGCAGTGTACTGGTGAGGTGGTAGGCAGGTTACTGTATCTTCACAGTCGCTGGATCTATTTGAAGAGGCAGATTTGGCCAGGCACAGAAGGTCCACCATGGCCACTGCAGTTGGACTGGTGGTGTTTAAGGCTGGCTGCGATCTCTTCATCAATGTGGCATAATCCAGAGCGGCAGCTACAGCTATTTGCCCTGAATAAGGACACATCACCTGAAATGCCTAGGCACCCTAGCTAACTGGCACAGGCAATCACTTGGTGGTCATTCGTGTCTGATATAAATACAGAGTGTTTTTGCCTCAACCATTGTATGGTGTCTTCTCTATTTTTTAATAATGAAATAATTAGAAGAAAGACCCTCTCACCTTTTCTTTTGAGTGTTAACCTAGCTTATACGCTAGACTAAGGGTGTGCAACCCTCACCGTAGGGTTTCTAAGCCTAGATCCACAACTGTTCCACTATGTATAATGTCCTGTGTGGAGGCATTGTGTATAGGGTATGTACCCCAAGTTTAGACTTCTGATAATCAACTTTCCAACAATCATTTTGAATTACAGTGTACCTAGCGGGGCCCACTCACACTCGTGACTTGGGACATATAGTGAAGCCTCTGTAGAATCGTAGGGAACATGTTAACCAATTAGCCCATGAGGAACAGCCAGGAATCACAGGGACCAAGAGAAAGGGCAGGGAGAATTATTCGTGTCCAGGAATGGATTCCCAAATAGAGAGAATTGTGAGGAACTGCATACCATGTGCGAATTGTGACAAGTGTCTATCTACATATAGACTACTGTTGAGTCCTCTTCCGGTGCCAAGGGGACCATGGGTGAATCTGAGAGTAGCCATTGTGGGGCCATTTCAAAATCTAAGTTTGACAGCAAAATTCTCAGTCATATTATTTGACCAATTTCCCAAATGTTTAGAGGTTGCTGCTATGTACAGGGTGACCTCAAACAACATAATATTATTTTTACATAATGTGTTTTGAAGAGAAGGTTGTCCAGAGTCAGTGCTAAGTGACAACAGACCTCAATTTGCAGGCAAGGAAGTGAAGCTGTTTTGCAAGCAGATGAGATTCTTAATGGAATCATACTTCAGTGTATCATCCAGAATCAATTGGTATGTGGAAAGAGTTAATAGGGTTGTTGTAGAGTGCATTCAACAAGTGATGGGGAATGGAATAGATTGGATAAAGGCATTAAGTGACATAGTGTGGAGGATGAGAGTGACACTACATAGGTTGACAGGGGTGTCACCATTTAGATTAATGAGGAGTAGGGAACCGAACTTGAACTCCTCACCTTCGTGGCTATCAGAAAATGTAGGAATACAAGAAATTGATTGAGGATTAATTGCAGAGAAAATAAGGTGAACACACGAAAGATACAAGGTATATCACAAGAAGAAATGTCCCTAATAAAAAAAGAAGTTGTGTTGATGTCAATGTGGGTGATTATGTACAAGTTAAATGGGGAAGGAGAATGAATCGAGGTGAATCGTAATTTTCTAAACCTATGATGGTAATAAAGCTTCTGAAGAATGCTATAAGGGTTGAAGATGGAAAAGTATAGAATTTGAATCGAGTTGTGTGTAATCAGGAGAGGAAGAAGGACTTTGTGACAGGATGTTTGTCTGAAAGAAGGGAATTGGACTACACCAGTGTCATAACAGTTGGAATAGAGAGTGCAGAGAGGGAAGATGAGGGAATAGGTGAAAATTGCCTGGGAGCAGGTTTTTATGGTAGAATGGCTGGGATTTAAAGGCATGGTCCAGTAAAATGTTTTATTGTCCCTAAGGGTCGGCCATGTTTTTTTAAGCCTAAGTGGCTCGATTTTAGAAAACTTTCCTATGGACCTTATCCGAGTTTTTGTCCAATAAACGCACGCGAAAACAGGCACCAGAGAGCTGCCATTTTGTGATAATCCTATCACTTGCCGCATCGCCCTGGCTGACCTGCTTCTGCGGCACTAAATCAAATCCCCCGCCCCTGAGCCTGACATTATCAAAACATTCATATTCCCCGCCTCTCTCCGTGACGTTACTGTGCTGCATAGGCAAACGCGCCCAGTCGTCTTCTACGCGACTCCACACAGAACCCGGAAACCAACACAGACCATCTCACAACACAGCGTGCCATAATTCGGAATATGAAACTGTACTTTAAAATCAAACAGCAACACGGTACACTTGGTAAAGTACATTTATTTGACATTAAATGTTTAGAGAATATTCAGCAATTGCCATATGAACTCAGAAAGCCATTTATTTTCTTTTATCTGTATCCGCAAATCCGGATAAGTTTATATTGAGTCACGCGCTGTTCCTTTATGGTACACAGGGTGTTGCTTTTTGTTACAAGAAGCACTTTGAAAGCACGTTGAACCGCAAGGCTGTTCCATTAACTAGACCCTAGTCCATCGTAAAGGTTGATATGTTGCTTCTAGCCACTAGTACAGCGTAAGGGCATGTGGGCCCTTGGCGATCGTCCCATGATATGGTTAACGTGCTCCAGTTGTTCACACGAAGCTGCAGGTGTCTATTGAAGAATCCGTCTGCCGGTGTCTCAAACCGATGACAGTAGCAGAACGGGATCAAATACCTGTTATGAAAACAAAAAAATTATTTTATTTATTACGGCCGATCAGAAACTATTTGCTTGCAAGGATAGTTCAATGGAGTATGTTCGGCTCTAAAATCAATGCGAAAAGTAACGAAATAAATCGAGGCCAACACACAATGAGAAACGACAGTTAGTCTACATGCGTGTGGAATGATATGATATATGATATGGCATTTGTTACGCGCCTATACACAAGTGTTTCAAGGCGCGACGAGGCAGGGGGGAACAAGGGCGGACAGACAACGATCCTACTAGGCCAGGTGTCTTTCAGATCGCGCAAGGGGAAGGGGAGAGGGGGTAAAAGTGCTGTACATGGTTAGTAGAATACAAGATAAATAATATGGCCAGCTGGTGGCAAGTGCAAGGTAAATGCCGGAAGAAGGGGCTGAAGGATATAGAGACAGTCCCGTAGTGCAGGTAGGCAGTGCAGGGAAAAGTGGCTGGGCCAAGGACCGAGATCGGTGAGACCTGTGGACCTGCATGCCCATGTGCCCACTACGAACACGTTTTCCTTGCTTTTCCTAGCTCTTCATTCATTCATTTATTCATGCATCCATTCATTAATTCTTCATTCCGGTATAAAAGCGTCTAAAGATTTACTCACATTATATTTGAAATTTCCATTGTGTCTCTGCGTAATGCAGTCTGTAAATCCGACCGTGCTCTTGACAACGATTTTTCGTATACTGAACTGAAATGAAACTCGGTCTAGTTTCTGAATTTTCTGCCTTATCGTCTCTTACGTTTTTGCGCACCCCCTTCAAACGAAGTTCCTTCGGCATGGTCCCTGTCTCAAGGTCAAAAAATAATAGACCCTTATACTTCCAGTGCGACTTGTGGGCCTCTTCTGGGCGCGAGCTGAAAATCAAAGCCGCTGTCCTTCGCATTCTTTATTTGCAACATCCCGTAAGAAAAGGCATCTGTGAGAACATGAAGTTTAGAATCCCTCTATGTAGTGCGCCACAATGTGCAAATGCGAACTGGCTTCTCTCCCAAATGCCACGGCCCACTTGGCGCGTTCTAAGGTCCCCAATTTTGTCCCCGTTGTCTGTGAGCTTTGCAGCCCCAAAGAATCAGAACTATGGAGACATTTAATTTTTGGCGGAAGGTCAGGGAAAGTATAAAGTACCACAGGAGTTGAGTTAAAAGTGACATTTATTGTTTGTTTGTTTGTTTTATTATTTGCAATACGCAAGCCTCCCCTCCGTTAACAGTGCGCAACAGTGCGCAGCATTTACATTTACATGAGATGAGACATGAGAAAAATATATACATACACATATATGAGGTGAATAGAGAGAATTCAAAGATGATACCCAGCTTGTTCGCCACCCATGATGGTGAAGGTAGGGGTTAGGGTTACAGGTACACTGTACAATAACATTTATTTACAAAAAGACAATCGTATTGCAATTATTTAAACCAGGATTTGTACTTCACAACCAGCTCTGCTTCGGGTGGACATGGCACAGTTGCAATGTTCGGTGGCAATGGATCACTGCTCTGCACAGAAACGTCCAAAATTCCATATCTGTGCTTCTCTAACACAGCAACAATAAGGCCTTTCACAAAGTCGAACTGCATTTCATCATAGACTGGTTTGATCACCCATTGCTTACTTTGTTTTGAAAACACCCTAGTGTAGCGAGGCATCCTTACTTTACCCCTAGTCCTAGATTGTTCACGTCTGACATTGCTGTTATGGGCCAAGACCGCTAGTAGAGTGCGATGTTTCATGCCCCAAAAGCTAAAATGCAAGCGCTTTGGCCTGTACTTTAAACACATATTGTGGAACACCTCCAAATCTCCTGTGTGACAGAATTCTGTCAGTCCTCTGAAATCTCTTGATAGAGTTTTGTCGAAAATCTTCTCAATGGCTTTGTGTGTCGGTGAAGATGGAATCAACCACTTCTTCTTCCGTGCCTCCACTGGGGACAAAGGGCCATGTTCAAATTGTTGGAAATGTAGGTTTTCTGACCAGCGGTGAACGTTGGTACAGTGGTGCATCAGTGACCGCTATTTTTCAAGTAGTATTTCCACTGACCCTTCACAAGTTTTTGAGCTCCACCAAAGATGGTTGGTGATAGACTGGGACCACTACAAAATACTTTCAAAACCTTTTTTTTTTTCCTGCAGCCGAGATTTTCTTACTGATTGATTTAGCAAGATGCCATACATCAAATTGATGTTTAATATGCGGGAACTGCTCTCTCATTGTCTTGGCAATTGAAACGTGTCTGTCCGTGGCTATGAGGTCGATGTGCATTCCCCTTTATTGTAGATATTCCACTGATTTTATACATCCTAGTTTCTCCATGGCCACTGAGGATGTACATTGTGTTACCTGCACGACCACCAAACTCACAATTTTCTTACTATCCATGTCCTGAAAGTGGAAGGTGCAGTACTTGGCAGAAAATCCAGGGCTGTCGCACTGTCCATCGCCAGCTAGCCTGAAACGTTTCCCTTCGAATGTACTTGCTAGAGACAATTGTTCAATTTTCCAAGCATCACTAATGGCCAGAAACAGATAATCACGTTGGTATGTGTAGTAATGCGATTTAGAAATTAAATGGAGTCCCACAAACTGAAAGAAAGCCTCTAACTTTCTAAAACTGGAGCCACTAAAATGTGATGCAGCTGCACACAGTAGATTGCCTGCTGGCATTTTCCCCAGCATCGTTTGTGCAGACCATGAGAACCTATGATTTAATCAACAGGCGGCATTTATTTTGACGTTACTGCCTTTTATTTGACGAGATGCATGAATCAATGGCTTCCCACATACTTTCCCTCTAACTGAATGCCCACATTTCAGCATACTTACAATTTCCATCAAACAACTGTTGAATACAATGTATTTGCTCTCTTTCATTAGACTGTCATCCTGCATCAACGTTGTTTCGGCCTGTGACGTTGCGGAGATTTCAACACATTGGAAAGTAATATCGCTGCTATCAAGTTCTGATGCGTCTATGGATGCTGCGGCTGGTTCATTCTCTGTCATTTCGACATCTGCTACTTCAACATTGATGGGAGAACACAACAATATCGACATGTTTTTGGGCGGCAATTTTTTGGCGGGTGTAGATTGTGTGAATTGATCTGCAACTACTTCAGAGCTATCTTCAATACATTCAATATCATCTTCTTGTGGTGGTGCGGTCGCACTGTAGCAATGGTCCAATGCAACTTTGCTGTATTCTCCAAACACAGTTAATTCATGTTCTGGCCATTGGACATGAGCATCTCGAGCCTGAACACGCCTCGCCTCAATTAATAGTTCCTCCATAGTGTACATGGTCTGGCAAGCAACATCTCTCATTCGCTTCACTGTCTGTGTATGTATAGTTCTGACACCCACGGGTAACTAGAGGAGAGATTGGAAAAGGGATGTTCAGTTTAAACACAAGATAAAGTGTAGTCCAATAGACTGGAAAAAAAACATAAAATAGTCCCCAGCACAAACATTTTTTTAAAGTTATGAACTGTTTGTAACTAACCTTTTTTTGTTTTTTTTTCTTTGCAACATTTTTGACTCGACCTTCAACATCTGCACGCTGTAGCTCCGATTCGTTTCCGCATGTCCTCCCTTCCTCTTGCGCAACATATATTTTATGTATCCGCAGAGACAGCACGGAATGAGGCTCCATCGTCTTCCTGAAACATAGTTCTTTCATTACTATGTATCAAAATATTGTTAGCATAAAACACACGTGAGGACGAACACACAGGTACATCTCAATAGCCAAACACGATTTAAACATTGTGTGCAACAATCAAACGACAAGTATTCGACCAGTGATGATCTATTTCGATGGAACTTTTAGTATCCATACCTCTGGCTCTGCATGGACTGCCATGAATGGTTGTATTGGAGAGGAGGCATCAGCATCTCCCTGAAACACAGTACTTGCATTATTATGGTTTTCAATATTGGAAACATAACACACACTTGGGGTCGACGGCACAGGTACATATAAAGAGATAACCACAAATGATGCATTGTCTAAAACAATCAAGGAAAATATAAATATGCGGATTTCACCAATTTATTTCTCCATTCCCTTACATCTGCATCATCAAAATGGGATGTTGTGATTGTAGTGGAAGCTCCGTCGTCTCCCTGAAACACAGTACTTGCATTAGTATGGTTTTCAATATTGGAAACATAACACACACTTGGGGTCGAACGCACAGGTACATATAAAGAGATAACCACAAATGATGCATTGTCTAAAAGAATCAAGGAAAATCTAAATATGATCACATTTCATCGAGTTATTTCTCCGATTTATTTACATCTGCATCATCTAAATGGGATGTTGTGATTGTAGTGGAAGCTCCGTCGTCTCCCTGAAACACAGCACTTGCGTTAATAGGGAAGAAAGTATAGCAAACGGAATCACGTTATATGATCACGCATGATGGAGCTGTCAGTATCCATACCTTGTGCTGCTGAAGAATATCTATGGATGTTGCAAATGTAGTGCGCACTTCCGAAAGCTGTTGCGCCGATTCGTGTATGCATGGTCCCGCTTCCACTTCCCCTGGAATTACTTGAATGTCAGGCTCTGCATCAAGTGCAGAGGTTGAAGCTCCATCAACTGCCTGAAACATAGTACTTGCATTAGTGAGGATTACAATAGTGAAAACATAACACACACCTGGGGTCGACAGCACAGGTACATATCAACGGCTAACCACGAATGAAACATTGTGTAAGACAATCAAACGACAAGAATTCCAGCTCTGATGATGACGCTCGATGGAGCTGTCAGTATCCATACCTCCTGCTGGTGAAGAACATCTAGAAATGTTGTAGATGTGGCGGACGCTTCAGCATCTCCCTGAAAGACATTACTTGCATTAGTATGGATAACACTAATTATAACTGAAAACAAACACCAGTGGACGATAACTAAGGTGTATATCAATTGGAAAGCACTAACCAAACATTCGGTAAAATAATTAAACAATAGAATAAAACTGTTACTTGACATGCATAAAACAAGTCTGTAGCGGATTAGCCTAGTAAGATTACCTGATACGCGTTAGAAGTGGTTGATAACTGCGACCACGTCAAGGATGTAGAATGTTCTTGCTTCAGATTCAAGGGATAGTCAAGAAGTTGTAAAGGTAAATTAATGATTGATAATGAAATGCCAATATTAAAAATAGCCAAGTAAGGTGACAGAATACTTGGAAAATGCTCAATACAGCACAGTTCCCTGTTCCCATATATATTTCGTTTGTGGGTTATGAAATCGAAAAAGAATATATTGATAAATGTCATTATTCAAAAAGCTGTACACTCATATCAATATCGAACTTATTACAAGGGATAGAACACCTACAATATCAATTAATCCATTCGGCTAACTACACACTACCACAAGGCCTAAAGCTAAATCCGGACACTTGACTCACCAGTGGCGGAATGTGGACGAATAGAGTGGGAATAGCGTTTTCAAGCAATTTCCGTGTCGTTCGCCGTTTATTCTTCTTTGTTACCCAAGATGTGGCATACATGTCCGAGGAAAAGTGCCGGCTGCAAATGTGGTATCGATCACCCCTCTTGTCCTGTAAGACTTGTTGGACTCTACTTTCCAGCTCATCCAGTGGATATCCTCAATGTCTGACCCATTCTCTTATTCGATCAACAGTTTTCGGGAATACATGCATTGTAGTGCCTTCAGATTTCGCATGGGTCTTCGAAGGGCAACCGCTAATCGAACAGGCAGGCATTGTTGATAAATCTGAAAAGTAAATATCGACATTATTATACAATCTTCATGAATAAAGATTTGATACAAAAGTAAATGAATCATACAATGATCAATGCAAGGTTTGTTTTGGTCGCAGGAACTATACCAGTTCATTATGTGCGGCTTAGTATTTACATAACTTGCAGAAATGTATAAATGATGTGACTAAAACCTGAACATGTGACTCATCCCTTGGATGTTCTGTATTGCACGAGAAGGAAACATGCTTACATTATAGACTGGACCCCCGAAGGATGCAATTCGATGACAATAGACAAAGATGAAAATAAATAGATCTATTGATAGCATAGCAATGGAAACTCAAGTCAATAGCAATGAGACCAATGAACATAGCACTATTGTGTACTCTACTCGCAAATAGATAGAAATTTAAAAATCTGCGAAATATGACTAGGATACATGGCCTTACCTTGACCAACAAACAGTTGGATTCAGCAAGCAGAGTAGTATATTGCAGGAGAATAGGTAGGTGGCCACAGGTAGCACACTGATGGGTTTGCTGTAAGCGGTCACAGAAGTTCACGGATAGCACGACGACGTGCAAATTAGCGTAGATCTCAGTGGTTGCCAGGTAGCACGTTCAGTAGGTGACTTGCAAAGCACAAAGATGTTCTCATGAGACATATCAAGTGGTTTATAAAGTATTAGAAACAGGGGTGTGTCTGTGAATGAATGACGTATGTATGTCGTGGTTTTAGGGGGGCGGCCTGCTTGAAGGGGAGGCCTGGCTGGAGACACGGGGTCTGAGGAGGCCATGTGAGCGATGGCCCCTGTGTGTGGGATACCTTTTGAAGTGTACATGCTGTTTGGCACCTTGGCCGTTCGCGCCCGTGACAGACCCCCATGCCAGCGCTCATCCCTGGGTGCGAACCGCCTTTGACAGAGGGGGTGGGATGGAGGGGCCTGGGGCATGCAGATAAGGCACAGGAAGACTGCTGAATGGAGACACACTTATGTGGATTGCAGGGGGGCGGCCTGCTTCAAGGGGAGGCCTGGCTGGAGACACGGGGTCTGAGGAGGCCATGTGAGCGATGGCCCCTGGGAGTGGGATACATTTTGAAGTGTACATGTAGTTTGGCACCTTGGCCGTTTGCGCCCGTGACAGACCCCCATGCCAGTGCTCATCCCCGGGTGTGAACCACCTTTGATAGAGGGGGTGGGATGGAGGGGCCTGGGGCGTGCAGATAAGGCACAGGAAGACTGCTGAATTGAGACACACTTATGTGGATTGCAGGGTGCGGCCTGCTTGAAGGGGAGGCCTGGCTGGAGACACAGGGTCTGAGGAGGCCATGTGAGCGATGGCCCCTGGGCGTGGGATACCTTTTGAAGTGTACATGCTGTTTGGCGCCTTGGCCGTTTGCGTCCGTGACAGCCCCCCATGCCAGCGCTCATCCCCGGGTGCGAACCGCCTTTGATAGAGGGGGTGGGATAGAGGGGCCTGGGGCGTGCAGATAAGGCACAGGAAGACTGCTGAATGGAGACACACTTATGTGGATTGCAGGGGGGCAGCCTGCTTCAAGGGGAGGCCTGGCTGGAGACACGGGGTCTGAGGAGGCCATGTGAGTGATGGCCCCTGGGCGTGGGATACCTTTTGAAGTGTACATGCTGTTTGGCAGCTTGGCCGTTTGTGCCCGTGACAGACCCCCATGCCAGTGCTCATCCCCGGGTGTGAACCACCTTTGATAGAGGGGGTGGGATGGAGGGGCCTGGGGCGTGCAGATAAGGCACAGGAAGACTGCTGAATGGAGACACACTTATGTGGATTGCAGGGTGCGGCCTGCTTGAAGGGGAGGCCTGGCTGGAGACACAGGGTCTGAGGAGGCCATGTGAGCGATGGCCCCTGGGCGTGGGATACCTTTTGAAGTGTACATGCTGTTTGGCGCCTTGGCCGTTTGCGTCCGTGACAGCCCCCCATGCCAGCGCTCATCCCCGGGTGCGAACCGCCTTTGATAGAGGGGGTGGGATAGAGGGGCCTGGGGCGTGCAGATAAGGCACAGGAAGACTGCTGAATGGAGACACACTTATGTGGATTGCAGGGGGGCAGCCTGCTTCAAGGGGAGGCCTGGCTGGAGACACGGGGTCTGAGGAGGCCATGTGAGTGATGGCCCCTGGGCGTGGGATACCTTTTGAAGTGTACATGCTGTTTGGCAGCTTGGCCGTTTGTGCCCGTGACAGCCCCCCATGCCAGCGCTCATCCCCGGGTGCGAACCGCCTTTGATAGAGGGGGTGGGATGGAGGGGCCTGGGGCGTGTAGATAAGGCACAGGAAGACTGCTGAATGGAGACACACTTATGTGGATTGCAGGGGGGCGGTCTGCTTCAAGGGGAGGCCTGGCTGGAGACACGGGGTCTGAGGAGGCCATGTGACCGATGGCCCCTTGGCGTGGGATACCTTTTGAAGTGTACATGTAGTTTGGCACCTTGGCCGTTCGCGCCCCAGACAGCCCCACATGCCAGCTCATCCACGGGTGCGAACTGCCTTTGATAGTATATCGTTGCCTATCAATAACAAATGCCACATACCGGAGATTCTTGTGAGCACAGACCCACACTTCAACCGGTGTATTATAGTGGTCAAGACCCTTAACCTAAGGCCTGAATAATCCAATGGTAATTGTTAGTATAGATATATGTGTGACTTTTATAGAGACATAACCTACTGAAAGACTTTGAACAAGTGTTATTTAGTGCATGCATTATCGAGAATATGTTATGTTAGCTTAGATAGATAGTGACCACCCTGCTTCACAGCGACCAGACCTTCACCCATTCGGAGCACAGATGTCTGACGTCCATCCTTGAATGGAGACACACTTGATTCATTTAAAAAATCGAAACAACCGTTGTTAAAATATATGTGGTGTTTTATTTTGTACCTTATTTTCATGACACAAAAATACAAGACTTTAAAGATTATACAGATCAGGTTGCAGCACAGCGAGAGAAAATCCCCTGTACTGACCGCTGTCACTCGGGAACGTTTCTCTTATGGCACGAACGGCACAGGCGGGTATCACTCTTCGAACGCGGTGTCCAAGCCTCCCGTGGAGCCACCATGTAAAGGAACGATAGGCCACCAGCCTGTACCACCTGTGAAAAGGAATGAAACAAACTGTTTTTAAATGACCAAGATAAGTTTAATAAACGTTTGTTGTCAATAACAATTCTTGTAACTAATGGCATTCTGCTCGAACAAATGCTATCTAGACAATGCACACTATTGAACGACTTTCATGCGTTACTATGATATGAATATATAATTTTGGATATAGTAAAAGAACATGAAATAGGAGTGGCATGACAAGCAGAGTATACTTACTCGTTACTCGGATTACGAGGACGAACAGTTGCGCGAAGTTCGTGCATAAGCACCATCATTATTCTCAACACGGCCCGTGTGAGGCAGGCTGCCCTGAAGTCTGGCAGCTCGGTGATGCATTGCGGTTGTGGCTCGCCTTCCGAAATGTAGGCCAGGCATCCCGAGTTTTCTCGGCAGCAGCAGTTCTCATCCTCATTTGGCATTAGCTCGCACCGATTGCATGTGCACCAGGTGGAGATGCCGTCCATGCGACTAGGCCCAGGCTCTTCATCTGTTGAATCGTCCTCCCAACTGCCGTCCGAATCCCCATCGTTTTCGCTTGCTTCCCTTTCCAGTAGTTCCTCCTCGGTATACTCGGGCTCGTACATGTAGGGCATTATTGTAGCCATTGTGTGGTAAACAAAGTAAAATAATTTACAGAGATGGTACAGGTGTTCACACGGGCTACAAGCGGCAAAGGTAGCTGACTAGAGCACAGAAACGAGTCACAGAATACTCAAAGTAACACAGAGAGAGGAATGGAATCGAAAATCTGCTGCTGTGTGTTGGGAAACGGTCTGTTTATACTTATAGAGGAAAGAGGCGTCCTGCCATTTCCATGGCGACACATCATTAGCTGAGGCGCAGCGATTGTTGACACGAGACATGCTTTGGCGTTGGGAAATGGGCGGTACGAGTCTGCTGATGACAGGCTCAGGGGCGGGGGATTTGATTTAGTGCCGCAGAAGCAGGTCAGCCAGGGCGATGCGGCAAGTGATAGGATTATCACAAAATGGCGGCTCCCTGGTGCCTGTTTTTGCGTGCGTTTAATGGACGAAAACTCGGGTAAGGTCCATAGGAAAGTTTTCTAAAATCGAGCCACTTAGGCTTAAAAAAACATGGCCGACCCATAGGGACAATAAACATTTTTACTGGACCATACCTTTAAGGCTGAATCCTCATCCTGTGTGTTTGTCCAGGAAGAATCCCAGAAATGCTTGAATGTGTAACCCCACAAAGACTGGGCAGCTTCCAGTGGTTTAAAAGGGTGCATGTTTGTGATTGGAGGCAGAGTTTGCACTCAACTTCCAATATTCCTGCAAGGTAGGGGAAATGTCACCGGAACTTTGTCAGTGTCGGGGATGAGTCCTGAAACACAGAAAAGCCAGATGAACCAGAAGATGACTCATAGCAGCTCTGCTGGGCAAACTTCCCAACAGCACTCTTAAGGCGAAGCATTGCTGCTGGAATCTGTAGGTTCTACATCCTTCTCTTGACCCAGCAGGAAGAGCTGTTGGAAGGCTCCCGGTCATTTAGGTGCACAGAAGAAACCTTACTGCCTGCCCTGCATATCTAAGACGCTAAGAGACCAGAGCACCTGATGACTCACAGTGAGCAGCGGGTGAAGTCTGAAAGCCTCGATTGCAAAGACATTCTACAACAGAGAAGCCTTCACCCCCCTTTCTTTGGGACTCTAGGGATCCTCACGCTGAGCTGGGCCATTGTCTGCACTGCCTGGCAATTGGACCTGTGTAGTCGGCTACTGGACAACTGTACCTACTCCAACATCAGCCAGATTTGTCACTGATCAGCACTAGTAACTCTAAAGAACACTTTTCTGTGGGGAGCCTTGCTTTGCTCTACCAACTTCTTTTTACTGGGCGACTATCTTAGATAGCGGTGGCCTTTGACATCAATATCTATTCCAAAACATTTGGGCAGGTCGTGGTTGCTTTCTTATAACCTTTTATGCTTGCCTATTGTAGATGTTTAATATTTTTATTTGTATTTATTATTCGTATAGCACCACAGGCACGCAGGCATGAGGGAGCTAGCACTCAACCTCAAGACAAACATAACAAAACCGTACAGAAACTATATCCACAGGGGAAAAGGTGTTAGGAGACAGCAGGACCATTAATGGAAGAGATATGTCTTTAACCTCTGCTTGAATGGGTCCACAGATTGAATACTCGTCCGATCCGGTGGCAAGATGTTCCATAACAGAGGTGCAGCCGCAAAAATGCTCCTTTACTCACCATTAGCAGTTTTGTTTTAGGAAACCAAAGTAGATTTGAGTCGTTAGATCTTAACACCCTTTGACTCAGAAGCTTGACCAGGCTCTCTGAGAGATAAGAGGGGCTAATGCCCAGAAGACATTTGTGTGTGATCGTTAAGATCCGATTAACAATCCTGGCTTCTATAGGAATCCAGTGTGACTCCTTCCTGGTGGTTTATGGTCATTGCATCGAATTCCTTGCATTGAGATGCATTTGCATTGAATTTTTTCCATCCAGAAAATTTGCATGGAATGCATTTTGTGGGGGGGGCGTTCCCCCACCAAAACCCCTGTTATTTACCCTTTAAAATGCACCTGAACAAAAATTACCCCCCAAAAATATGCATTAGATGGACAATGAGCAGATACCTTCCTGGCCTGAGATACATTATCCTGCCTGCACAGACCCTCCACAGTCCTAACCGCACTATTCCAGATCACTTAAATCCTGGCACAATTTCTTTTGCTAATGCCCAGGAGAAGGCCTTTACAATAATCCAGTTTAGATCCTACGATAGTTCAACCGCAATAATACAGCTCTTTTTGGTGAAGAATACATGAATTTGAGTCAGCAATTTGATGTAATAAGCAACCTGTGCTGTCATAATCATGGTTTGATCCAGATACTCTCCCAGTGTTTTAACGTTGGGTAGTGTAGCAAGCTCACAGTCAGTGATGGAAAAAAATGGAATTTCAGACCCTATCTTGGGCATGCTCCCAGCTGTACCTGTAACCCACGATCATGAGCTCTGTTTTCTCATCATTCAAAATTAGCATATTCTCGACCATCCAGACCTGAAACAGGGAGTACACCTGATTAACCTCTTCCAGATCGTTATCATACGCTCCGGACAGTGGGGTCAGATGTTGGGTATCGTCTGCATAGTTGGACTAAACGATCCCCCTATCCTCTGGGAGCTGGAACAGAGGTAGCGTACGGGATAAACAAGATCCCTTTAGTACTCCAAACTGAATCTCCACAGGATCTGCTGTCACCTCCTGAATACAGACTCTAGCCTGACGATTTGCCAGAAAAGACCCGACCAACTCTGCTGCAGATGGGGAAAAAGCAGCAACTTGTTGCAGTCTCTTGATCAAGATGGAATGATCCACTAAGTCGAACACAGCAGAGAGGTCTAGGAACATCAACAATACAAACTCACCCATGTCCATGTATCTCTGAATGTTAGATTTGAATTCCAACAGGGCAGTTTCAGTCCCATCAACGAGTCCAAAAACTGATTGCCTACACTTGCAGAAAGGTGACCCGATCCAGGATTTTGAGCAAAAACGAGATGTCTTTATTGGTCTATAGGTGGCGGACTTCAGCGGGTCTAACCCAGATTTCTTCAGCAGAGGGGTGATCCATGCAAGTTTCACACAATCCAGAACCTTGCTCTCAGCAAAGGACAGATTAACAAAATGAGTGTTAACACAGTTAAGGGATGGTAGGCACACCTTTACCACCCATGCGCGACAGATATCTTCCTTGCAATTGTGGGTTTTAGGTGGGAGAGAATATTGGCCATTTCAGTCTCAGAAACTGGCTTAAACTCAAATAGTGTTTGATACACTGCTGCGTAAATTCACACGAGAGAAGTTTACTTTCTTTAGACTACACCTGAATTTGGCGAATATCCAAACCATGAGCAAAACAACCTTGAGCCCAAGGGTTCAGTTGCCCCTGAACTCTGCCAGCGAACCTGGGAGGATCAGAAACGAACACACTGTTGTATCCTTTTTACAAATATGTTTGTAATAATTAATTTCCTTTTCCTTGCACAGGAATCCAGATAGAGATATATTGTCAGTAGTGCACTGTACGGACATTCCCTTATTGCAGGTCTCTGCAAAATTTGACTCTCTATATTCGCTGTTCGCCTGAACTAATTGATGATAGTCATCACCACTCACTCCAGCAGTCCTGACATGACAACGGTACTGTCTCTGTAATTTAACCATTGTGTGTTGTACCTACCAATACTTATGTACCACTGTCTTATCTTGTTTTAAGAAACGTCCCCAGCTAATGGGACTCATGTAACTGGATTGTAGCGCCCTGATGCCTGACGGCTTGCTTGTGCTGTATAAATGCAATAAATAAATAAATAAATAAATAAATAAATAAATAAATAGATGTTTTGAACTACAACTCCCATTGGCCCCAGCCAGCATACTCAATGGTGAGGAATCATGTGAGTTATAGTCCAAGACAAAAGGAGAGCCAAAGGTTGCAGCCCCCTGACTTATTCGTGTGTTATAACATGTGTAATAATAATATTTCGAGTTGAAAAAAGAAAAATATCACGTTTCCATAAAGTGCTTGATGAGGATTCTTCTTGCTACTAAAAGCTGTATTTATGGAGGAGTGAGAGGCAGCCAATCACGGGTACAGTCGAGTAATGAACCTTGAACACCTGTGCGCCTCTCCTGAAAGTTAAGGCTTGGCTGCTCCGCCATGTTTATCTCTAGGAGAGCCAGAGCGACTTGAGGGTAAACCTGATATATAGTTGCAGGCATACCCGCTCATACTTTGAAAACATTGGCAGAGAGAAACCTTGGTAATAACCTGGATGTAAACAGGAAGTGAAAACGATGCCCCCAATATCTTCTAGCAATCATAACTTCTGCTGACATTGCAGAAGTAAGGGACGCATCTGCCCTCAAATTCTCCAATGTGACTCAGAGTGATCATATGCAACCTGTGTCCTCCAAACTCTGTTGATGGCTAACGTCACAGAAACATGCGGTACCCGTGTTCCTGGGTTTTTCATCACAAGTGACACTACAGAAATAAATGACACCCGGCTTCCAAGATCCGGGGACAGTCTGTGTGCTTGCATCTTCCCAGATGGCTGCCATCAGCAGGAAGCAGGGGTGGACTGGCCTATAGGGAACTCTGGAGATTTCCTGGTAGGCCTCTGAACCCTGGGCCTCTTTTGTGCGGTAACCTATTTTATTTTCAAATTTCTTCATAGGAAAAGGGTTGGGCCTGCTGAAAATGTAATATGGGGCCACTTTGAAATTATTTCAGGGCCTCTTTTAGTTCCCAGTCCACCCCTGGCAGGAAGAGGTGTATTGCGTCATCGCTTCTTCATAAACGAAAGAGCCCGTGTGTCAACCAATTGTCGCGTTCACCTGGCATTACAGCAATGAGGGACGCCACTGGGATAATTTTCATTGAGGCTGTACATTGGAGGCAGAGCACCTCTGGTGCGGAGATATATATGTAAGGAGTCTGCTCCTTGCAATAATGCTTCGCTTTGTGAATTGGAGTAGCTATAACACGGAAACCCGAGCAGACCCAGGTTTCCACGTTATATTTGCACCCTTTCATGAAAAGAATCATAAATGCGGCGTGCCGTGCCTGTATGTGACAGATGGCATTTGCATAATTCCTATGCCACCTGATTGCTTGGTGCTGGTTCATAAGCCTGGCTTTATTCTATGAGGAATCGGTCATCTACACTCAACGGGGGTGCAGGCGCACTCGGTTCTGTCACACAGAACAAGCGGGGGAGTCAGCAGCAGGCTTTACTCCCCTGCTCCTGGTGACAGAACCACAGACATCGCATTGCCCGTAAACTACAAGGGGCCTCATTACAAGGTTGGCGGTCGGGAAATTAAGGTGCCAGTAGCAACATCCTGGCACCCTCTCCAGACCATCAAACTATAGGTATGCCGGTAGGGGCACGGACCTCCCGGCAGGCCTGACCTGCCAGGAGTTCAGGCTCTTATCGGCATGCTTTTCACTGAAGCACCGGCCCCGTTAATAAAGGAGCTGATGCTTCAGTGAAAAGCATGCCGATAGGAGCCTGATAGGGTGCTTCAGGTTTCTCAATCCTATGGAGTCCTGTTAGCTCCAGGATGTCAGGTGGCGGTAACAGTGTTATGAGTTGCCCGTAACCCGACGCCTACCGATGGGTTTTACCGGCAACCTCGTAATGAGGGCCAAGGTCCCTATCTGTCAGTAATGGGGGAATTATGGATAGCTTGTGAAAAAAAAGTAACTTGTGCTGAAGCAAACATTAATTTGGTTTTGCTGCCATCTAGTGGGCACTGATGGCTTACTATAATATCATGTAAAACAACAAAGTTATGGTGGGTTCAAAAAGTCTTGTATGTATATGCACATTTTAAAATATGCTTAAAAATGGGATTGTAAGAGAACCATGTCTATTTATTGCACCCTGAAAGGTTTTGGCGTTTATAAAAAATCATCTTCAATTTATCTTCCTGCTATCATATATGTGTTCATCAATCAGGATAGCACAGGAGGCAATAGGCACGGAGGATAGGACAGGGGCAATGCGCTGGTCTTGGAAGCAAGAGCACGCAGAGCAACAGATCTGCGCTTTGAAACCGTACTGCGGTATGGTATTAGGCGCTTTATAAAAAACAAATAAATAAGGCTGATGTGTTGCTTAACGTTGAAAATGTGTGTTACTGTGAGCTCACATTAACCATAGGAGGCCTCTCTCATGATTATCCTAAGTCTGACTGCTGCATACAGGTTGGCTCTGGGGCAGTGCAACAGATGTTGGCTGCATTTGATTTAGTATCCCAAAAAAATGCATAAGCATGTGAAGTGCAATCTCATCTACTGGCCTGCCCCAGTAATACAGGTTTTCAGGTTTTGCGTGATTTCTCAATCATGTGCTTAGGGAAAAGAGCAACATCATGTTTCCATACAGAGCTTAATGAGGAATCTTCTTGTTTCTAAGAGCTGTATTTATGGAGGTGTAAGAGGCAGAAAATCACAGATAGAGTCGAGTTAGAACCAAGCTCGGGGTCCGGCTTGGCTCTAAGTGACCAACATGAGCTGCTGAACCATCAAAAGACCCAAACGTGGCCTTGTGTCTCCAAACCCCCAAAACACAAAACTCATGCCTGGCCTCCTGCATCCCGACCACTACAACACAGGCCAGGTGTTCTCTCACGGTGGTGGCACTCTCAATTTAAAGTTGTACCCATGCTCGTCTCCATTTTTTAAAAACACCCCCCTTCCTGCTATTCCCATAATCAAGGAGTCTGCAAACATTTGAAACACGCTGATGCTTGAAAATGTCTTACCTGCACAAGACAACCAGACATCTGTGTATTGCCCGACTTATCTTCACATCGCAGAATTTTTTTACATGAACACCTTATGAATAAAATGCAGTGGTCGAATTGAGCAGGAGTGGTCGGGAGCAGTACTCCTCTACTTTTTTAAATTACCTTTTACAGCTCCTATACTTTTATTTTAAAAAGAAACTATTCCTGAATGGTTTTGTTGTAAAATAAAAGTGTAGGAAGAAGTTGAAACATGCACTTTCAGTGCACTACACAGAACGTTCCCTTAAACAGCAGGTGCAAGTTGTTTGGAGGTGTGTATTATGTGTAGGAGGGGACGTGATGATGGGGTTTGTGGGGAGTGGGTGCAGGCAAGCAGGGAACATAGTTCCACTACTTCTTTTCGCACACTTCGACCACTGATAAAATGTGCAAGTGTGTATATGCATTACACTGTTTCAGGCTTATGTGGTGCAGCCATTTACTGTGGAGAAAAGGCAGAATGAGGGGCTTTGGAATGCGTATGGACTCTTCCCAGTGAGCTGTGCCCTGTCAGGGAAAGGGGCCATTAGCACTCTCCATTTCACACGTGTCTGCCGTAGCCCAATAATAAAAGATAAGACATCAAAGAAACAGACCTGGGGAATGGCCTGGGGGCCTTTGAAGCCCAGCCATGTCTATCACCATAGCGTGGCCTTGCTCTGGAGGGAGGGGTTTCTCTCCAACTGTTTGTTAGTGATGATCAGGTCCAAGGTGAAAAGGGGACTGGGGTGGCAGGGTGTTGGTGAATGCATGTGGGTATGCATGCAAGTTGGGGAGGGGCCTGATGTGGGAGCAGAGGGTAGTGGGTTGCAGAGCCTGGGTGAAGAGATGGGGTAGACAAGGGTGGCTGAGGGCGGAACCTCCTAAATGGAAGAGAGCAGGGAAGGTATTAGGTGACAGGTAAAGGGGCAGAAGTGCAGGTGGAGGTTTTACTTTTGGGTAGGAGGGGCGATCAGTTGCATATGCCCTTTGCATGGGGTTGAGCAATATGCAGCTGTTCATAGGGAATAATAAGAGACGAGCACTTGCTGGGGTAAGAAGTTGGGTTCGAAAAAAGGACCAGTTGAACAGGTTGTAATCTATAGATAGACACACAATCGCTTTTTCTTGTTCAACCTGTATCCGAAATAAAACGTTTCCTAGCCCAGTCTACTGTCATCTTTGTACACTATAGATTTACTGCTACTATCAAAACTCTGTAATACCAGTGAACCAGCAGCCTCACCCTTCAACTCGTGAAACTCATTTCACATGGGGAGGAAGGATAGCTCAGGGGCAATGTGTTTTTCTTGGAAGCAAGTCAACGTTGTGCAACACGGGTATGAATCCGGATTGCAGGCTTGGAAAGCACTTGCTGGTATTAAGCGCTTTATAAAAAAACAATTATAAAGTGCAGACCACAAAAACATTTAATTTTTGTTGTTGATGGTTTTCCTATTTCTCCTTCTCCAAACCTAAAATATTCCCCTAGCAATACATGGACACACAACATTTCTTGTATTTCATTTATTAGATTTTTAAAACACATTTAATACAAGAAACAAGTTCAGTTTCTAAGCCCAGATCCAGGATTCGAACCTCTGTTGCTCTGTGTGGTTTTATTTCCAACACCAGCAATTTGCCCCTGTGCTATCCTCCGTTCGAAATGGGACAATGGCTTTTCATTTTGTTAATAGAAAATAGCAAATGATTTCTGGGCTTCACTCTATCACCAGATAACACATGTCCCAAATACTTCATAACATCACACTTAAATTTACATTTCTATCTGATCAGAATGTACCCAGCATCCGGCAATACACTTAACGCCTTTTGCAGTCTATCATCTTGCTGCACCCCGATGATTGATATTTTATTTCTATCGTGCTCGTACACAAGTGTTTCAGAGCGCAACAAGGCAAGGGAGGTGAACAGGGGAGAACAAAACAGCGATCTTACTAGGCCCAGTGACATTGAGAACGCGCAAGTGCATGGGAGAGGGGGGAGGGGAAAGTGCATGGAAGGGGGGAGAGGTGGAAAGTGCGAAGCAGAGGAGAAACAGATAAATAACAATAAATAAATAATAAAGGCAACAAACTGTGGTAATGCAGCCAGCAATTTGCAAGTGCTAGGTTTAAGGCAGCAGACAGGGTCGGTCTGATAAGTGCAGGAAGAAAAAGGGATCCCAAAAAATCCCCAAAAAAAGATGCCATCTTGATCAAATCAGATGTAGTCTTCTTTCCGAAATAACTAATGTGTGGCTTTTTGATGGATTAATATTATCCTAAACACACATCCTTGGAAATGTAATAGACTCACTGGCATGATAAATGTGGCCAACTTCCCAGTGTGAGGGCGCCATTTTACCTGGTGGTAGGCAGCTGCAAGGTTGATGGGTCAAAATAACATCTGTTCTGCCCGACGTAAGTAGGATTTCTGTGATAATGAGAAGAAGACAATAATCTACGAGTGGTCTATTTATTGAGTGATCTTAGGACACCACACAATCGTATTTTGCCAATTAACTTGCCTGCCACCACCACCGGAGCCAACCATTCTGAGGTATCAATTGATTCAAAAATAGCTTCCTTCTGGAGAGGTTTTAATTCTTGCAGAACATTGTCCTTCAGAGATGCTGCAAACTTTTGACATTGCTGGCACAGCAACCGCATACCGAACAATCATATTACAAAATCCCTTCATCTGCCCAAGTGTATCAGACAAGGTTTATAGTGACTATTACGAATGGCTTATTTTCGAATGCCATTTTCTCGAAAGCATTTTGCCGAAATTCAAATGTTTTTTTTAATGGGGGGGGTTCCCCCCCACAAACCCCTGTTTTTATTTGTAACACTTTTTTTTTTAACTAACGAAACCCCAAAAAAATATATAAATTACAAAAAAATACATTTGAAAAAAAAATGTTGGCAAAATGTTTTCGATGAAATTGCGTTTCGAAAATAAGTTTTCGAAAATATGACCGGATACCATCAGACAAGGTATCTAGCCTTTTCATTCTATCTCCCAGGCGTCCCGACTGTTTAAAACCGCAAAGGGACCCAGGGAGCTAATTACGGTACCGCAATTTGCAGTGCCGTAATTAGCGCCTTCCCCATTCCCATTATGCCCTATGGGGCAAAAATGGGAATGGGGAAGGGCAATGGTGGAAGGGGGAATTACCGCCCCGCCAACCTTGGAATGGGGTGGTAATTCCCCTTTCCACCAAGGCGGTGCCGGTATTTTACCGGCATGAACCATGGCGCTAACAGCGCCATGGTTCTCCGCCTACCGTGTAATGAGGCCCTTAGAATTGTATCATTACTTCAAAGCCTCTAAAATCCTGGTAGAGTGTTCCCTGTATGCATGAACACATATGTTTGACTCCTATAGGGCGCACCAACCTCTGAACCACACCTAACCTTTTATACTGGCTATGGTATAGTGCAGTGTCGATTCTACCAATAATGAGGCACTCTCCCGATTAATCAGAACATGAGCATACAGTTTTCTCTTGGGTTGCTCTGAATGTACCTCACTAGCTGAAAGTACAACCTAATTTGACCTATCATATGTCAGTGATAGTGCGTACCGCCCAATAGCTGAAAGTCTCACAGAGCCCGACGTTAGTTCAATTCCTTTGTGACCGCACTCTACACCTTCTACCCCGAAGCCAGTGCCCTTCTTGGCATTTGCTTAATGTGATGCACTGGTGCAGTAAAACATTTCCAGGAATATCTATTCAAAGCCAGATGTTCCTTGTTTATAAGCTGACCTTAACTATCTCACCAACACTGTTTAATGATTGGTCAGTAGGATTCACCAACTCTTTCAGCACATCCAGAGATTAACTATCTCTAATCCTGGATTTTTCTCTAATGCGATCAATCCAAAACTTGATGAGAAATTGGTGTCTGATACGCTCGGCGTGAGCGTCCTTAAAGTCACATTGTGCAGCTGGACTCGTAGGACTGTAACACGTTCTTCCAGGGAGTGGCCTTCTTGGTGGTCTTTTGTCCCAAATCTATATCTCGCCAGGACCACGTTAATTTCCCCAGCTTCTTTGTACATGTCCCTTAAATATTGAGACCACTCATGCTAGCGTCTTCGTCATTGCCTTGTCTTAGATAGGGAAGACGTTTACAAATTGCGTCGTCCTTCCATACCTAAGCAATGGCACAGCAGTGATTTTTTGGGCCAGCGTTAACAGTTAGGGTCTATACAGCAAAGACATTTTATAGAACGCCTTCATCCTGCCTCCCTGATTGGTCTCTTGGCACAGGGAGGAAAAATGCCGCTCGGGATGGCTCTGCGCAAACATACTGACTCTAAGGATAACATTGGTGAATACAACTTATTCCGCTGCAGAAATATTAAGACTCCTACAAGTCTACTTTAAAACAAGAGAAAACAAAAGAAAGCAATATCTTCTCCCTGGGGTATGTTTCCAATTGAGGAACTATCATTCAAAGGACGACACATTTCTTGGAAACACCATATATCAGGTCTTATTTCCTTGCTATCCCAGTACAAGATTGTAGCCTGGCAGTTATTATTCAACGTGTCATAAGTGAAAGGAGGGACCAGTAAAGAGGCAACCCCCGCCCCCCACCCACTCCCATCATTCAATCTCGCAAGCACTGGTCTAGTGCACTAGTGCTCAGGGGGGCCAAGAGTTCTCACCACTTGGGAATGTGGCATGGCCAAGTAAATGGATCTACAGAAGGCAGTCCAGTCGGTTAAGACAGAGCCTGGGAACCTTTGCAATGCCATTCGGGAGAGAGAAATCAGGCGTTCCCCAAAAAACTGCACAAGAACAACACGCACCAGGAGCACAGATCTTACTTGATTCGGGATTCAATCTCCCACTGAGGTTCCCACTTTCCTCTGCTCACCAGAAAAATACAGATGATGAACCCCCCAAAATTTTCACCAGCAAGTCACTGAGGCGATCTTCAGTCCATGGAGGGGGCAGTGGGCTCTGTGTTTGTCTCTTATTTCCCTTTTAGCCATTATTTAGAAGCACACTAAGATAAAAGGTAAACAGTGTCTCAATGCAGTCTTCAGCCACTATATCACTGTCCTGCAGAACCTTACGTTGCAACCCATTGCAGGCTGTCATGGCATCCTGGATGCTGGGTGAAGAGGCAGGCACGCCGCAGCACACTGAAATGTCTACCACATCTATCTGTGCCAAGGGTATGGAACCTTTGGCTCTCCAGATGTTTGTACTAGAACCTCAATCAGTCCCAACCTGTATATCCAATGGTGAGGAATCATGGGAGTTATAGTCCAAAACATCTGGAGAACTGCTATTTGCAGACCCCCGGGTCTACGTAAAAGTGTCTGATGGCACATGAAGTTTCCTGGTCATGAGAACATGATTTTTCGTTCATCCTCTGATTGCCCACTGGCCCCAAGGTAGAGGAGAGGTTGGAATATGGAGGTTGACCATTGGCATAGAGATGTTGTGTGTTGTTCTGTTGCATCCATTATAGCAGGTGTTTGTATGTTGTGATGTCACTAGTTCCAGGCAGAATGTAGAATGATGTGCCCTGTAACTGGTGGCACTTAACAGTTGCAGAACTAGCAGGTGGTGGTTATGATGTTTCTGCCCCCTGCAGGTGAAAACAACTTTCACCTCCCAAATTCGTGTACTCCACCCTAATACAGGAGTTTATGGCTTGACTTTTGCACCGGGGAGGTGAGTGTAGTGGGTGTTTGATATCAGTCACCAGCAATGCAGTGGCTACTTGTGGCTTGACTGTTGCACAGGGAGACTGGATTTGGGTGAACTAGTTTGAGGCTAACAAAAGCACCCGAATCTCATGGAGTTTAAAGTCCTGAGAACCTTCAAACACCAAGGCAGGTCAGGCTGCTGCCATCGCACGACAGGGCCCTCGAGCATGCCTGATCTCCTGACTTGAGCCTGACATGCTCCTGGCCAGTGAACATGTTAAAGCTTTTTCTTTTTTCTGGCACCCTTGTACTGCAAATAGAAAAAAAAAGTTTTTGTTTTTTGGGGTGCTGTTTCGAGGCGGGGGAATTGGTGATTTGGGGGAGTGTGGGTTCATCCCCCAAAAGTGACCTTTGAACGTTCGCAGGCCACCAGACCTTTGAATGAGTCACCCGCAAACAGCCACATCTCACTTTTTGGGGGCTAGTCCAGTACCAAGAGAGATATGTGTAGTGCTTGGTTTGCCTCTTACTTTAGCACTATATTTCTATTGTGTATGCTTCTGCTGTGCACACCTCATCTATCACACAACAGGTGCAATACACCGGGTCATCGACTTATTGTGTGTCCAGTATCTCCTTCTGAGTGGGCCTTTTGTATAATATATATTTTATACAATATCTTCACTCTGCTTTTTTGGGCAAAAGGTGGATGCAGACTAACCACTATTCGCCTTAATGAGTTCATTCACCAAGCAGACAGGCAACAGTCAGCAATTTGGTTTAATGACATTTTATATTTCTGTAAATTGATTAAAAAAAAATGTTCAGCAAATTGACTTTCTCAGGAGGCTTTTCAGCAAAGGTCAATCCGTGTGACCTCTGAAATACGGGACTTTCAAACAAGGACAACTTTATTCTCCGGTTTGAGTGTTACAATTTGACACAAGGGAGGGGGGCAGTCTCACAGCTTCCACGTTCGCTTTCATCCTACCCGGGCTCCTGAACCCTAGGGACGTCCTAGGAACATTTCCTTTCACATAGCACTCTCCTCAGCTCTAGCTGTCTCTGCTGCAGCTCGAGGGTTGCCAGCTGTTTCCTATTTCACAGGACTGTCTCAGAATCAAGGAAACTGTCCAATGTCCTTCCGATAAGATTTGAAAGAAAGTATTGTCTTTCCGCTGGGGTGTCATCTCTTAATAGATGAGCCGCTCCGCGGATGCTAGTATTCTGAACCTGATAATAAATGTGGGTGGTTTCCATGACTACAGACTGCTGTGGAGACACGCCTGAGGCTGTGATTGTTAGCAAGGTCTTGCTTTTTAAGGAACGTTTTCAAAGAGAGGTGTTATCTGTTTAGAAAGAATCTGCACTAACCCCCATAATGAAAAAGGCACCATGGACATATACATGGATTACAGCATTGGTGTGTGTGACTTCTCAAAGTAGTGTGTGTGCATTCCTTGATGTGCCATCTTCTCACCTGCATCCATTCGTACTGTAAAGTAGTCCAGGGGATCATGGGTTCGCACCATAAGTCACTGCCTAGCAGAGTACCCAGGGTTTCCAGTCTCTGCGGCACCTCTCTGTAGTGAATCTTCACCCATGTCGAACACTACCTCGTGATCTGAGCGGTTGTCTTTGAATAGCTCTTCATCAGTGACTGTAGTCAACCTGTGGCTTTCTGCCACTGCAATCACTGTCCTCCATGCTCGTCCAGTGTCGTCTGTCCCGTGTAATGTTATTCTGTCTTCCCTCACTATTACTGCCTCTAGCTCTACTGAAATCACTGCTCCCCTCTTTCTCGGCTAATGTTAGTTTAGTTTCGGTCTGAATATGTGTTAGTTCGGAATGCTCCATAGCTTTCCCTGGTTGACTGGGAGCCATGCTATTATCACTTCAGCTCCATATCGAAGTAACTCTTCATCTGCTGGCACCCGCCACTCTGTACCGTGCTTTCGCAATAGGCCTGAATAATTTCCCTCACGTTTAGGAGGTGAATCCCTGGTGTGAAACGGTATTAGGTAATATATATATATGGTTGCCGTACATAATATCGCCGGGAAAAGGTTGTGGCGATATTATATGGGTGACCATATATATGGGGATAGGGGCAGCAACAAAAAAAAAAAAAGACAAAAAATAGAGGTTGCGGGGGTGTCCCCGCATGTTCCATGCAATAATGTCCCCACAAAAAACTGCAATTTTTCGGCGACATTTTTGCATGCCGATATTTTTGAGGGGACATTGTTAAATGGAACCTGTGAAACACACTATCCCTTGCTCAGTGAGTTAGATGGTCATGTTGAGTTTGCTCATAATGTCTCTCTCCATTATGTTTACTGGTGTCTGTCAGGAATACAATAAGGGTAAAGCTAAGTCATGCTTCCCTATAGAAATTGTAAGATCGTCTGTAAAAAAAACAAATCTGTCTCCCCAGAAAATCTGTGTGCATTCATGGCATCGCATGACATTGGATACCTTCCCTCCCTGATACAGGACCAAGTTGCCCCATGTCTACGAGAAAGGAGAAAGTCTTGTCACCTGTCATCACCCCTATACATGGGTCCTCTGCCGGATTGGGTGTAATTGATAGGATGGAACACATCAGGTCTGTCTGTAGGCTGTCCTACTGTGGGTATAATGACATTCCATTCCCTGTGAATGGGTTGCCCCACCACAGTTTTCCCTCCAAATTTTTTAATGGGAGTCATTCCCATAGAGTGCGTGCATGGTGGTGTCCCGTCGTGCTGCTGTACCGTGTATTGTGAGTGTGGGTTATTCTGCATCTGCAATGTAGGTGAGGTCTACGAGTACTGTTGTGTGGGTGCCTGCATCTGGGGTGTTTGTGCCATGGGTTGGTATGCTTGTGGGTATGCGTTTGAAGTCTGCACCTGTCATAGTGTTTGTTCCTGAGCATAATATTTGGTCGGTCCTCCCTGATATGTGTGTTGATATTGCATCCCCCGTTCTGTTGCATCCCCCCTCTACTTCAACACACCCTGGAAATGTGTCCTATCTGTCCACACACCCAACACTGTGGTTGGATACCCTCCTGAAAAGCCCTCTGGGCCTTGTTGTATTGGGTGCCCGTACCCTTGACCCCTAGGTGGCCCCCCTCTTCCTCTGAACCTGTGCTGCACATGCAGTGCTCTCTGTCCTTCTGTGCTTGTCAGCATTGCCCCTTCCATGGCATACTTGGACAATTTCTTCTGCACTGCCTTTGCCTCTTCTTGCTTCATTTCCTCTGTATTTTTCCTTGCCTTTTCCTGCATTAGCCTACAATAGTGCGCTATAGTACGTTGAATTTCTGATCATGGTTTTGCCTCCATCCCTCTAATTTTTTGAGCTGCTTTTGCACCTGCTCCGGCAACCCTTGACTTAGTGTATGGTAAAATAATGTCACTGTCTTGTCCCACGGTTCTCACGTTTCAATTCTCTATTTCTCTTGAATGCCTTGAATATAATGCACGGGTCATCTTCCCTCACCTCATTTTGCATGCCATGATCGTGCTAATGTCTGAAGTATCCCTGGATACTGCACCTGTAGAGCACTCCACAAGGACACTCAGCAGTTGTTAAACAGCAAACCATTGTGCGCCGTGTTCTGGCCTGTTACTGCTGGGTAGCCGGCCCTTTTCCATAAATCACTGGCAACCTCTCTGAGGATCGCAGACAGTAAACTTTTCATGTCCCTCACTGCTAATGTTTGACCTGCTGTTAGTCTTTCCATCTCGTATATTAATTTCCTTGTTCCTGCGGTCAACTAGAGTAGCTTACACCTCAAGTTGTCTTTGTCTATCTGTTGCCATGGTATGTATTGCGGCCTCCCTCCTCCCTTTTCCAGTAAGGGGAACTGTGTCAGTCCAGTCTCCCCATCTAGTCTCCCGGTGTCTTTGGTGGCAGTGAATGCCCTCGCTAATTCTCCCCTCATCCCGGCTGGAAGGTTTCTGAGCCCCTGCTATCGGGGTAACGCTATCTATGCTGTGCGATACAGCCCTAGAATGATGTGCCCTCTCATCTTTGTCGCCCCGTGACAAACCTGTGCCAATGGTGGCTCCCCTTACTGTGTCTCGGTCTGTGCTCTTCTCTATAATCCTTCGGACAGGTCTCCCCACTCCCTCATCTTCACTCCCTCCTAAGGCATCGTCTGACTCCATCACTGTCCATATTGTCTTGGAAGCGTAGTCTTCTCAACACTGTGCCTTCCCGCTGCCCTTCTCCGAGGTCTATCACGCTCCTGCAGTCCCCCCTTATGGAGGACCCAGTGATGTCTCCGTCCGGCAGTGTAGCAGCCCTACCGCAATTCCTGCTTCGGTCTCGCTCTACTTGCTCTTCCCTCTCCATATTATCATCAAAGCGTTCTAACCCCAACTTTACTCTCACTTCTCTGACAGTGCGCTCTTCCTCTTCCCTGTGCTGTTTCTCCCTTACGATCTGCTCTTCTTCTAACTTCCTCTTTTCCTTCTTTATCTGTACTTGCTTTTCCTTTTCTTGTTCTGCCCTTTTCCTCACCATCTCAAGCTCTCGCTGTCTCTGCATCTCTTGCTGTTCATGTTCTTGTGTTTCTGCCTTCTGTTTTTCCCTTTGCCCGTTCTCACATTCTTCCTTTTCCACCTTCTCTCGTCTCTCTACCTCTTCCATTATCTCTTCCCATTCCCTTGCGTCACTTGTGTCCTTACAACCCACTGCTTCCTTAGTCAGTGCTCCCACTTCTCCCGCTGTCTTCCCATGTAATTAAAGCAATATTTGTCCCCCTACCCACTCGTTTGGTACTATATTCTCCAGTCCTTCCCGTCTCCCCTCTGTTCCCAGGTCGCTATCCTTTACACACGTTTGGATCTCGCTGCACTCTCTTTGTTTGCCTACCGCACTTCCTACTCCACTAGTGCCCGTTCTGTCTCGCTCTGGCCCTCCCTTCTGCTGTATGCTGGAGGTGCAAATGTTGGATTTGTGTACCCTGCTGCTGCTCTTAATTCCCTTGCTGGGTATAACCCCTGGACCCCCACTGCTATGCCTTCTTTTTCATGTTCAGGAGGGGTGGGGCAGAGGGGTTTTCGACCAGTGCCTCTTGTTGGTTCAGCATCCAGTGATGCCGTGCCACACCCCTCCACTGTCCTAGAACATTTTCCACAGTTCAAATATAGCCATTCGCTTATTCAATTTATTTCCCTTGTAAACCTTATGTATATGCGTGTGTAATGCTTGTTGCACATAGTTGGAGAAGCTCCTACCTTTTGGCCAAGGTTTAGGCAGTTTACCCTCTGTGCTTTGAGTCCATTGCGCGCTATATTTACATATTGTGTCCTTATATCGCAGAAGGGACCTATACATATGCTGTAGGGCCAAGTCCCCCACATTGCGTCCACTATACATTGCTTTAATACTTATTTGAACCCAAGTTGGGGCTTTCGACCCCTCCGCTGTTATTATACAAATTCACTTTACTTTCATTTCAATCTCCAATGACCAAATAGCAGTTCAATCCACAAAGTTACAAGCCTCTCCGGCTCTCAATCAGTGTTCTGTGGAGTGCACCACGCACCGCCTTTCTGTAATTCTCTGCCTTCTTAGGCACACCAACCAATCTCGCACATGCTTCTTCTGCGCACCACCTAGAAAAACACCACAACCTTTTCAGTCCTTGATCATCAAAAGGCTCTGCACCTCCTTATGCTCTCCTAGTCCTAAACACGAAACCCTCCCTGGTGGCGTCACCTCTATAATGTGTATGTGAAGAACACAGAAATCGCTAATACCCGCCCACTCACAGCACTTCCCAAAACATTTCCCAATGACACCAAGACCTCCACAAATACAAAAAACATATATCCACGGCTGTCTTCCTGCCTAACAGGAGCTATCAATTTTTCACATCCTCAATCTGTGCCTACAGCTTTGCCTTGTAGATAAAATGCCTCTGTGAGACTTAACCCAAAGAACACCTTCCGCAATCCAAATAGCTTCAGCTGCCCTATACATGGGGATACCATCATCTATGACCCGGGCTACAATGTTCAACTCACAGGAAATCCAATATATACACAACTTCTGCCATTCATACTCTCAAATTGATCATCTGGGCCAACTGCTGCAACTAATCACCTCAAGATCTAATGCTCCATAACCATAGATAACTGACATCCACCTCCACTCCAATACTCAACAATACTTCAACAAAACTCAATAATACTCAACACCACCCCACACCTGCTCGTTATTCCCCACTTCCCTTATTTGCCATATGGCTGAGTCAATACTTACACTCTGCGGTCCGCTGATACTGCTCAGCCACTGGTTCTCCCCAAATCTGCCACTCTGCCCTTCTGGTCTGCTGGGCGTCCCATGGACCATGGACAGTATTTTCTCTAAGGTGGTTCCTGACGGCCTCTTCATGGGGTGCACTCTCCGTCTGGTCCTCGTTCTCTGTGGGTCATCTCATAGTCCTCCAGACATTGCGACAGAAGAGGCAGCTTCGTGCCAATTGAACGTACTGACCCTCCTCTGCTACCAATTTGTAAAGTAGTCCAGAGAATCGGGGTTTGCACCATAAATCACTGCTTAGCAGAGTACCCAGGACCCGTCAAATGCTCCCCTAGAAATGACAGATGACTCAGTCATGGGGCAAAATTTGAACTGTCTTTTATTTTCCGAAAAGACAGGGATCATGCAGGAAATTACAGCATCTCCAGCAATCACGGCTCCTGAGCCCTTGTCATGAGCTTTTTTCCCGTTATGACATTATAGTTTCTAACCATTCCCCTAAAACCTAAGAGCACATTCTATTGAGTATATTGGATACTATCACTGATAGGTATCCCCTATATGAGTGGTCTAACCGGTCCTTTCATGTCAGGTGGGTTTGCCTGAGACTTCCCCAACAACTATCTATTACATTGATGCATGTTTGCAGGATTGCCATTGGCCCTTGTCTCATTACAAACCACCCCAGGATTTGTGCTCCCAGATTGGCTGGAGCGGGTCCCCCCAGGCCTGGGACCCTGCTCTCTTCCCAGCGCTCAGTGTACCTTTTCAAGGTAATGGGAAAGACTTTGTCCCTATTGTTGCCACTGGTATAACTACATGGCCTGGGAGAGTGCCTGCAGGTTGCAATATTCATTGGGCAACAAATGTAACAAATCTGTCCGTCTTCGCTGGGAACTGCTTCTCTTCCCATCACGGGTAAATGGCTATTGTTTGGCTTGGCTGAGTCGTGTGGGTGAGGACCGCAAAACTGACTTTTTGGTCTGCGATTAGTGAGGATTTATTTTGTTATTATGCAGGCAGATCCCTGCCCGGGGAGACAGGAATGTTTCACCCGCCTTTGTCCTTGGTTGCAAGCACTGGCCCTGTGCTTCATACTGCAGAATCTGCATCTCTTTGTTCCTTATTCTGCAGCATGTGGCTTTATGTGAATTCGCTAGTCATTCTATGGTTTTCCTACATATCTATATTGTAGTATTCTCCTTAGGGGTTAGTAGTATTCGGCTCTTCCACTTTCCTTATACGTCCCTGAAGTTCCATATGTTTAGTTGCAGTGAAGCGGTTGCAAGCATGCTCTGTGGGACGTTTTGCTTTCTTGCGTTTCTACATTTGGCTAGTGAAAAGAAAAAGGCTTCTGACAGTTTGTAAATGTATCTGTCTACTATCTACAGAACTGTGTATGCATGTTCTTTGCGTGTGCACGTGTGTGTCCTTGTAACTTCTTGCAGGGATGCCAGTTTACTTTGTTACTAAAGTTACTATGTCGTGGTGTCACTAATGACGTCAGCACGGCTGGACATTTATCATTAGTCAACCTGGTCCAGTGATGGGACGCCTGTCTCCGCGAAGACATCAGCTGGATAGGGTTTGAACAGTTGCCTAAGAGAGCATCTACTCACAAACGTGGAATGCATCGGTTCACCTGGTGGTTGGCCGAACAGTGATTGACATCTGTCATTTCTCGACCTTCGTGCAGTCATGCGAATCGGGGACAAAAGGGCTATTCCAGGAACCCTCTCTGCATTACCATGAAGAGGATAAAATACAAGTGCTGCCTGATGCACTGAGGAAAGGGCTGGATATCGATGAAAAACTCTCAATTTAACTGGGGGCGCCCATCATGGGTTACCATGGATACCTGAAATCCCCCCAATATAAACTAATCCATGGAACTGTTGTAAATTAATCTGTATAACAGCTTGGGATACTACTGGAAAGGTTCCTGTAGTCCATAAACTGCTCTTCATGGTCCGTATGACATCCAAGTGCACCAGATCAAATGCCTTATCAGTGTCTAGGAATTTACAAGAAAGAAGGCAACCACCTGCCCTTTGGCCACGGTGTCCATGATAGCGTAAGCAAGATTGGTTTGGTGCACAGAGTCCCAGCTCAGGATCAAATCAGGCTTCTCCCCAACGTTCTAATGTACAGCCCAACCGTAAAATATAGCTCTTAATTGTGGCATGCACATGTGAGAGTGGGTGAAATGATTTCTCCTTCCCCTCAGTCTGTAGTTCCAGGATGCTGAATCAGCTGTGCTGGAGCTCTGATCTCTCCCTTTGTCTCTAGTACCACCTGTTCTAATGGTGGCTCCCAGCAGTCCCACAAGAGTAACTACACTTCTGCTGCCATGCCACCTGGACCAGCTGTTTTACCCAGTGGAAGACCTTTCATGAACTGTTTAAGTACCTGCTCATCAATGTGCAGTACCAGGATGTCTGCATAACTGTCTGCTAATTGGGGGAGTGTGAATTTGGAAAGGTACTTCTCAATTTGTTCTGGGTCCTCAATGGAATCCTGGCAGTACAAAGTGGAATAGAATAGTGCAAGCTCATCAGCGCTTCCATTAAGGTAGGTATCAGGTAATATTATCCCCATATATATGGTCGTCGTATATAATATCACCGGGAAAAGGTTGTGGCGATATTATATGGGTGACCATGTGACCATATATATATGGGGACAGGGGCAGCAAAAAAATAAATAAAAAAATAAAGAAAAACAAGGGTTTGGGGGTTGCGGGGTGTCCCCCGCATGTTCCATGCAATAATGTCTCCACAAAAAACGGCCATTTTTCGGCGACATTTTTGCATGGCGATATTTTTGAGGGGACATTATTACATGGCACCTTAAGGTATTCATCTAGGGAGCCTGTTGGGTCATTATTTTCCATTATTTGCCTGCCTCCCCATTTCCCACCCACCCATGCTGTCAGTGCCTGTGCAATACGCTCCCCTGACTGATATTAGAGCTGCTTACCATTCTGTGTGATTTGGTTATTGGCTCATTGCTAAAGGGACATCTTTGCTCTACTAATGGAAAGATCCTGCATGGACTTTTCCACAGGCATCACTCCCGATAAGAGTTGGCAGTGTTCTAGCACCTGCATATGTAGGCATTCAAAAAAGATTTCTCATTCTGCTTGGCCCTTTTTATCTTTTTATATACTGACAGAGAGTAGGATATATATTTAAATATTATAAAATATTATACAAATATATTTGTATTTGTATAAGGGATTGGTAGGTGCTCCATAACTCGATTCTGCCTCTTCTGGGTATCCACAGTTCTTGCATGTTCACTTCAGTCTCAACGTTTTATATCTCTTTTGATATGAGGAACTTGCCCTTTAAGCTGAATGATTCAGTGCCTTTTCAATTTAATTAATGTTTTAGTCTCTTGATCAAACGTGATTAGGAACTAAGGCCCCCATTTCCACAATCCTGCACTTCTTGCGTCCCGCTCCTCCTCAATGGATGCCTGACACTTTGCTTCCAAGTTGCACAATTCAGTGCTTCTCAATTCACTGTCCTTCTCAATGGACGCTTGGGCCTTTTCTCCACATACCCTAGCTCAGTGCATCTCAAATCATTCTTCTTGATGGGTGCGCAAACCTTGCCCCAATTTCCACATTCAAGCGCTTCTCAATGTGTTCTCTTTATCGATGGACACTTGGAACACTGCTACTAAGTCTCATAAATCAGCACATCCCATTTCACTCTCCTTTCCAATGGCGGTTTGCAGGAATACTTCCTTCGAAGTCTCTTGTGTGGCGTGTCTTTCTAGAGGGGTTTGTCTCTAGAATGTTGGGTTAGGTACTAAAACCCAGAGGGGGTGGGACACCGGCAGGCATATAATGGCCCGTATAAATCACGCACATAAGAGAAAAACATTCTGCACTTACCTACAGAGCTGAAATTAGCCATTACCTTTGCCACTTCACAATCCACATTATGACTCTCCCTCACCGCCCTTTACCAGACTGTAAAGTTAGCAAACCTTAAATGACATTCGCTCTCCTTTTCAGCACATATTGCTAATTTGGCTAAAACATCCAGATTCTCTTTCTACAATATCACCAAAATGTGTCAGTTTCTGACATTTGTGGCAACCCATTAATGGTGGGACCAAGTCTGAAGTCCTCTTGGTGGGCTTTGCATCATCCAGGTGTATCATTAATGTCTGTCACACTATCACTATCTTGGTTCTTGGTCCACAACCCAACCTCCTTCTCTTTGACTGCTGCTTGCTGTCCCTCATTAACTTCCTTGCCACGTCAGCTTCTCCCTCATACATTCTCTATGTCCCTCTCCCTCTGACTGGAGTACCACACCCCTGTACCTCTCCTCGGAAAACCATCAAAGCTGGAGGCCTCCTTCATGTAGCTACACTTAGTGCTCACTCAGCCAACAAACACTCAGCCAACATCTGCCTCGTTCTTGAAGACATTGACCTCAACATCCTTGCTCTTACCGAGACGTGGTTCAATGGCAGCTCGGTCACTGATTTTGACTCCCTTCTCCCTGATGGCTACAAGATCATCTCCAAGCCTCGCCGTAACCGTGTTGGAGGTGGGGTTGCATTGATTTTCCCTGAGTGGGTCCCCTCCTCATTCATAACCACCCAGCCTTACTCTTCCTTTGAAAGCCTGGTTTTCAAGTTCGTCATCTCTCCCTCCTCCTCTCTGATCATTGCCACTATCTATAGGCTACCTGGATCCACCACACTGTTCCTCTCCTAATGGGCTGATTTCTGCTCCTCTCTCCTCCCAACCACCTCTAAACTCCTTCTCTTGGGCGGTTTCAACATCCCTTTGGACTCCTCTATCACGTCATCTGCTCTCTTCCATGACCTCTGCACCTCGCTCTCCCTCTCCATTCTCCCTTCTGGTCCAACCTATCCGGCTGGACACACTCTTGATGCCCTTATCCACTCTGATATCACACTCTCCTCCCCACTGATCACCCCCTCTCTCGTGGTCAGACCACTCTCTCCTCTCCTCTCACCTGGGTCCCCTTGACCCTCTGACTACATCTCCCCAACCCTGCCAACTTTGTTCACGAACATATGTCCGATGAAATAAGTATCAGCTGCTGCCTTCGCATCCACCTTCATCCCCTTCATACTCTACCTCTGACTCTGCTCTCAGCAACCTCCATCTGGCCATTACTAACACTCTGGACATTATTGCCCTAGTTGTGAGGATCCGATTGAAACCTTTATCTAAGCATAACATCTGGTATGACTCTGAACTTGCAACCCTGAAACACAAGTACAGGGCTGCGGAACGGAAGTGGCAGAGCTCTGGCTCATCCTCTGACAAACTGGCCTATCGCCTGCTCCAAAGACATTAAAGACTTTCCATCTGCACCAAGAAGAGCGCCCGCATCCAGGCACCGGTCTCTGGTGCATCGAACAACATGGCTGAACTCCCAAACCCTCTGCAAAGCATTGGCCACACACTTAGATGTATGTTAGAAGCTCGTAAACAAAAGTCTCATAAACAAAAGTCTCGTAGAGCGCAATGTAAAAGGGTGCATTGCAAAATAAAATGAAGATATGCACTTTCAATTATATTTACAGATTATCATGCAACTATATTGCGTTTGAGTACCCCGCTCCCCCAACCCCTTACTTACCTTTTGGCGGCACACTTCTCTGTGTGCCACCAAGTCACTGCAGTGCCAGTTCCCTTCTCTTCCGTGTATTGGAATTGGCACTGCAGGTCCTTTTCTATTTTCTTTTTTTTGCAAAACTTTGGTTTGGATGAGGGGGACACCCCCGCAACCCACATTCCATTGTAGCGAAGAAAGGTGCAGGGGACACCCCTGCAAGACCCGCTTCCCTTGTTCGCTGTAATGAAAACCAAATGGTTTAAATATTTGACATTTGGCTGTACCTAATTTTGGTACAGCTGAAATCCGATCATTTAAACCATTCAGTTTTCTATTTACGATATTTTCATGCAATACCACACACTTTACTAGTAAAACACAGGACATCCTGAGCACCTTTGCGTTCCTCCTCTCCCACATCATTGCCTCCTACAGTCTCCCACCCTCCTTCTTCCTCTCGCCTCCTCCTTCTCCCCTTTCACACCTGATAAGGTTACCAGAGTTGTCTGCTCCATGAAGGTCTCCTCCAAACAGGTTTCCCCCCTGCTCTTCTAGAACTATTAAGGACAATATTGGCTCTCTTGCCCCTGCACTTGCCGATTTCTGCAACCACGAAAAGAACTCCAGCAGATCCCAGTTGACCAGCCAACTACAACCCTATTTCTATCACCCCCTTCCTTGGGAAACTCTGGAGAAGCTGGCCTTCCCCCAACTTACTGCACACACTGAACTTGTTGATGGTCTCCAAGACCATCAATCTGAATTCTGAGCATCCAGAGGCACGGAAACTGCTCTTCTGAACATCTGTGAAGAACTGCTCGCATCTCTGTACTCTAACTCTCCAGCTTTCCTCATTCTACTTGATCTCACCTCTGCCTTTGATATGGTCAACCACTCCATCCTCATAAAACGGCTCCATGATACCCTGGTGTATTGCTCGCCCAGAGTGCACGAACAGTCATTAATCACCAGTGCAATTACGGAGCCAATACTTTAAACGCAGGTAGACGCAATAACTTGCAACCACACAAACTCTTAGAAAATAATGAGCACTTATACGGCTATTTATTCAAAGCTTGAAAGCAACAAGTGATTACATAGAAATAAATCACAGAAGAAACAGAGAGTTCAAAAGAAAATACATCACTGTGGGCGTAACTGGATCCCTCATCTCACCAGAAGTGGCTGGAAGACCCCAATGACAACCAGGCCGAGAGCACAACAGCGCACAGGTATGCCGGACGAAAGCGTCCTCCCTCCGGCTGAGGTCTCACCTGACCGCTAAGGGGTTCCGCATATATGCACTGCTCAAAAAGGGGTGGAAATTTCTTGAACATTCTGGCAACGCACTTGCGCATTGATGAGCAGCCGTTGGTTGCCAGCTGGGTCAACCGACAGTAACCTCAAGGAGCAAAGTGCTTCTCTCCTCTAAAAACAAGCACCACGGAAAACAGTCCCGTAACTCATAACAAGACATAACAAAGCTAGCTTTCCCAGCAGAAATGTCCTTGACTGCATACCAGGTTTGGAAAGCATGTTGTCTTCAGCACAGTAAATCTAGCTCTCAGCAAAATGAATACAGCTTTTCACTGCGGCATGAAGTAAATATCCATCATGGCTCTGAGTGCTCCCAGAATACACTGCGCACCAGCGCCATGTTTTAGCTCAAGCATAACACCTGGGTATCTCGGAATGGGCACAGGACTGGCTGACCTACTTCGTAATTAACTGTCATTCACATGTCATTCTGGACACTTTCTCCTCCCCTACCTCTTTCTCTACCTGTGGTGTCCCCAGGGTTCCAACCTCTCTCCCTGGCTCTTTAACACTTATCTTGCTCCACTTGCACTCTTTATTTCCACCTTCTCTGCCTAGCTTCCAGTGCTATGCAAATGACACACAACTCTTCTTGAAACTTCCTGCTTACTCTCTTACTTCTTCCATCAATCCGGACTGCCGATCTGCCATCCATTCCTGGTGCACGTCAAACGATCTCTGCCTCAAAGCCAGTAAGACTGAGGTCCTTCCTATTGGAATCTGGCTCCCTCTTTCGTACCCTCACTCTGTCCATCCTCTTTGGGCTCTACCCCTTCTCCTTCATCTGAAACCAGAAACCTTTGAGTCATCTTAGACTCCTCTCTTTCATTCCTCCCTCACATTCAGGACTTTGCCAAGAAGTCCTACTTTTATTTTGTTTTTATTTATTAGCATTTCGTGTATTACAAACTTTTGCTATTCTGATCCCATCTGTAACAATTTGCAAATACCAGCTGAGAAAAACACCAACAAGCTTTAGGAGGGATCAATAGGAAAAGTGGGTCCAATGAATGCGCGGGGGAAAGTGCAAAAAAAAAAAAACAGGGAAATAAAAAATAAAAAATAAAAAAATAAAAAATCACATATTTATTACTAGTTATAGATCTGTCAATTCCTCAATTAGCCCAATTATCAGTGACGGTTCCCATTTGTCATCATTAATGACTTGGAGATAGACACAGTCTATTCAGGGGGTTTATATCGTCCTGTTACATCCAAAAGCCAGAAAGTTGTTATCACTTTCTCATTATAGTTTAATAGTTTCTCTTAATTTTTTGCTCAAATATGAGCCCTATGAATGTTAGCAAAGGTTTAATTAGGCCTAGGTTGGTTCACCCATAAAGACACTCCCACCATGGATCCACATCTGGCCCAAAGGCTCTCTTGATGCGCTCGTACAAGAAGAGTGTTCTCTCAATTCTTAGTTCCGGGCAGCAAAGTATCAGATTATTTAGGGTCTCTGATTGGGTCTTGCGTAGAAAACATCTATCATCTTCAACCATAGCACCATATCTACGTAGGGTGACTTTGGTATGTAGAATGCTCAATCGAAATCTCAGAAACAGGTCCCTATATTTGGGATGCAGGAATTTCTTCAAATATTGTGGAGTGATCTTAAGTTGTCCAATAAGTGATCTTGATATGTTGTGAATCTTTGAATTTGATCTTCTTGTTTCTGTTTCATTCCAGTCTGCCCTCCATAGTTCTCCTTTAACCAGTAAAGGATTTATGCAGAGGATAGCACCTGACAGACCCAGGTTAGAGAGTGTTCCCAGGCAACTATCTCTCCATAGATTTAACGCTGAGTCTATCATACCTTCTTCTTTCATCCTTATAATATGGAACTGTGGCGGGTAATCCGCGGTGTTAAGTTTACCCAAAGTCGACAGTTCTCTCCAAACGATTTGCACATGCAGTGATAGAAGACCCAGCTCATGATTTAGGATCGTCATGGGGATCGTGTTTGGCAATCTTGGGATCTTCTTCCAGAAGCTGCTCTCCATTTTCTACCAGGAATCACATGGCAACCCCAGACCAGTCTCAGCCGCATAGGTCAGTGTTGGCACTACCTTTTGATTATAAAAGTTTATGACAGGGAGTAGAGAATATGTTCCATATTTCTTCCCTATCATCTTACCTTGCGCAGTGAGTTGCTTTATTTTTACATTCAGATTGAGAATCCAGGGTTTCTCCCACCTACCTGCGCTGATCATTATCCATAAGTATTTTATTTCAGCCACGGATCTTATTTTATTTGGGCCCAACTGCCATCTTGTTGATCTCTTACTTCTTAAGTATTACATCTTCAATATTTCTGTTTTTCCAATATTGATTTTCAGTCCATTTTGGTCCAAATACTTCTGTAATGTGTCTAGCTTTTTCTGAAGGACGATGGGAGTCTTGTCCAAAAGGACCAAATCGGCGGCATATAGAAGCAGTTCAGCCAAGTTTCCATTGATCCTTGGGGGACACAACCTCGAAGGATCTAAGACCTCCTTCATATCTGAAATGAATAGGTTATAGAGGATAGGGCTAGGGGGCAGCCCTGCTTCAATCCACGAGAGGTTTTTATCTCCCTAGTTAGGTTTCTGCACGAGTCAAGTCTGATCTGCATGGCAGTCCCGGTTTAAAGGTCTTTAATTGCAGCTAGTAAATCCATAGGGCACCCCATTGATAACATTTTAGCCCATGGCAGGTTTCAATTGATGCAATCAAAAGTGCATTTCATGTCAATACAGGCGATGTATATGTTTCCTTTCTCTTTCTGGGTCTTTATCTTGAGAAGGTTAATTAGCAATAAGTTCAATTCACATCCTATTTTACTGATGAAGCCGGTTTGCCTTGGGTCGCATGATTTTGACTTTGTTACCCATTCGTTTAGACGCTTGAGTAGGACGCCTGCAAAGGTCTTTCCCAGTACGTCCAAGAGGGCGATCGGTCGAGAATTCCTATGGTTCCCTCTATCGCCCTTTTTTATAGATGGGGATCACTACTGCTCATTAACATGAGGCTGGAACTTTGCCGCATCTTTCAATCCTTTCGAAAAGAGTCACGCAGAAATCTGCCCAGACCTTGAGAGCCTTTTTCAACATGGCGTTTGTTAACCCATCTGGGCATGGTGCTCTGGAACTACTTGCACTTGTTACAATAGCCAGGATTTCGTCTTTATCAAAGTGGATTGACCATGACTCTTTTTGCTTGGTTTGTGTCACTTCTTTCTTCGGGACTCCTCTGATGAAGAGGATTTCAAAATTTTCAATCCACATGCTCTCGGGAATTGGGCTTAGTTGCAGCATATCATTGCCATTTTCTCTACCATTTAGCAATTGCCATAGATTTCTCATATTTCTTTTAATCAAAGGCCTGCATCATATATTCAATATTCACTGTCGTTCTGATAGAGAATGGCTCTGTGAGATGGGATCCAGTTCCTATATTGTTGTTTCCTCCTCTTGATTGTTTGGTCTCTAGAGATCGAAGGGAGAGCTTTTAATAACCTAAGATCCTGATGCAATTGATGTTTCATTGTTGCCACTAGTACATCAGAGTCGTGTTTAGGCTTACCAGCAGACTGTGTTCCTTTCATTCTTTCTTCTCTAAATAGTGCTAAGGTGGGTTCATATTCTACACCTTCTGGATCTCTCCCTTGCCAGGATTTTAGTCTTTCCATAAGGCAGGGTAGTATCTTTGGATTAATGAGAAGTATATTTCCTTGTGGCACTGCAGTTAAATTATGTTTCCAGCACTTCAATTTAATTTTGGGCTGTTCTTTCTGCCATGGTTTCTGACAGGACAGCACTAATAGATTGTGATCACTGTGTTCAGTTGGAATTACCTTTAGAGATGTTACACATGGAAAGAAATTACCTGAAACAAAGAAGTAGTCTGGGGTTGCGCTGGCAAAGCTTGTGTGCCAAGCTGGAGCTCCCTTCTGGTCTCCCTTCACTTGACCATTTACCATGTGGAGTTCTCTAAGGGCCGTTTCTTCCAGCCAGATTTGACGTTGAGCGCTCTTTTTTGGTGCAATTTCCATATCCCTCCATTACATCTTAGAGCAGGGCGGAGGCACTCGATGTTTAAATCTCCATAGATGATAATCCATGCACCCTCCATCTCAGCGTATATCCAGTCTACCCATTTCATGACACATTTATCAAATGTATGGGAATCCTTGGCATCAGGGTTCCAGTACAGGTTGAATAGTGCTAGGTTTCCCTGTACTTCCGTATGGACATCCAATAGTTTTAGTATTATTATTTGAATGAGGAGGGTTTGGGTGGATGACTCGTAACACTTTGCCCACCGATCTGTTGTTTATCAATTTTAATAATCCGGAGCTTGGCCTACCTCAGACCCCTTTTGTCACTTTGTTTAAGTAGCCAGTATAGCCATCCATTACTGGGGTCTCCCTTAACCATGATTCTTGGAAACAAATAATATCCAGTTTAGCCAAACTTATGTTCGGCGCCTGGAACAGATGGCAGAAACCTCGAGTGTTCCAGGATCCAATCTGTAGGTTTACGGGTCCATTCCGGGTCGCCCTCTAATCCTGGGAGACTTTAGCTAATGTTCTAGGTAGCCAGTCCCAGGACTGGGCTTTATCCATCATAGCTGAAAAAACCTAAGGCGAGAGGACGCCCTCCTGTGTGTTTTCTTCATTTGATCCCTTTATGGTTATTTTCAGGGATTCAAGTCCTTTTAAGACCACCGGAATATCTCTCCCCGGTTTGGACGAGTCCCTGGATTCCATGTTGTGACTCCCAGCGTGATCCTGCGCTCTTTCTTTCATCGTGTTTGAATGGAGATCAGATTGACTGACAGCTGAAGTGTTACAGTCTTTGAGGTGGAATTCCAAGACTCGTAGTTTGTCAATTGCGTTCACCATTAAGGATATCAGGGCCGATGGATGAAGTCATGTGTATACATACTCGATCATTTTTGAGTTCATTAGGAAAATCGACTATCTTAATGTCTGTCAATTCTATGACTCACAGTTGAGGGACATGAGGGAGTAAACTCATAATGTTCGCCCTGTTCAGAATTAAGCCATTCTCTTCTTTGAGCACCCTTTCCAGAATTACCTTTCTGTTTTCCTATATAAGGGTTTGGTTTGTCCATTTGGGTTTAGCAGGGAGCCTTCCCGGAGCCTGGTGATGATCACTTTCTGGTTTTCCGTGGGTGTTCCGAACTCCCAAATCTCTATCCTTACAGGAGTGTTGGATTATTCTGTTTAGTACCAAGAGTCGATTCTCTGGAAGAGATTGTTTTTTGGGTTGCTCTACTCCGTTTTTCCTCCAGGGTTTCAAATGCTGGGCTATTTTGATTTGAGTATTTGGTGCAAGATTCTTTTTGTTGAACTTCCAGAGGATCAAAACTCAAATCAGGGTCTAGCCCTGATTCTGCCAAACAATCATCAGGTTTGTAGTCCATCATATGAAGAGAGTAGTAAAAGGGGGTCCGCTGCAATCTCCAATTCAGTGATTACTTCTCGAGGAGATTGAAATCTATGCATTCTCCCCAGTGATGCCTGATGCAGTTGGGCCACTGGTGAAGGGCCCCTCTGGTCCTTTGCATTTGAATTTGCAATCGTAGCTGGTTCCACTGAAATAATTCTCACATTTCTAATAAAGTTCCTTGCGGTACCACCCTTGATTATTTTCTGGCTAGCAGTGTTCTTAGTTTTTCTCAAAGATACATGTTTTTTCTTTTCTTTAACTTTGGATGGGGGATTGCTCTGTTTTATACATTCACTTCCAAAATTGGGGTAGTGGTGTGGATCCATCGTTTTCTTCAATTGGGCTTCTCAATTTACCGTCTCTGTTGAGATCTTCACCTTGGTGCTGGATCCTGGTTGAACTAAAGAGGTGTTGGTGTTGAGTAGGTTGATTTTCTGGTTTCTGGTTATTTCAGTTTCAGACTCTAGTTCTAGGATGGATTTTGCAATCAATTGAGCTTCAACCTCCGAATTTTGATGAGATTCCATCCTGATCTTGTGCAACCTCGGAATTACATTTGTCTCCAGTTGTAATGGGATCGATGTCCTAGCTGCTTCTTGATTGGACTCACATTTTCTACCTCTGAAGTTATCTTATTTCATTCGTTTTACTGTGTCCTGGAAGCAATCTAGAAAAGCCTTTTTGTCCTCTCTTGCTTCTTCAATTAGATCGATGAGAGTCTTAAAGATTACCCCCTCTGTCTCCTTTTCTTTTAGTCTTCTTTCTATAGTTGCTTCGATGTGAGATTCAATAAAAACAAGTTTGGAATGCATCAAGGCCAGAAGGATCGCTTGGTCCTTGAAGTTGTCGTTAAGATTTTTATATAATTTCAAGAATTGGAAAAGCGAGATAGTAGCCGTCTATTGAATTGCTGCTTGGAGTTGCGCCATTAGGTCCTCTCAACTACCTTTTTCCTTGATGCTCTCAGGAAGTGTTTGCACTGTCGTAGCTGGTTTCACACCTCCTCTTCCTCTTATCAGAATCTCCAGTTCCTCTCTACTAGAGTCCTCACTAGAATCCTCACTCGAACTGGGATGGACAGCGCGGTTTCCTTCTTGCCTACAAGAGGTCTTCCCCCCTTCCCACCCATCAACCATTCTTGCCGCAGATCTAGGAAATTTCGCAAACGAAGAATCGTGGCAGCATTTAGGTCTCTCGATGATTTTTTATAACTTTTTTTGAGGAGAAGGCGGGCTGGACTCCATGTCAGTCCTAACTTCTTTAAAGGGTCGTTTAACGACCCTGTAGTTTGTGTTTGTGCTCAGTTGTAGAGTCAGATTTGCCATAGTTTTACCAGGCGGGCTGCCAAGGTGTTTTTTTCTACCTCTTTTTGAGAGACCCTATCCGAGTCTTGGCTTGGGCTGCAGTTAGCAGTTGGAGTACGGGGATAGAGCTCTGAAGCATCTTCATTATTTTCAGAGCCACCTAATTGCATTTCTGTTTGACAATGGTCTAGATCAGGGCTATTTAGAAAATCTCCCTTTGATCCTTCCATCTGGACCACTACCGTAAGGAGGTTTGATTCCGTATTGGGATCAGTTTCCTTCTTTCTTGTTGCTTTGTTATTTTTTCCTTGTGGCAGGGTAGAATGAGGGTCGGGACTTGCCAACAGGTCAGCATCAGAGGGGACCTGCCATTCATCCACTAGGTTAGGCGTTGCAGGAGCATTAATGGAGCTCTCCTCCTGTGAGGTCATATCAGAGGGTGTAATGTTCGCGGGTGACCGGCTTCTGCGGCCATTCTCATTTAGAACCAGTGTCGACGGTTCCCTCAGTCTAAAGTGCCATTTTAAATGTTTGTAGTTAGACAAGGATTTACTTCCCGTTTTAAAAGAGGTATGATTACCTCTTTTCCCCTCAACGCCATTCATAGCATTCGTAGCAGGGAGTGCAATCTCTTTTCTTCCTTCTATGCTGGGCATTTTGCCAGCATGATGTGTGAGATTTTGGCCTATGTTTAGGAAATTCACTGTGTTACTTGCTTCCTTTGGTAGCGGGAGAGCGGCTTCATTCTCAGCTGTTTGTCAGAGGATCTTTGAAGGTTTAGCAATGACTCTGGAATGGGATTGTTCGTTTCACGGGCGGGGAGGGTGCCTGATATTGATTTCTCCAGCAGGCTCTGTGAGTGTAGTTGTAGAATCGCGTTTCTAATGGGCCTGGCTACAACATTTGATGTGCAGAGAGGATCAGTCGTCTCGCTGATTAGGGTGCTACAAAGTGGCAGGTTTTCCGTCCGTGACAGTGAAGGTGGGAGCAGAGTTTCCCTAGACAAGGACAGGGTCGGGGCCACTACTGAGCGCTTCAGAGAGGTTGCAGACGCCAGGGGAATGTGAGTCTCAATAGAAAACGAGATTAACTTCACCTCTGGGCAGGTCTAGTATTTGTGTAAGGTGGGGGTTGCCCAGCAGCAGGAGAATTAATGCCGGTGAGTTTATCAGTTCTTAAATTAGCATTTGTTCTTATATTAGCATTAACATTGCTCAGAGCACTGTTCCCCCATTACCTCTGTAAGACAATACCAGAGTCCTAGCCTGGCTGCGCGTCCTCAGCAGCCCTCCAAGCTCCCGGGGGTTCGGTGGGTCCATCGCTCTACAACCACTCTGCAAACACTCTGTCAACACTCTGCGTTGGGAGTGGAGTGTTTGTAGAGAAGACTCCTCCTTCAGTGGAATAGGATGGAAGACAGACTCTTCCACAAAGCGGACTCCAGCAGCTCCAGTCTCCAGTAATGTTGTCAACACTCTATCAACATTCCGCGATGCTCCGCATCGGGAGTGTAGTTTTTGTAGAGAAGATTCCTCCTTCAGGGGAATAGGATGGAAGACAGACTCTTCCACACAGTGGACCTCCAGCAGCTCCAATCACCAGTAAGGTTGTCAACAATCTGTCAACACTCTGTGACGCTGTGCTTCAGGAGTGGAGTGTTTATAGAGAAGACTCCAACTTCAGTTGAATAGGAGGGAAGACAGACTATTCCGCACAGTGGACTCCAGCAGCTCCAGTCACCAGTAAGGTTGTCAACACTCTGTCAACACTCTGCGATGCTCCGCATTGAAGTGGAGTGTTTGTAGAGAAGACTCCTCCTTCAGGGGAATAGGATGGAAGACAGACTCTTCCACACAGCAGACTCCAGCAGCTCCAGTCATCAGTACGGTTGTCAACAATCTGTCAACACTCTGCGACGCTCCGCGTTGAAGTTGAGTGTTTGTAGAGAAGACTCCTCCTTCAAGGGAATAGGACAGAAAACAGACTCTTCCGCACAGCGGACTCCAGCAGCTCCAGTCACCAGTAAGGTTGTCAACACTCTGTCAACACTCTGTCCCACTTTCAACTCTTCCATCTCAAAGGAACTCTCCCTTTTCTCACTTCCCCCCAGAAGATTAATGTTACCAGAGCTCTTGTTCTCTCTAGGCTTGACTACTGCAATATCCTTCTCCTGAATCTACCCTCTTCCTCTCTACGACCCCTCCAGCTAATCCAGAATAGGGCAGCAAGATTTATTCTTGGCCTCAAGCACAGGGACCGCATCTCTCCAGCCCTAAAAACTCTCCACTGGATGTCGATTGCTGCAAGGATCAAATTCAAATCCCTCTGCATCATCCATAAGGCTGTCTGGGGCCTTGGACCACGGTATCTACAACTTGTTCTAACTAAATACTCCCCTTCTAGATCTCTACGTTCCTCTGGAACCAACTCTCTGTGTGTTAAGCGCTTCGCTAAACAGAGGGCTGGTGGCCAATCTCTTTCCTCGGCTGGCTCCCTCTGTGGAACAGCCTTCCCCTTCCTCTTCGTCTTGAGCCGGATCCCCTCAAATTCTGGATGTTCCTCAGGATTTTCCTTGTCACCTCCTCCTTCCCCTTACCCCTCCTCTGCTAATCCCACAGTGGCTGAGATTTGTGTCCTGGGCCCTTATGTGTCCAGACCTTCCACACCCAATCAGCTTCAGCTTCAGCCTCTGCTTGCCCCCAGCACTTGCCTTGACACCCACGGGCCTATTCCAATGTAGGCCTGCACTGACCTATTTATTGCAGCTGACTTCTCCCTAGCACTTCCTCCATTTGGAATTTATGTCTGGCACTCACTCACGGGCACTCCTAGCACTTACCCCCACTCCCTATCCCCCTCTCCTCGCTCTGCACTTGCACGTTCTGAATGCTCACAAGGCCTAGTAGGCCTGTCTTTATCCTCCAGTGGTTAATGTTCTCCAATCCCATGTTCCCTCTGTGTTGCCCCGTGGGCGCTTTGAAACACAATTCACTTGTATAAGCACCTAACAAATGCACAATAAATAAATTAATAAATCACTTCTCATCTTTTCCCGGCTTAGCTATACTTCTGGTCAATCTTTCTGCCTGTGCACTAGTCCCAGTTCATTCTATTTGTCATGCTTTCATCCCCCTTCTCTTTCCTCTCTCTCTCCTTGATCTTCTCAATCACCCTCCCTCGCTTCGCTTCATTGGCTCACTTTCCGCTATCGTATTCTTTTTCATTTCTTATGCATCGTCTATAATTGTTTAGAAAATCAAGCGCCTCACTAGCTGTCCTGCTTAATTTCTTTGTCCATTACCTCTCACTCTCTTTGCTCTGCCTCTTTATTTCTCTTGCCTGTACCTCGACCACCCTGTGCTCAGTCTCAATTTTGGGATGTTTCCTTGCTTGTCCCCAAATCATTCGAATGAACTGCCTCTCCATATGGGCTTTGCTCTTCTCTCTTGCTATCTTCCTTCCATTACACAAAGACCCATATTCCCCTCTATTTCTTCCTCTCAGTATGTTTGTTGTCCCGCATGATGCGTTTATAGTTAAATTGGTATGTTTGTATACCGTTCATGACCCCCACAAAGTCCCCTATCACGACCTTTATCTGTCTAAGCAGTCTCTCTCTTCAGGCTGAATTAATTGACATGGGTCTGTTATGCGGCGTCCGAGATTGACATCTCATCTATGTCATGTGTCATTTCACAATTCCCTCCCCATTTTCCTTCGACACACATTTTCCTCTTTTCTCCGGCACTTGTCATTAACCCGGGATTAGGCCCCCCGCCCCCCACGCTCTTTCCAGCTCTGCTAAATCCAGCCGCACTGGGGCTGATTGCCTGACCTCTACTTCCCACAGGCCCTACGGGAAAGAACCGACGGTCGGCAGACCCCGGCCTCTGTCTGTTCCCGCCTGCTCACTTTGCACTGTCGCTTCTCCAGCTGCCGGGGGACACTTTGTACAAGCTGGAGAGCAGGTTTTTGGGGGTCGATTGAAGGGGTCTTGCTTCTGGCTTCTTTGCCGCGTCCGGATGGGGAAATGGTATTTAAGCTCTCCCTGGAAATAGCTCACAGCCGCAGCTGGTCTCCCTGTCTACCCCTCTCGACTTGGATCTGATGAGTTGCCTTTTCTATATTTTGGGTTTTATGATGTTGGCGCCAGTGTATTTTGCTTTTTATCCACTATTTTTCCCAACACCGGCCAGCACTGCCTAAGAGATTGTGATTGGCAACTTGGCAATTTAAAGGTTTCTCGACTTGACAGCGTTCTTTCTAGGTAAGTCACTTACCTAATAAGAGTTCCCCCTTCAGCGGCAAGGTGGACAGTGCAACCCGTCGCTTACTAGGACGGCCCGCGACATGCCTCGCTGGTAGCACTGAAGAGCTGCACATATTTCAGAAGCTTGGGATTTTGGGACATTGAGTGCCGAGCCTGAGGCTTGACAGTCATGATCCCTAGCAAGATTTTGGTGTACCGTATCCCCGATGGAGGTACCCGGTCCGAGACCTACAGGAGCCCAAGACGTCGGAAGAAGTCACTGGGCGATTTGTACCAGAATGGATACAGAGTGAAGGCGGCGGCGGCTAAGGAAGACCCCAACAGCTTCCGACACAAGCTGGCATCGGGTTACCGGGTGGCCTGCTACTGGGGTAAGCACACTATTTAGTGAGGCACTTTCTATGCCTTAATTATCCTTATGTAGTTGTCTCAGGGGTGGGTTATGGAGTATTGCCGCGCAGGGACTGCTTGAGAGGGAACCCATTGCCGTTCAGGGACTGCTTAGAAGGTCTGTGTTTTAGGAAAGCCCTGATCCGCGCTGAGGAGGTCTTCCTCCTGGACTCACATATGGACTTCAATGCAGATTCTCCAAGATGGGAACATTAAGCTGAGGACCAAGTAATGGATGCCTTTCACGGCTTGCCTTTGGAAAAGCCTGTGGTCTGCTTAGTAACTTGGAAATATATCTGGCTGCTGGCAAATGCCATGTTTTTTTCTAAAGCATTTGTGCTTCTAAGAATTGGGGACACATATTAGAATAGATCATGCAGGGCAGCCCCTCCCCACTCCTAGCCTGGTGATTTAGTGTGTATTCCTCATGTGCTAAGTGAGAGAGCGTGCCTCCTACAAGGTGCCGTGTTCTGTACCCACATGCTTCTTAGCTTGAATGTATGTGGACATTGATTAGAATAATAATATTATCACGGTAATATGTAGCATTTCATGCCAGGTAGCCCCACCTCAATTGCTGTCATTATCAGCCCCCTCTTTCCATTCGTCACTGATGACAGTCTCCTCCCAACATATATCCACTTAAAATATCGGCCCATTAAATGTATTTTCCCGATCCCAATAAAGTTCCCTCTCCATCATCAGCATGGAGCTCTCCTCGCCCCAATCTTTCTTTCATCCGACACCCGTCTCAGCCCTTCCCACACTTGTTTAACCCCTTCCTAGACTTTCATTTATGCTTGGAGGTGTTCCAGCCTTGACTTTTCGTCCATACCTAGCGAAATACATCTCTTTCTTTCTCGCCGCCTCCTTACATCATTGTGTCTCGCATTTGCTTCTCCCTCCTCATTTAACACCTGCTTTGCCCTTGCTTTGTCGTTTTCCCTTTCTAACAGGTGTCCTACCCCTTTTCCCACTCCCTTATTGTGGTGAAGGCTTGTCTTACTGACCCCTCATTTGTCTGTAGAAATATGTCTTTTGTCCTTCCAACACTTGCTTCTTCATTGCCATCTCGCAAATCCAGCCCTCCTGGTTCCTTGTTCCACATCCATAAGAGCACCCGTTCCCTGTTTTTCCCGCCATATGCTCATGAGTTCATCTGTCACCACTTACCAAGTGAGTCAAACCTTTACCACCCTGTCCGACGCTTTCCAAGCTGTGTCTCATGCCCTCAGCCTCCCTAACCCCTTGTAACTGCTGTCCCGCCTGGACCCTCTGTCCCACCACTTAAATAGCCCTATTTAATCTGTCTCTGGCTTTCCGTCCAGTACTTGTGACCCAAACCTTCCTTTTCTCGTACTATTCCCAGAAAGAGTACCATGCAAAACACCACAAAGGATTTTGAAGTGGGAATATTTTACTCCCTTTATTTTGAAGTTGGGAGTAAAACGATTGATTCTGGACTGAAAAAGTAGTTTCCATTCCCAGTGAGGGTATTTTTTGGTCAATTAAAAATATATTTTAACTAATATATAGAACTTGGAAGGTGGGCTTTTCCTCATGGCATTTCCTGCATTCAAAGCTCCCTGATCCTTGACAGGCTGGCACCTTCAGCTGGCAGTGCCCAGGCCTCCTGTTACCTCCTACCTCTCTGCTTCCACCACGCCCTATACTCCATGCCACGATGCCCATGGGCTGTTTGTGCGGTATACAAATGTAAAAAAATAAAAAATAAAATAATACCACTTCCCCCACCCCAGCGCAGAGACTCACCTAATCTGCCTGTGCCATCTGCTTGCCTTTGTCCCGCCTCTTCCTTGCCCCAAAAATGTGCACCATAGAAATTGAGAAGGAACTAGAAGTAGTTTCTTTCTCCCTTCATCCATGGAGGCCATTTTGTTGTGTAGTTTTTTTTAAACTTGAGAAACAGTGACAGGGCCATTCCCCAACTTAAAAAACTATTAAACTATTAGTACCCTGAAAAGCATGCCAGTGCTAATAGCTACATACCCCATTGGTGGTCTGGCATTACCTGTCTGGTAAATCCCACACGCCTCGAGGTTTATTGCTTAAATTTGACATACTTTGCTAGACCAAATTCTCTTAAATCACGTAAGTTAAAACATCTATTTTTACCTTAACGTTCCTTTTGATATCCAAGATGCCCTCCAGTGGTGTACTTGTTTATTTTACTCCCTGAAAGTAATGAAATACTAGTAACAATAAAAAAAATAGCTAGAAAGCTGGGCAGGTTTCTACCGCTTGTTGCCATATGCATTGATGTGTTAATGTGTTCAAACTTGTGACAAAAGCAGGACATAAGCACAGATGAGCTGCATTATTGTTCTGTGTAATTGTACTTAACAAGAGCCCATAAGATAAAACATATGTTTTTATTTATGGGCATTACACTGAAGAAAGAGATACCCATAGCCCCCCGTACCAGGCCACGAACTTCTCCTCTCCAAACTCCTGATCAACCCTCAAACTACCATCAAATTCATCATTGTCTACTGCCAACTCAATCACCCGAACTTTCCCGAACTCTACATTCCCTTTCTCCGATCTCCCCTCAAACCAACCACAAAATTCCTAGTACTAGGGGATTTCAACCTTGGGTAAAAGGACAGCACAGACTCTAAAGCCAAAGACCCAATGAAAACACTCACTTCACCGAACTTGTCCACTCCACTACCCGCTCTAAAGGACGCACCCTAAACTTGGTACTTTCTTTGAACACCACTGTCTCATTCATCACCATATTGCCCGTGCCCTGGTCTGACCACTCGGTCATTCATTTCTGCCTCTCCCACTTCCAACCATCATGCAAACCAGATGCCAGACTCCCACCGACCCTCTCTCGCAACACTCGCAGACTCACCAAAGCCTGCATATCCCCACACCTTTGAAATATATCTCTAAGAATAAACGATATGGTGTGAGTTGACCATATCCAGCGCGTCTACCCTCAGTGTTCACTAGTATTGAACATGTTCACCTTTTGTTTATTTTGAAAGGATGATCTGGCCTGGTAGCAGAACCCAGCAATGACTGTTATCCACTAGTCAGTCAGTAAGTAAGGTAGAACGTGTGGGTATTTTTAGGTCGCTTGCGCCTAGCCCTTTGGGCAAAGTTCCTACAAGTGAGATTTTATAAATAGTGTTTTATTGGTTTAATACCAAGGTGAATTTCAATTGTTTAGAGGGTGCCAGCATACTCTATTTGGGGGCACATGCAATCGTTTTGCCCCTAGCAGGGCTTTCTCAAGACACAGTTACAGTAATAGTGTGTGCGATACAGTATTGTGTGCACATATTTACACATAATACATACATCCAGTACTCCTGACTTTTTTGTCTCATAAAATCATGCATAGACTTTTTCATACATAAATTCCAAATTTCAGTCTGAGTAAATGGTATTCTGTGGTTAGGCTAAGTAGCTCTTTGTACGGCAAGGGGAAGAAGGAGGGAAAAGTAGAGTTGAGTAATGTAAGTAGGGTATAGCATAGGTTAAATGAAGAATTGTCAATACTCTGGTGAGTCCTGGTTGGGTCTAACCTATAGGATTTAGGTCGAGATCTGTATTGTCTTCCAATATTAAAATTGTAGTGTTCTTATATCTTATGGTGTTGCTTAGTGCTGATTTCACAATGGTCCCAATATTGAATCTTTACCTGTAAACCTAAAGAAAAGCAAAGCCAGGTTAGTTTATTCTTCTTTTTAGTCATTCAAAGATGGCATAATCATGCTGATGGTTGTAGTTTGGTTTACCTCAGGTGACTCACAGTCAATGAATCTCATTGGTTATCAGGCTTATCCTCTCGGCACTAATTATGATGGTTCCCTGTTCATGGTGCACCTGACAGTAAGTCAGAATGTGCATTAGTCTGCTAGCCTTACATGAAGCCAGAATCAAAATGGACAGAAACATATTATATTGTAATCGACTTAAGGTGCCAGAGAGAAAGCCTTAAAACACGTTCTCTGTTAGGTAGTTTAACAGCTCCTCATTGGAGTTGGTCCGTACATTCTGAGAAATAATTTCATTAAACACAAATTCTATCTATTCCTTTTTTTGGAAATGTTTGCAGTTGGATTGGGCCATGCATCAGAATCAATACAATACAATACAATCATGGAAATTGAATTAATTCAATTTTACGACAAAGTAAAAAGAAATAGGGGGGAGGGGCCTTAAGCCATATTTTCTATCTAGTAATATAAATGTTCCCCATTGGAGCTAGTGTGTGTTTGGTTATAATTACAATATGTTCCATTTAAAGTGGGAGTAGGCGACTTTAAATGGAACATATTGTTATTATATGGAATGAATTTAATTTCGATGATTCTGATGCATTGTGTCTTTACCTTGACGCAGAACTCAACATGTCTCGCCACATACATGTGCTGGCCTCCTCCTCATCATACAGAGCTAAGCTCATTTCCTTGAGCAGGACATTTATTTCACCTTCCAACTGCCTCAACCTCGCTCGGGCTATCCTTGGTTGCAAGCTTGACTAATGCAATGTACTGTTTTCCACCACCTCTTCCAAGAACATGGCAAAGCTTCAACTCTTACAAAACAAGGCACTAAGAGGTGCACTCGGCCTAAAACTCTCCAACCACATCACTGCAATAGGTAGGGAAGTTCACTGGCTTCCCATAAAAGCACGGATTGACTTTAAAACACTTATATTAGCACACCAATGTCTCCACCACAACACCACCACATTGTTGTGATGGACCTGCCCCCCGTGCCTCGGGCCGCCCCACACACTCACACGCACGCATGCACACAATGAGAGAAGCGGACACACGTCTGTGGCTGTTGGGGTCCCGGCGGCAACTGCCTCACAGACCGTCTTTATTACATCCACGCATGCGCACTCCCAGAGTGCGGCTCGTGCATGCGCGTCTTCTATCAAAGACGTAACATCCCTCCTTTTCTTTAAACAGAACAATCAACCGTTAACATAACAATTGTAAACTGACCCAGCGTGGGTCGCTGACCTGACTCAGGCTTCGGCTCAGTCTCCTGAGTCCAGGACGTAGTCCTTCAGACAGGCAGGTAGTTTTCGACCCTGTTGCACCGGGTACCGGCTCCTACTCCTCGGGGTCAGCAGCGGTGTCCAGTCATGTGGTGGCATGTCTATTGGTGCGTCAGGTTCGGGGGTCTCCGCTCTCTCCTCTGGTGGAGGAACCTCTTCCAGTTCTTCCACTCGTTTTGGGGCTTCTATCTTCTTGAAGAAGGACTTGTTGCGGGTGACTGTCCCTCTCTTGCTGGCAGCTGTTATCATGGACCTCTTTACATGTGTGACGGTCCACGGGTGTGGCTCATACAGAAGTGACAACTTTCCTTCGGGTCGGCGGTTCCTCACAAGTACCGAATCTCCCACCGCTACCTCCTTCTCGTGCAAGGCTCTCCTCATGCTCTCTTTCTCGCTGCGGGCCGCTCTCTCCTCTCGGACCTTGTCATCATCAATTACTCCCGGGCTTCGGCCGGGGCGACTCCTGCCGACTGGTGTGGTGTTGTTCTGTATTCCCGGAGGAACTCAACCAAGTTCTTCTTTAGTTCCCCTCCACCGTTTGCTGATATTCGGAAGACTTTGTTCAATGTCCTCATGAGTCCTTCAGCCTCTCCATTTGCACGGGGCCAGAGTGGTGATACTTTCCTGTGCTGAATCCCCTCTCCTTCATAAACTGCATAAACTGGTTCCCCGTGAACGGGGGGCCGTTGTCCGAACACAGGACCGCTGGGAAGCCATGGGTAGCGAACATCTTGTCTAGGGCCAAAATGGTGTGGTCGCTTGCAGTGGAGTCCACCAGCTCCACCTCCGGATACCTCGACCATTGGTCAACTATGGCCAAAAAGTACATGCCCCTCCCGGTTGATCCGAAGTCGGCGTGGACTGTGCCCCAGGGGCTTTCGCTTCTTTCCATGTAGTTGATTGGTGGAGCTCTTTCCACCTGGCTCGCTGCTTGACATGGCAGGCACCTCCGCACGTGCATTTCCACCAGGTTTTCAAGGTCCGGGACCCAGACTTTTGGTCTCAGTCACGCCTTTGTCTTTGCGACCCCCTGATGGCCGGTGTAGGACAGTTCCAAGACCCGGGCTCTCAGCGTCTGGGGGATGACAATCTCTCGCCCTCGCAGTAGTAACCCATCATCCGAAATTGAGAGTTCATCTCGCATTCTCTAGAGAGCTTGAAGGTCCCTCTGGGCCCTGTCCTCTCACCTGGTGTTGTTCTGGAGTACTTCCTTCCACTCCCCACTCCGTATCGCGGCTTGTATGATCTTGAACACTTCGTCTGCCGTTGATTCTTCGGCTACTGCTTCCCTCGACAGCGCCACCGGCATTGCACTCTCAACGATGTTGTGAACAAACTCTTGACACTCTACCAGTTCGCAGGCACCTTCCCCTATCTCGTAGTTCGGGTGGCGGGACAAGTAGTCGGCTGGATTATTGGTCCTAGGGCGGTACATCATCTGGACCCCGTACTCGATGAGAGCAAGCATCCAGCGCTCGATCCGAGGTGGGGGCTTCAACGATACTCCTGATAGGATTGGCAAAAGTGGTTTGTGATCCGTCACAACCGTGACCGGTTTCCCAAGGATATACAGGCGAAAGTGCTGGCACCCCCACAAGATCGCCAATGCTTCCCTCTTGATCTGCGAGTAGCATCTCTCAGTGTCCGTGAGAGCTTTGCTGGCGTAGGCAATGGGGCGCATGTCGCCTCTGGCGTCAGATTGCATGAGAACAGCTCCCAGTTCCACCGGGCTGGCATCAACAACTATCTCGGATTCTGCAGTGGGATCGAAATACGCCATTGTGTCCTGGTCAGAGAGTGCCCTCTTGATTTGCACAAACGCTTCTTGTTCCTTCTTATCCCAGACCCGTGTGGGATCGTTCTTTGTCAGAGCCCGGAGTGGTTCCGATAGGGACGCCAGACCTCTTATGAATCGGCCACAGCAGTTGACCATCCCCAGAAAGCTGCACACCTCTGTGGGAGATTGAGAGGCGGGGGCCTCGCGGATGTCCTTTATTTGCTCCGGGTCTGGCGATACCCCGTTCGCATGGAAGATGAATCCAAAGAACCCGATGCGATCCTTAAAGAATTCACACTTCCCTCGTTGCAGGGTGAGGCCTAGCTCATTCAGCCTTTGCAAGGTGGAATCCAAACGCTTCATGTGTTCGGCCTGGGACACTGCGAATACTAAAATGTTGTCGCTCATATTGAGCACGCCCTTCAGGCCCACGAGCACACCCCTGATGGCATTTTGAAAAACTTCAGCGGTGGAGGACACGCCGAAGCTGAGGCATTTGAACTGGTAGAGGCCCTCGTGGGTGATAAAGGTTGTTATATACCTCGATTCCGGGTGGAGCTCTAGCTGATGGTACCCCGACCTCAGGTCCAGTTTGGAGAAAACCTTGGCCCCCTGTAGCTCACCCACAATGTCGTCCAGCGTGGGTGTTATATGCCTTTCCCGTTTGATGGCAGCGTTCGGGAGTCGCATCTCTACGCAGAGGCGGACGGCACCGGGCTGTTTCGGCTTTGGCACCACGACAATGGGCGAGACCCAGGGAGTTGGCCCCTCCACTCTCTCAATGATGTCCATCTCGATGAGTGATTGAAGCTCCTTCTCGACTTGTGCCCATAGATGGAAGGGTATTTGTCGATGTTTTAGCGCTGTGGGCTGAATGGTGTCATCGATGTGCAAACGGACTGGGGCTGCCTTCAGTTTGCCCACTCCCTGAAAGATGCTGGCGAACCTGTCCAGAAGCCGATCGACATCCATTTGGTACACCTCCAGCGCGAAGTGCACAATGTCCAATGCCTCTGACGCAGTTTAGCAGTGAATGCGGGCTGACGTCCGTGACGAAGTACCTAGTTTTGATGGTTTTGGCTCCCCGGGTCACGGGTGCTACAAACACACCCTGAATCGGCAGAGGTGTGTCACCCCCAAATGTGAATATTTTGGCTCTGGACTTGTCCAGCAGGGGCGGACCCAAGATGGCTTTGTAGTGCTCAGTGGCTAATACACACACCGAAGCCCCTGTGTCAATTAGTACTTGTGTAGGGGCACCTTGAATAAGGAGGAGAAATAGAGTCAACAGCTACCCCAGGTCAACCGTATAGGATAGGTAGGTCCAGGTATGCAGGAAGCTAGTGTTCAAAGACTAGCTAGTAAGGGTCACAAACTATTTAGTGTTTTTTTTTTTTTTTTAAACAAATTCAATTTATTCATGGAATTAGACACATATGTGTAAAAAGGCAAGTTTACAAAGAAAGAACACAAGAAAAAACAACTTAGAACCGTCACATATGAGCCTTGTTTGGCTTATAATGGAGAAACAAGTAAAAAACTGTTGTTAGCATCACAGTTGAATTAAGTGAGGGTTAGTAGCATACGTGTATAGTATTTGTTCCAAATACTACTATAGGGTTTAGTAGTATGACATTACAGTTGAAACAGATATTATCCAGGTGTTTCTAGATCGGGGAAAGTCAGCCTTCACTTGTGTTCTTTTCTTTGTAAACTTGCCTTTTTACACATATGCCTGGCACCTGCCACCGGTTGTAGGTGAAGATCTGGATTGCTTTTCCAGCTCTCAGCCTTAGAGAATGTTTCCTCACTCGCCGCGTCTGTAGTCCTCTGGATTCGAGGACCACAGGGGTTCAAAACATTGAAGAAATGAAGCTTCCTTGGCACGTGGGCAGCGCACGAGCACCCTTGCGGGCCGCTACTGCCACACGCGTTGGAAATTCAAAATGGCAGCCATCACTTGTGTCGGGTCCGTGTTACGTTAAAGGTAGAAGTCCGTGATTGACACGCATCCGTCCTCGTCGCCAATGTGATGGACCTGCCCGTGCCTCTGGCCGCCCCACACACTCACACGCACGCATGCACACAATGAGAGAAGCAGACATACGTCTGTGGCTGTTGGGGTCCCGGCAGCAACAGCCGCACGGACCGTCTTTATTACATCCCAGAGTGAGGCTCGCGCATGCGCGCCTTCTATCAAAGACGTAACATCTGTGACAAAACCTCTGGTCCTCCTCCAGCCGACCCCTACTCACCCCCAGATTCAACCGCAAGTGAGCAGTGGGCATCAATACGCGACTGCCCCCACCCTCTGGAACACTCTCCCCGACCACACTTTTATCACCCACAGAGGGTGCTCTTCTGCTTCTTCCTGCTACATGCGGTGCAGCCATGTTTTGAATTGCTGGCGAGGGACCTTCCTCAACATGTCCTCCCCACGCAGCATTTGAAATCAGCTGTTGCTTCCAGGTCTTGCCATGATTGGCTGCCCTCTATTACAACATTTCGGCCTGAAACAGAGCCAACAGGCGATCGCCAGCCCCCTCAAAGGCTGTGGGGTATAAAGTCTCTCCCTGTTGGCAGAGCCTTTCTTTCATCACCCGCAGAGGCTGCCCTTCTTCTACTTCCTGCACCACGTGGTGCAGCCATGTATTGATTTGCTGGCGAGGGACCTTTCTCAACATGGCCACCCCGTGCAGCATTAGAAATCAACTGTTGCTTCCCAGGCTGCGGGAGGAGGCTTACTATGATTGGCTGGCCTCCATTACAACATTCTGGCCTGAAACAGAGTTGGCAGGCGATTGCCGGCACCCTCAAGGGCCGTGCAATATAAAGGTCTCTCCCTGTTGGGAAAGCCTTTCTTTCATCAACCGCAGAGGCTGCCCTTCTTCTACTTCCTGCACCACGTGGTGCAGCCATGTATTGAATTAGCGGCGAGGGTCCTTTCTTAACATGGCTACCGACGCAGAATTTGAAATCAGCTGTTGCTTCCCGAGCTGCAAGAGGAGGCTTGCCATGATGGGGTGCCCTCCATTACAAACTTTCTGGTCTGAAACGGAGCCGGCAGTCGATAATGGCCCTCTCAAAGGACCCTCTGAAAGGGTCTTGCCCTCCCCTGTCTAGAAGGAGCCAGAAGACACTTCACCACCCCATCGGGCTGCAACTACTGTTAAGCGTGCTTTACCCTACACTGCCTGTTGTTCCGGTTGCCCACAAGCCATCCTCACTAACATGGGGTCACCCGGCCCTGCAAGAAAAAGCCATTGTGGCTGTTTGCTTTTTAAGTGCTCCTGACCTGTCTTGCACACCATGCCTCTCTCGACACATGTGTGCATCTATCACGGCCCTCCTTCCTTGCAGGACTTGATTGACTGCCCCCCACTATGGCATATGCCTGGGCCATGCTATCCCTCTTCAGATGACATTGATTGCCATGCTCTCTTCTAACTCCACTGCTTTTTCACTTACCACTTCAACTCTCTTTGCATGAGTTCTCCATCTTCTGTCTATGAGCCATATTGTATGTCCAGCCTAACGCTGCCTCTCACATGCGGGCCTGTTACTCAATCACTGATGCCTTTTCTCTCGCATTGCCTTGCTCTCTGCTGCCTGCTAGTGCTAAACCCTTAATCCCTCTTCAAGCACGCCTTTAATAATGTTACCCCTCATTTTGTGATGTAATAGTGCTTTTTGGCGAATTCAAATCTAGGTGTGCTTTTCTATTTGCTGCATCCTTCATTTTGTACTGTACTAGTGCCTTTTGGCAAATTCAAATCTAGGCGTGCTTTTCATTCTGTGTACTGTTTGCCTTCCTCTGCACACTTCCTCCTCTGTGCCTGCCTAGCCGCTAGGCCACTTGATGAATTACTGTGCACTGTGAAGCTCCCCTGCGTATCTACCACTGCCTCTCTACCCCCATGGCACTCTCCATCGCTTCTATCTATTCTAACTGCTATTCTATCACTTATTATCCTCCCTCACTAAGTCTGGAAGAAGAAAGCTGAAAAAAGCTTTCCTGAACTATAATCCAGGCATACCTATCGATGTCAATTACTTCGATGCCACTTACGGACAGACTAGTATGGATGGTTCTATGTTCATTTTTTGCACATTCTATTTTTCCAGCACTTTTTGTTGAAAATGTTTTGCTGAAAAAATCATCAATTTTTTTATCGGGGGGGGGTGTTCCCCCTAATCCCCACTCACCTATTATTCTATTATTTATTCCCTATACACCACCCCACCCCAACTCTTTTATGCCCCCGCCCTATTTTTCAATATTTTTATTCAGCAGAAATTGCTCGCCAATAAGTGCCACAAAGAAAACGGGGGATGAATAAACGTACCATTACGGACATCCTTTTCACTGTCCCCTCTCTGTACCTATGGACCCCCCATCTGGTCTCCACTCTTTCTCCTTTTTCCTTCTCACCCATTAATGGTGGCACTACGTGGGAAATACTCCTGGCATACTTCTCATCCTCTAGGTGTATCATTAATGTCTATCACAATGGCACTATCATGGCCCAAGGTTCTCAACCTCCTCTTGTCTTTTTGGACCGGCTCCTGCCTTCTCTCATAAACCTCTTCCTTTCTCCTGCCACCCCTGCATCCTCTCCCCTCACTTCTCCAACTCCCCCACCCCCGATGGGAGTACCACACCTGTATACATTCCCTCGGAAAACCTCCAAATGTGGTAACCAGCTTCTCTTAGCTACTCTGAATGCTCGCTTTGCTGTCAAAAACTCCTCTGACATCTGTCTCCTTCTTGAAGACTTTGAGCAGGACGTCCTCACTCTTACCGAGGCGTGGTTCAATGCCAGCTCTGTCACTGCTCTTGACACTCTCCCTCCTGAGGGCTACACAATCCTATCCAAATCCAGACCCAACAGGACTGGAGGTGGAGTGGCCCTGGTCTTCCCTGAGTGAGTCCCCACTTCCATCATTCCTACTCAATCCTACTCCTCTTTCAAATGCCTCATCTGCAGGCTTGGGGTCTCGCCTACTCTCTTTCTCACCCTCACCACTATCCACAGACCCTGTGGCCCTATCACCCTCTTCCTCTCTGTATGGACCAATCTTGCATTATCCCGTTCAACCTCTTCTTCCAAACTCCTCCTCCTTGGTGACTCTCTTGAATCATCCACCTCTCAGTTCTGGGTCCTCTGTGACTCCCTCTCTCTCTCTCAGTTCTTCCTTCTTGCCCGACTCGCTCTGCCGGTCACACCCTGGATGCCCTCATCTCTGGTGACATCCCTATCTCTAATCTGGTCACCACCCCCCTCTCCTGGTCTAACCACTCTCTCCTTTCCTCCCACCTGGGGCACCATGGCTCTCTGTCCGAGCCACCCCCTGCACTGCCAGCCTCCTTTGCCATCATTCGACCGATGAAGCGAACGTCAGTTGTTGCTTTTGCCCCCACCTTCATCCCACCTCTGACCTCTGCTCCTGATTCTCCCTCCGACTCTGTCCTTGACATCTCTAAAACCCTTGACATCCTTCCCCCTGCCATGAGGATCCACCTGAAACCTGCAACCAAGAATAACAGCTGGTATGACTCCCATCTAGCATCTCTGAAGCGCAATTTCAGAATTGCTGAACGGAAGTGGCAGACCTTGCTCTTATCCTCTGACAAACTGCCCTGCTGCCAACTCCTAAGGCAACATTGCTTCTGTATCCGCTCCAAGAAGTGGGCCCACACCCAAGCCTGCATCTATGGAGCCACTAACAACAGGGCCAGAATTTTAAAAATCTGTAAGGAACGTGCTAAACCACTTGCAGTGTCCACCTCTCTCCTTCCTTCCCAGGCTCTCTGCACTGCCTTGGCCTCCCACTTCATATCCAAAACTGCTGTCCTCACTCTCCTTCACCTCCATCTCCTCTCCCATGCCTGCTCCCCTGCCTCCCTTGGCCCCCCTCCTGCCACCCCCCCACTCTCCTCCCTCCTGCCCATAGCAACTGATGACGTCTCTAAATTAGTCCGCTTTATGAAGGCCTCCCCCAAACAGGTGCTCCCCTGCTTCTCCAGAACCATCAAGGACATGTTCTCTCTCGTGCCGGCTCTTGCTGACTTCTGTAACCACTCATTCTCCACTGGCTCTTTCCCTCTATCCCTCAAGCACTCCCCCCTGCACCATCTCATAAAAAAGCCATCTGCTGACCCCTCCTGTCCAGCTAACTATCTCCCTATCTCTACTACCCCCGTCTTGGGTAAACTCTTGGAAATGTTGGTCCTCCCCCAACTGACCCTTCACACTGATTTTGTTGTTGTCTTTGAGACCCCCGGCTGGCCCATAGACCCGAGGTTTGCTCAGAAGTACTTTAAGACAAGATAGCTAACAGATGGATGGGGGTGCTGATGTATTACTTCAACACCAATCAATAAGGACAACTCAATGGTTTGGCAAAGGGAGTCCGTTTAATGGCAAGTACAAAAAACGGGGAGTTATAGATAGCAGCAGTGATGCGATCGTCCTTCTCACTTCAACTCCAACGAACTTCATACAAGTTGTAACATTTATACTCAAAACTCGTCATCATTGACGTGTAACACTCAAAAGTTAACATGCAATTCAATTAGTTAGGAAAAGGTAACTTTACTATAAGTACTATATCTGTATATGGTAACGGAGTATGGGGATTGGGTAAACATTGTCAGGTGGGCGTCTAAGCTCTTCCTTCAAAAATGACTACTGTAGACGTCACTAAAAGTACGACGTCCCATTGGTTCTACTAACTATAGGACCCTAGATTATTTGGTCCATTGTGATTGGGTTGGCACCAACCCCATGCATACTTTTCTACTTTCTAAGCAGCACCCAGAATGTGCCCCTTAGTTACCCGGCCTTTCTCCGATTATGGTTACAATCAATCATCACTTTAGTAGCCATTTGTCAATTATTTCATTGTGGTTGGCCTCAAGACTGCATCTTCTGTCTGGAAAGGTTCTGATATCTCTGCTTGGTCAGGTGCCAAGCATAGGTGTGAATCCTTGCTTGTTCTTGCTTGGCTGGTCATGTGATTCTGACACTGTGAATTAGTCTCATTCCTCTCAATTTGTGTATTTGATTTTCGTTTCACCTGCCACCTGCCTTCGCCTTCTTATCCCGACCTTTCAGAGGCAGGATATGCTGTTCTTAGTTTCAATTAAATGTAGCTACTGTTTGTCAGATCCTCACTTCTCTTGACAGGCGCAGAGGCAGCACAAACTCCTCCCTTCCCATTGGGTCTTGGCACCTGGGAAATAGAAACCGCAGGCCACCGCAACCCTCTGGGGAAAGAGGGTTAGGGTCCGTCGGGTGGATGGGTAGAGGGAGTTGAGGATAACCGGAAAGAGGTTTAGGGAATTACAATGGATGGGTAAAGGGATTTAGGGAAACATGCTCCTCGACTCCAGTGCTGTTCTTGCGGATGATTGTTGGTAGTGCTCCGTCCTCACACACTTACATCCAACTATCACACTCTCAGAAATTACTCCAATGGAAGGCCTTTGTGTTGGAGCCTCTAACCAATACACACCATAGGTTTGGTATTCTCTAGTGCTGCTTTGGTTTTCAAACTGCCTTCGTTAAACATGAACTTCACCCTCATTACTTCATGAAGGCAAACCCTCCCAACATCATGTCATATAGTGATAACTCCCCACCAATATGCGGATCTCAAGTTCCCCACATTCCCCATGTGAGAGCAGTAAACAATAACATGCACACAAGGTGCTAAAACACTTAGCTCTGGCTTCTGCGGGAGTCCTAGGTCCTTCGGCCTTTTCGTGTTGATGGGCCGTGATACGTCTCACCAATCCGATCAAACAACAAGCTGAAAATAGCAAGACAAAGTCAGTGCACGTGCGTGCAAAATGTCGTTCCTAACGAACGTTCCCTGAAGGGTTAAAGATTGTTACAGGTGCGGTTGCTTCACCGCCAAGCTACTCCAACACTGGGTTAGTATTCATGCTCTGCATGCAATAAATTAAACTCGTCTTTTCGTGCTTCCGAATTAGTTCTACACATTAATCCTGCAGCGCGTAGCGCGTCTCCCTCCGACGGGATAAATCAGCTGTTCTAGGTAAAAGACGTGTACTTAGCTTTTCATGTACGCGGGGCTCGGGGTTGAGCAGGCGGGCGGTGCCCCGCGTAGGCGTGCCTCTAGAAGCTCGAGATGAACACGTCCTCTCTTGCCGGTGGTCAGGATTGTGAGCGGTGCTTTCTGGGCTGGGCTCGCGCATGCGCAGTAGCGCGCGTGTGGTCCTTCTTCTCCCAGCAGGCCCGTGAAGTGCACGGCCTGCTGGGCAATGTAGTTTCCGGGCGGTTCTCCATCCTTGGGCCTTCTTCCTGCAAAAAGGGTGGAGAACACGTCTGGACAAGCTGTTTGGACACCCAAGGGCCTCCTTAACTCCCCCCAGAACCCCTAAAACACTGCCAATTGCCCCAGCCCTGACACTGTTCGCCTCTTCTATTGGTATGACCTTGGATTTCCTGGCACGAGTTGCCTCTGCTGAGTTTCGTTTTAGCCATCTCTTCTCGTTTTTGCTAAATATGAAGCTTTCTCGTGTGTCCTTTAGTACCCTGGGTTGATTCTGCTTCTTGTGCAAAGTAGATTATACTTATAATACTGTGCTTTGTTTGAGGTAGATTATGTATAATGGCGCTTGCCGCACTACTCTTCTACTAAGCATAGCAGGCCGCACTGTTTTCTTAGCTTTCTTGCGGTTTCAAGCATATTTACAGGTGTAAACTGGTCGAATATCTTCAACTTGCTTACAGCTTAAACCTCTTTGCATTTTGACATCATCCTTCCACTTTAGGTTCACGATATCCTTATTCATGGCGTTTCGTCTCTTTGTGTCATTTTCTGGTTGTCATTTCTTCTATCTGAAAGTCAGTTCGGGCCCTCGTGACGTCACCATTCGTCTTTCATTAAGGCCTTTTTGGTTTCTTCAGGCACTGTACTCAGACGATCTTAATTTTGTTTCATTTGTTGGTAAGGTTTTCTCAATGGGTACCTTACTGTCCATGGTTTTCTGGGTATCGGTACTTCAATAGGTGCTGTTCTTCTAATAGGCACTGGGCAGAGTCCTACTGCGGCTCTCTGCTGGTTTATTTGCTCATCATACATCACACATCCGGGTGTGAACGTTCCTGGTACTTCAAAATGGGCGACTGGAGTGCAGGATTTATTTGGGACCTCCTCTACACCTTCATGGCCTTCAATTTGGATTCTGGGTATCGAGAGACATGGAAACTGCTCTCCTGAACACCCGTGAAACTATGCTCGCAAATCTCGGCACCAACTCTCCTGCTGTTCTCCATCTCCTCGATCTCTCCTCTGTCTTTGACATGGTCAACTATTGCATCCTCATAAAATGACTCTGTGACACCCTCAGCATCACTCACTGGGCACTGGATTGGCTGACCTCCTTCCTCACTAACCACCCTTCCCAGCTGCAACTGAGCCTTTTCTCCTCCACCACCACCCTCTCTACCTGTGGCATCCCCAGGGCTCTATCTTATTGCTATGGCTCTTAAATATCTATCTTGATCTATCTTGCCCCTCTTGCTCAACTGATCTCCTCCTTCTCTCCTCATTTCCAGTGTTACGCCGATGACACTCAGCATTCCTTCAAACTTCCCTCTACTTCCTCCTCTTCCTCCTCTCTCATCCCGACTGTCTGTCCACCATTCCGTCATGGTGTGCAGAGAATGATCTCTGTCTCAATGCCAATAAGACAGAGATACGCCTCATCAGGACACATGTGCCCTCTTTTCCTCCTACCCTCTGCCAACCCTCCTTGGGACCTCTACCCCTACCATCTTGTGAGGCCAAATAACTCAGGGTAATCTTCGACTCCGCTCTCGCCTTCCTCCCTCACATCATTGACCTTACTAAGAAGTCCCACTTCCAGCTCCACCTCCTCAGAGGCATTCCTCAATTTCTCACCTTTCCCCCTAAGCTCAATGTCTCCAGAGCTCTGGTCCTTTCCAGGCTGAACTACTTCAACCGCCTCTTTCTCAATCTCCCTCTTTCCTCCCTTCGCCCCCTGCAGCTAATCCAGAACAGTGCAGCAGTACTTATCTTTGGCCTCACGCCCAGGAATTGTATCTCTCCAGCCCTAAAATCTCTCCACTGGATCCTAGTGGCTAAAAGGGTCTCATTCAAGACACTCTGGATCATCCACAAGGTCTTCTGGGGCCTGGGACCACACTATCTCCATCTTTCCCTCCCTAAATAATCTCCTGTTAGAGCCCTACATTCCTCTATTTCAGGGGTGCACAACTGATTTTGACAGAGGGCCGAAAGTACCTTACATGAGGGCTATAGTGGGCCGAAAAGTAAATGTGGGCGGGGCGGTAGGTGGGGCGTGGCAGGAGGCTTTTTAAACCCCCAATTTGTACTAAACACATGGAAAAAGAATGTTTTTGAGGGGTAACGATTTTTATTTGCATTTCAAACTTACATTTTGTACTACACATTTTCCATTGTTATAATTTATTTCTATTTAGTTATTGTATCTCGCCTGTTTAATTAACTTGTATATATTTTGCTATTTGGGTTGCCCAAGAGGAGTATGGCCTTCGTTGAGTCAGGTTTCCTCAAAAAGCCAAAGATGAACATCTCCTAACTGTGCCTGTTTTAGCTTTATTATTGGGTTCACTCTTGGAGTGCAACACTATGCCCCATGGCCCCCTCACCCCCAACCAAACACTATGCCCCATGTCCCTCACCCCCAACCAAAGAGTATACCCCATGGCCCCCTTACACCCAACCAAACACAATGCCCTATGTCCCCCTCACCCCCAACCAAACACTATGCCCCATGCCCCCCTCACCCCCAACCAAACACTATGCCCCATGTCCCTCACCCCAACCAAACACAATGCCCCATGGCCCCCTCACCCCCAGCCAAACACTATGCCCCATGGCACCCTCACCCCCAACCAAACACTATGCCCCAGGGCCCCCTTACCCCCAACCAAACACTATGCCCCATGGCCCCTCACACCCAACCAAACACAATGCCCTATGGCCCCCTTACCCCCAACCAAACACTATGCCCCTTGGCCCCCTCACCCCCAACCAAACATTATGCCCCATGTCCCTCACCCCCAACCAAACACTATGCCCCAGGGTCCCCTTACCCCCAACCAAACACTATGCCCCATGGCCCCCTCATCCGCAACCAAACACTATGCCCCGTGTCCCTCAACCTCAAACAAACACTATGCCCCAGGGCCCCCTTACCCCCAACCAAACACTATGCCCCATGGCCCCCTCACCCCCAACCAAACATTATGCCCCATGTCCCTCACCCCCAACCAAACACTATGCCCCAGGGCCCCCATACCCCCAACCAAACACTATGCCCCATGGCCCCCTCACACCCAACCAAACACTATGCCCCATGGCACCCTCACCCCCAACCAAACACTATGCCCCATGGCCCCCTCACCCCCAACCAAACCCCCCAAATCAGCACACACAAACCAGCACCAATACAGACCCGAACCCCCACCCCCCAACTCAGCACACACACAAACATGCACCCATAAAGACCCGAACCCCCCACCCCCCAACTCCAAACCCCCCACACCCCAACTCAGCACACACACAAACATGCACCCATAAAGACCCGAACCCCCCACCCCCCAGCTCAGCACACACACAAACATGCAACCATACAGACCCGAACCCCCAACCCCCCCAAATCAGCACACTGTCAAACAAGCACCCATACAGACCCGAACCCCCACCCCCCAACTCAGCACACACACAAACATGCACCCATAAAGACCCGAACCCCCCACCCTCCCCAACTCCGAACCCCCCAACTCAGCACACACACTCTCAAGCATGCACCCATACAGACCCAAACCCCCCACCACCCAACTCAGCACACACACAAACATGCACCCATACAGACCCAAACCCCCACCCCCAACTCAGCACACAAAAAACATTCAAATCAAAACATTCATACACATCCGACAACCCCCCCGCCCCCGTGCATCTCAACATACACACAAAAAACATTCAAATCCAAACATTCATTCACATCCGACACCTCCCCACCCCCGCATCTCAACATACACACAAAAAACATTAAAATCCAAACATTCATACACATCCGACACACATCCGACACCACCCCACCCCCGCATCTCAACATACACACAAAATACATTCAAATCCAAACATTCATACACATCCGACACCCCCCCAACCCCCGCATCTCAACATACACACAAAAAACCTTAAAATCCAAACATTCATACACATCCAACACACATACGATACCCCCCACCCCGCATCTCAACATACACACAAAATACATTCAAATCCAACCATTCATACACATCCGACACCCCCTCACCCCCGCATCTAAACATACACACAAAATACATTCAAATCCAAACATTCATACACATCCGACACTCCCCCCCCCTCATCGCAACATACACACACAAACATAAAGCAAAACAAACCCGACACACAAACACAAACAGACCATTTACCGGAGACGTGCTGGACGACAGGCATGTAAGCGGCAGGTAAGCTGGAACGCTGGAATCGTACTACGGCTGGCGTGGTCCAAGGCTGAAATGCCTTCCGGCATCAAGCCTTATGGACCACGCCAGCCGTAGTGCTGGCCCTCCATTGGTGCAGCACACATGCATTACGTGGCTCGTAGGAGCGACGTGGTGAGTGTGTGTACTGAGCCAATAAGCGCCAGTGTTTTGTCCGGCCCTGAAGACAACAAAGACTTTCCTAATGGAGGGCGGCCGCGGGCCGCCCTCCATTAGGAAAGTCTTTGTGCCTCGCGAGCCGGACAAAAGAGCATGGCGGGCCGCAACTGGCCCGCGGGCCGTATGTTGTGCACCCATGCTCTAATTCCAACTCTCTGACTGTCAAACGCTTCTCCAAGCAGAGAGTGGCGGGCAGGTCTTTTTCCTCCACTGGTGCCTCCCTCTGGAAACGCCTCCCTGAACCTCTCAGACTTGAGCCAGACCTCCTTAACTTCTGGAAACTGCTCAAAACTCTGTTCTTCCCTTCCTCTTTCCTCTTTCCCTTACCTCCTAATCACCCCACTGCTGCTGTGACTGGTGGCCTGTCCTCATGATTCTCACAGGATCCCAGGCGCTTCAACCCAGTCAATACCAGGACCCCTCCCCCCCATTGCACTGCCATGTGAGCCCCTGCTTTGTGGAGCCAAATCCTACCTTGAGAATCGCCTGTAACAGCACTTAGCATGAGGTTCTCCTCTTCGGCGCCCTTTAGCACTTCCCTCCCGGGCCCTTCTCCAGCACTTGTCCACTCCTCTTTTCCCCGCTCCATCCCCTTCCCCTGCACTTCTCAATGCACTTGCATGGCTGAATGCCACAAGGCCTAGTAGGACCACGACTGTACATTACTGTTTTGCCATTGTTTTTATTTCCCCTGTTCCCTTACCATTTAGTCTTGTGGCGCTTTGAAACACAATTTTGCTTTCTAAAGCGCCTTACAAATGCTCAATAAAATAAAAACAAAAAAGATCAGAAACGAACATTCATTATTAACATTGACAAAAAACCTGGCTCTTAAACAAACTGACCTCAACGATGCACAACCCTTTTTCACTGCTATTCAATGCTTTTATCTATCTTGCCTTCAGAATTCACGCGCTGTGATACCTCCGGGCCTGGGTGCTATACAAATGTAAAAATAAAATAAATGAAAGAGTGTTTGAGTTACAAGAAAAATGGGAGCATATTACTTGCTTAAAAATACCCCAATCAAGAGTGAGAAGTACTTTTTCACTCTCTCAAAAATACTTTTATTTGCAACTTTCACAGGTATGTTGTAAATTACTGTCACCTGAAAATCTGAGCTAGGGCCCTGGTTCAGAACATATCTATGGAGCTGTGTGGATGGAATCACAGGGCATATTTTTCCTATTTTTTGTTGGGGCTATTTCTAACCACTATTCTTTTTGTTCAGAGTATTTGCTTATTTTGTGGGAGTACAAGTGTCCATTGTATGGCTTATCAGTACACCTGGCCCCATCCATTACTAATAATAATGCTTTAATGTGATATAGATTGAAAACTTCAAACTTTACACATATTGCTTATACATAATCAGAAAAAGAAAATTTTTTATAAAGTATACAATTTATACAATTATGTAAGTATAAAAGGAAAAGAAAATCAAATATATCTAAATACATACATCTTTACAATATCCAAAAGCTTCCTAATTAAAACTTCATAATAAAACATCACTTCACCTATTTATTTAAATCCAGATGCCCATCGCTTTTTCAATCTGGAGCCATACATTATATAATGCAATATAAAGATTCATGTTTACTGTATTAGTGCAGTATAACCAAAATTGATTTTCCGGTATGGATTCCAGATTATGGGCAAATTCTCCTAGATATTTAACAATTGTGGGTCTCATTGTGAAGCATTCAGTTAATAGATGCTTGGCTGTCTCCAAACTGTCAGGTAGGTTACATATACGACATATTCGTTCTACAATTGCAATCTTTTCCCTAGGTCCCACATTACACAAGGTCGGTAGTTGCTCCAGACGGAAAAGAATAATAAACCGTCTTAGCCTTGTGGAAGGGCATAGGTACAGATATGCCTGAGGTTTCATAAAGTTGTAGAGTCGATACTTTACAAAGGCACATGACTTTAGACACCCTAGATGGGAAAAGTTCTCTAACCAATCCCATCGATCAACCTTTTTCCCCAGTGCTGTCATGACCTCCTGGGAAATGGTTATCCCTCTGTCAGTCCAGCCAATGTCTCTCAAAAATTGGGTCATACTTTTCTGAAGAGGAGAGGCAGTACCTTTTTTACTTACTTCTATATGCATGGTAACCAGCAAAGGGTTAGAAGAACTATTCTTCATCTTAAGATACAGGCTCGCCCTCTTTTTCAGTACCATTGCTTTAAGTGAGGGAAGACCGAGCTCCAGCCTTATGAGGGCCATAGGAACACTAGGGGGTAACCCCAGTATGCGTCGCCAAAATTTTCCCTCAACCACTTGCAGCCAGGCTAGATCAGAAGAGGTTAGTGCTTCCAGGCCATACGTAATCATTGGCGCAAACACCTGTATGTAAAGGTGTCTCGTCCCCCATAGTGTGAAACCGGCCTGTCTCTTGGTAAATGACGCAATTAAAGCTGTAACTTGCTGCGCCCTAATTCTCCTATTTTGTCTACATAGAGAGTAATCACCCCAAGGTTCGATTTCAACTCCTAAGTACCGATAGGAAGGGGAATAAAGTATATTATCATTCTGCACCCATAGCTCAACACGAGAGACTTTTTTCTTTGTGAATCTAATCACTTTGGTCTTATCAAGGTTAATAGCTAACCCATTGATCTTTGCGTATTCCCATAGTGCTAACGCTGAGCACTTAATACCAGCAATAGTGTTGTCAAAAATGACCAAATCGTCCGCATATGCCAGTACTGCACAAGTAGTATCCCCTACTTTAGGAGGGCAGTTATTCACTTCGGCCAATACTCTTGGGATATCGTATACATACAGATTGTACACCAGAGGAGCAGTTACACATCCCTGTTTTACCCCCCTGTCTTGTCTCACTTGTCTAGTCAAGGATCCCTCTGGATTTAATCTGAGGCACACCATGGTGTTATAGTGCAGCTGTCTTAAGTAATACATTATACTAGGCGGGCACCCCGTATCTTCTAGCTTTGTCCACACCCTGGCTCTAGGTATAGAATCGAAAGCGACCTTAAAGTCAATATAAAGGGCATATAGTGGGGGCTGTCCCTTGCTAAGTGCTCGAGTTCGTAGTGTGTCCATCACCCACAAATTGTGCGTGGTGGAGAAACCACGCCGGAATCCACATTGGAACTTACTAAGGATATTGGTCTGTTCCGCCCAATTCTGTAATTCCGTGAGCAATAAAGCCGCAAAGAGTTTTCCCGTGGTATCCAGCATAGAAAGAAGCCTATAATTATTTGGGTCCATACGGGATCCCTTCTTAAACACTGGCACCAATATCGCCGTTTGCCATGAACGGGGAATCGTCCCCTGAGCTAATACCTTTTTAAAGTGTATAGACAGAAGAGAAGCCCAAAAAGTCGGGTTGTTCTTAATAACTATATTCGCTAGCCCATTCGGGCCAGGAGCTCTAGAGGCTTTCAAGGTTGCTATTTTATTCAGTATGGCCTCTTCCGTGGCCTCAAAGGGCGGGGGTAAGGGATTCTTCACTCTAGATATTATGGGAACATCTAGCTCTCCAGAGTTACGGTCCAGCAGGAATCTTACCCAAGTTTCCTCTCCTATAGGATTATCTAGCTGAGCCTTGGTCTTCTCTTTGTTCTCTTTCAGTAGCTGCCATATATTACGCGAATTTCTAGCGCAAATAGCATTTACTAGTATCTGATTTCTAATATTCCTCTCTGTATTTCGAATAGTTCTGATATTAGCTCTATATTTATTTTTAGCTTTTTTGACTTTGTCATAGTAGTTAGAACCCGCTATATTCAGTCTCCTAAGCCCCCGCAATTCTGCTCTTAGCCTTCTCTTAGCATCACGAATATCCTTATTATAAGGCTGAGTGGTACCTACGGGATTTATCATAACATTTTTCCTTGAGGTTGCATGTAATCCTGAGAATTCCAGGATCCATTCTTCTATTTCATTTACGGTCAGCTGTTCAAAATGGGGAAGGGGAGCCAGGGCTTGAGATAAAAGTGCTTCCGTAGCCTTTTTAATATTTCTCTCCGACCAGATAATTCTAGTGCCTGTGTAGTTGGTTTGTATATTGCCTATATTACACTTAATAGCAGGTGAGAGAGAAAGATGAAGGGAGCACTCGAGAGCCGCATGGTCACTCCATTCATTGGGTATGATTCTCATATCATTTACTATTGGCAACATTTCAGGACACATAAATATATAGTCTAGGGTGCTATAAGAAATCCCATTAGACCATGCCTGTTTCCCCGGCCTATCACCCATTGTTCTACCGTTAATCATAGATAAATCCCATGTCTCAAAGAATTGTAGCCACCCCAACCCTTCACTCTCTCTTTTGTCATGAGTCATTAGACATTTTTCGTTCAGGGCAGGGTATTTGGCGACCAGCTGATCGTCCTTCATATGACAATTAAAATCACCCATCACCACTACCGCTAAATTGCCGGATCTTTGAGTCCAGTAAGTCAGTAACTCATGAATGGCTTCTTGTAGAGATTCCCTTATCAATGCTCCCGGGGGATTATAGAGGTTAATCAGTAAGAATCTACCGTGGCCATAATCCTTGGGATAGTCAACCTCAACCGCCAGATGGTAATCAGTGGTATTGACCAGGATCTTCCGCGAGTTGATCGTATTAACCACCCCTATAATGAGTCCCCCATAAGGGCGCCCCTTATCCCCTCTTTTGGCAAATGTCTGATGCACTACAAAACCGTCCAATAATAGAGAGTTCAGTGCCCATGTTTCCTGGAGACATATACAACTATGCTTCAGCAATAAGTCCATAGACCCTTATGATCTCAGAAGATGGGCAAAACCCCGGCAGTTCCAAGATACGAAAGAAAAGCTTCAGAGGTTCTGTATCATTCGCGGAAGAGCTTCCAACAATGTTTTGAGGGCTTGTTGTATTTCCGTCATCGCCGTATTTGCTGGTGCCTCTTGATTGACCACATTATCTTGCACCGCTAGCTTGTCCAATGGAGTTTGTGACTCCTTGGTCATGTAATCCTTAGTTTCTTCAGTAAGGTCTCTCTCCTGTGGATCTACATCAATAGCAATATCTACGGTTATCAGTTCTTTTTTGAATTTTCTAATCAGCTGAGCTGTGGCTAAGAAAGTGCAGTGGATGGTGGAAACATGTGGATTAGGGACCTGCAAGGGTTCGATGAAAAAGAAATTGTCGGATTTCAAGACTCTCAACTGTGGATATAATGTAGTCGGGTTAGGAATTCTGATCTTGCCAACCAGGGATTTTTACCACTAGGGTAGAGGTTCTTAATATAGCAAATACGATTCACATTACATTCCTCATCCGTACTACTTTGCATGGGCCGTACCGACTCTAGTGTTTCATCTGTACCAGCTGAGCCGATCTGATCCTCCGGCTCGACTGTGACATTATCATCTTGATCAATGTCTACATCAGAGTGGCCATCTATATCTGCCTCCTTGGATTTTTCTCCTGGTACTAACCAATCGGCCAATGGCCCCTTAACTTCCGCGGCTCGAGCTACTGCTCTCGCCTTTCTTTTTCTGGCTTTTTTGGAGCGTGTTTCCGTGGCTGTTTTAGATCTTACACTGGAGGGTATAGGATTCGTTGCTACTTTCTTGCTTTTCAAAGCCCTTTTGGCTAATCTTCGTTGTTTCCTCGTAAGAAGGATCCCGGGGCTGTGCACGATTTCTAGATCCTCTACAGTTATTACTGAAAGGTTTTCTATAGGAGGATTGCCCTCCAGGTCCTTGTCCAGGATCACATCTTCCACCACTTCTCCCATTCTCTCCTCTGTTTCTTTCATCTCCTCAATGGCATGAATAGCATCCGAGAGGTTCGCTTCTATCTCATCCTGCGGGAAATCCTTCCGCTCTAGTGCCCTCGTAATATTATTCGTATTTGTCAATATGCTCCCAGTCATCTGCAGCAATATTTTGAGTGCAAATTGTAATGACGCTACAGTTGATTGGAGCTCCATAATGGCCGTGTTGCTAATATACGGGTTTAAGTCTTCGTTATCCTCCTTCTCCAGATCATCTTCTATAGAGGCCATCGCTAGATTAGGAGATACCGAGAGACGTCCACAGCTAGACATAGGATTGGCTTCCTCAGATGTTATATTATTACTTTCTTTATGGTGAGTAGAATTATTAGATGCCTTTGCTGAGTTCTGCGTTACCATCCCTCTCTGAATACTCAAGCAGAGATCAAGTAATGAGTTATTATCAATATCTTCATAATTTGATGAATTTAGTAAGATACTCTCCTTATTCCCTGGCTCAGCCATTACCTCATTGATTGTTGAGTTAATCTCCGGAGGTGGATTTACTCCAAAAAAGTCTGTGATGGCTCCTTGTACCACAGGTGTTATGTTGAGATTCTTTTTACTTTTATTACCTTTCTTTCTATTTTCCTTGCCATTGTTCACTGGCATAGTCATGCCTTTCCGCAGGTTATAATTTGACTGTGGTACTTTTTTCCCTCGCTGCATTTCCTCAGCGTGATAATTCGATCCGTGGGAAAATATTGAATTATGCTCCCACTATTTATCTTACCCTAGAACAGTCGCCACGACTCTGAGCCTGAAAAGACCAGCCACCTCTATGTGTCACGTGCCCCCCCGGCAACGTTATGATTAATAGATAGCTCACAGAGGGATATAAATGATGTGGGCATGGGGAAGGGGTGGAGGGGGTGTGTGTGTGCCAAAAGAAACCCCAGAGTACTCTGGTGGGCCTGTTGTCTAGGGCCAGTACAAAACACACCACACCTTATCAGTCGTCGAGGCCCAACTGTTGCCCCCTGCCCTAGCCCCCGTCACCCCAGCCAAGGCACAGCCCACACCACTGCCACTCCTGTGATGGACAATTGCATATGACAGCACCCTGGGGTACTCGGGTCCGTGATCAGGAAATTCCAGCACCCACTCTGCTCCTGTCGCCCAGTGCTCTGCCACCTACTTGTGATACTCTGAGGAGTCGCCTCGTCTCAGCACACAATAGGCTCTTGTGGCTGCTGCCTTAGTCCTGTTCTCCGCACCAGGACACGGTCCTCGCAGCCCCAGCCTTGGCGTTGAAGCGTCTCCGATCTCGGGGCCCGACCGAGCACCCCTTACCTCCTGTGCTTTCCCTCACTTCCAGGACCAACAGCACCATTGGCAACCGTCGGCAACCGCAACTAGCAGCAGCCCGCAGCCGCCCACCGCCGCGGCCGCCGTACTGGCGGATTCGGAGGCGGATTCGAGTAAAGGACCTTCCAGCCACAGAGTCCACAGAGTCAAGCCGCACTGTCGTCCTGCCACAGACCGAGACACAGCCGCTTCCGACTCTCTTGTTCTATTGTGCAGCTCTATGGTGCTTCACTCTGTCATCCATTACTTCTCTCTTACTTCTGCCTTCACATGTACCCCTCTTTCGAGTTCTCTGACTGCTCCCAACACGTATCTTACCTCTTCTTGCTGTAGCCCTTTCTGAAATGGGTCAAACTATCTTAACCTTTCTCATCCTTTTCAAAACCTGGGGCACTTTTTCCTTTGCCCTCCCATCCTTTTCTTCTTGATCACCACTTAATCACTTATCCCACTTATTCTTTCTATTTCTCCCCTTTCATCATGTTTATTCATTTATTTATTTTATTTTTAATGCGCTAGAATAGAGCCCTTGGGCATGGAAGAGCAGACAGGACATACAGTGAACAACATAAAAAATATCATCAGGGGTCCGATTTCAGAGAAGGAAAAGAAAATAGAAGATTATTAAAGGACACTAGTGAAGGGCAGGCCCTTAGATTAGGAGGTAAAGCATTCCAGAGGCGAGGAGCTGTCATAGGAAAGCAGCCTTTTTAGGACAAGTGAAGGTTTGGCCTTGGGGGTTACAAGCAAGCCAGTGTTGCTGGATCTCAGTGTATGTCTGGCTGGGAGCCATCCAAGCCGAGATGAAAGATATGCCGAACTCTCCCCAAAAAGAAAGTTATGCGCAATTCAAAAAGTACAGACCACAATATGTTTCCCAATCGGGAGCCTATGTAAAGATTTCCTGGCTGATGATACATGATTGAGTTTCTGTAATCCACAGAAAACATGGACTGCGTTGTTCTGGACCACCTGAAGGCGATTAAGTTCTCCTTGTCTAAGGCATGCAGGAGACTTGAACAGTAGTCCAGACGTGAAAAGTTGGTTAAGGGTGAACTGTGTCCTATCGCGCTGGGGCAAAGTATATAAGGCGTGCCAGCTGCGTGGTGAGTGGTATGTGATAAACCCTTATGCCACTACACAAGATGAGAATGGTGAAACCATTCACTCTTCCCTTTGGCCACTATCACTATACAATATCCTAGAAGAGATTGACTTCAGTAGGTTGTTGGTGAAGTTTAATTTCCTGATAATTTGTGCAAAAAACTGCTGTTTTTTGCACAAATTATCAGGAAATTAAACTTCACCAACAGTAGTCCAGACGTGAGCCAATAATAGCACGAGCTACCGTAGCACAGCTATTTGGGTTGAGAAAAGGGCGAATGAGAGCTAAGAGCTTCAGTTGGTAAGATGAGCATGAGACTAGATAGTTCCCATGAGTTTATATACTTAGCTCTTGATCAAGTATGACACCCAAGGATTTAATTTTAGGGTGGGTTTCAAGTGAACAATCCGCCAGTTTGAAGGATTGGTATGGAGGGTCAGGTTTGCGAAGCCTATGTGATGTGCCCATGATCATTATTTCCGTTTTTGCGTTGTTCGATGCAACTCCATTCGACAACATCCAAATATATATATATATATAGTTGTAGATAGCATTGATTGTTTCGGTGTCTTTAGCATAGTCGCCTGTAAGGGGAATAAGACACTGGGTGTCATCAGTGTAATTTGCGTATACTACTCCTTTGGCTTCCAGCATTTCGAATAGAGACAGGGTGAAGATGTTGAAGAGCGTAGGTGACATACATGATCCCTGTGCAACACCACAGGGCGATACAAAGCCCCCTGCCCCTGCCTCATCACTGTACACTTTGGCTGTACATTCCAACAGGAAGGACACGACCCAGTTTGCAGCTTCCATGGAAAAGGCAGCAGAATCTTGAAGCCTGGTTACTAGTGTGGCGTGATCAACCAGATCAAAGGCCTCAGTCAGGTCCAGAAGCATCAGAAGGGTAATCTGTCCCTTATCAAGATGTTTAAGTATGTTTTAAGGTCAAGCAAGGTGGATTCCTTACTGTGATAACCTCTGAACTCTGACAGTTTGGGCTTAAGATGCTCGTACTGTTCAAAAAGTCCTGGATTTGTTGATGGGCCATTGTATCCAGGATCTTTAGCAGGAACAGTGTGTTAGTTATCGGGCGGTAGTTGCCTGCCACTGCTGGGTCCAGCAAGGGTTTTTTGAACAGAGGCGCAATCCAGGCCTATTTAATAGATTTAGGGACATAACATTCCCTAAATGATAGGTTGACAAATTTGGCAATCATGGGAGCAAAAAGACTGGCACATGCTTTCATAATTGTTGCTGGACAAATGTCATCCTTGCAGTTTGTTGGTTTCACATTTTCCAGAGTATCTATGACTACAGCCTTGGTTACTTCAGAAAAGACGAACCGAGGTGTATATGTGGAGGATTCCTCTGTACTGCTTACTTTCCAGTAAGTTCAATAGGGTGGTCAAATTAGTGGCAATGTCAGTGTTGATGTTTTCACCTTTGAGACACATGGAGTTTTGTATATTCAGACACCATTGAAAGTCTTTCTTGATTGTGTCGGAAAGAGGGAAAGGATCCTTTAGTTCATTCAGGATCTTAAACAGCTCCCTAGAGTTTGAAGATGCACCATTAATTCTTTTCTCACAGAAAGTCTTTTTTTTGTTGCTTTGCAAATGACCAGTTTATGCATTTTGACAGCTGCTGAGTACCTAGCCTTATTCTCTAAAGAGAGCGACTTTGCCAGCTTTTAAATGCTTTATCTTTTGCAAATTTCTATTTGTGGATGTCTCCTGAGTCCCGTGGTTTGGAAGGCTGAGTCTTTACCGGCCTTTGTTTTAATGGTGACAGGTCGTTCACTGGCAGTGTCGTCATTTTTTCATACGCAACTGCTAGTTTGGCTACTGAGTCTAGACAGGATAGTTGTCAACTGGGTAGTCACGTATGGGGTGCAAGCGGAGAAGGTGGAGGTCATACCATGCCCATAGTCAGACAATCTAGCTATACATTTTCAAATAGCTCCGCATGTGCATAGGCTGAAAAGTAGAGTTGCCCCTAAGAAAGCCAAGTGCCGTAACATGGGCAAGCTTACCCCAGCCTCTCTGCTTCCCTTTTTTTAACCTATTCTTAATATCCTTGACAGCTTTGAGTCGTCTACTGAGCCTGTATCAGCCTTTGATGACAGAGTGACACTGGCAGTTAACACACTAGCCCCATTAAAGTAAGGATTGGTTAACTGCCAGCCCTTAAAACTGTGGTGTACCCCAGAAATTCAAATAATAAAATGCAAGAAAAAACTTGCATTCAAGAGCTGTAGAAAGTCCTCATCACTGGTGAATAAAGCTAGATATTCTGTAGCAGTTAAAAACAATAAATCTGCAATTCAGGAGGTTAAGAAATTATGTTATAAACAAAGAATCAAGCACGCAGCGTCAAGCTCCAAAGAGTTGTTCAAAATTCTCGGTGAGCTTGAAGAACCATGCCCTGTCATTTCAAAGGTGATAAAAGACACTATCTGTTGTACTGATATCCAGAATTCCCTGAGGCAAAAGATTGCTAATATCAAGGAAGGACATTGTGTCAAGTCTTGTGTCACCCTAGATCCATCTATCCCAGCCAGATCAGAGCAATCATTTTTATCTCGCCCTCTCTTCAGGTTCTGTGAAATATTGGAACCCGATATGCTTGAACTACTGGTGAAAATTAAACCTACCCTCTGCAAGCGTGATATCTGTCCGGCCACCATTGTCAAATCATGTGCAGTGATGTTGGCTCCTCTCATCACCAAATTTATCAATTTCTCTTTTAGGGAAAATGCTGTCCTAAATTCCCTTAAACAGGCCTGGATTTTGCCTCTCCTTAAAAAACCTTCACTGGATCCCAACTTACCTAGAAACTATCGCCCAATGACTGACTCACCCTTTCTTTTGAAAATTCTTGATAAGGTGGCGTATCAACAAATTAAAACATTCTTAGAATTACATAGCATCCTTGGCTCCAACCAATCGGGTTTCAGAAGCAATCACGGTGCAGAAACCACTCTTCTAGAACCGAAAACATAAATTCTTCAGCATGCAGACAAAGGTAAAGCATCTCTCTTGATGCTACTAGATCTTACTGTGGCCTTTGACCTTGTTTATCATGCCATTCTAGCCACCAGGCTACAAGACACTTCCCATTTCTCTAGCGAGGCGGCTTGTTGGGTCCTGTACTTCCTCTCCAATCAGATGGCGAGAGTCTTTTATGAAGACTTTATGATAGAGGGCTATGTTCTGGAGTGTGGGGTGCCCCAGGGCTCCTGTGTGTCCCCAATGCTCTTTAACATCTTTACTCTCCCTTTCTTCAGCTGCTTGAATGCAGAAGGCGTTGGGTAAGCAAACTATGCGGAGGACACTCAGTGTCTCTTTCCTCTCTCTGGGGACATTGAGCTTGACATTAATGTCCATTAATGACACCTACAATCGTATTCAGCAATGGATGACTCTTAAAGGCCTAGTACCGAACAATGGAAAGACGGAGAATATGCTGGCAGTCATGGCTTCCAAATTGCGCAAAATTGGTCCTGTTTATGCCACTTTTCAAATCTCTGACTGCCTTCTAACAACACTCCCGAAAGTCAAAACACTTGGTAAAATACTGGATTCCTAGCTCACAATGAAAGCACATGTCAGCAGCCTTGTGTCTCGCACCTCCTATTATGTCAAGCTATTGGTACAGGCAAGACCTTTCCTTGATACGGTGGACAGTGCAACACTGGCCCATGCAATTATTCGCTCTCGTCTGGACTACTGTGCCAGTCTCCTTCAGGGCATTGGAAACACAGAGCTCAATCGACTACATGTAGTCCAAAATAATGCAGTCAAGGCAGTGACTGGTCTTCGCAGAACAGAACACGGGTCTGCAGGAAGAAGGGCACTCCACTGGCTGCCAGTACATAAGCTATTCTATTTAGGACAATGTGCATTAGGCATGCATGTGTTTACGGAAAAAGCCTGGCCTATCAGACCAAAAGGATAAGGTGGCTGCCAGTTAAGCGAGCACTATGAACCAACAGCAGAGGCTTGTTGGAAATACCTGCTGCTAATCTCTCCCATGTACAAAATGGCTGCTTCGCAGTGGCAGCACCCCGGCTATGGAATGCCCTTCCTCCTGATCTTAGACTATCTGGGGCAGTTTCAAACTTTAAGCGTAGGCTCAAGACCCTTCTGTCTGAATAACCTCACTATATTTATTCAGTGCTATCTCCCTCTGACTCTCTGACCTGATTCATACTTTGTTTTTTGTTTTGCTTTGTGATGGGTGTCGGTCCAGCGTGTTAAAAACAAAATAAATAAATAAATAAACAGTTGAGGAGAAGAAGGGTCACAGTGAGGCTGGTGTCAGTTTGCACAAATGACGGCACAGAGTATTTACTGGTGCACTTCTCTTCGTTACAAGAGGCAATGCCCCAGGCAAATGAAAAAGGATGAAACCCGGACCATCATGAGCGTTTCCCACTCATTGCTGATTTCTCATCCTGTGTAGCGTGTGTTTCATCTGGGCGATTTGCAGCCAGTCCGTTATGCACATGGTGTCATTTCCCCTTCTTCCCTCGCCTGATCTTGCACATTGCAATGCAGGGCCCCACAGTAGAAAAGCAGCACACTGCCCACCTGCCACTGGAGGTAACCATTCTGAAGCACAGCTGAAGCCAACATTCACAAAATGAACACATCCCTTCTGCTCTCCTTTTGAAACACTTGCCTTTACTTCCATAAATTATCAAATGCAAGTAGATTGATGTTCCCTGTCAGGGAAGGACGTCTTTTAGTTGTACTCACTTTTTTTATAGCCTGTATCTTCTGCCATTCATCTCATGTACAAATCTCAAAGGGTCAAATGCAGAATAGCAATTCTTTTCCTTCACACATTATATGGTGTTATATGTAATGCGCGCCTATGGGGCTCAAATGGGAATGGGGAGCATTTTTTTCCGGCGCCCGCGAATGGTCAATTACCGGGTTCACCGGGAACGTAACGACCCGGTAATTGCCCTTTCGCCGGTGCTGGAAAAAATCGCAAGTCTGGCAGCAGTCTGCCGGTTTTACCGGCAAGGCTACTGCCAAACTTGTAATGAGGCCCACCCAGTGTGTTGTGCCATCGATATGCAGATATTGATCCCTAAAGATAATGGTGATATTGCTAGAATGCATACATATATTGATGCTGAAGCAAGTTTGTATTCAGTCGGGGGAGTTCTGCCTGACAGGAGATGCCATGGGGGCGCAACAATGAGGTCAGGTGGGTAGGGTGTTGTTGAGAGAATGGGGGTGTACTGGGAAGATTGTATGTCTGTCGTTGCCACATAATTCCTTAGGAGGCACACATGCGCGGAGATGCGGGCTTGAATAAAGACTCTGTTCTTGGAGCGGATGCAGAGTCTGGCCTGGGCGCTCCAGGGTTGGTAGTAGATTGGGCCCTATTACAAGGAAATAGATGAATGCACCTCGACAGATGACTTATTTCCCTAATAAAACCAGCATACTCTTTATGCATAGGGTAAGTCCCCAGTCATTCTATGGTCTCTCTCCAATCAGTTTCATTAAGCTCTTTTTAGTCAGGGTTAACAAGCAACTCCTCTGGGTGCCCACATCCTGCCATTCAACATATTAATAGAGTAAAGAGACCAAGATAACTGAGTCACGTTGAGTGCTTTGGGGAAGCCATGATTTTTGCACAGATTCACAGCTGTTTCCACAATACAATAGTTTGTAAAGATATGAGCCCCATGTCGTGCCTTATCACAGCGTTGGGAGTCGAAAGGACTAAGCCCGAAGTCTTCTTCCATAGAACACCTTGTGCAGTGTTCAAAGAGGGGCCCAGACCTGCCAGAATCACATCCAACCCACAAGGTATTCCAGGCACAGTTTTAGCCATATAGAAACGCAAAGTGGGCCCTAAAGAAAACCTGCACATCCTCGCATGAACTCTCCCTAATTCCAGTATTTACATTTCTTTATTGCCCAGCTGGAAAAGTAAAGCCAGATGGTAAAGGTCATACGAAGACCGTAGAGGCAGAGTTAATTCAAACCAGTTAGCAGAGAAGTGCCAGGGTCATTACTCCAGTTAGCACCGCAGCGTCAGGTCCTGTGAGGCATATTATGGCCAGGTTTTATTTTCCCCAAAATAGCACAGTCAACTCAGACTCCCTTTTGCCTAGATAATACTGTAAGGCCATAGTCTAGCATGTCAAGTTGGCACATGGAGGTCAGATTCAAGTATGGACACGTGTCTCAGTAAGGGAAGATTCCATACGTACAGTTGACACGGATGAAAGAGGAAAGTATATAGTCCAGTATATTCCACTATGTGTGAGATTCCTGTGTGTCTGCTTAGTAGGGTGAGCCCACATTCCAGAATGCCCAACAAGTAAAGTAAGGACAGATTGCAATATAGTCAGTAAGGCCAGACCAATGACTGTGGTGATGATTAATTAAAAATCTTCCAGCCATTGCCGCTCTGTTTTGCTTAAGTCACACCTCACTGATCGTGCAGAAGCGAAGTGACCTAGCAGTTTGGGCTGGACTGTCTCTTTTTGGGGTGGGACCAGGCCTGATTTGCATATCGCCTTCCCCCCTCTGTAATAACTTGGCAGGGTAAAAAACAAAAGTCTCTGGGGGTGTCCAGAGCATTGCCCGTGGTTATGATTAATTTAATACCATTACACGTTATTCCTTAAATACAGATTTCAACATGCCCCACGAACCTAGTAAATGCAGGTTGCAATAAGGCCAGTAATCGCAGTAAAGGCAGATTTTAGTATGAATAGTCTGCAGAGTAATGCACGATTCCAATGGTCCACCGATCACAATGAAGGCAGATTTCACTGCTGTCATTTGGTACATAAAGGACAGATTATAGATTTCCCAGTTAGTACAGAAAGGGCAGATTATACAATCTCCAGTGAGTACAGAAATGTCTCATTCTAGTCTGCCCAGAGGGCAGAGTAAGAGCAGATTCCATAATTGCAAGTTAGAACAGAAATGCCATATTTATTTTTGGCCATGTTGCACAATGAGCACAGATTCTAGTGTCTATGGTTAGCACTACAACATCAGATTCCAGAATGCCCAGGAGGTATTGTCAATTCAGATTCTGAGAAGCCCTGTGAGCACATAGGAGGCCATATTTCATAAGTTCAATTAGCAAAGTGATGCAAGATTCCAGCATGTTCATGCAGCAAAGTAAGGGTTGATTGCAGAATGCACAGGGAGTACAGGAGGTGTACATGTCACATTATAAACCAGACACACATTCAATCTGCATTACAGTCTGCCCAGATTGTAAAGCAAGGGAGGAATTCAGTACGTGGTGCAGATAGTAAAGTAAGGCCAGATTCCAGAGGCCAGTTTAGAAAAGTAAGAGCAGATGACAGAATGCCCAGGTTGCACAGTAAAACTGCGTACAAAACGTGAGCCGAGTAAGGGCAGGTTCCAGTATGCTCTGCTAGCATAGAAAGGCCAGAATACAAAGGTTCATTTCCCACAGCACACCAACACAATTCAATCAAACACCTAACAGACATCCGCGACACTGCTCCCCCTTATGGATAAACTACACTGTGGGTAATTCGACCATCCGCACAATGGGTGTGCATTTACCTGGGCTTTTTTGAATAGTTAAATTAAATTAAATGATGGTAAATGAATCCCCGGAAAATTTGTGGGGCGAATCCGGACACATTTTCCTATGCTCGCTGCACGGCATACACATAGACCCGTTTATTCTGGGTGGTCACAGACTACAGGTGTCGTCCCCCTGTCATATTTAGTTGGAATATGACAGCCAAGAGTACATCAAGGCATCTCAGAAGGGGGAAGGCAAAGCCTTCCTCCTGCCATGGCCAGCCTAATTAACTAGTAAAGGCTCCATGGATCTGCCCTGTCCTTTGTTGGCTCTGCTGGTGGCAGCTTCACATACTAATCAGAGTTATTTCAAACAGTCTCACAGGGGGCCTTGTCGCAGGATTAACGGAAGACAGGAAAACTGCAACAACCTTTGATATGCACTGTGTCAACCTGAAGCCAGCTCCCGCCTCTCAGTATCAAGGGCAGTGACCTGTCATGTCTCGGACTATGTGTTAACAGTAGGAAACACCCAGAGGGGGACCGCATTCAGAAGGTACAAGGATGTGGATTGATGGAGACAGAAAGTCTGTTCTCAACGCAGCTTCAAGGGAGACCTGCCCCTTTAATCAGGAACCACAGAGCGCTCCATTAACTAGAGAGACCCTTTGATCCACAACAGACAGGAAGATGGGTGCGACTTTGTATTACATGTTTTCACCCCTTTACCTTTTCTGTTGCAAAGCACTCTGGTTATGACCTCAGGCATACAGGAGTTTGTTGGTGGGGACCCATGATTGATTCATTAAGGTAGGCTTAGCCTACACCAATCACTGTGGCCCATTTGGCTTTAAAAGAGAGCTGAGCCCCTCTTTTGGCAAGATCATCTAAAGAATTTGTAAGGACTAACAAGAAGAACTCATTTGGACCCTGGCTGATGGGCCAGGAAGTGCCAGAGAGTCTCGGAACAAAATCCAGGACAAGGCGAGTGCCTGCAACACTCTCCTCAGCTTTGGGCTGTCCACCTGAAAGGACAACACAAGCCTAGCGAAGAAGCTAGGAAGAGTGCATCGACAAGCATCAACCAGTGTCCACCTTAAAGGACACTTTTGAGCCAGTCGAGCCCCTTGAGCTGCAATCGACTGCACTGCTGACTGTTGTTATGCCGCAGTTGCTAACGCTGTCTGAGACACCTCGACCAGTGCTTCAGACCCGTCAACCAGCACCTAGACAATGATTCCTGACCACGAGCCGCTGTGTAAGCCGGCCTGCAGCCATTCTTCCAGCTTCGCTCACCGTACTGCCTGCCGCCTGATACCTGAAGCTGTCTCCTGTCTTGAACTCTGCCGCTGAAGCTGCAAAGTGCCCTGAAACGGACTCTTCACTGTTGAGCACCAAGAACCTTTACAAGCACAAGGCACATTGTGGTTCTGTCACCCTGGTCCTTCTCCGAAGGCCCCTAGTGACATTTTATGACCCATTGCTCCCCTTGTCTTGAAACCAAGTATCCTTGAACTATTGCAATTAATTATTATACTGACTACCCTCCTGTCAGTATCCAGAGTGCATCCCTTTACCTTCTTAAAACTGTCTGTCCTCTGCATTCCTTTACAGGGTGGGTTGTATTTTGTGCTAGAACTGTCTGTTGTGATAATATTAAAGTATATATTTTCATACAACCTTGACTGGACAGTCCCTTTAATCATTGGGTATTATTTGTATTTTCGCCGTGTTGCGACTAACCAAGGATCCACGACCTTACAGAGATAAGCCTGCCGTTCCGTCCACTTAACAAAAATTGGACATGGAGGTTTATAATTTGCTTGTGTTTCCAATCTGTTCTGATCCCTTCTGGTGTACTAGAGGTGTGGGGCTGATTGATGGTTTAGAAACTGATATTCATCCCTGGACCACTGGTGCCCGGAAGTTGATTCGCCACACACACCACGCTTGCCAGAAGGGGACAGAAGGGACTGGCAGAGCTGTGTGGCCAAGCCGGGGTGTGGCATAATATCATTGAAGAGATGGGGCAGAAGGGGCGGGGACTGGGGTGAAAAGGGACATTGTTGGGGGCTGCCGGAATGACAGTTCAGCAGATGGCGGTGGTCATTTTATATTTTTATAAGGGCCAGGGGGGATGTTGGGGAAGTCGGGAGTGCCAGAGAATAGACTCAATTTGCTTAGAAGGAGCTCTGGAAGAAGGGAAACTGACCAGAAAGAAATTGATTTCCTTTCTAATTGTGTGCAAGTTGCATATCGGGAGAGCATGCTACATGCATTCCTGCTATAGATATTGGGCCTCATTACGAGTATAGATGTAGCCATGCCGTTTTTAGCGGCATGGCTACCCCCAAACTCCGGTCTGGGTCCCGAAAAATTGGATTTACCGGGCCATTCCGACATTTGCGTGCCCGGTAAATCCCATTTTCGGGACCCGGACCCGGTACATCCCCATTCGAGCCCCCATAGGGCTCAATGGGAATGAGGAGGATGCTAACAACGGACCCGTTAATGACGGGTCCGGTGTTTGCATCCTGGTATGTTCGCAGGTGCCGGTATGCACGTCTGGCCAGACCAGACGTGCATACCGCCACCCGCAAGCAAATTCGTAATGTGGCGGCCCGGTATGAACGGTGCCGGTACCTTACCGGCACCATTTATACCGCGGCCGCCAGGGCCGTAATGAGGCCCATTGTGTTCATTCATTCAGTATTTGATGTTGAACCTTTGCCCAGGAAGAGGACGGGCCAAGGCTGCAGCATGCAAAAGGGATCGGATGAATGCAGTACAGGAAGGAAACAGCAAGCGAACTTGATGCACAGACTGCACATGCAGTTTTATACCTTCCATGAGGTGGGGCGAGCACCACCAAGCCAAATTGCTGTCTTAGACAAAAGAACTTGCCTCATCTGTAGCATTATGTTGGCTGGGAAGGTGGTGCAAGTGACACCACTCAGCCAAAACTAAAAAAAAAAAGAATGTCTAATCTGGGCTTTTCCTTGAGTGGTTACTGTATCGTGATTCAGCAGTTGTTCTGACACTGATTTTCATTGGAGAAAAGTTCTACAGAGATAATCCTCTCTTGTTTTCGTCCAGGTTTGAGGTTCCTCCGGGCTCTTCGGCTGATCCAGTTTTCCGAAATTTTGCAATTCCTGAACATCTTAAAAACAAGGTAAGCCATCTGTGTGCACAGCGTCCACAAACACACTGCATGCATACCTCTCCCAATCACAGGATTCTTTCCATCCCAGCGATGCCTTACACCCTCATTACAAGTATTGCGGTAAGGCAACAACGGCGCTGTTATCACTACCGGCACCGTTGCTACCGTACCGCCATACTAGGAGTTCTGCTTGCAGGTGCCCTTGCAGCCACCAGGTCTGACCTGGTGGACGTACCGGCACCCGCGAGCAGAACATGATGGTATCACCGGTACTGTTATTAACGGTACCGGTGCTACCACCCTCCCCATTCCCATTGAGCCCTAATGGGGTCAAATGGAATGGGGATGTACCGGGCCCGGCACCCGCGAAAGGGCAATTGCCGGGTCTGGCTTGGCCGGAATAGCCCAGTAATTGCCCATTCGTGGGTGCCGGACCCAGATGCGAGTTTGGAGGTAGCCTTGCCGGTAAAACCGGCAAGGCTACCTCCAGCCTCGTAATGAGGCCTGCCAGGCTCCAAAGCTACTGGTGCAAAGGCCAGGGGTCATCTGCACGCACGGCGATATGTTATATCACGTTACGTTACAGGGATGTATGCCGCGCAACGCCGCCATTTGCAGGGTTTCTTGGCATTGCTGTGTGAATGTGCCAGGCCTAGCCAGACGCTGAGAGACTACTCGAGGGAATCAAGGACAAGGGCGGTGCTTACTTCTTGAAACGGAACCCTTTAAAATACATCTTAAAATGTTGTCATTTTTTGGCTGTAGTGGGTAATGTCACACTTTGAGGCAAAAGAAAACCTTCCGATTTATCCTTTTTCAAGATGCTACATTTTGAAGCTCTTCTGTAAATTCCCACTAATCCCAGGTGCATTTTGAGCCTCCCTAATCCCATTGAGACACCTTGAGCAGGTTCTCAGAATGTGCTCTATCGCCCTTGAAGAACATTAGCATGAATTAGTCAGGGTGGTGTTCAGGGGCTTCACAACTCCCTCTTATGTAAACGTTCGCATTTGGTTGGCCTCGCACCGAGTTATGTACTAAGCTGTACACTGTAAAACAGTTTTTTGACTTCAAAATGTTCACGGCTCAGAAATGTGTTCAAGTTGCTCATATATTGCTATTCTACCCACTGTTGCAAAAAGCAATCTACCTCTGTGTCCCATTGCCAAGCTCTTTTCAGTTTACCGGTTACCCATAGTTTTTACATGTGCCGGTCAGTCTGGCGGGGCGGACTGCCTCCACAACAGTGTCCACCTCAACGGCCCGCTCTGCCCGGCTTTTGCTTAGTTTCTGAGCAGGGCGGTAAAAGGCTTGGGACTTGCGGCGTTTCTGGGATTCTCCATCCTTTTTTCAACCTTGCCAGAAAATCCTTCCAGATTGCCACGTGCACGCAAGTACAACAGCGGTGATCAGTGATAGGGGTTGAAATTAATGTGTATTGGGATTGCCATTAAATATAATCTCAATGAAGGCTGCCTACTTTTTGCAGCTGAAAAAAACAGGCGGAAATCGGTAAGGATTCAAGCCTCAATATCTGATGTGGGCTGAGTCGCTGTCAATTCCCCTCACGGAGGGGGGCATGCATGAACATATTTCCCGCTCCATCAGAGGAATCCATTTTAAAATGGCGCTGATCAGTGTTTTTACCCATGGAGGCCATTTTGGAAAGACCCCCTAACCCCAACCCCAAGGAATGGATACCATGCCTCTGTGTGTTTTACCCAACTGTACGAAACACGTAGAGACCATGTCGCTGCATGTTTTTACCGGTCTGCGCCATTTTACGCCTCAATGAAAATGATGCTATTAAAATTGTGTTCTTGAGGAAGTACCCACGGTGCTCCCGTTAACGGCCTTTAGACGACTTCTGTTGTTTTTATTAGTTACCTGTATTTTACTGTAAGCATTGCTTCCATTTTCAATCTTTTGGCCAAATTACAAATTTGGCCATATTGCTGCAAATTTCTGCAGAACTACCGTCAAACTCGGATCCCATTACTGCCACTCTGTCTGGTGGATTTGCCGCCACATTACAAGTGTTGGTATCCACATTTGTGGAGTATCTAGGACTCCTTTGGGAATTGGGCCGATGTACTGTGGCAGTAAATCTGCCTGCGGTAATGCAACCACTTTTTGCCAGTAAAGTGGAGGCGATACCAAGCCATCGCCTCTGCCTCACCTCCAAACATGTGATACAGCGGTGCTGAAAAGTGGCGGTAAAGGGGCCGTAATGGAATTGCTGCAATTTTACTTCAATTCTTTACCCATTCTGCCAAACTCACAATGAGGCCTGTTGAGCCCCGTTACGAGTTTGGCTGTAATTTTGCTGTAATTCTGAAATCACTGCCAACATTGTTTACAGTTACCATCACTTGGTTCAGCAGAAATACCGCCAGATTACGAGTGTTGGGAAGGTGGTGGAAATCCCCATTTCTAGAGTCCGTAGGACTTCATGGGGATTTATTCAGACTCTCATGAGCATTCGTTCTGCCACAGGAAATCCACACATTCTTGGCCTTAAAGTGGAGGATGTACCTCCAGCATCCTACTCGAAAGTCACTATTTTACCAAACCTCTGAACTTGCAAGGCCCAATGTGTTTGATTCGGTGCTTTCCTGATGGAAAGAAATCATCTAAGTGTAACTTGACAGAAAGCAATATCATTCCATCATTCATTCATAGTCTAACATTCATAGGCGCTTTCGGAGGCGGATGGCGCGCAGGGCGCGATGTGCGGCACGCATCAGTGAGAAGAACTAGGAGCTGCCTTTGGAAGGAGCTAGGAAGAGCAACCAGGACTGGGAGAGGAGTCCAGTCTTCAACACACATTTGTTTAGATATTACATAATTATATTTTATTGGCAAAACATTTTCATGCAACATAAAACTGGGCTAAAATATATGCATTTTAAATGAATTGCAGACAATGAAACCAGCAAACCACAAACATAATTTTTGTAAGAGTTTGTAATATGCTGCAACTCCACCAGGCTCTTTGTATCACCATCAGAGGGATAAAAGGCTGAGTCACACACACTATTGACCCGTCAGAGGTAATGGCATGTCATGTGCTATAATCCCTTTCAATTGCCATGAACTCAACTCAACATTGACTTTATTCCACATTAAGTCTGGCAGCTAGACAAGCACTTAATACATCAGTAATATGAATAATATTGATTTATAACATACAATGCAGCAGCAAAACAATTGGTAAGACGTCATCATGATTGAATACACAGCAGTAAATGTAAAAATAAATAAAAAGTATCACTGGAGAATATCCACATTTGTCAAGGCAAGCCTCTTCTCCTTCCAGACGTAGGCCGGTGGTTGCACGTACTACCCCTGGAATCTGATTGGAAAGCCCCGGTGCCGCCCCATTATCCTAACGTATGACCATTATGTGCGTGTGTGCGCACTCGTACTTCATGCCAGGCCTGCATAAGTCATTGCCCCACTTGGGCCAGCCCAGTCAAAAGAGACTGGCCACGCCACTGCCTCTGCAGCCACGCTCTGTGAATGCATTCTGAAGCAGCATATACCATATTTCTATGTTTAGCTGACGTACAATAAAACGTGGCGCCTGACACTGTGTGGATGTGGTTAATACTCGGCATGGGGTTCAAATCTAATTGGCGAAGTGCCGCATAGCCAGGAAATAAGAGGAGCAAGCGAGAAACCAACCGTCCCCCCTCTTCCATGGCGGTTATAGTACGCTCCAAGAATGAGAGTGCCAAAGCGAAACCCTACATACAATGAGCGCGGTGGGTGGACAGGATCTAGGCATTCCCAGAGCTGGAAATGGAAATGACTAACTGTGGGATCCTACCAGCCACGGGCGGCGGGGAAGCGGGTGCAGACGCTTAGGGGCACACACGGGGCTGTAAGTTAATGTGCAGGCGAACTCTCAGCACCCCCGCATAATTAAGCAGTTACATTTCAGGAGATGAATAAATACCTTCAGTGGTGGAAATGGAAAATAATTGGTGGGGGATCCCGCAATGTCCGCGGGGGGTGGGGGGGTCAGAGTTTGGGGGGGGGGGGGCACTGCCTGTGGAGGCAGTGTTTTGGGTGGGCAGAGCTGGCAGTTGACATCCGATCAAAGGAAATGTCCAAAATAATAGTTTGAAACGGAGCTATTTCTTTCATGCTGCTTCTTTTCCAAACTATATATCAATTCCACTTTAAACCACTTCCATGGCACTGGTGATGGGTTACTTCACTATGCAGATAGTAGTTTTGACCAGTGTGCTGAGTAAATGTTCTTTAAAATGCACAATTTCAATCCCATTTATTTAAAAAGAAAACTCCCCCTTGAGTACTATTCAAACAGTGATTTCTGTTCGCCATAAGCAATGTTTTCTTTTACTTGAAACCAGGGGAGTTGCTAGGTCTGGAAAAGACCCGCGGCTAAGCTGATTTTGGAACTGTTGGGACTGGGGGCTAGCTAGTCTTTTGGCTGTAGCTCCTGAGATTCTATCAGGGGCTACAACCAAAAGATCAGGGGCTATAGCCCCCTTAGCCCCCCCTAGCAACGCCCCTGCTTGAAACACACCTGGAACAACTCCTACAGCTCCCCTCTGAAAGAAGTTGGGCATCGTGTGGGCATGAACCCGGATTATTTATTTATTCATGCAATTTTTGTCGGATACCTGTATATTTATTTATTTATGCAATGTTTGTCGGATACAGGTATTTGACAAAAAATTGCATAAATAAATAAGTAATCCGGGTCCATGTATGCGACAAACATTACTCAAATAAATAAATAAACTGTGTCATGGCTGAGGACTGGTCGTGGCTGAAGACTGTAACTTCCTCTGGTGACCCCTTGCACGGGGTCACCAGAGGAAGTTAGTTTGCTCGCGGGTGCTTTCTTTTTTTTGTAAAAGCGCTCCCACCCCCCCAGCGCTGACTCAGGCCGGATCCCGAGATCATCGAATTGACGCTGCCCCATCGCTTCCAGTGAACTCAGAGGTTCATGGCCACCGTGAAATATCATTGTTTAATCCTATGAACGTCAGTGGTGGTAATATTATCATCCTCAGAAGAATGATGGACTGAGTCAGGCACACCTGGTTTGGGACTTATTACCCCAGCAGCCTTTCAGAAAGGTTATTGTCCCATTTATTTAAGAGAATCCACATGAACAGAACTCATGTAATCACTCTGATAATGATGAAAGGGTTAGCGAGGCACACCTGACATATGCCCTAGCCACAGCAGCCTTTAATGATTTCCCCCCATTTCGTATGATCGTCCACAGTGGCATGTATTTCATAACCCTCAGAGGGATGACATTCTCAACCAGTCTCACCTAGTGCAGGACTAACTCATTCTCAGCCGTTCTGGTTTTTCAGAGATAATGGGATGTCTTGAAATTGTCCTAAGTTATACATTGAGTATAAAAGATGCTGCTCATTTTAGTGCACACAGAAAGATAAAGGTCAGACCTGGCATCTATGGTATGGTATTGTTTATTCGTAAAGCGCCTAGAAACAAGGCAAGTGCTTCAAAGCACCCAAGGAGGGAAGGAACAAGGAGAAAAAACAACAGTCATTCAGAGCCCTTGAATTTCGGAACGATACAAGTCTGCACAGGCAGAGTAAGTGCATTTAGTGCTGTTAATAGTGTAGATAACAGAAAAAAGGTCTGACGACCATTCTGCAGTTTTTCCAAGTGCATTGAGGCACCACCATGCAAGTAGGGGAGACAGGGAAAATAGACGCTCTTTAAAGGCATACTATGTTCCGATCGTGCAAGTGCACAGACTGCACCAGACATAATGGCCTGACAGAGGTACTGACCTGTCATGGTAACTTCTTATTTAATAATAACACGTGGTACTCTTAATCCCCCTGGCCAGGATGTAAGGCTGCGCCAGGCACGTCCACCATGTAACTTATTGTTCATTTAGTCTTTTTAACCTTTTACAAAGAGTAGCCTGATGTAAGGTCTCCCCAAATTAATATCATTTATTTCAAATGTCTGTGCTACAGTACGAGAGCCTTGTGGATTTCTGCCTCCCCCGCCTCTAACTGTTATGGGGCGTACTGCCACCCTGTCAGGTGACGGGCACGTCACTGAGTTAATAAAATGGGAGGTCTTGCCGCCTCGTGGACAGACCCTTACTTTGAACCCTAAGACGGCTGGTGTCTTTATTGTGCAGCCCCGGTGCCCCAGGGTACACATATAACAACTGGTAACGGGGTGGTCTCTGGACCCCAGCATGCCACACTGCACGACCGCCTAATTCGGCGTCTTGCCAGAGGGCTTTCCTGTGGCTGCCGCGCTCCACTGTGGGGGCCAGCACCGCGCAGGCAAGCTCACCGGTGCTCCGGTGCTGCGCGTGGTGGTCATCGGCGGTCCGCTGCCTTCCCCTCCCGGCAAGTTCACCACTGTGGAGAGTCTGCGCTATTGTGTGCTGCATTTAAAAACAAAAGAAAACGTTTAAACTGACACTCTGAGCAGTGGATGAGAGAGGATCCTTTGTGGGGCTGATGCCAGTATAGATGCGAAGGGAGGCGCACCTACATCACTCTCTGTGCCCACCAGTAGGACAGAGGGTCTGGCTAAGCATTGCCAACGCCAGAATGTGCACTTAGTCACTGGTTTGTGTACCAGGCCCCACTGTAGGTGGTGGGTGATGCTAACCCCGCAAGCAGCCCTGCCAAGTGGTTGGTGACCCTGAAGATACCACCTGAGACCGCCTGACCTACAGACTCGGCTAGCAGCCCTGGTTGGACACCCAGGGGTGCTCGTGCCACCGAGGGGGACGTCTGTTACGTGCTACCTCCGCACCTGCTGAGGGCCCTCGCTCCAGAGAGTGCCCAGAGGAGAAGATACCCCACCACCATGGGTGAAGTGGACCAGGATGATGATGTGGGGTATCCACTATGCCTAGGCTATCGCTGTCAGCGTCCTGGAGTCCAGAATTTAACATCACTGGTGCACCCGCTACTCTTGGCCCAAGGTGGGACATGTGGGTAGAGGGGCTAGAAATGTACTTTTCCACCACCAAGGAGAGTGACGACATGGCTATGAGGGCCATGTTCCTCATATATGCGGGCAGCAAGGTACACCAGATCTTCATAACTCTGAGACCCCGGGACATTTCGTATAATGCGGCCAAAGAAACTCTACAAGAGTACTTCCGCCCGTTAGTTAACAGGGATTATGAGCGGTTTCGTCTGAGGCAGGCCCACCAAGACCTGTATCTAGATGCATACCACAAGCGGCTACGCCGGCTGGCCATGACATGCCAATTGGCAGATGAAACAGAGGAAATAAGAGCTCAGATTATTCAGCACTGCTCCTCAGCAACACTGCTTCTGTAGCGGAGGTCCCAAATACAGCCTCCACTCCAGTCGCCCACTTTGAAGTACCAGGAGCGTTCACACCGAGGTATGTGACGTATGACTAACAAATAAACCAGCAGAGAGCCGCATCAGGGCACTGCCCAGTGCTAATCAGAAGAACAATACCTATTGAAGTTCCAATAACCAGACAACCATGGGCAGTAAGGTATTCATTGAGACAACCCTACCAGCAAATGACACGAAATGAAGATTGCTTAAACACTGTCCCAGAAGAAACTCAAAAGGCCTTAATTGAAGACGAATGGTGACGACACAAGGGCCCGGACCTACTCACAGATGGATGAAACGACAACCAAAAGATGACACACAAAGATGAAATGTCATGAATAAGCATATCATGAACTTAGAAGGAGAGATGATGTTGAAATATAAAGAAACTTGAACTGTAAAGCAGGATGAAAATATTCAACCAACTAATGCCTGTACATATGCTTATAGTCGCAGGAAGCTAAGAAAACAGTGTGGCTTGCTATGCTTAGTAGAAGAATAGAGCGGCAAGCGCTAACTATATATCTACCTCAACGAAGCACACTATATAAGTGCGAGACCACTTTATACAAAAGCAGAATTAACCCAGGTTACTAAGGGTCAAACAGAACAGGATTCTTATTCCAGCTAAAACAAGAAAAGAGACGGCGGAATCGAAACTCAGCAAAAAGCAGCTCATGCCTGGGAAATCGAGGTCAAACCAAGAGAGGGAGGCGGACAGTAGTTTCGGAGAATTAAAACTTAAGAGCAGAGCAGCCTGCCCCGTGAAGGTCGAGACAAGGAGGCCCAGGAAGGTGGCAGGCTGAAATGAGAATTAAATGCACAAATAGAAGGAAAACTAAGCAAATTCACGGTGTGCTAGCACGTGACCAGCCGAGTGAGAAGAGGTACCTTTGCCTGGCTGTCTCCCAAAACAGAAGATACCATATCTTTTCCTGACAAGAAGCTACAGTTTCGAGGCCAACCACAGCCAACTAATTGACACATAGCACTAAAGTACTGATTGATGGAAGGGAGGCTGGGTGAATCTTGGGGCATCCTGCATCTGGGTGACCATTCTGCGTGCTGCTAATTAAAGTGGAGATTTCTGCTTGTCGTTGCAGCCAACCCAATCACAATGGGCCAAATAATCTAGGGTCCTATAGATAGTAGAACCAATGGGACGTCATACTTTTAGTGACGTCTACATGAGTAATGTTAATGTTAATGTTAAAGGATATTTGTACCGAGCACTATCACTACTGGAGTGGTCCCCTGGCGCTCTGGCAGCTCTGAAAGAGGAGGGGAGGTTGAGTTAGTGGGAGGAAGCAGAAAAAGTGCAAGAGAGCAGTGATGTGCTGTTGGCGGCCTCAGCCCGGTGGGTCCGTTGGCTGGGCCTGGGGTGTTTACAGCAGTTAGTCGTTGTGGTACTGTTGTGCGAGTCTATGTGTGAATTTTGTTTTGTTGTTGCAATGTAGTGAAGTTTGTGCTGTTTGGTGTGCTGTAGGTTTTTAGTTGCGTTTGGTTTGGAGTTAGAGAGGAGTATGCAGGGGTGAAATTATGAGTGGAGTTGGTTAGTTGGCATTTCTATCCTGAATTGAGGTGCTGGGCTTGCATAGTTTCCCCTGATGCGCCTCTGTCCTGATCTGGGCCCGTCTGGCATTCAAGGTCCCTTTCTTATCTGGCCCCCACCTCTTTCAGGCTCTCTCTCATAGCCCCACCTGTCCTGCCTTCATACTCCTGTGGCCAGTGCACCTGCCAATGTCAACAACTCAGATAGTGTGCTGGTTGTCAATTTCTCAACAATTCCACAACACTGTGGTACCTGGTGGGAACTAGGGGCAGGTGAAGATGTTGAGTGTGGTTGGCTGGGTTAGTTGACTTGGTCTCCATGCGTGTGCCTGTGATACAGTTGGTCCGGAGTCACCCATCTGGGTGCCGTGAGAGCTTCCCTGTCAGTTCTGGGGTTGTCCGAGTCCTTTCCCGTTTTGTCATCCTTTTTCTTTGTTCCGGTTTTCAGTTTGAGTCTGTGGTGTTGAAGAGCCTAGTTTTTAGTGATTTTCTGCATTTTAAGTGATCTTCTGTGTTTCTTATTTCTTTTGGGATGTTGTTCCAGGTTTTTGCGGCTAAGTGGTAGAAGGAGGTGCCTCCAAGTTTTTTCTTAAGATATGGTTTAAGTTCCAGGCGGATTTCGTTGCTTGATCGGAGGGGTCTCGTTGGTTTATGATTGGTAATGTTAGAGGGAAGCACGTAGATGCCCACCTGATAAGGGTTATCCAATCCTCACACTCTGTTACCATATACAGATATAGTACCTATAGTAAAGTTACCTTTTCCAACCAATAGAACTGCATGATAAACTTTTGAGTGTTACACGTCAATAATGATGAATTTTAGGTATAACTGTTACTGTTTGAATGAAGTTGTTGGGAGTTGAAGCGAGACGGGCTATCGCATCACTGTTGATGTCCATGTTTCCCTGTTTTTTGTACTTGTCATTAAACTGACTCCCCTTTGCCAAACCATTGAGGTGTCCTTATTGATTGGTGTTGGAGTAAGAAATCCTGCACTCCTTCCACCTCAAGGTGCAGTTATCTCGTCTTAAAAGTACGACAGAGCGAGCACTGACTCTATGGGCCAGTCAGGGGTCACTCGCTCTCGAGTACACTTGGATAAATATTAAAGTAACCAGACAAACCCCTACATCCCTACACAGGATACTGGATCTGGGGAGGACACAGGAACTGTCTGCGTCCAGGGCGGTGCAGATGGAGGAAGCATTGAAAGGGGGCGAACCCGACATGGTGCAGGCCGTGTCGACAAGAGGAGCACCCAGGGCCGTGGAAGGTACGGGAAGCAAAACAGACATTAAATCTCAAAGCAGCCAGAGGAAGGGCTGAAGCCGTGGGATGCCTGCGGAGGGCCGACACATCAAGATCAAGCCTGCCCAGCGACGGGAGCCACCTGCGGGTGGTAAGGCAAGGTTAACTACGACGCACAATGTGCAGGGCCCTGTGGCAGGCATCGCAAGCATCCTGCCTGCCCTCAATGCTGCTGAGGCACCAGTATCAGTAAGTAGCAGCAGTGGATGAGGATCTGAGATCAGGTAGCCCCGCCCTGTCAAGAGTGGAGGGGGCCAGTGATATAGAAGATGCATATTTCATTTAGGCCATCTGCCTAGATACCAGGCGGTCGCAAAGAAAACCCTACTGTTCCGTCTCGATCCTGATGAAGGAGATGTCAATTCTAGTTGATGCAGGGGCATCCATCACCGTGATGCCCGCGGTTGAATTCAGAAAGCTGACACCTTACCCGGCTTTGCAGAAACACAAAATACGCATCTTCACATACAGTGGAATGTCACCTTTAACCCTGGACGGGGTCTTTGCTGCCAACGTGTGCCATGAAAAAGACACAGCCAAGGAAACTCTGCTCAGTACAATTCACCTTCCAGATATACCGCCAGGACATCGGAGACCTGCTGGAGAAATTTCATGGCCTGTTCGACGGTGTGGGTTGCCTCAAAGGTCAGGAGGATCGGCTGCACATAGACCCAATCATCCAGCCAGTCGCATTGCACCACCGGCGCATACCCCCTACATCTATGGAAAAAGGTGGAGGTTGAACTCCTCAAGGTGGAAGGAGCAGGCATAATTGAGAGGGATGAGGGGCCAATGCCCTGAGTGTCGCCCATTGTTGTAGTTGCAAAACCAAAATCACCGGATGAGGTGCGCATCTGCATCGATATAAGGCTGCCCAACTATGCCATAAGAAGAGAGAGATTCCCCATGCCAACATTGGACAATTTCTTGGCAGATATGCGGGGAGCCCAACTGTTTTCAACCCTGGACCTCAAGGCTGGCTATCACCAGATTCCTCTACGCGTTGAATCCAGAGCCATTGTGACATTCTCATCACACATTGACTTGTTCCGCTCTGGGGTGTCGTTGGCGGCCAAAGTGTTCCAGTACACCATCAGGGGTGTGCTGGTGGGGCTCCCATGTGTCTTCAATGTGAATGACGACGTGCTGATTTATTCAAGGTCCCCCAAAGAGCACATGGCTGAGCTTACGGCAGTGTTGGGGAGGCTCTCCCAACAAGGTTTGATGTTAAACCAAAAGAAATGCAAGTTCTTGGAATCCTCCGATGTAGACTTCTTTGGGTTCCATGATGGGGGGCTGTCCCCAATCAGAAGAAGGTGGAAGACATCAAGTTGGTGCCGGCACCTACTTCACTGCCGGAAGTCCGCAGCTATCTAGGGGTGCTCGATTTCTGCAGGAGGTTCATCCCGAACCTCGCCATCTTTACTGAACCTTTACGCATCCTGGCGAAGAAAGACCAGGACTGGCGATGGGGAAAGGCGGAACAGGAGACCTTTGATGCTACCAAGTCGGCCCTCGCCACTGACACCATGATGGCCTACTTTGGCCCCACGTGGGAATCCGAGGTGATGGTCGACGCAAGCCTGGTGGGGCTAGGAGCCGTGTTGCTGCAAGTATACAAGTCCAACAAGAAGGCTCAGCCAACGCAGATGCTCGCAGATTGAGAGGGAGGCGCTTGTGGTCCTGTGGGGGTGCAAGACCTTCCACATTTATATATACCAGCACCCAGTCACGGTAATCACTGATCACAAGCCCCTGGTCCAGATCCTAGGACGATCCTCACCCAGGCCACCGATCCGGCTCAAATGCTGGTTACTTCAATTTCATGAGTATGGTGTGACGTTAATGTTCAGGCATAACAAAAGGGAATGACTCAAAAGCATAAAGGGGACACATGAGATATACAAATATCACAAAAAATGGGGGCTGGTGCCCAAAATGAACCAATTGGAAAACCAATTCTGAGGAGCCACAATCTCATGTGAGACAGGTGGCTGTTGTGGACTTTATCAAAATGAATCTGATAGAAGGCACACATATGAATGAAAAAAATAATTGTTTATTTAGTAGACTCATGGGTCCTACAAAAATTTGAAATATTTAAATTCTATAAAATCTGCTTCAAATTAGACAGATAGAGCAACACACAGAAAAATCACACCACACATATATTGGCAACTGATGGTAAATCAAAATTTTTCTATAGCAGTGTGCTAAAACAAATATTACATGCTGTGTGGCCTATTATGCAGACAATAAGACACTTATAGGTCTTTATCAAGTAAAACTAATAATAGGTCAAAAGGTAACTACAAAGATAAATGCTTGGCTATAGTTCTGAGTAAGCCAAAACATTAACGAAAATGAGTACTAAATCCTATGACTGCTGGCCATGTCTATCTAAATCCAACAAGGTTAGCTGAAAGCTGAAAGCCAATACTTTATAGACTGTAACTATGGAATATAATCAGATCTAGAAACACATCCCAGGTCTACGTCCCAGAGAAGTTCAAGACACCCCAAAATGTCAAGGTTGTGCAGACGGGTCGTATTAGCCAAGAATGGAAATAACCGCCTTCTTCAGGACCCCAAGGGAAGTTGGAGCATGTGCAAAGAAAATATATTAGTCCCTGAGGATGAAGTGCAGCTGAAAAAATCAGCTGATCACAATAGATGGATACTGGCCTATCAAGAATATATTTTATAGCACGCCCCCACTGATGTAGACGAGGGCATAGAAGCGTGATGGCAATCTACATCTGTTATAGAAGTGAAAATGGTCCCATACGGAGAAAACAGATCCAAACGTATTCCGAAGGATCCCATGTAGCATCACATCTATGCCTGAATGTGCTGGCGAAGAAGCCTCCAATGCTGGAGCATCATATGTTCAGCACGAACGCAACTGCGCATCAGTAATTCTGAAGGTCTACTGGAACTTGCTGCAATTCATACATAGGCCATTGTCTTACATGAGAGTATGGCTCCTCAGAATTGGTTTTCCAATTGGTTAATGTTCAGAGCAGGAGTGGACAATCCAGCAGACTATTTGTTACGCCATCCAAGGATTCAGGTTCTAGAGGACCAGATGGCCGTGGACGACACTGAAAGCACAGTGGCCATGATAACTGAAGCTGCTGTTCCGGAATCCATGACAGTGGCTGCCATTGCAAGAGCTACCAGCCAAGATGCGGCCATTCAAGAGATGGTTGAGCAACTGAGGTTGGGGCAATGGAAAGGGTTCCTAAGCATTACACAGCATCACCCGCCAGACGCTCAGGCGTTCATCCAAGGCGAAGGAAAGTAATGAGTGTACTTACGCTGGGTCCTGAACGAGTACTGCTGCAGGGAATGAAACTGGTAATCCCCATATCGCTCCATGAGGAGGTAATCAAGCTGTCGCATGCAGGCCACCAAGGAGTGACCAAGACAATAGGGTGCCTATGTGAGAAAAGTGTGGTTCCCATAGGTGCTCACGGGCCCAACTATTACATTCCAGGTCTGAGCCGACACCCTAGAGTGCCATGAACATGGATTTTGGGACTGTTTTTCATTCGCAGAACTTTCTGGTGATGTTGGACGAATTCTCGTGGTTTCCGGTGGTTTCAGTTTGTCGAGTCCATTGCTGCGAGATCTGTTGTCCCTCTGCTGAAAGGCATGTTTGCAACTTTTGGACTCCCTGACTCAGTGAGGTCGGATAACGGACCCCCTTCCAAAGTGAGGAGCTGGCCATGTTCCTAGCAGCATATGGGGTAGTGCACCGCAAGATCTTGCCATGTTGGCCCCGTGCCAACAGGAATGTTGAGAGATTTATGTGGACTCTCAGTAAAGCCTTCCACATCGCCCAGGAAAAGGGGCAGCCACTTTAACCCGGTCTCACAGAATTTCTGCTAGCATACTGCACTACTCCCCACTCGACCACTGGGGTGTCCCTGGCTGAAGCACTCTTTGGCCGGACGGTCAAGTCGACCATCCCCGAACATGGATACATGTTCACTGTAGCATCGTCGGTGGTCCAAGCACGGCAGGAGCAATCCAATGTCAAGGAGTCAGTGCGCCGTGAGCTGGTGGAACAGCCCCTTGAAATTGAGGACCAAGTACTGGGCTGGATGAGAAATCCTACGCACAAGCTGTGCCTATCCCACAACGCCGTGCCGTGGAGGATGTCGGCTCATCAATGGACAATGGTCACTGTGACTCAAGGAAGAGCGTCACTCACCCACAACTGCAGCTGGTTTCGCCACATCAAGGAGAATCTGAGGATTCAGGATCCCACGGATACCAGTCACAATAAATGTCAAGACCATGGCGATGTTGATGCCCTGCATAGGAGGAGCTTGACCGGAGTGATGATGGCCGAGAGCCACAAGCGCCTGGACCCCAACACCAGGTCCGGCGAGGAATCCCTAGGTTCCAATCATCAACCTCCAGAGAGACTCTGAGAATATGTACTGGAGTGAGCACCAGTGGTCCGCAAGGATCTGATATGGTATTGTTCCATATTGTTGATTTGTGTTATTGTTCAATTTATGAACGAGGTTGGATGGGATGTTAAGGCGCACACCGCCACGTGTCAGGTGACGGGCATGTGACTGAGTTAATAAAATGGGAGGTAAACCCGCCTCGCGGACAGACCCTCCCATTGAACTTTAAGATGGCTGGCATCTTTATTGTGTGTCCCCTGTGCTCTGGGGTACGCATATGGCACTAACTACATTTGAAAATGGATGGCCTGAGAGAGGGAGCCTGGGCTGTATATGTAGGGTTACCCTACTACAAAAATCAAAAACAAGGACAGGCCGGCAACATAAAAGTAGTACTACAGTTTGACAGTGTCAGCCGGCCAACACAAAAGTAGGACTACACTTCAGTAGCACAGTGGTGGGAATGGAAATTAGATGTTCTCTAGATTGTAAACTCTTAACTTTGAAAGCGATTGGATCATTTGCAACGCTAATCGAGGTAATTGCAATAAGAAAATATATTTACCCAGCTGTGGGTCATGCCATTGAAGCATTATTGCATCCGGTTATTTGGGGAGAGGTGTCAGCAGAGACCCGCTCGGAGTTGCAATACAAAGAGGAAGCCGCTTTATGGCAAAGGCCTATGGATAAGGCCTTTGCCGCTCTCTGCAGCTCCGCTGCGAGTGGTGTCCAGAGGTCCCCAGATCAGGCAGGAGCCTACACCTGCACCCAGAGGAAGGAGGCCAGCACCTGAACGCATTATGCCCGATGCGGCCCCCACCACAATACACATCGCCCGCGAGCCGTGTCCCGCTTCCATGACAACCAGGATCAGGATCATCCCAGCCCGAACCGAGTCAGGTGACTCGTACACCGTTGCCTGCAGCCCCTCCTCTCCCGCTTTAAAGGGAGAGGAGCAGCGCTGGCAGGCAAAGCCGTTTTATGGCAAAGGCCTATGGATAAGGCCTTTGCCACTCTCTGCAGCTCTCCGCTGCTCAACGATGCTGGACGGAGCTCCCGGCCGCCGTCAACAAGGTAAGTCTTCCTGCTGGCTCCTGAAAAATCCACTCTGCTCCGCTCGAAACGCACGCCTCTGCACATGCACTTTAAAATCCCAACGTACTTACTCCCCAAGCACAAACTTTCGTAACAAGCGCCTCGGTAGTAGGTTTTGGGCTGATACCTCTATGGTCAATACTACCTTCTGCTCCCCCGGTGCTGCCTACTATGACCATAACCCTCTACTACCATTCACACAAGCCCAATACTGCACACTGGCTTGGGCCCGTTGCCCCCACTATATTGAATCCGCCTGTGTTGCTTGCTGCACCCATTCCACTGAACTTGCCTACTGAGCCCGCTGCTCCCACTCTATTGACTGTTGCACCCATTGTATCTAATCTGCCTTGGGTGCCTGCTACCCCCACTGTATTGACTGTTGCACCCATTGTATTGAATCTGCCTGTGGTTCCTGCTGCACCCATTGTATCTAATCTGCCTGTGGTACCTGCTGCACCCATTGTATCTAATCTGCCTGTGGTGCCTGCTGCACCCATTGTATCTAATCTGCCTGTGGTGCCTGCTACCCCCACTGTATTGACTGCTGCACCAATTGTACTGAATCTGCCTGTGGTGCATGCTGCAACCATTGTATCTAATCTGCCTGTGGTGCCTGCTGAACCCATTGTATCTAATCTGCCTGTGGTGCCTGCTGCACCCACTGTATTGACTTCTACCCTCACTGTATTGACTGCTGCACCCATTGTACTGAATCTGTCTGTGGTGCATGCTGCACCCATTGTATCTAATCTGCCTGTGGCGCCTGCTGCACCCACTGTATTGACTGCTGCACCCACTGTATTGAACCTGCCTGTGCCGGATGCCCATGACAAAACCATCATGCCTACGCATAACCCCATGGCTTCTTCATCCACGGCCCAACTGACCTCCACCCTTAAATGTGCCCTAATAAATGCCCGCTCAGTTCCCGCACATGCCCTAGACATTCATGATCTAATTCTTAAAAACAGCACTGACCTCTTTATAATCACAGAATCCTGGCTGCATGACTCATCAGGCCCTGCCCTCTCCCTGGCTATCCCAGATAGATACACCATCTATAGTCAAGATCGACCCCTTCTCAGAGGCGGGGGAGTAGCCCTCATCGTCAAAGACAACCTCACCATTAGGAGGATTGAAGGTGAACTTGGCCACAACTGTGACTACCTTCCCCTCAGAATCTATCTCTCTCCTAACCTCACCTTGCCCCTTCATATTGTTTATCGACCTCTGGGTCCTATCGCCGAATTCCTGGAATCCCTCATCCATGCACTTTCAGTGAACTTAAAGAGAAAAAACAAAGTCCTTCTCACAGGTGACCTCAACCTAGGCCTTAATGATCCTAATGACACCCACGCGACCGCTCGAAACAAAGCCCTCTCCACTCTCGGATTCGCACAAACCATCTCGAATCCTACCCACATCAAAGGACGTTCCTTAGACTGGGTTGCCCACCACAACTGCCCAGTGCTAATCACCGGAAACCCTCCTGCCCCATGGACAGACCACCACCACATCCAATTTGACCTCGACACATCTAAAGGGCCCCCTAAACCCACCATCCCTCTTCCCGCAGCTCTCGCCAGAAGCTCCCACCTACCAACTGTAGAAAGGATCACACCCTTCCTTGAGATACCGGCTCTTCAAGCCCACTTCTCAACAGACCCCGACACCCTTGCCCACGTTTTCAACCTGGCAATCACCAATGCAGTTGATGCCATCGCCCCTCTCACTCTCAGAAAAGCTAAGAAAGCCAAGCATACCAATGCATGGTTCTCCCAAGAGCTTCTTGAGCTTCAGTCTAAGAAGCGAGCTGCCCTCTCAGCCTGGAGACACAAACCTAATGACGCTACTAAATCCACCTTTAAGACGATCTCTAAGGACTACAAATCAGTTATTATGCTCGCTAAAGCTAACTCATTCAACAATAGGATTGCCAACGCTAAATCTAGTACCAAAGAAATCTTCACCATCTTTAGGGAACTTGAAACTCCATCCACCCCACCATCCACCATCGTGAAAGATGAAAAATGGTGCAATGACTTCCAATCAGCCATGCTTAATAAACTAAACACCTTGCAAACCAAAATTCAGGCGCACCAAAAAGCTCTGACCCTCCTAATTGCCAACCAGAATATCAACATCAACAAAGAGAAAACCCACTCCTGCCCGCCTTTCGACTTCAAGGACATCACCGAATCTGAAGTCATCACGCTCCTAAAAACCATCAAACCAACTGTAAAGGTGACGTTTGCCCTGCACAGTTAGTCAAAGACTGTGGCACTACCCTTGCCCCCTTCCTCACAGCCTTCATAAATACATTCTTTCACTCTGGCCATGTTCCGTCTGATCTTAAGGAAGCTTGGGTTCGTCCGCTCCTCAAAAAACCCTCACTTGACCCATCAGTACCGGGGAACTACAGGCCCATCACCACTGCCCCCTTTCTACTGAAAATTCTGGACAAAGCGGCCTACCAGCAAGTCCAAATATTCCTCGAAAAGCACCGCCTTCTGGGCCTTCGGCAGTCTGGTTTCAGACCTCGACATGGGACTGAAACGGCTCTACTTGACCTAAAAAATCAAATGGACGACATTCGTGACACTGGCAAACCAGCGCTCCTGCTCCTCCTCGATCTATCTGCGGCATTCGACCTCGTCGATCACAACACTCTATGCCACCATCTCCCTATAGCAGCTAACTTCTCCCCGAAAGCATGCACATGGATGACCTCCTTCCTACAGGAAAGGGCCATGAAAGTTTTCCCGGATTCAGCATGCGCCTCTCCCAGTCACATCAAATGTGGGGCACCCCAGGGCTCCTGCATAGCGCCCACCCTTTAAAACCTGTTCACCCGGCTTCTCTTCAATCTCCTCGATGCCATGGGCATCTCATACACCAACTATGCGGATGACACCCAAGTGCTCATCCCGCTCACAAGTGACTATGAGTTGGACAAGAACACCCTCAATTCCATCTACGCCACCATCCAAGCTTGGATGGCAGACAACTGGCTATGTCTTAATAGTGAGAAGACCGAGCTTCTACTTATCGGGTCACCAACAATTCTAGGCAACCTCGACAAACAATACTCGTCCTTTACCATCGACAACATACCGATTGCGGTATCCCAAACAGTCAAGACTCTAGGAGTCTACCTTGACTCCAACCTCACCATGGACAGGCATGTTAATGCCATAGCCTCTTCATCTGCATACTACTCGAAACTCATCTACGCAGCAAGACCCTCCATCTCTTCTCAAAATGGCCTCACTATTGCCAGGACCATGATAGGATCCAGGTTGGACTACTGCAATGCGATCCTCGGTGGAATCTCCGGCAAAAACATCGCTAAGCTCCAACTTGCCCAGAACAACGCCCTCAGAGCCGCCACAGGTTTCTCCAGGAAAGACCACATCCCTGACCTTAGAAGGCAGGTCCACTGGCTGCTCATTAGGCAGATGATCACCTTTAAAATACTCTCCCTCACCCATAAATGCCTCCATGACCTTGCTCCCCCTTACCTTGCCCAGAGGATTTCACGACCCACCTCTGCCAGGCCCTCTAGATCTGCCTACACCAACCTGATTTCTACACCCAAGACCCGCAGAGTACGTGCGGGTGGTTCGAGCTTCCCAGCTCTAGCAGCTTCACACTGGAACACCCTACCCATGCACCGGAGGGGGATTGACTCTCACATAGCCTTCCGCAAAGCCTTAAAAACCAGGCTGTTTGTCTAAACCCTCCTGCCATGATCTCTTCAGGCAGACGAACGTCATATGTAACCACCCTCCATTTTATATCTCTGTAACTAAGTAGCTATGTTTTCTATGTATACATAATCTTGCTTGCATACACCTTCATGTAATAGCGCCTCGATGTCTATAGGCTGCAGTGCGCTCTACAAATGTAAAAATAAAAATAAATAAAATTTAAAAAAAACTTCTTATGAGGGTTCCATGTGGGCAGGGATGGTTCGTGAAGATGCCCTGTACTCTATCCTCATTTTCTACCAGACTTCCCTAACACATTGCTTGCTCCCCATTTGCCCGAGCCACCCTAGTAGTTGATGATAGCAGCGCTACCAGAAAAAAAGCACAGATACATTGAAGTTTGGGATGGGTTCTGTGATTTTATGGTTACACGTAGAATGGGAGCAGCAGTGATAGAAGCATCCCTGAAGTAAGGACAGACCTGGTATTTAGAGACATACATTGCCATTTTGTGTGTTCCGCCAGAATGTCGCATCACACTGAGGGCACACCATAGGGGGTGCGGATTGCCTCTGCGGCTCATCCTGGTGTCTGACCGACCTGGCTGGAGGATCTTTAACTTTGTTATTTTATTATTTTTTGTTACTTGTTCGTGGTTCTGCACATTGTAACAATGGGCAGATTCAGCAGCACTACAAGTCAATCAGTGGCCAGGATCCAAAATTAAATGTTGCCCTTTTCCTTACAGAAGAAATAAATCATGTTTTTAATTCTAAGACTAAACTTTATCAAGAAGGAAGACTGTTTTCAGTGAGAAAATTATGTGTTGCCTGAGCAAAATAAACTATTAAAAATTGACTAAATTTAATTTTAGTAACATTGTAAACTGTCTCTTAATAACATTTCACAATGCAGATTTCTAGTGACTGATTCCATTATCTATTGTAGTCATATTTACTCTGTGTCATTTGTTTTACTGAGCAAAGCAAAATCTCAAAACAAAGAAACATGATATACATTGCTTCCTAGTTTACACTTTCAAAATTATCCTATGAGAAAGGGCCATCAACAGATAACACCAGGGTTTCAGCCACCTTTGCATAAAATGAAAAACTATATTGGGAACATAGGAATGACCACAGATCTTTTCACTTGACAGATATATCTGTGAAAAAAGTAATGCCTGCTTGAATCACCAAGTACCTAATGCATACTGGGCTTGGTGCAAATGTAATTGTTGTTAGAACCTAACGTTGTACAATTTTAAAAAGAGTCAGTGTGCATTGTTAATGTATTTCAATGTTTTCCTTTTTAAAAGCTGCTTTTACAACCCCCGCCAAGAGATCTGTTTGTTTTCTCGTGTGACATAGCTGTCAGCAACAGCTGGGGTGGCTCTAACAAACAAGCATCTTACTACTCAACACTCAAACACATAGAGAAAGAGAGAGAGAGAGGGAGAGACAGAGAGCGAGAGAGAGAGAGAGAGAAAGAGAGAGAGAGAGGCAGAGGGAGAGAAAAACGGAGAGATGAAGTAAGTGCAGATTGAGAGAGAAAGAGAGAGAGACAGAGAGAAAGAGACTGAGAGAGACCGAGACAGAAAGTGAGTGCAAGATTGGCATATGATACTCTGAGCACAGCTAGTATGTTTAGAATTGTGCTGGGGTTGCTTTTGTAAGTGTAAGGATGCACTATTCATCTTACGTTGTTATGGGAGCGAGTGGTTGCGTGAAGGGTTAGTGGATGGATTTTATTTGTCGAAGGCTGAGAGAATGCCACGCTTGAGGGATTTGCAAAGAGATTAGTGATAAGTCCCATTCATGCAGAAGGACCATTCATACAGCTGAGAACCTTAGGAAGTGGCTTAACCCTCTTCTAATTTCAAACCGATATTAGAAGCACCAGATGTGAATAAGGCATTTAGATGTAATTAAACTCCCTGACAGAAACACTGCAGACCCATTATTTGCCGCCGTCCTCTCCAAGTGTGCAAATAATAAATACACTGACTTGACCTCAGCCTGCAGCTGACGCCATGCTTCACATTGAGGCGTCTTTCAAGGAAGAGGACGCCAAAGGTGAGTATAGGGCAACAGGGGGGGACCCGGGCAAAGCCAGCACATCGTGGCCATGGGGAGCTTGCGTGCCGTGCTGTTTTGGTGATGGCTGCCCCTAAGAAAGGAACACAGTGTGATTCTTCAGTGTCCACTCATTCGGCCTGTTTGCTGTTGAGTATTTTCAGTCCTTTTCTTGCTATAGGCCAAGGCTGTAGTTGCCGGCATCACGCTGGTCTATGTCTGTTTGCCACAAACAAAAGGCCACACCTGCAAGTTCGGCCTTCGGTTTGCGGCTTGCTCCTGGTTAATTTGTGGGGGTTATCCCCTGCACCCTCATCTGCTGCGCAGCTCAAACCCGTTGCCCGCTTCCCATGCCACTTACCAGATACCCCCCAGCGTCGCCGGCACAGCTTTTCAAGCTCCAGTCTAGGGCGTGACCCCTACAGCCTGCTCTTCCCATTGGCCTAAGCACAGCTGGCTCGTCTTGAAGCACCAGTAAGTCTTTAATTTTCTTCTTCTAGTCTTTAAATACGTGCCACGTAATGCTCCCTGCCTTTTGAACGTCATACCTTGCCACACCCTTCCTAGGATCACGTAATGACAAACCCTCCTTGGCCTCTCTGTGCCCTGCCCACCCCTACAAATAAGGGGTGTATCAGCCACTTTTACTCCCTAAAAATAGGCAGGTACTCCCAAAAAATAAAAATAGAGAGTCAAAATACTCATAACAAAATATAGGAGACAGACACTGGGCCTCAATACGAGTCCGGCGGTAACCGCAGTGGTAAAACCGCCTGGTTACCACCGGACTCGTATTACCATTCCGCCTCCATGATTCCCGGAATTACCGGGGCATTACAACCCCGGTTTCCCGGGAATCACGGAGGCGGAATGGTGTTCATCCCCATTCCCATTGAGTCCTATGGGAATGGGACTCAAATGGGACTCAATAGGAATGGGGATCATGGAAACACCGGCAGCATCTCGTAATGCTGCCGGTGTTTCCTCGTCCGCCTGCAGGCGGGCAGTGTTAAACCCGCCAGGTCAGACCTGGCGGGAACATCACCTCCCGCCTGCAGGAGTCGTGATCGCCCGGCATGGAAACAACGGTGGCGGCGGGTTCACCGCCACCGTTGTTTCCATACCGGGCGATTTGTCATGAGGCCCACTGTGGACCTTGAGCCTCTGCTTTCACGCACACAGCTCCTTGGATATGTCTGGACCAGTATTGCACGCAGTACTGCAGCAAGAAACTACTTATGCCTGATCAGAAGAAATATACGTTTATCTTTTAATGTGTATGAATAACTAGATGCAAAGGAATAATTATTACAAAAACCGTTTCAGTTAAAACATATTTTACTCACTTATAAAATATTCACATTGGGAATTGGACTTACATTTGTACTCCCTAAAAAATCATTTACTCCAAACTTTAAATAATAGGGAGTAAAATACTCCCACTTCAGAATCTTATCTGGAGCACTGGCCTCCTCTTTCTTCCGTTCTTGTTCCCTCCTGGATCCCTATCATTGTGATGGCCTCCCGCTGACAATGAACACGACTACAGCGATTCAAGGCATTAATACCACACTGGAAAAGCAGCTGCTGTCTCTTGCAAGGGTGTTATGTAAAACTCAAGCTCATACAGCGAGTATCTCGGCCTCCGATACTAAAACATGAAATTCTCCTCACAATGTTTGGGGAGCCTTGGGTCCTACACACTCCGGACTCAATCCCCTAAACAGGGCTAAATTCCTAAAAAAAAAAAAGTGGGGGCACTCATTAACATCCAAAAACCAACAAATGGTGGGGAGCACACCTCAAGTAGATGTTCTTATCAAAACGTACTGATTGACTCATTAACATACCAATTGAATATGGAGTCACCAGAAAATAGCATAAGAGGTGCCCTCTGAAAAAAGAGGGGGACTTCTGAAAAAAAGTGGGGGGGTACTCCGTCCACCTGCGTGTACCATCGACTTGAGCCCTGCCCCCGAACAATGTTCACAACTTCCCCCCATTTTAGCTTGAGCCCCCTTCCCCTGCCCTATCTACTCAGGCTTTTCACTGCACCCCTTTTGAAGGGGCTTCCGAGGGATACAGTGACACCCTCCAGTGGTGGACTGGCTTAGAGGGAACTCTGGAGATGTCCCGGTGGGCCTCTGCACAATGGAGCCCTGGTGTCTGGGCACCTTGGCTTTATGCTACCTTTACTCTCTCTCTCAGTCACACCCCGCAGCTTCCATCCCCCCTAATTCCCAACATCCCTTTGAGGCAGGGATCTATGTTTTTTGATATTGTTATGTTGAACTATGTATTCCTTTGCAAGCAAAAAAGGATGCGCCGTATTGCCTAGTGTGTGGGTGCCGGTGATTTTGCAGCAAACAAATCGTCAGGAGCGTACAGGGACAAAGGTGCTTCACTATTTACTATTTTGACACATTTTTTCAAATTGATTTGGGCAGAGAACCCCCGAAACAGATAGAGAGATTTCAGAGGTTAGACAAGAGCACCACCGTCTACACACCGCCTTTTGCACCTCACCCAAGATGGAATCACTGCGATTCTGGAGGGTGACACTGACTGCAGGCCTGATGCAAGTGCATCCCACACAGGACACTGCCACCGCAATACCAACAAGCGTTGACCAAGTCAATAGTTTTAGCAGATATCTAAGCAGCTGGTTGGTATGGGGCTCAACTTCTGGATTCCTGATTGGCTCAGTCTGGACAAATGACAGTATAACTGTTTATCGGAGTAAGGGCAAATTCCAGTAAGGCCAGTTAGCTCAGAAAGACCAGATTCCATAGGTCACTCCGTCACGGGAGCTTTAACCCCTTAAGTGCCAAGGACGTCCTTTTTGCATAGACTTGCATAATAGCCTAGCAGTTATTAAACCAAACCCTCTTACAGAAGAACCCCAGCTCGCATTCCTCTAAAGGGGCAATTTCTCATTCTCCTCAAGAGGCTTGACATTTTGACTTTTTGTAGTGTTTATGAACTTAAACAGAATTTAAAATGACTCTTTTCCTTTTCTTTCATTCTTTGTCCAGTACTTCATAGGAATCATTTGTAAGATTCCCTTACCAAAAAAGGCCATAAACTAATGTTAATGTCTTTTTATTAAATTCATTGCCACTTTACCACCACTTGCACCGCACAGCCATACTCCAACTTTGGAGGTAAAGCGGAGCATGTACCTCTGGCCCACAGCTGGAGGTATCTCCTCCATGTTACCTCCAACAAATTGAGGAATTACCCGCGTTGAATTGCCAACCCTGGTAATTTCACCAAAATCCAGATGGAGTCCTATGGACTCCGAAAATGGGGATTAGCACCACAATTCTGCAAATTGCGGTCAGGCAGATTTTGCCGGGGAACCATTGGCGGTGACAGTAATCGAGTTTGTTAGTCGTTTCTAAGGGATTAACGCCAAACTCATAATGAGGCCCACTCTTGCTTTGGTGCCTTCCTTCTGGCCGTGGTCAATTTGCTCTCCGTTTACAGACCACTTTTCTTCCTAGGAGTCTGTCCAAAGAATGCAGAGTTCCCAAAAGCGTGGGTGAAGTCAGAGAAAGGTGCAGTCAACGCACCTTAACCTCAGCAACACAAGTAGAAATCCAAATGCCACAAAATGACTGGCTTTGCTCATTCCATTTGGTAACAGTTTGCTGAAAAAAACATGACACCAGAGGAGGGCTTCTGTAAATGTTAGATCCACCTTTAAATGCTTAGGAGCTTGCAGCTTCCATTTCCCACTATTTGTCAGAGGGCAAAGTCTGCACAGTGCTTACACTGGACAGCGCAATTGATTGCGGTCCAACATGGGTACATTAAGAGCCTATTTTCCCAAACACACCATTGTATGGAGGTCTATGTGCAATCTGACTATCACAGTTACATGTCATTATGTTGCTGGGAAAAAGTCACCAGGTAGCCGAAATTCTTTTCCCCACCCCATAAAATTCTTTACCCAAATATTCTAGGAGGGGTACAATTATAAATGATTACCTCCAATTCTAAAATATTTGGGGAAAGTGTTGGATTTTCTGGAGGGTGCATTTTTAGGGAAATGTTGCTACCTGGTGGCCCTTTCCCTGGTGACATCATCACTGGATACCACTATCACATGCAGATTCTTATCTTTCTGATGTCCCTGAAATGAGCAGCAGTGAGTTATATCCTACTTTACAAGTCATATGGGGCAGTACACAGCGAGGGAAGCAGATCGCAAAAGGATCAATACAAGAGAACTGAGAGCTAATCGTGGAGAAGGAGGTGGGTAATTTGGCGGCAAAAGCTCTTTAAGCAACCGGGGGGTCAAACAGGGGGAGCAGATCACCCAGTCTCAAGTTTCGTGGAGGCTGTTTAGACCTCGGTGTTAGGGTTGAGCCATTGCTTGAAGAGGAGGGTCTTGAGCTCCTTCCTGAAATGAAGAATCGAGGGGGTGAGTCTGCTGTAGAGGTGGAGGAGATTCCAAAGTCTGGGTCTAGACAGAGAAGGCCTGTCTTCTGGTTCTCTCTTTCCTGTGCTTGCGGAGTTCAAGTCTGCACATGCCCTTGCTTCTGGTGGCTTTTATGCCTCTGGATATGCTGAGCTTTTCAGTGAGATCATTTGGGGACTTGAGGGTGGTGGCCTTGTCGATGAAGCAGCGATGGTGATACAGGCTTGCAGGGAGAGCCAGTGCACTTCGATGAGGGTCGGGGTGATGTGGTCGAATAAGCTGAGTCATTTGATGAGTTGTGCTGTGGCATAAAGGACAAGGTATCGGCAATCACCAGAAGGCCCTCCAGGGGGGGTCATTGCCACCATCTAGGTGGGAGAGGACCAAGGCTCAGACAGCAGATCTGAAGTTGTTTGCTGGGATGAAGGGCTTGGTTTTCCGCAAGAGGGAAAGTTGATTAATATATATGTGCATATATTAGCATATCTTTTTTTCCCTTACCATATTCAAACAATCTGCTATTTTTCTCACCACCCCTTCTCCTTTATTATTTGGTTGATTATTATTAGGGCATTTTTTGAGCGCGGGCCTAGCTTCGAGAAGCAACTGAGCGCTTTAAAATCATAGGGCAAAGAACATGGTGAGGGGAACAGAGAGACAAGGGAGTGGGGAACTGTCATAGGATACTGACATTTTTATACGAGTATGTATATAATTATATATCTATGTTGTACGCTGTTGTATTTTGGCATCTTATGCATGCTAAAATGCCCACTTTTTTGTAAATAGAGAATAGGCGCTATGTTGCCCCAACCAATACGCACAGTGCCACCAGGATTCTGCCCTGTAATTTGTTTCTAAGGACAGCTTCCCTCATAAACTGATGATCTTCTATAAAGTAGTTTAGTGCCCATCCAATGAAGACAGCAGTGTATTTTATGCCATATTGAAATATGGGGAGTTTGTTGCTATGCAGTACATCGCTCCAAGAAGGTAGTGCGGTGTCGCCAAGCTGCTGTTCATGAAATATAATTAAATGGTTTTAAAAGCCGCTAAGAGGAGTGGGGCGGCGGGTCCCTTAATAGAAGATCTGGCCAGCGATGGCGGCTGGCAGATTGCTTTGCGGTTCTTGCCAGACAATGTCAACTGGGAACCACACTTAAAATAATTGGCTGCCCTCAAGCGGGCAGATGTCGGATGCAAAGACAGGGAAACCTTTCCAGATTATACGCCTATTTATAAAGTTGGAAGATATTTGAGGGCTCTGGCTATTCAGTTTGCAGCAAGCCATTGGGCTCATGAACAAACCGTTAACAGCTTTACTGACAGCAGCTCTGCATCTCACATCCATAAAGCTATCTTGCCAGAAGCATTTTAGCCAGGCGCAATGATAGATTGCGCAAAATTCTGTCCTTTAAACTAGGGGTGGGGGAACTGGTTTGTATTTGTATTTGTATTCATTAAATTTTATATAGCGCATTACGCCAAAGCGCTTTACATTACAACGACAAGAATACATTAGAATAGATTAGAAGCGTAATTGCCAAACATGAGACAAACCATCGAGAACAGTATGTAGAACAATTTGCCTAGGACTATAGAAGAGAGACAGAAGAGAGGAAGAGGAAGAGGAGAGTAAAGAGGGTTATCAGGACGGGGGATGAAGAAGATGAAGGAGAAAAGGGGAGGGTCCTTGAAGGCAGGGTAGACTACTGTCACCAGCTCACTAGCCGCCTGTGGCCTGTGAATCCTTGTATTTCATCAGAGACCCGGAAAATGTTATGGGTCTCTTTTGAGAGGGTTGATCACCTGGGTGTCAGCCTGTTAATGTGAATATCATTCCAGCACTGTGCAGCAAAGCTTGGATTTTCATTTAAAGCAAATCGTGCAGCACACACTCTGCACACACGACAATCTGGGAAGAGGGTATGCCAACGCTAGACCATCCAAAGCTGATTGGTTGATAGTAACGAAGGCAACTGCGAACTCTGGCCCTCATTACGACCTTGGCGGAGAACCATGGTGCTATTAGCACCATGGTCCATGGCGCTAAGTTGCCAACTCCGCCATGGTGGTTGGCGGACTTACCGCCCCATTCCGACCTTGGCGGGGCGGTAAGTCCCCAATCCCCATTTACCCTTCCCCATTCCCATTTTTGCCCCATAGGGCATAATGGGAGTGGGGAAGGCGTTAATTACGCCACCGTAAATTACGGTGGCGTAATTAACATCAAGGTCCCTTAGCGCCATGGATTTTAACGCCTGCAAAAAGCAGGCGTTAAAATCACCATGGCGCTACGGGAACTCGTACTCAGGCGGTAAGGGTCGGCGAAGTTTACGCCGGCGTAAACCCCTTACCGCCTGGGTCGTAATGAAGGCCTCTGCTTTCTATAGTACAAAACACCTGATTGGATGGATGCCCAAAGACAACCCGCTGGGGATGCATGCACAAAGATAACCCACTGGGGATGCATGCACACAGACAACCCACTGGGGATGCATGCACACAGACAACCCACTGGGGATGCATGTACACAGACAACCCACTGGGGATGCATGCACACAGACAACCCACTGGGGAGGCATGCACAAAGACAACCGACTGGGGATGCATGCACACAGACAACCCGCTGGGGATGCATGCACAAAGATAACCCACTGGGGATGCATGCACACAGACAACCCACTGGGGATGCATGCACACAGACAACCCACTGGGGATGCATGCACACAGACAACCCACTGGGGAGGCATGCACAAAGACAACCCACTGGGGATGCATGCACACAGACAACCCACTGGGGAGGCATGCACAAAGACAACCCACTGGGGATGCATGCACAAAGACAACCCACTGGGGATGCATGCACACAGACACGACACAGCAAGATGGATTGTGTGCGCAAAGGCTTGATTTGCAAGTGAACCAGCTGCATGGGCGAGTACACACCAGAGGGGAACCAGCAACCTAGCATCCATGCCGAAGGATGGATGATTGGCGTGCTGTATCCTTCCCCAAATCCCCACAATGTGCACAGCAGGATTATTTTGGCCGAGGCTGCAGGTGGCTTAACCACCGTTTAGACAAAACTAGAAATGAGCACTGGCCGTAATTTTGGAAGGTGGCATTGAGTGCATGCTTGGGACAAGTTGATGCCGTATTGGCCCAAAATATCGATTAAAAAATGCCGAAAGCACGTTCACTGCACATTCGGCAGCACCCAAAATAGCAAATCCCATTATACCGAACAAGGGGAGCAGAGTTTGTGGGGGTGGCCCCCGCCCCCCTTATTTCATATAATTGGATCAGGGGTTGTGGGGGTGTCCCCCTCTTCCATTACATGGATAACAGGGGACAATTAAGTAAAACATTAAAAAAGGACCCTGCAGCAGTAGTTCCGACCCACGTTAGTGGAAGGGAACTGACATCGCAGGGATAGAGGGGAGTGGGCGGAACACACAGAAGTGTGCCGTCGAAAGTTAAGTAGTGATAAGTGATAAGTAGTAGTCTACTCAATAAGAGTAGACTCCTCCTACAGTTTCAGTAAAAAGACTAAAAGTTGTCTCTTCTCTCGTGACGCATAACCAGCATTTGAGGATTTTAGCATTCACACCCCCATTTTTATAGGACTGTACATTCCTGTATGTTAAGCTTGTAATTCTAATATCACTATGTATTTTTGTCTCGTAACTGCTTTTGTACATATCTTTATACAACTGCTGGTGTAACATGTAACCATAAATAACCTGTAACGCGCCCAGATACCTTCAGGTTTGGAGCGCTATACAAATAAATAAACAAATAAACAAACAAACAAAACAAAGGGGAAGCGGGTATGGGGTTGCAGACTAAAGTGATCTATGTGATGTCAGCATTTTCTGTGCCGCCGCGATCACATAGATCCGTTCAACGTACACAGGACAGAACACTGCGGTGGCAATGCTGAAAGGTGACACTGAGTGCAGGTCTGAAGCAAGTGCGCCGCAAGGATTAGAGGGTGCTACCCCTCAAAAGCGAAATGTGGCACTCACTGTAGAATTGGAAGGTGGGCATCATCAGTGCAATCCTGAAAGGTCATCTACGCTGTCGGAGTGAATCAGTGCCTCCTTTCCCAGGACTCCAGCTCTGAAATGTGTCCGTCACTATTGAATCTATTGTACCTCGCACAGGACATCACCACTACAATGCCAAAATGCGACCTTGCTTCTAGTACTCCTTCATGCTCGCCTTACACAGGACGCCACCACAGCAAAGTGACCTAAACGGCATTACCAACAAGAGTGCATCACACACGAGACAGGGACACTAGCGCTGCCATATTTAATGGTGATCCTCGCTGCAAGGACAGAAACAAATGCACCTTGCAAAGGAGAAGTCATTGGTGCAATACTTAGAGGTGACCCTAGTTCAGTACTGACACACATGCACCTCACACGGTTCCATGTGTTAATATCCCCACAAAAATATC